>NC_136070.1:944708752-945978335 GCF_964261635.1 Lissotriton helveticus
ATCTTAAATCTTTCGGAATCAATTTGGCCAACTCGGGCGCGACCCATGAGAAAGGCCATTTGCTGGATCCTTTTCTCTCCAACCTGGACCATCTTACTCCTTCGCCGGCTCTTGCCCTACCTTGGACAGACCACTTTTTGGTCTCCGCGTCATGGCAATTCAACAGCCGAGCTGTGGTGGTCCCACGAGTTCACACCCTAGAGAGAGCCTGGTCGAGGCTCCCAGTTGACATCTGGGCGGCACATTTGGAGGCCACGCAGCCCCCTCAGGGTGATAACCCGATTGTCGCTGATGCGAATTTCCATACCTGGCTCGTGGACTCTTTGGACACTCTTCTACCCAAAAAGAAACAACTTATGAGGGGGAAGAGAGTGGGTTCTGCACCTTGGTATTCTTCAGAATTAAGAACCTTGAGGAAAGGCTGCAAGAGACTGGAGCGGTCCTGGAGGAGAGACTGGAGTGAGGCGGGTCGTAAAGAATATCGCGTGGCGCTGAGCAGGTATAAATCCGCTATTCGGGTGGCAAAATCAGGATTCTTTGAAGAGCGCATTGGCTCTGCGGCCAACTCTTCTAAAGAGTCATTCAGGGTCATTAAGGAGTTACTTAGTGTCCCTGATCCTCTGGTTTTCCACGAGGACCCCCGCAAAAAATGCACAGAACTGGCCTCGTTCTTTAAAAGTAAAATCGACAATATATTAGTCTCCCTTCCCCGGCTAGGTGAGGTTTCCTCTTTGGAGGACAACTCCAGCTCTCAACTTAAGTTGCAAGCGGTGGAGCTGGCCTCCCTTGGTCCGGTTACTAAGGAGGAAGTCTTGGCAGTTCTGAGGTCCATGAAGAGTGGCTCCCCGAAAGACCCAGCACCTATTAAATATCTTAAACAGGTGTCATCTACCATCGTCGGCCCTGTGACGGATTTGATAAACCTGTCTCTCGCCCATGGGGTAGTTCCCCCTAGTTGGAAAGGGGCGGTGGTTAAGGCTCTTTTGAAAAAGCCTAACCTCGACCCCGCCGATCTCGCCAACTTTCGGCCAATCTCCTTGCTGCCGGGTATCAGTAAGGTGGCGGAGAAGCTGGTGAACAGCCGCCTTTCGAACTTCTTGGAAGCCAATTCCCTCCTGAGCGATTCCCAAACGGGTTTTCGCCCCGGTCAGGGGACTGACACCGCCCTACTGGCGGTCGTGGAGAATGCGAGGAGCATGCTGGATTCGGGGGGATCAGTGGCAGTGATCCTCCTGGACCTCAGCGCTGCTTTTGATACCGTGGACCATCTGGTGCTTCTCCAACGGCTGTCGGGGGTGGGGGTCACGGGTCTGGCCCTCAAATGGTTCGCTTCCTTCTTGGAAGGTCGTACATTTGAGGTGTGGGAAGGCCAGGAAAAATCATCGTCAACCCCTCTCCAGTGCGGTGTGCCACAGGGCTCTTCATTGAGCCCTACTTTATTCAACGTTTACATGGCCCCCCTGGAGAGTGTGGTTCGGCCGCTGGGTATTAAAATCATCAGTTATGCTGATGATACTCAGCTGGTGGTTGGCCTTTCCCAGTCGGCGCACCATCCCGACCGGCTGCACTCATGTCTTCAAAAGATCTATACGTGGATGTGCAGCTCAGCCCTAAAGTTAAATGGCTCCAAGACGGAACTGATGCTGCTGGGGAACTCTTCTCCATCTTTGTCCCCCAGCAGCTGGCCAGACTGTCTGGGTCCGATGCCTCCCCCCAAGCAGGAGATCAAGAGCTTGGGGGTATGGCTGGAGCAGGACCTATCGTTTAAAACCCACGCCAAAAAGACTGCTGGCGTGTGCTTTGGCCTGCTCCGCTCAGCCCAGAAGATCTGCCCTTGCTCCCAGTGGCCACTCGAAGGCTCCTCATCCAGGGACTTATCATCTCGCGGCTGGATTTCAGCAATGCGCTATTCCTGGGCGCACCCGAATCTACCCTGAACAGACTGCAGCATGTGCAGAACGCGGCTGCTAGGCTTTTGACGGGTCTCCCTAGGCGTCCATCTGCCCGTCCAGCGTTGAGGGCATTGCACTGGCTCCCTGTGAGGGACAGGGTGAAATTCAAGTCACTCTGCATTGCCCACAAAGTTCTGCACGGAGTCGGTCCACCCATTCTGGATGAGATGGTCCAGCCCTACAAGGCCTCTCGTTCACTTCGCTCTGACCACCAACATCTCCTTCAGGTTGGCAGGGTGAAAAAGGCAAGAACTGGTGGCAGAAGGTTCTCAATAAATGTGGCTTCCCTGTGGAACTCATTGCCCTTACATCTGCGCTCGGAGGCTAGTCTTCTTCGCTTCCGTAAGCTTTTAAAAACTTTTCTGTTTTCCGTTTAATCTTTGCATCTTTTTAGTAGTGTTATGTTCTGGTAAGCGCTGGGATGCCTATTGGTAACCAGGCGCTATACAAAACTCAGAATAATAATAATAATAGTTCATGGGATTGTCTTCCACTTCTTCACGTATATATCTTCAAAGCCATCAACAATTATGTCAGCTTCTGTTCCAAACTCAAAAAATTTAGTTTGTAACACTTTTGCTTTGCTGATATTAATTAGTAATGTCTAAAAAATGTTAAGACAATAACATGCATTCTTGTTGACTTCAATGATTTGTGGAGCTCTGGGGCATCACAAAAGTTGTCCTTAAGCCCAAAATCTAAATCTTTCAGGACATTTCTTGAAATGGTTCCGGTTGATTTTACTGCATCCTGTAATCCTAAGTGGCTCATTCTTTTTGTTAGACTGACAAAAACGAATTCTGTCATTGAACATTCTCACCAAAAAAATATTAATTACATTATTATGGATCAGTACAGTTTCATCAATGTTTACCATTATCTATCAGATCTCACTGAGTGTGAACCTGTAGCCAGCACTCGAGTGGCTTTAAAACGTAATTTGCTTTTTCAGAGAGTGCAAACTTAACTGAAGGTTGGTAGTTACGTTGCTACTGGAAGCTCATTGCACATTCATATTGTCAAATGTCTGCACACATGTAGTTCCAGTGGGCATACAAATCCACAGCAAATGCATTCCCCTCACTGTTTAAATCACCTATTCAGCTGAAAACTTCATCTTGGAAGAAACTAGCTGCAGATAAAAACATGTTTGCACTTTAGAACTCATATACTCTGTATTTCGCTCTTTCGTCAATTCCTTTGACCATTGTTCTGACTAAACCACAGATAACTAATTGAAAATACTTTGCTTTCTGATCAATTGTTGGAGGGGGCTGAGGGGTAGCTATCGATCTTCTAAGTGGGTGGGCATTGGGTTTGGTTGTCGTCGCTTCTTCAAAAGACTCAGATTCCTGTTTGGATTTATTCGTTTCTGCTATTGTTTGATTAATTATTTCCAGGTTTTTATCCGTTGTATACGACTTGACCCTCTTCACCCATCAGTTTTAATCCTTTGTGAACTTCGTCTTGCCGTATTTCTGTAGCATCTCGAACTCTCTTCTGTCCATCCGCAGTTGATGTTAGTTTTTCTTTCGGATTAGTTTGGCATAACACAATTTTCTTTGTCAAAGGAGTCCTCAGATTTTGTAGTTAGCAACACTATGTCAGGAGATAAAGACCCTCTGCTACCACCTGCTTCACTCATGTTTACGAATTTGATTCAGCAGACAACCCAAAACAAAAACAACATTAAAATAAATTACCAATATGATGGCTTAAAACACATTATTATAGAGCAGCCATTTTGGAAAATGGCAGAAGTGCTGCTCTGAGGAGTTATTTTCTGTCTCTATAAGACTACTTTGCCACCAAAACCTATATTGTGACACCAAAATGTAGTATAGAGGTCTCATGGTTCCTGAAATATGACATCATCACTGCAACACATCTGAGGGTTGGGTCCACCAGACCAGAACCTCCATGAGAGATTTTCTATATGTTTATTTTAGTGGAACAGTGCTTGCCGAGACAAAGATGTTCTATACTTTTAAGGAAGTGGTCATCACAGAGGGTGGTACCCTGCACCCCACTGCTCAGGGTAACCCGTTTTCTTGCCAGCCCACAAACCTGCATAAATATGGGATAGCTGCCCAGCAACTTAGATCCCTGCCTGAAAACATCAAGAGACGAAGGACTGTCCGGCTGAACCCTTGGTCTGCATCAAGAGAGGACTGCACTCTGAAAAACTGCACCTACTGCACAATTTGGGCCTCACAAAAAAGGACTTTGCTTTGCTTTAAAGAATTAAGGAGTGGACTCCCTGAAAGCTACGGGTACAAAAGAGCTTCAAGAAGTCGTCTGCATCAACTCCAACAAGTAGAGCCTAGCTGACCAGTGTCCAGTGGACTTTTAAGGATTTGACCAGCTGTATTGTGGGAATTGTAGTCAACTCTCCAAGGAGAAACTCAGAGATTCTGGAACCTTGACTGATGTTGTGGTCACTTCAAGACCCCAAAAGGGCCTTCTGGACAAAGATCCAGAAGTTTGGAATCATTTGGAGAATTTATGTCAAAAACTCCATAAGTTGACCGACCAGTCATAAAGTATCAAGCTGGCAACGTTGAACCACAACCTGGCCTGCTGAGGAGACACGCTAGAAGAATCAAAAAAGTGACCAAGTGCAAAGGTAAAATTTTGACCGACCCCAATCACCCATCATATCCGAACTGCGATCCATCGAGGTCGGCCTGAAACTTTATCTTGGACCTAGTCAAGTGCGACTAGATGTCCCCAGTTGGAGCTTTATGCTTTTAGGTACTAGAAAGCAAATTTTCACATGTAGTCTTTAAAAATACATATCTCCGGTTGCTTACATAGGATTTTTGTTATTATGGTATCAGTTTAATTATACAAATAGTTCCAATTTTTATAAATTGGTGTTTGATTTTTATTGTGTGTTATGTCTTACTTATTTAGTCTTTTGGTAATATTAAATGCTTTACACACCTCTCTCCTAAGCTAAGCCTGACCGCTTGTGAGCCAAGCTACCAAGGGTTGAGCAGGATTGATTTATTGAGTCTTGACTGGACCTTATTTGTGATTGTGGTGTTATTACTAGCAGTAGGTACCTACCTGCACCTACTAAAAAACCACCTCACAACAATGCATGAGTGTTAGACACCTAAATCTTGAAACAAATCTCTAAACTTTGATAATAGGAGTGATGTATTTTTGAAAACAACATTTGCATTAGGCAAAGAAGATGGGAAGCACAAAGCCTATGTAAAGCTTTACAGAACAAAATGAGATTTTATCAAAGCACTGGACGTATTGTGCCATTCTGAGTGATGTAAATAAAGGGGCTAATTGGAGAAGGTGCATTGGAGGAAATGGGTGTGATTACATGGTGCGGTTGTGCAACCTCACTGTATAATACACTTACCGACTTAGGTTTTGTTTGACAAACCTCCAGCTCAAACCTGGGTAACTGTGGCTCTGAGCAGCAAGACTTACACACAGAAAGAAGTGTAATGCATTTAAACAGAACCAAAACAATTGAAGATGATATCAACACGACACCAAAGAAATCCCCACTTTAAGCGACCCAGGTCAGTCAGGAGAACAGCTAGGTCCTCAGAAACAGTTACCTTAGCAGGTAAAGCAGCCATCAGTCACTTCCAGGCACTTTTATCCTTTGCAGGGCTTTTCTATGGAACTGGTCATGATGCAAGGGATTAAGGATGCTGAAGCTGCTCAAAGGATGCTGTGGATGCAATGCAGTTGAAGGGGGTCTTCCTCTGACTACACCTCGGTCCAGAAAGGGGTGAGGCAGTCCTGGTCACAGGGTGGACATACCTCAAAGTACTCTCGGTGCTAGCAGAAGTCCTGTCAACACTGGACTACTAGTCACCCAGTATTGAGGTCACAGGCCAATCCTTCCTGGGTCGATACGTTGTCCTCTGGAGAGCCTACCTGCACTCCGACAACACTCCTGAGTTCAGCAAACTTGGTGCAACTTTGTGTGCCAGGTCCTGGTCCATGGCAGGTTGACAACTTTGGGCTACCAACTTGCTCCAGCAGGCTTTTCAGCTGTTGTGCCCCTGTGCTGTGAACAGGAAGCTAGCTCACTGACCCTTGGAGTCTCTTGGCTTTTGCTGGGGTCTGGAGAGGACTTCTGCTAGAGGAGGACAAATCAGGCACAGTCCCTCTCCTTTGCTAGCCACTAGGTTCAACAGGTGCAGTCCGAGCCAGTGCAGCCTCTCTTTCCTGGTTCTATGGGTCAGTAGAGCAGTCATTCTTCAGTCCTCTTCTAGTCCAGTCAAGATCTGAGGTCGAGGTGCCCTACTTATGTTCAGAAAATGACCTCAGAGCAGGCTGCAGTTGAAATGGCTACCAGGTTCCCTCCCCCTTGATGACCACTTCCTTCAACATGTGGCATCTGGGCATCACAAGATGCACTATTCTGCCTACTTCCAATATGGCAGGACTCATCTCCCGGCATGTGGAGCTCTCCAGCCCAACCCTGAGGTGTGGCCACCAAGGGAGCTACATGCCCCTGGAAAGCCATTTGGGCAACTGTTTTCCCCTATCTTGTCCCAACTGCTGGCCTGTCTGCCTCACTCCCAATTGATACCCATTTGTCCTTCAAATGTGCTTCTCCTTTCAAGCTCGCCTTTTGGGCCAACATGGGTGTGGCTATTTGAAGGAGGGAGATGACACCTCCTTCCAGAGCAAGCTGCCATTGTATCCTTTACTGGGAGTTGGTAGCACATCCCCCCGGGAGGTCGGAAAGCTACCTCGGCTACAGGATTCTGTGTGCAACCAATATGGGCACAGGGGACTGATGGTAAGAACGTGGCATCTTTGCCAAAGTTGCTCATTGGACGTTGTTACATTACTTTGGACAGGGCAATCAAGTCGGGCTTAATGTAATGAGTTGTTTTTACCTTACATGACCAACTTTGATTGCACCGTTCCAGAGTTAGCACAGCTTAAGAGTCAGAGTGAAATTTCGCACTCGCCAATGAGGCGACCAATCTTTTCGAGAATAAAAGTGACAGTTCTGTGTTTTCATTGTCAGAACATGTACAGTTACATGTTCTGGCTGTAGAATATATTGCATTATGCCTTAGGACTCGATAGGCCACCCATAGAGATACACATATGCCAGGGGAAGTCTGGCTTTGCCATTGCTTTAAATGGCATAGTCAGGGCAGCAATTAAACTGCTCTTCCAGCCTGCAAATGGTGGGTGGGGAGTCTCATTGTTACTCATGTCTCCACCAGTGTGGCACAACCAGTGCTGCAATCCCTGGGGGGACCCTCTAACATACATGCCCTGGATATCCTGGGTACAATTTAGTGGGGACTTACAGGTAAACTAGTTCAGCCGTTTGGGTAAAAGCCAATTTGGCATATCCATTGAAGGTTAAGGTCACAGGCACTTAGGTCTGATTAGCAGGCCTTAGTGCACACTCAGAGTCGAAAAACGAGGAGCATCAGTCCAAATACTTGGAGGTGACTATACAAAAAGAGGCAGTTCCTCACAGCATGCAACATCCTTGCACTAGAATAAGAGAACTACATTGATGCAATTAGGGAAGGCCACATGCTCCCATCAGAGAGGAGATCGACTTGGCAGAGGGCTGTAAGGGGAGGTCTAGTTGTAAACAGGATTAGATCAGTCCAAAGAGATGCAATCTGCAAGCTTAGAAGGTCAGTGGAAAGCAGGACAAGCTGGAAAGGACCTGGAGATGCGAGTATTGGTACACTCCTAATATTCTTTGGACAAACCATAAAACCAGCAGCTAAAACAAAGGTTTTTATTAACAATGAACTCATTTTCTTTGGACAAACCATAAAACCAGGAGCTAACACAAAGGTTTTTATGAACAATAAACTCATTTTCTTTGAACAAACCATAAAATCAGCAGCTAAAACAAAGGTTTTTATGAACAATGAACTCATTTTCTTTGGAAAAACCATAAAACTAGCAGCTAAAACAAAGGTTGTTATGAACAATGAACTGTTACAAGTTTTTTACACTCCTAATATTCTTTGGGCAAACCATAAAACCAGCAGCCAAAACAAAGGTTTTTATCAACAATGAACTCTTAGATGTTTTTGACACTCCTAATATTTTTGGGACAAACCCTAAAACCAGCAGCTAAAACAAAGTATTTTGTGAACAATGAACTGTTAGAAGTTTTCGACACTCCTAATATTCTTTGGACAAACCATAAAACCAGCAGCTAAAACAAAGGTTTTTATGAACAATGAACTTTTAGAAGTTTTTGACACTCCTAATATTCTTTGGACAAACCATTAAACCCACAGCCAAAACAATGGCTTTACCCTTGATAATGAACTCTCAGTGACCCAAGTGGAACTGAACTTGCCGAAAGCATCTTTTCTCATCTATTACACTTGAAAAAAATATTGATTTCATTTAATTCCTGTCCACCTCTATCGTATAGTTGTAGGTCCACTTGTCAATTCGGTAGACAATGTGAAATATTTCTTCAGTGAGATACCCAAATTTCTGTTACAAAGGATATAACCCCTCCACCCCCCAGCACAGAGGTCATGTTAATATTAGGACCTACAGATGTTGTATATATTTGTGAAGCCAAGCATCATCTCCCTTATTACAGGGATCGAATCAGTTCCAAAATCCCCTGCTTTGGTTACAGAGCAACTATGGTCAGATGCTGTGGATCTGAAGCACCGACTTCACCCCTGTGTCCTCAAAGACCCCTTAGATCAAACAAAAAGCATTTTTTTTTAATTATTATTATTTTTTTGTTGGTGCCTGATAACAATATACAGATGAGACTTCATTTTTCCAATCTCCTTACAAACAACTTATAAATTAAAAATAAAGAAAAAGCGAAGCAAACATACATATATTGTCATCACCGTGGGTAGGTTGCATATATCTCTAAATAAATTACTTCTCATAGGTGAAAATTAATATTAACAATTAATCAGCAATTGTTCATCATGCACACATTTCTGAATATTTTTATCTCCTCCCAGCCCTCCCATCCCCGGGGTTGGCACTAGTTTTATAAGAGAGAAAGGAACAGAAAATTAAAATGTTGGGTTGTTTGGGTTATTTCTCAAGCCATTTAGTCAGAAGTTCCCAGATCTTTAGCCCTTTCTTACAGGACCGTACGCCTCTTTTCCCATAAATGGATTTCTCAAAATTGTAGTTTGCCACCAGTTGCGTTAGCCATTGGTGGTACCCTGGAGGTAATGGGTCCAGCCATGATGAGGCGAGGCAAGGCAAAGGCCGTATTTGCCATAGCTATAAAAATCAAATACTCACCAGGTTTGCCTTGCGTCTCCTGATCTACCCCAAGACAGATCAGGGAAGAAGAAAGAGGGACATTCCTCCCTAGTACTTCTTTAAAGAAATGTGTGATCTCAAGTTTGAGATGTCTTAATACGTCACAAGAGGCAAACATATGATTACGGTCAGCCTGGTAAAAGGAGCATTGCGGACAAAAAGTCCCTCTCCCCGTCCCCCGTTTTGTGATTTTTTTTTTTGGACTATGGTAGAGCAAAAAGCAGGACTTATAATACTGGGCTTGGAGCCGTGCCGGGATTAGCAAACTTTGTGCTAGCTCGCATGAGTGGAGAAATAAATCTTCTGAGATATCTATTTCCTCTTGCCACGTCCTAGCTCGCGTTGTTGAATCATCCGGCATTAATACTTTAAGGGAGTTATACACAGTTCCAATGGATGGATGATTCAATCTTGGATTATCGATAATGGGATTGTTAATAAATCCTCCTGGACTGCCGCACTTGCTCCTTAAAAAATCACGTACTTGTATGTATTTGTAAAAATCTTTCCAATGTAATTTATATCTTTCTTTAAGTCTCTTGAAAGAAACGATATCCTAGAGAGAGTAAAGATCCCCCACTTTGACCAGACCTTTATTTTGCCACTTTTTGAGTAATGGGTCTTTAAAAAAATCAGGCAAGTTTGGATTCACCTGCCAAGCCTGCCAATTCACCTGCCTCCGAACCTGCACCGCACCCGCCAAGCCGAGCACCAGAAACAACCACCTCAAGTGCATCCTGCTCAACACCCGCTCCGTCCACAGGCACACCGTGGAACTCTGGAACCTCCTCGACACAACATCACCAGACGTCGCCTTCCTCACAGAAACCTGGATGAACGCCTCCTCAGCCCCCGACATCGCCATAGCCATCCCGGACGGCTACAAGATCACCCGGAGGGACCGTGTCAACCAAAACGGAGGAGGCATCGCCATCGTCCACAGAAACACCATCCGCATCACGACCAACTCCGAAGACACCCTCAACGCCACCGAACACCTTCACTTCCAGATCCACACCGACCCCAAGACCACCCTCAGAGGCACTCATCTACAGACCCCCGGGACCACGCACTCAATTCAGTGAAGCCATCGCAGACTTCATCAGCCCGCACGCCCTCACATCCTCAGACTACATCCTCCTAGGGGACCTCAACTTCCACCTGGAGAACAACAAGGACTGCAACACCGCCGCCCTACTGGACAACCTCGCCAACCTCGGACTCAAGCAACTGATGAACACCCCCACCCATTACGCCGGCCACACGCTTAACCCAGTCTTCTCCTCCAGCAAACACATCTCCTGCAGCCACTACACCGGACTACACTGGACAGACCACAGCTGCGTCCACTTCAACTTCAGGAGAACCACGACCCACCACCACCCGCAACAAGTTCCCCGCAGAAGCTGGAGCAATATCACCGCCGACCAGCTCACCACCACCCTCATCCAGAACCCACTCACCAACACGACAGACCCCGACGAAGCAGCCCACAACCTCACACTGTGGCTCACCAACTGCGCCGACGAACTCGCACCACTGAAGAACCCTCCCAGCAGACCCGGCAGCAGGAAAGCCTCTTGTTTTACCACTGACCTCAAAAACTCCAAGAAAACCTGCCGCACCCTCGAGAAAGCCTGGCGCCACGACCAGACAACAGAACACATGACCGCCCTCAAGAACGCCACCCGCAAAAACCACCAGCTGATCCGCAGCACCAAGAAGACCGCATTCAAAGAAAGACTGGACAACAACACCCACAACAGTAAGGAGCTCTTCAGCATCGTCAAAGAGCTCTCAAATCCCAGCGCCTGCAAAACCGACATCACTCCCTCGCAAGACCTCTGCGACTCTCTCGCCTCGTTCTTCCACCGCAAGATCGCCGACATCCACAACAGCTTCGGCGCACAAACCACGCACCCAACCGCCGAAACAGCGCCCCCAACCACCACCCGCTACAACTGGACCCCGGTCAGCACCGAAGACACCACCCGCATGATTAACACCATCCACTCCGGCTCCCCCACCGACCCATGCCCACACCACATCTTCAACAAAGCCGACTCCATCATCGCACCCCAACTCCGGGACATCATCAATAGCTCCTTCGCATCCGCCACCTTACCGGAGAGCTGGAAACATGCAGAGCTGAGCGCCCTCCTGAAGAAACCCACCGCGGACCCCACGGACCTGAAGAACTTCCGCCCCATCTCGCTCCTCCCCTTTCCAGCCAAAGTCATCGAGAAGATCGTCAACAGACAACTCTCTGCCTGCCTCGAGACCAACAGATCCCTCGACCCATCACAGTCCGGCTTCCGAGCAAACCACAGCACCGAGACCGCCCTCATCGCAGCCACCGACGACATCAGGTCCCTGCTCGACAACGGGGAAACGGCTGCCATCATCCCCCTGGACCTCTCAGCAGCCTTCGACACCGTCTGCCACCTGATACAGCGCCTCAGCAACACTGGAATCCAAGGAGCGGCCCTGGAGTGGATCATCTCATTCCTCGTCGGAAGAACCCAGAACGTCCGCCTCCCCCCGTTCCGATCCACGGCCACCTAAGTCATCTGCGGCGTCCCGCAAGGATCCTCACTCAGCCCACCCCTCTTCAACGTCTACATGAGCCCTCTCGCAGCCATCGCCCGCCGACACAACCTCAATATCATCTCCTATGCCGATGACACCCAGCTGATCCTCTCCCTCACCAACGACCCCACCACCGCCAAAGCCAACCTCCAGGAAGGAATGAGAGACGTCGCAGAATGGATGAAGATCAGCCGCCTGAAACTGAACTCAGACAAGACGGAATTCCTCATCCTCGGACCATCTCCCTCCACGTGGGACGACTTCTGGTGGCCCCCTGACCTGGGCAGCACACCCAAACCTACGGACCACGCACGCAACCTGGGTTTCATCCTGGACTCCTCCCTCACGATGACCAAGCAAGTGAACGCAATCTCATCATCCTGCTTCAACACCCTGCGCATGCTCCGAAAGATCTTCCGATGGATCCCCACAGAAACCAGGAAGACGGTCACCCAGGCCCTCGTCATCAGCCGTCTGGACTACGGGAACACCCTCTACGCTGGAACCACAGCCAAACTCCAGAAAAGACTCCAGCGCATTCAGAACACCTCAGCACGACTCATCCTGGACATCCCTCGCCGCAGCCACATCTCCACTCACCTAAGAGACCTGCACTGGCTCCCCGTCAACAAGAGGATCACGTTCAGACTCCTCACCCACAAGGCTCTCCACGACATGGGCCCGAAGTACCTCAACAGCCGCCTCACTTTCTACACACACCCCCGCCAGCTCTGATCCGCCAGCCTCGCCCTCGTCCCAAGAATTCGGAAATCCACCGTCGGAGGAAGATCCTTCTCCTACCTGGCAGCCAAGACATGGAACTCCCTCCCCACTCACCTACGGCTGACCCTGGATCACCTCTCCTTCAGGAAACAACTCAAGACCTGGCTGTTCGAGCAATAGCGACTCCCCCCCCCCTCCCCCTCAGCACCTTGAGACCCTTACGGGTGAGTAGCGCGCTTTACAAATTCTTGTGATTGATTGTTACATATTGGCGTGTAGTAATTCAGACGACCCAGACCTAGCATTTTACGAACTGATTTCATACTTTTAAATACGGCCACCTGCGTCTTGGAGCGCACCTTTTTGTAGTGGGAATCATTTAGAAACCGCCAGTACCATTCCCATGCATCTTTACCCATTATGAGCTCTATAGGCGTGGGTATATTTTCTAGGACATTATCTGTAGTTTGATCAGTTAAGAGGGCGAGATTGTACAGCAGAGTAGTTGCCCAATAATAAAGTCTTATATTTGGGAGAGCCAGCCCCCCTTTCTCTTTAGGTAGAGAGAGAAATTTATAAGCTCTTGTGGGTTTCTCATAGGCCCATATAAACCGTGAGAACAGATCTATCTTTTTTGACACGTATTGCTGAATTCTAATGGAATAGCTCTCAAAGTATAAACAATTAGGGAAAAAAACATTTTAATTAAATTACATCTCCCTATTATTGAAAGATGTAAATTGTGTAGTCTAATTAATTCAGGTTTAGTTTTGTCAATCAAGGGATCAATATTGCATTCAACTATTTTCTCAAAATTTGTCATGACTTCTACTCTGAGATAAACAGCTTTTTCGACCTGTCTTTTGTCTGGACCCATATCAACATTCTTACAAATTATCTGGGTTTTAGATCTGTTAAGGGAGTATCCAGACAGACTTCCAAACCTAGCCGCCTCTAATTCCACCTCGGCCATAGACATTCCTGGATTAGTAGTCACCAAGGCAATGTCGTCTGCATAGGCCAGGACTTTCGTCTCCCACCCATGTGATAGAATAGGACTCATTTTCTGATTCCTTTCCAGCACGCGTAAGAAGGGGTCTATATACAATGCGAACAGGAGATGTGAGCTTGGGCAACCATGGTGGGTTCCACTAGCTATTTTAAAAGTTTCAGTTAATGCTCCATTTAAGAATAGCCTTGCGGTGGGTTGATAGTACAGCATCTTAAAAGCTTGTATATATCCCTGACATCCCGACCCTTGACAGTGTCTCCCATAGAAAAGGCCAGGAGACCCTGTCAAAGGCCTTCTCGGCATCCAGAAGGATAAGTGCCGTTGGATCTCCTGATATGTGTGCAGCATCGAAGAGAGAGATAGTTCTCCTGATATGGTCAACTGTACCTCGCCCCGGTATGAATCCGTGCTGTCCCGGGGATAGGACTATGTATTACCCCTGCTAATCGAACCGCCAGGATTTTAGAATAAATGTTGCTGTCCGCATTTACCAGGGTAATAGGGCGATAAGAGGCAGGATCAAGTGCGGATTTTTTTTTCTCCAGAAATACAACGATTTTAGCCTGCGACCATGACTCAGGTGGTTTTCCCCCCCCTAAATATATGAACGAATAACTGAAGCATGATCTCTTTTAACTCCGTGGAGAAGCTTTTATAAAATTCACTTGGAATATTATCTAACCCGGTGGCTTTTTTATTAGGAAGACCGTTGGTGCAGATCAATGTGTCAATTCATTGGGGGGGCTCGTCTAGTATGACCTGATCCTCACGTGATAGCTGCACCGCTGGGATTTGATTTAGATAGTTAGAAATATCATCTAAGTGGGTCATGGTCGTCTCGTGATATAAATTTTGATAGTAGGCAAAGAACTCCTTACGAATACCCTCTACATCTGACACTACTTCTTGCGCAGAGTTTTTGACAGCTTTAATAATATTTCTGGTGGCTCAAACAAAAAGCATTTTGTTGCAATCTCATGTTTGCACCAGAGACTGCTGGGCATGAGCTTTTCTTACCTTCCTTCCAGATTCTAGAATTATTTGCCTGATCGCTAAGATGCGCAAAAATGTGATTATAGGTCATTCTTTTATTATCCCTTTTATAAGACCAATGTCGTGACTTCTGACTCTCTTTCCAGTTTTCTTCCTTTTCTGTTGCTCTTTCCTTTTCAAGAGTACAGCATAGACCACTAATCATGGCAACATTTGCACTGTGCATTTTTCGCATCGTTTTGAGATGGGACGTTGTGGAAATTGAGATGAGCATTAGCAGAGATGAATCGCTGAAGCTGATGGGATCTTGTCGAAAAAAATATTTAAGTATTAAAGAGACCTACGAGACAGATACATTCTTTTGACTACATAGTTGGAATTTGCTACCTATTGCTGAGTTTTTTTTTTTAATCAAGGACCAAAACTGCTCGGATTCAAATATTGGTTGAAGTGTGGAGGCAACCTAGAGGACATCACTGCAGAAGAGACGCAGCTGGAAGCACTGGAAAATGTTGGAGAATTGAAAAAACGGAAGTGACTGCAAATCACGAAACCCGTGGACGATGTAAAGTAAATGTGTGTGGAGAAAGTAACTACAAAGAAAGCTGGGATTAAGTATAAATAAGAAATTAACAATTATAAAGGATGTATGGTTTGTGTAATACAGAGGTGCAGCCCACATTTGGTTTTTTTGCAGCGGGGGTCATAAATATAAAATGTGTGTCGGGAAAAAAAGAGGTACTTGGATTAGAAGCGTGCCTGGGCCTGGCAGAAATAATAAGACTGATGTACGAGATGCAGGACACTTGACATAAGATTGTTGTCCAAAAGAATGAGAATTGGGACGAAATTGTATTTATGGGATCTACACGCCATCTGCTGGGGATTTCAAGAAATGCAAGAAATATCAGCCTTCAGGACGTTTATGCTGAGCTTTTTCTCCATTGTAGGTTGGGAATTCGAACATGATTTCATCTGGGAACAAGCATTTACAATGCAACGGTTTCGCCTTTGGAAAAGTTAGAGCTATTGGCATTGTAAATGACAAAATTTGTATTTATGTGTTGGTTTTGAAAACAGATAAATAAATGGCATTGTCATTTACATTGCCAATAGCTTAATCTCTCGCAAATGTGAGACCTATTGTACCCTACGGATGAGCTCAGCAGATAGCAATTACTACCACACACACACACACAGAGCCACACACACACACAGAGCCACACACACACACACAGAGCCACACACACCCAGAGCCACACACCTAGAGCCAGCCACACACACCCAGAGCCAGCCACACCCAGAGCCCCACACACACACACACCCAGAGCCCCACACACACAGAGCCCCACACACACACACACACACACCCAGAGCCACACACACACACCCACACCCAGAGCCACACACACACCCACACACCCAGAGCCACACACACCCAGAGCCACACACACACCCAGAGCCACTCAGAGCCACACACACACACACACACCCAGAGCCACACACACACACCCCCAGAGCCACACATACACGCACACACCCAGAGCCACACATACACACACACACACACCCAGAGCCAAACACACACCCAGAGTATAATATAATAAATAATATTTATACTTTGGGGTAGTTTAAGGACAGCGGAGATCAGAATTTTTCATGCATTAGTTTGATTAATTAGGTTAGTGTATTTCCATAGGAATTACTTGGCATATGATGTTACAAACCTTTTTAAAGTTGCATTTTGTGCTAATAATGGTTTGTGGTATAGCGTTTTATTGCATGGATACCAACACAGTCGGCAAAAATCTAAGGAAAAGTCTGTTTTTGAAGTAAAAAGGAGCAACAGTGAAGGGATCTGGCCAGAACGCATGGCATGTCCAGCATTAAGTGGGGGAGCGTCAGCCGCCAACAAGCTTTTAACTCCAAGCCGGGAAATCGGAATGGGGAGGGGTGTCCAGCATCGCTAAGCTTTTGGGCAACCCTGTCCACACCATGGCAAATATGCCTGGGTCTTTCATGTACCGCCTGACTGATGGAGGTAACTCGCGCCAAAAGCAAAAAAACTCCAAAGACAATATTTTTACATTCACCTCGACAAATAAACGTCATAAGAACTAAGGCCCCAGGTGCTGCCGCTCACGGCGATCGCGCCAAGTGCATCATCGATGCCACATTTTAAAAGGTAGAACTTAGAACTTGCTAGTGCAGAGGATGTGGTTCATAAATATTGGGCAGTTGACCAGGGTTCTTAAAAATCAATTAAAAAGACAAAAAGGTACATGCCCAGTGTTGTCAGCGACATCATGGGCGGGCGGGGAGAGAGGAAGCTGCTAAGCTTAGTATAAACTGACCTCGAAACCAGAGTGACAACATTTTTGGTATTTTTCTTTCCTCAACATCCCTACTGCCAATAAGTTTTTGCCAAGGGTAGCCAGAGTATTAGTAGATGCGTCTCCCCTCAGTACCCTTAAGGCTTCGTGGTGGTGTCTGATGTCTAGCTGGTTGCACAGCGGGTGAATCCATTTGCTTCTGAGCTTAGTGTAGGTGGGACAGAAGAACATAACATGGCTTATATTCTCTTTAGACGACTGGACACACATTGGACAAATGTCACTAGGGCCAGATATCCAGCCAAAGTAAATGACCCTATTTCCAATGTGCCATGACAAAACTTTAGATACAAGTATCTCACCAGCTGCTGTTGAGGGATGTTCTAGGAAGGATTCGTACTGGGGGCTAACCCTAGATAAGCAGAAACTGGTCTGCCAGTCTCCCTAAAGTGGCAGTTTAATGGAGGAGGGCTTGGATATTGTCCCAGAAATGGGATTATAGCTAATTCTTTGTGGCTGTGTTTAGGGAACTTGAGTCGGACCAGAAGGGTCGTAGGCCCAGCCTTGTAAACCAAGAGTGAACGTGTCTGAACCACGGAAACGTAAGCCTTCTTTTACTGCCTATTTATCTCGACATAAGTCTAAGGATGAAAAATATATCCCAGTCTCCATAGATGAATGGCAGTGTCCACCACCTGGAAGCATGGGCACAAATTAAGCTCCAGCTGCCCCCAGAAGCACAGGCCTTCAACATATGATTTATTAATAGGAGGACCCATGTGTAGCTTTAGGAGTTCTACTATGAGCCAAATTGTGGATCGGAACCAGGCCTCCCAAGATAGCAGAAGAGGGGACTTGCAGACAAGTCTGCAATTTTGAATAGGAAACATCTTACATGTGCTTCCATCACTAGAGCATCAATTTATGTTTTTCTTACATGTTTCTTGGTAAAACCAAGCAAAGTGTATTGTCACTATAGTTGTGGGAAAGCTGTACAAGCAGCACTTGAGACCCCTGCTCACTAGTGAGCTGCTCCCTGTCCTCAAGCAGTGGGCATGTGACTCAAGGAACCAGACAATTGAGATCCCTTGCTAGTATTGTAATGGAAGAAGCATGTAGCGTGCACTATAGCCCAACAAGGGCTTCCTGGCACTAGCTGGCAATACCAGAGCTGGGAAGTCCCATTACGGTCCATAGGACCGAAACAAACACACTGGCCCTTTCAAGCTGGCTCATCTGGCAGCGGCAGTCTGCACGAAAACACAACCAACACACACAAAGGCTGTAATAGAAAAGCAGCGACAAGGTAAGCTTTTAATGACCTTCAGAAGGTCACATGGTTATCAGTCAGGCGAAGGGCCAACACAGGGTCGTCTAGTCTTCGGCAGCGAAATGCGAGAACAACTCCCTGATCAACAGAAGGTGATCTTGATGGAAACAATCGTGGGACGATTGGAGTGGAGAAAAGCTCAGTGGGCCAGACAGAGACCCTGAACTTACCTCCTTCCGGGACAGGGAGCCACTGATGGTGGGCCTATGTGGGAGGAGGGGCTGATCGAAGGTTTTGATGCTGGTATGCTTTTGGACAACCTATCTGCTTGTCCAGATTAGGAGAAATCGTTATTACTTGACGCCCACATTGTAGACAAATAATGCATCATGCATAGTCTCAACAAAAATATGCCATTAATTTTTTTACCGTTTTACTGGTTGTTTTTTAAATAGCGCAGTCAATAGTACAATCATTACAGTATGATAATGGAGTGAGCGATAAATCACATGTTCCCGGTGGGTCAATATATTATAGACAATGATGAATATTACTACAGGAGGCACTGGTTCATCTTTACATAATCAACAAACAACGCTTGAAACAAGGTCAACTAGCAGGTCACAACCATTACAAACCGACATGATCTCTGCACCTTTGATATAGTATCCGTTCAGCACTGGTTGAAAACAGACATGGGGGCTAGCTTCAAGCATACATCAGACAAAGACGCAATGTCTCTCTATCATAGCGCTACATGGTCCGTAGTACATCCGGAACTAGGCTCGCTGAGGTAGGGTATGGGCTTTGGAACCATGAAAAAAGAAGGGAGGAAGGGGAAAAAGATGGGAGGAAGGGAGTGCTAGGTGACAAATGTGGCTTGAAGTAGTATGTGTTAGGTGATCATGATCCCCGTCCAACACTCCATCCCCGAGATCCTCAGAGTGCACTCGCCGTTCATGTACAAGTGCATTCCACTCCAACGCAATGGGGACATTGTGCAGACCTCTAGCCTCCTCTCTGCAGAGCGCACTGACTTGACCGTGCCTCACTTCAGCGTTGCCGCAAACCAATAAGGCATACGAGGAAGGTGGGCATCCTTCCACAGCATGGCAATGGCTCTTCTAGCTATGAGTAGAGCCAGGTCTATGAATCAATTAACTGCACCTCCCGCCCTTTTACGCATGTATAGCCCCAGCAGACCCGCCTCCATTGTGCACAAGTCCTCCCTCCCTGTGACAATTGTTAGGGCATCCGTGACTGCCTAGCACAGCAGTTGCACTTCTGGACAGTCCCCGAACATGTGCGCCATATCTACGTTGTGGGAGCCACGTCTGTGACACGTTGATACACTGCCATATATTCTATGAACGTGCGCTGGCCTGAGGTTCAGTCAGTGTAAGAAGATTTGTGTTGAATATATTGGAATTTCGCATTGCGTGAAATTTTGCACAGGTATATAAGAGCCCTGTCCCACTCGTTCTGTGCTAATGCACGGCCAACGTCCCGTTCCCAGTGTTGTTTGGTGTGGTGCAACAGGTATTGTGATGTTGAAGCCGTCACGCATGTGAACCCTATGATGAGAATCTGCTTGTTCATCAAACAGAGTTCGATGTGCAAAAAAAAGATTATGCCTTCCTTGGTAAACGTGAGGGGTTACAATTTTCAAAGATCACCTCAGGTGACAGTGCCGCTAGTTGAGAAAGCAGGGCCGGCGCTAGGCATGTGCAATGTGGGCAGCTGCCCAGGGCCTCGCACTCAGCCCACCAGCATGGGGCCCACACCAGTGTAACACACCACTGGGCCTTCCTGCCAATGCAACTGAAAGAAAGGTGTCTCCTAGCAATTAGGCTTGTGGGAGGGGGGTCCCATCCCTTGGCCTCTCAGGGATGATATGACAAGGCCTAGGTGAGGGACAAACCTTCCTGTCCCAGTTGCAAGGAGACACATTTTGCAGGTTTTTCCTGCATTTTGGCTCCTGCCTGGCTGCCCATTCAGAGACACTGCGGGAGGCCCTTGGTCCAGCACTTTAGCGCCCCCAGTTTTAACTTTCAACCCACAAACTATTCTCACACCTTCAGCTCATGGGAGCGGTAAAAGAGGTGCTTGTAAGGGACAGAGAGGAGGAGCTTAGGCCCAGGAAAAATCTTATCGAGCCCTTAAGTTGTCACTTAAGTAAATTAGAGGGCCCTCGCACATTCCCTTTCTGCCCGGGCCCCAAAAATCCTAGAACCGGCCCTGTGAGAAAGCCACATCAAGGGAGATTAAACTGCTTTGCTGAGGATCACACAGTGTGCATATAGCACGCACACCCTAAACTCCTGCCATAGCTGGTCTCCTCAGCTACTCTACATTCTAGAAATTTGGAATTCCGGATTTTTTTGTAAATGAAATTTAAAGCATTGTTCCACAGGCTCGCGACGGAAACGTAGCTGTCAGTTTTTCATTCCTTCACATCCTTTCGAGGCCCGTCCGTCCTGTCTCTGCACCCCAAACCTTCTCTGAAGATGAGGCGGAGCAGAGCCCCCCTCGTTTCCCTTGCCTTGGCTCCCTCTGCACGTGCGCCCCTCCCCCTCGCCCCTTCCCGTTCCCCTTGCAAATGAGATTGGCAGTAATCCCTTGAAATTGGTCGTTGCCGGCGCTTAACGATGGTTGGTGGTTTAATGGCGCGAGTCAGCGCCCGGGAAGGTTAACGCACTGACAGAGCAGGCAATAACAACTGTTTTCAGGGGGGATTATCGGCACGATAAACCTTGTTCTGCAGCATAATACCTGCAATCACTCCTGCTCAGAAAGAAGCCGTCAGCGTCCTGCGCGGCGCAGCGGCAGTGGGCGCACTCAAGGAACTCGCTCCTGGGCCCGCGCTGACAGGCAGCTGGGAGAAGCCGCCAAAGCGGATGGTTCGAAGCGCTATATCAGCACACCTGCAGGCCCGTTCTTGACGCTGCATATCACAGCAGGAGACAACTGGCAGGTCGGCTTTCATAGCGCCTAGTGATTGGTGAACACTGCTTGCTGCTAATGGCTCTTTGCACTGGACGCCTTCGGCAGAAATCGGAGCTAAACGTGCTTGCCTCAGGCCCCAAACCATGGGGTTTATTTACAAGCCCCGTGCGCCACTTTTGCATCATTTTTAACATGGGAAAAATAACACAAAAGTGGCGCAAAGTGCTTGTAAATAAACCCCCATGTGTGCAGGATTAATATTCTTTACACTGGGGCCCTGTGTCATCTACAGGCCACAACCTCGACTCACTGCCTCTGTATCACTGGCAGGGCGGCTCAGAGCGTTGAGCGCTCGCTGCTGACAACTGCGGTTTTCTGAATGCCATGGCGTTGAATGCTGACAGCAGAGTCCGCCGTTCATCCTTCTGAGGGAGGAACATTAAGTGCCATAAATTAAGAAGCAGCAATAAAGTATGCTATTTACAGCATTTAGAATCAGATTTGGTCTTTCTGGAGCTATGTCATGCTGGCTGCATGTGTGTGCCATGCTGCTAAACAAACAAAATGTAGCTGGGAGCATGTTATTTTGTTTTTCCAGAGGACCAAGCCATGCTCCTCATAATGACCCCAAGTAACGTGCTAACCCTTATTCTGCAGCCCTTTGGTTCCTGCCACGGCTCCAGCACTGACCTCAAACACATGAGCTCAGAGAGGGGTCTCTTCCAAGACGTTGCTTAGCACCGTAATTACAGAGGGCTGCAGGATGCTCTAAATATGGCTTTTCGTGGGTGGGTTCGTGTCCAAGCAGGGCCAGCTGAAACGTTCCGAGGCAGCAGGATACATGCTTGTTCCCTTTGGTGGCGCTGTGCTGGCTGCTACTGCTTGAGCAACACAGCTTTAACTCTTAGGGGCTGTAACTGGGGCCCCTGGAAGCCTTAAAATAAGTGCCTTAGGTGGACCAAACCGGCAGAGGCTTGAGAAACGGAGAAGGGCTGTGTGCGCCTGTACAGGACGCCACTGCGAAGATTGGAGTCAGTCTGCTTAGAATATATTTTTCTGCAAACCCCCAAACCAGGGCTTTCTATTTTTTTTTCTTCACAAAGTAGTCATTTTGTTTTCTTGCCTGATGATGCTGTTACACAGCTCCTGTTTGTAAGGCTTAAGTGTACATTTGTAGTTAAGGTGCGTTTCCTTGATGCTGACAGTTGGTTACCTATGTTTTTTAGATTGCCCGGATTTCACAAGAAAGGAGTTTGCGCTGTTAAAATGCGCACTTGTGTGTTCAGTGCGGGTGGTGGCGCTTGCTAGTGTCTTTTGCACCTTGGTTGAAAGGCTCCCAGGTTGGATAGGGCCTGCTCTTTTCCATATTTCGGGGCTGTGAGGATACAGAAATGGCCGCAATCAGTTCCGCTTGGTTAGCGAGTTGGCAGCCATGTGCCAAACACCCTCCCTGGCGTAAACACACACAAACAGGGAGGCGGCGTGGCTCGTTGAGGTGGGAGACATGGCTGCTTTTGCGGCTAGTTGACGTTTCCTGTATTTGGCTAACGTGGGCGCCAGAGCCCAGCCCACAAGCGCCCCTCACTTCCCCCAAAACACAACTTAACCGATACACAATGCAGGGGCGAGGAGAGAAACCTTCTGATCAACATTGTCTCGCTGTACAAAGCCCTCCCCGCCTTGGCATGTTGCACACCTCTCTTGAGGGGGCACTCAGGAGGAAGGGCCCCCTCTGAGTCAGGATAAGAGGAAGCCCTCCCCCTTCAGAGTCCAGTCTTGAGAAAGGAAAAGCGAGGTCTGCGTCCATCACAAGCCCCGGCTGGAGCACAGGAAAAAATAAGGGTTTGTGCCCTTGTGAACACGAGCTCTGGGCCTGTTCAACAATAACACCCCTGCAGCCCCCACTGTACCTCCGTAGCATGACCCCCAGAGCCGCGACAAGCACAACAGGAAACTTTTAATGGGCCTACACCGCAGCCAACATACTTATACGTGGCTAAAAGGTGGCGCAGGCCTTCACACCCGGCTACATCTACTTTAATTAGTCGAGGATCGCACCACTTGGTCGAGCGCGGTCGCGCCATATTAAAGGGGATTAAACTCTCCGTAAAGTGTAGGGACGTCATCCCCTGTTCCGCAGAAGATACTTATTCGACAACCCCATATTTCACTTCCCCCTTCTTGTACCCAAAGTGGCCTTCTCAAGGGACGAGGATGCCACGAATATGAAAAATACGCCATACTAGAGAGCCGGTCTTACATGTCAGTAACGTGCTCCTCCAGCACGAGACATGCCACATGTTTCTGAAATTTTAGTAAAAAAAAAATAAAAAAACACTTTTCGCATGAAACACCCCCGAGAACCAATATCAAAGGCTTGTAACTTTTGTTATTTCCCGTGTTAGAGGGAGAATTCCGAACGCTCACTGCCTAGTACTTCTAGGGGAGAGTTTCCTGTTTTACGGGACAATCTTGTACGCTTCCCAGTAAAACCCCAAAGAAAGTTTTTAACCCTCCCCCGCGCTTACACCTCCTTCCCCGCCGCTCTGGGCTGCCTCGCCTCTCGCTCTGCAGCGGCTGCGGCAAGTTAGAGGCTTTTACGGCGTCCCTCGTGCACCCTGCTTGCGGTTCATCCCACTCTCCTTTACGAGGCTCCTTGCTGCCTTAAGAGCCCGGCGCAGAGGCAATAAAACCACGGGCCTGTTTACTAGCCTGCCCGGCCCTCGGTGTCAACCTGCCTCCCCCTCCCTCTCTCTGGTGTATTGCGGCATCCAGCGCCCAGAGAGGAAATGCCTGCTCTGACTGGCACGAAATGCGAGGGGAAGAAAGTCCTTGATCCGTGGAGCAGGTAAAAGGTGTTAAGTGTCTGGGCACTTTGACTTTTTTTTTTTTTTTTTTACACAGTATCAGCTCGAAGGGGGTGATGCAGGCTGGCAGCCAATCACAGCGCGGCCGGTGAATCACAGCGCGGCCGGTGAATAACGTCACGGGAGTGTCCCGGGCCGGCAGCCAATCACAGCACAGCCCGGGGAAGGACGTCAGGGGGTTGTCCCGGGCCGACCGGCGGTGATTTTCACACGGCAACAGATGAGGGGTGGGCTCCCTCGAAATAAATAAATAAAACGGGACTAAGCAAATTAAAAGAAGCCCTCCTCAGCGCGGACCTCGGCGAGAGGGAGGGTTTGGGGGGCGGGTCTTAAAAAAAGACTCAGAAACGCCAACGATTCGCGTTCTGACGGGGAAAGAGTGATGGACAACCATGTCTTCCAATGGCTAGCCTCCATTTATGGAGCTAGCCAATGGAAGAGGGGGCGGTTTCAAGTCCCCACTACTGAGATAACATTAGATTTCGCCCTGGGCGGAGCACTGCTTCGCAGTGCTACGGCCAGGGCGAAACCTAAAAAACACTGGCAAAGTCAAGGCCTGGGCTATTTGATGTGCACAAGTTGTACTAGCTACAGCCTTCTCCCATTGAGATAGGTTATCAGTAGAGTTTGATTGGGACCACAATTAGGCTGTGGGACCCCCAAAAAACGGGCACAATTTTGCATATCGCCACCTTTCACAAAACCTCGGTTAATTAGGATCATGGAGCTAATGTTAGCAAACTTGTGGTAATAAGAGTTTTAAAGCTTGCAGGGCCAGGGAGGGGGGAGAGGAGAGAGGGGGGAGAGGAGAGAGGGGGGAGAGGAGAGAGGGGGGAGAGGAGAGAGGGGGAAGAGGAGAGAGGGGGAGAGGAGAGAGGAGGGAGGGGGGGAGAGGAGTGAGGAGGGAGGGGGAGAGAGGAGAGAGAGAGAGAGAGAAGAGAGAGAGAGAAGAGAGAGAGAGCGTACACATACCTCTGCAGAGGTGCATTGGTAGTGCAGATATATATATATATATATATATATATATGATGTACAGATTAGGAATGAGATACAGTGGCAGAATTGTGTGCACATACAGTAGGGACGGGTCATGAGTGACTGAGGCACACTGGTAGAAATGTGGGGTACGCGCAGGTCACTTTTGAGGTGCAGCAACACAATTTTACATGCACGTGATATTTGGAGATCTGGGTTGAGGGGCACGGGCAGAACTATGTGTATATGTTGCAAATGTGTAAAAGGGTTGAGGTGCAAAGACAGAGCTGTTTAGACACAGGGAATGTGCAAGGTGCTGTACACTGGCACAGCTCTGTGTGCAAAGGATCTGTGCTAGTCGGGGCTGAGGTAGGCTGGCAAAGCTGTGTATCACCAGGGAGTTGAATGTCAACAGTGGATAGTGCCAATATTGGCAACACTCCCCATCCCTCCCACAGCAATACTTCAGAGAAATAATCAGACACAACACATTATTTAGTGGAGAAAATTGCTGCAGGTTTATTTGCATAACAAATATGCCAACATGGTGGGGTGCCTTATGGGCGATCCCAGGGCAGGCAGCCCCTCGCCACCTGACCTCTCCTGTCCGGAAGTAACACATGCCTGGGGGACCCTTGAGGTTCCCCCAACACTGGAAGGCTAACCGTGTGCCATCCTGTGGCACTAAGTGGGTTTGCCCTCTAAGGAGGGCCCCCTGCATGGGCCCGGGGCAGCCCTGCAGTACACAAGTAGAGCAAATTGCGCATGCTTGATCCAACTGCAAGCTCTCTGCACAGGCTTGTAGACAGGCTCTCTGCACAGGCTTTTAGGAGTTTATATAGGGACCCATGGCAAAAACTTGTGGGGTCCCATTGTTAGAGTTGGCTGGACCACAAGCCGTAATCTCATAAATGCCCGTTTTAAATTAAATGGGTTGCCGTGGTCAAAATAAGGGTGCCTTTTTAGGAGTGTTGATGACTTGCTAGGCGTGTCCTGTATGGGAAGTGATCCGGTCATTTGATTAATATGTCATTGGAATACTTTAGGTGATTCAATGAAGTTCAATAGATTTTCTGCATGGACGGATTGACTTACGCCTTTTAAAACGTTGTTCAGTTTGCCCTCGAGTTCTGATATTTTATTTCCCGCCAGACCCACACTAACACAGTGTTGTTTTCAGCTAGGCAAAATCTATAGCACATCTTAAGAAAGGCATTTTTTGTACACCAGCAAATTTAGGTAAAGCCAAACTCTAAGCACAGCAGGGCCTGCGAGGTATAGTTTGGAAGTTTGAATATAAGCTGATAGGTAATGGCAGTCAATAAGCCTAGGAATCTTGACATCTTGCCCACTGTAATTTCAGAACCATAAGCTATTGTGGGTAAGTGTTTCGCCGCCATCACTTTTTGTGAGGGCCCCACGATAGAGTTGTGCATAGTTTTTGAAAGCCGCATAAACTCTGTTAGAGAGGTATCCTTTGACTTAATGGCCACAATGTCCAGAATAAACGAGCCTCTGGAATCAAAGATCCCTCTGAGATACTTGTGCTAAGAGGTGAGAGCGAGCAGGAGACCACCGATGGTCCAAGTGCCGGTCATACATTTCATGAAAGAGAATTCCATTTGGAATGGTTTTCCCCGAAAGCATCGTCATCAATAATGGCATACAATTCACCTTCCAAAAAATTATGAGTTTCCTCAATGTGCACAATATCAAACAAGTTTACTGCTGTTTATAATCCATAATGCAACGGTTTGATTGTGAGGTTCAACAGTTATCTTTAGGATAGTGTGTGTGTGTATATATATCTGCTAGCAGTATCCTCGTGCGAGCGCGCACAGATAGGACCACGGACTCAAGATATTGCTCTTGCCAGTGTTTGTGCTTTTATTCCAAGAAGAAAAGGTGCTGTAACTTCATGGATGAGTGACAATCTGTGAGTCTGTGTTTACACTGAGTGTATCTAAGGTTATATTAGAGTCTGAAGACGTTCATCGTATTATCACATGAATGATTTTATCAGTGATGTCATCAGTAATGTCATTTGAGATGTCATCAGTGATGTCATTTGAGATGTCATCAGTGATGTCATCAGTGATGTCATTTGAGATGTCATCAGTGATGTCATCAGTGATGTCACTGACCATGTCATGAATGATGTAATATGTGACATCATCAGCAGTGGATTGCGGGTGCGTGATATATAGTTAGTACAACTAACTATATATGGAATTTCATTGGTTTTGTGTGAGTAAAATAAGGTTTTTTAAATGCTAATTCCTAACTATATATGGTGTATAACCTATGGTTTTTTCAGTGAATTTTCAAGGTTTTGTAAATGCTAATTCCTAACTATATATGGTCTATAACCTATGGTTTTTTCAGTGAATTTCATTGGTTTTTTAATAGCTAATATCAAAACCTTTACAATGTATTATTCTTTAAATAGAAAAATATTTTTTACATGTTTTTAATACAATTTTTTTTTTATTATTTTTTTTGTTTCGCTCCCGGTACGCGAACCGGTTAGCTTCCCGTTAGCTCAATCCGGAGGCGCGACACGGTCCGCGAACCGGTAAACGTTCCTTTTGCGCACCTCTCGCGTTAGAAAACAACATCGTGACGCGTCGCGTCAGCATGACGTTTCGCGTTCTCGCGTAATACGTCATATTACGTGCTACGTTCGCGTACCCGGAAGCGCAGCGGTACGCGAACCGGAAGCGATCCGCGGCGCGGCGCCGACCGCGTAACGTAAACAAAGCAGGTCATGTGACTCGGTAATAACACTTTTCATTGGTTCATTTCACTTTTGGTTTCCTAATGATGTAATACTAGGTCATGTGATCTAAAATGAACACTTTTCATTGGTTTAGAACTTTTGCTTTTCCCAAATGATGAAAACCCCTCCTTCTTTCCTCACTCTGACTTTCATCTTGGTGAGAGAAAGACCCTTTATTTACACTTTGACATGGCTTCATTAGTAGCTTCAGCTGGTGCTAACCCACCACCTCCACCAAATCCAAGAAAGAGAGGACCACCTGCAGAAGTAATTTTGCAAGAAGAGGAAGAACAGGAAGAGGAGGAAGAGGAGGAAGAGCCAAGGTTTTTGCCAGAGGAGCCCAGGAGGTACAATCGAAAGGAGAATTACATTTGGCAATTCTATAGAATTCCTGAGGGGCAAAAAAAAGTGAATGCACGCTACGTGTTTTGCCGTATATGCGGTGATAGATTGTCAAGGGGAACTGATAAAAAATACAGTTACGGCAATCACACTATGCATCGGCATATGAGTAGGTGGCACCCAAATAATTATAGTGCTGCCCAGCTACGTGATGAGCAACAAAATCCCCTCCCAATGGCAAGAAGATCGGTTGTTCCAGAGGTGTCGGGACCAGAGGCGAGGGAGATGATCACAAACATCCAAATGTTGTTTGGGCACGTAAAGCAAGTGTGCGTGGAATGTGGCGATTTCATCTGCTACAGGGAAAGTAGCATCACTTTGATTTTGCGAGCTATTCAAAATCATGTTAATGTTTGTACGAAACGCCCCAAAAAATAAATTCTTTTTTTTTTGTTGCTCCTGTTGAGCCCTTTACAATGGATCGTTTTTGTTTCCCCCCCCCCAAAAAAACCAAAATTTTTTTAAAAACGTTCAGAAAATACAAAAAAAGTAAAAAAATGTTCAAAAAATACTAAAAAAAATATAAAACAACAAAAACATTAAAAAAAAAGTTCTTTTCAGAACTACCTCCCCATTATAAAAAAATTGGTAGAATATTTAGAACTCTGCCAACCTCTATTTCTCTTAGTTCACTCCCCGGAGCGCTACCCGGTACGCGTACCGGAAGCTAACCAAAAAAAATATTTTTTAAAAAAAAGAACAGTAAGTATAAGCTAAGCAAACAGACAGTTATGTGAAAAGAAAGACAGCGCTAGGGAGTAAACAAGAGATACTGTTACCTACAATCCACTGCTGATGATGTCACATATTACATCATTCATGACATGGTCAGTAACATCAACAGCAGTGGATTGTAGGTAACAGTATCCTTAGTTTACTCCCTATAGCTGTCTTTCTTTTAACATAACTGTCTGTTTCCTTCCCTTATAGTTACTGTTTTTTTTTTTTTTTAATTTTTTTGATCAGTCATAAACAGTGACATTAATAGAAACAGAGAGAGTGAACAAGAGTGAAGAACTATGGTCCTCCTCAGCCACCCTCAGAAAACCAAGGGGGTCAAGATACATCTACCGTGCCCCCTTCTACCCATTCTGAACATTATTTGCCCTCCATCTTGTATCTTGATTCGACCGAAACACAAAATGGTGGACTCCCATAACGCTGCTGGTTTGCGAACCGGGCCACTTCCCGGGAAGCGGTCCAAAAAAAAAGGTGGGAAAGTAATTCACAGACACTAAGAGTAATAGAGATGGAGTGAGTGAACAAGACTGAGGAACTATGAGAACAGAGGGACTGAGAAAAAGAGTGGAAGGAGTTGAGTAAGTAGGTAATAGAGAAAGGAATGAGGAAAGTAGCAAAGGCAGGAAACTGAGGGTTAAAGAAGTGAAGCAGTGGATCTAATAGTAGGTGAATGTGATAGAAATGTAACGAAAAGAGTACAACTATTTACCTTATAATTGCCGTTAAATTAATCACTTTTTATTTTTATATTTTCAATCTGTGAAAGAGAGAACCAACATTTGAAAAATATTAAAACATGTATTTAAAAATTACAAAAGACAAGGGAAAAGATTGAAGGACAAATAGTTTTTCAACAACTTTGACACTGACAGAAGCTTCTGCTTCTCCAGGTCCCCTACACAATCCTAAAGATATACATTTTAAACTAACAGTATCTTGATGCAGATGAAGTGAGGCCTATCTTAAAACATGGTGCATCTTTTGCATTGCTCTTGTTTCAGAAAAGTGTCGCTTCAGGATGCCAATAACATGTCTCCTATCCAGAGATTTGTTTGAGGTGAGGCCTACTCAGAGTTCAAGATGAGATTTACACTTGTTGAAGTGTACAGAGGAGATAATATCTGTGAAAGTCTACCAATGAAGTGAGTCATGTCCACTGCACTCTTCAACAAAGTAGAAACCTCCTATGTTTCCCTGGACAGACCTAAACTTGATCTGCACAATGTGATTCATAATGATAGGAAACACAGGTGATGTAATTGAAATATGTGCAATTTATTTTGCTCATTTCACAATCACATCACTTGTGTTTCCTTTGCTTAGGTATCTCATTGTGCAGATGTAGTCCAGCATATGAAAGAATACGTAGAAGTGCAGCACTGCATGCAATAAATTTAACACTTACAGAAAACTCACCTTCTCCATGCCTCCTACACAGTTCTACATATACATCATAAATGCAAACAGTACAGAATTAATTATACATGTTAAATGGTTTATTTTTGCTGTTCTCAGAATGTATCAAAATTCACTAAAAACAGTGACTTGAAGGTATTCATCATGTAACAGCGGGGGAAAAAAACACAATCAAAATGATTGTGTTTAAAAAACCCATACAACATCAGAAATCAAAATTCAGAACTCCTTAAAGTTAACTTACTTTCCATGACGTCCAAGGATGTCCTATGAACAGCTTACACTCTTTTGTGCTGTTATTACTTTCAGCCCGCCACTTTCTGAAAGAAAACCTCAATCGTTTTTAAAAACACGTTACATGCAATAAATGACTTCTTGCTCTCTACCACTATTTTCCACAAGGCCAAATCTAGTCAGAGCTATTTATAACTCTTGGATTTCTTGTAAGCCAATCCCATCATTTGGCATTTCCGCAACTTTCACAATTAAAATGTTGAAGATCATTTTCACAATCCTGGAATAGTAATATCTTCCCCTTCTTGCTCAGTCATGTTCTACATTTCCTATGACACTGATACTGCTTAATATGAAGCAGACTTACACTACCTCTATGACTACTACAATTATTTAATTCTCTACATCACTTTTAATCACAAAGCAATGTAAAACAGTAGACAGCATTGCAGACTTACATTCCCTCTACTCCATGTTTTGATTGGCTGCTTCAATTAGCTTATAAAAAGAAACAGTTTTTCTGAACTCATTCAAAGTGCACATATATCTCCATGATGTCCAGTCCTATGATTAGAAGTTATGTCTCTGAACTACACTTATCCTCAAGGCCAAATTGTGTAGGAGCCATTAGAACTTCTTGAAATTCCACAGAGCACATCCCGAGATTATTTCCCTAAAATTTTGGTTTTAAAAACACCAGGTAAGAGTTTTTAAGGTCATACGGCAATTTTTTTTTGAAAACTAAAACAGAATCATTGCAGAATGACCAGCCATTTCTAGACTTTAAATAAGCTGTGTAATGTCCTGATGTTATTGAAGGGCCGTCATGATATATAATTGCTGTAGTTACAAAAGTCCTTCCTGATATTGACAACTGCGAAGCTACAAATTTTTTTATTAAAGTTGTCAATTTTGTTCCATCAGTCCTACATCGTTGGAACATTAAAATGACGTACTGGCCATATGTTCGTATAAATAATGTGGACATCATTTCAGATTTACATTGGCTACACTCCATGTTGTGATTAGCAGCTTTTACTAGCTTATTAAAGGAGACTGATTTACTGTCTGGCAAAGTTAAATATATAAATCTTTCTGAGTCTACACTAGTAGTACTTGATACCATACAGTTCTCGCAGTCATGCTGCCATTGATAAGAAAGCCCAAACAGCTGATCTACATCTACACCTTCAGCATGTAATACATCAAGCATATACATTAAAAACTCCTGACAATCTTGCTGAATATTTTGAGAGAATTGTGTTTGGCCTGAACATCTATCTAACAGATTTCGAATTTCAGACACACTTTCTATGTTTCTTCTATCAGTGGTACATTTCTCTAACACAGAATTTAACAAACTGCAAAATCTTTGATCAGAATTGACCACAATCTCTTCTTTTACATTTTTTAGAGAAAACAAAACATTAATTACTACATTAGCATAGCAGTTGACACCAGAACTGTTTTCAAACTGAAAACCAACAACATCTTCAACAGAATCCTTTTTGTTTCTGCTTGTAATTTTAGGTTCATTCACTTTTTGTCTTTTTGCTACAACCTCCCCAGTATTGTTCTCATTTCTTCGTTTCCGGCCTACCAGACGTTTCTTAAACAAAGGAAACTGAGGCAAATGTGGCGCATACTCTCTTCTTAACCTATTGTATTCCTTAACACAATCTAGATCTGCACAAATGTTTGTGACATCACACTCAATCAAGTACAATCCCGATAAAGTTCTAACTCGTGACAATGCCACATATGCCATACCCTCCTTGAACACAGAACTGCCAATATTCACCAATGCACTGTCTACACTTAAACCTTGCGATTTATGGATTGTCACCGCATATGCCAAGCAAACAGGGAACTGCTTACGGCGAACATATAAGTCTTTTACAAGCAAAAATCTAGCAGAACAACGAGCAATTAGCTGTACTTCCTCAATGCCATCAAATTTAATTTTTAAAAATTCAATTCCATCTCTATTTCTGTATTTCACAAAATCAACAACATTACCCATTGATCCATTTACCAGACCTCTTTCAACATGTAAATTCCTTCTTAAAATTATACGGCAGTTCAAGCACACATTCAGAGTCTTTTCAAAACCTGCAGTTTTAGATATACTCTTCTCTAATGAATCCAATTTAGTTTTCAGATTCTCAGACAAAATAATTGTTGATCCCATATGCTCTACTCTATCAATAGCTTCCAGTTTCACAATCTCTTGCTTTTCTAAATGCAACATTTTGTTGTTAAATTTGGCACATTCTGCAAGAGTTGGCATCAAACATATTCCAGATTTCTTTTCAGTAATTTTCTGAAAAATATTCTCAGGCACAACATCTTGTTCTGGATATAAATTTGACAGTAATCGTGCATTTAAAACTTCTTTCCCATGCTCAGTCACTTTTCCAATTCTAACATCTTGTAGAATAGTCTTGTAAACTTCATCCTTCGCCTGACGCATATTTTCATGCAGTTCAGCATAATTGAAGTTTAACCATATATTGACGTTGCCAATGCTGCCTAGGCACTTCCTGGTATCTTCATGCGTGAGCATTTTGAACACAGGTTGCCCTTTCACTGGTGTCAGCTGCAGAAGATCTCCGAAAACAATGATGTGTTTGCCACCAAATAACACATCATACTCTGTTTTGAGAACTTCTTGCATCCTCAAATGCACAAAGGCAAGCATGACATTGGAAACCATGCTTACTTCGTCAATGATAAGAAGTTTCATTTTCCTCAAGATTCTTGAAACTTCAAAACAAGCATCTCCAGATAGCTTGTGATATTCTAATTTGTTGTCATGCTCCACTGGCAGCATCAGTAAACGATGTAAAGTAATCCCTTTAATGTTATGTGCTGCCAGTCCAGTTGGAGCAGTGACAACACAAGACAGCGATGACTCTGTCCTTTCCTGCAAATAGCATGAAATTGCTTTAATGAGGAAACTTTTTCCAGTTCCCGCTTCTCCACTCACGTACAGTCGGACAGGCTTCAACGACGTACATGAGCACTCTTGCTTATCATGACTTAATCCATGATCAATTTGCATGGTAACTTCGTCATATATTTTCCTCTGCTCAACGTTGAGTTGCCTTTCCAACTCTTCTAAGTTAACCGCATCCTCTTGAGCATGTGCCATGGCTCTTTCCACTTCATTCATAGCAGTGGCAGCTACATTTTCAATAAGAGGTCCTCCTAGTGGATCCTGACTCAATGAAGCAGAACTCTGACTGTCCTGAGAACTGTCTCTGGCAATCTCGGCTGCAATCGTTGCTTCCTGCTCAATTTCCGCATTCAAAATTTCTACATATTTGGGAAAAGCAGGACATTCTATGGTCTCCTTGGCGGCATTGAAAGAGTCTTCGTAACAGAGGAAATCTCCAAGCAGTTCCTCTTCTGCACGCCAAGGCTTGAAAAGTTGCAAAAGTGCTAAATAGAAAAACTCCTTTTTTTCAGGAGATTCGCCACTCAATTTTCGATGGTTTATCAAGTGGCATTTTCTTTGCTTGACCAGACATCCCTCACTTCCTATTACAGCATACACTCCTTTCTCAGTATCTTCTTTGATGTTCCTCTTGAATATGTAATTTTGCAGAACCTCATACAGACAAACATTCTCGAGGTGACTGCTTCGATTTGGATAATATGTATCTAACATGTTTGTCTTCAAAATGTCGGTACTGTTTGGCTCCTTTTCCGCCAAATACTCAATTTCCCGCACAGGTTTGAGAACTCGATTACGCGTTGCAGCAAGACCAAGACTCGCCCAAACGATACTCCTGGACTTGGCATAGAGACTTGCTGAAGACAACCGGTCAGAACATTCGTACGCTCCGATTTCTCGATGCGACAACATCTTCAGACTGAAACTGTACAACTTCTTGCTGAGGCTCTTTTCATGGGAAATATCCTCCCACATATCCTTCAATTCTGTCTTCTCTTTTTTGGTGATGTAAGACGTCACATACCGAGCCACAGCCATACAGTTATCAGCCACAAACTGTATATCCATGTTAGCATTCCACATGGACAAAATCACCGGGTTGTAGTCGTTGATGTACTTGGACTCTTCGTTCCTCTTCAAATTGTATGTGTTTTTAGGTGATTTCTTCATCACATTATGTCGCAGCGAAGACATCAAACTGTTTACTCTTCCTTTAGAAATCACCGGTCGTGGAAAGCCGAAACGACATTTGGTGTAGAACTTGTCTTTGTTTCGGAATTTACGACGGCAGTACTTTCCACATCGATGGCTTTGGAAACGCAGAACTTTTTCTCTTAGGCTTTTCTTCTCCTTTGCGTTTGGAACAGCACACGTAGAATACTGTTGGATGAAACTCATCACTGAGTCTTCTGGATCCGTTCCAAATTTAGGTGCATCCTTGATCCACAGCAACATATGTATATGAGGAGCACCTCTTGCTTGGTACTCCTTTCTCCAGAAGAAATCCAACACCTCTCCAAGAGGTGGATTCTTCTTATTCATGATGAAAGACATCATAGCTTCAAATCTATGATTGAAGTACCTACATACATTGACTGGATCCAAAGAGCACAGTTCTCCGGGTGTCTTGAATTCGATGTTATCTACGTTAGCATTTGCCTCTCGTAGAAATTGAAGTAAGTCTTCCCAGCCATACTCGGCACAACTCAGAGTGAGGAACCATGTGGGAGTACCTAAGTTCCTCAGCATACATTTTAAATCACCATGACGACGGTACCAGTACTCATTAGTACCACGCTGACACGCCATGAGATTAATCAGGTGAGAATCCAAAATACTATCTTGGACATTCACTTTATCCATAAAATCACTTGCCGAGATGTTTTGCATGTGTATACCACTTTTCAAGATGTGGTTCACTGCATATGACAGTCCAGACAGATCGCTTTCAAACAGGAGATGAAACAAATAAGGAATGCATTGTCGAAACCTAGCATCTCCTGCATACAATCGCAAAGTCCGGTATTCAGAAGCAGGAATTTGATGAGGTCGCTCATCATATCTTCCTCCTTGACCTGTTGGAAAAAGCTGTGGGAAACACCGAGCTTCCAAACTTTCCTCCCAAACACTAATGGGACTCCCTTTGGCTTGTTTCATTTGAAACAACTCAATAGCATTCCCCACGACTTCCTTGGAATGCAAAGGATGAACACTATAATGTTCATATATTTCTTCGCTAGTAGAGGGTTCTACTTTCTCAATTTGACCAGCACACAAATCGCTATCCTCTTCCTCACTTACTTCCTCTTCTGCAACATATACATTCTTATAGTATTTATTATTTTTTTTCAAATACAATGTTGCCTTTTTAACTTTCCTAACATCTACTAAATCTTGCCATATTTTCTTATTCTTTGTCGGAACCCCATTAACTAAGATAACCAGAGGTTCCTCTTCCACTTTTTCTACTCCAATTGTGTTAATGTTTTTCTTCAAATCTAGAGGCAAATAAACAACTCTTCCCTTTAATCCTCTCTGTAAATCTGATGGAGGCAATTTCCCTGTCTTTGGCTCCATTCTTACAATAGCCTGAAAGGGATGGATACTTTGAATCAAAATAGATTCATAAGTATTTAAGTCCTTCAATTCAGAAGGAATCTCAACCAATTCCAGATTATTATGAACTGCTCTAGCAGGCATCTGGTTTTGTTTTAATTTGTTACAACAATAAGTACACACACGTTGATCCAATCCCAAATCAAAACAATTTTCTACCATCAAGTATGTTGCAAAATCCTTCCATTCACTATTATTTTCCCTTTCACTTTTTGCATATAAATCCACTAACTTAGTCTGATTCTTATAATAAGTGCGTCTACAACACACACAAGTGAAATTAGGCCTCTCACTTGATTTCACGTCAAACGTCGCAATTTCCCTCTGGAAATTATCTGTACTGGAAACATGTACACTATCTTCCAAATGACCCTCTACTTCTTGCTCAATTTCAACATTCTCCTCTTTACTTCCAAAGTAACAAAACTCAATTTCTTCACATATATTCTTCACATCTATTTCAGAACCATGCAAAAGAGCAGCGCATAATTGTTTCAGCATAATTGCTGGACTCTTAGCATAATACAACATTCTAACTAATTTCCTCACTTTGTTATGATGCACTGCTAGCATCCTGAAATGATGAAAAACACTCTGGCATACTCTCCTGGAAAGACAAGCCAGTGAATGACCATGCAAACCTGTCACTTCTCTTACTCTGCAAGGATCTAATTCTTGCAACAACCTCATTTTCTGCTTCAAACTTTTTTTGTTAAATGACCGTACAAAATCACAAAGCAAATTGATGGAATCCTGTCGCACACTGCAAATACTACTACACTTCCAGGTGTACACAGGACCCTTAGCACGTCTTCCTAAAACCTCATTACCTAACAACTCTTCTGCCTCTGTTGTCACAAGTTTTTCTTTTTCAACTGGACAACCATCTTTCACTTCATAAGCACGACCACTGGTGTCAACTGCATGCACCAAATCATTATCCTGGAAATAACTCTCTTCATTAAAAAATGCCTCACAGCTTGAACTATGCATCCATTCTCCAGAAAAAACTTCACAAAAATTACTACGATTAACTATTCTCTTCCATCTACTATTTCTTTTGAAATCAAAAATTGCCTTGTTTAGCTTCCTAAATCTATTGATTATCAAAATAAATAACTTACGTTTAATTTCAAATGCCTGATCAATAACTTTCTCAACTTTTTTTTTCTCTTATAAAAAACTAGTTTCTGTTGACCTTTCTTAATATTTTTTAACAAATTGCCAATTATCCTGTTGCGGAACATTCGTTTACGAATCTCCCTAAACTGTTGTTTCCTTCTACTATCATGCACAGATTTATCTCTTGCTCTAGCAGTAACATTTTTCATTGTCCTTTTCTTTCCATTTGATTTCCTTCTCGTGTTATGGACTGAAACATTTTCTGTAGTAATATTTTTTTTATTACAAATATTTCTTATGAAATATTTAGAGCTCTTACCCGGTGCTTTCTTCGTGGCTTGAGAAATCTTTTTGTTAGAGGACTGCTGCGTTTTTTTTTTCTCCTGCTGTCTTTGACGTTTTGCAGCCTTTATCTGTCTTTGTATTGTAGGCATATTGAAATCTTGAAATGATCTGCAGTTGAATCTGAGGAAAAATATAATAAAAAATGTTAATAAACATTATTATCAAACAGTAAATCAGTAATAGTGATCAAAAACATAACACACTACTTGACATTTTAATTTGAAGATTTTTTAGTCATTGGCAATTTTACAATACAGAAATACCAGAAAAGAAATGACATTTATATTTATGTTACCTATGCTATTTTATATGTGAATCTGATCTAATTTTATGAGCATATTTTAATATTTTATTGAAGACACTACACATAACCTGTTTTTGAAGGTGTCTTTATTTTTAAATTAAACGGTTTACCTTTTTACTTTTTATTGATTATAAATTTTAAAAATAAATGTTTATAATTCCAAAGGCTCAAGCAGGTCAGCTTCCCATCCTATATCATATAATTCGGACAAATCTGCATCCTCATCACGCTCTTCTTCATCCTCAGGATTTAAATCATCCAAAGGATCAACATCCACTGATGTTTCAATTACAAGTTCAATGATGAGGTCAAAATCAACTGATTGCAGATTGTCGCTCATGTTGAGGTTGTCTTTATCTTTAAAGAAAGATAACAACAATGAGATGTTGCAGAGTAAGAAACAAATCTCAGAGATTATAATAGTAAAATTGTTTAACAAGATTAACATTTTGCAGCTATTATTTAGCCATGTCCAGCAATGCTGAGCAGGTGAAGCCTATGTCTAATTTTTCACTGAACAGGACTCATCTCTTCTTAACCTTGGATAAGCCTCAACGACTCTGTGTCCCCTGCACATACTTAAATGTTAAAGGGCAGATTTATATTAAATGGCACATCCCCAGGCATGCACCAGTTAATGTGCACCACTGCTTTACCACCCATGGTGTGCCGCATTTACAATCAGATAGGAGAAAGCTGCGTCAAAACCCTGCGCCTGCTTGAAGCTGGCATAGGTCTTGACGCAGCATTGTGGAGATGGGGCACCCCTGAGCCTTGCTGGAGCTGCATCGCACTTGCGATACAACTCCAGCAATGCACCACCTTTACGGCACAGATGCGTCACGCATCTGTGCCGTTTTTGCCCCATGCTGCGCCGCATTGTAAATGCAGCACAACATGGGTGGCGGAACAGTGGCGCAGGATGACTGTCACATCCCTGGTGATGCGCTAGTCATCATAAATCTATCCCTAAGCTTCTTATCTTGTTACAGATGAACTGCCATATTATCATCAAAATATTTTACATTTTCTAAATAGCGAATTTTAAGGAATAAATAGCGATTCTTTACCATTCCTAATTTGCGATGAGCAAATTGCTAATTGCAAGTTACCCATTCATTTCCATGGCCTAGGAGGCTAATATGAATGAAGGTTTAATTTGCGATTAGCAATTTGCTCATCACAAAGTAGGAATTTTTCCAAGGGTGCAGGGGTGTCTCAAGAACACCTGCTGCACCCCTGAAAAACAAATTTGGGGGCATATGGCACACATACATGCCCTAAGGGCATGTGTTAGCGTCATATGGCACCTTTTGTTTTTTTGAAAAAAAGCTTTTTGAAAAGAATTCACAAATTACCACTAATTTACCACAATAGTTTCCAAATCCTTAATGTCATTTTTTACATAGTTTTTGTTTGATACATTGCATTTAAGTAGTCACAAAATTTGCAAATGCTTCAGTGCAATCGCAAAATAAGAAATAGCAAATTTTGCTACTCCTTATTTTGCATCAAAGTTGTTTGATACATACCATTTGTCTAATTAACATTCGCAAAGGCCGAAATTCATAGAATTTTGATCTTTGCAAATGCTAATTAGCTTGATACATATGGCCCCAAGAGAGGCCTGTCTTGCGACATGGTGCATCTTTTGCATCACTGCTGCTTGGGTTTTATGTGGTACGTTTTTTTTTACACCATGACATATCTGCCTAAATGCATCAATTTTTAATGTTGTCACCTCATAGCAAATCTTTTGCACCACCGCTGCATCATAAAAGTGACGCACAGTGGCACAAAAAAGGCATACACCTATCATAAATCTGTCCCTAGCATTTTAAATGATTAATCCAGGATGACAATAAAGTGTGTCCTATCCAGAGGTTTGTTTAAGGTGAGGCCTACTCAGGATTGCAGATTAAAGTTACGCTTGATGAAGAATACAGAGGAGATAATACATATAAAGGACTACCAATGAAGTAAGTAATGTGCACTTTATTGCGCCAGTCATCATAAATGTATCCCTAAGCTTCTTATCTTGTTACAGATGAACCACCATATGTACCATCAAACTATTTTGCATTTCCTAAATAGCAAATTTTAAGGAATAAATAGCAATTCTTTACTATTCCTAATTTGCAATGAGCAAATTGCTAATTGCAAATTACCCATTCATTTCCATGGGCTAGGAGGCTCATAGGAATGAAGGTTGCAATTTGTGATTAGCAATTAGCTCATCACAAAATAGGATTTTTTTCAAGCGTGCAGGGGTATCTCAAGAACACCCTGCTGCACCCCTGAAAAAGAAATTTGGGAGCATATGGCAAACCTACATGCCCTAATGGCATGTATGGGCGTCATATGGGACCTTTTTTTTTTGTTGAAAAAAATGCTTTTTGAAAAGAATTCGCAAATTACCACAAACTAGAAGTTGGTGGTAGTTTCCAAATCCTTAATATCATTTTTTACATATTTTTTTTTTGATACATTGCATTTAAGGAATCGCAAATTTTGAATTATTGACATTTTAAGTCATTTCCACATGTGCAGTGTTTTCAAAATATAATTTGAAAATCGTTTTTGGGGAAAAGTAATGGTTTGCAAATTTATGACAAGGACATAATGGTGTATGCTTCTCTATAAGGCATTTCAGTGTCTCTGATGTCATTTTTCCCATATTACATTATAAGACCTTTCCCCATGAAGCACATTCCTTGTAAATATGCTCCCACCTGTGCATTGCGAATTTAGATTTTGACTGTTTCAGTCACATAGCCATGTTGAAAGTGACCCAAAAAAATTGCAAACGTTTTAAAATAACACATTCATGTGTCTTAAGGACATTTTAAGTCATTTCCCCATGGACAATGTTTTCTAAGTGGCACAAAAGAGGTATACACCTATCATAAATCTGTCCCTAGCATTTTAAATGATTAATACAGGATAACAATAAGATGTAGCCTATCCAGAGGTTTGTTTAAAGTGAGGCCTACTCAGGATTGCAGATTAAATTTACGCTTGATGAAGAATACAGAGGAGATAATATATGTAAAGCTCTACCAATGAAGTAAGTGATGTCTACTTCATTGCGCCAGTCACCATAAATGAATCCATAAGCTTCTTATCTTGTTAGAGATCAACCGCCATATGTATCATCAAACTATTTTGCATTTCCTAAATAGCGAATTTTAAGAAATAAATAGCAATTCTTTACCATTCCTAATTTGCAATGAGCTAATTGCTATTTTACCCATTCATTTCCATGGGCTAGGAGGCTCATATAAATGAAGGTGCAATTTGCGATTAACAATTTGCTCATCACAAATTAGGAATTTATTCCAAAGGTGCAGGGGTGTCTCAAGAACACCCTGCTGCAACCCTAAAAAAGAAATTTGGGGGCATATGGCGCACATAAATTTTAACAACATTCCTTTACCTCAACAACGATTTTCAAATCATAACTTCAAAACACTACACATGGGAAAATTACTTAAATTGTCCTTAAGACACATAAAAGCGTTTTTTGATTGGCTTTCCTGCATGGTAGGGTCACTTTTAACATGGCTATGTAACACAAACATTCAAAATCAAAATTTTCCATGCACAGGTGGGAGCATATTTACAAGCAATTTGCGCCACAGAGAAAGGTCTTACATTTAAATGGGAAAAATAACATCAGGGACAGTCAATTGCCTTATAAAGAACCATACACCATTATGTCCTTGTCATGAATTTAAAAACAATTCCTTTTCCCCAAAAACGATTTTCAAATCATAATTTCAAAACACTGCACATGAGAAAATGACTTAAAATGTCATTAAAACACATGAAAGCGTTTTTTGATTGCCTTTCCAGCATGGTTGGGTCACTTTTAACATGGCTATGTAACACAAACATTCAAAATCTAAATTTTCCATGCACATGTGAGAGCATATTTACAAGCAATTTGCGCCACAGAGAAAGGTCTTACACTAAAATGAGAAAAATAACATCAGGGACAGTCAATTGCCTTATAAAGAACCATACACCATTATGTCCTTGTCATGAATTTAAAAACAATTCCTTTTCCCCAAAAACGATTTTCATATCATAATTTCTAAACACTGCACATGGGAAAATGACTTAAAATGTCATTAAAACACATGAAAGCGTTTTTTGATTGGCTTTCCAGCATGGTTGGGTCACTTTTAACATGGCTATGTAACACAAACATTCAAAATCAAAATTTTCCATACACATGTGAGAGCATATTTACAAGCAATTTGCGCCACATAAATCATAATTTTCTCCTTAAAGCACACTATTCTCTATCTAAAGTAAAGAAATATTTTCTCACCTTAGCAAATACTTTGAGTTTGAAAACAGTCTAAGAAACACATCAATTTGTCTTCAGCAGAGCAAAAGGTATGCACTCCAGAGTCTGCAGCTATCAAAAGCACAGAAATGCTGTAATTCTTCACACATATTTCTCATGTCACCCAATCAAAACTCTTCCCTCACTTTTTTTCAAATGAAAACCCTTCCCCCTCTGCCCTTTCTGCCTATTTTCCATAGCAACCACCTCTTGGAAAAACTCTGGTGTTTGCAAGTTCACACAACAATGTTGCAATTGAACTCTGAACTCTCAGTGCACCTGCATATCCAGTGCATTCTTTCATTTAATGATTTTTTATTGACCACTCAAAATACATCTTTCAAAGAACACATCTCTGCACCCTAACTTTCTGTTTTCATCAATCAAAATCCACCAATCACTGTTACTGCTTCATGAACACAGAAACTCCACAGTTTTTTTTTCATTTTACACTCTCATTTTTTCAACTGCCATTTCATTGCCACACTTCATCTGACTGCAGGAGAACCTTCTCTCACCATGTTTTCTGTCTGGATTGTTGGTCATAGTTATATTCACTGGGCTCAAAGGTACGTTGAAAGCAGGAATTTACCTAACCTCAATTTACAAGATGTGGAAATTAAGTGGTTTGGCCACAGAGGATTAAAATGTCACCAATTGATACCATTGGTGAAAACCTTTATGCATTTGCCAAAACCTGACCTGTTAATTGTGCACTGTGGAGGTAATGACTTGGGCACTTTGACTGGTGTAGGTCTGGAAATGCTTTTAAAGGACACCTTTGAGCAATTAATGGCACTTTTTCCTCAGACTGCCTTGGTATATTCAAATATATGCCAAAGACAGAAATGGAGGTGGTCAAACCAATTTTGTCCACAAATTGAGAAGTCGAGGAAGCATGTAAACAAATCTGTTTCAGCTTACATGAGAGACCATGGAATGGGCTCCCTGTACAACAATAACTTGCGTTACTACATGCAAGATATCTACAGAGGAGATGGAGTTCACTTCTCAGATGAGGGCAACAGAGTTTTCACTCTGAATTTAAGAATGTGCATTGGTACCTACTTATAAGTACCTAAATGTACCATAAACCCAAAAGCTCTTCTCAGAGCTACCCTACATCTAATCACTCACAATTATTATTTTACTCTAACTTTTTTCACTAATTTTCAACAAAGTACGCTCCCTGGGGCGCTACCCGGTACGCGTACCGGGAGCTAACCTCGCGAAATTTTTTTAAAAAAATGTTTTTTTTCGCACATATAAACCTCCTCAGCCACCCTCAGAAAACCTAGGGGGTCAAGATAACTCTACCGTGCCCCCTTCTACCCATTCCGAACATTAATTGCCCTCCATCTTGTATCTTAATTCGACCGAAACACAAAATGGTGGACTCCCGGAACGCTTAAGGTCCGCGAACCGAGGCGCTCAACGGTTCGCGTACCTGGTCACTCCCTGGGAAGATAAAGGAAATAAAAAATAATCAAAAAATCCAACAATCAATTAACATACAGCATTTGAAAAGACTATCATTCATTTTTCATTGTAGTACGCTCCCCAGAACGCTTCCCGGTTCGCGGACCGGGCGCTAACCACGAAAAAAAACAAAAAAAAATTTTTTTTTTTTTTGCCCCGCGGGGCCCCTTTAAAACCTCCACATTAAACCTAGGGGGTCAGCGAGGATCTACTATGCCCCCTTATAGTTATTTCCCCCTTTGTTTTGGCCTCCTCTTGTCTCTCGATCCTACCGAGAGACAAGATGGCGGCCGCTCCGGACTGTTTAGAATGTTGACAGACACCGGAGAGCCAATCAGCTTCGCTACGCGAAGTTCCGATACGCGTAAGGTACGCGAACCGGGGCGCTGCCTGGTCCGCGCTTACAGATATATATCTTTTTTTGAACGTTAATTTCTCAAAATCCACTGCAGCACATATAATGAGACCTACAAAAGGCACATCGGGCTACCAGTCCCTACAATTTTGCCAAGTTTCGTGCAAATCCATTCAGCCATTCGGGCTAAAAGTGAGGCTAACCGCCCTATGGAAAACTCAATGTTAAAAACACGTTTTGGGACCCCCCTTTTTTCTCGGCCCCCCCTTGACAAACCCCCCCCCAAATTTTCAGGGGCTCCTCAGAAACAAAATGTTCCATTTTCCAGAAAATTTCAGCCAATTCCGTCCACAAACGCCAAAGTTATTAGACATAGAATTTTCAAAAATCCCATAGGGAAAAAATCCTAACTATATATACCTACTGGCGACCGCCAGTAGGTAATATATATATATATATCCTTGCAAAACAAGTCACCTCTTCTAAATCTCATCAGAGAGAGGTTGTGGGCATATGGCATCAATCCGAATTTCGCTACAGGAATCAGTCCTCAACAGTTACTAAGAAGGAGGCTCCCTTCATCAGATGTATGCCCATGGTGGTTACTCAGAAACAGTAATAGAGGAAGTTCCTTTCTAGGATCAGATCTTCTTGGACTTTACACTCCCAGACATAGACTAACAAGTATAACAGTGCAACGTGAAGGAATATAAATAAATCTTAAGGCACTGGAATAGACTCCCACTCCCAGATAGACCTTGGCCCTATTTGAAAGCAGTCCTCTGCCTGTGGAAGATCTATTGAGAATGCCAGATGTACTCTTAAATGGGAGCAGTCACCCACTGGGGGACTAAGTTCATGTTTCCAGAGCTCTTCGTGCTCATCGGGGTATCCTGGAGTCCGATTTTGAAACTTTCTTGAAAAAACTCGAAATTCAGACCATGTGCTTCAGTCTCTAGGCGAATGTTTTTAGCTATAACTAATGTTGATTTATTTATAAAGTTTTATATAGCGCGAACAAGATCCCGAAGGATATCAGAGCGCTTTACAAAGGCTGGAAGGCAGGACATAAATTCAATATCGACATCAAGTAAGAATACACCACAAGAATAATAGCATAATTCCCAGAGAGATGAATCAAGGAGAGTAGTACAATAAACAGGTATAACACAGGCTACGAAGGGGGGCACATAATGAGGAAAAGAAGACCATAGATCCAAGTAGGAGTACACAACTGGAATAATCGCATGATTCCCAGACAAATGAATCCAGGAGAGTAATACAATAAACAGGAAGATGATAGGCTATGAAGGAGGGCACATAATACGGTACAGAGGAGCAACATCACATGATGATACCTGAAGGTACCACGGTTATAGGATCAATGATTTCGAACAAATGATCCTATCCCAGTTAAGGTAAAAATGTGTTCATTAGGAATCTTTTGGCTTCCAGTTTGAAAGCAGTCGTTGATGAGATTCTGCGTACTTCCGGTAAAAGAGAGTGCCATATCCTTGGGGCAGCGCCGGAGAAGTCTCTAACCAAGTGGTTGATGTACAGTTAAAAAAGGAAAAAAACACTGGATTTTTGGTGGTCATCAGTGTCTTCTGCTCTGTCTCGTCACTGTGAGAAGTCAATGCTTCTTTTCCTCCACTTCTTCCATGTTTTTTTTCCCTCCACATTACGATGGTTGCTAATCAGAACCTGTAGACTTCGCTACTAGTGTTAACAGTGGAAATAAGAATCTGAAGATGAAGACCAAGAAGGGGAACTTTGTGGGTGTATGCCTGATGTCAGAGTGAAAGGACAACACACAAACGGTAGACTATGCAGGAGGGAGTGGACAACCCAACGACTAGATGGAAGAATAATTAACGACAGAATAGACCAACACTTTCATGCTGCTAACCATTTTCGCCTGGTTGGTCCTGCTCCTCCTCAGATGGGGGGGTAAACACCTCAATCTGTCCACCGAACTACCAGGGAGCAAAGTTCGCAAAGGAACGGGGTGGGACGTTGGACTATATTGGCCTACGACTGCACCAGTGGGCACCAGACAGCATTTCTGGCAGCTCATATGTCAAAATTACGAGCACAGAAAATTCTAGTTTCCTTTCAGTTCCTGTGGGGAATGGCTGCAGCGTTCGGGCTCTGGGTCAGCCAGAAACTCTATTAACGCTGGGCATTCCAAAACCCAGAGAAGCATGGGTAATCTGCTGGGTCTCTAGCTTCAACAGAATGTGATGGCAGAGGGTGGACTATGTAAAACGCACGAGCACACAGTATTCCTCATGAGAACGTTCGCTCACAGGATTCTTGAGGCAACGGAGGGAGAGGAGCGAGGACAAAGAAAGGCTGTGTTAACAAAGAAGAGGTACCTACTCTATCATGTGTCACTATGTTCCTTATAATTTGACAACGAGTTTTAGCATGGCCAATGAACCCACCATGTCAACTCAGCCTTCTAACATCCTTCGCCCATAATTCAGCAGTGGAACGTCAGGATTTGCAGCCTTTGATCCAGTGTGGCATACTTCGCTTGGAAGACAGAAGCGGGGTGTCAGTATTGTGAAGAAGTCTGCAGTCCCGCGTGAGCATGTGTCCTTTATAGTGAGTAATGAATCTTGTTTTCGGGGTGCGCGAAGTCTGTGGATGGTAACATTCACCACCAGTTATGGACTTCCTCATCGTAAGGGACCTCAACACAGAGAGCACAGCCATTACAAGTCTGGCAGCCTATACACACACAGCACAAGATCGTCACCACACTGCGTCTAACCATTTTTTATTGGGAACTGAGTGGCCACACAGCATCAACACGTTATCAAGCTGTGTGCAACCTTTTTTGGGAATAGTGATCTGTGCATTCTGTAAATAAAACCAAGAAATTGTTAATATTCACACAGTGTACCGCCATTTTGATTGGGCTATCTGTGGCTATTTAAGTATTGCTGCCTTCACGCTGACCTTGGATTGAACTGGCCAGTTAAGCATTTTTGCCTTCACACTGGTTTTGGGTTGAACTGTGCTGTCCTACAGTATTGTAGATTTTTTTTTTTATTGCCTTGATAGTAGCGCACAGCTAAGAATCTGTATTTAAGATTGGCATTCAACATTGTACATTCTCTTCAACATTAGTGCTTCTAAACAGTTTAATTGACCCCCTCCTCAAGCATTTTTACCGGCACAAAGTGACTCGGTTATGAAATGGCCAGAATGGAAGGATTACTTTGTTAATTATATCTTGACGTTAGAGGATGAAATTGATCAAATTGATCAATAATTTACACCGTTGACAAAAAAGAAAATAATGTTCCCTGCATTATGTCCTGAGGGTTTATAAATTGTTAATCAAATAGATAAAAGTTAGGCGATGTGAAGAATCTGATGTGCACAAAAATACATTGGAGGATTTAGGTGCCCATTGTTCTGCTATTGTTTGTGTGGCCATGAATAGTTATTTCTTTCAAAGGAAGTAGAACAAAAATGAAGTGGTGGAAGATTATATGTCCTTATTAAGGAAGATGGCCATAACATACAAATTTGGCAACCTTCATGATGATCTCCGAGATACAATAATAATGCACTAATATTATAAGCATTCAAGAGAATTTAGGATTTATGGAGATTCTCCTTTGAAAGATGTATTAGCTTTTGTAGAAAAAAAGCCGAGTTATCCAGAAGATGTACTCAAGCATCCAATGTTAACCCTTCAGAGCATGAACAAGTGTGTATTGTGGCATCAAAGAAAGTACAATGTATGATAAAAGGGAGAAAATTACCACTAGTGCTGTCAAAACACTGGGGGGGGGGGGCGGGCGAGGGGGGCAGTAACAAGTTCACATCTTAAGAACTGAGTGTTCCTGCTGTGGTAGTGGTGACCATCTAGCTCATAACAAGAAATGTCCTGCTGCCAAACAGAACTGTTCGTGTTGTGAGATCATGTGTCACTTTGTTAGGGTGAAAAGAAAGAAGTGGTCTGGTGCGAAGCTTAAATTTGTACAGGGCGCACCCGGTTCGGATTCTTCTGATGGACACATGATACAGGGAGACTCTGTTTAAAGTATTAAATCCAATGTTTAAGATGTCAAACCTCATTCTAGGAACTAGCCAGTATGTGAAATGCATTTCAGGGGAGTTGTAGTTAATATTGTGGCAGATTTGTGTTCACCATAATAAATAAAATCTTGCAGGGGAAGTGCTCTTCAACGGTTTAGGTACGCAATTACTACCCAGCCCCCTCGCCCCTCCCGACATCCATCCGGAATGTTTTACAGGCAAGTCGATTCCCATCAGAGGGTAACAGTTGTTGACCTTTGAATTCAAAGTAGAATGGCAGCCGGGGGGGGGGGGGGGGGGAGATTTAGGATGTTGCTGAGAAGGGGCCATCTGTAATACTATAAACAGACTAAAGGGCTTTTGGTATAACGCTTGATCCCAACAGTCTGGAGCAAGTATTGCTTGCAAGTCAAATGATTTATTTGTAAATAAGTTGAGGACCTAGTTTTCCAAATTATACACCAGGGAAGTGGGAGAAATGGAAGGGGTTTCTCACGCAATAGTACCCCAAAAGAACACTGTACCAATCTCGCACAAGGTTAGGAAAATTCCCTTTGCTGTGAGTGATAAAATGGAGTACGATGGAAAAAGCTAAAATAATCAAGCAGATAGAATCTTCTGAGTGGCTGGCACCCTTAGTGGTAGCTAAGCATCAGACTGGAAAATAAGACTGCACAGATTTGAGGGACCTTAACATGAACATTCAAATTGACAAATTCCCTTTACACAGAACTAGTGAACTTATGGCCATGCGTTGGAGTGTTAAATGGTTCACAGCATTAGAAATTAAATCTGCTTATCAGGTGTTACTCCATTCAGACAGTAGGCCTTTGACACCCTTTATAACCCCTTTTGGATGTTATTAGTTTTGTTGCATGCCATTTGGCCTTGAATTGGCTACAGCAATGTTTCAACATCTCAAGTATACTGTATATATTTAAGGGTTTAAATGGTACAGCATTCTTCCAAGATGTTATCTTGATCATGGGGAAATCGAGGAAGGAGAATGATTCTAGACTACATGATGTACTGAAGAGCTTGACGATGGAGTTTTCCAAATGCTAATTTGCTCAGGAATCTGTTACTTATCTGGGACACTTTGTGACACAGGCATATTGCCCAAGCCTGAGTTAGGGGAAGCAATTGCAACAGAACTACTCCCACGGGCAAGGAGGATGTAAGATCCTTTTTAGGTCTTGCAGAGCTTTATGGGAAATTTGGACTAATATTGGAAAAAGCACTTATATGAGGTAAGACTTTGAAAGGAGGATGTGAGTTTTACGTGGAACAGTAAATTACAGCTAGATGTAGATACTATAAAAGTGGATATTATCAAAGCTATGCATTTGAGTGGGTTCAACCTAGTCCTCAGGGTGGTGATCACCACTGATGCCAGCAATAGTGTGGTAGGTGCTGTACTTTCACAAATTGAAGCGGATGGTAAGAGTTACAATAGCGTGTACATCGAGATCACTCACCAATTCAGAGGAGTGTTTATCAGTAACTGAAAAGGAAGTGTTAGCGTGAGTGAGGTGCAAGTTATTTCAGACAGTCTGTCTGGGGAACTGAGTTTATCCTAAGAGCCATTAAACCCCTCATTAAAACTTCTCACTATCAGTGGGTTGACCAAGGCTACACCAATTATTCCCAGACTTCTTGTATTTGTTGGATTATGCGTAGAGCTTCCGGTTTTATGGTATTTTTTTAAAAAAAAACATTTTCTTCTGTATTTATCCATATTTATTTTTGGGCCACCTTATTGGTATTTATCAATATTTATTTAGTTTTCTGAGAATTAATGGATTTGTGAATTGGATATTTCCACATTTATTTTACTGATAAACATGCACCCACACTCTCGTGCCTGTCATATTCTAGCAAATTAATCAGCCAAATATGGAGAAACCCTACACCCACAAATAAATAACGTTATAATACAATTATATGTTAATGTATGCCTGTATTTGGGGAAATCGAAACCTGTTTAACTATCCATGCCGTCTACTCAGCTGTTGTCCTGGACATCATGAAGACAGAATGGAGAGTCACCCACCTGAAGTACAATTTTCTGCACTTTTCTGCTTTTAAAAACAAATAGACAGGAAACATTGTTTTCGGTCTGTATTTATTTGTAAAAATCAGTAAAAACTGAAAACTGGGAGCCTTGATTATGCACATGTGGTGGGATACCTTCCTGTTGTCAAAAATAGTGTTGCAGATTTTTCTAGCAGAGCCTCATTAGCTTATACTAAGGGTAAGGATGTTGTATGGATTGATTGTTGTGTGGCTGTGTCTGTATCTGATGCCATTACTACTGAAGAATGATTCGGCTGTTGATAATGACAATCCTATATGTATGGTCAAAAGCAAAATATCTTCTTGGGGGTAAGAAATACTGCTATGCTTACGTTTTGATGAGTTTTTGGGAGAGCAGGCACAAATTATCAGTGACAAAGCTGGCTAGGTTTTATGAGATTACCTTATTGCGGAGTCCTTTTTGGGCTATTTGCAGTAGTTTGTAATTAGGGCTCCATAACCTTTTTTCCCACATATGATATCCATGGCAAATGTGCATCCTGGTATCTAAATTTGAGTTTTTGAGGGGAAATAGTGCTTTGTAGAAGAGGGTTCATCTCTGCGCCCCCCCCCCACACACACACAAAAATGGTATCAACAAATGATTTGCTGTGCTAAAGTCACCATCTTCCCAGCTTTCAGGAACCAGCAGAGCTGAATAAAAAAAAAATTTGTAGGTTTCGGCCTGCGAAAGACTGCGCACATGCGCAGTCGAGCTGGCGAGATTTAATGAGGTAGTGTGAGTTTCACTAGCGAGGTTAAGCCCCGCCCCTCTTTTCCATTGGCTGGCGTCGCCGTTCATGCAAAACGGTGGCCAGCCATTGGAGAAGAGGTCCTAGTGACGTCGTTCTTTCTCTGTAAGCCCCGTCCTTTTCAGTCTGGCTTACTTGACTTACTGCTGCGGTAAAAGGTTTCTTATTTTCTTTATGGGGCGAAACAGATGGCCCCATAAAGAAGATAAGGATCCTTTTACTCCAGCAGTAAGTCGGAGTCTTAAAGAGAAAGCAGCACATCGTGGTGAGCTACTTCGACTAGTGCACTGGGCTTGTGATAGTCAGTAACGACACTAGTACCTTTTGCTTCGAGAAGGTTCGTGTAGAAAGACTGAATTTCGATTGGTTCTTCTTTGCAGCGCCTTATTTTGTATTACTTTAATTCAAATCGTATAATCATTAGATGATAAGCTCACGATGGGTCCCTACTTTCTTCCTTGATGTAAACTATACTTTAAATAATGGTCATAGGAAACTCTGCTATGCGTTGTAAGTCAAGGAGCAGAGCGTGCACCGAGGAAGCGCAGAACGCTGCACTTCAGGAAGTCGGGCCAGCCTCGCTCGCGCTCCACAATGGCGCAGGGCCCGCACGTGGCCTGGCACAAACCCTGGCTCGGCAGCTCCACTCTGCGCTGCGTTTCAAGTCAAGGAGCAGAGTAACCTCCCACCCCCCCTTCACAAATACACAGCGCGTGGAGAATGGAACAGTAGGTACAAGGACTACCGGGAAATTCCAGTAATGAACACGGGATTGTCCGAGCCAATATTACAAGTCCGTTGGCTGACCTTTGCTGGCGAAGGCGGGGCTTTGTGTACCGTTAGCGAGGCGCATCACCTGCTTGGACAGCCGCTCCAGCGACGTCAAGACTTCACCTATAGGCTCTGCTCAGTGCAGCGGCTTCCCAGTGATCTGAAAAAGAGGGCTCCGGCACAGGCCACACTCAGATTAAGAATATGCACAGCAAACCTCCCATGCAAAATTCCTAAATGCTGTAAAGCTTAAGTTCACAGGATTTATGGACCCTACGCCCAGTGTGTCTCCTCGTGAACCCATCCGAGCTGGATGGGGATTCGCTGAAGGACCACCTAGAGCTCTGGCCAAGCAAGACCACACACACACTACTTCCCACACTGGTATCATATTGTGTCTCAGTAAACACAGAGTTGGAGATCTGTGGTCGGAGTTATGGAGCCGGAGAGCAGGGCTCAGAGATGAGACGGGGGGAGGAGTCAAAGGGCTGTCCTTACTCCAGCACCACAGTCAGGACATTCAGCACTCGATACCACAGGTACTACCTTCGGGGGAGAAAAGCGGGTGATAACTTCGGGGTCAGGCTAAGGTACCAGTGAAATATTTTTGTATCCCTTTTGGTGAGGGTTATGTCGTTGTTTATAGTCCCACGTGCTTTGCAAAAATGTAGTGTCCGGTCAAACTGCATGTATGCATGATTGCGGAGGAAAAGGTTAACTGTGCTTAACACCCCACACCACCCTTTCTCTCTGTAGTGTTCTCCAACTTTCAAGGGGAGTTTGAGAACTGTAAAATGTACGGTGAAGATAAGTCTGTTGCCTCGATAGTGTCGCCCGGGGCACCGCATACTTACTTAACTTAGGTTGCCCTTCTCAGTCAGGAAGCGAAGGGGCTGCTGAGGGGATCTTTGGAAATTCCCGGGTTCGGTGTGCAAAGGGCAAGGAGTGTGTGCTCCCTGTAGGAGGCAGGCTTGAGGTGCTTGGATGATAGTAAGGTGGGGGTAGTGTCAGTACATAAATAGCAGAATCCTGGCATGAGGGCTTGAAGTAGAACAGTGCGAAGATGGGTGGGTGTGATGAAACACGAGCTGCATTCGCTACAGTCTACCTTTGCATCAATATTTTCTTAAGGTCGGTCCTGGCAGTGCGTGTTTTGAGTACTTGGGGAGAGGGGGGCAATATCGCCTTGCGCATGTGACCCCGCCCTAGTTAATTTGTAAACCAAAGTATATGGAGAGAACATGGCCACGTGCGTCTCTTGGGCTGCTGCGTCCAGTTGGCAGAGAGGGTGGGGAAGATCTCCTGCCTTCAACTCACGTTAATGCCTTCTCAACACAAAGAAGGCGACAAGTGTGTGCGTGCGGGTTAGAAGCCCAGTATTACATGCGGCGCCGCCAGCAAACCCAGGCTTTTTAGCCAGCAGCATTTTCGCTTCTAAATATTGACACTGCGATATTAAAAGCGAAACTACAAGTCCCAACATGCAAAGGTCTGTCAGGAAAGACGAAAGGTATCACAAAGGGCCACTTTTTGACCGTGAATTTCCTTTTGTCTTCCTTTGGGTCATTATATTCCCTATTTTCTCTAAAACTCATAAATTTAAGGAATAAAAGCTCAAAGAGGGTGGAGAAGTCTGAATAGTTGAAACCTGGGTTTAGACACATGAAAGCAAACTGCCCGAGAGGCAAGAAAAGAAAAAAATAAGGCAGGAAAGCTCTTACGGAAATGCTAAAATAAACATATTTCGCAAATACTTTCCCAACACTTTTATACATACGTCGTTAATGTACTTTCTCTGTTTGCTTAAGATGACCGCACACTGAGACATTTCTTCTTAACTCTGTAAAATAAGTTTAACTATAGGTGATTGAAATAAATAATATTTTGTCTAATGAAATGATCCCTTTCTAAGTTCCACCGCAGCCCTATTTTGGAGGAAAGATCTGTATTAAAAAAAATATGCAGTGGGGGCAATGGTGCTTTCTAATATGTTAAGAATTGTATTTAATGTACTGATATAATATCGTGTTTGTATCTGTATCGTGCATTCATTCTCTCTCCCAATCAGAGATAGACTGATTGCTGGGACATCTCGTGTAGACTGCCTAGTCCTGTTTTTATTTCAAGTAGTATGCTGCGCCCTCCATTGTCGCGCAGTGACGCTCCACACAAGCCCTGCCATGGAATCTAACCAGAACTTCGTTTCTGGAAAAAAAAGTTAAACGTGGCTAGATCACTGTTTGAGAGAGTCCTTCCACAAGAAAATTAGAGTGCAACAGTCACCGTCAAAGAAAGGTGGTGGCTTGGTGTTGTGTGTGTGTCTGGCTCTGTGTGTGTCTGGCTCCTTGTGTGTGTGGCTGTGTGTGTGTGTGGCTGTGTGTGTGTGTGTGGCTGTGTGTGTGTGTGTGTGTGTGTGTGTCTGTGTCTGTGTGTGTGTGTGTGTGGCTGTGTGTGTGTGGCTCTGTGTGTGTGGCTCTGTTTGTGTGTGGCTCTGTTTGTGTGTGGCTCTGTTTGTGTGTGGCTCTGTTTGTGTGTGGCTCTGTTTGTGTGTGGCTCTGTTTGTGTGTGGCTCCGTTTGTGTGTGTGTGTGCGTGCGCGCAATGTCAATAGCTCAAACTCGCGTAAATACACAACCTATTGCATTGCAAATGCAATAGGTCTCGCATTTGCGAGAGATTAAGCTATTGGCATTGTAAATGACAATCCCATTTATTTGTCTGTTTTCAAAACCAACACATAAATAAAAATGTTATCATGTACAATGCCAATAGCTCCAACTTTTGCAAAGGCGAGACTGTTGCATTGTAAATGCTTGTTTTAAAGAGGTGGTACAAAAGGGGGTGGTGATGGACGGAGCATCTGAACCAATCAAACACTCACACCCAGTCAAAAGATCTGGGTTTGATCCATCACCGTTCTTTAGCCCACTCTGCCACCCCAGTACAGACATGGCTATATGCAAATCAGTCTGACCCTGTGCCTGATGGGAACAGTCCAGCCTGAACTGCCAAGCCATGTCTCCCCTGGACCGGAAACAAGCTTCCGAGGACCGGTTTCTGGCATTCCAGCCGTCTTCAGCCCGGCTTGCTTGAATCCAGTGGCAAAGTGAGCAAGGGACTCACGTCTGAGCATACCCTGTCACACTTATGGCGGCCAAAGCGGTACAAAAGGGGGTGGTGATGGACGGAGCATCTGAACCAATCAAACACTCACACCCAGTCAAAAGATCTGGGTTTAATCCATCACCGTTCTTTAGCCCATTCTGCCACCCCAGTACAGACATGGCTATATGCAAATCAGTCTGACCCTGTGCCTGATGGGAACTGCCAAGCCATGTCTCCCCTGGACCGGAAACAAGCTTCCGAGGACCGGTTTCTGGCATTCCAGCCGTCTTCAGCCCGGCTTGCTTGAATCCAGTGGCAAAGTGAGCAAGGGACTCACGTCTGAGCATACCCCGCCACACTTATGGCGGCCAAAGCGGTACAAAAGGGGGTGGTGATAGACGGAGCATCTGAACCAATCAAACACTCATACCCAGTCAAAAGATCTGGGTTTGATCCATCACCCTTCTTTAGCCCACTCTGCCACCCCAGTACAGACATGGCTTTATGCAAATCAGTCTGACCCTGTGCCTGATGGGAACAGTCCAGCCCGAACTGCCAAGCCATGTCTCCCCTGGACCGGAAACAAGCTTCTGATGAGGATTATGAATCCGAAACCGGTCCCAGGAGGCTTGTTTCCAGTCCAGGAAAAATGCCCACGTATCTCAAGGACACAACTGACGTCTTAAGAGCCTTACCTGATATTGAGTACAATAAGGAGACAGACTATCTGGTCTCGTTTGACGTTGAGTCGTTATATACGTCGATTCCTCAAGACGAGACTTTAGATACCATCAGTGATATTCTAAGTCGTACCGAACTGAACTCCATCACTCCAGTGTCCTTTATCATGTCTTTGGCCAAGTTAGCCATGAAAGACTATTTCTTTAGATTTGAGGACAATATCTTTCTCCAGATCTCTGGGACTAGTATGGGCAGCATTTTCGCCCCAAGATTGACGAATTTGTATGTCCATACTTTCGAACAGCAACACATCTTAACAACATCTAATCCCTTCCACCCTTATATCAAGTGGTGGAAGAGGTACATAGATGATATCCTGGTGATCTGGAGAGGTGACCATGAGTCCATTTGTTTGTTCCATCAATGGCTAAATATGCAGAACCAGTACCTACGCTTTACTGTAGAGCTTAACAAAAAAGGATTTCCTTTTTGGATCTATCCATCTATGCCACCGATATGGGCCTTGAAAGTGAATTGTTCCGCAAGCCTATGGCCAGGAACTCCCTTTTACTGTATGGGAGTCAACATCCCAAAGCCCTTAGAGACAATTTGCCTTATGGGCAATTTCTTAGAGTGAGACGCAATTGCTCAGAGAAAGAAACTTTTTCTAAACATGCAGAACTTCTAAGCCAACAGTTGATCCAAAGACATTATCCCAAACAGCTAGTTAAACGTTCACTGAAACGAGCAACTAATAACAATAGTCTTGCATTACTTGACATTCCAGTAGCCAAACCACCTCTGGAACGTATTACCTTTGTGAGCACATTTAACACAAGGTCCAACAACATACAAGGCATTGTATAACGTCACTGGAGAATTCTAAATGCGGGCAATGATAAAATTGAACCTCCTTTGTTCGCCTTTAAGAGGGCTACAAACCTACGGGACAGGTTGGTCCATACCCGTCCGAAAGATACTCTCAAAAGGTCCGTTGGTACCCTCTGGGATCTGCCAGCAGTGACAGGGCATCATCCTTGTGGGTCCTGTTTGGTCTGCCCTCAGACATCACGTACATTAGAACTAGATATTGGGACGGATCGACCATGGATACTCAAAAAATTCACGAACTGTAATAGCACCAATTTGATTTATCAAATAACTTGCCCATGTGATAAGAAGTATGTGGGAATGACGACTCGAAAGGTCCGAGTTCGAATGCAAGAACACAAGAGCTTGTTTAGATGTAAAAAAACTGTGTCTAAGTTGACCAAACACTTCTTGGAATTTAACCATTCTGAGACAGACTTCATTTGGACTGTCCTGGACAAACCCTATATTCCATCCCATGTGAGTGACATATCGAATTTCTTATTCAAGAAAGAACAGAAATGGATATTCAAATTGTCTACCGACACACGTGGATTAAATGACGAAATACCCTGGGTGGCCTTAAATTGAATAAATTAGCCTTCCTGATTCATTCTTCAGGTGTTCCCTTTGCTTCAGAATCATTGATTTGGGTTGGTCATCTAACGTGTCCACGCATTATATTGTGCGTGGCAAGTGGAGGGTGATCTCCTCTCTAGCTGCAATAGTGATGATGAGGAGAGGCTGTTTATCAGAAAACCACAATATTATCCTAGATATATTGATGGAGCTAAAATTATAACAAACTTTATCATCGATGACATCGGCTTATTCTAAGCCTATGTGATGTTTTATTCTTTTTTTTTTTTTGGTTGTGAGCCTCCGCCATTTACCAGGTACTTGAGAATGTCACGTGATCTTGCAAGCGGTGACTGTACTACATATAGTACCTCCCAGAAGCGACCATGGTGGACGATAATAAAGCGGGTATCAATATACGTCAGCTGAATGACCCGTTATACCAGTTAAATTTGCAGTTGGAGTCCCGGTTTATTAGTTGAAATTTGAGTACCGGCAGACTACACGGATAGATAAAGAGTAATTCCTTTTTTCCTTTTCGGTTTATTACTAAGTCGGTGCACGCTAGAGGGAGTATTGTGAGAGCTTGTGCTCCTTGTTCCGAACGGTTACCCTGCACTGACTGAGGCAGCCTTCCGAACTACACAAATGGCACTGATGATGTCATATGGTAGTCCCGGTTTCACATCTCGCGGGACTACGCTATGACAGGAACAATGGCCTAGATTGTAATTCGTAGACCGGCGACCCGGGTAAGCTTGATACCGGCCTCGTTTTTACAATATTGACATTTAATTACAATATGGCAACGTTGTTACTGAGGGCTGACAGGAACAAAGCGGCACGCTAACTTCTGACACCGGCTGGTGCAGCTCCGCCCACTTGCTGTTCTCTTCAGTACTTGATTAGACTCACACTATGGCACCTCGTCTCCCACTGAGCTCAGACGAGCGCAAAGGGGTCGCGACGGACAGGTGAGTCCATGGAACTAAGCGGTTTCAAATCCTAATTCGACTACTAGACATAGTTCCTCTTCCTTTCTCGAAGGGGTGGAAATTTACTACTAAATCAGGCAGTCATTATGTAAGAGGTACTTTGGACACTCAGGTGGTTTGCTAACCTGGTCTGTCCCTGTTTTTTGAGACTTTTAACTGCCCTCCAAGAGGTTTTGATTAAACGGGGGTGAACATAGGTGTAGAGGCAAGGACAGTACAAGTTGGTCTTCCCACTCCTCTTCACAGACACCCCCTACTTACCTTTTGTAGAGCGGGACCACCTCCTATTCCTGAGCAAGGTTTCCAGGAGAGGTGAGGCATACTCCCTGTACAATGCGGGTGAGAATGATTTATTTTTCTGAATATATAACTCACGGATTTGGGGTTAGTTATGGTCTTACATCTTCCAATATGACTCATTTGTTGCATTGTTTGTTTCACACAGATGGCTGATACACCAAGTTGATTCAGAGGAAAATTAACATTCGTTTGCACACTTATATCCTTTTTGTTGCACCTTTATAATGCAGTAGCAAGCATTTAGAACTGTGGCCCTGACGAAAGCCTTTGGAATTAGTCCAGTTTGGTTGAAACATGTTGGCCTTTTTTACATGCAGCTATTTGGTTAAACTGCTTTACTTGCTTGGTTTTAATAAGGGAGAGAACAATGCTGATTAAAGTTTGTTCTTATTGTTGCTCTATCCTTTTTTAATACACACCACTTTTTTCCTTTTTGCACTGCACAGTTCCCATTCAGATCATAGTTCTATGGTCATCACGGCGATTGAGGGTTTGACCCGGATGAGTTTGAGGCATGGCATGGTCTTATTGATCAAGAGACACGCCAGCCCTATCAGGATGACCAAATGATAATTATTTGATCTACACACTGTTGATGGGAATCCTATCTTTCTCTGTATGGGTCTGTTCAAACAATCGCAGTGAGTCATATGACTGTGAGGTTGTATTTCCTTCTTTACTATAGGTAGTCAGTTTGATCTAGCACCTTAGTCACTTCCTCACTTCTATAGGAGTTTAGTGTACCTAGGGATCATCAATTAGCTCCCTCCTAGACCCCCAGGTTGTTTTTTGTGAGTAGCCTCTACAGGAACTACTTGAATAGCATCTTTTTGTAGAAGCGCTAGAACTTCCTGTTGAAGCAGAGTTAAGTGTTCTGCAGACATTGGACGCTGCCTGGGTGGTATGTTTGGGGGGGTGCTGTGAGTTCTAGGCAGTAGCCATGTTGGATAATCTGTCTTACCCACCTGTCTGTTGCGATGGAATTCCAGACAGGTAGGAACTGTGATAGTCTGCCCCCCACAGGAGTGGAATGCTGTAGGGGAGGCAGAGGGAAGTCACTGTTTGGGAGTGGAAGAGGAGCGGTTGATGTTATTACCTCTACCTCTTCCCTTATTGTTGTTGCCTCTGTATCCTCCTCTAAAGTAGCCTTTGTTAGAGGAGGTTTGTGTGTGTGTCTTAAAAGATGTGGTATCTGTGCCGGTCTGGTTGAAGTTGAAAATATTTGTAAAGCGCTCTTTGACCAACCGGTTTCCTGGCGCTGGAGGATTGATAGTGTCAGATGGAGGAGGCAGCCAGGGAATTACTGATTTGTGAAGGCTTGGGAATACAGATGGGTTTTGAGCGCCTTACGGAAATGCGAGTAGACAGTGATGGACCTGATGGTGAGTGGGAGACTGTTCCAGAAACGGGGGCGAGAATGGAAAATCTGGTGCCACCGGTTCTGGATTTGCGGAAGCGGGGGACACTGAGGAGAGCCTGGCTGGAGGAGCGAAGATTGCGACAAGGGTGATAGTGGGTAATCATGGAATTAATAAAAACGGGAGCAGTGCGGTCACGGGCCATGAAGACTAGGCATCCCATCTTGAAGAGAGTTCTCTGCCGGATGGGAAGCCAATGGAGGGATTTGAGGAGGGGGGTGGTATGGTGGGACTTAGGAAGCCGATGGATAAGGCGGGCAGCCTGATTCTGGATGGTCTGGAGGCGCCGGAGTTCATAGGCCGGGATGCCCACGTACAGGCAGTTCCCGTAGTCCAACCGTGAGAGAATCATGGCCAAAACAATTATTTTAAGGGCATCAGTGGAAAAAAACGAGAGATCTTGCGGATAATCCTAAGGGAAAGAAAACAGGATGATACAACAGAGCTAAACTGGGGACGCATGGAGAGGTCCTGACTGATTTTGATGCCCAGGGTTCTGACTGTTACCGAAGGAACCGGAGGGGGGCCGAAGATGGAAGGCCAAAAGGCAGAAGTCCAAGGGCTGATGGCACCACCAGTCAGGACTAACTCCGTTTTGCCCGGGTTAAGCTTAAGGTGATTTTGATTCATCCAGTCAGAAATAAAAATAAGGACGGATTGAAATTTAAAAAGAGAATCAGGAGTAGGGGAAAGATCAAAAACAAGCTGAAGGTCGTCTGCGTAATTATACACAGAGACCTCCATACTAAGCAGGGAAATGATGAGAGGATAAATGTAAAGATTAAAAAGAAGAGCGGAAAGGGAGGAGCCTTGGGGGACCCCATAAGGCACAGACCGGGGTGGGAGGGGCAGAAAAACCGGAGAGACAAACAGCCTGCGTCCTGCCTTGGAGGAATGAGGAGAGCCAAGAGAGGGCGGTGCCCTGGTTGCCCGCTGCCCTGACACGGCCGAGAAGGATGGAATGGTCGACCGTGTCTAAGGCAGCGGACAAATCAAGGAGCACCAATGCCTGGGGAGAGTTGGAGTCCTTGGAGCCTCCTCTATAAAAGGAGCGGCGAAAAGAACCTCTAGTCTGGGTGGATTGTAATGCACCCATAGACTTAGCTGTGTCCGTGTCTTTCTTCATCTTCTCTAGTGTGTTGTCTACTTCCGGCCCGAACAACTGGTTCTGATTGAAGGGCTGGTTCAGGATGGTAGTCTGTACCTGTGGTTTGAAACCTGAAAGGCGTAACCATGCATGACGTCTGAGAATAACACTAGTATTAACTGCCCTGGATGCTGTGTCACCTACATCTAGTGCGCATTTAATTGAGGCATTCGATATTAATTTGCCTTCTTGTAAGAGCTCTGCTGCCTGATCCTTATTTTGATCTGGGAGGTGTTCCATTAATTTTTCCAGTTGGTCGTAGTGAGCCCTGTCGTAGCGTGAAAGTAAGGTTTGTGTGTTTGCTATGCGCCATATGTTTGTTGCTTGTGCAGCAATCCGTTTCCCTGACGCATCAATAATTTTAGATTCTTTGTCAGGCGGGGCGTGTCCCCAGAAGTCTGGGAGTTGGCTCTTTTACGTGCATTAGACACTACCAAAGAGTCTAGTGGTAGATGTCCCTTAATGTAGACTGGGTCAGCTGGTGCTGGTCTATACTTTTTTTCTATTCTGGGATTTAACACCCTACATCTTACTGGATCTTTAAAAATGTCTGGAGCATGTTTAATGACTCCTTTGATCATGGGTAATATTTGAGTAGACCTTTGTGACTGCTCAAATGTGTCTAGTAAGAAATCCTCCTCAATGGTATCAGAGTGCATTTAAACTCCATGGTAAAGGGCAGCTCTGTTAAGAAGATGATTAAACCCAATACTATCCTCTGGAGGGGAAGGTTTTATTGGGTAGTACTGAGGATCTGGGATGTCTGGCGCATTGTTTGGTGGAAAACTATATACATCGTCATCCTTGGGATATTCTGGATTGACATCCTCATCTAAAGGGTATGTATGTGGCTCTGGTACGTCATTCCCCCACCTAAGTCATACTCCTCGTCAGTGGGTGTGATGATGCAGGAGATTGAACAGGAGAAGTTATAGGTTCAATGTAAGGAGGGATAGGAGCGGAAGAAGGTGAAGGAGAGGAAGAGTATTGGAGAAGTTGCACAATCCTTTTTGGCAGGAACCACAGGTGGAAGTGGTGTGTCTGCTGGTCTTTTCTTATAAGGAATTGCTTCCACATGTCCAGTTTTTGGATTAATATGGACTTTTTTCTGTTTAGGATCTGGTCTAAACAGTTCTTCCTCTTCTATAATCTTCTTCGGCGTCGATTTTTTCGGTGCCGATAGGGGTTGCTTAGTGCTCTTTGCCTTAGGAGGAGTGATTGAGTCCTGTGGCAATTTTTTCGGTGCCGAAGGTGGTTTTGGAGTCTTCGGTACCGATATTGGAGATTTTGGCGTGGAGACAGGTTTTGTTGGGCCTGCGGCGCCGGAATCTAGCTTCCCGTCTTTATTCTTGGAACCGGAAGGTTTCGGAGTCGAAGCTTTCGGATCCGGTGCGGTTCTTGGCTTCGGCACCGATGTGTTTTTTGGTTCGGGTGCCGAAGGGTCTTTGTCTTTGGACACCGAAGGGCGTTTTGGCTTCGGTGTCGAAGAGTCCTTCGGTGGCGAAGGATGTTTCGGTGCCAATGGAGGTGGAATTGGCACGTGTTATTTTCGGCGCCGAGGCACCGGAAGGCGTAGTCTTTTTCCTCGGAGACGAGCCCGAAGGCGGGGCGTCTGAGGGTAATTTTCGGTCTTGACTGGGCCCCATGGGCGGAGTGCCGACCGCTGCCTTTGGCTTGGGTAGTGTATGTTGTGCAGGGGCAGTGGTACTCACGGGCTGCCGAGACGGAATGGAGTCGTCTGAGTCCTCTCCCCCTGATATGATCTGGAGATCAGGCGAGTCTTCCTCGGCGACGGGTGAAGCCTCGTCCTCTGAGATATCTTCGAGTGGATCTTCGTTTCCGGAGACGTTCTCTCCGACAATCTCCTCCTCAAAGATGGCCTCCGGTGCTGGCGCTGATCTCCTCATCTCGTGTCGACGGGCCCTCCGATCCCGAATGGTCTTCTTCGTTCAGAAGGAGGCACAGGCTGTGCAGGTCGACTCGTGTTCTGGCGAGAGACAGCGGTTGCAGACCTCGTGATGGTCGCTATGAGGGAATTTTGCTCGACATACCGGGCATCTCTTGAATGGAGTTCTGTCCATGAGGCGTAGGCCGTACGGCGCCGATAGGCCCAACGGCCCGCGTCTGTGAGAAGTTGGCCTGATATATGATGCTCACTAGTTCTAGTGATCACCTTGTATCAGTCCAAACAACCCTTATGGTGATTGGTTGTAAGTCAACCTTATAGACCAGCTATCCTAATGGTAGCATGGACAAAGCAGTCTTAGGCTAAACTCTTTTGGCATGTGAAGCCAGCTGTTTTACCACAATATAACCCCTTGAATACCAGATGAAAGGACACCACACAGGTTGTTATGAAAATAAACAGTATATTTATTAATAACGCCTCTGAACTCTTTATGAGGTCAAAGGGCTAAGCACATGACAATCTCTTACGAAAAATACTACAAGCTGCACAAAATTACAATGGTGCCCTGGGGGCACGACAAACCATATACTAAGGAAGTGGGATGTGAGAGTAGATAAAAGGAATGGAGCTGTCCAGAGGCTGTAGGATCGATGGGACCACGCTACACTAACTTCAGGTAAGTAATAGGAGGCCCACGGAACGCGTGTGCAGAGTGTGAACTCACACGCGAGATGCGTAACAACGTCTATGGACAGTACAGTTCAAGTAAAAGGTGAGTACGGACAATCCTGACTAGGTAGGACTAAAACGACTGTGGAACTGGACACTTAAACTACGGGGAGCACCGAAATGCTCTTGTTACCTCACGCACGGGCCGCGGGTGCATAGGTGTCAAAGTGCGTCGGGTTCTCGCGTTGAAGTCAATGGAGCCTGAAAGAAAAGATGCTGCAGGCGACCAGGAGGAAGATGTCCGGTGCAATCCAAGGGTGGATTGTTGAAGAAGGAGACCTGAAAGCAGAGGGGACAATGTTCACAGTCACTAGCCAGTGACTGGAGTGGAACCAGGAAGGAACCAGATGTCGTCGTCGCGATCAGGTGAAGAGTGGGCGCTTGACTCTGCAGCCACGTGGACCAGGAGGCGTCTTCGACGACCAGGATGGAGGCACGAGCTGTCCCACGCAGGCTCTCGATGTCGGCGGTGTCGGATCCGGGATTGGACTCAACAGGCCTTGGCAAAGGCAACCCACGCGGTGAGTGAAGAAAGCGTCTGGTGCGGACTAGGAGAGTCCGGGGTGCCCCTCTTTTGGAAGGGAGCAAGGGCCAGTCTGGAGCAACAAGACCAGCAGTGAAGATTCAAAGGTTCGTCGTCTAGGAGGCCACTAGCCAGCCGGCAAGTGACCAGACAACGCGTCGAACAGCAACCAAGCAGAAGGGCCCCACGCAGATCTCGTGGATGCTGGAGGGCTGATCTTCGGTGCAGGGGCTGCTCGGGGCTGGGGCTTCTCAGTCCCCAAAGCACTTGGTCGGGTTTACCTCGGGAGTCGTGCTGGAAGCGAAGTGCAGTTTCTTCCAAGATGGCCGGTCCCACGTGTCTCGTCGCACCCACGGATCTCAGCTGTGCTGCAGATGTAGGTTGAGGTCGGAGAGGTCTGGGAATCCGGGTCTCGTCGGACTCTGAAGTCTGGATCCTCAAGGGAAGACGACAAAGTGAAGCCGCTGGACGGTTGATGGTGCCTGCAGTTGCAGGGTGGACACTCCTTGTCCACAAGGGAAATTCGTCAGTCTTCTGTGGAGCAGAACGTCGAAGGCCAGAGTTTCTTCTTGTTGAATAGTTCAGGATAATCTAATTTGGAATGGGACCAGCTCCTACCTTTATTCTCCTAAAGGGGGCTGCACTACTGACTAGGTCCCTTCCCTGGGTGGGACCAGGAAGGGGGGTGGTTACACCCCCTATCCTTTGTCCGGTTTCCCACCAGAGCTGGGGCAGGGATGCCCCAGCAACTGGTTTGAACCAGTGTATGCACAGGGCACCTTGTGTGCCCCAGGCAGGTCTCATTCCTTTCAGGCCTCCTTACCTCAATACACAAAATCCTGTCTGGGGTGGTGCTAGCACCTCCCAAGGCAGGAAACCCTTTGTCCAAGCCATCCTCGCTGGAAGGACTCCCAGCAGCAGGAGGTCAGACTTGTGTCTGTGGTGGCAGCATCCATTTTGTGATGCTGCGGCTCGAGTTAACTTTAACCAGGGTTCACAGTTACATACATGTCGTGTCCCTCTAGAAGGGTGAAATGCTACCCCCGTCGCCAGAATTGGCGAGGGGGTAGTATTCCAAATCGTACGACACCTTACTCGACATGTTTTGATAATGTTATACCAGAGTTAGCATTTAACCGCGAGGTTGATAATGCACTTAAGAGTATATGGTATAGCGTTATCATGGAACAGCTATTAGGACTTGGTTCCGCAAGCTGCAAACGGGCTCAGCTCATGCCAGAGCACCATCTCACATAATTCCAAGCACTCTGCCTTCAGGATTGATAAGGCCTTCCATAGGAGTGACTGATAGGAATATATGTGTCCATTTTAGGGTTAGATATAGGTATACTATATCTACAGCAAAGGGTGTTTACACCACCTTGCCCCAGCTGTCATGCAGCCAGTTGTGTCAGATTTAGATGGCCAGCCAGGGGTGGCATAATACATGCTTCAGCCCCTGGTAGGCCCTGGATACACCTATGCCCTGGGTACAGGGACTGATAAGGTGGCCCAGTACCAATTGGTAAATGCACCTAAAGTACATGGTTGTCAATTTAGAGAGAGAACAGCTAGTCTGTGGGTCTGATTAGCAGGCCCACAGCCAGGGAAAGTCGTAAACCAGTGAAGCAAAAAGCAAAAATCTGGGGTGACCATAGGATTGCAGACCCCACTCTCCTACAGCGTCGACGCACCGGAATGTAGCTGGTGATGTCGAAAGTCTATTCGATGTCGAAAAAAGTTTATATAAAGTTTCACGTTTCGAAATTGCAGAAAAAGTCTTTTCTAGCCGAAGCGGAAAACTTTAATCTGAACCCAGTGGTGGAATAAAACAATCTGAGGATGGAGCCGATGACCATGCGCAGTATTGTCCAAGGGAGGAGTCACCTATCTCATGACTACAAAGACTTCTTCCAAGAAGACAACAACCTGCAATCATCCGAGCCCAACAGCAGGCGGCGATCTATTGCTAAGTGTACGATCTGCAGCTCATATGCCTCGAACATACTGTTTTGCTTACGTTTTGATGAGTTTTTGGGAGAGCAGGCACAACTTATCTGTGACAAAGCTGGCTATGTTTTACGAGATTACCATATTGTGGAGCCCTTTTTGGGCTATTTGCAGTAGTTTGTAATTAGGGCTCCATAACCTTTTTTCCACATATTGTATCCATGGCAAATGTGCATCCTTGTACCTAAATTTGAGTTTTTGAGGGAAAACGTGCTCTGTAGAAGAGGGTTCATCACACTCCCCCAAAAGAAAATGGTATCAACAAATGATTTGCTGTGCTAAAGTCACCATCTTCCAAGCTTTCAGGGACCAGCAGAGCTGAATAAAAAATAAAAAATAAAAAGATCTGAAAGAAACAGGTTAGTATTAGATTCCTTACCTTAGAATATCCCCAGGCGTCAGTCTGGATCCGGAAACTTTTGCGTAGCAGTACCCCTGTGCGTCGGTAGGCGTCGTCTGCAGGCGTCCCCTGCGGCTTCGCGTCCGTCGTCGGCGTTGTGCGCCGTGATGACGTCGCTGGAGTATATAGACGCCGCCTCCGCGCGCTGACGTCAGTTCTTTTTTCCGCGCCAGTTAGCGCAGATCCGAAGAGCAGTACTCCGGTCTTTTGACCAAAGTTTTTTGATAACTCTAACTCTTAAGGTGCCGGTAGGATGCCCGGTTTTAAGAACTGTGACGGGTGTGATCGCACGTTGTCGGTCACCGACCACCATCGACTCTGCCTCCGGTGCCTGGGCGCGGACCACGACGTGGAGTCCTGCGTCGACTGCCGGGCCTTGACGACTAAGGCTAGACGGGAGCGGTCCCGCAAGCTTCTCGAGCTCCGGGTGTCGGCCCCGCGTCGAGAGCGGTCCCGGTCCGGCCGGAGGTCGAGGGAGCGGTCGAGAGAACGGTCGCGGAGCCGCCACGAGCGCTCCGGAAGTCGTTACCATTCCTCCGGTTCCTCAGGTAAGAAACACAAGAAGTCGGGGCGTCGTCATCGCACCCCCGACTCCCCCCGACGCTCACGCGATGCGGCCGGGGGTTCGGGTAGCCCCACCCCCGCGGCCCCGCGTGGGTCGCCGACGCTGCCTGCCCCATACCCGTCGGTCCCTGGGCAAGGCGCGTCGCGCGAGGAGATAGAGGAGTTCCTCATGGCCATGAGGGCGCTGTCTCCTCCGACGGGGCCTACGGCGCCTGCGGGCCCGGTGGTCTCGTCCGGGGGCCCGAGCGGTTCGGGTGCTCCTGCCCCGACGCCGTCGGGTGCTCCGGCCCCGACGCCGCCGGCGGCTCCGGCCCCAGCGCCGCTGGGCCCTTCGGGGTCGACGCCGGCTGGTCCTCCGGCCTCTCCGGCGCCGATTCCATCGGGGCAACCCATGGTGCCGCCGCCGCACGGCGCCGCGACTCCGTCGCCGGCTCCGGCCGGCGTCGGGGCTCCGGCGCCGGCTCCGGGCGGCGCCACCCCCACTCCCTCTCCTACTCCGGACGCGGAGTCGGACCGGCGTCGCCCGACGCCGAGTCCGGCGCCGATGGGGCCCATTGGCCCCGTGGAGCCGGTCTACATCGTTGACTCAGAATATGGTGAGGATGAAGATTATGGAGAGGGTTGGGAGGGGTCTGAGGACCCTCTGTCACGCGAGTGTCAGTACGACGTGGACTGGACAGGTGACTTGGGTGAGGCCAGTGGTCTGGATGATTCTCCTAACCCTGGTTTTGTCTCGCCTCCTACTGTGGCTTCGGAGGCTGGGGCTGCTTATTCAGTGGTGTTGATGAGGGCTGCCAAGGCTTTACGCCTTGAGCTCCCCGTCGCTAAAGTGAGGCCTAACATCCTCACCGAGGTCTTCAAACCGCAGTCATGCCCACAGGAGCCTCTGCTGCCGTTCAATGAAGCCTTGACAGACGTTCTTTTGGGCACGTGGTCCAGGCCCGCTTCAGGTTCGCCTGTTGATAGGAACGTGGCCAGACGCCACCGTCCGTGTCCGGACGACCCTAAGTTCCTGTCCACCCATCCCACCCCTGAGAGTCTGGTGATCCAGGCCTCCACTTCCCAAACCGCATTCCCGTCGGCCCCGCCTGACCGGGAATCAAAGAGGTACGACCAGTATGGCAAGAAGGTCTTCTCGTCCCTGAGTCTGGGACTGCGGTCTTGCAACACCGCATGCCTCTTGGGCCGCTACACCCACTCTCTGTGGGATACGGTCGCGGAGTGTCTGCCGCAATGCCCGCAGGAGGTACGGGACAAGCTCGGCCAGGCTATGATTGAAGGCCGAGACGCGGCGAGATATTCCATCAGGTGTGGCCTTGATACGACCGACTCGCTGGGCAGAGCGATGTCCACGACGGTGGCGATTCGTGGCCACGCCTGGCTGAGATCCGCCAACTTTTCGACGGATGTCCAAAATACTTTGATGGACATGCCGTTCGATGGCAGTCGCCTGTTTGGCGACAAAGCGGACCACGCGCTTGAGCGCTTCAAGGACTCCAGGGTCACGGCTAAGTCCTTGGGTCTCTCGACCCAGCGCCAGCAAACGGGTTTGTTTCGCTCCTTTCGTGGCCACGGAAGGGGCGGTCCCACATGTGCTGCCAGCCACGCACCGCAGAATACTTCTCAACGCGGTGGCGGCCGTGGATTCCGCCGTGGAGGCGGTCAGGGACAACGGCGGGGTCAGACCACACCTCCCCCCGCAGCATCAGCCTCCAAATCCTCCTAGTCCGAGCTTTCAGGCCCATGTGACGCCAGTGGGTGGCAGGGTTCGCCATCACCACTCCCGCTGGCGCACTATTACATCGGACAGGTGGGTGCTGCAGCTCGTCCGAAGGGGCTACTCCCTCCCCTTCGAGACCACTCCTCCAGCCATGCCACCGCAGAACCAGTGTGTCGGGGGACCACTTGACACTTCTGCAGGACGAAGTTACGGCCCTCTTGGCCAAGGGGGCCATCGAGCGCGTTCCTGGGCCAGAAGTAGGGTGTGGTTGCTATTCCCACTACTTTCTGGTACCCAAGAAGGACAAGGGGGGCCTGCGTCCTATCTTGGATCTACGGAACGTCAACGGCTTCCTCCGGAAGGAGAAGTTCAAGATGTTGACTTTGGCTCAGGTCTTGGCTGCTCTAGACCCGCAAGACTGGATGGTGGCGTTGGACTTGCAGGATGCGTATTTTCACATCCCCGTCCTGCCGGCCCACCGGCGTTACCTGCGGTTCACGGTAGGCCACGAGCACTTTCAGTTTATCGTGCTCCCATTCGGCCTTACCAGCGCCCCACGGGTGTTCACGAAAGTGATGGCGGTGGTCGCAGCTCATCTGCGCCGGTTAGGGGTTTCAGTCTTCCCCTACCTCGACGACTGGTTGTTGAAGGCGGGCTCGCCCCAGACAGTCGTCCACCACCTTCAGATGACGGCAGACCTCCTGCACGAGCTGGGGTTTTCCATCAATGTGCCGAAATCACACCTGTGTCCCTCTCAAAAGCTCCTTTTCATCGGAGCGGTTCTCGACTCGGCGCAGTTTCGGGTTTATCTTCCGGAATGGCGGGTCCGGGATATACAGGCTTTGATTCCCATCTTTCAGCCGTTATCCCGGGTTTCGGTCAGGTTGACGCTGCGGCTGCTGGGGCTGATGGCTTCCTGCATCCTTCTGGTGCATCACGCCCGGTGGCGGATGCGGGCTCTGCAGTGGGACCTGAAGTTTCAGTGGGCCCAGCATCAGGGCAACCTATCCGACCATGTCCTGATCTCGGAGGGCGCTGCGAGACAGTTGCAGTGGTGGCTTACGGCCCGCGATTGGGTCAGAGGCAGATCCCTCTCCCTTCCCCAACCGGAGCACGTAGTTGTGACGGACGCGTCCCTCCAGGGCTGGGGAGGCCACTTGGGAGAGGTGGAGATCAGAGGCATCTGGTCTCCGGCGGAGTCCCGGCTCCATATCAACATGTTGGAGCTGCGGGCGATTCGCCTAGCACTGAAGGCATTCCTCCCCTTTGTCAACGGGAGTGTAGTGCAGGTGTTCACGGACAACACCACCGCCATGTGGTACTGCAACAAGCAGGGCGGAGTGGGGTCGTGGACCCTTTGCCAGGAGGCCCTGCGTCTCTGGCAATGGCTGGAACGTCAGGGCGTGACTCTGACGGTTCAACACCTGGCAGGTTCTCTGAACGCCAGGGCGGACGAACTCAGCCGTCGGTGCTCGGTGGATCACGAATGGCGTCTGAACTCGGACGTGGCGAAAGGCCTCTTTCTGCAATGGGGAGAGCCTTGGTTAGATCTATTCGCCACAGAAGAGAACGCGCAATGTCATCAGTTCTGCGCGTTGGAGTTTCCAAGACGGCACTCGCACGGCGACGCCTTTCGGCGCGAGTGGAGTTGCGGTCTGTTGTACGCCTTTCCGCCTATACCACTTCTGCCCAGAGTGCTGAAGAAGATCAGGCGCGACCGGGCCCAAGTTATCCTTGTGGCTCCGGACTGGGCTCGAAGGTACTGGTATCCCGAGCTACTCAGCATGTCAGTCGGTCCCTCGATCCGCCTGCCCCTTCAGGAGGACCTTCTGTCGCAGCAGCAGGGGACGGTCCTCCACCCGAACCTGTCCAGTCTCCACCTCCATGCGTGGAGATTGAGCGGCGACAGTTGAGGCCATTTGACTTGCCTCCTGAAGTCTGTAATGTGATTCTGGCAGCCAGGCGTCCCTCCACAAAGTCGGTATACGCCTGCCGGTGGAACAGATTTGTGGCATGGTGCACAGCAAAGGTTGTGGATCCCCTTTCTGCCCCTCTCTCCGAGGTTCTCCTCTTTCTTCTCTCTCTTGCCCAGCAGGGCTCTGCTCTGGGCACTATCAAGGGCTACCTTTCTGCCCTTTCCGCCTTCTTGAGGCTACCTGATCAGCCATCTTTGTTCAAGTCCCCTATTGTAACGAGATTCTTGAAGGGCATCACGCACATGTATCCACCTGTTCCGTTCGTGATGCCTCAGTGGGACTTGAACCTGGTTCTGACTTTCTTGATGTGCGCTCCCTTTGAGCCGCTTCATTCCTGTCCTCTCCGTCTCCTGACTTTAAAGACGGCCTTCCTGGTTGCTATCACCTCTGCCAGGAGAGTGAGTGAGCTCCAGGCTCTTTCTGTCAAACCTCCTTTCATGTCCATTCATCCAGACAAGGTGGTTCTGAGGACTAGACCTTCTTTCCTGCCCAAAGTAGTTTCTGCTTTTCACATCGGGCAGTCCATCACCTTACCCTCCTTCTTCCCGCCTCCGCATCCTTCAAAAGATGAGGAGCGGCTCCATCGTCTGGACCCAAAACGTGCGCTTTCATTTTATATGGATCGCACACGCCAGTTCCGGGTGGATGACCAACTGTTTGTTGGCTACGTGGGTGAGAAGAAGGGAAGGGCGGTACAGAAACGGACCATCTCTCGGTGGGTCGTCCTGTGCATCAAAGCGTGCTACTCTTTGGCTCGGAAGGAGCCTCCTGTTGGGCTGAGAGCCCATTCCACTCGGGCCACGGCAGCTACTACTGCCCTGAACCGGGGAGTCCCTTTGCAGGACATTTGCCAGGCGGCTACGTGGGCCTCGCTGCACACCTTTGCGAGGCACTACTGCCTGGACAGTCAAGTCCGGAGGGATGGCTTCTTTGGCCGTTCGGTCCTCCAGGACTTTCTGGTGTAGGATTGTATTGGTTCGCAGACCCACCACCGGGGTTGGTATTGCTGGGGTATCTATTCTAAGGTAAGGAATCTAATACTAACCTGTTTCTTTCAGATGAACAAGTTACTTACCTTCGGTAACGATATATCTGTAAGAAACAGTAGTTAGTATTAGATTCCTTACCGCCCCACCCATCCTCCCCGTTCTGCGAACTGATACCTAGGGTTAAGGACATCCCTTTCAGGGCCCTAGTTTCTAATGGCACCAGTGTTGGTTCTCACATGGCTCTGCGTGTTCTGGCGCGGAAAAGCTGTGTGCAAAGAACTGACGTCAGCGCGCGGAGGCGGCGTCTATATACTCCAGCGACGTCATCACGGCGCACGACGCCGACGACGGACGCGGAGCCGCAGGGGACGCCTGCAGACGACGCCTACCGACGCGCAGGGGTACTGCTACGCAAAAGTTTCCGGATCCAGACTGACGCCTGGGGATATTCTAAGGTAAGGAATCTAATACTAACTACTGTTTCTTACAGATATATCGTTACCGAAGGTAAGTAACTTGTTCATTTGGCACAGTTATGGCATTTTTTTTTTAAAGAGGTAGCACATTTTTACAAAATGTTTTGCTCTTAACCTACTTCCAGTTTGTGGTGGAAACCAGTGTGAAACCCATTGACGATACTGAAAAGCTATAGATTTCTGAAAGGAAGACAAAATTCTGAATTTAGCAACTGGTCATATGTATGGATCACTCAAGGTTTTCCCAAATAAACTAATTGTTGAAATAAGGAAATATAAAAAATTAGTAGGAAGAACAGCCATTTGTGATGTTTTCATCTAACTTTGTCACAACTGCAGATTTAATTGCGTAATATATCATTACTTGCACTAGACCCTTCTGGTTGCTGGGATATACAGGGTTTGTAGGTTCTCCAAGAACCCAAAGTACCCAGAGCCAACTGAACAGTACAATGGTTTTTTCATTGATTACAGAATATAGACTAATTCATATGGTGAAATATGTAGAGTGAAAAATGGATATCAAGGAAACCAAGGAAGATATGGAGTTTAAGAACAATGGCTATGTATACATATCTGAATTTGTGGGTACCCATACTACCATATGATTTAGAGAGTATTTTTCAAAATGTCTTCTTTCTTACACACTGACTTACATTTGGAAGGCACAAATACAGAGAAATCCAATTGGTAATAACTGTTCTACTATTCTATGCTACCGCATGTCTTTCGATAAAAATGGTAGCTCACTTGTGTTGATAGACTTAGTGCCCTTGATAGGAAATAGACCAAAAACCAACATGGATAAATGACCTCTTTACACTCAAAACTGACCCTTATTTTGCAAAGTGGGTAGCAGTGGATTTTGGGCCCTAGCGCACACGTCACCTAGGGAAACCTAGAAAACTGTATACATTTTTATCAGGCCCAGTTGCGAGTGATTGACCCCCCTGCAGAAGTGTAGTACTGGTTTTATCAAAAGTGTGGGAATGCTGGGTTATAGGACGTTTGCGGGTCCCAGCATATTACTGTATAGCAATGATTTCAGCTACAGTTTAACGCACAAGTTACTACTTGTGTAACGATATATCTGTAAGAGACATTAGTTAGTGATAGATTCCTTACCTTCGAATATCCCCAGGGGTCACACTGGATCCGAAACATTTTGCGTAGCAATACCCCTGCACGCCGGCAGGCGTCGTCCGCGGCTCTGCGTCCGTCGTCGTCGGCGTAATTAGCGCCGGAATGACGTCGCCGGAGTCCTTAGACGCCGTCCTCGCGCACTGACGTCAGTTCTGATACACAGCTCTTCCGCGCCAGATACGCAGAGCCATGATAGAACCAACACTGGTGCCATGAAACTAGGGCCCTGAAAGGGGATGACCTTAACCCTAGATATCGGTTCACAGAGGATGGGTGGGTCGGTAAGGAATCTATCACTAACTAATGTCTCTTACAGATATATCGTTACACAAGTAGTAACTTGTGCATCTGAAAGAGACACGTTAGTGATAGATTCCATACCTTAAAATAGATACCCTAGCAATACCAACCCCGGTGGTGGGTCTGCGAACCAATAATCACACCAGAAAGTCCTGGAGTACGGAACGGCCAAAGAAGCCATCCCTCCGGACTGGACTGTCCAGGCAGTAATGTCTCGCAAAAATGTGCAGCGAGGCCCACGTAGCTGCCTGACAAATGCCCTGCAAGGGCACTCCCCGGTCCAGGGCAGTGGTAGTCGCCGTGGCCCGAGTGGAATGAGCCCTCAGTCCAACAGGGGGCGGCTCCTTAGCCAAGGAGTAACACGCCTGGATACACAAGATGATCCACCGAGAGATGGTCTGCTTGTGCACCGCCTTTCCCTTCTTAGCAGCCACGTAACCAACAAAGAGTTGGTCATCCACCCGGAACTGGCGTGTGCGATCCAGATAGTATGAGAGCGCACGTTTTGGGTCCAGACGGTGGAGCCTCTCTTCCTCTTTCGAGGGATGCGGAGGCGGAAAGAAGGTGGGCAAGGTAATGGACTGCCCGATGTGGAAGGCCGTGACAACCTTGGGCAGGAAAGAGGGTCTCGTCCGCAACACAACCTTGTCCGGATGGACAGAGAGGAAAGGAGGTGTAGAAGAAAGAGCCTGGAGCGCACTCACTCTCCTGGCAGAGGTGATGGCAACCAGGAAGGCAGTCTTCAAAGTAAGAAGACGGAGAGGACAGTTATGGAGCGGCTCAAATGGAGCACACATTAGGTAAGTAAGGACAAGGTTCAAGTCCCACTGGGGCATCACGAAAGGAACAGGAGGAAACATGTGTGTGATGCCCTTCAAAAACCTATTTACAATTGGGGACTTGAACAAGGAAGGCTGATCAGGTAGCCTTAAGAAGGCGGGAAAGGCAGAAAGATACCCTTTGATAGTGCCAGAGCAAAGCCCTGCTGGGCAAGAGAAAGAAGGAAGAGGAGAACCTCAGAAAGGGGGGCAGAGAGTGGATCCACAGCCTTTGCTGTGCACCATGCCACAAATCTGTTCCACCTGCAGGCATATACCGACTTTTTGGCTGCCAGAATGACACTACAGACTTCAGGAGGCAAGTCAAATGGCCTCAACTGTCGCCGCTCAATCTCCAAGCTTGTAGGTGGAGACTGGACAGGTTCGGGTGAAGGACCGTCCCCTGCTACTGCGACAGAAGGTCCTCCTGAAGAGGCAGACAAATCGGGGGATCGACTGACATGCTGAGTAGCTCGGGATACCAGTATCTTCGTGCCCAGTCCGGAGCCACAAGGATAACTTGGGCCTGGTCGCACCTGATCTTCTTCAGCACTCTGGGAAGAAGTGGTATAGGCGGAAAGGCGTACAATAGACCGCAACTTCACTCGCAACGAAAAGCGTCGCCGAGCGAGTGCCGCCTTGGAAATTCCAACGCGCAGAACTGATGACATTGCGCGTTCTGTGGCGAATAGATCTAACCAAGGCTCTCCCCACTGCTGAAAGAGGCCTTGTGCCACGTCCGAGTTCAGACGCCATTCGTGATCCATCATGCACCGACGGCTGAGTTTGTCCGCCCTGGCGTTCAAAGAACCTGCCAGGTGTTGAACCACCAGGGTCACGCCCTGATGTTCCAGCCACTGCCAGAGGCGCAGAGCCTCCTGGCATAGGGTCCACGACCCCACCCCGCCCTGCTTGTTGCAGTACCACATGGCGGTGGTGTTGTCCATGAACACCTGCACTACACTTCCCCGGACAGAGGGGAGGAATGCTTTCAGTGCAAGTCGGATCGCCCACAGCTCCAGAAGGTTGATGTGGAGCCAGGACTCCGCCGGAGACCACAGGCCTCTGATCTCCGCCTCTCCCATGTGGCCCTCTCAGCCCAGGAGGGACGCGTCCGTCACAACCACGTGCTCCGCGTGGGGTAGGGAGAGGGATCTGCCACTGACCCAATCGCGGTCCGTGAGCCACCACTGCAACTGTCTTGCAGTACCCTCCGAGATCAAGACATGGTCGGATAAGTTGCTCTGATGCTGGGCCCACTGAAACTTCAGGTCCCACTGCAGAGCCCGCATCCGCCACTGGACGTGATGCACCAGAAGGATGCAGGAGGCCATCAGCCCCAGAAGCCGCAGCGTCAACCTGACCGAGACTCGGGATAAAGGCTGAAAGATCGGAATCAGAGCCTGAATATCCTGAACCCGCTGTTCGGGAGGATAAACCCGAAACGGCGGCGAGTCCGGAACCGCTCCGATGAAGAGGAGCTTCTGAGAGGGGCACAGGTGTGACTTTGGCACGTTGATGGAGAACCCCAGCAAATGCAGGAGGTCGGCCATAGTCTGGAGGTGGCTGACGACTGTCTGGGGCGAGCCCGCCTTCAACAACCAGTCGTCGAGGTAGGGGAAGACTGAAACCCCTAACCTGCACAGATGAGCTGCGACCACCCCGCCATCACCTTCGTGAACACCCGTGGGGCGCTGGTAAGGCCGAAGGGGAGCACGGTAAACTGAAAGTGCTCGTGGCCTACCGTGAACCGCAGGAAACGCCGGTGGGCCGGCAGGACGAGGATGTGAAAATAAGCGTCCTGCAAGTCCAACGCTACCATCCAGTCTCCAGAGTCTAGGGCAGCTAAGACCTGAGCCAATGTCAGCATCTTGAACTTCTCCTTCCGGAGGAAGCAGTTGACGTTCCGGAGGTCAAAGATAGTGCGTAGGCCCCCTTTGCCCTTCTTGGGTACCAGAAAGTAGTGGGAGTAACAAGCACACCCTACTTAAGGCCCAGGAACGCGCTTGATGGCCCCCTTGGCCAAGAGGGCCGTGACTTCCTCTTGCAGAAGTTGCAAGTGATCCCCCGACACGCGGTGGAATTGCGGTGGCATGGTTGGAGGGGTCGCCTCGAAGGGGAGGGAGTAGCCCCTTCGGACGATTTGCAGCACCCACCTGTCCGACGTGACAGTGCGCCAGTGGAAGAGGTGATGGCGAATCCTGCCCCCCACTGGCATCACATGGGCCTGAAAGCACGGACTAGGAGGGTTTTGAGGCAGGTGGTGCGGGGAAGGTGTGGACTGGCCTCGCCGTTGTCCCCGACCGCCGCTACGGCGGTTTCCACGGCCGCCACCGCGCTGTTGAACATTCTGCAGTGCGTGGCTGGCAGCACGTGTGGGGGCGCCCCTTCCATGGCCACGAAAGGAGCGAAAGGCACCCGATTGCTGGCGTGGGGCCGAGAGGCCCAAGGACTTGGCCGTAGCCCTGGAGTCCTTAAAACGCTCAAGCGCATGGTCTGCCTTGTCGCCAAAGAGGCGACGGCCATCGAACGGCATGTCCAAAAGAGTGGCCTGGACATCGGCCAAAAAGTTGGTGGACCTCAACCAGGCGTGGCGTCGAACCGCCACCGTCGTTGCCATCGCCCTGCCCAGTGAGTCCGTGGTATCCAGCCCACACCGGATGGAATATCGCGCTGCATCTCGATCCTCCGCAAGGGCTTGGGTGAGTTTTGCCCGGACCTCCTCCGGACATTGTGGCAGCACGTCCGCGACCGTGTCCCACAGGGTGTGGGTGTAGCGGCCCAAGAGGCATGCGGTATTGACTGACAGCAGTCCCAAACTCAGGGACGAGAACACCTTCTTCCCGAATTGTTCATACCTCTTGGATTCCCGATCGGGCGGAGCCGCGGGGAATGCGGTCTGGGAAGTGGAGGCCTGGATGACCAGGCTCTCGGCGGTGGGATGGGTGGACAAAAAGCAAGGGTCGCCCGGGGCCGGGCGGTAGCATCTGGCCACGTTCCTATCCACAGGCGGACCTTTGGCGGGCTTGGACCAAGTGCCCACAAGAACGTCACACAAGGCCTCATTAATCGGCAGCAGAGGCTCAGTGGAGCTTGCCTGCGGTTTAAGGACCTCAGTGAGGAGGTTAGTCCTCACGGCCGTGACGGGGAGCTCAAGGTGTAAGGCCTTGGCTGCCCGCGTCAACACTACACTGTAAGCAGCCCCCTCCTCCGTAGCCACGGTGGGAGGGGAGACAAATCCAGTGTCTGGGGAAGTGTCAAGTCCACTGGCCTCCCCAAGCTCATATGTCCATTCCTGTTGAGACTGGCACTCCTGTGCCAGAGGGTTCACAGACCCCTCCCAATCACCCTCGTCACCCATCTCCTGCATTTCAGGGTCAACAGACGGGGCCGGTTCGTGGAAATAGAAATCGCCAAACTATGTCGAGAACCGGACCGAGGGTAGGATCGGGGACGGCATCCATACTGGGCGCCAGGGGCGACACCCGCAGGGCCGGCGCCGGTGAGGTCGACCGGCGACGACCCGGAAGCGGATCCAGTGAGGGCCTGCGGCGCCGGGACCGAAGTCGCCGGCGGCGCCGAAGCACCCGTTGGCGTCGGAGCCGAAGCACCAGACCCGCTAGGCCCCCCAGCCGGGGCCGTTTGGCCCGGAGGTGCAACTGAACCCGGCTGAGGAGGGAGGGACCTCATGGCCATGAGGTACCCCTCGACCTCCTCCGGCGTCGCATCATGCCCAGGGACCCGAAGGTGTGGGGCACGCGGCGACGTCCGCGATCCCGTCGGAGCCGCGTGGGTGGTGTCACCCAAACCCCCGGCCGCATCGCGCGAGGGGTGGGTCGGAGGAACGATGACGTCTCTCCCACCTCTCATGCCTCTTACCTGAGGACTTGGATCCTGACGACCGATGTCCACTCCCGGAGCTGCGAGGGCTCCGACCCCGCGACCAGTCCCTCGACCTCCTGTTGGCCCGGGACCTGGAGCGGCGCAGGGCCGACTGCCGGAGCTCGAGTCGCTTGCGGGACCGCTCCCGCCTAGCTTTAGACGTCAGGGCCCGGCAGTCGGAGCAGGTGCGGTCGTCGTGGTCTAAACACTTGAGGCACCGGCGATGGGGGTCAGTAACCGACATCAGTCGGTCGCACTTGGAACAGGGTTTAAACCCGGGCATCCCTACCGGCACCGTCGGAGTCGAAGACTCGAGTAGAGAAATGATCAAAAAAGTTTAGTAAAAAAATGACTACGGGGTAGAGCTTCTCCGGATCTGCGCTAGCTGGCGCGGAAAAAAGAAGAACTGAAGTCAACGCGTGAGGGCGGCGTCTAAGTACTCCGGCGACGTCATTCCGGCGCTAACGACGCTGACGGAGCCGCGGACGACACCTGCCGGCGCGCAGGGGTATTGCTACGCAAAATTTTCCGGATCCAGTCTGACGCTTGGGGATATTCTAAGGTAAGGAATCTATCACTAACGTGTCTCCTTCAGATATTTGCAATGCATTCTGAAATAGGGGAGAACATGTGGCATAACACCCAGAGCCATCTACTTTGGAACTGGGCAACCAGATTTGAATCTCGGAATCGGCTCAACATATTGTTATTCTAGGCAAATCACTTAATCTCCTGGTGAATTTAAAAAAAAAAGTGGTTTCCTTGTGTTATTTATGTAACTGATGATTGGTGTTCATGTAGAGCACTTCAAAACCCTCAAGTCAAGTTTGCGCAATATAAAACTGCAAAAATTAAAAAAAACATCTGGGTATAAAAAATGTAGTGGGATAAATGGTAGCCACAACCTGGACTTATCTGGGTATTTTAGTTTTCAGAAATGTTGGGTGATAGGCGAGCCCGGGCCTATATATTGCAGATACGCATATCTTTAGAAGACATTAATTTTAAAGGAAACATTTTGATGTTTCCATGTTGCATTTTCGGTCCACAGGTGATGGGCACACCCACATATGGAGGATACCACTTTTTATATCAGGAGAAGTGAGGGAACACAGAATAGTAGAACATTTGTAATCATCTACGGAATATCTCTCCATTTTTGGCTTCCAAAAGTAAGCCAATGTGCATGACAGAACATTCTGCAACAAATCAAATTAAGGGTAAACCCAAATTAAGAGGTGTACAAATAACCCTTATCCTAAACGCATATTCTTGGAAAAGTTTAAAAAATCCACAGATTTTCTTCATAGATATTTTCCGTTCATTTGATTTTACCATATGCATTGATGCATGGTCGGCACACATTAAAAAAAATATTTCAAGCTACGCTGATGGCTCTGGGTATTGTGTGTTTTTAGTCAAACAGCAAATGTTCTATACCTACGAACAGAAGAAACTGACGGACGTAAAAATGTATTACTTTTTTAGATCAGCCATTAGGTTCAAACACGGTAACCTACTTCTAGATTTCCCTACTTATTGTCATTAGTTTATCTTAACGTTTTGTTTCGTTGGTAAATGGTGACCTACACAAATAACTTTCTGAATTTGGATTGTCTACTTTTCAGAAATGTATACCTTTCCACGTTCACCCACCGTGTTTCATACAGGCTTCCACCATAAACTAATGTAGTTAAAAAGCACAAAAAAGGAAAAATTGACTTATCAGTTAGAAGAATGCAAAAACTGTGAATAATATATTGTTCACAGCTCTGCCTGTCCCTGAAAGCTGGGAAGAGTGGGATTTTGGAATAGCAAACCTTTTGATGCCATTCTTAGGAAGAAAAAAAATACTTTCGGCACATACTCACCATTTCAAAACAAAATTACAAATGTTGCTGCATTTTGGATATGTTCATGGGTCTCACCAGAGGAATCCACAAACCTACAGTACATTTAAAATCTGCAACGCGTGGGGAAAAAGTATGCAAATTTGGCCTAGGTACATTTTATGGCAAAACATTAAGAGTAAGCAGCACAAATATCTTTTTTTTTTTTTAAAAAGACTGTGTGGGGCTCTGCACTCGGGTTAAGAGTGCACTTAGGACCTAAGGGGTTAGCGCATGTTGCTGGAATTTGTCGATTTGCTGCATCTAGCCATCATTTTTGTCAAGAAATACTTTCTCTACATCATCTCCCCCTTTACCCAACATACTGTAATGATCTCAAATGCTTCCTACTATTTCCTACCATACATATGTACATAACTTATACTTTAAAATAATTACATTATTTAAATCCTACTCTCCCACTCAAGTTCTTTCAACTTTACTAACTCAAGATTGTTCTGGTGATTGTAAGTGGTGGGAAATGACTTCTTTGGGAACAGAACATAGTTTTCATAATCACACTTAGACCAAAAGGTAGAAAAAAGAACGACAGAAAAGGAAGAAAGTAGTATGGTGGAACGATAAGAAAAGGAGAATGTAACATCGAGATAGAGAAAGTGTAGGTTTTTGGAAGGAGGCATGAGATTGTATCAAGAGTAGGCATCCTTGGTATTTAGCAGTGCCAGCAGCAAGATACTAACAACTTTGAGCCCAACAACTTAATGGGTTTTCTGTTTACAAACCAAGCACAGTGTTCAATGTCTTCAATGGTTACTTGGAAGATTGTGATGTAGAAGTTAATAAAGTAAACTTTTTCCAACCTACTTTTGTAGAGTATATGCCCCGTGGAGCACAAACACACTAGGATTCTACATTTACGTTTAAATAATAAAGGACAAAACCGCCTTAAAAATATTACACATTTTATTGATTTGCCAAGACGAGATTCTTCAAGAACCTCAAATAGTAGAAAGTCAATGCAAAGAGAATGTGCTCTCTTGGTGCCTGTCTAAACTAAAGCACTTTGCCGAATCGTAATCAAACGTTCACGTAACACTTTCATTTCCAAAAAATATATATATATAGGCCAAGGCTTGGAATGTTATTAAGACTTTTCCTGTTACAATAATCAGCAATATTTTAATTACAAGACAGGAAAAACTGCAAATATATGTTTGCTAAGTGAATATATAATTATATAATAAATCCCTAAGTTAATAAGTAAATGGTAACCCTTTTTTGGTCCTCAGAAAAACATCTTCCTGGAAAATAGCGGTGCCACAAAAAATAATCCATGTATCTGAGATCAACACAATTATGAAAAATAAGCAAAAGTCAAAGTGCCACCCTCAAAAACACACGTGCAAATTCCCCATTGTGCCAAAGCACGAGAGTGCAATGTAGTGCTGCACAATGCACCAGCTAAAGAGGCCATTTAACCACTAGCGCCTGCAACACATGAAGCCAAAGATTTCATAATGCTTACAGTGAACTGTTCTAATGACCCACCCAGTGTCTGTAGCAGGCAAAGCCTAGAATCATGCCTGGCAACTCAAGACCTAAGGCAACAATGCACTCTAGGCACAGCAGCACTAACTAGCAGGTAAAATAGTTCTAAGCACGGGCATCACTTAAGACCAGCATTTCACAGAATGTGGTGTTCAGCAAGCACAAGGATCCACTGTGTGCCAAGACCGTGGTCTCCAGCACATAAAAGCACAGACCTTAAGTCTTTGTTTTGCCGCACTGTATCTGAGTAGTTGACCAAATGCTGAAGACTGTCCCCATACTGGTGGTATATTAGCAATGGGGCACAGTCGTTTCAATGTAACAAGTTGTGAAATAGGGATTTAGTGCGATTGCCTGATCATCTGTAACAGGTTATAGTGTTGTGGGTGGTTTGTCACTTCGTAAAAGCATCTCGGCAAGGAAATTACATAATTTGTGTTTAAAGACGAGTTTAGAGCAAACCTCTTTAAATCACCCCGTTTCTATTCCGGAATAACTGCCTCCATGATTAACGCTGTGACTACAACACTGTCTCACCTTAAGATATCTGCTCTTCACAGGAATATATATTTTTTTATAAAGGGAGCCAGAATCAATCTGGCACAAGCGGCTTTTGTTCTGAAGTATCGAGAAGGGGAAGCAGTTTCCAAGTTTGCTTACAAAACAAATAAAATAAACCTTCAAGCCCTCCTACCCAAAAAAATGAATAAAAGATAAATGTCTATTGGATCAACCCGAACAGCCATTGCATAGATACAGCCTCAATGTTAAAGCCTGTGGGGATCGCCAAAATGATATGCCAAAATGCAGGGAATCTTCGCAACAGAGGCAATCCTTTTTCGCCCTGGTGACATCAGTAACTATCCCATTATACTACTAATTTCAAGAAACAATCCCTCTTACATCCAACCATCAATTCCAATTTAACCGAGACAAAAATACCCAAAAGCACCCTGGTGATGGTGGATAGCGCCCAAAAAAGCACCATAATGCACAAGGAGGACAGCACTAACTACCTCAGTGCAACAAGAAAGTCAGCACACACCAACCCATTTCTGTTAGTAACTACAATAAAGTAGACTAATAACCCCTCAGATTCAACTGTGGTGCAAATTGACGTATTAACCCCAGGGCTGCAGGTTGTTGCGGTCAGTGGCTGGGATTCCTGTAGAAATTAGAGGGCATCCGTGGAATGTACTTGAATAGGTTGGTCAAACTAATGCATTGGTAGTCCTGCAAGTCAATGTGGTCGAAGTACTGCAGCACTGTGGGGAATATGCAGTCATTGAAGATTAATGGATTGGTCTCCAGCAATGGAATGCATTAGAATAAGTGCATCAATAATTGTGGGCCTCTTGCAGCAGCAAGGAGCAGAAAAAACTGGCCTTTGGGTGGCACACAGCGCTTTAAGTTTGAAAGCATAACACGAATCTGGCTTCCTGCAGAGATTGGTGGAATGAGTTGGGCTTCCTGTAGCAGTTGGTGGAATGTGTTCCTATTCCCAGCATACACTAAGGACCGCAATTCCTTTGCCGCTCAGACGAACATGGTTGCGTTTCGATTTCCTTTTTTTTTTCTTTAATGTAAGTAGGGATGGGAGATTTGTGCTATCCCTCTTTACTGCTGTGACCTGACCTCTTCTCACAGGTCACTCTCACCATAGAGTGCAGTGGAGAAAGACATGTAGTCTAGTGCCCCAGCCACAGCGTCCGGTCCCTGATAGGGGGCCATCCGTGCAATGCAATATTCAGCCTGGTCAGGCGGCAGTTCTCGGCGAAGTTCAGCGGCCGTGATATAATTCTGGAGGGGGAAAAAAAAAAAATAATTTTTGACGAACAATAAAAAACTATCAATAAAATCAGTCTAAGTGAATAAGCAAGACAGGGTATCAGAATTAATGTATTTATAATCTCACCTTGTCTCCAGCAAGAACCTTAAATGAGGCAATGACTTGGTCAGCAGAGTCGGTGTCTGTGGTCTCCCGGGACATGAAGTTGATGAATGCCTGAAACGTCACACTTCCCGTAGAGTTCGGATCCACAATGGCCATTATGCGGTTAAACTCAGCATCACCCTGTCATGAATATGGAGATAGTCAGGAAACTGAGCAGTACCAAATGTACAAGACCATGGTATATTCCATGTGTGAGTCACCCTAAAAGCGACGTAGAAACATAATGCTCACAAAAGGACAGTAAGAGAGCGATACAAATAGTGCAAAAAACTCACAAAACGGATAAGTAGTAGTCAAGATCAGGACAATTTACAAAAACCTTTTTGGGGTGGGCACCTGCAGAGATACTTTCTTTTTGAAACGTGCCAGAAACATATCGTTTAAGCAGTAGAGAAGGTGCAATAACTTTGAAATCCACAACAGGATTTGTGAAAATCACAATAGGGTGATAAAGACACACACACACCAGTGACCACAGTGACATAACAATAGCCCCCGAGCTAGACGGACCCTCCAAAGCTCGATGGGGCTGTCTCTGGCACTGTGCACAGACCCCTGCCCTCAGAGCTGCTGACTGGGTCCAGAGGGTGGGATCCAGCCCATGTACTTGGCACACAGGGGGAAGGGAGAGGAGGGGTTGCAGGCCCTCAACTTTCGTTACACCACTGTGTGCCCGTGACAAAGAAGGAAAATGTTACTTATCTGTGATAATAGTTTTTCAGATTGAGTTCATTTTAGATTCACATGCTGTTGTTTATTGGCTCCATAGCCAACCCCACTTCCACTCCCCCTCAAATATTATCTAGTAATTGGAAAAATTAGTTGTTTACACGTAAATTTTTGTGACTCAACCACTTTTGGAGTTAATACACCTAAGTATCAACTTGAACCGAGTACGCCGCTTTCCCCTGCATACCATTTCCCCGCATGTTCTTACAATGCGGTCGTTACAACGACTGCGTTGTAACAATGCATTCCATTACCCCGCAAGTCGTAACAACGACTTGCGGAACGGGGGGGGGGGGGGGGCGCTGGATGTTGGAATAGTAAAATGTACTATTCCAACTCCAGTCTGTGCGGACTGTAGGGAAGGTGTTGGATTTTAAATCCAACACCTTCTCCCCCCTACGCAAGTCATTGTAACGACTTACAGGGTAATGGTATGCGCTATCACAAGGCGGTCGCTGTTACAACCGCGTTGGATGAGGGGTGACAGCTGTTTACCACCTGAAGCTCATCATTGCCCTCCTAACGCTGTAGTGATTGCACCTTCAGGCCGTCATGTTATGTTTCCATGACATACTCTGAATGAATATTAGGGTATATTGGAAAAGAATAAGCTCATACTCTTCACTGGGGAGGTGGCAGGATCTCATGTGTGCATATAGGGCTTAAAGCTGTAAAATTAGTGATACCAGTAACATTTCCTTTTGCAACGTACATCCAACAGATTCACATGAAGAGTGATGTGAAGGATTTACACCTGACACCAAGCCAATGGAGGTAAGTGGTTTATTTCATTGAAAATGGTCAAGAGCAGCCGCTTCCATGCTGGCCAGTGGCCATCTGCCCAACAAAGAACCCTGCTGCTGAACATTCGTATGGAATCCGGTAGAGTCAGGCTTCCCTTACAATGAAGGCACGAGACAAGGACAAGCCCAATCTCATGCTCATAATAGATAAGCCCCTTCCGTTCCTTCTGTCATTGCATAGCGAGAGACAGATGCATTCTAAAAACAAAACAAGCTAGAAACACAATAAAAGAAATAACTACATAAGCAAATTGCAAAGCAACTCAAAGAATACTTTAAAGCTCACCAGAATTTGACGCTTGTGCTAGGTGGTAGTATCACTACTTAATAAACAATCTCTCAAATATGAGGGGTTTTCGATCCCTTTCACTCCTCCCTCTGGCACTTCCCACCTTGGAGTCTCCTGAAGAAGGTATAGCACCACCTATCCTCCATTTTACCAGGGCAAATTCTCAATCTTTCATCAGCATGTAGCCACTGCAAATCCTCCATCGTTTTCTCATCACAACTCCCACCCTTTTGGAATAATGGCACTCTGCGTTTATTACACCGCTCACCATTCTCCAAGACAACATAATACTTATGTACCTGTTCCACTTTATAAGGGCTGTTAAACTTAGCCAACCCTTTTAACACCCTTCCAGATTTAGTCTTGTCCCAATCACCTTTCTCCATTGCACACTTGGTATTTATACCTGATAACTTGGGAGTCGTGCTTTTCCACCACACCATTTGTTAGCCACTCTTTCATCCACGAGGGTACCATTTTGGAACAGGAATCTCTCCCTCTCATTAATTCGAAATGGGTTATTGTCAGTGATCTCTTGCTTTGTAGTGCTGAACGCCCATACCAAGTCCTCCACCACCCTTTAAAATCCTGTCCAACTTGCTTCTCACCATGGGCCTGTGACCTTGCAAGGGTACCCTAAAGAGGTTTGGTAGGTGGGGCTGCACGAGTGGGAGTGGACCAGGCGTCACACTGACCTTCGCCAATGGGGCGATGGATATCATGGCGTCATCTGCAAAACAGCTGAGTTCTCTACTGGGGTGGGAAAGGCTGTCAGTAGGGACACCTCTTCCGAAACAGTGAAAGGACTGGTGGAATTGATGCTGCTGGCAAGGATCGACAGAAAGACCAAGAAAACTGTCAGTAGCCCTACTCTCCTTAAAGTACTCAAAGGAAGAGCTGGCTTTGTACCCAAACAGGTGAGTTCCATCAAACGGCATGTCCATCGGTAGGAACTGGATATTGTTGAGAACCCAGTGAACCATAGCCAGGAATGGCAGCGAAGTGAGATACTTGTGCCTGGAGGCAGTGGTGTTCAAGTCGCAACAAATCATGAACTTGGCAACTTGAAGACCATTCTGAATTGCCTGGAACAGGGCGAAGGTCTTCCAGAACAGCTTGGAATACTTCCACCACTGAGTCCCACAGGACAGTGTGTAGCGGCCTCACATACAAGAGACATTAACTGAACAGGGGGCCAAACTGGCAGAAAAGAATAACCTCCACCCAAATGTCTCCACACTCGTGTTCCCCATCAGAGGGAGTGGTCAGGAAATTGTTGGGGTTGGTCTAGCTAGTGGAAGAATGCACCACAAAACTCTCTGGAGACTGGTGCAGGGAAACAAAAGGCCAAGTTGCCCGGAGCAGGACTGTGGCACCTAGCAATCGGACAATTAACTGGAGGACCGGTGCAAAGCTTAACACAAGCCCCTAGGAGGATAGCTGTCAAGGTCTCACGGGATGGGAGGAGAGGTTAAGAACCAATCTGGCCAGGCTTCAGGATTTCAGTCAGTACATTTAATATCAAGAATTTCTGTCGGCCACCGAACTCATAACTATGGCCGAGGAGGCAGATTCTTCCGTAGCTTTTCCTGGAGGAGGGAAAAGGTATCTAGTCCACCAGGGTCTTTCAAGTCCTCGTACTAATTATCGTCCGTATAGGGCTGAGCAAACTCAGCACCCTGGTCGCCATCATTATCGGAATCTGTCTCAAAAAGGGAGCGTAGAGAATGTTGTCTGCTTTGTTGTAAAGCTAATACAGAGAACTCTGTAGGGTTCGGTTACGATGTCGGTTGAAACTGGCCCTGTCTCGAAAGGGTGGGCCTAAAGTGTTGAGGGGGATTGCCACTGTGGGGCTGTAGATTGTTGCACTCGCTGTGTAGAGAAAAATGCTTGTGGAGTGCTGTGTTGACATTCTCCTCTTCCTGAAGGCCTCCTCATTGCTGCAGAACCCCTTTTCATAGGGCCATGAACATGTTGAGTTACCACTGCCTTTGGTGTAATGGTGTCCTTTTTTATCTGTTGTAGAGGGTCATGCACTGCAGTGCCGAACAGATGTTCTCCTGTGAAGGAGTTTATCATAGTCTACTGCACCACCTGCTTAAACCTTAAGTCATGTAACCAAGTGTTTCTCCTGACGATAATGTCCTTACAAAGACTTGCCGTGTCTGCAGGTCCTAAGGATGACTTTAGACCATAAGTGAGGAATTGTCTTGCCCTCTTTGGATGATGGTGTTTGCACTCTTATTATTCTGATCTAGGAGGAGCTGCCTCAACTCCCTCTTATCCCCTCCCACTGTTGATGTCCGTGTCGAAAAGGAGTATTAGAATTGGGTATTCTCCATTGGGTGGCAACGACTCACTCAACAATGCGTCCATCCATCTCCTCTCTTTGGTCTCCCTTCTCCCTGGACGACATGCAACTGCCAGGGCACTGGCTCTTAACCTGGCAGTGGTCTCTAATATTCAGACTGCCACTACATTGCCCTTTAGATATTTGGGGTCTTTAAATGAGTATTTGAACCATTTATCTAACCGGAACCTTCCTTACATGAGGAGTTTCCGTAAAGACCTTCTTACCCTGATCCAGGAAACTTGGAAGCAATGGTGGCTATTGGCAGTTTTTTTGTGATGGTATTAGAGGCTCCAGCAGAAGACAAGCTTGTAATTGCTCTTCCTCTAGTTGCAACCACATTGGTGCTGGCAGCTCTTTTTATAAGAATGTAGTAAATCCTCCACTGGGGTTGTGGTATTTCCAATCCTGTATTGTGCGCTCAAAGTACTGGAAAGAGCCCTTTTCTTACTTTTCCTTCTCGCAGAATACTTCATGCACTTCTTGTGGATCGGGTGTAGTCGGTGGCTGTATCTCTACTTGCTCCTCTTCTTGCCTTTGTCTTCCAAAAGGTCTCGGAGAGATTCAAAACTCCTTCGGGGATTAGTCAAAATCCCTCTTCTTTTAGAAGATTGCAGACATTCAGCAGGGTGGCAGCGCTTCTTCCATTTTTTCTTGAGCGCTCTTTGTTCAGGGTCGAGGGTGGGTGCCATATTTCTTTTCTCCAGTTCGAATGCTTTGTCTCAGGCCCACTGTCTTTTTTTTCACAACAAAATTTTTATTTTATTGATCAGGTAAGGCATATACGCAGTTCTCCACAGTCAGGAGATTCCTGCCAAATATCAAAACATGTATGAGCATTACACAAACCCAATCTCAAATAACCCCACCTATCCCCCCCGCCACCCGCGTCCACCCAATGACCCACCTACCCACCACTTATCCCTCCCTAACCCAGTACACGTAATCACATTTAGCCTTAAGTAACTGTTCGTATAAAGCCAGAAAACATGCGCCTCCTCAGGCCTGGTTTCCATCTTCCAAATCTATACCATCGTCAGGTTCCACTGGGGGCACCAGAGTCAAATCCCTATAATCCGCCCACCTCTTCCAAACTTTGTAATGTTTTCGGGGGCATCCTCGGGCCTCAAATACTGGGCGCTCCAGACCCATATAATAATCCAACCCTGCCTTCCATACTATCAGCGGGGGGGGCTCGATCACTCTTCCATGCTTGTGCCTCAGGCCCACTGTCTTTGAGGGGTTACCTGTGTAGGTCTCTTGTGTTTCTTCTCTTTGCACCTTCTTCACTGGCTCTTCCTTTTCAGGATTGGCAAACCGGTCCTACATATCGGACCTCTCCCACCTCGGTATCTCCATTGTTTTTATCATCACTGGAGATACAAAGGCACAAGATGAAAAGAAGCTGTTTCTTCTGCGTATGCATCATGGTGTACTGGGCCAACCTTTTTCTTGGCTCCGACTGTCTTCAACTGGAACTTGGTACACACCTCCCAGCCCTCAGCACTGTGGCTCTGGGTAGACCGACGTTGCAGACTTTGCGATTGTCCTTTTGTGCAAACTTATTTTGGCATTTGGGGCACCATTTCCCTAGACTGTTCCAGCCTCCCAGATATACATTTTCAGAACCTACGGTCAGGTTCCCCACTCAACTCACCAACATTCTGGTAAATCTAGTAGCTATCTGTCATTCTTAAGTCCTTCATTTGTTTTTCCAGCGGTTCTGTTTGCTGCTTCGTCAAAAACTTTTGATCTTTGCTTATTGACCCAAAAACACAAAAGAAAATTTGAAGATGATGGAGGCCATGTCTGACGTCATAAAAGTACGGACATACAAAAGGGTGGCAGACATCCAGCGCAAAAAAAATAAAAATAAAAACAATTCCAGACATCACCACTAGGCGGCAGAATAATAGAATACACAACATTCGAGTCCAGAAGACAGCATTCATGCAGCAAAATCGGGGTATCCAAAGACTTGTGATGAAATGGTTAAATGCCATTTTTCTCTGCTGTGCCTTTAATCGTTTTTCTTCACATTTTTTTTAGTAGTTATTCAATAAATATTTCTTACAAATAGTCATCTACTCCTGCAGTAGAACATAGGTCTCTAAATGTCACTTTATCCCTAACCTGCCACATTATATGCCACTTTATCTGCCTTCGGCAGGTCCCCTTCTGGGGCTGGGTGCATTTTTTTTCTTGAATTTGTACTGTTTTAGGAATGTTCAAAAACAGCCGATATTGCCAATGTCCACCACAGCAGATCTTGCCAGCACAAGTTTGTGCCGCAGTAATGATCAATCGCCTCAGCATCAAGAGCTTTGGTGAAGCTTGACCTCGGCACCAACAGACACAGAAATAAGCCCACCATATGCTCAAAGAGGAGTGTTGACTGAGGATGATTTTGTACAGATCTGATCCTAAGGAGTCCTGTCCAGGCAGAGGGCTGAGACTGGATCCCTCAAATATTAAAGTTGAAAGCGATCAAGTCTCAAATTTGGTAGCAGCTCGAGATGGCCTGGAAATTACAGCTGTGTATCATCTGAAGTGTTCTGATCAGATGGTATTAAAAGCAATAAAAGCACAGTTTGTCAGACCGGTTCCATTATAATGGGGACACAATATCAAGTAACCAATTGGACTAATGAACAGTATGGCTTAATGATTAGCAAAGGAAAAAAGTAATCAAAGGGAAAGAAATTAGCAAAATTAGCAAGCATATGAATAAGGTCAGCAAACAGGGAAAATCTCTTAAGGAAAAGGTACATTGGCAGGTTAAAGAAAAAGTGTGTGAAAAATAAGCTAGTATTACAAGGAATAGTTCTTATACATCAAGAAAAAAATAAGTCTCCCTACGTGCTGAACAGGGCAGGGTACAATGACCGCTTTCCTCATAAAATATAAGATGAACTATAGATTGTACGAGGGATACATTTAAAAAATATTCTTATTCTACTGATACTTATAGCAGAGATGATGAAATTGACAGCAGATGAGCTGCTACTTTAAACAAGAGGTGCTTGAAGTACCTAAGCAGTGTACCCCAACACAGTGAAAGTGACTACACCCTTTACTACCCATGCTATGAAGTGACCAGTTTGTTGGTCGCATATTACTGTTTGTTGGTAGTGGAGCATTTGCCTGTAGTCGTCATAAGGCTGCCTACCAGACTACTATGTATAGGTGTGTCCATTCTCTCATCACTCACGTTCTTGCCTGTCCGGGTGTAATAGCAGATCTGTGAATGGGTGGGTTGGTCTGCACATGTATGTGGGTTAAATGAACTTGAATAATTCTCCACCACAGGGTCAGAGGTCTAAGATGTGTAAGCAATAGGGAAGAAAAGCAGACTGTACCAGGCTGTATCCAGAAGAATTTAGAAGAGATCGCGAGTCCAATTCCACAGTTCCTGGGCGCTTCTACTCCGAGATTTAGAAAGAAAAGCAGGCAAGGTACATCCACAGTGGAAGATCGGGTAAGTCAGCACACGATGAAAGAGGAAAATTGAAGTGAAGAAGCGGGAGAACAGCAGAGGGTGAAAGTGGTAAGAGGAAGAGGTACAAGGGTAGGAATACGGGGTATGGGAGGAAGAGAAAAGGAGATGAAGTTGAGAAACAAGCATGAAAAGTAAATAAAAAGCAAAGAAATTCAGTTAAATGATTCAGAACCATTTTAGAAAGCGGTCTTCAATACCAAGCAATGATAATGCTTGAAGAATCAAATGAAGAACGTAAGAGCAGGAACAGAGGAAGGGCATAAGAACCAGAATAAAGGAGAGATCAGAGAGGAAACAGAAGGTAGTAAGGTGTCAAAGAGAAGAAGGTAACAGGGCACCATGCAGAGGAGTACAGAAGCTGTAAAAAGTGGTAGAGAACAGAGAAAGTTGGGTAGACGAAAAGTGAGGGGAAGGGGGGCTCTTTTGTCTTGAACAACAATATTATGTATATTGAAACTTGTGTCATGTAGTTTCATGAATTTTAGAAGCTGCTGTTTATTGGGCTCTCCAAGTTGGTTCTGTAGATTAACTAAATGGTTACTTAACAGAAGTAGTTTTGCATCTTGAATTTTCTGGATTTTCATGCTGCGCATTATTCCACTACCTAAAGGTTGGGTACCGAAACATCCTGTAAGCTCTTTTCTTTTCCCTGGGCGTCGCCTCTAGCCATTTGGCGCAATGTCTCTCCCCCTGTGAAATCAAACATGCGCCCCGGAAGCCTCTGTGCGCGGTCACAATCTTCAGATTCTTTTTTCCCCTTTGGTGACTCTCCTGTATTGGCTGGCTTCTGTTCACTTTTTCAGAATTGTAGCATCCTTCCTTCTTTATCCCATATAATTTCCTCGGAAGGTGAAGGGACGCATGTGGATTCAGAAAATTCTTCAAGCTCCAAAAACTACCACTGGTAAGAAACAATTTGGTTTTACAGCATGAATCCTTTCTGGATTCACATACTGTGCAATAATTGTGTAGCGCTGTTATGGTTTACTGTTTATGGTGGTATTAAAATGAGCTTGAGCTTGTTAGCCAATGCTTCAGTTCAGTCCCACTTGTACCGCCTTATTTATCTGGTCGGTCACACATTAGTGTTTTGTGAAAGTATGTATTGATGACCATGCAGCTGCCATACACATGTCATTTATGGACATGTTTGCTAGGAATCCAAGGTTGGATACCTTCCGTCTTGTTCGGTGCACTCTAGCTTTCTCCTCTAGGTATTTGTCCGCCTTCTGGTAACACAATTGGATTGTTTTAAATACCCATCTTGCAATGGTCTCTGTTACCAGTGAGCTCTTGTTGAGGTTTGCAATTAATACTAAGAAATGACTTCCCCTTCTGATCTCCCTTGTCCTGTCTAGGTAGTAAAACCTAGCCCTGAGGGTGAGGTCAAGTCATTTTCAGCCCTGAAACAGGAATATGATCTTGCTCCTACAGAGTACATTAGATACTTACAAGTCCGCCACGCCTTGCAATCCTGCCTCCAAAAGGGAGAGACCCCCCTGACACCACACCTCTTGAGGACAGACTCCTCTATGGCTATTTATCAACAAAGGCCATCTCGCTCACCTACAAAAAGTTAGTGAATCACTCTGGAGACCCCCTTTTGAAATTGCGGGAAAAGTGGGAAAGAGATGGTATAATACTTGACGATGAAGACTGGGCAATAGCGGTAGCTTCACCACGGAAGGTAGCCATTGCAGCGAGGCACAGGCTAGTACAACTCAAAATCTTGCACCGGATCTACATTACGGGACCCTGTATGGTGCAAATGGGAAGAGCAGTAGATGGTAAATGTAGAAGGGGCTGTGGAAGTGAAGGCACCTTCCTCCACATACTGTGGGAATGCAAATTTGTCCAGAAGTACTGGAAGAAGATACATGAGGTGCTGAGCGAAGTGTTAACGCATGCACTCCCTCTGGAGGCTAAGAGATGTCTTCTGAATGTCTGGGAGCCCACGGATCTAAATAACACACAGATCACTTGGGTTACTTTGGGGTCGACAATAGCAAAGCGTAACATTCCTCAGAAATGGGGGGCATCATAGGCGCCTGCTGTCTCCGCTTGTAAGAGGGATATGGATTGGTGCATGTTCCATCAAAAATATGTCTATGTAGCCAGGGGATGTCCTAAAAAATGGTCCTGAATTTGAAACGACTGGAATGAATATAGAGGGAACATTTGTACCCCACCACTAGTACCAGCTCAAGACGAATCATTGTAGACATGACACGAGTTACCAATTGTTATGATATTTTACATTATTATTTGGGTAAGAACCATATCATAATAAGAAATGAGAATGCACTGCGTTTGGCCTTGTGATATTGATTCCTACTGTTAATAAAAAGAATTATAAAAAAAAATCCTAGCACGGCCCAAGTCTAGTGTATGCAGCATTCTCTTGGCGTGTTTTAGTCATGCAGGATAGCTTGGTTCACATGGAAATGCAATATGATATGCGAGAGGAAAAGTGCGTTTGTCCTCACCGTTATCCTATCCCTGCGTATTTGCAGGAATGGTTCTTCATTGGTTAGTGCCTGCAGCTCGCTCACCCTGCGTAGTGATGTGACTGAAATGAGTAAGGTGCTCTTCCAGGTCAGAAACTGCTGTTGTGCCTTGTGCAGCGGTTTGAACAGTGTATTCATAAGTTGCGTTAGCATTAATTGAGGTTCCACATGGGCGTCCGGGCCGATGTGGGTGAAGCTATTCTTGGTGCTCCTTGCAGGAAACTCTTGATAACTGGTGTAGTAAAAAAACACTTCCTATGTGGCCTTGTGTGTAGACCACTATCGCCAACCTTTAATGAGGTGTACATCAGTTTGTTGTGTAGTAGGAGGGTAAGATACCTGTTCACTGTGGTGTCCTCCGTTCTGCTGAGGAACCGACTAGTTTTCACACTATAGTACCTATTTGTGCCACGTCGCCAAGTAGCATTTTCTTATGCTCGGCTTTATCACTTCCTTTAGAAAGTCCATTAAACATTTTGGGTGATTCATGTGTCCAAACTATGTCCTCACGAGTCAGACTGCATACTTTTGGGTGGAAGAATCTGCCTCTTTGCATAGCGGGCGGTTTATTTTCTTGATAACTCCTTAACATTTCTCTTTGCCAGTGCCAGGTCTGAGAACGATGTTAGTCTTGCCCATTGTGGAGCAGTTAGCATCATTGTCATTTGGGACTTTTTGCACTTATCACTAGTAGTTAGAGGGGAATTGGTAGAAAAACGTATGCAAATTCCTCTGACCAGTGTGTCGACCGGGCATTTCTCTGGGAGAAGCGGTGTGGGTGCCTGAATGCGAAGTCTTGACATTTTGTTTTTTTCTACAATTGCAATTGATTGATCTGTGGTATGCCCCACTGCAGCACTTTATTGTTTAGCTCCCATGTGTGTGACACTGATGTTTGTCTGCTTTGTTTGCATCTCTGTTTGCTGCAAATAGCAGGTCTTTCGTGATCAGGTCTATTCCTGTCTAAATGGCCCATCTCTAAACCTCTTGGGTTAGTTTTGAGAGCACATGCAATGTTATCCCCCTTGTTTGATAAACTAGAACATCGTGACTGTGTTGTCCATCTGAATTTGTACTGTCCTCCAGGTCACTTCAGCACGAAAGGTTTTTAGGGCCAGGAAGACGGTCTTTAGCTCCAGGACACTGATCTGCAGGATCGCTTCTTCAGTTCTCCATATTCCTCTGACTTTCAGCGCTCCCCAGACTGTGTGGGACATGTCTGTGGTGATGGTCACTGTCAGGGTTGGTTGCGTGAAGGTTCTGCCCACTTATGTTGTCTATGTTCCACCATGTCATCTCCTACTGCACTTTGTGTTACAACCACTAGATCTTTGTAACTCCCTGTCGCCTGTGACTATTGGTTTTGGTTACACTCTTGCAGTGGTCTCAAGTGTAGCTTTTGCATTTGGGATCATTGGAATGCTGAGGCCTTAATGCTCATCGTCCCCACAGTTCTGTCAGAAACTGACCCTGTGGTAGTAGTGAGCCTTGTTTGTTATAGTCTGAATCCTGCTGAGGGTAGGGATGGCTCTTTGCATTCATCGCGTTTATTCTTGCTGCCTGGAAAATCTCTCTCTCTCTGGCTTTGTGGATGATTTTTGAAGTTTGATCATAAAACCTAGTCTGTGGAGAGAGTCCATGACTTTTGGTGTCCTTTTCGCACTGTGTGTATGAGCAGGGACAAACATGCATATCGTTCAGTCTTAGGTAGGCTGCTGTTACCGCTAGGCATTTTGTGAATACTCTGGTTGCCGATTTAATCCCAGATGAAAGCACTCTGAATTGGTGTGTATTGTTGACCACGATCCAAGGAATTGTTTGTGTTCACGATTCATCAGGTTGTGCAGATATGCATTCTGTAGGTCTAAGTTGTCATAATCCATTTCCCACAGGCACGGGATGACTTCTTGCAGTGTAGTGATCTTTAACTTTTGCGTCATTTTGAGCTCGTTTAGGAAGCGAAAATCGGGGCTTGGTCGTAGTGTCTTATCTGGTTTTGGAACACTAAAGAATCCAAGACATTTTCTTGATAGATTTCTGCCATAGGCACTTTCTCTACTGCCCTCTTTTGCAGCAGTTCCTTCTGCAGGCAGCACCTTTCCTCTTCTCGATGTAGTCTTTTCTTTGGTCTGACTTCAAGAGCAGTCTATCAGTTCTATACAGTAAGGATGTTTATAATCCATTTGTCGGACCCCCCCTTCCACTCATAAAAGAAGGCCTTTAACCCGCACCTGCTGATGTTTTGTGATTGGGCCCTGGTAAGCGGAGTCACTTGCTGGAGGAGCTGGCTCCTCTGGAAGGCTGCCCCCTTCCTCTGGCTCTCCCAGAAAGAACGGTCACTGCTGTGGCAACTGCCACTGTTGTTGAGCACCCTGGTGCTGAGCCAGCTATAAGGACACCTGAAGTTTTTGCATTGCTACTTTCCTTTGGTTGCAGAGTACTTTGACATCGAGGCAGACTGATGTGGCTTCGAGTCCGAAATCTTCAGCTTCTCCCCCCCCCCCCCCCCCCCCCCCCCCCACCCACACACACCTTCCGTGCATTCTCCGACTGCGTGGTTGAAGAATTACGTGGTCTGGTTACTTCTTTCAGTGCTCCTCAGGCACCTTTTGGTGATTTTCAGGGTCCTTCGGCTTTGAAACCCTTTTCTATTATATTTCTCTCTTTCGATGATCCAATGTATTATCTTTGGCGATCCTTCGTCATCCATAGAGCTTCTGTTTTTGCTTTCAGACCCATCAATGAAAAAAAGAACCTGAAGATAGTGACCTCGCACAGATGCATCCAGGCGGCATGTTTGACGTCACAGGTGGAGTAACAGTTTGCTAATAGCTACAGACCGGGAGAGGGGAGAGAGAAAAAGGACTAGGTGGCAGATCAATGCACAGCATGTGGATCCAGAAACCGATTTATGCTGCAAAACTTCTCCCCATCCCAGAAAAATGCATTTTTAGTTGACTGAAATGGCTGTGGCAAATGAAGTGAGGTTTGCATAAGACATTTTGGAGCGGTTTTGCTGTGTCACAGGTAAAACACAAGAAAGTTAGCAGAAGAAAATGGATGCATAGTTTTCCTTTTGGTCTTTTTAACCATTTCTATTCTCAGAGTTTCAGGCACATTACAGCCAGTCTTTACTCAACTATTTCAAACCCACATGTGTAATAAGAAGGAAAGGGGTCCTTTTAAAAATTGGATGCAAGACCCAGAGAGAAATTAATCATCGAGGTGTAAAATACCACTTTTTTATATCCACACATGGGACCTCTTTTCTTTCAAAATGTTGAGAAGGACTTTTAATTAGGAGAAATGCACATTAAAGTTATTAAATGATCTTCACATTAACAAGAGAAGACCTTTCCTCCTCAATAGAACCCAATTCCTTACCGCTTTGTCATTCTCAACATCATATCCCAAACTTATAAGGCAGGCTTTGAATTCTTCTGGCCCCAGAGCTCCAGTATGGTCCTTTATGCGATTGAATAACAGGACATCAGTGCATTGGGAAGCATCGGAAAATGCAATAATGTTGGGAGTTCATGAGGAGAAACCAACGTAGCGATGGGAGAAAAAGAAAAGTTAAAATTAATATCACCTTTGCAATTAACAGTAAAACAAAACTACCAAAACAATGTAAAAGACAAGAAATGTACCTAAAGTTTAAAAACCTATGAAACAATATCTGGCACTTCTAAACAATCAATATGATAGAGATCAACATCTATTCACTGTCCTAATAGTGTGTCTCCTCCTGAACCTTCACCCAAGTTTACCCATCATCAAGCAAGTTAATAAAGATACAAATCTTCTAAAACAATAAAGGCTCCCCACCACCACCCGAGCCTTGACTTTGCTATGCACTTTCATTTTCATTTACCTTATCAAAGTGATTGAATGAGACGCGGAACTCATGCATTTGCTCCTGGCTAATTCCTTTGGCGTCGCGGGTCAATATCTGATTTTCCACCTCATTGATGGTCCGAGCAACAGTTGTAAGAAGATGCTCCCAACCGACACGGATATGCTAAAAGTTAAAAAAATTAGAAAATTAATACTACATTAGTCAAAATATAATGGTACTGTTCACTGTCTTCGCTCAGTCTCCTTCCTTGCCACAAAAGCACAATATAAACCATCTTTCCTCCAAGATTTACCTCCATGGTGTAGTTGGTATGTTTGTTATCGAATATCAGGGCCTCCTGGATAAGCTGGTGTTGCTGCTCCAATTTGTCAATGTTGGGTTTGTAGTCTATAATTCTTTGTTCATACTGTTTAAGATTGTTCAACTGATCCTCCAGAGTGCCATTCATCTCAATGGCAATACGACCAATCTCCTGAAAGAAACACACCACATTCGTCAAAGGAGAGACTAGTTCACAAAAACAGATGCTACAACAAAAACTTTTTAAAAGAATGTCATGGAATACATTCATTACAATGCATAATTAAGGCTAAGTCAAGAATTAACATGGAAAGTACTGTGAACAGTGAACAGGCCAACAGCAAGGTAGAAGCGTTCTGCAAGTCATCCCATGGGCAGATTACCCATCTAAGAAATATCCTCTACTGGGAAAGCTCTAGGAAGCTAGCCTTTATACATTTGCACTCTCACTAAAAACCTCTGCTTTCCATAATATTTTGGGATTTATACAGAGGGAAAGTAGCTTAGTCTTAAAGTGATTTACACTTGTGCTTATACAAGTCTGCCGCATTTGAACAAGTTACTTTGAGTAACTATTTGTAGCAGATATTCCATATTTAATTCCTCTCCTTTTTAACTCTGGTGCCAGATGGAAACAGGTAATTGCTCCTGCGTGCCAATAGGTGGTGCCATTGGGATCTGTAGTAGCATCGTCCCACCTCCAGAACTTAAGAGAACCAATCTGTTTACAGGTACTACTAATTTGCGCTGAGGTCAGTTCACAAAAAATCATTCCGTACCCTTAGATGCAGTGACAGATTGAAACCATGACTGAGCATAAACTAACATAGAACTTTATTAACACCTAGATGTCCACTCAACAGAATGGGAATGAGTAAGAGAAGTGATCAGTCCAAAGTTAATATTCACTGTTCTGATAGTTAAGTAACAAGCCTGCTGAAACTGGAACATCATCATTGGCAAGGACTGGAGCCCAGCTCTCAACATTCACTGACCCGAACAGAGTAACAGCCTCTCTAAAGCCATCAAAAATTTCAACAATTGGATCACCTTCTGGGCAGACTCCCTGGCCCCCCCCCTCAAACAGAAATACAATATGCTCCAGACCCCAGTCCAGTTTATACACAGAAGAACTCAGATTGAGGAAACTCCACCACAAACAACTGAAGTGCAAATGGAGAATGAGACAGGACAATGCAGACAAAAGCACATTCAAACCAGCCCTAACACGCTACCACCAAATCATCCGGATGCCCACAAGTGCTGCTCTTTCAGATCGCATTGGCACCTGCACCAACAGAAGCAAAGAAAATGTTGCCATTGTAAAAGATTTCACCTCACCATCGACCACTTCTAATCGATCACCCCCTTGCAGGACCTCTGCAGCAATCACTCTCAATGGACATGTGTCAGAGGGCAGGTGCATGGAAAACATGGCGGCTGGCTAACAGCAGGCTGCAGATGAGCTCTGCATCGGGGTTACAGTAAAGAAAGCGTTAGGGCGGAAAAACTGCAAAATGAAATGTTGATCAAAGAAAGAGCAGGGAAAGAAGCTGGGCAAGACTCCTCCCCCCCCCCTCCCCCCCTTCTGTTTTCACAAGAGATACTCACTGGATCCTGTGAGCTCTCTTTGGACTCAACTCGGCTGCGGGGAGTGCAATCCCGGCAGATTTGCCGGCCAACGAGTCCAACACAGAGCGTTGGCCGGGCGCCACGTTTGAGGTGTGTAGAGGTCGGAGGGCACGCCATGTATCTCCTACCTGGAGAGGGATGGTAGATGCTGCAGTAGTGGGAGCAGCGAGGGGCTGTGCTTGCAAGGGGCCTGCTGCTCCTATAGCGTAGCAAAAAACAGAACACTGTCAGTTTCTGGAGGCAGAAGAAACTACGGATCCAGCTCCCAGAGGACAAAGCAGTGGGGTAAGGAGAAATTTAGATTCACTCATCTGGCTGAAGCTTGAACCAGAAGATTCTCCAACTTTGGGTGATGCATCAATAGCCTGGGTCGCAAAAAGGAGGCCTGTCATGCCTCACAATGGGAAAAATCACTGTGGTACAAACACAGCTTTAACCATACTGCTGCTTAGGCATCTGCCAAGGCTTTACTGAAGTGCAGCAAGGGGGCCGAAGTGGAGGGGCCAGCCACAAGATTTCTGTAAGCGAATTAGCTTTGGTCTCAATAGGAATCGACTACAGTTCCATCATCTCCGTGGACAACAACCACAACAAAAGGGATTATTTTGAGGTAGTGAGAACAAGAGTGATAATTGTCCTGTCAGGGGTCAAATGAAGATCCAAAAATAGACCAGAGATGGAGCATTCTGAAGACCTTCAATTGTATCTGAATAGAACAAAAAAATGCCCTATGTACTAAAGCCCGCAGCAGTATTGGCATCACAGCTGTGAAAGCTGTGTCTTAGTAATCTCACAGTCAAACATCAACCGAGATGTAGTTGAGCTCTGCTTCATGTCCTAAACTGGCATGGACTCTGCACAGGCACCTCCAAGGCAGGTGCTACACTGCAGAACCAACATTGCCTTTTGCAAATGTGTAAAGACATGGCCTGGCAACAGCAGTGAGCCAGGCAGAGGCTGAATTGAATCAGTTGGTGTGGGCAGGTTCTGCTAACGGCATGTCTGACCTGGGGCCCAAACAGATCCATAGGGCTCAAAGGTGATCCAGAAATGTAAAGTGTATCGGCTGCAGCGGTCAAAAGGGTTGAGTCAGTCAACTGACATGGTCTGGCCATTAACGTGCCAACTTAGTGAACTCTCTCAAGTGGGAACAGCAAGGGGTAAACTCCCACCTGGTGTTCTTGCACTTATGCTCAAACCGGTCCTTCAATTTCACTGTGAACTTGACTGAGGACAGTGACAGAAGCCGGCCCCTGAAATGCAGCACAACCAAACTAGTTTTTGTGCTCAGTAACATACAGCTTTACCAAACTCTCCCTGATGGCCTTCAAGGAACACTTTATTCATGCTTGGGCATGTGACCCGAGGCAAACGTCATATGGGTCAGTCGCAAATATCTGCATTCTAAAGTAGCGGCATGGTTTGTTGATGCCTGTGGTCTTCAGGTGGGAGCAGGAGAATAGTCCCAAGCACATGGTTTTAGAAAAATTGTTTAAGGGGCTGGTTAGCCAAAGAGTTTGGGAGCATTGCTCTGCACCTGCAAAGGGTGCAGAAGAAAACATCAGCGTGCAGTGGGGATGCCTCTGTATGTCGCTGCACCACCACTTCCAGCGTCCTGTTAATTATAGCCGAGCTCCGGTCCTACAAGCTGTGTTGTTACGAAAACACCCCTTATCAAGAGGATATATACGAACTCTCAGAAATTTAAGTCCCCACTTGTGGTACTTCTACACTTTCGACTAATGGAATAATGCATCAAATAAACGAGTTATTGTCTATACTGATTTACTCTTACATTATCTACGTGCTTTCTTACCAGCTGTTATACCTTCCATATGATAACCATCATCAATGTCACACCATAATAGCCCTGAGGAAATTGCTTCAGATAAAATTAATTTTGGCTGTGCTGCTTCCATCTTAAAACATTATGTCTTCCAGTTAATTACATCATGTGTATCAACACCGAATTATTGTGATTAATGTATTTTGCTGTATGTTTAAGCACTAAGAACCAACATAATACTGAGGGGAACTAATTCAATTCACTAATACTGAAACTAAATAAGTCTTTACTTTCGCAGTTTACTTACTCATATCTCATTGTAGCAGGGGTGTAATACTATGTAATGTTGTCACCTTTTTTGTACTGACTACATCTGTAAGGAGACAAGTGTGGCTATATGCCTTCCACTGCTGCATCTTTGTAAGAGTAACCACCACTTCTGTAGGTGGGATGAAGACACAGTGGAGTCTATTGGAACGTGGGAGCAATTGCTATAAAAAGTTTAAGATCCAGTCTGGTGCCCGGGGTAGTGGGTGAGAAGAATTCAAAAGATGAGGGAATCCGAAGTTAAGAGTATCCGTTAATAAATAGAAAAGGTTACTTAAGGAGTCCAATAGGAAGGTGGGTGTCCTGACCCAGACACTGAATGAGTTTGGCACTATCTACAGTTGAACGTGGACCATGATGTAAAAGACTTCACCCCCTTGCTCCTCCCTCTTTGGACCAAAATCATCAACAGCTTCCTTCAACAAGGTCTCATCCCAGACTCCCTCAAGGTGGGGCAAGTCACACCTATACTCAAGAAACCCACAGCTGACCCGTCTGACCTGAACAACTACCGGCCTATCACCAATATCCCCACCCTGGCCAAACTGCTGGAGAAATGTGTCCAACTCCAACTAACAAAACACATTGACCAATTTGACCTTCTCAACACTCACCAATCAGGCTTCCGAGCGAAACATAGCACGGAAACAGCTATGACACACATAATTGATGACGCCCTCCAAATCCTTGACCGTAATGATTCCTGTCTCCTCATCCTTCTTGACCTATCGTCAGCTTTTGACACGGTCAAACATGAGAACTTATTGGAGCTGCTAAGCACTAGAATGGGTCTTTCGGGAACTGTTCTCAAATGGTTTTCTTCTTTCCTTCATAACCGGTCGCAGAAGTTCAAGATCGACAATGTGCTATCTAAACCAGTGCCTGCAGATCTAGGTGTCCCACAAGGATCCTCCCTCTCCCCCACACTGTTCAACCTCGTCATGGAACCACTCGCCACCTTGCTCCAAGCATCCAATGTTCAATTCCATATGTACGCCGATGACACACAACTTTACCTAAAGCTACAATCCCCGGAAGATATCAAACTACTGAATTCCACACTTAGCAACACTCAATCCTGGTAGGCCGTTAATCACCTCAAAATAAATGCGCTGAAAACTGAGTTCCTACTCATCTCACCCCCGGCGAAAACTTCCACCACCCAAACGTGGCTCAATAACCTAACTGCACTCAATGTCCAACCTACTATCGTGGACTCAGCGAAATCCCTAGGCATCACAGTTGACGCCAAGCTCAACATGCAACAGCACGTTAGCATAGCCACAAAAGGGGCTAATTTCCAAATCAACACACTGAGGAAACTCAAACCCTTCCTCCCTGCCAAAGACTTCCAAACTGCTGTACAAGCTTTAGTCATCCCTCGCATAGACTACGGAATTGTGGCCCTCAGCGGACTCCCGCTATCCACAACAGCACCCCTAAGAGCCTCCCTGAACGCTGCCGCGAGACTCATTACTGGCTCAAGAAAACATTCGCATATTTCCCCAGACTTAAAATCTCTAAAATGGCTGCCTTTTGAAGCCAGAATACAGCTAAAAATTGCAATAATGACACACTCGGCCGTGCACCACAAAGCACCCAACTACCTCGCGCAAAAGTTGTCTATATCAGGAGGGTCGAGATCCAATCGTAGTACAAAAAATCTACTTCTGAAACCTAGTAGATTCCGGAAAGAAAAAACATACAAGCGCTCCTTCTCAGGAATGGCACCCAGGATCTGGAATGCGCTCCCTCCGGAAACGAGGCTTATCTCCTCCACTGCACTCTTCAAGAAAGAGGTGAAGAGAATCCTTCTGGCCAAGATCTCCTGAACCTTACAGAGACTGGAACTGAGTCTCTGCATCGCGCTGTATCACTGATCACCCTGCCCTTTGGCACTATCCTCCTACCTAGGGGGTCACTACTACGCTACTCTCTTTCTAACGACCAATATATGCTACTCTTTGCTGTATTTATATTACTTGTTTACCTGACTGTATTTTGATAGGTTTTGATATGTTTCTGTACATTATTATTATCTTCTATGTTTAGTGACTACTATATTGCTCCCATTATCTTGTTCATTCCTGTTGCCCTTGCCCCTGTCTCTGTGAAGCGCTCTGATATCTGTAAGGATCTTGTTCGCGCTATATAAAACTTTGAATAAAATAAAATAAATAATAAATCAGTGTTACTTCCAATGGGCTTGCTATGACGGGCATGTAGCTTGGGTCTACCCGGAAATGCCTTTTCCTTAAAAGTCTGACCTTTTGGCAATAGGGAATACATACTGCACACAGATGCAGGATGGCATGCAGGCAAAAATGAAGGCTGCAAACCAAAACACTGAAATATTACATTCCCTTTTGTTCTTTCAAGCGACATGTCGCTGGCTACATGAACAGTCTTTTCAAGATGACTGTCTTTCAGTGCTCTTGCACACCATGCTGTCACGCATCTTTAAAGTAGCTGGACAGGACATTGACTGTGCTTGCATGGGGACATAAGAGGAGATGGGTAAAAATGGGCACGCTCACAGTGGTCTAAAGAGGGCGAGTTACAGGTTACTTAAAAGACAGCTGACGCTGTAAGCCTGTTTACCGAGTAGATCTATGTTTAAAACCAGAGCAGACTGTTAAAAAAAAAAAGCCTTAATTAGCACCACTACTATCCAAAAGAAAAGTAGTTTTTCGCCACATGTCAAGTGAGGTACTCAGACTCAAGAGTGGATCAGAATGACAACTTGGAGTACTGGTGAATGTACACACAAGATCTGCTGTATACTCCTAAGGAACAACACCCCTTTCCGTTTAGCAGCCGGGCTCAATATGGATGTCGCAATACTAAAAGAATGACTATTTAGCGGTCTCCATTAACCTGCCAGCAGCATCATGTGCTCAGTTATGTAATGCTGGAAGGCATTTCAATTGTGAGAAAATCACTGATTACGTTGCACAATTATTAGAATGACAAAACTGACAAATGCATTTATTTTATTTTTTATAAACACCTAAGAAGTGTACTGGTGCAAGCACAACTCAAAAACATTGGCTGGTTTAAAAACTCTTGCAAACATGAATTCCTTTTTTCAATATTGTAAAAAGATGACATTTGTCTTCTATAGCCTTCTCACCAACACACAAAAGTGTGAGAAGTGCCCATCTCTGTGTACTCCCACCGGTTCTCCCGAAAGTGTGGGAATTCAAGCAATTAAATGTATTCAATGAGCTCCGCCTATTTACTACTATTAGTACTAGGACAATTTTGGAGGATACTGCAGCTAAAATGCCAGTGTGAAGCATCCGTCCTCGGAGTTCAGTTATTAATCTCTGGGCACAAGGAACAAATGGCAATAACAAGTATTGTTGACAACTCTCCTGAAGATCTCTACCAGGTGGTTCCAGTGTTTGTCTGAAATTTTTCCAAAGATGCCTTTACTTTTGCGCTCAGTTTTTACTCATGCAGGGAAAATGTAAGTTTGTCAAGTAGGCCTTTTTGTTCATTCACCTGGGTTTCATGAGCATCGTAATTCCAAACTGTACAGTTATCCTGGTCTCAGTCATACAAGTCCACTGTTTCTTTGAGACCACCACCAGGACCGTTGGAAAAATGGACTGAAACCATTTCCTCACTGTGTATACCGCAAGGGGTCCAATGTCTTCAAGTGTTGGGATCGGAAGCATCATGGGAAGGGACCTCTGCCTCCATCCATCCCACCAAATGAAATGCATTATAAAAGCACTGGGTGTCAACCAAGGAAGGGATTATAGAACGCCATTCCCCATTAGGCTCCAGAGTCCCTGCTTATTGTGAGAGGCCCATAGATTGAAGTGCTACATGAATTCCACTTTCACAATACAGGAATAAATACAGTGGCTCATCACCCGAAGAGCAAGCATCCCCTTACAGTCCGGACTGGCCATAAGAACCACACGCGTCATAAGGCACTATGTTGTGCTTTATGTAGTTTCTTTCTTAATGGCATTTATCTCATAACTTTCAATTGTGGTTTAGGGTCCAACTAGTAAAAAAAAAACTTTTTAAGTGCCAGTCTGAGAAATGCAGCACATATTACGTTGATGAAAAGCTGTTCAAATAGCAGTTCCAGTGGGCGACTTGCAGCAGTATCAGAAAGACAGTTGTAAGATGATGAGTCAGCATAATGCTTACCTCCATTTTGGTCTGTATCCACGGCCCCACAACATTAGCCTGCTTTGCAAACTGCAAGCGCAGGTGCTCATTCGATTGTTGCTTGTCCTGTTCACTCTGCAGTGCGCCATCACGCTTTGGCACCAACTGCTCGACCTGTACATACAAAAATATACATGTAATCAAAGGCCGGATGAAGACATTAGCCATTTTAATGAACACCACTACATTGACATGAACCAACCCTGTTCACAAACTGCACTCATTCTACAAAGCACTTAATATAAATAAAGCACTATTAGTACCTTTTCCCACTTGGAGTTGATAGATTGTGGAGTAATTGAGGTGTATGGATTTCCACTGGAAAGTTTGATGTTATTGTAGTCGGCAATCTTCTGAGCCTCATTCTGGATGCCTAGGATTGCTTCTCTTTCCTTGTCGGCATCGGGCAGCGTGGACTTAAATTGTTCATGTGCTGCAATTAGACCCTTTTGTAGAAAAAAACATGATAAATAAAAATGCTATTATAACTCCGATAAAATATGTCCACTTTGCATTACTTACCTACATTTCCACACAAGCTCCTGGCGACAGTGCAAGAAAATATCAGAGGTAAACAGCCTAAAGTGGCCCAGAAAAATGTAGCCATTTTTTTGCCATTCAAAGCACCTACCCAAGATTATTTATTCAATATCTGGAAACCAATGCTTAGTCCTTGCATAATTATAACCAATTAAACATACAAGAGCATTCATGAAATCATTGTTTGGGTTTCTCCTATGCCTGCTGTTAAGCTCTTAACAACATACCTCAATCTCTTCAATGGTATGGACAATGAACATGTCTTGTAGATCTTCCATGGCTCCCTCCATCCAGTTGTTGAAAGGTGCTGCCCTTTTAGCATATTCAAGATACAGCTGGTCTATCGTTTCGAGCTGTTTCTCTGTTTTCTGTGAAAAAATAGATTGAGATAAGGCTAGAACAAACACTTTCCTCATTGCATACAATGAAAATAATGCCGCATTGGCTAACCAGCTAGGTTGCCCCTAGATACTTTACAAGCATCCTGACCAATTAGGGTACAGGTAGTTGGTGATATAAGATTATTAGAGTGGTGCCTGAGGAGATAAAAAAAATACAAGCATGGACTCATGGTAGTCGTCCAAGAGTGATGTCTTAGGTCTTCAAGCGGACCTAAGATATGGATTATTTGGACTTTTTGAGAGTGGGGCCTGCGCTAGTAATGGAGTCTAGCATAAACATGCCATATTGGCAGGTAAGACTGCCAAACGGGGCAAAGCAAAGGTTTACAAATCAACAAATAAAGCAGCAATTGCCTGGCAACATTAGCTATTTTGAGCTATGCTTCAATATGTAGATACAGAAAGTCTACTCACTTCCAGTGACTCTCTCCTAGTGTGGGTCAATGATCCCAGCAAGTCCCACTGGTCACAAATCTTCTGGCATCGAGTGTTGACGCTAGGGGAATCGTAGTAATCCAGCTCACTGCAAGACAAAAGTAGCCAATAGGTCATTAAGAGCCAGAGAGGAAGCATTTAGTCTGCTCTAGCATGATCTTCACTTTTCGACTTAACAAGTAGTAGGTTTATTTCAACGACTGGAAATTTTTTATTGTTACAACTTTAGCATTCTATCGCAGGAGGTTACGCTCATTTAATTCATTTTGTGCAAGTGTCAGTCTAAATCTTACTAATATATATTTTACTCTTCATTTATACCACTGAAATATGGCTCAATGAGTAGTGGCAACAAAGCACTCAAAATTGTTCTCATTAGGACGTTCTGGTAATTATAGGCCATCTGATGATATGAAGTTAAAGAATTTGAGTGCAACTTTCAAGGAACGTCTCTGGTGGTAAACCAAACAGCTGAAACTGGACCCAGGGCAGTTTTCTTGGCAATATAAAGAGAAACTGAATAAACTGACCCCATGCATATTTGCTTATGAAAAGAGACATTGCAGGGAAATAGGTGTGAGAAGTTGGCCTGGTATATGATGTTCACTATTCTAGTGAGCACCTTGCACCAGTCCAAACAACCCTTATGGTGATTGGTTGTAAGTCAACCTTATAGACAAGCTATCCTAGTGGTAGCATGGCCAAAAGCAGTCTTAGGCTAAACTCGAGAGGGCATGTGAAGCCAGCTGTTTTACCATATGCAATCCCTTTAATACCAAATGAAAGGACACCACACAAGTTCTATATTATAAAATATATGTATTTATTACTAGAATAATCCTCTGTGCTCTTTATGAGGGCAGAAGCACAAGCGTTTAAACAAAGAACTTAATATGATACAATAAGCTGCACAATTTTGGATAAGGCCGGGTGGCCCCTAAAACCATATACTAAATAAGTGGTATAAGAACCACGTCACGAACAATGGTAAGGCCTAGGGCCTTGGGAATCGCTGGGCCTACACTGGAATAACGATTCAGAAAAGGGGGTGGTGATGAACAGAGTGCCTGAATTAAGCAGACCACTCTTACCCAGTCCAAAGATCAGGGCTTGATCCATCACCGTTTTTTAGCTCACTGCACCATCCCAGCTCAGAACTTGGCTGTATGCAAATTAGTCTGTTCCTGTCCCAGTGCATGATGGGAACAGGGCAAACCAAACTACCGAGCCAATTCTTGTACTGGGAAGGAAACAAGCTTCCGGGGACCGGTTTCTGCCATTTCAGGCGTCGTCGGCCCGGCTTGCTTGAATCCTGATGGTGCAATGAGCAAGGGACTCACATCTGAGTATACCCTTCCACGCTTATGGTGGACAAAATGATTCAGAAAAGGGGGTGGTGATGAACAGAGTGCCTGAATTAAGCAGACCACTCTTACCCAGTCCAAAGATCAGGGCTTGATCCATCACCGTTTTTTAGCTCACTGCACCATCCCAGCTCAGAACTTGGCTATATGCAAATTAGTCTGTTCCTGTCCCAGTGCATGATGGGAACAGGGCAAACCAAACTACCAAGCTAATTCTTGTACTGGGAAGGAAACAAGCTTCCGGGGACCGGTTTCTGCCATTTCAGGCGTCGTCGGCCCGGCTTGCTTGAATCCTGATGGTGCAATGAGCAAGGGACTCACATCTGAGTATACCCTTCCACGCTTATGGTGGACAAAATGATTCAGAAAAGGGGGTGGTGATGAACAGAGTGCCTGAATTAAGCAGACCACTCTTACCCAGTCCAAAGATCAGGGCTTGATCCATCACCGTTTTTTAGCTCACTGCACCATCCCAGCTCAGAACTTGGCTATATGCAAATTAGTCTGTTCCTGTCCCAGTGCATGATGGGAACAGGGCAAACCAAACTACCAAGCTAATTCTTGTACTGGGAAGGAAACAAGCTTCCGGGGACCGGTTTCTGCCATTTCAGGCGTCGTCGGCCCGGCTTGCTTGAATCCTGATGGTGCAATGAGCAAGGGACTCACATCTGAGCTGGGATGGGGCAGTGAGCTAAATAACGGTGATGGATCAAGCCCTGATCTTTGGACTGGGTAAGAGACACTGGAATAACAGCTGTTAGGAAGCAGGAGGCCCACGAGATGCGTGTGCAAGGTCTAAATGCACATGCGTGCACACATAGAAGTCAATGGTGCGTAAAAGTTTAGAAAGTTAAGAGTTTGGAGACTTCCGACCTGACTAGAACTTAACCACTTAAAACTAGGACACTAGGGATGTAAATCTCTACAGGAGCAACGCAGTACTCGTGTTACCTCACCCACAGGAAGCGGGTGCATAGGTGTTAAAGTGTGTCGGGTTTCGTCGTGGAGTTCTATGGAGCCTTGGAGAAAAGATGCTGCAGGCGACCAGGAGAGAAGAGTCCGGTTGGATCCAAGGGTGGATCGAACATGTAGAGTACCTGAAAGCAGAGGGGACAGAGTCTGGGTCACTAGCCAGTGACCAGAGTGGAACCAGGAAGGAACCAGGCGATGTCAGGCGCAATCAGGTGGTTGTCGCGAAGCTTGTCTCTGCTGCCACGTGGACCAGGAGGTATCGACGATGACCAGGAGCTGGGCACAGACTGTCCCACGAAGGCTCTCGCTGCCGGCGGTGTCGGCTTCCGGATTGGAGTCAACAAGCCTTGGCAAAGGCAACCCACGCAGGAACTGAAGAGGGCTTCTTACTCAGGCCAGCAAGGACTGAGGGGCTTCTCCTTCGCAGGGAAGCAAGGGCCAGTCTGGAGCAACCAGACCAGCAGTGTAGATTTCGGGTTTCGTCGTCACAGAGGCCACTAGCCAACAGGCAAGTGACCGGACAGACGAGTCGAACAGGAAAATGCGAAAGGGCTCCACGCAGCGCTCGGTGAGTGTGGAGGGGCGATCTTCGGTGCAGTTGATGGTCGGGGCTGGGGCTTCTCAATCCCCAATGCACAGCTTCGAGGGTGCCTCGGGGGCTGCACAGGAAGCGTCTCGCAGTCTTTTCAAGATGGCCGGTCCCACGTCTCACGTCGCCTATACTGGTCTCAGCTTAAAAGTGGGGTGACCATAGGAAAGCAGACCGTACTCTCCTACAATAGGCTCCAGAGAGAAACTGGGAATGGGTCATTGCAATAAGATGTGTGCAAACAAAAGCTACTGAATTGAATTCAAGAATTTTGACAGCAAAGATATGGAAAAAGTAAATTAATGGAGGCAATGAATGGGAGAATGAGAAATGTACTGCCAAAACACTAAGGCGTAGATCCCATTGTCAAAAAAAAGGCAGACAACGATAGTATAAAGCATTTTTCTAGACCTCAAAACAGTGGATGTCCTGTCTTTAGCAGGCAGTATATTTTTTGCTGGTTTTTAGGGACTCACTATAGACAGCTTTACATGAAATAAAGAAGATTGCTTCAGTTAAGTCGTACTCAGCCATTAGCTTGTTTGGACAAGGGTGCTTCAGAAGAGAGCTCAGTACGCAGTGGGTCATGTTTTGCAACAGTCCCTGACCACTGCGAGTTTGTACATTTTCATACTGTACTGGTGACTCTTTAAAAGAACCCTTTCTAACATGCATTTTCAGAGAATTGGGGTAGACTGGGCATTATTTGTACCGGGACAGCCTCTGGGAGGCAGGGTTATGGAAGCCTCGTCACTCTCCAGGCCTACACACTGTCCCCTTCACCCTGGGTTTGTTGCAGGACAGGCCGCATGGCCTCCAGGCAACACTATCCTTCATACCCGGCTTTGGCCAGTGCCATCAGTCCTGTATGCCACACGGCGCACTCCTAAAAGGCTGTCTGGTTTAAAATGTCGCAGAGTCAAAAGACAGCAGGTCATGGCGGGTATGCATGACATGCATGATAAATACCGTCGAGGGCCAGCCACTGCACAATTCTTTTCAACTCCTAGACTTTGAAATAGATTTAGAATACATAGGAGCCCGCTATCCCTGTATGAAAACCAGTCTCAATGTTCTTATTACAGTGGGCTTGCGATGTCTATAGTCACCTGTAAGAAGGAAATGATGTAGCTGACTGTAATACGTTATTGTAAAAGGAAGGTCATGCAGGATCATTAGAAATGCAGTTTAAACAAAGCAGTGAAAAGGAAAACTGGTTCATTCATCTGTTTTTTTTATCTCAAAGTAACAGTGATGAGCAGAAACGAGCGATTTATGGCACACGTTTCTTGTTTGTACGCTACAGGTAATTCCAGGGAAAATTAAATATCTCAGCAGTTATATTAAGAATGAGAGCTACATCATTTCTGTGACCTGACTCAGTAACATTAAACAGAGTCTAATATTTTGGGACGAACGATCGGTTTCTTTTACTCCTGTTAGACCTGTGTTAGTGTAAAGCGCCTCCAGCGACATATGTACAAAGTAAATTGGAGCGTTTATTGACTTTGACAAGCATTTTGTAGCATGTTGTAGTGTCACCTACACTGGCCTTCTCAGTGAGAACCACGGGAAAGAGAGAGAATACGGGGTGGACGTAGGCACCACTGCACAGATTTAGAACTATAGAACACGTGCATGGTTCAATGAATTAAAATATACAACAAGGGAGCATAACCATGGAAAAAATAAGGTTCTTTTGTAAATATTTGATTTTGGTCTTGTTCACCTTATTTAATCTAACCCTTTATGCGATTAACAGATTCCATGTAAAATGCACATGCATGTCCTATTATTAACTGTAGTAAGACTTCGACTTCTTCTCTACTTCCTCTGCGGTTGCAGGCCAGCCAGCCGCTTTCAGTGCAATTCTACCCTCTTTAACGTCATACCCAAAAGCTTTCACTTGCATTTGGCGTTCTATATAAAGTTTATTTGAAAAGCCCACTGCAGCAAAAAACTAAAAACTGTTGTTCTTGTACAGTGCATCTATGACCGTGCTTCCCACACTTTTTAAATTACAACCCACTGTTTAGCATGAAAAACTTTTGAGACTCACCCAGCTTTAATGAACATGAGGCGGACAATTTTTTGTTGGAACTAAAGCTTCGTGTGGTAGCGCACTGCTGTTTACAAACGGCACAATTTCCTTTGAAATTGCCACTAAATTTGCTCAGACGTACAGTTTCTGATAAAACTGTACTGCACACAAATGATAATCTGTGTAAATCTGGGTTCAGTGAAGGTTTATCCTATGCTTATCACCTGGAAAAATCGTATCGACTTATTTTAATCCTATCAAAATCTTTGTTTCATACTTCTGAATTACAAAAAGAAGTGCTTCCTTTTTCCTTTCCAACCTACTGAATGAGTTAAGTTAATTTATAGATATTTACATTTTGTGTGCTACAAAAAATTGCATCCTACATCTTTCCCTCTCACACTCTGTACAGCAGCTACACTGTCAAATACTTCACTTTTCTCCACCTACAAAGTGCGAGGACTTTGTAAGCACTAATCCCCACGTTAAAAATATGTATGCAGCAATCTGTCAGAAGACACCCCCTGAATTGAACTCTGTCATAAAAGCGTGGCTAATTGTACAAGGTAAATACAGCATTTAAAGGCATCTTTATTGCTTGGACTTTCACGAGCAACCAAAATGCGGCTCCCGATCTTTTGGGAAACAGTGATTTATGAGGGAGAGAAATGCTTGTGTCTTGAGTCAGTGACAGTCCCTCATGGATTCTAATGTAAACACTCGTCAGGGGGCGGAATGATGCATCAAACTACCAACAGCATGCAATGAGAACACTACTCCTCTGGGTGGAGACAAAGTTCACAACGTATATTTTAAGGAACCGGAAATAGGTAATGCAGACAAAGGTGCTGTCAAAAAAATCTAAATCATCAAGGTCCGCCTAACTAAAAGAAAGGTCTCAAGAGTGGTGAAATGCAATTCATTACAGACGTAAAATACCACGAGCAGTCTGTGGGAAGCCGAATGAGAAGGGAAAGGGTGTGGCGTAACGGCCAGAACTGCCGGCTTTGGAGCTGGGAAATCAGGTTAGAGTCTCGGCTCAACAGCCAGTGATGCTGGGCAAATCACTTCTCCCCGTGCCTAACAAAAATGAATGTGTCCTTGTGTAACGTAACGGGAGGTAATGTAAAGCGCTCCAATACCATCGGGTCGAGTTCTCGCTTTATGAAAAAAAATTTGCAAAAAAAAAAAAAGGAGATTGGATGGAATGGAAAAGGCACCATAACCTGTGTTGTGCGATAATAGAGTGGACGCGAAACACGAGTCCTGAACCCATACAATCCACTCTTGTTCAGCAGGCTCAGGGGGCCGGTGCAGTGCTTAATTTAAGCCGGTGGTTTCCAGGTGCTTGGCACCGGCACTTAAGACAGTCTGCTGCATGCTGGTGCTCTTTGTCTCATTTAGAGACGAGCAGAACAGTCGTTTATTAATTCAATGCACTTTAAAAACAAGCATTGGAAATGCAATAGGTCTCGCAATAACGCGAGTCTGAACTATTAGCATTGTAAATGATAATGCCCTTTATTTTTGCGTTCTGGTTTTTGGAACATAAATAAAAGGCTTTGTCATTTACAAGGCCTATAGCTTAAATTTGCGTTAAAACGAGACCTATTGCATTGCAATGGTGGTGGTGCTGCTGAGTTTTCTCTGAATCTGCACCCTGAATCTGCACCCACAATCTGCACCCACAATGTGTGAGTGGCGTTGCGTGGGTGAGTGGCGTTGCGTGGGTGAGTGGCGTTGCGTGGGTGAGTGGCGTTGCGTGGGTGAGTGGCGTTGCGTGGGTGAGTGGCGTTGCGTGGGTGAGTGGCGTTGCGTGGGTGAGTGGCGTTGCGTGGGTGAGTGGCGTTGCGTGGGTGAGTTGTGTTGCTTGGGTGAGTGGGGTTGCTTGTGTGAGTGGCGTTGCATGTGTGAGTGGCGTTGCATGTGTGAGTGGCGTTAGGTGTGTGAGTGGCGTTAGGTGTGTGAGTGGCGTTAGGTGTGTGAGTGGCGTTAGGTGTGTGAGTGGCGTTAGGTGTGTGAGTGGCGTTAGGTGTGTGAGTGGCATTGCGTGGGTGAGTGGCGTTGCGTGGGTGAGTGGTGTTGCGTGGGTGAGTGGTGTTGCTTGGGTGAGTGGCGTTGCTTGGGTGAGTGGCGTTGCGTGGATGAGTGGTGTTGCGTGGATGAGTGGCGTTGCGTGGATGAGTGGGGTTGCGTGGATGAGTGGGGTTGCGTGGATGAGTTGCGTTGCGTGGGTGAGTGGCGTTGCGTGGGTGAGTGGCGTTGCGTGGGTGAGTGTGGTGTTGCGTGGATGATAGTGGGCTTGCGTGGGTGTGAGTGGCGTTGCGTGTCTGTAAGTGTTGCTGTGTGGGTGAAAGTGGCACAGAGCCTTTGATGTGGCCTGGCGCAGGAGAAATGCTGCTGCTGCTAATTAAATACAAGAGTGGCCGGGAAGCGGCCGGGAAACACAAGTACGGCCGGCCACATAATTAGGGGAGGAGAAGCCGCACAGCACACGCTGGGAGAAGCCCTTTGATGTGCTGTGCAGCCGCGATGCGCGCTCTGTGCTGGGGGAGGGCCATTAGCCTGAACTCGCGGCAAGATCAAACGAAGGGTGGGAGGGACATTGAGGAACAGATGGCCATGAAAGTGTATGGGCCAAAAGCGCGTGCCTGTGGCCATGTGCACTCGAAGAAAACGCCACGAAAAAAAGCGGTGGTTTCACAATCAGTTCGAGCACTTGAATTCTCGCCATTTCCCATTCCTTCGGAATGGTAAAGGCGAGACCTAATGACTATTACCTGCTGTCAATGCCATTCTTATAGCTTTGGGGGTCCGAGATAGTCCGAATTGTCACTTGTAGGTAGGTGTGTGGCAGTTAGTAGTTGTGTTGTTTCTGTTATTGGCAGCGCTAACAGCAGCAATGGGCGGTGCAAGCGGAGGCGGCCTGAAGAGGGCTGTGGCACTTCTATTTTTACAAATTAAGCTCTGGGCCGGGGGGAGCAGGCAAGCCATGCTAAACGCATTTCTGTGTATGCAGGGTGTGAAAAAGGGCCGGTTCAAGCATGGCGATACAAAAGGGGATGAGCCATGTCTGAACTGGGGTGGCTGAGTTAGCTAAAGAATGGTGGGTGTAGACAACCCAGGTAAAGAACCCATTGGTCCCTTCCTGTTACTCCCCTGCAACTGCCCTAAATCTAGTATTTAGGTGGCTCCCCCAGACCCTGAAATCAGATTAGCGATGAACTACAAAGAAGAGAACAAAGAGCAGCCGTGCAGCGAAGCCTGAAGACACCCACTGACTTGGCCCCAGCGCTACTGGCCTGGCTGGAGCCCTCAAAGACCCTGTTGAAGAGCGACTTGTCCCACAGCCCAGCAACCTCCATGCAGGCCTTCTAAAAAGACTCCTATTAAGCCATAGACAGCGGGCCTGTCCAGTAGAATCCAACTTTAAAGAACACGGAACTCTGTATGGTGGAATTGCTAAACCATCACCAGACCCACCTCTGCACCAGACGCCCATGGCCCGAGTCCAATATGCCCAACAGTTCTGTGAAGGTTACCAGGCACTTATGAGCAAGAGTTCAACATGGACTAACCCCTGCCGGACTCCACCTTGATACCTGCAGCCTAAACCCGAAGACTCCATCTGACCGCGACCTGCTCGATTAGCTGTTTCCTGATGCCAAAGGACACCCCGGCACCCAAAGCCCCTGGGCCTTGGGGAGCTTGCCTGACTATGTCCCTAGGGTCCCTAGCATCTCTACTTACCAGGGCAGCTGTGAGTTTTTCCGTGTGGCCGCCTGAGCCTGCAGCCTTTCTTCAAGACTGATCTCTCTCATTGGTTAACATTGGGGCCGATGCTGTATTGGCACTCTGCACCAGATTGTACCTGCACTGTTTGTGGTGCAGTTCTGGTGTCAATCTGAACCTTGCTTGGTGTTGAGTTGAAACCCCTAAGACTGGATCTGTACGTTGTGTACATACCTGAAAAACTGCATTCTTGTTTTCCTCCCATAGGTTAACGCTGCACAGCCTGAAAATTGCACTTTAAGTATGAAGCATTTTTCCAAATAAAACTTGAAAGAAGCTTATTTTTCTAAAACTGGTGTGGATCTCCTTTTTGGGCTGTATCATTAGTCACTGTGTGCATAACAAATGTCTTACACTGCTTTGTGTTAGGCCTAAGGCTGCTCGCCCAAGTTACCACAAATAGAGCAATTTGGGTTAACACTGAGCGCTGTACACTTCTGAGGGAATTTCTGAACTCCGTGCAAGGTATAACCACTTGGTGGTATGCCACATACAAAGCCAGCTTCCTACATGTATCCAATGACAGTGGAATCCTGTCCCCTTTATCAGTTTCCCTACTTTTTTTTTTGCACCAGTATAAAAATCTCTTCCACTTGTTGCTGTTGCATTTCCTTGCTTGTGGTTGTCTTGCTTCTTTCACAATCTCCATTACTCTTTGGCAAACGGAGGTGACCAAACTCTACATCCTCAGGAGCCATGCTGCCAAACTAAGCATGTCTGGCTCCAGGTGCCATACCTGCCCTGCCTGAATTGTCTGCAGGTGTGCTGAGAGTTAGATGTACTGTCCTTGGGATATCTTCATGAGGTCTGAGAACCATGTTGATCAGGATTAGGCTGAAATGCTCCTGCCTGCACCTCTGGGTTATCTTTGGTGTCATTGAAATGGTTGGAAACACGTAAGCAAATCTACCTGACCATCTTATCAACAGGGCATTCCCAAGTGACTCTGGATGGTAGAACCTGGAAGCAAATCTTTGACATTTCGCTTTCTTATGTGTTGCGAATAGGTCTATTTGTTGTGTACACCCTATTTGAAAGATCAGCATCAACCTTTCTTGCTTAAGCTCTCACTCGTGTGGTGCTTGCTTTTCTGCTTAGCCAGTCCGCTTCTGTATTTTGTTTTCCTGGTAGGCGTAACAGTACTAGCAGCATTCTGTTCTGTATTGCCCATCGCCAAATCACCTGGGCCAAGGTCAATAGCAGATAGTACCTTGTTCCTCCTGGTTTGATCAGCTAGTACATTGTCGTCATGTGGTCCATTTGAACTAGTACTGTCCTATTTATTAGATGTTTTTGGAAGGCCTTCAGTGCCAGGAAGACCATATTCAGTTCCAGCACATTTATGTGTGATACTGCTTCTTCAGACCTCAAGATGGCTCTGATGTTAGGCTTGTCTAAGTGAGCTCCCCATCCTATGTGGGATGCACCTGTTGTGATGGTCATAGAGAGTTGGTGGTTTGAATGTTTTTCCCACTATGAGATTCTGTAGGTACCCACATTAGATTTCTCTCTGAACCTTGTCCATAACCACCACTAGATCATCTCAACTCCTGGTTGCCTGTGACCATTTTTGTTGGACGCATTCCTATATTGGTCTCATATGTGGTCTTGCGTGTGGTGCTAGGGAAATGCAGGAGGCCATCATGCCCATCATTATCCCCAGTGTACTCACCGTCAGACATTGCCCCTAGTGGCAGAGGAGACTGCTCCAAGATCTCTTGGACTCTTGACAACTGGCATGACCTTTGTGGTCAGAGTTCAAGATAGCTACCAGGAATGTTTTCTTTACGTGTAGGTACTCGGATGATTTTTCATGATTGTTGGATAAAGTATGTGTGTGAGTGCTCTGTATCACCTTGTTGATGTTTATTTATTTATTTATTTATTCAAAGTTTTGTATAGCGCGAACAAGATCCTTACAGATATCAGAGCGCTTCACAAAGACAGGGTAGGGGCAGTAGGAATGAACAGAGAAAATGGGAGCAGTATAATAGTCACTAACATGGTAGGATAATAATAACATACATAAAACATATCAGTATACAATCAGGTAAACAAGTAATATCAGACGGCACAAGTCATTGATCCCACTACAGAGGTGTTCAGGTACACCTTGGGTGTGTGGATGGCTTATACCAATGTTTTAGTATAGAGAGAACACTGAGTGGGGGCATCGGGAGAGTGAATCGGTAAACCAACGTGTATCATATATTGGTTGGTAGTAAGAGAGTAGCGTAGTAGTGTCCCCATCAAGTAGAAGTATAGTGCCAAAGGACAAGGTGAACAGTGATACAAAGCAATGCAGAGTCTCTGATCCAGCACCTATAAGGTTCAGGAGATCTTGGCCAGAAGGATGGTTTTCACCTCTTTCTTGAAGAGTGCAGTGGAGGAGATAAGCCTGGTTTCAGGAGGGAGCGCATTCCAGATCCTGGGTGCCATTCCTGAGAAGGAGCGCTTGTATGTTTTCTCTTTCCGGAATCTACGAGGTTTCAGGAGTAGATTTTTTGTACTTCTATTAGATCTCGAACCTCCTGATATAGACAACTTTTGAGCGAGGTAGTTGGGTGCATTGTGGTGCATGGCCGCGTGTGTCATAACTGCAATTTTTAGCTGTATTCTGGCTTCAAAGGGCAGCCATTTTAGAGACTTTAAGTCTGGGGATATATGCGAATGTTTTCTTGAGCCAGTAATGAGTCTCGCGGCAGCGTTCAGGGAGGCTCTTAAGGGTGCTGTTGTGGATAGCGGGTGTCCGCTGAGGGCCACAATTCCGTAGTCTATTCGAGGGATGACTAAAGCTTGAATAGCAGTTTGGAAGTCTTCGGCAGGGAGGAAGGGTTTAATTTTCCTCAGTGTGTTGATTTGGAAATTAGCTGCTTTTGTGGCTTTGCTAACGTGCTGCTGCATGTTGAGCTTGGCGTCGAGTGTGAAGCCTAGGGATTTCGCCGAATCCACGATGGTAGGTTGGACATTGAGTGCTGTTAGGTTATTGAGCCAGGTTTGGGTGGTGGAAATTTTCGCCGGGGGTGAGATGAGTAGGAACTCAGTTTTCAGAGCGTTTAGTTTGAGGTGATTATCGGCCAGCCAAGATTGAGTGTTAATAAGCATGGAATTCAGATGTTTGATATCTTCCGGGGATTGTAGCTTTAGGTAAAGTTGTGTGTCGTCGGCGTACATATGGAATTAGACATTGGAAGCTTGGAGCAAGGTGGCGAGCGGTTCCATGACGAGGTTGAACAGTGTGGGGGAGAGGGAGGATCCTTGTGGAACACCTAGATCTGCCGGCACAGGTGTAGATAGCACATTGTCGATCTTGAACTTCTGAGACCGGTTGTGAAGGAAGGACGAAAACCATTTGAGAACAGTTCCCGATAGACCCATTCTGGTGCTTAGCAGCTCCAGCAAGTTCTCATGTTTGACCGTGTCAAAAGCTGACGAGAGGTCAAGAAGGATGAGGAGGCAGGACTCATTGCGATCAAGAATTTGGAGGGCGTCATCGATTATGTGTGTCATAGCTGTTTCCGTGCTATGTTTCGCTCGGAAGCCTGATTGATGAGGGTTGAGGAGGTCAAATTGGTCAATGTGTTTTGTTAGTTGGAGTTGGACACATTTCTCCAGCAGTTTGGCCAGGGTGGGGATATTGGTGATGGGCCGGTAGTTGTTTAAGTCAGACGGATCCGCTGTAGGTTTCTTGAGTATAGGCGTGACTTGCCCCACCTTGAGGGAGTCTGGAATGAGGCCTTGTTGCAGGGAGCCGTTGATGATTTTGGTCCAGAGAGGGAGGAGCAAGGGGATGAAGTCTTTTACAGCATTAGCAGGTAGAGGGTCTGTGAGGTGATTAGAGGGCTTCAAGGTGCAGAGCAGTTTGTGTATTGCTTCTTCCGAATAGGTATCGAAGTCCAGCCAAGATGCGTTGTTTTTAGTTTGAGTGTTAGCCATTCTGGTGTGGTTGGGGAATCGGCTTACATCCATGATGAGGTCATTTCTTATGTTGTCAGTCTTTAGCTTAAAGAAAGCAGAGAAGGATTCACAGTGTGGGGTGTCGCTTGTTGTGCTGTTTGATTGTAAGGGTTGTGTCTTTGTTTGGGTCTTGATTAGTTCGAACAGCTTTCTTGGCCTGTTTTTTGCTTGGTCCAACTGGCGGCTAAAGAAGTTCGACTTTGTACGCTTTATTTTCCTGAAGTAGGCATTTCTCTTGTTCTTAAGCCTTTTGAGGTGCAGTGCTGAAGGGTCGATCTCCAGGTGCGCTCTGCCATTCGCATAGTACGCCTGTCGTCATTGAGTCTATCATCATACCAGGGGTTAGTAATTTTGGTGGAGGCTCTCTTCAGTTGCAGTGGGGCGACTTCATTGACTATTGTATTCATAGAGTCAAGGTAGTGGTCGATCAGTGATTGAACATCCGAGGCACCAGAAGGGGGAAGGAGGAGATTGCCGATGTGGGGAGGCAGGGTAGAGGGGTTAAGATTCTTCATGTCCCTTTTCCATGTTTTGGATTTGATTGGTTGAGCCGGGTTAGGTTTAACTTTTTCATTGATAAAGAAGGTGATAATGTGGTGATCTGACCAGTCGCAGGGTAGTATCGCCTCCAGTTGTGTAGAGTTCTCTTTGGCAATGATGAGATCGAGTATCGAGCCTTTGTCGTGTGTTGGTCTATCGCATATTTGGGTGAGGTCAAGCGCATTAAGGAAAGTTTTGAGACTATTCACCACTGTGTCTTTCTGATCGTTCCAGTGGAGATTGAAGTCACCCAGGTAGACTTGGGTGGTCTGCCGACCGGCATTGGAAGTGATCATGTCCATGAGTTGTTGGGTGAATATGAGATTGTCACCAGGCGGGTGATAGATGAGATGTAAAGCACAAACTTGCTTGCCCTCGCTGGTGATGTCGAGGCAGAGGAGTTCACAGGAGGAAAGGGAGGGCGAGGTGACTTTAGTAACGGAGAGGTTGCTCCTAAAAATGCATGCAATTCCCCCGCCCGTCTTGCCAGGAGACCTGTCCAGTCTAATGATGTGATAATTGGGGGGGGACTAGTATGTCCATAATCGGGGTAGAGGCTTCAGTAAGCCACGTTTCCGTTAGAATGGCTAGGTCCAGATCCATGGCTGAGACGAGATCAGCGATGTTGGAGGAGTGTCTCTGGGCCGATCTGCAGTTGAGTAGGATACATTTGAGTTTGGGAGAGAGAAGGGTGGTCGAGCTTTCTTGTGTGAGGGGGACTTTTCTGAGGTTGTTAGGGACGGAACCTCTGTTGTTGAGTGTTGGGCGTCTCAGAGGGTTTGTAAGAATTGTGGGTATGGGGATGTGTGTGTTGGATATGTCTTTTACCGGACCTGGGCCATAAGAGCGTAGGAGAGAGAGCATAGGTCGCGGTCCGACAATGGGTTGAGGACACGACGGGGGCGGTGGGAGTTATTGCGAACTGGGATAGTCGGCCAGCGCGGGTGTCGTTGGAGGCGAGGGTATGTAGGGTGGGTGCGTCGTTTGTAGGGTAGAGGGATGGTGGGAAGTAGACTGGGCTGTGAGGAGAGAAGGTCTTTGATTGCGTGGACATCTTTTTTGATTTGTAGAATATCCTCTTTGACTTGTTGGAGGGTGGATAAAGTCAGGTCAGGAGGTGCATTGGGGATGGGGTTGGTGGTGAGAGCCATTGGTGAATGGTTGAGTAGTGAGCTGGAAAGCGGTCAGGGTATCGAGGGGGGGATATACTAGCGTTGTTGGAAGGTTCTGCGGTGCTAATGAGTGGGATGGCATTCAAAGTGTGGGCGTGTTTGTGGGCGAGGGGTGTGGGTGAAGTAGGTGAAGTAGGCGGTGGGTGGGAGGTATAGGTAGTGACGTCAGTGGGAGACGGTGCCGGTGAGTAGAAGAGTGAGTGAAGGCTGAAGACAGTGGGGGAGACAGGAGGGTAGGGAGGGCTGAGAATAGGAGGTGGGAGAGAGGGGTATGCTAAGGTAAGGGAGGCGGTATGTTCTGTATCTTTTATTGGGAGGGTGAGTGTCGTGGGTGGGAGTGGGGAGGGAGCTGGGGAGGGAGAGGTGTCCGCCGTGGGGGGGATGAGAGGGGGGGGTGGATAAACTCCGAATGGTGGTGAGTTCAGATGGTGGCGTGTTGTGGGTGAGATTTGTTGTGTCAGGTGTGAGAGACTCGTGGATGGGAGTGAGGAGGGAGCTGGGGAGGGAGAGGGGTCTGCCGTGGGGGGGATGGGAGGGGGGGGTGGATAAACTCCAAGCGGTGGTGTGTTCATATGGTGGCGTGTTGTGGGTGGGAGTTGTTATGTCAGGGGGGAGAGGGATGGAGGGGGTATGAGTGGGGATAAGAGGGGTCATGTTAGAGGGGCGGCTAGTATATGTGGTGGAGAGATTTGTGACTGTCCTTGGGGAGTGTGGGGCGTTAACAGCAGGTGGGCCATTTACTGGGGTGCTGGGGGTAGAGGTGTTGTAGGTGGGGGCAGCGACGTCAGGGGTGATAGTGCTGGTGGAGTTCTGGGTGGGGGTCCGCAGCTTGGAAAGGTGCTCTTTGAACTTGGGGAACAGGTTGTCTAGTAGTTCCAGGTTCTTGTCCGTGGATTGAATTAGGACAATCCCGTTATTGTAGATAGTAATGGTAGTCCTGCCAGGGAAGAGGTGGGAAGGTGTGTTTGAGAGAGTTAGGCCATGAGTTGTATTCCTGGTGGTGGAGACGGTGAGTAGGGATAGGAACGCTTTTCTCCATTGGGCTCTGCGTGAGGTGTGGAAGATGATATCAGTATTCAGGGCTCCATTGCCCGGTGAGAAGTAGGTGTCGGCAAAGGGTGTTTCAGGGTGCGACCTCAAGAAGTTATGTTTAAAACGTTTAGTGGCTTTTTTGGTGAGTGTGGAAGGGTAGTTAATTCTAAAAGTGTGCTTGCCGTTGAGCTCCATTTTAGTAAGGCTGTGATGTTGGGTGTAGGAGATAGGACGACAATAAAAGCTGTCAGCCGCTAGTTACAGGGCAAAGGAATGAAACTAGTGAGTGACCAGAAGTATAAGAGGTAGAAGTCAGTGCAATCCAAGAACAAACAGTGCGTAGGTGCAGCTTTCCTAATGTATCCTATATGCGAGGTAGCAGTCAGCTAACACCATGTACAAAATATGAGAGGTAGAACCGGTTAGGTGGAATAACATTTACAGATCAGAATGTACTAGGTAACAGCAGTGTAGTCTAGGTGTAGATAGTGGCTGGGTGCAGCTTACATGACTAAACGAAGTGAATGAGGTATTAATAATCAGTGCAACATCGTGAAGTAGCTTACATCGAAGAACCAACAAATAGATGAGGTAGCGAACAGTGAATGATAGGGATAAAGGTGAGATAGGTGCAGCTTACCGCATATACAGTATAAAAATAGGACTAAACTACTAATGAATTACTGAATTCGAGGAGGCGCAATAGTAATACACATGTGTACCAACAACTGTCAACCGTAGATTACATAGCGTAAATGAGAGTGGTTGTTGTGGCCAAATATCCGATATGAGAGGTAGCAATCGGTGCCATCCGGGAGTAGACAGTGAGTAGATGCAACTTACAGAATTGTACAGGATATATGAGGTAGCAATCAGTTAAATGGAACCACAGTGACGCTAGTGAGTGGCCAAAAGTAACCAAAATGTAAGAGGTAGCATCGGTGTAATCCAGTAGTAGAAAGTGAATGGGTGCAGCTTACAGCTTAATAAAGTATATGAGGTAGCGATCAGTGCATAATAGGGATAAAAGTGAGATGGGATCAGCTTACAAAATATACAATATGCAAATAGGGATAAAATAGTAAATACATACTGGAATAAATACTAAAGATATACTGGAACCAATATAGGTGCAAACGTAGGCTACAATAGACAAATATGACTCTAGTGCTCAACCGGTAAAATATGAGAGCAGGTTACACAAAATGTATAAAATACCATTAAATATATAATACTGCAATAAGAGGCAGACACTTAGTCACACGAAAAATTAGATGCAGCGCTCTGTAAAGTCTGTGATGGGTGGGATTGGTATAAATGGCCAGTTCTTAGGTTATGTTCAAATGGTGGGAAAGACTAGACCATGATGGCCGCCAAAGCGAGAGAGAGACTAGACCAAGATGGCCACCAAATAGGGGAGATCGAGACGGTAGTCCTCTTTTGTTGTTGTTCCTTTTAGAGCAGGGGAGGGCAGTTTCAGTCCTGTATGAGCAAGCCCAATTCCTAGCTTACTGGGAGGGAGTCTTATCTCTGCTTTGCAGATTCCTGACCGCGTTGGTAAGTGGCCTCATGGTCAATTGTCAGGCAGGAGGGCGATTTATGGCTCCGGTTTATGGCCCCCAGCCATATTGGCCAATGGTGAGTGAGGAGACCGCAAAGCCCGCGAAAATGCAAAGCCTACAGTGCATTCCGGGCATAAAATGAAAGACCAGCATGAAAGATTGAATTAGTAGTTTTGCTTGTAAAATTCCGGGCAGAAAGTGAGAAACCTGTGTGCATATATGTTAATATCGTTTTGAGATAGCTTGGCGTTCAATTACCTTCTGGTCGTCAGGCTGTACAAAGCTGCTACAAGTCCGCTACAAGTCAGGCCCCTCCAAAGCAGAGCTGCGCGGTGGCCGCCCAGACACGTAAACAGAGCACACCGGAGACGCTCTAGAAGTCGATTGCTCCGTTTCTAATGATGATCCATGTTCTTCCTGCACTGCGTGCTCATCGTCTTCACTTTCACTATCCAGTAGTTTAAGTATGGATAGTAACAGAAGTAGCAGGGTGTCCCCAACCTTTCATGCCGGTACTCTATCTATGATTCAGAAAAGGGGGTGGTGATGAACAGAGTGTCTGAATTAAGCAGACCACTCTTACCCAGTCCAAAGATCAGGGCTTGATCCATCACCGTTATTTAGCTCACTGCCCCATCCCAGCTCAGAACCTGGCTATATGCAAATTAGTCTGTCCCTGGCCCAGTGCATCATGGGAACAGGGCAGACCAAACTACCAAGCCAATTCTTCACCAGAAAGGAGACAAGCTTCCGGGGACCGGTTTCTGCCATTTCAGGTGTCGTCGGCCCGGCTTGCTTGAATCCTGATGGAGCAGTGAGCAAGGGACTCACATCCGAGTATACCCTTCCACGCTTATGGTGGACAAAATGATTCAGAAAAGGGGGTGGTGGTACTCTATCTATGGCTTCCTTCTCCAAGAGAGCTTGAACTTACCTTTGCGGAATGGACAATGTCAGCTGGATCACTGTCTTCTGCCTCAAAAAGCCTGAACCACTAGTCTCTCGGGGGTAGGTTGCTGCATGAGGAGACATAGGTCCCTGAGCTGGTCTGTCTCTGCTGGGTATTTGGTGGTTAAATGTAGGGCAAGATCCTGGCTTCGTGCAGGTGCCCAAAAGCTTGTCTATTATTGCCACATTAAAAGGAAGGAGTGCTTCTGAGGAGGTCTGACCTAGTTGCAGTACCTCAAAAAGTACATTGTTTTTTACGTTCATCGAGGGGGAAGTGGAGATCAAGCACTTTTGTCAAAGTTTTTATCACCATCGCAAACAAGGAAGCTTTCTCCATAATGGGGTCAAATGAAGAGGTGAGGCTAGTGTCAGGCGAGGTATAAAGTCCAACAGCATCTTGGAGGTCCAGAAAAATGTTTCTCGTCATCCTACCATTGCGATGGGTCAACAAGGTCATCATCTTGTGGCTCCATGTGTGAGAATCTATAGTTCAATGTAAGTGAATCAAAGTTGGTTAGTAGGAGTAGTCGAGGAGGGCTTGACTTTAATGAGGTAGTGGTGTATTCTCTTCCAAGAGGACTATGTGGTGTTCCTCCAGCGCTGCCCGTGCACAGGGCGACTGGTGGAGGTCTCCTGCTCTACAGGAAGTAAGTGCAGGTGTCGGCCCAGGGGTAAGGGCACACCCAGGGGTAAAGGCACACCCACGAACGGGCTGGAGAGGAATGGTCGGCGAAGGATCCACCAGCAGTAACCCGACTGGAAGCCTCCTCGGACAATGGGGCCCAGAGGTGCACCAGAGGGATGCAGAAAGGTACCCAAAGATACACAACATAGCATCCTTGAGGGCTTGAATCTGTTGCTGTTGGAATTGCTTTCACATCCCAGAGGAGTTTGTGGTGTTCCTCCAGAGCCACCCATGCAAAGGCTTCGGCGGAGGTCGGTGCCATATGGGGAGTCTGTGAGAACAAACGGAATGGTTCTGTGGGACTCTTGTGTTATGCTGCCAATACCACTCTCTTGACAATAAAACAAATTTACTTCATTTATTCTCCAAAATAGGCATAATAGATCATATACACTCAAAATTAGTGCAGACGGCACAGTGCTCACAAACGCAGTGATGTGCAACATTCACAATGATACATATATATAAAATGGATGACTCAAAGTTCTATAAAAACCAGCAGTTCGACATATATTCACTGATTAGTATGGGGAGTCAGTGCAGAAGTTGGAAAGGATCCTAGAACGGGCTTGAGCGGCTGTAGTCTTCATCTAGGATGAATCTGCAAGTGGTAACCAGACAGGAAGCCTCTTAGGACCAATGTAACACAGAGGTGAGCCTGAAGCATGGACAAGGGTACCAAAGACACACAATACAGTCTTTTTGAGGGCTTGCATCTGTCACGATCCCGCCAGGAACTCTGGATGGATCATGACTAGATTGGGTATTTGTTCCAAAATTGGGGACCTAGACTTGGAGGTATCCTGGCATCCACGCACATTTCTCCTGATGAGAAAGGTAGGAAGAAGAGGAACCCTTTTTTGACTTTGTGTTTATCGACTTACCTGAAGATTTGGAGTGGGATGATGACCGTGAGACACAGAATGCGCCCACGGCCTCTACTTTTAGCGAAACCAGGCATTCCAAGGCTTCTTGCAGTGTTCAGTGACGCAGAGTTTAGCCTCGCATCCTACGTGGCCTTTGGGTTCATCTGAGCACTTTTGCTGCACGATATCTAGCCATGGGAGGAGCTCAGACACTTGAGACAGACCTCATAAGGGTCCGTCACTAACTTTGCTTCGTGGCAATTCTTGCAGGGTTTGAAATGTGCTATTTAAGGCAAGAGAAATGTCCCTTGCATAGTGGAAAAATAGTTTTGGAAAACGAACTCTGAATGGTGACAGAATTCAAGGGAGCGAGCTCCAGATGAGAGTTGGAAGGTGCAGAAGAAAAAACTATGATGTGAATGAGCAAAGGTGGTAGTTAGATTGTGGCCCTAAGATCACTTCCGGGGCTGGATGCATAAGATCTTCACTCATCTCACTGATGGTGACCGTATCTACTATTTTCTCCACGGTTGGAGTGACTCCCTTCACAGAAAGTGGCTATTTTTTCTTTCAAACACAAAAAAGAAATTTCAGATAAGTGACCTTCAAAAATATTTTTGAAGAATGAATAGCTTTCTAAAGAGCGTTCCTGGATCCAGCATGTGGTAGGCTAGCTTCTAGTGTGTGTACAAATTGATAATGACCACATGACGAACAAAGATGCATAATGAGAAGCAGCATGGAGGCAGCAAGCGGATAGTCACTGCAGAGAAATGCAGTGTGAATACAGAAAAGAAGCAGTGGAAAGATCTATTGAAGTCCAATCTCTCAAGTAAATCTCTCTCAACTGGATGCTGTGAAAAAGCAATTCATTAAACTGGAAAACGAAAAGGTTTCCTATCTCATTAGAAGACATTTAAATTGCATGGAATTCCATGCAATGTGTTTTTACTGTACGTTAGCTAGTACAAAAGTTGTTTAATAAAAGGTTGCCGTACTTCAGCTCCTGTGCAATGGCTGCAATCTGCTCCACTCGATCCTGATGAGCAGCCAGGTCACTTTCAAAAGCCTCGTGTTTTCTAATTAGGGCTTTAATGTCCGAAAGAGTGGCACTCTCGTAGTCTTTCTGCTTCAGCAGTGCTTCCTTGCCTGTTAAATAAAGATCATAATCACTGGATAACTCATTCATTCTGCATGGACACGTTCACCAAGAAATAAACAGCAAGGTAAAGAACAGCGCACAAGCGCAGCAGTATATCAAAATCCACATATTTATTTATTTATTCAAAGTTTTATATAGCGCGAACAAGATCCTTACAGATATCAGAGCGCTTCACAAAGATAGGGCAGGGGCAGTAGGAGTGTACAGAGATAGTGGGAGCAGTATAAAAGTCACTAACATGGTAGGGTAATAATAACATACATAAGACATATCAATATACAATCAGGTAAACAAGTAATATAAGACGGCACAAGTCATTGATCCCACTACAGAGGTGTTCAGATACACCTTGGGTGTGAGGATGTCTTATACCAATGTCCTAGTATAGAGAGGACACTGAGTGAGGGCATCGGGAGAGTGACTCAGTAAATCAGAGTGTATCGTATATTGGTTGTTAGTAAGAGAGTAACGTAATAGTGTTCCCACCAAGTAGAAGTATAGTGCCAAAGGACAGGGTGAGCAGTGATACAAAGCAATGCAGAGTCTCTGATCAAGCCCCTAAAAGGTTCAGGAGATCTTGGCCAGAAGGATGGATTTCACCTCTTTCTTGAAGAGTGCAGTGGAGGAGATAAGCCTGGTTTCAGGAGGGAGCGCATTCCAGATCCTGGGTGCCACTCCTGAGAAGGAGCGCTTGTATGTTTTCTCTTTCCGGAATCTACGAGGTTTCAGGAGTAGATTTTTTGCACTTCTATTGGATCTCGAACCTCCTGATATAGACAACTTTTGAGCGAGGTAGTTGGGTGCATTGTGGTGTACGGCCGCGTGTGTCATAACTGCGATTTTTAGCTGTATTCTAGCTTCAAAAGGCAGCCATTTTAGAGACTTTAAGTCTGGGGATATATGCGAATGTTTTCTTGAGCCAGTAATGAGTCTCGCGGCAGCGTTCAGGGAGGCTCTTAAGGGTGCTGTTGTGGATAGCGGGAGTCCGCTGAGGGCCACAATTCCGTAGTCTATTCGAGGGATGACTAAAGCTTGTACAGCAGTTCGGAAGTCTTCGGCAGGGAGGAAGGGTTTAATTTTCCTCAGTGTGTTGATTTGGAGATTAGCTCCTTTTGTGGCTTTGCTAACATGCTGCTGCATGTTGAGCTTGGCATCGAGTGTGATGCCTAGGGATTTTGCCGAGTCCACGATGGTAGGAAGGACATTGAGTGCTGTTAGGTTATTGAGCCAGGTTTGGGTGGTGGAAATTTTCGCCGGGGGTGAGATGAGTAGGAACTCAGTTTTCAGAGCATTTAGTTTGAGGTGATTATCGGCCAGCCAAGATTGAGTGTTGATAAGCGTGGAGTTCAGATGTTTGATATCTTCCGGGGATTGTAGCTTTAGGTAAAGTTGTGTGTCGTCAGCGTACATATGGAATTGGACATTGGATGCTTGGAGCAGGGTGGCGAGCGGTTCCATGACGAGGTTGAACAGTGTGGGGGAGAGGGAGGATCCTTGTGGAACACCTAGATCTGCAGGCGCGGGTGTAGAAAGCATATTGTTGATCTTGAACTTCTGAGACCGGTTGTGAAGGAAGGACGAAAACCATTTGAGAACAGTTCCCGATAGACCCATTCTAGAGCTTAGCAGCTCCAACAAGTTCTCATGTTTGACCGTGTCAAATGCTGAGGAGAGGTCAAGAAGGATGAGGAGGCAGGACTCATTGCGATCCAGAAATTGGAGGGCGTCATCAATTATGTGTGTCATAGCTGTTTCTGTGCTATGTTTCGCTCGGAAGCCTGATTGATGAGGGTTGAGGAGGTCAAATTGATCAATGTGTTTTGTTAGTTGGAGTTGGACGCATTTCTCCAGCAGTTTGGCCAGGGTGGGGATATTGGTGATGGGCCGGTAATTGTTTAGGTCAGACGGATCAGCTGTAGGTTTCTTGAGTATAGGCGTGACTTGCCCCACCTTGAGGGAGTCTGGAATGAGGCCTTGTTGTAGGGAGCTGTTGATGATTTTGGTCCAGAGAGGGAGGAGCAAAGGAATGAAGTCTTTTACAGCATTAGCAGGTAGAGGGTCTGTGAGGTGATTAGAGGGCTTCAAGGTGCAGAGCAGTTTGTGTATTGCTTCTTCCGAGTAGGTATCGAAGTACAGCCAGGATGCCTTGTTTTTAGGTTGAGTGTTAGACATTCTGATGTGGTTGGGGAATTGGCTTACATCCATGATGAGGTCATTTCTTATGTTGTCAGTCTTTAGCTTGAAGAAAGCAGAGAAGGCTTCACAGTGTGGGGTATCGCTAGTTGTACTGTTTGATAGTAAGGGTTGTGTCTTAGTTTGGGTCTTGATTAGTTCGAACAACTGTCTTGGCCTGTTTTTTGCTTGGTCCAACTGGCGGCTAAAGAAGTCCGACTTTGTGCGCTTTATTTTCCTGAAGTAGGCATTTCTCTTTTTCTTAAGCCTTTTGAGGTGCAGTGCTGAAGGGTCCAATCTCCATGTGCGCTCTGCCATTCGCATAGTACGCCTGTCGTCATTGAGTCTATCATCATACCAGGGGTTGGAAATTTTGGTGGAGACTCTTCAGTTGCAGTGGGGCGACTTCATTGATTATTGTATTCATAGAATCAAGGTAGTGGTCTAACAGTGAGTGAACATCCGAGGTACCTGAAGGGGGAAGGAGGCGATTGCCGATGTGGGGAGGCAGGGTAGAGGGGTTAAGATTCTTCATGTCCCTTTTCCACGTTTTGGATTTGATTGGTTGAGCCGGGTTAGGTTTAACTTTTTCATTGATAAAGAAGGTGATAATGTGGTGATCTAACCAGTCGCAGCGTTGTATCGCCTCCAGTTGAGTAGAGTTCTCTTTGGCAATGATGAGATCGAGTATCGAGCCTTTGTCGTGTGTTGGTCTATCGCATATTTGGGAGAGGTCAAGCGCATTAAGGAAAGTTTTGAGACTATTCACTACTGTGTCTTTCTGATCGTTCCAGTGGAGATTGAAGTCACCCAGGTAGACTTGGGTGGTCTGCCGACCGGCATTGGAAGTGATCATGTCCATGAGTTGTTGGGTGAATATGAGATTGTCACCAGGTGGGTGATGGATGAGATGTAAAGCACAAACTTGTTTGCCCTCGCTGGAGATGTAGAGGCAGAGGAGTTCACAGGAGGAAAGGGAGGGGGAGTTGACTTTCGTAACGGAGAGATTGCTCCTAAAAATGCATGCAATTCCCCCGCCCGTCTTGCCAGGAGATCTGTCCAGCCTGATGATGTGATAATTGGGGGGGGACTAGTATGTCCATAATCGGGGTAGAGGCTTCAGTAAGCCACGTTTCCGTTAGAATGGCTAGGTCTAGATCCATATCTGAGACGAGATCAGCGATGTCGGAGGAGTGTCTCTGGGCCGATCTGCAATTGAGTAGGATGCATTTGAGTTTGGGAGAGAGAAGGGTGGTCGAGCTTTCTAGTGTGAGGGGAATTTTTCTGAGGTTGTTAGGGACGGAACCTCTGTTGTTGTGTGTTGGGAGCCTCAGAGGGTTTGTAAGAATTGTGGGTATGGGGATGTGTGTGTTGGATATGTGTCTTACCGGACCTGGGCCATAGGAGCGTAGGAGAGAGCATAGGTCGCGGTCCGACAGTGGGTTGAGGACACGACGGGTGCGGTGGGAGTTATTGCGAACGGGGATAGTCGGCCAGCGCGGGTGTCGTTGGAGGCGAGGGTATGTAGGGAGGGTGCGTCGTTTGTAGGGTAGTGGGATGGTGGGAGGTAGACTGGGCTGTGAGGAGAGAAGGTCTTTGATTGCGTGGACATCTTTTTTGATTTGTAGAATATCCTCTTTGACTTGTTGGAGGGTGGATAAGGTCAGGTCAGGAGGTGTATTGGGGATGGGGTTGGTGGTGAGAGCCAGTGGTGAATCGTTGAGCAGTGAGCTGGAAAGCGGGCAGGGTATCGAGGGGGGGGGGATATACTAGCGTTGTTGGAACGTTCTGTGGAGCTAATAAGTGGGATGGCATTCAAAGTGAGGGCGTGTTTGTGGGGGAGGGGTGTGGGTGAAGTAGGTGAGGGCGGTGGGTGGGAGGCATAGGTCGTGCCGTCAGTGGGAGACGGTGCCGGAGAGTGGAAGAGAGAGTGAATGTTGAATACATTGGGGGAGACAAGAGGGTAGTGAGGGCTGAGAGTAGGAGGTGGGAGAGAGGGGGATGCTAAGGTAGGGGAGGCGGTATGTTCTGTATGTTTTGTTGGGAGGGTGAGAGTGTCGTGGGTGGGAGTGGGGAGGGAGCTGGGGAGGGGGAGGTGTCCACCGTGGGGGAGCTGGGATGAATAAACTCCGAATAGTGGTGTGTTCAGAAGGTGGCGTGTTGTGGGTGAGAGCTGTTGTGTCAGGTGTGAGCGTGTCGTGGGTGAGAGTGGGGAGGGAGCTGGGGAGGGAGAGGTCTCTGCCGTGGAGGGGATGGGAGGGAGGGGTGGATAAACTCCGAGCGGTGGTATGTTCAGATGGTGGCGTGTTGTGGGTGGGGGTTGTTATATCAGGGGGGAGGGGGATGGGGGGGGTATGAGTGTGGGTAAAAGGGGTCATGTTAGAAGGGCGGCTAGTATATGAGGTGGAGAGATTTGTGACTGTGCTTGGGGAGTGTGGGGCGTTAACAGCAGGTGGGCCATAAACTGGGGTGCTGGGGGTAAAGGTGATGTAGGCGGGGGCTGCGACGTCGGGGGTGATAGTGCTGGTGGAGTTCTGGGTGGGGGTCCGCAGCTTGGCAAGGTGCTCTTTGAACTTGGGGAACAGGTCGTCTAGTAGTTCCAGGATCTTGTCCGTGGATTGAATTAGGACAATCCCGTTATTGTAGATAGTAATGGTAGCCCTGCCAGGGAGGAGGTGGGAAGGTGCGATAGAGAGAGTTAGGCCATGAGTTGTTTTCCTGGTGGTGGAGACGGTGAGTAGGGTTAGGAACGCTCTTCTCTATTGGGCTCTGCGTGAGGTGTGGAAGATGATATCAGTATTCAGGGCTCCATTGCCCGGTGAGAAGTAGGTGTCAGCAAAGGGTGTTTCAGGGTGCGACCTCAAGAAGTTATGTTTAAAGCGTTTAGTGGCTTTCTTGGTGAGGGTGGAAGGGTATATAATTCTAAAAGTGTGCTTGCCGCTGAGCTCCATTTTAGAAAGGCTGTGATGTTGGGTGTAGGAGATAAGACGACAATCAAAACTGTCAGCCGTTGGTTACAGGGCAACAGGGGTGACACTAGTGAGTGAACAGAAGAATGAGAGGTAGAATTCAGTGCAATCCAGGAACAAACCGTGCGTAGGTGCAGCTTACATAATGTATCCTATGTACGAGGTAGCAGTCATCCTACCCCATGTACAAAATATGAGAGGTAGAACTGGTTAGGTGGAATCAGATTTGCTCATCTGAGTGTAAGAGGTAGCAGCGATGTAGTCTATGTGTAGAAAGTGGCGGGGTGCAGCTTACATGACAAAACGAGGTGAATGAGGTAGTAATGATCAGTGCATCATCGTGAAGTAGCTTACTTCGAAGAACCAAGTAGATGAGGTAGCGAACAGTGAGTGATAGTGATGGAGGTGAGATAGGTGCAGCTTACCACATATACCGTATAAAAATAGGGCTAAACTACTAATGAATTAATGAATCCAATATATGAACAAACAAATTACTGCTAATATCAGTCAAAAATACTACTAATGGATTAATGAATCCAATATATGAACAAACAAATTACTGCTAATATCAGTCAAAAATACTACTAATGGAATAATGAATCCAATATATGAACAAACAAATTACTGCTAATATCAGTCAAAAATACAGGTAGCAGAGTAATACTGCAATAATAGGTATAGGTACAAACGTTCAAATTACAAGTATAAACATAATACTGCACTAGTAAGCAGACATTCTTTCATGTATGAGGTAGAATCTGTGCATTGCAAATGTTCAAAAATTTAGGTAGAAATATAATACTGCCATAATAGGCCAACAATCTTTCACAGGAAGGTCTAGCTACATAACTGGGCACAGTACTCGGAAGTTGAGCTTAGACAAGGATGATAAGATCTTAGTGTGTGATCAGGTAATGATGGAAATGACTAGTCCAGGATGGCCGCCCTGAAAGAGATTAGTCTAGTCTAACATGGCCGCCAAATAGGTGTAATAGAGCCAGTAGTCCTCTGTTTGTTGCTTAGATAGCAGGGAGAGTGGGAGAGAGAGAGAGACCAGTCTAAAATGGCCACCAGATTGTAGTGAATACAAAGTTTAGTTTCCCTTTCTACTCTGGGCAGGTCGATTTAGTCCATCTTCCATGTTGCTTGAAGGGGAGGAGAGGATAGAGATCAAATTCTATGTAGATGGTGAGGAGAGAGGCTTATCTCTGTTTTGCTGATCCCTGACCGCGTTGGTATGTAGCCTCATGGTCATCTGGTGGGCAGGGGGGCGATTTATGGCTCTGGGTTGTGGCTCGAGCCATAATGGCCAATGGAGAGTGAGACTATCGCAAAGCCCGCGAAAATGCAAAGTATAACGGTCAGTTTGAAAATTCTGGGCATAGAGTACTGTGAAATGCAAACATGCGAAAAGCCGGCATGATTGTCCAAAATGAAAAGATTGAAAAGATTGCGTGCAAAAGTCCGGGCAGACCATGAGAGCCCGGCATCAAAATTTAAAGTGATGTCAAAGTGCGCAGTTACCTTCCCCGTCACAGTCTAGCACGCAGAGTTCCAGGCAGAGAGCGAAGCATCAGCACGAGCGTGCAGAGCAGAGGACTCTCGTTCAGCCACCCTCCGCGTCGCCATTGGCGCTGCTCAGATCAGGCAGCCCAAAGCATTATGGGGGGGCTGCCCAAAACACACACAAATAGGGCATACCAGAGTCGCCTCAGACGCCCCACTCTCGCCGATCCGCCACTCCAAAAGTCTCGCTCTCCAAGCTTCCCTGGGAGGGGGGGGTCGGGGGAGAAGCCTCCCCTTGGAGCGACCCCCGTCACCGGACCGGTCCATACATATATATACATATGAAACGTAATTATTAGAGTCGCAAACAGGAAATGTAACTCATGCACAAATGCATAACAAGTGGAGTGGGGACACACATGGAATAACACATACAGAAAAAGGTTATTAATCTGCAAAAATTACTTTTGGAGAAGGGTCCTTTACCAGAGTCAACTACTGTGCATTATTACACTTTGCAGTGATAGGGCTAGGAACAGCACCTTCTTAACTGAAACACAACGTGTTGCTGGTTAATTGAAGCATATGCAGAGAGACTTTCAGCTTGGAAGAGATAATGTCTCACACTGTAAAAGACAATCCCTTCGGTCTGAATACTGAGCCAATGGGCTTGGAGTGTCATTTGGCAGAGATAAAGTCCAAGAGCAGCTCATGGACTTTACCACTTCAGTCGTTGGCTTAACCAACAAACTGTGGGATACAGGCAATAGAGGAACGAATCTAATGTATTCATTTCACCTGTCATCTAGTGCATGGTCAAGAAAAGAAAGTCATTTATATTTTGCCCGAAGTGTTACCACAAATATTCCGGATATAAATAAAGGATCTCCACTATTGCCAGGCTTGAGCACAATTCACTACTAAGACCCTGTGAATTGCTGGACTTTGTGGCATTGCGTGGAAACTAGCACAGAGCTGTAGCCAGTTTACCAAACTGCAGCAAGATAAGACAGTAAAAGTACAAATTTAAGAAGTTGAAGGCACAGTCTGCTCAAACTCTCAAAACCTATTTTGGATGATGATGCAGAAGAACACGAGCAAGGAATCCTCATGGACTTGTGTACAATTGTACCTAGTGTTATTCTAACCATAGCAAAAGTAACAAAGGCCACAACACCCCATTACTAGGCCACTGGAAAACAAAGCCATCCATAAAGAGCCAGGAAAATATTGCACACATGCCAAATAAATATCCTAACTCAATCAGAAAGATTTCTTTCTGATGTTCACACCCAAAGAAAAACACCATGAGCAGAAGTTCCGCTCAACGCTATGGCAAAATATGCTCCATGAACACATTGAAAAGACATTAAACTAGCTTTATACAGGTTCTTTAACCAAAAATGGTAAAGGGCAAACTGTGTACGCAAATTACTCAGGATTTTGATACCAAAAAAACCCTACATTTGAAAAATCAGATTCATATGATTTTTCCAGGAAACAGAAGAGATAACTGGAGGAGGGTTGTCCCTTCTAACGATCATCGTCATTAACAGCACATGAATGAAGATCACAAAAGAGAAAGATTTGTTTTCTCAGTGCACACTTCAAACCCTTATCTGAGAAAAAGCCCACTCCTGTTAATGCACCAACACATTCTACAGGCTCCGACATCTATAAAAAGCATGCTACTGCTCAATCTGACACACACAGTTCCACAAATTCCAGTGGCATGTGAATACCAGCAGTAGACTTAAATGGATACAAAGAGCTCACGCTGAAAACTGTGAGCATAAACAGAACAGACATAAGTACTGTTAAATCAGAACTCTCTGTTCCACACTAGAGGGTAATCATCTCCCACATTCAGACCATACAGGACAATCTTTGAGCTTTCCACGCAGATTTGAAATTTCACTAAACTGAAGGAGGTTTTGAAGTCAAGGGTGGAGGCAATGTAAGGCACATAGGAACAGATACGCTGGCAGCCAAAGCAGCTGTGGTGGGGACAGCATGGGGAGGGAGAGCACGGTGAGGGAGAACGGGGAAGCCCTCTAAACAAGGAACTGCATTCATTGGTACTGCTTGTACAGGGCAATCACCATTTACAATTACATTTTCCTAGTTCAGTTCCTTGCAACTTGTGTCAAGTCATTAAAACAGGAAGGTGAATAATCTCAATAAGAAATATTACCTCATGAGTACATGGAGCTGTATAGAAGTGTCACCTTTCCACACAGGGATCAATTTATTGATCGTTTTTTTGGGCACCCTCAGACACAGAGTGTGACTGAGAACATGGCAGTGCGCCTATATAATTTGGAGATGAACGTGTAAAAGTTTACTTCACAGAGAGGCGATGGTTTGGAACAAAGTGGTTACTTACCAGTAGGAGTAGTTTAGCAGCTTGAAGAATTTTCTGAAGTCACATGCTATGTATTATACCGTCATCTAGTGGTTTGGTCCAGAATCTTCTTGTTAGTACTTTTTACTCGCTCTTGGGCGTCGTCATAAGTGGTCACAGAGTGCCACGTCATCAGATGTGCGCCCCAGGAAGCCCTTCTTTGTGGACGGCATCTTCAGATTCTATTTTCCCCTTAGGTGACTTTGTCTTGTCCTTTGTTGGCTTCCTTTGTGTCCTAAGATATCATAGAATCTAATTCACTTTTATTTCTGGTGCGCTGGAGGGTCGAATGCGCTCCTGCTTTTTGATAGTAGAACTGGATAGTTTGCACTATACATATTGCGATGGTACCCTTCGTTAATGGTGATACTTTGCATGAGTCTGCAAAGATATGAAGAACAGGCTCCCCTTTCTGATCTTCCTTGCCCTTTCTGGGTATTACATCACAGCCATGCGTACGTCCTGCAGATGTAGGTTTCCCTTGGCTTGCGTTTTTGGAAGAATCCTGGAATCTGGATTGTTTGGTTTACGTGCAACTGTGATATGACCTTGGGGAGAAAGCGTGGGTTAGTCTTCACGACTTCCCTATCCTTGTGTATTAGCAGATGGAGGGTTCTTGGATGGTTAGTGTCTACATTTCACTCAGACTGCGCAGTGATGTGACTGGGAAGGCAGTCTTCAAGATCAGCAACAGCAGTACTGCCTTGTTAAGTGGTTCACAGGTTGCCTTCATTGATTTTGTTAACAGGTTGAGGTTCCACATTGGTGATGATCTAGGTGGAGCCATTCTTTTTGCTCATTCTAGAAACCTTTTCATCATCGGTGTTGTGAAGATGCTTCTTCCTGGGTGTACTCTTGTGTAGGCTATTATTGCTGCCAAAAATTACTTTTAGTGAAGGTAATGTCAGTCTGTTATCTAGCAGGTTCATTAAGTATCAGATCACTATGATGTCCTCTGTTCTAATGTGGAACAGTTCTTTGTCTCTGCACCACAGGACATACTTCTGCCATTTCGCTGAGTAGCACTTTCTTGTACTAGGCCTTCAAGTCCCTTTGATGCTGTCCATGGATCGCTTTGGAAGGTTGATGTGTATAAACTATGTCCTCAGGAGCCAGACCACTAGGCTCAGGGTACTTGCCACCAGGTAGTGGATTTTTCCTTCCTGCATGGAGAGGTCATGTTTTGCTGGTAGTCTTTATATTTCTGTATGCTATCTCCAACAGGTCCACGTTTGTCTTGCCCACTGCAGAGCAACCAGCATCATTCGAGACTGTCTGCACTTTTTTAGTTACAGGACATTTATGTGCTGGATCCCTTATTCCACTTTTCATAGTCCTTTGACCTTTAGTTCCACCACGTGTGGGAACCCAAGCCCGTGTGGGACGTACCTGTGGTTACTGTCTCGGTTGGAGTTGATTATGTGAAAGGTCTGCCCATTGTTATGCTGTCCACTTTCCACCATGTCATCTGTTTCTGAAAACTGTGCACTTGATCGACCCCCCTTCCGCCCCCCACAACCACCAACTCCCCGTTGCCTGAGACCATTGGTTTTGGATACACTCCGTTGTGCCATGTGTACTCTTGCTTGCGGTAACAGGGGGAATGCATGAGGCCATAATGCCCACCATTTTCTCCCACAGTCCTCAATGTCAGACTGACCCTTGCAGTAGCACCGAGCCAGTTCTGTGATTACCTGAATCCTCTTGAGGGTAGGGTAGGCTGTTGCCTTCACTGTGCTGATTATTGATGCCAGGAAGATTTTTTTTCTCTTTCTGGCTTTGTTGACTACTTTTCTCTGTTGATTGGGAACCCTAGTCTTTCAAGGGTGTCTGACAGTCCTGATGTGTTCCTCCATTGAGAGAAGGAGCTCGCTTTGAGTAGCCAGTGATTAGATACAGATATACATGGATACCATTCCTTCTTAGGTAGACACCTACGGTGGCTAGGCACTTTGTGAATACACTGGGTGCAAACTTGATTCCGAAAGGAGGCACTCTGAATTGGTAGAGATTTTGGTTGATGACGAACAATAGGTACCTTTTGTGATTGCAGTTTATAAGGATGAGTAGGTAGGCATCTTTTAGGTCTATGGTTGGTATGTTGTCCTTCACTGGCAGTCACTGGATGAGATCCTATAGCGTGGTAATTTTGATTTTTTGCATTTTTAATGAACTTGTTTAAGAAGCGCTGGTCCAGAATCAGTTTTAGAGATCTGTCTTGTTTTGGGGTGGGGAAGTATGCAGCGTATTTTCCTTGGTTGATTTCTGCAGAGGGCACGTTCTACTGCACTTTTTTCCTAAGAGATCCTGCGCTTCGTGTTTCAGGCAACATCTTTCCTCTTCAGAGTGATATATTTTCTTTGGTCTTACCCCGGGTGGTGTCTTTATAAGTTCTATGCAGTAGCCATGGTTGACTAGGTTTAGGACCCATTTGTTTGATGTAACCCTCCTCCACTCCTGAAAGGAAGTTCTCTACTTGTCTCCCTACTGGAATGGTGGGTAGGGTTATTATGTGGATTTACTCTGTTAAAGACCTGGCTCCTCTGGAGGGCTTTCCTCTTTGTCAGCCCCAAAAGGGCTGAGGTTGGGCTGATTGGGGCTGCCACTGTAGCATTGAGGCCATTTACTGCCCTGCATGGTGGTAGGGTGACACTGGCAGTGAGCTCTGGAACTTTCCCCTTTCAGTTGGTCCCCTCATGGGGTTTGTCTCCTACTTTGGTGGCCTCAGAAATGCAATACTTCCATGGCCTTGCCTTTAAGTTGTTGCAGCACGTCATCAACCGCTGAGCCAAACAGGTGCTCTCCGGTGCAGGAAGTATTAAGGATACTTGCCTGCACCTTGCTCTTGATCCAGACACCCGTAACCAGATGAGCCTGGTCAGGGTTGTGCCTTTGACCAGCTGTCTGCTGGTTGTGTTTGAGGTGTGAAGGGCAGACTTCAGGCACATGTAGGCGATGGTCTTCCACTAGTGCGGCTGCCCGTCTTTGGAACTGCTCTAGGAGAGGTTTTATCAGCTCCCATTTCTTCCCAGTGTTGGTGGGTGTATCGATTTAGGAGGGCACCAGAGTTTGCAAACCTGCACTGTGTTGCTGCACCTCTCCATTTTGCACCCCACCATTTCCACTCTCTTGCTGTCTTTCTCCAAGGGTAGACCCGTGGAAGTGGGAATGCTGGCTCTCTTTCTCGCTGTGGCCACGATTCGGGAATCTGCCGAAGAATTTCCCCTGATTTATAATGGGTCCTTGAAGGAGGGCTTATATTTCTTTTCAACCCTCTGGGCTAAGTTGCAGGCTGCTGGCTCTCTGGAAACATTTCTTCCCTGATCCAGAATGCAGAGGAGCTTCTCCTTTTTAGGAGTATGAGAGTTTCAATGAGAAAGCAGGTCTGTACCTTCCCTTCCTTGATTTGGACTCCATGACTGTTTGCCACCCTTTTAACCAGTTAAACATGGCGAAGTTATCTGGAGGGGATGGCCTCAATGGTTAGATTAGGTTTAGACACTGGTCGTTGATGCTTTCGAAGTCTGGGAATAATCTCTGGTCCTCGTCGAGCTCTTGTTCTTCCTCTGGCGTGGCCGGTGGTTCTAGTTCGACCTCATTCATCTTTTGGCTCGGATCCCCCGAAGCCTTCAAAGGGATTCAAAATTCCCAAAGGGATGCTTTGAAATCTTTCTTCTTCTGTAGAACCGCCACCTTTTCAGCTTTAAGTCATCTCTTCTTTCTTTCGACGTTGAGCACCTTCTTGTTGGTGTCTATCGCAGTCAGCGGTCTTTTCTTCAGAGTCTGGGTTTGATGTTTGCTGATTATTTTGCCCTCTGTCGCTTGTTTTGACATAGAATGCTCTCCAGGGATGTCCTCCACTGGTATCCTGATGACAGGACCTGTGGTGGTCTTCGTGTGTCAGCTGCCCTTCGGTTGACACTTTTTCAGTGCTGAGACAGTAGTGGGACTTCTAGTCTGATGTTTTATGGTCAGCTCCACCCTGTTTTTTGCTGGCTACCTGATGAAGTTTTCAGAATCCTCCCTCCTTATGTCTCATCTGCAGATCCTGTAATTCCAAGCTGGTGACTTCTCTCTCGGCATCAGACCCTTCGGCTTATGCGCCCATACCGAGCTTCTCATTCAACAGTCTGAGCTCTCTTAAGGGTGGGTTCCCCTTCTCCTCTGCTTGGCTCTAGTACTCCGCATCTTTGGGAGGAACTTATGACACATCTTGCAGCTTTCAGAGCTATCGTCTCTCTGCAAGAAGAGATTACAGATCTAGTGGTTGTCTTCTGGGTGATTAAACATATGGTGATACTTGGGGCAAAATCTAAAGGGAAGGGAGTGTTCTCCATTTCCCTCAATGGATTCTGCCTCCTGCAGGTGCATTCACCAACCACATGGTCCTTCTCCCTCCTCTCCTTTTGGTGATATTCTGTTTTTTCTCCTCCACAAATGTCCTTAGTGGTGGATTCTTTTCTTTCTATCCTCGCCGAATTATCAGCCTCGGTCCTTCTTTCTTGCTGTCCCCAGAGCTTTAACTGATGCTGCCAAACTCAAAGGCACAAAAAAGAATCTGACGATGGCAACCACTTCAAAGGCTTCAGGGGTGTTCATCTGACCTCATGGGAGGACGGATACAGCAGTATATGGCTACAACACTATGCCAAGGGGAAAAAAAATAGAAGTGAAATAAGTACCAATATGACAATCTGGACTCAACCACTAGATGCGAAATAATGCATAGCATGTGAATCCAGAAGGATTCATGCTGCAAAATCGAGGCACAGTAGCCACTAGAAACAGTGTTAAAGTGATGTAAACTATTCTTCTGATTGATACTTGTAATCATACATTCACCAAATTGTAAATAGATATAGCAAACCCTCCTCAACGGAGGAGGGTCTATGGCACAGACTGTACACCAGCAAGTCCTGCAGGACAGAGTGGGGGAAATTATTGCTGCAGGCCTGACAATACTGTAGTGCCTGGTGAAAATACAGCTAGATGTAAGAAATAGGGAGATCTGAGCCAGGGCTCTCGGCTGCAAAATTTGACCTTGTGGCATGATTCACAAGGCCTGCAAAAGGGTTCTTTTTGGCCAAGGCATAGCAGTTTAACAAAGTATCTATCCATTATGAGAAGATCCTTTTTGGTCCACTTTTTCTTTCTTCACACCGATAAATCCAACAATGAGCTCATCTACCAGATGCCATTTGTCAATCGATGTAGAAGCTAAGAATCCATCATATATCCAACTCTACTCCTCCTAGAAGTGGCGGAGAGAAAAATGCAGGGAGTTTGATGGACTTAGCAACAAAGAAGGGTGAAACGCCTTTCAGAAGAAAGGATGCAAAAGTCCTAAGCACAAGCTAGTAAAAGGAAGTAGGCAGTGTACGGAGGCTGGACTGCATGACTATAGCTCACTGACTCAACAAGCAAAAGGGACTGCAATAAGAAATACGGGAGGCCTGAATCTCATGGAAGATTGAACACTTCTTCTAGAAAACCTTGAGGAGGTGAACTTGAGAGAAAAAGGCGGGACACTAAGTATTTTTACAGGTAATTAAAAGATCTAAGAGGGTTCTCCCCATTGGGGCAAAGATACCATGTGTGCCTCTTCACACTGCAGACACCACTGCTCTGCTGAGCCGGTCAGTCACAATGCTGAGACATCTCACTAGGTGAAACATTGACAGGGTGACTACGTAAAGGTCCGGCCAAAACCTTAGACTTCAGAGGGGACAGATCCCCACTCCCACCTGCTGGTTGCAACACACCATGAACTCCAGATCCATGAGACTGCCCCCAGCCTAAAGTGCACACATCCATCACTACAATCCCAAGGGAGGAGGGGAGAACAATCTGCCAGGCATGTGGTTGTCCTACAACATCCATCACTGAAGGACCTAGGCCACCTAGCGAGAGATCTGTATCGGATTACGAGGCATCTCCAATGCTGGGTTGATTGCAGGTGAAGGTTCCATGTGAACATAAGGCACAAGGATGATGCAAGATTCTAGAAGACAGAGCAGTCTCAGAACCATTAAAGCCGAGATAGTAGCTTCTATGAAACAACTGCATCATCGCCTGAATGTCCTAGACTCTCTGCTGCAGTGGAAGACTTTCATGACCATAGTATACAGATTGGTCCTAAAAATACAAGCCTCAGGGAAGGCTGATGGTGAGACTTGGGCATATTGAGGGAAAATCTCAGAGTAGATCTATTGTCTGAATATGGTCCGACCGGCTGAGGCAAGGCTACCTTCAGCCGCAGACGATAGGAGGCTGTCTGACATGCAAAGATAAGCCGCTATTATCAACATAACAAATGTAATAACCAGAGTGGCCCTTGTCTGTCCAAAGGGTAGAATGGTAAATAGGAAGTGGTCTGAAACCACTACAAAGGAGAAGTACCTTCAGTGAGCCAGGAGGATCGTCACATGAAAGTAGGAGTACTGCAGATCTATGGACACCACTCAGCCTTAATTATTTAAAGCTAACAGAACCGGGGTACAATAGGAATGAGTTCATGATTCTGAAGTCCAAAATCAATCTCAGGACCCAGTCCATCATTGGGACCAGAAAAGCCTGGAGTAGCAAATTGCTTCCTTGTCAAGCAAAGCTACCTCATGGGACAGAATAGCTTCATGATCTGCCAAAATCTGAGCACAAACGAGAGGAATGAGAAGAGAGGTGCACAAAAGTGGAAGGGCCTAACCTTGTCGAACAATTTGAAGGACCCATTGGCCCAACCTAATATAGTGCTAATGGGGTTGTTCATACTGGATTCAGTCCTAAATGGCTGATAATGAGGAAGCCAAAACAGCTTGGTCCTGGCAACATCAAGCGAGTAGGACTGCTGTTGCATACTACTTCCACCATCATCCCTGGAGGCACAAACAATTGGAAACTGGCAGTATTGGCTGCCAGGGTCTAATTCTGATGATTGAGCTTGCCTATCAAGTATCTCCTGAAGGAAAATTTTACTTTCTTATAACAATTGGTTTGCAGCTCAAAGTTCTGTAGGTTTACATGCTCTGCATATTCCTGCCATCTAGTGTTGAGATAGGATACTGCAAGTAGTTTTCTTTGAAAAAGGAGCTTTAGTTTCAAGAGGACTAATAATACAGCCCTTGAAACACACAGGACACACCGTATATTGCGTTTGCCACCTACCCTTAAAGAGTTAGTAGGGAGATACAAAGCAATCTAATGTCAGAAGTATGTTACAATTAAGCAACATTTTCTGCTTGGAGCAGGTTCTGTTTCGAGATCACTTTCTGTGCCCTAAAGGAAAAGCAGTAACTGATCCCTAACGCAGTGGCTTAAAAACAGCAGCAGGAGACATGTGGAACAATACTTTAAATAGGCGGAGCAGAGAGTGGAGAATTGAGCTCTGTGAATTGTGAGCGCTGCGGGAAGGACGCAGTGACGCCATACGTGCGTATTTGGTGAGGAGAGAGGCTTGCGAGCCCAAGGATCTGCATTTGGCAACCGGTACCCACGGCCAACAAGGACAGTAAATACAATAACTAGCACCGGCTCTGTGACCTTCACGGGAGACCGCGGACCTCCTGCACTCTTACTGCTTCCCCGCCCGCCTCTCCACGGCTGCTCCTGCTTCAGTTATGGTGTTCGGAGCAGCAGTCGTGGAAATTAAGTAGCCAGACTGCGGGTAGCTGCGGCTGTGACGCCGCTATTTTGCTGTTGCTGTTGTTGGGGGCTAGGTAGTGCTGCCGGATTGTTTGGTAGGAGGAAGAGAAGCAGCCACACACCGCCACCGCTGCTTGCTGCCTGTCCCCTCTGCTCGCTGCCTGCCGCCAGCAGCTTGGTACTCCTCCTGGAGCGGACTTCTGGAGCGGAGGTGAGAGCTACGCGGGGCCTCGGGGCTGCTGGTGACCACCACGAGCTGCAGGGTAAATGGGCATTAGGCTGATCATCACTGTGGCGACTGCGATGGCTTCCTGCGTAGTCCGAGTCTTTCAAGAGGTTCCCCCTTAGGACGCCAAGCAAGATCTGCACTTCACCTCTGCAACTTTGGCAGGTACAGGACCCAAAACATCAAACCAACCATAAACTTGTTAGATTCCCATACCTAAGCAACGCTGCAGATTGAGCCAGTGGAGCCAGGGATTACGCTGAGTTTGGCAGCTTGCGATCCTTAGCTTCCGGGCATCTCGTCGACGGAGGCTCTGGTTGGGGCAGTACTAGTGGGGAGATTGGCGAAGCGGCAATCGCTGCTAGTCGTTGAGGCTCTCCCCGATCTTGTATCTCATCACTGAAGGAAGCAAATTGCCTTGCCGGCACCCCCTTTGCAGCAGAGATTTAGGGAGGCTGCAGGAAGGTACGCCCAAGGCACGGAGAGGTGATTCCTTTTGCCCCTCGGGTGTGAGGTGACTTGTTGAAGTCTTTCTCTCAGGGGATCAGCTACCATCAGAAGAGGGTATAGACTAATGGGCTAAAACACAGTTTTACCCCGCAGGATGACTAAAAAAAAAACAGCTTTCCAACGCCAAGGAAATGTTCTTGCAAAACCAAACCCCTTGACTCAAGTCTCACCCAGAAATTTAAGGAGTTCAAGGAACACTGTCCCTGACCCGAAGTCATTTTTAAAGTCACCAAAAGCAGGGCTCATCACTCAATTGTTTCACAAACATAATCTCAGTGACAGGAATTCCCCCTGCCCGCTCGACTTACCAGAAAGGACTAAATCCAGCAATGTCACAAACTCCCTCCTGGAGAGATTCTATAGCACTCAGACCTCTGTGATATCAGGCGAAAGAATTCAAACTGGGAGACGCCGGAGCCAATCCTGCACTTGGCCAGGAAATGAATCCAATCGAGCGACTGACCCATCCGACCTACCTGGAACCACCTCTGCTCCAATTCTCGGAAAACATGTGCAGGTTGTCCCAGTTCAAATACACTCCCACCAACAAGCAACTCTGCAGTCCCCCACTTCGATGCCTTCCTTAGAGCCATCAGGACTTAGCTCAACTAAGAACAAAACACCAACACAGCAAGGAAACTGTGGTTTCCGATCATCAATATTCTTACAGAATTTGGAAACAAAGATACAAATAACCTTGTAACTAACCTCAAAACTCCTTAGACCGGCCTACGATACTCGGCTCTCTTCTTCACCAACTCAGAGTTTTCAAAGCCAACGCCTAAATAGTAGCAGCTTCATAAATGACCCTGATCCAACCTTATCTGGTGCAACAAATGAATCAACGGCAAGGGCACTTCTTTGGCAGTCCAATAAAATGGAGCTGCAAATTGTATTGCTAGCAACAATTGCACAACGCTTGGTGGAGCTAAACAACAAGGTGGACTCCATAGGAAATAAGCTCAGTGACACGCAGGACATCCAACACTGTACTTGCATGTGCGCTGAACTCATTGATAAATGGGCAACTCTCCCTAAAATCCTAACAGCCTTGGTAGCCGCACTGAAGAAACAAACAGAGGAACCACTTGCCTATCAAATAACAGTGGCATGGCATCCACAACAAACAGTGAAGAGCATCAAGCCAACTCAGAGCAATTCCATAATAAAACCCGACAACCAATTTTTTCCCCACATCCACCAAAGTTTACACCAAATCACTAGGCCTCAACTCCAGCCCTAGATCTACACACCTAGCCAAAGTGCTTGAGAGCAACGATTCCATCCAGGGAAGAATGGACGCTCCCCTCTCAAGGAGGGCCAAAAAAAAGCTAAAGAAATTAGAGAAAAAAACAAAGGCTATTAAAAAGGTTGCCTGCTCCATGTCAACCTGTAACCAAATATCACAAGTCGACAATGGGAAAATCCAGAATTTTCCAATCTTCACTACAAAACACGCTTTGCGCGAGGAAATATCCACAGTATCAATTCCACCACAAGCAAAACAAGTGACTGAAAGACCATTACAGTCAATTCCCCGAACAAGGGTCTTGCTTAACCTACCTGGACCGGCAATAAATACTCAATCAGTTCCCTCACCAACAACAAGGAATCGGAGTACAAAGATCAACTAAGTCCGCCTAATGAACAAGGATCTGATTTTGGTATCTGTGCCCCACAGGGCCCTTTCCCATTGGTTCCTTTGAGGACCCGCCTGCCAACACAAAATCCAAGGACCAGCACAGAGACTATTCAGAGCGATATAGGCCCAAGCATCAACCAAAATATTTTATACACTGGTCCAAACATCGATCTTAAAGTTGCGCAAATTGGTAATCCAAGTAAAGTTTGCAAAAAAAAACATGAGGTAATCCTCACGCCTAGATATCTCATCAACATGACATCCTAAATAGGGGCAATATACTTTGTCTATTTAAACACATTCCGGCGTTGTCAGGAACACACTCGGATGAATTAGTCTGGGTTAAGTTCCTTCGCCTCACCAGTGATACCCATGGGGATTCAACCTCGATAGGGCTGAGTCGCCACTCCAGTAGGGGGGCTTACTTCAGAAGAAATATCGCAAATGGCAGACTGGGGCATTGATATTGCCTATCCTGTCCCAGAGAAATATCCGCACGTGTTAGCGACACCCCCACCTACTAAGGAAGTCTACTCAGTCCTAAAGGGGACAAAGTGTAACCCACAAGCAAGAAAATTAGCCACTGAGCCGAGTATGTATCATACATGTAGGGTCACCAGTACCTCTAACCTGCTTACCCCCGCACCCCATATCTCGCTTTACTGCTGCCACAGTCCAGGTTTTATTGTGGTGTTCTGTTTTTCCTTTGGTGAGTTCTTTTCTATTGGAGTTGTACTGTATACTTCATATACTCCTATGTGTGTATGTCTTGTATGTGTATGTGTTATACTATGCCTGGGTTAGTCGCTGCAACAGGCAGCGATGCAAACATGAGTTAAGCTGGGTTTTGAATTGAGTGATGCTTCTTGCATTGTTTACTGCTCTTTTTTCCCCCTTTTTGTAGCAACATATGCTGTACTTATTTTTTTGTAATTCTGAATAAAGACGAGTTACAAAAAAAACCTGATGTGGGTAACTGGATGCAAAGCTTTGACAGTTTGTTCTCTGGAGTTGTGAAGAGATCTGTTTGTGGTGTGCCAAGCTCACGAAAGATTCCATCGATTATTTATGCATGCATGGTAGGTGCGTTACTTTGTTATCCTTTTCCGATATGGCCCATAAGCATATGTTTATGTCCTGTACTATCTTGGACAGCACATGAACCTTGTCCCTCCCTGCTTTGTGGTAGAACATGACAGTTATGTTTTCTGTCGAGATTTGAAATGTGTTCACCCAACCTGTGTCTGGCAGGCTTTTTAGAGCTAAGACAACAGTGTTCAATTGTAACACATTTATGTTTTGCACTGCTGCCTCCTGCCATATAGACCCTTGATGTTCAGTTTTCCCAAGTGGGATTCTCATCTCATGTGGGATGCATCTATTGTGATGGTTGCAGAGTAAGTTGGCTGTTTGTAAGGTCTGCTCACCATGATATGGTGTTCCACAACTGTAACTCTTGCTGTACTGTGTGTGAGTACTAGATCCTACCAACTCTCATTTGCATGTAACCACTGCTGCTGCAGCCACTCCTGGAGTGAAGTCTGTAAGGGCGTATTAGAAGTATGAAAGAAGCCATCATGCGCATTAGCTTCCCTACTATACTGACAGTCAGAGGTTGACCTTTTTGTGCAGATGATATTGCTCTGTCAGTGCCTGGATCCTCTTTGCCCTTGGGAAGGCTTTGGCTGCCGTGAAATTTGGACATGTTCCCAGAAATGTCTTCCCCTCTCTGGGACCGGGGTCAGTTTCTCTCGGTTCAGAGAAAACTCTGGCCTGAGGAATGTCTATTCCAGAGCCAACCAGTAGATGGTGGAATAATCCTCAGCATACGAATCCAAAAAATATTAAAGTCGAAAAAAGCATGGATCACTCATAGCAAATCATTTTCCTTAAACCCTCAGCACAGATTTTTCCCCAAACGGCAGTGCCCAGAACTGGTAATGCACTGGGTCTACAATGAACTTCAGGAACTTCCCATGTTCACTGTACATAAGGCACGTTCATGTAGGTATCAGATCTGTAGTTGCTATAGAGTCCCCTTTTTTGTAGGTGCAGACTGACCTCCTGTAATGTTGCTATTTTGAACTTGTGTCTTGATTGACTGGTTAAGTGTCCGTAGATCTAGGGTGGGTCTGAGTGTCTTGTCCTGTTTTGGTACTAGGAAGTAAACTAAGCACAATACCAGGTACTTTTCTCTTGCTGATACTTATCGCCTTCTTAAGATATCTATGACCTGGCTGCAGATGCAGCAGTTCTTCCTTGCTGCGATTCTTGTCCTCTCTCACTGGCCCTCACTTGAAAGGGCTGTCTCAGTCAAGTGTGATACGGCAATGGTTTTGGTGCAACATGTGTGCCAATCTGCAGTGTGAAGTTGGCTTGAATGGTGGAAGGATCTGATCCTCACCTTGTGGGCAATTTCTTCATGGGCATTATCTCTACTCCGACCGAGCCTCCGAACTGCAGGGTGCTCATCCCTTCTCCAGTCTTCTTGTCCTTTAATCTTTGTAGTGATTTGTTCACAGCATTTCCAAAGTGACTCTCCCCTGTGAATGGCATACTTATCACTGCTGCTTGCACTTTCTGCTTGACGCCAGACACCGTTAGACAGAAGTGCCTCCCTAGGGTGAGTACTTCAGACACAGATGGACACTAGTTTTGCAATCCTGAATTACTGTCTTTGTTCTCCTTTCATACTAGTCTGGGAGGTGTTTCGACTAGCATGTTGTATAATGTCATGCTGTGGGATTGAGGGTTTTGAGGGGGTAGGTGTCAACACATTCCTCAGGGGATACAGGTCTAGATATTACTACCTCTCCTCTGTTTCCAGTGTGTTGCTCAAACTATCCAGATTCCATTTTCTATTCATATTAAAATAATGCTTCCTCTTGGGGTTGTAATGTGGGCAGAGCACCAGCTATGTGTGCTCTTCTTCCCTCAGAGAGATTTGAAAGGCATTAAAAGGAGTCATTGAAAAACTCCTTCCACTTCACGAGGGCTTCAAATTCAGCCTTAAAGTGGAGTTTCTTTCTTTCAACATTTAGAACTTTTTAGTATTCAGAGTTGAAGTATTTCTTTTTGCTGAACCTGCTCATGAGATTTCTTGACCCTCCCATGATCTTTATTGCCTTTCAGAATTGAGGCCACTTCAAGGCGTTAGTGCCAACAATGTACTTCAACTCTGACCCATTGGCTCCTTTTTTTGCCTTTGCTTCCCCCTCGATGGCCAGTGTTTTTGGCCAAAGGCAGCCTTCAAGGACTTAAGAGTCTGAGGATTTCAGCTCAGCTCCACTGCACTCATGTGGTGTTAATAGGTGCCTTTTTGTGTTTCTCTCCTTTGACACCCTTTACAGCATCTATCACTCAACCAAGACACACCTCCCTTGCGTCAGAGCCTTCCACTTGTGCCAGCTCTGCTTTTTCTGCCTTTTCCTCACCTCTCAACAGCCCGAGGTCTTTGAGCAAAGAGATTCTGCTGAGAAGGTGCCATGGCTTAGTGTGCCCACCTTTGTTTCACACTAGTCTTTAGGGTCTTTGGCTGAAATTCAGTGCATGGTTGACACCCCTTTAAACTATGGTCTTTCAGCAGACAAAGCTTACACATTTTCTGGCAGTCTTTCTGGGTGAACTTGTGATGGGACTTTGTGCAGAATATAAAGGGCGTATCCTCTATACAGGTTGTTCATTTTCCAACTCACATGGCTGAGGTCCTGGACACTACCGAAGGCATCCAAAAGGTGTCTACTTGTTGCTGTGAACATATGTATGAGCGGAGTCAGAATCCTTGCTAGAACTTGGGGCTGAGAGAGCTTGCTCAACAATCAGATGAAAGGTGATGGGAGAAATGCTTGCAAATCTGTACTCACCGGGTTCCTAACAGGAACAGTCCATCCCAAACTGCAAGAAATGGAGGCCTCCAGAAGAGAACAGATACACTTGCTTTTGTTCTCATCTGGAGGGGGCCTCAGCTAGCAGTTCAGGCTGGACTGTTACCATATGGAGAAAGGTCAATACCGATTTCTAAAAGGCAGGCTTCTGTCTAAAGTGAGGGGGGGCAACAACTATGGGCTGTAATGCCACTCAGAGTGACATGTCAGTGGTTTAGACTATTTACAAGTATTCTTTACATCACCTTTTTGGAGACTGTTAGCAAGCTTGAAGTGGGCATGTATATGCCCAGATGAGGGTCCCTCACGCAGTGTGCCACAGGAACCAAGACAAAGCTCACTGACTAGGCTTAATAAGACGAAAACCTACCGGAGGTTGCTTGTGTGCCTCCTGAAGGGGGCCATACCTAGCAGTTGAGGATGGGCTGTGCTCAGGGTCAGTAATGATTTTTCCATAAGGTGGAAGCTCGGTCTAGAGTTACACAATGGGTGAAAAATGTGGAGTATGAATGCTACACAGAATGACTGCCAGTGGTTTTAACAATTTGCAGGTATTCCTCCCATCACCTTTTGTGTGTCTGAGGCCCATCATACATGCTTTACAGAAGTTCACTCATTTTTCAAGAGAACTGCTAAGCTCAAGTGTGGCCTATTACCCACTGAGCTCTTACATGTGTTTTCTGTAATAAGCATGTTGATGTATGCAGGGTAGCACCAGTGGATTAAGGAAATTAGGAAGTATATATAACTTGTTTTAGTCCCTGGTAAGACTGGATAGCATCGACCACAAATACACTTTTATAAACACTAGTCCGTGAACAGGATACCGTGCCAAGCAGAGCAGCCAAGCTGAAGCTCAGTCAGAGACCAATGATTACACAGTAAGGAAAATGCGACTCACCCAGTATGCATCTGTTCTTGGCATGTAGAGCTGTAGATTCACATGCTTTGTATAGCCTGCCATTTAGTGCTGTGTCTAGATGTTTGTACTTTGTTTTTGTCTGAAGAAGTCTTCTCCAGTCACAAAGTTGCTGACTCCACCTTTCGGTGATAGTGCACAAGGGCATCAACTCCATTGTTAGATTGTTTCACCGCAGAGGATCATAATCGAGTTAGACAGAGTAATAGAAAAAAATGTCCTTGTATATATGTATCGCAGTAATATGTCACTGCAACAGGTATAGGTACCCGGTGAGGCGGGTGGGCGCATGTCAATCTACAGCTCTACATACCAAGAACAGATGCATACTGGGTAAGTAGTATTTTCCGTTTGAGGCATGTGAGCAGTAGATCACATGCTTTGCATAGAATATATAGCAGTTGTTAGACCTGACATCCTTGGCATGGTTTTCCCCCCATCTTTTTGCCTCTGACTCATGTATTTTTGATGCTGTGCTGGATTTCGTTTTTGCTGGTTTAGATGCTTTGGACCCTCTGCCACTGCTGATCAGTGTCAGAGGGTAAGTGCTCCCTCTGTAAATTGTCATATTGATTGGGTATACCTGATTGGCATATCTGTATCACCAGGAGGTCCCTAGTAAAGTGCACTGTGTGTGCCAGGGCTGGGGATGACGGATGCTACTAGTGGGCCTGCAGCGCAGATTGCGCCACCCACATGAGTAGCTCAAAAAGGGGGTCTCAGGCCTGCCAGCGCAGGGCCTGTGTGCAGTCAGTGGACTGCCATGTCTGCCTGGCCAGTGTCCCCACTGGCTGGGCTTAACCCTCCCCTGTCTGTGCACATCAGCCACCCCTATGGAAGGCTCCAGGTACCCCCCTGGGTAGGGTGCAGTGAATAGATAGGGTAGAGCGTGTACTAGTGCAGGTAACATGCTCTGGTAGAGAGCAGCAGCCACTTTGTGTGCTCACTGCTGTAGGGCTGTAGGGCTCCCTAGGGTAGCCTGGGGAGGCTGGTCCCATTGGATCCCAGCCTATCTCCCTATAGGAACAAGATGGAACATCCATGAAAGATATCCCTGAACTCAGAATTAAATGACACATCTTTTGGTGAAGGTTGTTTTTGGATCCTGGGGTTGAGAATAGCATTTTTAGAAAGTGGCTGTTCTTTTGTATAAACCTTTCTGTGTGCCTGGGCCTGTGTGTGGAATGCCTGCGTGACAGGAGCTGCAGGGCCCCGGAGGGGGTTGGAGTCAGCCCAGGGGTGAAAGGCGACATCTGTTGCCCGGGGAAGGGGAGAGAGAAGAGCCTGATAGTGCTGGGCTGTGCCTGCCTGACCACCGTGCTGGCTAACTCCCCTGCCGACCCACTGTCACCTCTGGCCCTGAAGCTGTCAGGAAGAAGAACACCAGAAACATTCCAGAGCCAAGGATCCCCGTGCACAAAGGACTTCAAAGGCGTTCAGGGGTATAAGGAAAGGACCCCTTACTACAGAAGATTAGATTCTGAAATTCTACAATCAAGACGGACCCTCGGCTGGAAGGAGGACGGCGAGAGAACTAAAGGAAGATTGCCTTGCTGTGTGCTCTAAGGGCTGACCTGTTCTGCTGTATCACTGGAAGCTGAGGAGGAGAAAGGGACTTTGCTGTGGGCTGTGTCCCTGCCTGCTTGAAACTGCTGAGACTTTGCTGTGTGCTGTGCCTACAGCTTGAATCTCCAAGGGCCTGAGAAGAGCTGGCTCCCTGTCTGCAACCCAGGAACATAAAGGTTGCCCAAGGCTACAAGAATCTGCTGTGCCCCCCCCCTGAAGCTGCTGTGTGGCGAGGAGATCGTGCAACCGTGTGGTTTGCCTGTTTAGCGCATTGGCTGCTCTCTACTGCTTGAGAGCGCTGCGCTGACCCAGCCTACCGCAGGGCCAAAGTCGACGTGTTCATCGACACGTGTGTGGGGCAGACCGGAGACCTGTGAGCCTCTGCAGCGCAAGGGGCGCTGAAAAACAATTGCTGGCCGTATCACCGCCGCTGCCCGGGGCCAGAGAACCTCCGAGGGAAGCACCATCCTGATCGGCGCTAAACCGGCGAAGAACGAAGCCGCCGCGCTCCCATTGGTGGAGGGAGCCGAGCCCCCTCACTAACGCCGCGACGGGATTGGCCCGTGCGGCGCAGCGTCATCAGCAGTGCTGGGCCGTGATTGGCCTAGGGAGCGGAGCGTCATCGTTGCCTGTCCCGGGAGCCGCACTGCCATTGGCTGACTCCCGGGTGCTGTGGAGGCTCGCCTGAGGAGCCGCGAGGGGATTGGCTGCCTTCGCTGAGGCAGCCGAAGAAGCCGAGGAATCAGCGCGATCACCGCCGGGCCCGGGAAGAAGTGACCTGACCTCGCCGAGGGATCTCCGCATGTGCTCCAGCCCCTGGCCTGCCGTCTCTGCTCCCCGCTGCTCTTTGAAGGATCCAGAGCGGGCGGAGAGCGTCCGGAGACCGGCCGGGCGGGAGCCACACTGAGCCTTCCCCCGCGAGGTGCCCCTGGGGGACCCGCGTCACCGCGAGCACGGGGAAAGAAGTCCCCCCTCCCTCAGGATACCGGGTGAGACGCGCTAGGAGCGCTTGTGGTCCCTGAAGCCAGGGGACCATTGGGGCATAGTTTAATAACGCTGGCATTGTTTGGACTGCTCGTTTTTAGAGCATAGCCATTATAAATCGGTGGCATTAGGTTTAATACTGATTTGAAGAGACTTGAGACATTTGTTTTTATATGACAACTTCCTGAAACTACGTACCACCATTAAGATTAAGTGCCTCATTTTAATAATGAAGGGATTGTCGTGCAACTGCTTGATTTACCTTGCTGAAACTAGATAAAGTTATATTTTATATATACTTACCTGTGTGGTCTCAGTTTGTGGTGGATTGGGAATTGCTGTTGTGTTAAGTGCAAATGTTATCCACATTGTCTCCGAGTTTAGCCTAGACTGCTCGCGCCATGCTACCTAGAGGGTGAGCAGGGGTTATCTCAGAGGGTTATTCCGTCGCCCTGACCGGAGCTAGGGGTCCCTACTTGGGCCAAGGTACTTACCTTTGCCAACCAGAGACTCCCGGTTCTAACAGCAGTGATCTCCCAAAGCGGTGGCTAACCTGTAGCTGTTGCAGTATTTTGAAATGGTGTACATAAAACTGCTTAGACCACACTAGCTTGCTGTTTGTTAGCACATCTCAACAATAGTGTTTTGTGAATGTGTGAGATGTAGACCATGTTGCAGCTTTGCAAATGTCATATAAGGGTATATTTCCTAAGAATGCCATAGAAGCCACTAGTTTGCATGTAGAGTGCGCTCTAGGGGGAATTGTCAATGTTCGTTTTTGCTTTTGCCTAGCATGCTTGAATGCATTCGACTATCCACCGTGCAATACCGGATTTGGATATGGGATTGCATTTATGTGGTGGAGCAAAAGCCACAAATAGTTGTTTCGTCTTACGGAAAGGTTTTATCCTTTCTATGTAGTAGAGTAATGCTCTTTTCACATCTAAGGTGTGTAAAGCACATTCTGCCACATAATCTGGTTGAGGGAAGAACACTAGCAACTCAACAGATTGGTCGACATGCAAGGCAGAAATGACCTTGGGTAGAAATTTAGAGTTGGTCTGAAGAACCACTTTGTTTTGGTGTACTTGTAAAAAATAGTTCTTCTATGGTTAGTGCCTGAAGCTCACCTACTCTCCTCAGTGATGTGATAGCTATGAGGAAAGTTACCTTCCAAGTAAGAAATTGCAGCTCACATCTGTGAATTGGCTCAAAGGGTGGACCCATCAGTCTGGTGAGGACAATGTTGAGATTCCACACTAGCGCAGGTGGAAGTCTTGGGGGAATTACTTTTTTAAGTCCCTCCATAAACGTTTTAATGACAGGCACTCTGAAGAGAGACAGATGTCTATTCTGAAGGTATGCGGCTATTGCAGCAAGATGTAAGCGTATGGATGTGTACTCTAAATTTGAACGCTGCAGATGTAATAAATAGCATATATAATTTAGAACTGAAGCATCAAGCAGGTTGATCTAATTGGTATTACAGTATATGACAAATTGCTTCCCCTTCTGCTACATAGCAAGCTCTTGTGGTAGGACGTCTAGCCTCTTTGATGATACTCATGCAGTCTGGCAGGAGATTGAGGTAGCCAAACTCTAAGTCTTCAGGTGCCAGATCGCAAGGTTGAGATTACTGGGATCTGGATGTCTTCTCTCCATGGCTCTGCGTGAGGAGATTGGGAGTAATATGTCGTTTTTGGTGAGGAACTACTGAGATGGGAGCTCTAACAGAGTTGTGAACTAGGGTTGACAGGCCCATGTGGGAGCAACTAGGATTAGTGTCAGGGACGCCCGAGTTTCCGAACCACTCATGGAATGAGTAGGAGAGGCGGAAAAGGGTAGGCAAATATCCCGGACCAATTCATCCATAGTGCATTGCATCTGGACAATGGGTGTGGATACCTGGATGCGAAGCTCCTGCATTTTGCGTTTAGGTTTGTGGCAAACATGTCTGGGAAGCCCCACATCTGAAAGAATGGGAGGAGAACTTGAGGGTGGAGTCCCCATTCGTAGATCCGTCGTCTTTGACAACTGAGCAGATCTGCAATCTGATTGTTAACTCCTGGCAGATGTTCTGCGAGGAAACACATTTTGTGACGTTTGGTCCATCTCCAGATGGTCTGAGCTAGTTGTGACAGCTGGAGAGAGTGTACCCCATGTTTCTGTATGTAGTACTTTGCTGTCATGTTGTCTGTACAAATCATGACAGCTTCGCCGACTAGATGATCTTGAAATGCTTTGAGAGCTAGAAAAATTGCTAGCAGCTCTAGATGATTTATGTGAAGCTGCTTTTGTTGCAAGCTCCACATGCCCCGACTTGTGTGTGTTTGGAGATGAGCTCCCCAACTAGGAAGTGATGCGCCTGCTGTTAGCACTATCTGTGGAACTGGGTCGATGAAGGGTCGCCCTTTTGAAAGGTTTTGTGGATTCCACCACTGCAGAGAGCAATGGGTTTGGCCGTCCACCAACAGTAGATCTGATAACAGACCCTGAGCCTGGTTCCACCAACTTGCTAAGCATTCCTGCAGGGGACGCATTTGAAGTCTTGCGTAAGGGACTATTAGGATGAAAGATGCCATCATCGCTAGTAACTGCATGAACACTCGACCTGGCAATGAGTGTTGAGGCTGAAACAGAGAGTAGCGTCTGCATATTGCGGACTTTGGCCAGATTGGGGTAGGCCAGAGCCTTTTGTGTATCTATAGTGGCTCTCAAATACGCTTGCGTGTTGGATGGTTGGAGATGGGACTTGAACAGAGTTACTGTGAATCCAAGATCGTAGAGCAACTGTACTGTTTGGTGAGTGTGACGTAGACAGCTTTGTTGCGAGCTGGCTTTTATGAGTCAGTCGTCCAAGTATGGGAAAACATGAATGTGTTGTCTTCGTAGAGGAGCTGCAACTACTGCCAGACATTTGGTGAAAACCCTGGGTGCAGTAGTTACTCCGAATGGAAGTACCTTGAATTAATATTGCTGGCCCACTACCCCGAATCTGAGGTATTTGCGGTGAGCAGGGTGTATTGGTATATGGAAAAAGGCGCCCTTTAAGTCCAGAGTGGACAGAAAGTCGCCTTGCTGAAGGAGCAGCAGCACTTTTTGGAGCGTCACCATATGAAAGTTGTCCGACTGAATGTATAGATTTAGTTCTCTGAGATCTAGTATAGGCCTGAGAGAGCTGTCCTTCTTGGGAATTAAGTACAGGGAGTATACACCCGCCCCTTGATATTGCAATGGGACTGGTTCTATAGCTCCTCTTTCTAACAGAGAGAGAACCTCTTGCTTGAGAAGGTGGAGATGTTCTTGTGACATTGTGTGTGATCTTGGAAGAATGTTTGGGGGAGTGCCTGTAAGTTCCAGGCAGTAACCATTTTGGATAGTTTGTTGAACCCATTTGTCTGAGGTGATTGTATTTCAGACAGGTAGAAATAGGGAGAGACGTCCCCAGACAGAAGTGGAATGATAGGGGGGTAGCGGAAAGAAGTCACTGCTTGTTGTTTGCGGTGGAAGTGCATGTTGAGTTGCCTCTGCCCTTACCGTTGGTCCTCTAAACCCACATCTAAAATAGCCTCTCGATGATGGCCATTGGTTGTTGCCCTTGTAAGAGGAGGAGGGTTTATCTGTGGAAATCTTTTTGGAGCCACCCCTGTAAAAGTAACGACAAATGGATCCCCTATGTCGTCCGCGCACGTGACGTCAGCGAGGTCACATAAGTCCCACCCCGGCACGCCTACGTCAGTTTTCTTCGGAGAAGTTTTTCCGCACCACAACGCGGAGACATCAGACAAAACTGTGAGAATATAGGAACAGTGTGCGAAAGAGTAAAAAAGCGATGGTGGGGAACAACCCCAGAAGGAGCAGTGCTAAACACGGCAGTACCCCAAGCAGGGAAAAAGAATAAGGAACAGAGCATAGCTCTGAAGAGCAACCCGGCCAGCACCAAGATAGCCCCCGCCCCCCCCCCTCCTCCCCCCCCAGAGTCAGAACACATGAAAAGTGTTATGAAAACATCTAACAGGACCACAACCCCAACCAATTACAATGAAGGGGAACCAGTTTGGGACAAACAAGGCACGACAAGACTCCCAGACAGCCCTAACACAGAAAGTGGCAACCCCTGTAAGGAAGAAGGGCAGAGGCCCAACCAAAAGACACCAATCTAGAGGATATCAGAGGGGCCAGGACCCCTAGCAATGAAAGGGGCAAGAGGGGAAGGGGCTGGTAGGCCCCAACCTGGGGTAACTAGAACACAGAGGCACGGCAGTACCTACAAACCGACCCTTCAAAGCAACAAAAGGGGAGGAAGGAACAAATAAACAGGACAAACATCCTGCCAGACAACAGCGACAGAATGCACGCACTGAAGACATAGCCACCCACCGGGAGGCGAATACAGAAGACCAAGCCAAAGGATCCTCGCAGAACAGGGAGGAAGGGCAGGCTGTGAAGGAATCTGCGGCTAGAATCTTCTCTACCAGATACATCGTTTCCGAAGTTAAGTAACTCGTACATCTGATCGAAGCTACTAGCTGCAGATTCCTTCAAGTAGAATAGATACCCTAGCCATACCCAAGGGGAAGGAGGGCCTGCAAGAGGACCCCACCAGCCTGGTCATAACAGAGGGTCTCACAGGGGCAGAGTCCCAAAGACAGGACGAGGAGCCCCGTCCCTCAGGCAAGCAGAAGACCACCAATCCCGAAGGGGATGCGGGAAAGGAGAAAAGAAGAAGTAGCCCGACCTCGCTCAGCAGAGGAAACAAGGCAAGGAGAAAAAGGAGGATAACGCACACCACGCCCATACAGGACAACAAAACGTCCGCCCCAGGCCAAAGGAAGGGGAGCACCGAAGGAGAAGAGCAACCTAGAGACTCCAAGGATAAGAGGCAGAGCAAAAGCAAGCCTCCCTCCACTGGAAACATACCCAGCAAAGGTAACAGCCAGAAGGCAAAGGCCAGACAGAACGGCACCGTCCACGATAAGCAGGCGGAAGCGAAAAGGGCAGCTCAAGTACCCCCAGAAAGAACCGTCCTGCGCCCTGCAGGAATAGACGGTACCCGAAAGGGAACAAGAACTCAGGGACCATCTCACCCCACAGGGAGGAGAGGAAAAACTGAGCGGTGCTGGTCAGCATTTTAAAAAAGGGAAAGGATAAGGAAAACAAATTCATACCGACCGATTAGCCTTTTGAATACAGGCTACAAAATTTTTACAAAACTTTTAGCAAACCGATTAAATAAAATAGTAGGATCTCTGGTAGCTCACGATCAGTGCGGTTTTATTGCAGGCAGGCAGCTCCATTCCAATACTACATTTTTACTGGAGGCGCTAGATTATTTTAAAACTAACAAGGTGAAGGCTCAAATTTGGTTTTTAGATGCGGAGAAAGCCTTCGATCTAGTGTCCTGGGATTGTCTGTTTGCAGTTTTACATAGTTTTAATTTTCCGAATTTTTTTATCTCTCTTTTTCGACACTTGTATATGAATTCTAGGGCACAAATTATCATCAATAATACTAACATTGGGTCCTGCGAGGTCACTAGAGGCACGCGACAAGGATGCCCCTTGTCCCCAATTTTATTTGCATTATTTATTGAACCTCTAGCGATCGCCATTAGGAATATCAAAGCTGACACTGCCCCAATTTTAGGAATGACAAATATAAAACTATATGCGGATGATATTGCCCTTTTTTTAGACTCTAAACCCTCAAGTCAATTGAAGATTCTAAAAATCTTCTCTGACTTTCAAAAGCTAGGGGGTTATAAAATCAATGTAAACAAAACGGAAATTATTCTACTCAACTGCACTACAGACACTTTAGCTCCTGAATTCAGGCAGATATACAACACGGATCCAAAGAGATATCTTGGTATATTTATATCGGATAGCCTAGACGACCTTTACATACTAAATTTTCTACCTTTATTAAAAAAAGTGGGCTCACTTTTAGATCGTTGGAATCTACTACCCCTGTCCCTCATAGGGCGGGCATCGCTAATTCGAATGTCGGTATTACCCCTTTTTAATTTTCTTTTTAGTGCGATTCCCTGCGTAATCCAGGCTTCTTATTTTTAAAAAATAGAAGCTCTGATCTCCTCTTTCTCATGGGCAAATAAATCCCCTAGACTTGCACTGAACACTTTATATTTATCTTCTACACAAGGAGGGTTGTCCCTCCCAAATATCAAAGAATATTACTTTGCGTCTTTTGCACAATATAGCCACAGGTTTTTTTTTCTAGATTCTCATGAGACAGATAATTTTTTTATGAAAAGGATGCTGTTGGAATTGAAAATCTATGACCCGGTTAGAACTACGAAAGACCCAAAAAAAGTACGATATAAAACTCTGCAGTGGATTTTTAAGGTGAAAACTCAGTTTTTTAAATTTTATGACTTGCCCATTTTAAGCAATAAGACGAATTTAATTCATTTTAGCTTGGGAGAAACTGGTTGTATGGACAAAAATATAATAACTCTTTGGAAGGAAAATGGTTATGAGAAAATTGAAGACTCCCTGCTGGGAAATAGGTGGAAATCCTGGGATGAAATTCACAGCCAGTTAATCCACTCGCACTTAACGCTGAACTGGTCCTTTATTAGGATAAATCCAAAACTTAGAGAACTTAATATAGGAAACTTATCCCACAAAGAAAATATTTCCACTATCCTTAATAACAAAATACAAAAGAAAATGAGTATCTGGATTAAAATATTAAAAGAAAGTAAGGACCAGGACTTCTACAGCAAGATAATTGAAAGATGGAAAAAAAAGGAAGGTATTATAATTAATCAACAGGTATGGGACAAAATAAATAAATTCAATAAAACCATCTTTCGAGGAGCAAACTTTAAACGTATTCAATTCTACAATAGATGGTTAATATATAGAACCCCGTCCTTTTTACATAATATCTTCCCCCAAGTAGCCGACAAATGCTTTTGATGTGAAGAAAAAGGCACTTGGAAACACATTGTTTGGGAGTGTCCAAAAATCCAGGTATTATGGAAGGAAATAGAAAAATATCTTTCAATCGTCCTTAAAACAAATATTATATTTAACGACCTAATTCCCCTCCTAGGCTGCTCTTCTACCCACACCCAATATGATGAGCCCCTTTTCATAGCTTCTCTAATAGCTAAATCCCTTATATTACAGTCCTGGAGAACAGATTCCGTTCCATCCTTCCAGGCATGGAAGGCAAAATTACTGCGCATCCAGGCTAGGGAGAGAAAATATGCCCTTAGATCAGGGGCTCTCAAAAAATATGATAAATATTGGAGTGTGTTTGACATTTAGATTCGTCTTGCTATAACTTAACCTGATTTATATTTTATTGAAAATATTTATTAGTCTATTATGACGGTTTTGTCTCTGCACGCTGCACTTTAGAATTCAGCTTTGTAATATTAACTGTGAAGAAGCTTATTACATTTGTATGCTACGTACTCTTTCAATTCTAACAAAATCTTTTGGTTAACTGCATCAGTCTATTAATTGTTTGCTTTTACACAACCTTGCACTTTATAATTTAAATAATTTAAATGTTAAAATGACAAATTGTATGAATGTTTTTCAGTATTCTCCTTCCTCGTACTGTATTAATTGGATTTCAATTGTATTGTATTGCTATATTTGAAACCTCAATAAAAAAAAAAATTAAAAAAAAAGATTGCCTCCTGTTCAGAGGACCGAGAGGGGCTTGGGGGTGTGACCCGAGCCCCGGCAACCTCCTGAGACACCACAGGGACTCCAGAGGGTGTTTGCGGCGTAGCAGAGGCGCCCTGGTCCGAAGGATGGACCCCTGAAGGGCCGCACTCCAACAGACTACATCCTCCGAGCCTGGATCTGAGCCCGTCGGCGCCGGGGCCGAACCGCCGGCGATGCCATGGAGGGCCCCGCACAAAGCAAGGGATCCGCTGAAGTCCCAGAAAGGGAAGGAGGAGAAGCCAGCGAGGCCTGCAAAGCCACCGCATATGTCTCCATCTGGGCTCTAGTCGCCCCCACACTGGGAAACGGCGGATAGGGGGACGACACGCGGGTCCGCACCCCCGGCGGAGAGCCCGTGCCCCCAACAGGGCGGAAACCGACCCTGGGGGACAAACTGCGACACTTACCGACAGGTGAGCGATGCTCCTGTGACCTCGAAGAGGGGCGATGTTGATGAGGGAAGTAGCGGGTTTGAGAACCCTCCGCAGGGGCCGGGCGGGGTGATGACACCAAACCGGACATGCTGGCCGAAAGATGTTTCATCCGGCGCTCCCGCCGGGACTTCGGTTTCATCTGCTGGCACGTCTCACAATCGGTGGAGTCGTGGTGTTCCCCCGAACACCACATGCAGATGAGGTGAGGGTCTGTCGCAGATATCAGGCGTCCACAGGACGAGCACGTCATAAAGCTCGAAGGTATTCGCACACTGTGCCCACACACACGCAATAGCGTAAAGGGAAAAAAGGGGCCTAAACAGGCCCAGAGCACGATCTGGATCCAAAAGAAAAAACTGACGTAGGTGCGCCGGGGCGGGACTTATGTGACCTCACTGACGTCACATGCGCGGACAAAATTTTTTCCGATCCAGTCTCACGCCTGGGGATAATTTTATGTGTAGGAATCTGCGGCTAATAGTCTATCAGATCCGGAGCGCCGCAATTCACATCCGAAACCGATGGCTAAAAAAACAATCTAACAATGGAGTCAATGCCCATGCACACTATCACCGAAAGGAGTCACCTATCTCCTGACTGGAAAAGACTTCTTCGAACAAAAACAAAGTGCAAACATCCAGACCCAACACTAGATGGCAGGCTATGCAGAGTATGTGATCTACAGCTCACATGCCTCAAACATAGGGTTTAAGCCACAAGCTCAATTGGTGACTCCAAGAGATAAGAAGCGAGCCAGCTGAAAGCAGTCATGCAGTATTACAAGAAGTCACAGTGCCACATTTTGCTGCCCTTTCTCCTTTTTCACCGATTCTATAGGTCTCTTACTACCTGAGGGGTTAAGAGGCAAGATAACCATTTCATCTGCTGGTACTTCGCCTTGCTGATTAATAAGAGGAGAGAAACTGGTGGGCGATTTAGGGGCAGCAAGGCACAAGCACACCAGTTAAAAGCTGCAAAGTTGCAAAAATTGAATGGAAATACTTAAAGTAGGTATGGGCAGGTGGTGATCTGCAAATTACATCAAGCAGCTACATGGCAAGTAAGGCATTCAAGTTATACAATATAAAGGCATCTTCAGCTAAAGCTAGGGAACGCTGTAGAAGACCCGAGGGAGTTGTCACACATTGGTTCAGTGTTTTGGTCGAGCTACAGAGTGTTGACCAAGGCACAAGGCCTGATGGGAACACCATGCATTCCAGAAGTTGAGCTGTAAGCAATATTGTAAGTGACAGTATTGGTACAACTCTGAACCACCTGCCCGCAATCTCTTGGTGCTGGGTATAAAAAACTACCCAACTAAAGAAGCTTAGTAGAGAGAATAATGTCTAGCAGGGAAGAGTTCATAGTAAAGATGTCTGAACAGGAAAAGATTGCACTAAGCATCAGCCTTTTCTAACATTCAGGCCAGTGAAGGTGGAAGGCAATTATAGAACAATAGTTGACAAGGGCTGTGATAAACAAGTGTGTCTGATGAGGCAGTTACCAGTGAGCAAGGGACCAGACAGTCCTTGATTGATAAGATAAGTTGTTACTGGATCAAAGAGCTTGTGTTATTGCTTGATACGCCATGTACGCAAAGTTTAAAAATCTAAAAAGTCTAAAATTGAATCAATAGGTTACAGGCAGGTTAGACTTGGTGAGAACTCTTACAGCAGACTCACAGGAGTAAGTTGGAGTATGTTAGAATGAAGTAGCTGGGCAGCCGCAATGTTCTTGAAATTGAGATTAAGGGGAATATCAGAAATTATGGCTTTACTAGTTCCAGCTGAGCATACTGGCTCACTGATAAAATCAGAAGCCACCTGCATGGTCACATCAGATTCGGTATGGCTTACTAACAAACCAACTTGAAAAAACCTTCAGCACTGCTATCAGCATTGGCCTTGAATGCAGACAGTTGCACTCTGCAGAAGTCAGTCGCCTTACCATGAATGGAATGGAAGAGGATTTATAGAGCGCATGGCTACCCAGAGGCCTCCCAGCGCTAGGTCACCAACACAGGGAGTCAGGGAAAGAGCAGGGTCTTGAGTTGCTTCCGGAAAGCCATGTGGTCCGACATTACACGAAGGCAGAGGGGGAGGGAATTCCATAGTCTGGAGGCATTATAGGAAAAGAGTCTACCCCCACTCCTGGATCTCTTGATTCTAGGAGTCTCTGCCAGGTGAAGATCATCTGATCGAAGGTTCCGACTCGCTTTAAAGGGATGGATCATGGTGGATATCGTGGGTGGGCTGAGTCCTTGCAATGCTTTGTGTACAAGGCCCAAAGCCTTTAATCTGATCCGCTCTTGAACCGGGAGCCAGTGGAGGGCCGGTCTGGCCGACAGTCTGTTGGGGGTGCCTGTCCGCAGCCTTGCTGCGCTATTTTGGGCGGTTTGAAGTTTCCTAACTGCGAAGGTGGAAGCGCCTAAATACAGAGCGTTCCCATAGTCCAATCTAGAGAGTATAAGGGATTGGACCATTACGATACACTGTTCTAGGTGGCCCATGACCTGCATTCATCCTTATGTAGAAGTATTTTCTGCGCTGTAGCTGAATGAACATTCAAAGTAAAGGGAAAGAGTATGCCCATATGCTTACAACATGGAATCTTTCTTAGATACTTCCCTCAGCTTCTGACACTCAAACACAGGACTCCAACTGATTCACTTCTGTACCAAAAAGGGGGAAAACACCCATTGTTTGCCAATGTAAGGGTAATTTTTCACCGAATGATGCTTTGGTATGAAAATGTGACACTCCTTTCTTGCCATGTGAAAAGGTTGAGCTTACTGGAAGATAGTGTTCTTCATTTCTGTATGAACCCTGCTATCTTTCCTACTACCAGGGTACAAAAGCACTAAGGACGGCAAAAGCTGTTGAAATATTTGCTCGTAAACTGAAGTGCAGAGGCACCAGAAGCCTTGTTCTTCTCAGGTGTAGTGTATTGATAATTTCACCCTCTGCTGGTAAAAGGAAATAGCAGGTAATTGGTGCTCCCTAAATTTTTTGCAGGTCTTTCAGATCTGTTGCTACTGCCTGGAATGGAGGAGAAGTTATAAACATTAAGTTTCGTTAACATTGGCGTAATTGTGTCATCCTGACTAGCTTTCAAACCCTTTCCAAATTTAAAATGTGAATGAGCTAACAATTTTCGGTGGCTTTAATTAAAGCTTGGGTGTGAAACTCATGGCCCAAAATCACTCCTGACTTGGTAAGAGTGATGGTCTCCTTTTGGTTATATCTTCAGTTAAATGTAGTGAGGTTTCTTGTTTTTATTACGTACTAGCTGTCAGTTCTCTTCAAAAACTCTACCTGTTCCTTCTGATTGGTTTGGAGTATTAGAGCAACAACGTTTTCACCTTTTGCAGTATCTCTCCTTCACAAATATAGCAGAACTAATCTATTTGCTGCCACTGTAAAAGATGAGTCAGTCTCACTATAAAAGATGCAAATATTTTCACCATAATCTGGGGCACTCTTCTGGGCGACCCACGCATGCATACTAGCTTTTACCGAAAATTCCTAGGATTTTCAAACTTGCTACCGTTGCTTCTTCACAGTTATTTTAAGTCTCTCCTTCTGGAAGGACAGGCACTCTTTCCAAGCAAATAACATTTCATGGCAATGGCATTCAAGGCTCCTAGATTGATGAGAATCCTGGGCACTTGGTATCAGAACATGCTATCCCTAGGCACCAGAGAGGGAAAACTTCCTGAAACAAAATATTCTCAATGTATGAACAGGTCCTTGGATTAGTTCTAGTTTTGGTTAAAGAAGACCTGTTTCTTGGAAGACTTTAATCTAAAAGTACCATGCTGTTGCTTCGGATGTTCGGTTAGTTAATGTCCAATGCAATTAAAATCAATATCCAGAATGTTTTGTAACCGATTTGCAGAGTATCCAAGGCTGCGTGGTGCCATGGAGTCTCATGGGCCTTGAATTGAAAGATTACCATAATCTGTGAATTTTTGTCTAAATTCCACTACTGGATATTCATCATTTGTCTACCTATTTGGTAAAAACAGTCTATCTGGCAAAAACAGGATGCAATTTTCCAATCTTCCCAAATTTCAGTATAATGTGGAGAGGATTGTTGACAAGTGAGCAGCTTCTGTGGTCAAAAGAGGTAAAATGGCTAGTAGTAGCGAGGGACTACCAGCTTTATAATCTTTCTTTGCTAGGTAAGGGATAGAGATAGCATTTTTTTTTTGAAAATCTCTTTATTAGCAAAGTTGAAGAGCAACAACAGAATATAGATGTGTTTATACAATACCAATGTTAAACTCTGTTGTACATGTATGCGGTTGCTCATAGCGAATATACAAACTTGGTAAATTCGATTTTTCATTTTGTCGATGAATCATAACAACTAACAAACCCCGTTCATTCCCGATCCCACCCTCCACCCTGCGAGTTCCCACTATTCACTCTCTAAATAGGCACATGATCTAAATATCGCTATTTGGGTCACACTCTAGTTATTTACACATAGTTGAGGTTAATACACAGATTGGTTAGGTAACGGAATGCGACAGACGGGTTCGATCTACCCGTGTTGCCTCCTAGTGCATCGTAGGTATTGTTCGTGGTAGTGCATATAAGAATGAGTACGGGCATAACCGCACCCCAATTGGCTATTCCCTAATATCCTCATCATCACTGTCATCGCCAGCCTCAAATACCCCCAAAGTGGCAAACCAATCCAGTGAGATAGGTGTCTTGCGAAGGCCCCTATTCTCTTCCCTTTGTAATGCCTCGCCCTCAGCCTTACCCCAACGTACAACTTCCGCCCTCCATAGGTCAGGGTTGGGCGGTGTCGATGACTTCCACCGTATCGTGATGGCACGCTTAGCCAACAGGGCCAGATCCGAGAAGCGCGCCGCCACGGTCCTGGTGCGGGTCGATGGACCTAGCCCTAGGAGCATGTGTTCCAGTGTAGGTGATCGGGTCAATGTACCAGCCTTCTCAAGTGAGTCATGGACAGTGGTCCAGAAATACCCCAGTTTGGGGCATTGCCACATCATATGTACCAGAGATGCGTCGTCTGCATCACATCGGGGGCAGTTGCTCTTGGATGCAGGGAACATCATATGTAGGCGGTGTGGTGTTAGGTAGGCTCTATGCAGCAACATCAGTTGGATGAACTTGTACTTGGGATTTCTAGCTACCTTTCTGGGGAATTGCAGTATGCGCTCCCACTCCTTATCTCTTAACGGCCTCCCAATATCCACTTCCCATGTCGCCCTTAGTGGTGCCAGTGTAAGCGCCCTCCCCGATTTAATGCTAACAGTGAGCCACTTAGTTAGATGGCCGCCCGTCCCCATGAGATAAAGCATTGTGACTAGAGGATTTGCAATAGGCTCCCGTCCGTCGGGTGACCAGTTGCGCAAGATATAGTGTCGGAGACCGGCATGCAGGAGAAAGGAGCCGCCGTGTATGCCCTGCGTGGTTCTGAAGTCTTCGAAGGACAACAAGTGCCCCTCCGCAAACAGGTCACCCACATGTGTCACACCCGCGTCACTCCAGGGCTCCAGTAGAGTCGTTGTAAGTGTGCCCGGGCCCAGTGGTATGCCCAAGAGTGGTATTGTGGGGGCATAAGGTGTCCCAGTGGACGTATATTTCAATGCCCTTCGCCAATGTGTGACCGCCAATTTGAGGAGTGGCGTAGTGTTTCTAGGTAGATCCGATCCAGGCAGGAGCAAGATGTGTATTTTCCCCTTAGCATGGTCATCTTGGGTCAGATTAATCTCATGAAGATTGCGGCCCGCCACCCAGTAAGCCAACCATTGTAGCTGACATGCATAATGATAAGCCCTGAAGTCCGGTAAGCCCATGCCTCCGGAGTTGGAGGGAAGCTGCAACTTAGCCAGCCCTATTCGCCTGCGGCCATGTCCCCACACAAGTTCTGTGAGCAGGGAGTCGAGGGTCTTGAATGTTACCGCTGGGATCTGGAACGGCAGGTTGGTGAAGTAGTAGATAAGACGGGGCAACATCACCATCTTGGAAATTGCCACTCTGCCAGGTATGGAGAGCGGCAATGTAAGCCAAAATTGAACTTGTGACTTCAGTGCTCTAATGGCCCTCCCCAGGTTGCCGTCTATCATCATGCTCGCCTCTCTATATATCTGTATTCCCAGGTAACGGAAAGTGGTTTCCGCCATCTGGAATTCATGTGGGGCAAAAGACAGGGGGGTCGAATCACCCGCAGCTACAAAGGCGAATCCGTAGGACTTAGACTCGCTGATGGTGAGGCCAGATATTTCTCGAAAATCCTCAAAAACCTGGGAGACTTGGCCCAGCTCACCCCTCAAATCTCGGAGATATAATATGATATCATCCGCGTACGCAGAGACAATGTGGTCCTTACCATGCCGCCGTATACCGTAACGGGGGGCTAGCAGCCTAAGTCTGCAGAGCAATGGCTCGAGGGCAAGAACGAAGAGGAGAGGGGAAAGTGGGCAGCCCTGCCTGGTGCCTCTGGCAATGGCCATGGGGCCCGAGATTTGGTTGGAAGTACGTACCCTCGCCGTGGGGATTGTGTATAATAATCTGACCCAATCGAGGAATTCCGGCGGGATCCCATATTTTGATAATGTGGCAAACATATAGTCCCATCTCAAGGAATCAAAAGCCTGTTTTAAGTCCAGAGAGATGCACCCTTCGGAGCCCATACCCTCATCGCTCCCAAGCATGAGCTGGGCCAATCGCCGAAGGTTCATGGCCGTATTACGACCTGTGACAAAGCCGCATTGATCCTGGTGGACCAAATGTGGCACGTATTGTACGAGTCTCGATGCCAGTATCTTGCTTAAAATTTGAGTCAGTATTAAGAAGGGACAGGGGTCTATAATCGGCCAACTGCAAACCTTCTTTGGCCGGTTTCAAGAGGGACGTAATCAGAGCTTGCATGGTGGATTGTGGTAGAGAGGCTGTGCGTAGAGCTTCCAGATAAACAATGTGTAGGCGCGGGGCCAGGAGGTCCATGTAAGTGGCGTAGAAGTCGGTTGGCAGGCCATCCGTTCCAGGGGCCTTACCCTTAGGGAGGGTTCTGATTGCCTGTCTGATTTCTGCCAATGTTATGGCACGCTTTAAGGCTTTATTCTGATCTGCAGTAAGCTGCGGGAGAACCAGTTCCGCCATGAAGGTCACTAATGCGGGTTCGGACAGGGGTAGTGGGGGGCCATATAGCGCGGTATAGTAGTCCTTAAATGCTGTATTAATCCCTACTTGGGTGGTAGCCAGCTGGCCAGAGTGGTCCAAAATCCGCAGAATGGGTTGGCTGATCGGGGAGTCCCGCAGGATGCGGGCAAGTAGGGGGCCGGCCCGATCGGCCTGTGTGTGCTGCCTATTCGTGAATTCCCTAAAGTCAATAACTCGCAGCTCTTCCAGCAGCTCTGCATGTCTAATACGTGCCTCCTGCAGCGGCGGAAAGGGAGCGTTGGTACCCGCTGCCTCGTTCTCTAAGGATGCAAGCGAGCCCTCCACCTCCTGAAGCTGGCTAAGTACCTCCCGCTTCCTTCCCACCCTAGTAGTCATAGCAGCCCCCCTCAGACATACTTTGAAAGTGTCCCATTCTACCTGCCGGGAGCTAGCCGTGCCCGCATTCGTGGAGAAGTAGGTATCGATAGTGTCGGAGAGGGAGGACCGGAAAACCGAGTCCTCTAGGAGTTCAGGGTTTAGCCGCCAGGTCGGTATGGGGGCTAGCCTCCTACCCCACTGCCATGTAATTTCCACGGGGCTATGGTCCGAGAACGTTTTCCCCATGTGTTGTGTTTGGACAATCAATGCAGTAAAGGACCTTGAGCAGAAAATATGATCGATTCTGGTGTGAAGCTGGTGGGGAGGGGAGAAAAAGGTGTATTCCCTGTCCATGGGGTGAATGCTACGCCACACATCCGCCAAGTTCCAACCCTCAGCCCAACTCGCAAGCGCAGCAGCCTGTTTCCTGCTCTCAGTAGCCAGTAAGGGGGGGTGTGACCTATCCAGCAGAACATCTAGTACAGCATTAAAATCTCCCCCTATTACCCAGCGAAGGTCAGCCCAGTCTGCAAGTACCCCGTTGACACTGGACAGAAATTCCAACTGGTTCGTATTAGGCGAGTACATGCATCCCACAACAACTTCCTCCCCATCCAACAGACCCCTCACAAACACATAGCGACCCTCCTTATCAACCCGTTGCTCCAACAACTGGAAAGGAAGAGACCCACGCATCCAAATTGCCGCCCCCCTTGAGAATGCGGAGTATGAGGTGGCATAGAGCTGTCCTCTCCACTTCTTGCGCAATTTCACCGCTTCAGCAGCGTTCAAATGTGTCTCTTGTAAGCAGGCAATTTGTGTCCCCCTCCGGTTGAGTTGTGCAAGGATTCTATGACGTTTATGCACTGATCCCAAGCCACGAACATTCCAGGTGCACAAGTGGTAATTGTTAAGAGGTCCCATTCCCATCTGTGCGGTGTGGCAAGGTGTAACAACTGGGCGACCCCATATGTCCTGCTGTGCTAAAATAGAAGAGTGTCTCGCAATCAATAAACCCCCAAACAAAAAGGTCCCTGAGCCAACGTACCCAGGAGCCAAACCATGGTGTCCAACGTGGGCACAACACAGTCAAGTACGTGTGCATACCGGGGGGTGGTGGACCTCCGACGGTTGGCACTGAACTGTCTGCGTGGGCGTGAGAGCCCACAATATGATAGATCCCTGCACATTCAACCCACCATATGTGAGGGAGGGGATTTGACATACGTTACCACTTGGAGAGAAGTAATCGTGTCGTGGCTCAGAACTCCGCTGCCATCTGTGCCGTGACCTTCGGGAAAAGTTGTAGGCTGTCAACTGAACCAGACACCTCAGTATGAGTGTCAGTGGTAACGGTGAGTCTGTCTCCGGTTGCTCCCGCGTCGTGGGCAGCCAGGGCCGCCTCAGTGAGACGCTGATGTGTGGATGATGACGTGTGGTCCGTCGCCTGGTGTCCGAGAGTATGCGCCGCCCCCGATGCTCCATGAGATGAGTGATGCCCAGGGCTGTGAGTGTCGTTCCGTCGGTCTGGCGAGCCCCTACTGGCGTTGCTGTGGTGGTCTGTGAATTGGTCCTGCGACGTCGGCGGAGTCAGGGCGACCTCCATCCATTCAGATGCTTCCTCAGGCGAGTCAAAAAAGTGGGACTTGTTGTTATGCAGGATTTTTAGCCGAGCAGGGAACAAAAGGGCATATTTCATGTTCCTGTCACGCAGTCTGCGCTTCACCCCCATGAAGGTGGACCTGGCTCGCTGCACAGTGGCGTGAAATCAGGGTAGACCGAGATGGTCTTGTCCTCGAAGCGTATCGGCGCTTCCTCCCTGGCCGCCCGGAGGACAGTGTCACGATCTTTGAAATGGAGGAGACGAGCGATCAGTGGGCGCGGGGGTGCCCCAGATAGTGGGGGCCGTGATGGCATCCTATGCGCCCTCTCCACACTGTAGAGAGCGGTGAGAGCTCTCTGGCCCACCAGCTTCCTAAGCCAATCCTCTACAAACTGTGTGGGGTCTCTCCCCTCGCTCCTCTCCGGAATGCCCAGGATGCGGACATTGTTGCGGCGGGCCCGTCCTTCCGCCTCGTCCACCCTTCCCCACAGCTGCTTCAGTTGCTTCTCCACATTTTCTAGTTTCGCAGAGTGTTCCGTTTGCTGCGGGATAATGTCGTCTAGCGCTATTTTCTGCTCCGCCACTCGATCCGCCAATTTGTTGTGGTCCGCTTTAAGTAAGGATAGGCCGGTCGCCATATTGTCTATGCGCAATTCTAGCGCGTCGCGCGTATTTCATTCAGGATTAGATCTAGTTTGGCGTCTTGAGACCCCTTACCGGTCGGCGGGATGATGTCCATATTAGAGGAGGCCAGTGGGTCCTCCGAACTGGTGGACTGCATGTCCGTTCGGGTGCTCTGATCCTGCCGTTTGCCCTTCGTCCTGCCCATAGACCTTGTCTGCAGGGTGGCGCTGTAGTAGAGGCAGCCGACCGCCGTGTGCCCTCTGAATGTACGGCAGTTGTTATGGCCTGTCCACTTTGTACTGCAAAGAGGTAGATGCAGCGTATATCTCAGTGCTGGTAAGGGAGGTGTAGGATACCCAGATGAGGCGTCAACCAAGGATGAGTCGATACGCCGCCTGTGCCTTGGCGAGGTTCGCGTAGATGGCAAGGGTGATGTGAACCAGTGCGCTTCAAAGTGAATGTACCGTGGCTGACGAGAGCGCAAAGATGTCTGGGCCGCAGCGCTGCATGAAGGCGCCAATGCGCGAGGCACCCCACCTCTCCACGGTCCCCCACCTGCGTGTGCTGCCGGTCTCCAGTGTCCGCCACCCTGTTTCACGTGGCCTGATTGATCAGGGGTTCAAGAGTCACCACTTAGCCCCAACGCAGCGACAAGATGGCGCCAGAGTGTTGTTTGATGCCAGCCAGGCCTGCTCCTTGACTCCGGTATCCCGTGCGGGACAATGCTGGTTTGCGGCGCCGGCTATGCCGTGTGTGTCGCCCTTCCTGAGTTCTCGGACCCAGTGGTGGCAGCGCCGGAGCCCCGCCGATCACTTTGGCGGGTTGAGGGGGACTGCACGGAGGCGCTCCCGCGTTTCGGTGGGGCTGCGCAGCAGCGCGGACAGCCCGTGCTTCATAAGCCGAGGGGGAGGGGGGCAACAGAGCCTCGGTAGGGGGTGTGGGCACCTTGTCTCACCCGCGTCCCTGGTCGGCAAAGCGGCCGCAGCCCGATCCTGGGTCCCGATTGGACCGCGAAGGAGTATGGGGGTAGGCCGGCCAGGCCGATCACGCAAGTACGGGGCTTCACTTAGTGCAGCAGGCCGCAGCAAGGTCCGTCGGCCGAACTTCTCACAGGAGCGGTTCCAGAAGGGCAACGTGGCACCGTTACACGCCGCTTGTCCCCGGAGACAATCTGGATATGAATCAGGCGGGTTGCAGGCAGGGGATCATAGGATAATTTAGCTGGTGTTCAGGGCACAGGACGGAGCCGTCAAACTACACGTCCACCATCAACAGCTCCAGGCCACGCCCCCCGGGATAGAGATAGCATTTAAGGGATTCATTGAACTTCTGCCCACAGTGGACCTCAGGCATAGGGGTTCAAAATTGAAACAACTACAATTACATTTAATTTGGCTTGGAAATTAGGATTACAATGAACAATTGTGCCTTCATCTGAAACCGACTGTCACACTGGGTCCAAAGTGATGATAATCAGGAAATTAGTAAAAAATAAATGGTACATTTTTCACAACTCTACCAGAGAAACAAATGAAATATGAAGCCGGGCTCAGAATGAGTTCTTCTCTCATTGTTTTCAGTAAAGTGAGCATGAGCACAGTTCCAAGTATTCTCACAGATTACACAAATGTATTGAAAAGTTTAGTAGTCAGCCAGTCACTAGGAATCAAGCATAGGTTTCAGTTTAACTTAACATGCTATTTAGTTGGCACTAATTACACATTCTTGCAGATTCCTAGCTTTCAAAGGAATAGTTAGTAAATAATGAAAATCATACATCCAATGCTAGAGAACAGTTTACTGCAAGTCACTCATAAGATACTAAATTCCAATTGTTATATTAAAAGTCATGGGTCTTTTTGAATTCCCTCATAACATTCACTAACAAGAATGCAACACAGGATTAAACATCAAGACCTGCCTGCCCCCATTCTGCCCACCTGGCCCACCATGCACAAGTAGTGAACTTACCCTCCGTCCATGCCTCGTGGATTGAAGCTTTCTGTCGAAACTTCTCAGCCAAGTGGTCCAGTCTCTCCAGTCTTCTAATCTCATACAGAAGCCACTCTTCATGGCCCTTCTCTGCCTGTTCGAGATGCTGCCAGCAGCCATTAATGTCCTGGAAAATGTTAATTTAAAAAATAAATGTTTATAATCCCTCTAAACACTGAAAATAAAGGTACATGTTACAACCATGCCAATCATTTAGATAACATCAGCAAGAATGCCCCACCACCTTCAGATAAACAGAAGAAACTGACATCTCATTATCAAAAAAAAGATATCGAGTCACAATCCTCCTTTTTTACATAAGGAAAACATTACTAACTTCTAACAATAACCACTTCTCTGTAGGATATTCAGCTACATGAAAGGGTAGAAAAGTGCTTACTTGCGATCCTTTGTCTCAATCTTACAAATGAATTCATGAACTGTTTAATATCTCTGAGCATGTGCGCACTCGAGGATTTTGTTTTTAAAGTATATGTTTTTCAATTGGTTTAATTTTCAACACAAACATGCATACTTGAAGCAAGATATTCAGTTTATCAAAACCCAAAAGTCAAATCAGGCATATTAAATAGAGTTAAAGCACTACCCTAGAGCAGTGACCATGCCTACTTTAATATTGTAGAAGCTGTTGTATTCTTTTCTGCGAAGCAGGCAGCCTTTTAGGAACTTCGTTTGAGGGTCAGGTTTAAAAAGGATCTAGCAAGACTCGTATTTAAAACTATACTACAGATCCACAGGGCACAGTTCAAGCGTAATCCTCAATAACATCACCCATGATAAATAATTAAAGACAAGCCATTGTAATTCATCAATTATCTTTGGCAATGTTCTTTCTGACGTATGATACAGATTCCACAAATTTATGCTTCACCTTCTTTCTCTCGATCAGTACAAAGTCAACACCGCCAAGGGAAACTATTCAGTGTAAAAAATCGAGATGTGTGATCTATGATTTAAAGCTCTTTAGCTAATGTTCTGAAGGGCTGGGTTTTGAATCTGGATACCATCATTACAAGGTGATACAGACCAGCCTGTCTTACTGATTTGAGCTTGATAACTCTTCTGGAAAGAGAGGAACAAGAAAGAATACACATGGAAAAAGGCCAGCTCGGCTAATCATTTGGAATTACATTTCTCTTGAAGTTGAGTTCTGGAAAACTTGATGGCATAACTTCGAATTTTTTTTCTTTTTTGAGGCATAAGGTACAGTTAGGAGAGTTCCTATGACTAAATAATTAGGCAATTACTTCACCATGTGTTGGGACAGAAATGTGTTCCTTTGCCCAAGTGCATGCATCGGTTATCAAGATTTTCGATTTTGGCACACGGGATTCTAATCTAATGTGCATGAAGAGGCCTAGTCCGGTCCCTCGAAAGGAGTATGGTCTTGGACGTGTTGTGTGACCTGAAGGACCACACATGGAGTGTCCTCAATGAAACAATGACCTACTGTTCCCGTCATGGGTTTAAGGCAGACTAGCGGTGGCAGCATATTGTGTTTTGGGAATCTATATTTGTAACCAGAATTTATCTGTCACATGAAGGTCTACTGGCCCCTAACCAGATCCAACTGTTAAGATCTCAAGTGCATGTTGTGCATGTTCATGTGCATGCTACAGGCATGGAGTGTTTAAGCGAGAGACTAACGATGGCCTTTGGGATTCATTTCAGACAGCACTGGCCTGGCCTTTGAACAAGATGGATGTAAGGGTTGTTATCCCAGACAGTGAAAGTGTATTGCTCACATTTCTGAAGTTGGAGAGAGGCACCCTAGATTCTGAAGAGAGAGAGTGAAAACAGGGCTCCTCTAGGAAACTTGATTAGGTATTTTACTAGCAAGAAGCTGCTAATTCACCTTGTTGAACCCTGTCAGCTGGTGAATGGTAGGCGAGAGGGGTGGGATTGCAGACTGTCATGGAAGGTGTGGAAACCTTTTGATGAGGCCAGACTTTTGCCCTTTCAGATTACTCCAGTTTGGCGGATGACAGCCAAGTACACATAATACTCCTCTTTGTGCCATTGTCGTGGATGCCCCAAGTAGGAAGCAAGCCTACAGCAAGGAGCATCACTCTACAAAGTGAAGAGCCTGGACAGGACACTTAAAAGAGGAATCAACTTGGACGTGTTCTGCAGTTAGACGGTGGATACACATCTGCTTGATTTTGGTGTTAAAAGTGGGACCTTATTGCTGCACTGCTTGTTCCAGTTGCAAATCCTCTATGACCAAAGAAGGGAGAGTGCCGCAGAGTATTCAGTAGGCTGAAGGTAGCCAGGGCAGTTGTCTGCCTGATCACCACTCTTCCATAAGAATACCAGAGTCTGGATCAGGGATGAAGAACAGATATAAGGGAAAGGTGCATTGCTTCGTGAATACTGCCCAGAGACAAAAAAATGCATTCTATGCAAGTAGTGTGCAATATTATATTATAGTGCATATTGAAATATATTTCCTTCTACAAAGATAAGGATTGGTTTGCACATTCTTTTATTGAGTTATTGTATGATTACTAACCTTGAGTATCACCCCACTCTGAGAAATCTGCGCCAGCTCACCATTACTACCAGAGTCAGGTGCAGAAGAGGTTGTACTTTGCGCAATTTGCAGGGCCATAGTAGGATGCACCCCAGGCAAAAGACCTAAACTACTATGGTTGAGGCCCAGCAGCCCCAGCTTGCCCTGAGGTACCCCAGAAGGGGGTCAGACACTATAGAAGAACCATTTGTGTTCTAATGAGGTTCTTTTGAGCTGGTCTGTCGTTACATTTTCTAAGCCTGCAAGATAAACCAAGTAATCATTCACTTTCTAAGAAGGGGGCAATTCCAAATGGTATAGGCTTACCTCTAGAAGTGTTAGTGCCTCAACTCCTTGCTATTCAGATAACACAGTGGTATTGTGTTTTGTGTCTGAATAATGACTGCTAAGGAGGAGTGTTGGAAACAAAGAAATCAGAGCACGGATGGCATCCATTCCTTTCGGCATGCGGACTGTGCACATTTTCACCCCGTGAATCTATATACTTTGAGGGATCCCCCACTATAAAAAAAAAAAAAATCAGATTCAGGAAGGGAACTCTGTGACAGTCACTTTTCTGGGGGCCTCGGAAAGAGAACAAGCTTTGTTTAAATGCCAGAATTGCCTTCAGTTTTAGGAGTATTCTGCCTCGCTGATCTTCAAAGCATTCTTAGAGAAGCAATATGTGACGATAAAATGATACTATTTTTAAATATGTGCCATTACCACTGGCTCACATATGGATAAAGCCACTGAAGTCTTCAGATCAAAGGGAAAAACTCTGTACTGGCAGTTCGGGTATTTGATCTTGGACCATAAAACATTTTAGCATTGCCACGTTCAAATATGCAGACTGTGGGTCCACTGCTCACGCAGTGTACCTGTGATGAGCCAGACTGGACATCTGGTGCTATCCCAGTATTTTGGCATTTTCGGTTAGAGAATGGATCTAAACTCACTTTGAGACTCTCCTTTACAAAGAAATAGTATTCACAAAGACCTTGATTGCTTTACTTCAAAACCTCATTTGCCCCTGGTTTTCAAAGAAAATTCTATCTCTTGAATCAGCTAGCTGGAATGGAGAGGATTGATATTTGTAAAGTGGGTTTTTGAATGGACTATCTATTAGGTGCAATGTCTAGCTCCCACATATCTGTAAATCTACTTGGCCAGGATTGAAGATTGAATGATATTTTTCCTCCCACTGAAATAATTTCAGGTGATGTTGAAAGGGGCTGGGGGTTAATGAAGGTGGTTACCAGGGGGTCTGTCAAGAGCTACTGATGAGCCAGACTACCTCCTTGTGGATCACATATAGGGGTCTACAGTGCCTCTTCTTGAGATTAATAGATTTCAGAGTGTCTGTCTCAGTCTCCAGCTGAGTAATCTTGATGTATGCATTTCAGCAGTGTGGAAATGGATATTGCATGTCAGGTTTAATCTAGACATCCCAAAACATAAGTGACACAAGATGACAATCTCTCAATATATATATGCAAATGTAAAAGACTGCATCATTTTTGCTGCGTTTTGGGCTAGCTATGAAAACGCAAAAATTGAGTCAGTCCCATACTATGACAATAAAAGGGCTCGACATCCTTATTATCTTTTTCATCATTACGACCACATAGCAGGACATCCACCACGTCCGGTTATAGTGGACTCGATACCCCTGATTCTGGCATGTACACAGACAAACCTAATAGGTGTCACTGCGAGTTTACCCTGACTTTATGTGTGCACTGCCTTTATCTTACATTCTATTTACATACGATCCTTGCCGGTTCTGGGTAACCCCTGCACCACTCCAAGATGGCCACTATATACGGAGTGCTCTACTGATCCTTCTCCATGGCACACCACATCACATTTGCCTTCCCGTCTGCCTCCCGGCCGGCTAACGTGTGGTTCTACTCATCTGATATCTTTATAACCAGGCCACTGCTGCTTTCACCTTACCTCTGGCGGCAGAAGACGTGGGTAGGTGCGATTGCCACACACTACCAAGGGTAACTAAGTACCGAGTTTGCATGCTGTACCTCTTTTATGGACGATACTCATCTCTATGTGGAAGCACTGGCCTGTTTTGTTACAGTTGTCCCACTTCACCTTTAGTTCAAAAAGTTTGTTGTTCTGTTTTTAACCATACCAGATGGGCCCAGGAATAAATTACCTTCTGGGGCATCATCACGGTATTTTTAACCCACCCTTGCACTTTTCCCACTCACCCACAAAGGCGTTCTCCTTTGAAAAGATCTCCGTTACAGAGCCCCCTTGACGGGCCCATGTAGGACTGCAGCACCACCCCCACGAGGAGCAAAACACCCTATGATGAAGCATGATGCCGTAATAGGTGTGTGAGGTCAACTCTTCAAATGTGAGGAATTTCTCCACTATCTATTATATCCAACCTGAGACCTATCCATTTTGGATGAGCCATCTCCAGTCTTCTATTCCCCAAGACAATCCGTAGCATAATCGGCCGATTTATCTCCTTAGGAACAGTTACCCTGCAGTGTGTTTGATATACATTCTTGGGAGCACATGTACTGTCCCTTCTTTGTCTGGTCCCTGTCCTGCTCTTTGTAAATTGTGTGTTTAACCAACTTACAGTCCCACAATTACTTATTGCAATGGTCTGGCTAAGGCATCAAGGTGGTGATAAATGTACCATCTAACGTGTTCCCAAATTAACCAATTTCAATATGGGACAGCAGTCATAGTAGCTAGAGAATGATGGCAACCTTAAACAAATAAGCCAGTTTCTCATACATAGGTTTCACAAACCAGTTAGTTAATCAACCGTATCACATAATAGCTGCTGGACCAAATATTTCAGGTCCAGAGCAGCCAATTTAATTCATTGGAGGACTAAGCCAATTGCATTTTAGGTCAGTTTGTGTTTTTAAGTCAACAAAACTGGCTAGAAATCTTCAGGAGCTTTCAGAGCAAACACCTAAAATGAGTGCTTTAAAACTCAATATGCACATAAGACACAGGTTTGTTTTCACATGCCTAATTAGGTGCAACCCCAAGCAGATATTAAAATTATAGAGCTGAAATTTCATTGAGACCCTCCTCCATATTTCTTACCCTTGTTCGATCTGCCCTCTGTCAACGAGGTATCTCTATACTACCTTTATGGATCAATAAAAGTGAAGTATGTGTTTTTGGTACTAGTTGTGCAAATCTGTCAAGAGATGACAATCTAATCACAAAGTCGCTTTCTACATGGAAATTAAGGCAGCAACCTTTGAACTTTCCATAAGCTTTTTTTTGTACTTACCAACAAAAAGTTAGTGAGCAGAGGCTGGCTTCTCTCCCCCTACTGGCTTTATTTTGAACTTTGAATGGATCTTACTCTTAAAGATGGATCACCAAAACAATTTACTCTCAGTTTTTTAGAAGACTTCAGGTCGTACATTCAGTACAGAGTCCAATGACGAAAAAAGAAAATGTTACCTTGCTACTTGTAGGGTTTAAGACTAACATACAGGTGTTACACGAAGGGCCGAATTCAAATGGGTTTGGTTCGATATTCCACCGGTCTGCTCCTTCCACCCGAACCCCCTACCTACCCTGTAAGCCGTTCTCATTTGACCTTATCAGAACCGCCGAGAAGCTTTTACATGATGTCAAAATGAGGTTTGGTAACCCCAGCTTCTGACACCGCTTGAGAGTCTTCAGGACAGATCTAAGTCTTTCAATGTGCAGTGCTGGTAAACATATCTGTCCCGGGTGGCAGAAAACAAATTACCTGGAGTCTGTGTCCCTGTGCACATTGGGTTTCTGGAGACGGGATGTCAAGTCATGCATCAAACAAAAGAAATACTTTGACGTGAAACAACTAGCAATATTCCAAAACTCAGATTACAAGTAACTTTTCCTTCTCAATCACATTTGTCAAAGATACAGCAAACAAATCCTCATCATTTGAAGTGTTAAAAAGTGGATCAGAAAGAGGTGGGTGGTAGGACAGTAATAACAAAAAATGCCAACTAGGTTTCACAGGTTAGCCTATTTGGGGAGTGTGCTCTCGAGTTAGAGTCTAGGGCAGAGGTCTTCAATCTGTGGGGCGCGACCCCTAGGAGGCATACAAAGGGGTCGCGCTCTTCATTTGCTAAAAGAAAACATCCCAGACGGTGGATACCGTAGTCAAAATGCTTTCCCTGGAGTGTTATTCAGGGACTCTTCTGTGCTGGGAAAACAAAGCCAGACAGACAGCTAAACACGCCTTTCTACCAGTGTGTTGCTGGCCTGAAAGAAATGCAAATGTGCACAAGTTAATCTGCAAATGTAAAGGATTTGCAGATCAACTCATTGTGCACATTTGCATTTCTTTCAGGCCAGCAGCACACTGGCAGAAAGGTGTGTTTAGCGGTCTGCCTGGCTTAGATTTCTCAGGAGAGTGCTGTTGCAGTTAATTGATCAAATCACTTGAAGCTTTAGGAGTAGTAGTGTAGAGTTTACTGAGCTGTGAAGTGCTTGCTTTTAATTGTCATTGAATGTACAAAGTGCTTGCTATCACTGAGAATGTGTTGAAGGGTTATGTAAAATAAATTGCATTACATAGGTTCTGGACATTACTAGAAGCTATGGGTCTCATTTACAATGAAATGGTAGGGCAGCTCCACAAGTATTTTTGCTGCGCTGCCCTATGCCAATTCAAAAGGAGAGGGTTAGACTGGATTTGTAAGATATGGTGCACTCCTGTCCTTTCTGCCGGTGCACAATTTGGTGACAAGCAGCAACGCAGGCACCGTTGCACCATGGTGCAAGGGTGTCTACATTGTTGGCAGGATTGTTTTTGTGCAAGAAGGCACTCCTTCCTGCACAAAAACAACCCATGAAGGCCCTTTCCTCTTTCTATGTGTGTTACACATAGTAAGAGGTCAATTGAGGGGAAATAGACATTTCTCCTCGTTACGCATCCCCTAGGGAAGAGTACAGTTTTGACGCATCCTCAGCTTTACAGATCCTTGTAAGTCTAGGAATGTGTCAAAAACTCATGGGAAAACCCACTGCAACGTCCATGGAACCCCCCCTGACGCAGTGTAAGGAAATGCACCGACTTGTGTTGCGTTGCCTTACACCTAGGAGGCCATGAAAAGCCACACAAAGTGACTTTGCGTGGCCTCGTAGATATGGGTCTGCACTCTGCGCAACCACAGTGACATAATAAATGACGCACCGGCAGCACAATGGGCTTATAAATAGGCCCCCATATTTTGGAAGCAAGCGTATATTTTGGAATCACCCTTTTATCGTAAATCATTTGGGCATTTTGTAGCGGTCTATCTTATACAGTGTTTAATACAAGTAAAAATCAAGACATGCATATTCACAGTGCTTTCTGTCACAGGCTGTGATCTCATAGCACTAAAAATACACAAGTCACTATTCTCCACTGCACCGACCAAGATTTAATTCTGTGGCTCTCTGGTTACACACAGACTTTTGTAGTGCATTAACTAATAAAGGTTTCATAATTTATAATAGTGCATTTACCACTGAGTAACAACTTTTTAAAAGATATTTATTATTCATTGAAGCTGCCCATTATTTTATATCTAGCTATCGGACAGTGAACGACCTAATAAAAAGTACTAATGTTTTAATTATGAGGAATGATGTTCAGCTACCCCCAGTTACATACAGGTGTAAATGGCAAGCTGTGAGCATCCCAAGAAATATAGTATGGTTTTCCTCTAATGACGTGTAATAAAGTTGCAGTGCATGCATTACAACTATTATACTAAGGGACACTGGAATTATGCGATAGTGCGGCTGCAGCGATCTGAGCATAATTATAGATTTGCAGCACTTGCCACATAATCCATCATCTGCTGAATAATTTACTGATTTCAGCAACAACAAAAAAATGCATTTACTCAAAAGGTTCGAAAGTTACTTAAAAGCAGCAACAGGTGTTGCCGCTCTGTAGAAGGCCCTTTGTAAAGCTGTACTGGTCACCTTTTTGTTGCTTATTGCTGTATTTGGGTGGTAAACTGGTACTAATGAGGTGCATCGATTGACCGTTTCTCTGGAGAACATTTATGGTAGTCAATGATAAGGACTACCAGGTTCTAGAATTTTTTGTCGGGAGGGGGTCCTTACGCCTAAAACATTTTGATGGGGGGTCTCGGCATCTAAAAGTTTGAAGATCACTGGTCTAGGCAGTTCTGCCAGGCAACATCCAAGCTACTCTCCATGTAGTAAATCGCATTAATCGGAACATTTCTAAACAGTTGAAGAAGCTGCTGTACCTCTTGATGCCTTGAAAGAAATGTGGATTGCTTTTATGCAGCAAACTTTTATAGAGGATTGGATCCAGCTGGCTGTGGGCGACATGGATGACTCGCCTGAACTGATCACTGGCAGTCCCTCTCATTAATATACGAAAAACCCCTTCATACTGCAGTTTGCAAGATTTTTCGGTGACAAGGAAGGATACCAAAAGACGGTAAGCAGAGATCTACTCTGATTTAAACAAACAATGAAGGTATCTAATGAATTCTTAAACACAAAACAAGGTTGCTGTTGTAGAATACCACATATGGCTCACTCCAGTTCAGGCCCAGACCTCTCTAACTCTAATCTCCAGGCATAATTGCCACTAAGGAATCAACTTTTCTGAACAGATGATGCAGGCTGGCTTAGCGTATGGGTGCACATGAAGGGCAGATAGACAAGAAAATAAATGGGAGCCTTAAGTGTCACATTTACGGGGTTACCACTGATGACAACAAAGTAAGAGACATAAGCTGGTCCTCACCATTCAGACAGAAAATAAACCCACAGTTATCAAGAGCAAAGTGAACAAAACGGTGAGAGATTAAACACAGGCTAAGAATATGGAGGTCAAGGTCCTGTTTCTCCACTGTTTAAGGCATTGTCAATAAATGTCAATTTTGAAATCGGAGAAGAAGTCCATGCGCTACAACCATCCCACTCACTTCCATGTAATATCAGAGGCAAACGTCACTGTTTTTTTATTGTAAAAAGGGAGCATTCACAAGTTTTGTTACCTTCGGAGTAGAATATCCTGCACAAACAGAATTTGAAAGCAAAGGACGAAGGCCCAAAAAAGTTTGTCTGCCCATTTTACATACTAGAATGCACACATTATTGCTATACTGTTTTTATTGTGGTTGTTCCACAACAGAGCAATGCTTTGCTCTTAGCATTCCTTTAGGGAACAAATATCAGCCTTCGCTGAGTTTATCATTGCAAATTGCATATTTCTAAAAACATTCATTCAATTAAAGTATTTTACTGGCATTTACCTTTTGTAGCAAAAGGATAAAACATCAACCATTATACTCAAGAGGCGGAAACTGGAACACATTTAGCCACCGCAGCAAGAACATTCAAAAGTGTATCTTGATATGCAAAATAAGTAGTAGCTATGGTAGGGAGAATTGTGTGAAACTGGCTGAGAAATGTCAGATCGGCATGAGATAGCTCTAATCCATGAAGTCTTTAATGTGGCAATGAATGTAGAATGCCTATCATGCATGGGATGGTGTCCTACTGTAGGATGTATTGTGTGATAGGGACTTGCACCTTCCTATGCTAAATACGTCTAATGTTTGTAATCTATTTTCCTATTGAGTGATGCCCTTTTTGGACAGGACATTTTTCTAATGGGGTATGCTATAATTGAGACAGAACTAAACCACATTTTATTGATTAATGAGATAAGTCTTCAAATTATTTTTTCATAAGTAGAATGCTTGTGAATACGTCCCTTCTCGTCATGAACCAATTCCCGCAACATCTGTCTACTTACCGAAACCATCTTCCCCTCAGAGGGCATAAAGGCTGGCCTGTTGCTAAGTCGAAGTTTAGTCTGTAAGGTATTGAAGTTTATTTCTAGCTGGCATTTCTCCTGAACTTTAGGTGGTTTCTGAACTCGACGATAATCCCGGAAATCCTCCAGTTTCTGCTGCATCTCATGCATTGTCTTCTCTGGAACACGGTCTTCGAGCCAGGGAATTGTACGGCGAATCCATTCTAGCAACTGCAGAGACACAAAATATTAAGCTCAAGTCAGCCAGAAAGGAATATGCACATGCTCAATTGGTGCAAGCACCCTCAGGTAGACAGTACAGTAAATGTTTGAAAACAAGAAGAGCACAAATCTTTGCACTATAGGATTACTGAGGCAGATGCAACAGTCCAATACGCATGATAGAGCAGATAGAGACCCTGCTCAGTGAATACTCATTTTTCCTGCCCAGGTACTCTCTTTCCAATGCCACGTTTACATCTGGCAAAAAGAGCACAAATGCTAGGTACTCACATCGCTGGCAAGCTTCTCATAATCCTCCATCAGGTGCTCATTCTCCTGGTTCACAGCCAGCACTTTACAGATCCTGTTTGCAGCAGTCTCAGCCTGAGGAGTTTAAAAAAGGAGCCCATCAGAAACATTGAAATTAAACTAAAATTGAAAACTAATCTGTTAAATTATGCATAATATTTCCAAAGAAAAAAGGAAAGGTGCAATATAATTAAGCCAATTCAGACAAGCACATACACACATTTCTAGAACCCCCAAAACTGATAGACAAGAGCCAAAATAAATAGGAGATAGTCCAATTTAATGTCTCCAAAGCACCACATGCAATGAACAGCAAACGCACCTTTGACCAGTGAAGCCAGAATGTTGAAGAGTGATCAAATGAAGAAATGCTACTGCTGTCTGTGTGCAAATATCTACACCAACACAGTAATGTTCCATCTGGCACTTTGGGTACTGCACTGACATACTTTTCAACTGCTCATGGGAACAGGTTTGTTGGTTTTGAGGTAACAGTTTTATCAATGTCAATATCCATCTGGCAATTTATCTGTAGAGAAGCTGTACTTTAGGTACTATAAATAGTAACTGCGATCTATGACTATGTTTGATAATTTTATAGTCCTCAAATTGACTGCAAAAAGAGGTACCATAGTGCTTCTGAGACCGTGTGCAGATGGATCAGAGCAGATTACCATCAGAAAGAAGGACAAATAAAGGGAGGTTATATCTGCAAATTGAACAAATATGTATTCAATAATAAAAACAATTGCTTAAAAGGGTTGGCTTGAGATCTCAGCTCTAATGATATTGAATTCTAAGCCTAAGGTGTGGTTACTGAGAGCCCTCACATATGAGCCAGTCAGAACTGTTCTAGTAACAGAATGATTCTTCAGGATTTAAACAAGCATTTACCATGCAATGGTCTCGGCATTATTAAAGGTAGAGCTATTGACATTTTCTTTTTTTTTAATCATAAATAAATGGTATTGTCATTTAAGACACCCAGGTGACGTAAACTTTCCAGGCAGCCTTATGGGATTTTTGTTTGCCTTTACTCCCTCTGTTGGTAGATGGTAAACATCGAGTAGCCAAACTGTATTAAAATTGTAGGAATAACTAAGTACAGCTGACAGACTTCTGTTGATAAATGAATTCCATATGCATAACAACATTTCAGGCGTGTTGTTAAATAAAGCAAAGACACCCACGTTTCTGTAGCTACAATCATTTACACCTTAATTTAATCTCACCCTCTTTTAGGGCCAACTGGGTAAAAGAAAAGAACGCGCCAACACATTGGCCAAAAGCTTCAAAGAGTTTCCCTGGGCCTCCGCCTCTGTTCACGCCCGCCCTCCGCGCGAAAAACCATTGAATTCTGGGATTTACAGCTTCCTTCCAGGATCACCTGTGCTGCAGTTTAAACACAAGTCTATTGCTTCAGCTGTCTAACCTCTTGCTTTCTGCTGACTCCTGTTGACCCCCGGTTTTATAATTGAGCCCGTGTATTTGGTTGTGCAAATTGGTTTTTTCTAGATGACAAAAAAAAAAAAAAGAACAAAAACACGAACCATCGAACACTTCAGGGCTGGGGGCGCGAGGCTTTGATCAATTCCCCCCGCAGAAGGGGCAAACATTCCGCCAGCAGGTCGCTACTACCGTTTTAAGCTCTTAATTGTTGCGCCAAGATACTGAGATGCGTACGCCGTTTTGTTTTTTGACCCATTTATTTTTATGAATATTACGATAACTTCGTAGAAAAAAAAAACAGGGTTCAACCGGAGGTAAAAAAAAAAAACGTTTGTGGAGTTTGTGGGGTATAATTTCCCAACCATTAATTTAAAGGCTCCCACCAATTTGCTGAACTAGGACGAATCTTCCAGTGCACTTTTAACGCTGCATCAGACCCAAAAGGAAGAAACAAACCTGACGGAAACTGGTCTTTGGAACGATGCCAGTCGTTTCCTCGATATTATTTGGCTTGTGTGGCAACCTAGAAATTAAGGCACAGCGTGTCAATTCCTCCTATCTTTTAGAAAGGAACACAAACAATCAGGGTCGGATTGGGACCCAGGCCCGGGCACCGAAGGAAAAAAAGTTATGTGCGCGCGCACTCGAAAATGAAACCTAGCGTGGGGGCGGGACTTCCGTCTTGTGCGCGAAGCCCCGCGGAGGCGACAGAACACCGGATTGGTGGCAAGTGGGCCGTGGGGGGGGCGCTTGTGTGTGTGTGCGTGTGTGTATGTGCGCGACGGCGGGGGAGTCTCTGTATGTGTGCGTGTATGTGTGCGTGTATGTGCGCTCCTGTGTGTGTGTGTCTGTGTGCGACGGCGGGGGGCGGAGAGTGTCTCTGTGTGCGTGCGTGTATGTGCGCTCGTGTGTGTGTGTGCGCATGCGTGCAGGGGGAGGTGTGCCTGTGTATGTTTGCGCTTCCCAGGAGATAGCCACGGCGAGCGCGGCGCGTGCCAGTTTCAAATCGCCTCCAAGGCGATGCGCACGGCCAGGATTGTCTCCTGGGAAGCAGACACGGCAACAATAGGTTCTCGGCGAGAACGCGCTTCCGCGCACTTAGCCGAGACCTAAAAATGGCCAATAACCATCTCTCAAGGAGGCTCTGCTGAAACCGGATAAGCCTCCGAATAAATGTGAATCTTATAGGCCACTCTCGATTATTAATATTGATGCGAAGATTCTTGCAAAAATAATTGCAACTAGAATGCGACCGTTAGTTCCTCTCTTGGTTCTGCCCGACCTGTTCGGATTCGTCACTGCGCGCTTCCCCACACAATCTCTGAACTATTTTTTCCACTTTACATTATTTTGACCCTGACTTCCAAGCTTTTGCGGTGCTGCTAGATGCAGCACAATAGCCGTACATGTTCAACGTTTTGGATCGGATGGGCTTTCCTCCCTCTTTTTTTAAATGGATTATGAAAACCCAGTCGCTTGGGTGAGAGTGAACGGGTGGGTGTGGTCTCCGATTCCTATTGAGAGCGCCACGCGGCAAGGATGCCCGCTGTCACCGATGTTATTCTCGCTCGCCCTTGAGCCCCATGCCTGCAAACTCTGGGAATAGCATGGGGCCGCTGCTAAACGATTTAGACAGAGAACGCTGGTTGTTTCTCTGAACGCGGACGATATACTACTATATGTTCACGAACCTAAAGTGTATTTGCCTGAGCTGCTCCGGGAGTACATTAAGTTTGAAAGGTTTTCTGGCCTCAGGATCAATTGGTCGAAAACAGTGGTGTTTTCCCTAACGGCACACACAAAAGAGATTGAGCTGGAGTATCCGCTAACTTGGACGTCAGACCCCGTGAAATATCTAGGGGTTTGGCTGCATAGGGATCCGGGGGTAGTGGTCTCGGAGAACTATGGCCATGCGATCACGCATATCACTGATCAAGCTGAGCGGTGGGCACATCTGCCCCTCTCCTTGGCGGATAGAATAGCAGTTGTCAAAATGTCCTTTCTCCCCAAGCTGCTTTACTTTCTTGTCAATATCCCTATTAAATTGAATGTGGCGCTATTCAAAACTCTTCAATCAGGGTTAACAACATTCGTTTGGGGCGGGAAGCAGCCCAGGTGTGGGTGGGATTTTTTTGGTGCAGCCATTTGAGAGGGGGGGCTTCGAGGCTCCAGATTTCAGACTGTACTATCTTTGTGCTCAGGCTCAATTTACACATTATTGGCACTTCCGACAGCGGTTTCAACCCCATGTGGCGATAGAAGCGGATGCAGTGCTTCCAATGACAGTACAGGCAGCAACTCTGTCGGGAGGCACAGGTGGCCCGCAGACTGAGATTAACCCTGTACAGTGTCGTCGTGGGCTAGGGGTAAGCTGGCGAAGAGGGCTCAGTTATCTTACCTTTATGCTCAGTCGCTGCCCCTGGTATCGCACCCTGAGATCTCAGCGGCATGTGAGAGGCAGGCTCTCAGTGAGCTGGCCAGAGTAGGTTTCTTATGGATAGGAGACCTATATACTAAGGGTCATTTTAAATCACTGCATGATGCGCAGAAGGTCATGGACCGAGGCTTTATGTTCAGCTTTACCTACACAAGAGTGCGGCAGGCCATTAGGACTGTATATCCAGACTACCAGGCTGAACCTACGGCTCTATTATACTATACCCCTGTACAGCTATTTAAATATGGCCTTCGAGAAACTGCCAATTGTGTACGGTGTGGCATGGCAGATGCAGATTTTCTACATGTGGCATGGCAGTGTACGGGTGTGATTGCCTTTTGGTCTGAAGTGACAATACTACTTACTGATATGATATTGGAACCAGTGCACTGCACCCCGGAACTCTGCCTACTGGGGTGTGTAAAATGCCTCAAGCCCTGTAACAGTCGCATAGTTGCATTGTCTACCCTGTTTGCGAAGTGAGCTGTGGCGCAATGTTGGAGTGCGAAAACCACTCCGACAAAGAAAAAATGGCTCCGTGATTTGCTGTACAGCAAAACTCAGCTACTGACATATGAAGAGGAGTTGCCTGAGACTTCTCGCCCCAAAGATTGCTGGGCCCCGCTCACTGCATACTTGATGACTAGGCCAGACTAGTTATAAATCTGTATGACTAATGTTCATTTCCTATGCATGTTCTAGCTGGTTCTAAGATCGGACCCACTCACTGTCCTAAGTACTGCTCTATGGTAGGAGTTTGTTTATGCCATGAGTGCCTTCATTGCTTGATATATTAGCAGCTTTATTGGAAGGTCTTGTATCAGGTCGTCATTGCTATTATTTTGTATATGTGCAGCTGGTGAGCCAAATATACTTATTCAATGTCTTGGATCATCTCTATTTGTTCTGCCTGTGGGAAGGGGGGTTGTTCTCTTATTGCTCTATTGTAACAGTATTCTTGTTATCTGATGTCATTACTTTGACTGAGATCAATAAACAAATTAAAAAAATAAAAATAAATAGCTAATAAACATTTAAAAATAAATAGCCAATAAACATTGTTAGTTTTGGGAACCATACAAATCCACTGGGAGTAGGAGAGGTACTTGACCCCACAGCTAGAATTTGTTTTGTGTATGTCAACTGAGATATGTGCCTCATTGCTCCCCCTGTAAAATATTAAAAGATTGTACCTGCTTTGACTGCGCATGGACTCCTAACAAACAAATTAACTATAAAGTTTCCTTCATCGCCCACAAGCATAATGGGCCATTAGCACAGTGTTCGGCAGATTTACTAAATGGAAGGTCTCTTCAGAAACATGAATTACAGGTCTTTGACATTCTAAACGATGGGAAGCAGGACTCCCTGTTCCTTAACGAAACCTGGCTCTCAGAGCCAGCCAACCCGTCCTTAGCCGCAGGACTCCCTTCCGGCTTTAAAATACTTAGGAAGTAGGATAGCACTAGTCTACAAAATGGAATATGATTGAGTAACCTTCCCACTTGAGGGTCTCGGGGAGGTGGAAGCAAATGTCTTTTGCCTGACCCCAACCCCTTAACAGTCACTGGCGGGTGCCCTTTATTTACAGACCCCCGGGTCATGCTAACCCATGCTTGAAATCATTAGGCAGCGCCCTATCTTCGTGGGCCCTCCGGTATACTCATTTCACTGTCTTGGGGAATTTCAACGTCAATCTGGACAATCCTTCTGATCCAGCAGCCTCCGTACTCCTAGACATCATGTGCTGCTTTGGACTCAAGCAACAGGTCTTTGGCTCAACCCATCAAGCAGGCCATACACTAGACCAGATATTCTCCGACGTAAGCCTTGAGGTATCTGATTCGACACCCCGGTATGGTCTGATCACCACCTCATCTCATTCAGGTGGCCACGAGCATCTAAGGAGCACTCCCTTCGGAAAAAATACACAGACCTTTTCTTGGGTCTTTCACAAAATCTAGAAAAGTGACCTGACTCGAGCACTGGTAGCAAACACCCCAGTCCTGTCTGGCTCTCTTGAAGAGGATGCTCATACCTAGCTAGCTGGATTCAAGACACTATTCACGAACTGGCCCCTATCTCGGCACACCATTATCCCAGATGAAACCAACAGCTCCCTGGTTTAATGATGATCTCAGAAACAAACAATGCAAACACTATGTAAGGAAATGGAGGTGTAATTACAATCTAGAGGATAAATCGAAGTAGAAGTTGAGCATTAAAGAACTTTTACAGAACGAGACCTAGAGTACCGGGGACATGTGTTGGAAGGGCGGCGAAGGCCGGACTCTCAACTAGAACCGGATTCGGATAACACACGAGGGACACCACCTAACGCCTCTTTGCCACATACGGAGACTGGGGATAGCCCGGTCACCCGCGGGTAGGGAAAGTTGGATATCGCTAACTAGTAGTAGTAGTAGTAGTAGTAGTAGTAGTAGTAGTAGTAGTAGTAGTAGTAGTAGTAGTCCTCCTCCTCCTCCTCCCAAATAACCCTCGAATGACGGGCAGATATCCAACCCGTGAATTAATAAAAGGGTTGGTAAACACGATTTTTAGAGCAATTCCATCACCAGTCACTGCTGCGCAATGTTATAGGTTTGTTTTTCTCTTACTGTATGGTTCTTATCCCTGTAATTTCGGCATGTGTACTGTAATTAACACTACTGCACACAAATGGTGCTTGGGTGAGTAAACCATCGCACACTACACATACCAAAATGTAAGCCTTGCTAATGGCCCTAAGGGCAGGAATGAGAATTGTGGAATGTGCTAATTCTTGTGATAAATAATGCCATATTGTAATAAAAATATAAGTTATATAAAAAAATAAAAAAATAACAATTACTCAGAGGTGCATCTGGCCAAAAAGGCCTTCTTTGGAAGCAAGATTGATTAACCTGGTAGTAAAATTTTGAAATCCTTTCTTAGACCGGATGTCATTTCTAGAGATTGCCAAGCATCAGCAGAATAGTGCGCGGAGCTGGAATCCTTCTTTCATGACAAGATCACTACCATTCAGGCAGACCTTAAACACATGCAACCTGACTCTACCCTTACTGATCTAACTGAAGCTCCTACCTCTATTACAAGAGGCTTCATTTTTGCCAGTTTCTGCCCTATATCCCTTGTCAGCCATTAGAGCCTGAAGTCGGGTTCTCCTTCTGATCCATGCCCTACGGATATGCCGACTAAGGTAGCTTAGGTCATCAATCCAACTGGTAACAATATATAAAACACCTCATCGGGCAAGGTTCCAGCACACTGGAAAAGGGCAAAAGTGGTACCTCTGCTAAAACAACAAAAAAATCTACAGCGTATTCAAAACAACCCGCAAGCTACAGACCCTATCTACTGCCTTTTCCAAAATATTGGAAAAATCGGTTAATGGACAACTGTCACAATTCCTCGAGGAGAATAAACTTACATCCTAATCAATCAGGCTTTAGGCCACACTTCAGTATTGAAACAGCGCTCTTGGAAGTAGCTGAATATGTTAGAGGCATCTTGGACAGGGGAGGGAAGACCATACTTATTATGCTGGATCTATCTGCAGCCTTCGATTCCATTCCTCATTTAAGGCTGCTAACACATCTTCAGGCAATCGGGATTGGGAACACAGCCCTGAAGTGGTTTTCTTCTCTTCTGGACAACAGAAGGCAATTTGTCTGGCTGCCTCCTTTTTTCATCCAAAGCTCGCACACTTACAGTAGGCATTCCTCAGGGTTCAACGCTCAGCCCAACCCTGTTTAATGTCTATTTTACACCACTGGTGGCACTGGCAGAGTCGCTGGGCCTGAAAGTAATCTCTTATGCAGATGACACCCAGCTTCTCTTCTCCCGTGGAAAAAGGAAAGGAGCTCGATGGTGAGGCTATCACAAACTGCCTCTCCAAGGTAGTTCAGTGATTGGCCTGGAACTAACTGAAATGCAACCTGGATAAGACCGAGATCATGATCTTTGGTGCATCTTTCCCTAACCTCTGGAAATCATGTTGGCTGGAGGAGGCTCCACTTCCGGGCCCCCCCAACAGAGTTTTGTAAGGAACCTAAGGATGACATTTAACAGTGCCCTATCCTTTCAACCACAGATTCAGGCTCCAACTAGGTCTTGCATATGCTTCAGATGCTGAAAAATGTCTACCCCTTCTGTTGGAAGCAGCTAGGAAGACTGTCATCCAGGCGCTAGTAACCTTGACAATGGACTATGGTAATGACCTTTATCTGGGCCTCCCAGAGTACCTTCTGTATAGACTTTAGGTGGTTCAGAACTCACCCTCCCCCCTCTAGATCACACATAACAACTCACTTGGAGACTCTTAACTGGCTCCCAGTGAGAAAGAGGATTAGTTTTGAAGGCCATGGTTCTAATGCACAAAGCCCTGCATGGCTCAAGGGCTGGCTATCAGACTATTCAAGACTACAATCCAGTCCACACCTTGCGCACCTCCTCTAGAAATCTGGCTATAGTCCCGCGTATCTGCCAGCTCAGAACAGGCCGAAGATCAATTTTGCATCTTGGACCGCTTAACTGAAGCATGCTCCAGAGGAATCTGCATCTTAAACAAGACCTTTCCAGTTTTCAAAAAGATACTGACCACTTGGCTTTTCACACAATCGACATACATTTCATTGGTAGGTGTCGTCATGCCTTTAGTGCCGGGACACTCTTGTTAGTAGCTGTGTGCTGTATAAATCTTTATAACATAACATCTGAACACAAAGAACATAGTGAAGGATGAGAAGACACCAAATCAGGAGTGGAACCTGTGGTAGTTGACATTCTCCTTTCAGAATGTATCCAAGTCTGGAAAGGTATGCAGAGGTGCCTTGCTGCTGTAAACTGGCAAGAAAGTGAAGTCCAACCATTTGGTAATAACTTGAATGTGCCTGCTACAAGAAGCGACCTAAATCCCAACAAGACCATTGCAAGGAACAGCTAAGTGGACGGACCTGCAAGTAGATAGTTTGACAGACTTCCAGGAGAAGGAAGGTAGACATCTGGAGTTGTATTATCAAAAGGGCCCAGGCACAACAGGCATGCAGGGCATTTTGGTATTAAAGAGGGGTCTCAGAGACTTGTATGGCGCCTTCTGTAATACAGATTTCACCAGAGCAGTCTTTATGGGACTTTCCTTCAGTAGCAGATTGCCATGGCCCAATGAAAACGAGGAAACACTTTAGTTCTAAGGCAAAGATACCTACCATTAGGAGGCACACGAACAGTGCAGAACAAAGAAGTGGCACATAGTGGGCCATCCTAAGGTACCCCTTGAAAAGTAGGAAAGGATTTGCTCTGGAACTGCCCAGATATTATCTCGCACTCATTTCAAATTAAGGCAATGTTGCTGCATGCACAGTGAAAAGACAAATCAGTTGCTTCTAAACACCAGTCCACCTTTCACTAATGTGGTGCACCCAGCGCAGACAGGCAGATGCACGGGGACCAATCATTCATTGTGTTAGAACAAAATGTCCCAGTCTGCAACCACTTCACCAATTTAAAGGTGTGCTATGGCACAGACCAGGACAGTGTGCCCTATCTGCAATAAGGGTGCTAGTAAACACGTGGCTCAAATGTCTTGACAGACAAACCAGCACTAATGCTAGCGATCGTCCCAGAGCAACTACCGAGTTTTTTTTTCACGCTTTATAGCACAATAAAAAGACTAATGCTTTTTTAAGCCTATCATCGAAAAGACTAAGACTGCAACACTATGACTATTACTAATCCCCGTTGATGCCTATTAATACGAGGAGCCATTTATTTGTGAAGGAAACAACAGGAAGTAACTTTAGATCAGTCACATTATTGTAGGTATTTTTGAGTGCATCATTTTACACACATTCAGGGATCATAGGGGAATTTGTCCTCCGGATTGAGAGATCCAGAGCTTAGAAGTGTCTTGTTGTGACTCCTAAAAGGTACGACAACAACAAAACGTGGAAATTGCATCCTATATTATAGTCCCCAGACAAGTTCTCCTCCCTTCGTCCCATCTGTCTACCTAGCAGAAAGTGGTAAGGCTTAAGGGGTTGATTCACAAGCATCACTAAAGAACCGTGGAAAGCTCTAAGGTAGGTCCATATCATCTCTGCGGGGCAACGTCATGGACTATTAAGGTTAAGTCCAGATCGCTTGACACTAACTGAAGGACGTTTATCTGATACTAAAATCATCTTAACCATAAGTCTAGCTCTCATACTTCAAGAGAGCGATGGTTAAATAAACAGCACAGTTTAACTTCATTGTGCGTTCTAAGGTGTCAAATTGTAAATTCTAGCCTTTCCGTTTTTTCCACCATTTGAAAGTGCAATTGGCGAAGCAGGCTCGCCTTTAATTACAGCTGACAGCTGCTTTGTAGTCAGACCAATAAACTGCTTAAACAACAATTTTTATTTCCATGGCATGAATGGATAGTGTGCTAGCACAGGATATGGTCTCTGCATGGAGTGGATGTATTAATGTCGTTCAAAGTTGAACGCTTTAGGACTGTGCCAAATATCTATTGTTTTTGAGTCCACAGTATCTCCAACTAAAATCAACAAGCGATATTTGAGTATAAGATTGCCTGTTGGGCATTTTGCTCTAGTCCTTCAAATTCAAAATGCTCATCTCCCTTCTAAGAAGTCAGAAGACTAAAGTAATCACAAGAGTTTTAGTGGGTAAGAAATGATTTTTATTAACATGTTCAAATGTTCATGACTCACTAGGTGGATCGATTAATTGGAATTAAGAACGGTCATATCTTCACATTTCTGGTTAGCTCGGTCCATCCTGAAAGTATCATAATTGTCCATATCTGACAAAACCTACGGTGGCTCAGATTCATACTCTAAGGAATTAACAGCAAATCAAGGTGGACTTCAGTAGTGAAGTCCATGATAGTAACATTTTGAACTTCATCCAACCTCATGTTAATTATCATGGAACGCTATGCTGACTGTCCTATATCGTCCTGGTTGGTATTGCTTATGGTGCTATAAGAGCTTTGTGGTTTGCACTCTGCACCATGCGGCCTGTAATGCCGAATGTTCTGGGAGCTGCTGGTTCAAATGATGTGTAGATGCCTCATGGCATTAATGTTCAACTTTGATTCAATATAAAAAAAAAAAGATTTAGTTTTAAGTTTACTTGAAAGTTCTGAGATGGTGAATGCATCTAGACATTTTTGTATTGCTTGAAAGAGTGAAATTTCACCTTCAGAGGTCATTAAAATGATCTACTTGGCTATCAACAAGATCACCTTCACTTTTAAGATAAGAGTTATTTAACCCCACCTTTTCACCATGAGGTAGAGACACTGGTTGCATAGGACATCAAAGTTTGCAATCAGGAGTGAAGATTCAAACAAAGCTTAGAAAGAAAGGCATCAGGTTTGGTGAGTAAGATAGCCAGCCTGTGAAGCATGTCTAGGTCTGTTCCCAAGTACTGTAGCCGATAGATTGATAGAAGAATGGATTTGGTTTGAGTGTTTATCTATAACAGAAAAAAAGTGCTCAAACTAGCTAGTTGTCCTGGTACAGTTACTCAGTGTTCCTACTTACTCAAGTGAACCGTCACTGGTGCTGGTCACACTGAAGAATCTTAGAACTCATTTAAATCCCAAAGGGAGCATTGTGAACTAAAAACCGGTGTCGTACTTACCAAGATACCCAGAGTCACAAAGGTTTTGGGACTTGAAATTAAAAGTCTTTTAGGTCTACCAAGCAGAAACTATTTCCTTGATTAAGCGTAGATATTATACATTCAAGGATAAACACTGAATACTTCCTTGCTTTCTTCAAGATATTTCTTTTTTAAAAAGGGCTACCATGTAGAAGGTCTGCTTTCGCAAGTATTTATTCCACATGCTTAGATCTAGACTGGACTATATTGCCCATGATCACTACTAGAAAGTAAAGAGTGGACAGACTGAGCTGGTTTAATGGGGCCTGCTCTGTTTTTCCCTTCCGTTATTATGTGTTGGAACTTCTGCTTCAAGAAAAATCAAAAATGATTTGTTGTTTTTGCTGCAAGTGAGTGGGTATAAGGATTGATGTTTTTTTTGTTTTTAAAACTGGAACACCTACTTGCCTCAAAACCTAGTGAGCAGCCCCAAATCCTTGAAATTCTATGAAATGTTCGGAGGAAGGGGTAGCATTCTATCCATTCTGCTTTGAAGTTTTGGCTCACTGAGGTTCACTCATTTTTCTATACTCCTGGTTATCTGAGAAAGCAGCAGTTTAACTGTACTGCTGATATCGTGCTGAAACAAAACAAAATTTCAAATAATCAATTTAATGCTTGAAATCGATTGAGCATTCTGGAACAGTGTCTTTCACAGAAGAGTGGTCGTATTTTTGACAATGTCTGTAGTGCTTGGTGATATGTGATTCATTGTTCACCATCTTTCCAGATATCAAACAAAGGAATGAGCATATTAGTTTCTATGTGCAAAACACATTTGTTTCTATTAAGGACTACCCTCCTAGCCACATAATGAGGAAAGTCATTGTGATACATCTAGTCTTCATTTTGTGAATAGCAACAACTTGGCAGTTCTCACAGCAAATACTGATTAAGTAGCAATAATAGAGGTTCCAGTCTTGCCTTGTTTTACAGGAGGATGTGCAGAGTTTAAAGATTTCCTTCTTGAGAATGTACAGGGGGTAAATTGAGCCATTAGGCAGATACGCCTACAGAAAATTGAGCTTTTTGAAATCTCATTATCAGCTTCACAAATGGGCAACAATAGATTGATGATCAGAGGGGCTCCCAGGAAAACACTTTGCAAGTTTTGTTTGTCAGCTGATAGCATGCTGTAAGGTTAAGAAGTAAGATGTGTAGATTGTGCTTTATGAGGCTACTTTGTTATTTTCCACAGCCTTGGTAATTAAGCTACTGGGATGGTCATGTGTTTTGTATTCGTCACAAAATTATTTCTGTTGTTGCAAAAGACTTGTGTGTACCTTTGTGGCACATTAAAAAATGCTCAGACAGCAATCCTGAATACTCTTATACTTCGTAACACTTTGGAGCTCAAAACAATAGACAACCAGGGCACTTCATTTAATCTATATACCACACAAACATGGACCAACCATGGCGGTGTTTACGCTGTTTAGAATGTCAGGATGTATACCATTACCAGACAAATTGTTGAGCACAGTAAGTAGAGAACCTTAAAAGTGTAAATTCCGTTCAAGCATTCAAAGCCTGCAGTATTCACAAACCTCTTTCCTCCTCTTTTCCGAGGTCAAAAACCAAATTCAATCCTACCAATAGACAAAAAGGTGCTCAGATTAACATGGTTCAACAGAACCCCAAGATTCATAAGACCCAAGCACCATTTGTGCACTAAAACTCAACAAAACTGCACTGCTTTCAGAAAAACAAATAAATTGATTACACCTCTACGACAGTAGATCCTGGGGAATTACTTCCTCACCTAATATCACACTGATACTGAAAACATACAAACATCTTCCAGGTCATAGCATTAGAGGAGAATATTCGAACAATTTACACCCCAATAAGCATACTCAAAGATTACTGCTAGGAATGGGCGAGCAATCCCTCAAAGCAGGCAAGAAAGGTAGCAAAAGTAAAACACAACTAATTGCACAATTAACTTGTGCAGGACGTTTTCATTAAAAAAAAAGCCTTCATACTGCAAATTGAGGAAATGAGAACCATATTATTTTTTATATTGGACAAGTGAGAGAGAATCTGGGCAACACTTCAAATGTAATTAGCAGAATAAATCAAACCATTAAAGAAAGCTTTTAAGTATTTTAAAGGCAAATAACACATACATCTGGTGAACACTTGAAAAGCTAGAGTTGAAAAAGAGCAGCAAGCGGGAGGTGCCTATAGGCAGCTAGCCACTAACAGAGAGCGCACGAGTAAGTGATGGGAAGAGGGAGTCATTTAAGGATGATAACTCTAGAAGTCAGAAGGCTTACCCTCCCCCAGCAGCCACAATGCTGGTCACACCGTTCCATAAAGAACATTCCCTAGTACTTTCATTTGGGTGCTTTCATTTGGGTCTCAACTGGAACCCATTTTCAGATTTATTCAGCATAGAGAAACATGCTGCCACTGCTAAGACAAACCACATGAAGTGCACCACATCAGGTGGAGACTGGATAATAGTCCATAGCAAATGCATGATTACTTCAATGTAATGAGATCCTAGACTGCGCAGATCTTCCTATGTTCCATAACATCCAGATAACAGTAGGAAAGTAATACACACCTAACAGTTCAGTTGAAGGAACGTTGAATTTTACAAACCAAATTCTTCAAAACTGATATTGCAAGGTACGCAACCATATTCCCCTACAAGTACTACTTATTACCTCGCACCTTAGATTCCAATGTTAGTGATGATATCATTGGCAAACTCAATGGTGATATCACTGAACTATGTAAGAACTGAGCAACTGAAATGTGAGACGAAGCACAACATGAGGCAACCTACATCGGAGCCATAATCAAGCTACTGCCTTCATCCAAGTAAGACCTGCATAGATCATAGGAATGTGTGTTGGGCACCGGTGAGAGAGCGCATAATGGCAAAACCCACCCTCTGTATACATTGTGGTTTAATAAACTAACGTTGCTCCACATCTAAAACTTTGATACCATTTGGTATATTCCATTCTAAAATGCAATTTTCCCCATGACATGGGCTTCATTTCTCACTGCATCTTGTTTGCTGTTAAATCAATAAAAAGATTTCAACCTAAAATGCAATTATCTTTTGTTCCACTCACAACAATCTCCTCAGCACAGTCCTCCTTAAATTTTCCTATGGCATGTTTAAAAAATGGGTGTTGCAACACAACATTTCACTGTGGTGCCAGCAAAAGACTACTGTCTGAAGCTCAACATAGTCAATAGGACCAGTCTGTAAGGGCCCTCATCAGACTGGAGTATTAAAGAGGAATAGCAAACCAGCATGCCACCAATGGTGCAGGCCCTGGAACTATATGGTTAGCTTTTCTTCAGATGCTAGGATTGTTTGAAAGTACTTGAAAACGAAGGCAAACAGCAGAAAATACAATATGTGTTGCTTTCTAACACACATCTACATTTCCAAGTTCAGAAATGTTCTTATACAAATGTTTAGTTTAACCGAAACTGGTGTTCTTTCCACAGGATTCCTATTATAGTTTCTTTTTAAATGTTCTATATGCCTAGAAGTGGGTGGGAGCTGTAGCATAGCAAGTATGTGATGGGTCCTGGTGCAAGCAAGGAAAGTGCCCCATTTCACGCTGTTGGGATAGTAAGTTACAGCAATTATCAGACTATATAGGCTCCTAAGGAATCTGGGCCCTGGTGCACTGCACCCTCTGCATCAATGGCAGCTACGGTCCTGGGCTGGAGTCAGACATTTAATGCCAATATAAAACAGCTTAAGTCACCCTGGTGAGCACTCTCAATTCACTGCTCCTCTGCTTCTTAACATAGTTACTTATGGTGTTGTCAGGTTGAATGGCAATTTATCTGGACTGCATTAATGGCTAGAGCAAAATCAGGATTAGATGCCCTCACTGAGCTCCCGACCAGTTGTGTGTGTGCATCCCCGCTTAGCCACTGTCGTTTTCCATCAGGAGCCCAGATGTGCTACTTAACCTGCAAATAAAAGATACATCAGCAACAACAGTTCTGATGACTAGCCGGAAAAGTGCATCTTTCAATATAAGTCTCTCAACCCCACCAAAAGTACCCAAACAGCAGTCGAATAAAATTGTGTCTTTAAATCCAGTAATGGGGTTTAAATGATAGTCAAGATATTCTTTGAAAGATTCATTAATGAAACAGGATAAATGAAGACAGTTTTAGTGCTCAAACACCTTTTCCAAAAGAAACATTTTTAGTTGTGTGTGAGGGGTTCAGATTTAGCGGCATGTTTTGAATAAGTACAGATTTCACCTAATTTATAAAGATACGTTTAAGTAATTATGATTTTTTGTTTGGCCAATCAGTCTTCTTTCTTAATGAGAGTTTTTATATCCAGATCGTTCACAAAGGTATGCAGAGAATGTTTTTCCAGTATAGTTTTTAAACTAGAAGACAGGTCTTTCTAATGAAAGGGCTTTCCGTCATAAAATCCATAAATTATTACTTTTGTACTTTCTCCACAACATATAATTAGTCAACAAAACTCACATCAGGAGACTCAAATGGCATTTTGGATCCAGGATGAAACCAAATAACACATCTGATTACCTTTACAGTACAGATCATGACCTCTCTGGAAAAACAGATAGCAGCTACATCTGGGAAGCTAGTAATCCTGAGATCATTGCAATCCTGCAAAACAGCAGTCCGGATGGATGTCTTGGCCTATCTAACCTATCGAGTTTTATTGCATGTGAATAGGTGATCGAAGATTTCTCTATAGCGTGAGTTTAAATGGATCCCGTTTTTCTAAAAAGTCAACATTGCTCATCGAGTTATCTTTAAAGTGTGACTTGCAACACCACAACAAAGATGAATAAATGTAGCAATATATCTAGCGATACCAGCCCTAGAAATTGGATTCTCTAAATGTGGCATGGAAATTTCTGCAAAAAGTAGTTTCATGATGTGGACAATTACGATCAATATGAAACATAAGCATTCATTTAAGCAACTAAATTCTAAGATGTCAGATGCAGAGCGATTTTGGATCAGGATAAGAAGCTAATCGAGTTTCTGATAAAGATTGCTGTATGGGGAGGTTAGCAAAAAGGATGGAGGACTTCTACAGCAGAATTGAGAACCGTGCTTTAAGCTTAAACAAAAAGCAGCAAGAATGATTGTCATTTGCAAAAGACATTTGGCAAAATACATTTGGTATTACTGCAAGCAGGGGGAAAAGTCTCCAACCTAAAGAGTCATATGGTGCACCCGAAAAAGTAGTGGAAAGACTCTTTGGAATACAGTCATTGAAATGAAATGGATAGTGGCCATGTATCGATTGATAAGCAAAGGTCAAAAACTCATCCCAAAGTCCAGAAATTCTTGAAGATAAGGAATTACACAATATTCACCCCTCCTCTCTCTGCAGCATGCACTTGTTTGATTCCTCCCTTACAGAGAAAGGCAGAAACCTTTTTCAACAGTGGAACATATTTTTTGGTCTGTACCTACTGCCACGCGATGTAGAATTCTATGCAACACTATTGCCCAATTATGGAAAACACACACTGCTCTAAAGTTATTTGAGTCCATGAGTTAACAAATAACCGTAGTCTGATGAGCCAAGTGGAATGGGACTAGAACATTGAGAGCTGTATTACTCATTGGAAGTGGAGGCAACTCTTCCTTAAGGCCCCCTCACTTTAGACCTTGTGTTTGGGTCAAACATACCTCTTGAAATACGGTTGATGCTGCCTGAACTGTTGTTCATATTGGTTTAAGTGTGGGAACGAAAGGACTGCATTGGGCCAGAACTTGTCTGCATGATGTGACGTCTCAGTAACTTTGTAGATTGCTTCCATAATTTTCTCTATTTTTTGGGCAAGAGTGGGGCTCAACATAAAAAGGCAGGGCTTAGATGAACTGCTGAACGTCTGGGGGAAAACTGGATGGTCAAAGCTACACATCTGTGCAGTTAATAGGCTTGCATTAATTTGCTGATATGCTGTACCCAATACATCTAATGCACAGTGTATGCTTGCCCTAGTAATGGTTTTGCCATTTAGGCCATACCTTGTTTTTGCATGAGGAGATTTTGAGCTGCTCCAGAATGTGCCTAATACAAGATCTTGCAAGAATTCAACGCACATCCTGTCCATATCGCGGGAATATTAGAAACTACTGTTGTAAAAACTAGAGCTAAAGACCAATAATTCAATCCTATGCCTAAGGGGCATCTGATACTGACCATGAACTAGCATACAACCACAGTTAAGGAGACTGTGGGTTCCCACTGCACTCATAGGCTGTTCCACCACCACTCCTGGATTGATTTGAAATTTCATATTGGAGCAGAATACTTGAATAACCGTACTGCTGGTTGATAATGAGTTAAGCAAGATTGCTAACCTAGACAATTCAGATTAGAAAGCCAGCAAGCTAACTTTAAAAAACGAGATCCATGTTGCAACTCCTGTTCAAGAGAAAGTTTATTATGGCAAAATTGGTATAAGGATTAAACTATCTTCTGAAGGTTAACAAAACCTAACATTGCCAAGAGAAAGTACTGGTATGGCATTCAAGAGACGATAAGATTGTGACGAATTCTGGAATGTGGAAGTTGGAAAAGAGTTAATTCATTTCACTGCCACTGTGGATGGCTGGGATAGAGTACATAATTCTCTAAAGATGATGGAACTGTCACTTCATGACTTAATCGCACTTTAAACAGAAGGAGGATGTAAATAAATATTCTTCAGATTAAATAAATGAAGATGGGATTCTTTAGTAAGATCCCGTTTAACAAAAGTACTATGCAAATGGACTTGAAAAATGTAGGCACAATCGCTCCTCCCAAAGTGTCATGTATATACAGTTGGGAAATACTCAGCAGTAAACGAGGCCAGAAGTTAGGTTTTGTGATCCATTTTTAATGTAGTAGAAGGTAGATATTACCTGACCCTACTTTGTTTAATCTGGCATGCAAATAATAGGCTTGATAAATTTCACAGATTAAGTTCTTGGCGCTCATGATACCACTGGGGTGAACATCACCAGTATCCTGATGCAAAGAACAATCTTGTCAATACAATTACCTTTCCCACCAACCTTTGACGTGGAGGATGAAAGCTTAGTGGTAGAATGGCGGTCGGCGCGCCGTGCTGAATTCCGCTGAAGAGACTTCTGCAGGCCTTCTCATCCTGCTGTCCAAGGCATCAGAAACCACCTACCAGACAGACGATGGCCAGCTGAGGACAGTGTAGTCACTGGATTGGAGGCTTACGAGGAACATGCAGGGGGTGAATCCAGGAGAGAGAATGGCCGTGACAGAGGCCCTTGGGGAGCAGAAAGCAGTGGTGTGGAGCCTTGGGGTGCAGTATAGTCTCTCCCCATGATGCAGGGGCAAGGTATGTGTGGCATCAGTGGCCCCGCAAGAGGAGTGACGCGCAGGGCCTAACATTGAGGATGCATGCCCCAGACTGGCAGGCCCACCCTCCCCGAGACAGCACTGGGACATCACTGAAGCCCTCCCCGGGCCTTAAACAGTATGGCCCAAGCACCACGGGCGGGCAAATGGCGACCTGTCCCCATGTGGGGAGAGACCAGTGGAGGCCTTGCAGGGGTAAGGGGTAAGGCACGGCCCACCTCGGCGGGACAACACGAGGTGGGGGCTTGGGAAGGCTGTGGAGAGCCTCCCTGGCCCAGAAATTGGTGTGACTTGTGAGAGACAACAAGGAGGTGCCCTTCCCCCAATCCCTATGGCATACAAATCTTCTCATTGTGTTGGTGTGCTGCCCTAAAATGACTGCCAAAGACTATTAAAAGGAGCAGTGGGGTGGGTGCTTGATGGAAGTTATGATCTCTGCAGGGGCTGAAGCTATGGTGTGGCTCAAGCAGAGGAAAATGGGGCAGCAGACTGGTACCCAGTCACAGCTGGCAGGGGCGTGGTAGTTGGATACCCACACAGAGCGCATCTTGGGGGTGATTAAGGACAATAAAGTGGCTTTGTAGCCATGGTGCTGGACTTGGTCCTACTTCATATTGACCCCAAGAAACTGGCCGGGAAAGTGACAGACAAAGAGCGTGCTTGTCCAAACCCAGACGTCCTAAAAGGGAAGCCTTGGGCTATGGACAACAAATGGGCGGCCCTCTGATGAGGATCATCTGAATCCAGCAGTAGCACTAAGGCCTCTAAGGTGGAGCTAGATGGGGTGGGCCTACCTGTGGTCACTCCAATGACTGTAGACAAACTGCTCTAACCATGGGTTCCCTGGCCAAGAACTGAGCGTAACATCAGTGGGGTACATGATACGAGGATGTCAGGGGATACACTGCCTTCGAGAGAACACTGACCTGCAGGAGGGGAGCCTCTCTCTCACCTAACAAGCACTTTTTCACATTTGTTAAAGGCTGAATACTATAGTTTTTTTTTGGGGGGGGGGCAGACATCTTGAGCATTGGGGAGGCGGGTAGTTGGGAACTCGCTGCATAAGGTGAAAGGGTGGGAGAGGTAGTCTGTTGGTTGAGGGGGTTGGGGAAAGGCCCATCAATGGGGGAGTCACACGTATATGAAGCAGACCTGAGCACTACACATGCACTTATCACATACACAAACATTGCATAGGAAAAACACTGCACTGACCTTTCTGTTGTGAAATGTAAATGGTTTGGGCAATACAGAAAAGAGGGATAGTTCGGAAATTTGTGACGTGTCATTCCCCAGATGGCATATTTTTACAGGAGACCCACCTACTGGGGAGTAACTGATTTTGTGGGGAGGGGAATGTATACAGAGCTTGGGCACATGGGCTTTTGTGGGGCGAGCATCATGATTCGCAAATCGGTGACCCTTCAGGTTTTGGGTAAATGGGAAGATGTTGGGCTGCTGCCCAGAGCACCTGGCATAGGGATGAGGTGTGGATGGCCTCGTGGCACCTTCCCCCTGGGCTGCAATCGGCTGGCTTGGTGGCAGTGGGGTGATTGGATCCTGCAACCGCTGGATGCCTTTATTGTGATAGGCAGGGATTTCAGTCTTGCGCTAAGGAGACACCTAAAGACTGTGTGAGGCACACCCCTAGACGGATACCAGATTCGGGGCATTTGTGGAGGCTTTGGGACTGGACGACCCGTGGAGGTCCACACACACACACACATGAGCAGCAGTACTAATTCTAGACAAATAGGATGGCATCTATCCAGACTAGTTTACTTTCTGATCCTGTTGGGATAACTGGGACGGTGTCACGACAAAAGATAATTAGCGAGAGGAATCTCGGATCATTCTCGACTTGTGATGCAACTAGCTCAACCACATACCCGCACTGAGAGGTGCTGGTCACTTGATCTCTGGGTCCTCACTGATTGGGCAACTTACCCTCGAATAAAGGACACAACAAAATTGTTTAAGGAGAATAATGGCTCTGTGCACTCAGATGTCATTGTCTGGGAATCCTTTAGACAGTGATAAGGGGTCCGATGAAAGCCCTTGTGGTAGGGCAACGGCAGGAGAGGGAGGGCGCACGAGATGGAAGGATGATTGTTACAGTGGGAATCACATTACGTGGCCCATCCCAGTCAGTGGCTGGGACCCCTATAGAGCCAAAACAAGAATAATATCATTGTCTTATGCACCAACAGGCCAGGATGATCTTTAGAACCAAACCGTATTAATCATAGGAGGGGGGAAATAAGGTGGGAGAGGATAAGTCGGGTGAAGTGAGGCAGGGAAACTGCGAGCTTTAGCTCACGAGATGGGGGGAGGGACAAAGGTGGGTGCAAAAGGTCATTACACCCGCCGGGTGAGTCGTGGAATTGGCAGCAGAAATAGCACATACGGTTGCAGACTTCCTGCATCACCTCTACACCCCACGGCTGTATAACGCAGACAAGTGCGAAATAGGGGCTTTCTGGTGATATACCAATGCCTACTTTAGGGGGAGAGGGTGAGCAGTGAAGCTTCCCGAGGAGGATCTACGGCAAATAGAGATTGCGGAAGCATGGTCTCAATGAATAACGGGAAAGCTCAGACCTAATGGCTTCCCCCAGAATTCTTTAAATGCATAACGAGCCAAGTAATAAAGCCAATATGGATTATGCTCCAAGAGTCCAAACAAAAAGGGGAACTGCCTAGCTATCTGCAAAATGCAACAGAAGTCTTCATCAAGAAGAAGGGTTGCACCCGCTCCCCTGCCCCGAGTTCCTCTTACTGCCCGATCTTGCTTCTGAATGTGGAGGTGAAACTGCTAGCAACGGTGCTGGCGAACCGCTTAACACGGGCTAAGCACCAGGTGGTGGTGCAGGATCAATCTAGTTCACCAGGCACAATCTTCGGTGCCTTTTCAGATGTCTGGCAAGGGAGGATGGACCCAGCAGCATTTGTGCGTGGCCTTGGATGCAGAAAAGGCATTTGACTCTGTGGAATGGGAGTAAGTACAGGCGGTATTGGAACACGTGGGTTTCTGCCCCCGGATCCGGGTTTGGGTTAAATTGCTCTGTGCCAACCCAGGGCTCGTGTGACAGGGCGCTCTCAGCACAACTACCCCTGGGGAGAGGAACTAGACAGGATGAGAGCTGTTCATTGTGCTTTTTTGCATTAGCTATTGAACCAGTGGCCAACTAGATTAGAAAAGATGCTCTGAACCGGAGATTGAAATGGGACCAGGATTGGGAGGATGGGATTTCACTTTATTCGGATGATGTTCTTCTCTATCTGGTCGGACCAGAGGATTCATACAACAAGTTTCTGGAGATCTTCAGGGTGTTCGGATGCTGGTAGGGGCTCCAGATGAATTGATCCAAGTCCAGTCTCTACCCTTTGGGCGGATAGGAGATGTCTGGGCGAATCAGGCCATGCTGACTTTTCAAGAACTTCATTCCCAATACAAGCTGGCTAGTGAACAACACTTGAGGTACCTTCAGTTGAAGCACCATCTCAAAGCTCTTATTCAGCCCAGAAATGAGATACCAGTGGAAAGCCCACTAGAATATAGAGTACTGGGAGCGCCTCTCCACCGCTATGCGATTTCTGCCTGTTGAAAATGGCCCTTTTGCAAGGTTATCCCCAACCTTTTTACTTCTTCCTCCTATTTGTTCCTGACCGGTTGGTGTTGGTTTTAGGACTCTGGGCACTTCACCACTGCTAATCAGTGTTAAAGTGCATATGTGCTCTGTGTAAATCGTGTTATGGATTGGTGTTTCCATGATTGGATAATTGATTTAATTGTTAGTCCCTAGTAAAGTGCTCTGAGAGTGCCAGCGCCTGTAAATGAAATGCTACTAGTGGGTCTGCAGCACCGATTGTGCCCCAACATGAGTAGCCCTGAAAAGGTAACTCAAACCTGCCATGTCGACTTGGCCAGTGCACACACTTGCCAGTCCCTAACCTTCCCTTTTCTTACAGGTCAGGCACCCCCAAGGTAGGCCGAAGATACCCCTGTGGGCAGGGTGCAGTGTATGTGAAAGGTAGGACATGCCCTGGTATGTGTGTGGCATGTCTTGATAGTGAATTACAGCCAAATTCGTTTTTCACTATTGCAAGGCTACCTGTTCCCCATGGGACAGAATGGGAAGTTTGCTTATAACATCTTTTAAACATAACTGGCCCGGGGTATTGGGTAAGAAAATAAAGATTAGTATGCCTGAACTCAGAATCTAAAGATGCATCTTTTAGTGAAGGTGGTTTTTATATTCTGTGTTTGAAAATACCACTTTTAGAAAGTAGGTATTTTCTTGCTCCGCCTATGCTGGAATGTGGACTGCCTGTCTGGGTTTTGGATGACAGAAGGCTGGGGAGCGGGAGTGGCTCCAGATAGTCTAGGATTTGTCAGGAAAGGGCTGAATAGATTTGGGCTGCAATTGAAGAAGGGGGAGGCGATTTCCTTGCACCTCAAAGGGCCTGGTCTGCCTCTGACAATGCCATCTCCACCTCCTGCCAGGAAGTCACACCAGAGAAGGCAGAACTGGTTCTGGCTGGGCACAGACACTCTCTGCCTAAGAGATCAAAAGATTTTGGGATATAAATATTGGGGCCCAGACCCCTGAACTTTAGAACTCTTTTGGATCAAGGAGACTGCCAAGAAGAAGAGCTGGAAAAGCTGTGAGGAGGGACTACCACTTTGCTGTCCAATTTGCTGTGTTGGCCTGCAGTGGCTGCTTCCGTCTTGGGCAGTAAAAGGACTGGACTGAACTTTCTGCAATCTACTTTTGTGAGTTTCTCTAAGGGCTTGAGGTAGAGCTTGCCCCCTGTTCAAGAAGTCTCAGGAACAGCAAAGACTTCAAGCTCTTCTGCCCTCAGCACTGCGGACTGTGTTTTGTGCTGCAACCCGACGACGTCTAAGACGCCGCTGCCGACTCCGTGTCCTGAAGGCACCGCAGAGGGCAACGCAAAAGCGACCATGGTCTCACCAACAACGCCTGATGACGCCGCCACCGAGCCGCTGCTCGCTCCGCGACCTGTGGACACCGCACTCCGCACCGCTTCGCAACGACATCTTCTCACCGTGACCCTGGTCTCACCGACGCCTGCTGACACCGCCACCGAGCCGCTGCTCGCACCGCGACCTGTGGGCACCACACTCTGCACGCCTCACGGCAACGCCTTGGCCTCCCCGACAACGACACTCCACGCCGAAATGGACGCAGCTGCTTTCACCGTGGTTCGAGGGCACTGCTTGCAAAGTTACACGATGCACCGCCCTCATCCCGCACCACAGCCTTGGCCTACGGATGCTGGTGCCATCGACTCCAGTTTGTCAGTGGACGAAAGCGTTTCAGCAACGACGCCGCTGACGAGCACTGCCATCTCGCACCACGACCCTGGTCTCACCGACAACGCCATCTGACCCCAACACCAAGCTGCTGCTCGCACCGCAACCTGAGGGCACTGCACGCAACACTTCGCACCACAGCACACGACGCCTGCCGACACCATCGCTCCCGACTCCAACTGAGAGGAGATCAACCTGCAACGCGGGTGAGAATGGAGTGTAAAGTAAGTGTAAGTAAAAAGATGCCCATGCATATGAAAAGGGAAACTGCAACGGCCACAGGTGCCTGGGGAGAAGGGTGGGTGCATGTGAATCCACTGCACTAATAGCCTCGAGCAGATACTTGGAGGTAAGGAACAATCTGTTCGAGGCATGTGTGACTGTAGATATACATGCTTGGCATAGCTTGTAAAGCAGTGCCCTTCAAAATCAGTGGCTAACCTGTGGGTATTGCAGTTGTTTGAAAGAGTGCACGTAGCACTGCCTGACCTATATTAGCTTATTGGCGTGCTAGAACATACACAGAAAAATGTTTAGTGAAGATGTGTGGTTTAGACCATGCAGCTGCTTTGCATGTCAGCTATTGGAATGTTGTATAAGAATGCCACAGAAGCCCCCATCTTTCGAGTAGAGTGTGCCCTAAGGAGTGTAGTAGGTAAGTTCTCTTGGCTTTAACATAACCTATTTGAATGCACTTCACTATCCATCTGGCAATCTCTGATTTGGACACAGACTTTCCTTTATGAGGAGGCAAAAAAAGCAACAAATAGCGGTTTTGTCTTTTTGAAAAGTTTTAGTTACATCGATGTAGTACAGAAAGGCTAATGCATGGAGAGCCCTTTCCGCAACAGAGTCTGCTTGAGGGAAATAAACTGGCAACTTGATTTATCGAGGTGAAAGTAGAAAACAACCTTTAAAAGGAATTTGGAGTAGGTGAGAAGAACCACCCTATCCCGGTGGAGTTGGAAAAAAGGTTCTTCTAAAGTTAATGCTTTGAGCTCACTAGCATGTTAAAGAAAGGTAATGGCAATTAAAAATGCTACTTTCCAAGAAAGTTATCGAAAGGGGCAACTATGTAGGGGTTTGAATGGAGGACACATCCATTGTGTGAGAACAATGTTAATATTTGAGTAATATGTGGGTGGAACCACTCTTAAGTCCTTCCATGAAGGCTTTAATGACTGGTATTTTGAATAAACAGAGGTGTTGTCTATTCTGAAGATAAGCAGCAATTGCACCAAGATGCAAAAGTATGGAAGTGAATGCGAGCCCAGAGAGCTGTAAATGCAGCAAGTAACAAACAATGTTTTGTACTGAGGCATTGAATGGATGAATTCGTTTAGTATGACAATAGCAAAAAAATGTTTTCATTTAGCTACATAGCATGCTTTAGTGCTAGGCCTACGGGATTCTTTGAAAATGGTCATACATTCAGGCGGGAGATTGAGGTTACCCAATTCTATGGCCTCACGAGCCAGACCGCCAGGTTGAGTGCCTTTGGATCTAGGTGCCTGATTTCTCCATTGCTCTGAGTGATAAGTTCCGGCCAGGGGAAGCTCATCGCTGGGAACTACTGAGAGGTCTAGTAGCATTGTGAACCAGGGCTGATGGGTCCACGTGGGAACCACTAGTATCAGCGAGAGAGATGTTTGCTTGAGTTTCCGAACCAGAAATGGATGGAGAGGAAGAGGTGGAAAAGCATAAGCAAATATATTGGACCAATTCATCCACAGAGCACTGCCTTCGGAAAGTGGGTGAGGGAACCTGGAGGTGAGTCTGGGCATTGGGCATAGTCTGCAGTTGCAAACAGATCTATGTGAGGGAACCCCCACCTGTTAAAGTAAGGGAGGAGTGGCTTGGGGTGGAGTTCCAATTTGTGGAGTTGTTGCCACATCCTGCTGAGGTCAGCAAAATCGTGGTCTGGTCCTGGGAGGTGTTCCGTTAAATGAACGTTGGGATATAGAGCCCAGCGCCAAAGGGTCTGAGATGGGCAAGATAACTGCGGAGGATGTGTCCCCCCTCCCACGTTTTTGTAGATAGTACATTGCTGTCATATTGTCCGTCTGGACTAGGACAACCTTGCCAATTAGATGAGGTAGAAATGCTTTCAATGCTAGGTGAACAGCTTAAAGCACTAGGTAGTTGATGTGGAGATTCTGGTGTTTGGCTTCCCAAAGACATTGTATTGTGAGATCCTGCAAGTGTGCACCCCAGTCGGTGAGTGATGCATACGTTGTCAGAGTGATGTGGGGAACAGGTTCGAGGAAAGGCCACCCTTGTAACAGGTTGCAGAGAGTGATGAGTGTGGAGGTCTATCAACACTAGACCTTATAATTGACCCTGTGACTTGTGACTGAGGCCATTGTTGCACTAGGCATTCCTGTAATGGACGCATGTGTAGTCGTACATGCGGTACTATGGTAATGCAGGAAGCGATCATACCTAGGAGTTGCATGACTAATTTCCCTGGGAGCACTTGATTAGTCTAGAAGCAGGGTATCAATGTCTAGAAATTTTGGTTTTGCACAGTATTGGGATAGGTTAATCCTACTTGTGTGTTTAGAATACCTTTTAGATAAGGTTGAAGCTGCAGTGGTTGAAGGTGAAATTTGGCGACATTTATTTATGAGTCTTGTAGAGCGCGCGGCTACCCCCAACGGGGGTGTCCCGGCGCTGTGGACGGCAACGACGAGAAACTAGGAGTTAGTAGCTGGGAAACAGCCATGTCTTGAGCTTACCTCTGAACTGAGATTCCAGCTCAATCAATCGAATGCTTAACGGGAAGGAGTTCCACAGATTACATGACACCACCGCAAAGGCTCTTCCTCCTTTTCTGGAGCAGAGGAAGCGGGGAGGCTGCAGGAGGCGGAGATGGTTAGACCTAAGTGCACGGGAAGAGTGCACTAACTTCAGCCTATTTCTTAAGTATCCAGGGCCGTTCCCGTTCAAGGCCCTGAAAGTAATGACTAGGGCCTTAAACTGAATGGGGGAGGATATCGGAAGCCAGTGAAGATTCTTTAAGTGTGGGGTGATAGAGTGGCGGTAGGGTACCTTGACAATTAGTCTGGCAGCAGCGTTCTGGACAATCTGCAGCCGGTGTAAGAGGTAGGCTGGGGCGCTCACATATAGGCAATTGGAGTAGTCCAGGTGGGAAGTAATGAGGGCGTGAACGACCGTTTTTAGTGAGTCCAATGGCAAGTAGGGCGCGATTTTACTGATCATGCGCAACTTGCCAAAGCAAGCGGAGGTGACTGAGGATTTGGGTTGAATATGCCAACTCATTGTCAATTTGGACGCCAAGGTTGCGTGCCACTTGCACCGGGGATGGGGGGGGGAATTCAACTTGTGTGGCCACCACAACGTCGGCGGTAGAGGAGACTTTTGGTTAAAGAATAGAACAGATCGAGGAGCACCAGTATGGCTACTTCGCCTCTGTCCACGCTCTCCCTAATTGTTTCAGTGGCCTCTAAAAGGGCTGTGTCAGTACTGGATCCGGCTCTGAAGCCGGACTGAGAGTCGTGGAGAAGATTTCTAGTCTCTAGAAATTCTGCCAGTTTCTGAACTACTTTTTCCAGTACTTTAGCAGGTTTGGGGAGAAGCGATATGGGCCGATCGTTACTAAATATAGAAGGATCAACCTCGGGTTTTTTCAGGATGGGGATTACTGTGGCCTGTTTCCAAACAGAAGGGAAGTGCCCGGATAGAAGGGAGGTATTCCATATGGAAAGAAGTGGGTAGATGAGGACCGGGGCTAGGGAAGTGAACATCTCGGCCGGAACTGGATCAATAGGGGAACCTGATTTGCATTTTTGCTTTTTCAGAAGGCCGTGTCTAGGGAGACAGGCTTAAAAGAGCAAAGCCTGGCTTCACTAGAGTTAGTGCACAGTGGGGTAGTCTGGTCGCCAGTCCCCTCGGCAGAGTTGAATGTGGAGAAAATATCAGATTTTGCTGTGGAAAAAATCAGACAGACATTAATGGTGAAACCTAAGTAATGGAGCAGATCTATGGTAGCTTGAGTATGTTGCTAGCACTGATGATTGGTGCTGGCCTTGATAAGCCAATCACCCAGGTATGGGATTATGTGGAAGTTTTGTCTGCATAGGTGGGCAGCAACCACTGCTAGACACTTGGTAAATATCCAAGCTGCAGTTGTCACCCTGAAAGGGAGGACTTTGAACTGATGTGTGCCGGCTTTCACAAATCTTAGGTATTTGCAATGTGCTGGGTCTATTGTTACGTGAAAATCGGTGCCTTTTAGGTCTAGTGCAGCTAGAAAGTTGCCATATTGGAGAAGTGGGATCACCTCTTGGCGATTGACCATATGGAATTGCTCTGACAGGATATACTGGTTTAGGAGGCTGAGGGCTAAAATTGGACATAAAGAGACGTCCTTTTTGGGGATTAGGAATTATAGGGAGTATACCCCTGAACCTGATGACATGGCGGGACAGGTTATATACCTCCTTTAAAAAGAGCTTGAACTTCCATTTTGAGCAGTGTTTGATGTTCTAGTGATAGCCTGTGGGTGGAAGGTAGATTGTTGGGAGGTGTGTAATGAGCTCCAGACAACCATGTTGGATAATATCCAACAACCACTGGTATAATGTGGTTGATTGCAATCTGGGTTAAAAATCCTATAAATGACCCCGACAGGTGTGTTACAGTCGGGGGAGGAGAGGGTAGTCATTTCCTAGCAGTGGGTGTTGAACCACATGGGGAAGCACCTTTGCTACCCTTGGCATTGTTGTCCCTGAAGTAACCTCTTGTAGAGGAGTGTTGACTTTGGGCACCACCATCTCTTCCCACTGTTATCAAAGAGGTGGTTTTGGGAACTCCCCGAAAGTTGGAGTGGCGAAAGGAGCCACGGGGAGAAGGTGTTTGAAGGAACCCAATTGCTTTCGCCGTCTGTCTTTTTACATTTTCTGTAAGGTCTGGTCAAATTGGGGACCAAAAATGTTGTTTGTCAAAGGGCATATTAAGTGAATTTAATGGATTTAAAACCAGAAATACGAAACTATGAGTGGTGTCACATTAAGATTCTGGTATTGATGTCTCTAGCTGCAGCACTAGCAGAGTCTAGGGCACAGCCGATGGAGGTATTGGATATTAGCTTCCCCTCGGAAACCAGTTCTTGCCCTCTCGTTCTAAACTCTTCTGGGAGATATTGGAGCAGGTCCATCTCATCCCAGTGAGCACAGTCATATCGAGCAAGCCAACTGAGTTGGCAATACGCCAAAGATTGGCAGATTGCCCTGCAATCTTTTTCCCTGCCGCATCAATGCACTTGATTTCTTTGACAGGCAGCAGGGCATCTCCCCTAGCTTGCGAGTTAACTCCCTTGTGAGCAGTGGTAATTATTAGCAAGTCTGGTGGTAATTGGCCCTTAACGTATATAGGATCAGATGAGGAGGATTTACATTTATCTACTGTTTGCGTTATAACCTTAGCTTTAATAGGGTCTTTAAAAATGTCCTCAGTGTGTCTTAGCATGTCTTTTAGAATTGGTAGATACGGAGTAGCCTTATGGGTAGATGAAAGGGTCAGAAAGAGTAAATCCTCTATGGGTTCCTTGTGGAGCTGTACAATCGTGAAAGGCAGCAGCTCTACAGAATAGCTCCTGATATACTGTTGAGTCATCAGGAGTGGAGGGATGAGTGGGATATAAGTCTGGGTCCATGTCCATAAGTGGCCCAGGGGTCAGGGTGTGGTGGTGTCCCAACAGCGTGGAATCCTCAACCATGCCCACCTATATCGTATTGTGGAGAGTCCTGAAGTGAGAGGTCTAGTGCGTCTCCAACAGACTGTACTGGAGAAGGTGAGTCTGGTGCAAGTTGTGAAGGTGGTGAGAATGATGGAGGAGACAAAAGGCTGGTGGCTTTGTCATATTTGTTCCCTTTTTTGATGGCACTGGTGAGTCAAAAGCCTCCTGCAAAGACAGCTGTCTTTTCCGTAGTGAAGGAATCGGAGCCGAAGCCTTGGTAAGGATATGGCAAGTAAGAGGCTAGATGTGGATTTGTTTTTGTCTAGCATCCAGCTTCTCCAGGAGTCTATGAAGAAGGGGCTCCACTGGCTTGTCAGAATCGGGTTTGGAAGCCTGCTTCAAAGCTTTCGGATCCAACCCAGGTTTTGGTGCCTAAGTTCAGCTCGGTGTCAAAGTGATGGCCACCGAAGGTCAGCTCGGTATCGATGGTACGCTCGGCACAGAGGTGGTCGACGCCGAAGACTTTAGCTTTATTAAGTGTTTCGGCGATGATTCGGAGGATGGGGCGCCCAAACCAGTCGCCCGGTGCCGACCATGGCCAGAAGGCAGTGGTAGCCTCCTGATCAAGAGGGGCCATGTTTCTTTTGTAGTGTTCAATGCTGTGTTGAGAGACAGGGGCTACCGCACACACGGGCTGTTGAGCCGGTGTGACTTCCTCCATGTCCAGGTCGATCTTGAGGTCAGAACCTCAATGGAGAACGCCTCTTCTTCTGCAACCGATGATTGAGGGTGTTCTTCGTGTTCTTGGAAGTCTTCATAGCCGAAGATGTACGGAGTGTCCTTGATGTTTCTCCGCTGCACCTTGAGCTGATGTGTTCAACGGTCTCGGGAGGTTTACTTGGAGCTGAAGGTGTGACAGGATTAACAATCAGCCTCGGTGTTCTGGTGACAAACACAGTTTACAGACCTGATTTAAGTCGGTCTGGGGATATTTCGCATGGCAGCAAGAGCAGTAACGGAAGGGCGTACATTCCATCACCAGCAGGGCATTCTCTGTAGAACCTGATGGAGATTGAGGAAAAAGCCCCAAAGGGCAATGTCTTGGAGGGCCGTAGTAGAAGTGCGTTGGCTGGACTAGCAAAGTAGCTAAACCGTGATACACAGAATTGGAAACGCGATCGAAACAATAAAAAGGGTGAATGTTGCATGAACCGAAAAGAGCACTGTAACTGCCTCAAACCGGAGTGCAGGCACACATATCCAAACTCAACAGCGGAAAGAAAACAATCTAACAAAGGAGTCAATGGACATGCACATGATCACTAGGAGTCACTCGAACACATGACTCAAAAGTCTACTTTGAAGATAAACAACTTGCACACATCCGGAGCCAACACTAGATGGCAGGAGTATGCCAAGCACATGTATCTACAGAAACACATGTCTCAAACATACACCTACTAAACTAATAAGCACAAACCTGAACGTCACCTACTTTTGGAAAGTATCTCATCAGGAAACCAATTCAGATTAGACATATCTACAGAGGATACAGGAACATAGATCATTCCATGGTAGTTTTGCCTTTGGGGCAAAACATTTTTTTTATTCTAACAAGAACATGTGATACCAAGGGTATGTATGTATGCCATCTCTGGCACACAAAACAAGCTAACCTTCCAAGTCTTCAGTAAATATTTCACAAAAACCCAAATCTGCACAGGACATTTATTTCATGCTTGTATCTAAGAAGTTAACTTCACAAGAATTGGGATAGTAACTTAAGACTACAGTGTCTAAAGAAAGGACTCAAAGAAGGACTGCCTTATTGTCAGACACATTTTCAGTGCAGAAGGGCCATGTCAAAGAATCTTGAGCTAAGTTTTTATTAAAGTGTCATACTCAGATGAAACACAAACCAATACCTTCAGAGGCAAGGCTCTTAGCACTGGGGGGATTAAATATGACCGGCTTAATTACACACAATAGCTGCTCATTTTCCTTTGACAGTTTTTGGAATGAACATTTGCCCCTATACAACAAGAAGTCTGTGCTTAACACATCTTTTAACATGCATATCAGTAATTAACATGCTGAAACATGCTTTTGTTATAAATTAGGTTCAACTTTCATGCAAGACATTTCAATAAGCTGTAATTGAAAGACTGAGACAAGCAAGAGCCAAAACAGAGGTAGACAGTGTAGCAGAAAGTTGCACCCACCAGCAGCTCACCTTTTGAGCACCTGAGAAAGCGTGGTAGAAGCAGGACACATATGTCATGATGGCCTTCTCATCTGGCCTCAGAGTGCCTACAATATCTGCGCAGGAGAGAGAGAGAAGGAAGGAAAGAAAGAATGAAATAAGCAGACCCAGCCCATGCAGATATCTTGCGCCCTGGCAGGCAGCACAGGAAAGCATTGCTCCAAGACAACTGAATCCAGGACCTCAGTCTGTGTCGGGACTCTGCTCACAGGGTACTGTCCACAACAAATCTGTTGTAAGAGTTTATAATAAGGGCCAACTCTGTGTAGAGGACTTTCAAAGGCAAACACAACAAATACATTAAGAGTGCTAAATGAAAATAATTGTGAAGGCCAACATAGATAGCACTTATATGCCAATGCCTTCATATGCTTTGCCACTCTCCAGTTTGTGTACCCTGCATTAACCCTCATCTTGCAACAGTTTTTGTATGTCAAATGACTTGACTGTCACAATCTTAAGCAAACTAACCAAAAATGCCCAGAAGAAAGACATAGCTAGATCAAATCATTTGAAATTTTTATCTTCATGATTCGTTGGTGAAAAAAGCCAGACAGCATTAAACTGCAAGTTGACTTCTAGGTAAGTATACCAAAGTGCATGTTTACCAGGTACCCTAACCTAGACTGAGACAATCGCCAAGGAAAACAACAGCACACCAACTGCCTAAAATGCTCCGAGCTAGCTCCAGTTTTTTCCCCCGAACAATTTGCAGTGTAACTTTTCCAATTAGAATCAAGCCAATTCATTCTCAATTTTTGAAAACTCGTTCAGTCCACATTACAAAAGAAGCACATTCAACATCCCATACACTTAAAATTGCAGGTGCAATTTAGAATGGCATAAGTTAATGTGGCATGATTAATGCCGGAAACAATACCTCAAGAATAACCAAAAGACAACCTCGGTCCACATCTTTAAAATCTATAATCTGATGTTTTGAATTTCTCTTTATGTCCAAAAGGAAAAATCTTTGCCCATGAATCACCACAGACAAAACTAAATATCTACAAACACTGGCAGATAAAGTAAAGATACAAAACTTGTTTAAAAAAAAAAAAGGCTAAACTGTGTCTTACTATCATCCGATAGAGCATTTCCCAGTAAATCCAGTCAGAATGCCTTGCTCTTGGCTCCTCCTCTGCTTCTAGACATTTTACTTTGCCGGCCCTATTAACTAGTCCAATCCAATTATTTAAATGTTTTAATAGGCTCTAGCACAATTCGACCAAGGGACCACTTTGGTGATCACAGTGTAAGCAGGTCTGGACACAAACAGAGATTCAGGGGACCAGTTAAAGTTCACCACCATCTGCAAGAGAGAAAGGAAGTAAGCAAGTGACGTTGCCAAGGGGCAGCCCAGCAAGAGATGCTGCCCAGACATTGGATACCTTCTGAGCTCCAGAAAAGGCGTGGTAGAAGGAAGACACGTAAGTCATGATGGCCTTCTCATCAGGACGAGCTGTGTTGACAATGTCTGCAATTCAATGACAAACGTTAAATCATAAGAAAGGAGAGTGGGGCCTCCAGGTTTCCATATTCTGCCAGCCACTTAGGCTGCAAACAATATAGGCACCATGATGGCAATCCCCCTACTCCTAAAAAAATACACAAGACTCACCTTCTGCATCTAACATCTTGGGAATGTCAAGATACTTTTCAGCCACTTCAAAGGCATTGTTCAAGTTGGTAACCGGATCATCCTAAAAGACAGATCAGCTAGATGAGCTAAGATTGGTCTATGTAGCTGAACAGATCCAGAATCACACAACAAAGGAACAAAGCAATACATGAAAAAAGAACTACAATGGAACATGTCAGATGGGTGAATTTGTGTAAACAGCCTTAACTACTCTTCGTTTTAACTGTATTGACTAGCTGCACCTTTGGGTACATTTGCTAAGTGTATAAACTGTACCTGAATGAGACAGACACATGCGTGCCTCTTTTATGAACTTTTGCTCATCCATGCAAAATTACTTCAGAACTCCAAATGCAGTACAGATTCATTCGAAGACTTAAGTACATCAGTTGTGAAGGAAAGATGGAGTCCTAATGGACAACTATATTCTATCGAAAGAAGTGTATAAAACTAACTTTGATCATTTTGAGGGCAGAGCAATTTAAAGGCTTTAGGCCAGCAAACAAAGCAGGTCACAGAACATTAGTTACAACCCTGTGCTGGGGAAACATCATTAGACCAGGGTTTAAGTCATATTGTGCATGGGGTTCCCTTATAGCAGGAAAGATGAGCAACAGATCATCATTCATCAAAGATGATCATATTTTCAAAATAGTATCATACTCTTATCCCTTCAAAAGATCAAGATAATGAATTTACATTCAAGCAAGACTCAAAGTGGTCTGTGGGCGAACAGGTAAAAGAAAGCAAGAAAAGATATTTAAGTGTAACTAGTTTCATATTTATCACCACATATTAAAAGAAACTGAATTTTCAACAATCTGTTTGGGCCTTAACAACTCTTACTAATAGTCTGGATTGGCTTTATGACCCACCACATTTTTATTTATTTATTTATTTTAAACAAAATCCTTATTGCATTTTAGCAATATACAGCAAATTGATTCGTATTTCTGTTTAGTCATGTTGACATTTAGCATATGACTGCATTACATTTACAGCTTGACAATTTAGACTAACATTGCTTGGTTTACAAAGCAATACGCAATTCAAATAATCATAACCCACACTCCACTCCCACCTACGCACTAGACTTACCTAGTGAGAGGTCTGCAATTGGGAGGCTGTGTGTGTGGATATTCATAAGTCATTATGTGTATTCTGTTGGAGGCGATTATATTATCAGTGTTACTGCAGAAAACACAACAATGGGGGTTGGGCTCTGCCACAATTAAAGTGGGGCCCATATCAAGAAATCTCCCAAAGTAGTCTATGTAGGAAGTCTGAGTTAGTCACTCCCCGCCTCCATATCTTGTGCCCACAACACCTCTAATAATGCATTCTATTCGAGCGATATGGGTTTTTACGCAGACTTCTATACTCCTCTGGATGTAAAGCCCCACTTTCAGCTAGACCCAGAGCAATAGCTCCTCCTGCCATTGAGCCACCAGTAAAGCCTGCAAGGATTTGCATGTGAGAAAATGGTTCTATATATACTGGACCAAAGTAAGATACAGTGTGTATAGAGTCCACAATTCCCAGAGGTTTAACAGAGGTTAAGTCAGGTCTGACCTTACTCTCTAAAGTGGTAGCTTGGTCGAGCAGTAAGGCAGTACCAGAGGACAGTGTAAAGCATTTGTTGTACAGACCTAGTCAGCAAAAGATTTCACACACTCAAGAACTGAACTCCAGGCCAATTGTTTTGTATCAAAAGATATAGTTTTATTTTTAGAACCAACAGGTATCAAAATATACTTTTCTCCATATGAGTGATCTCAGGTAGTTATTTTGCAGAAAGGCAATAAACTTTGTAAGCACAATAGGTACAGTAGTTGCAATTGGCAACACCATTCTAAACACAATTTAGGGTTTTTCTACATAAATGCAGCTGATTACTTTATAGATTACTTTTGTAACTCCAGGACTGGATCCTATATTCAGTCCTGGGGTCTAAGCTGAAAACAGTTTGGTAAAAACGTTTTGGTTATTGCAGTGATTTTTTAAGAATATAAAGGTATTTCAAAAGTTGACACTTAGAAACTTTTCAGTGAAAAGCTAGCAATGTTATCCTATGGAAGGAAATTAAAGTCACAGGCAAGGTAGGTTCTCGTTACTTTTGTAATCCAGGACTGGACTCCTAGGTTCAGTACAGGGGCTCTCTACCTAAGACAGGTAAGTAATTACGTTTTAGTAGTTGGTACAATTTTTAAGGAATATTTGTAGTTTGCAAAAATAGACAGAAGAAATTTCACAGAAAAGCAGTCAACTGTTTCCAATGGAAGAAATGTAGGTTACTAGTAAAACACGGTTATGATTACTTTTGCGGTTCAGTACTGGGCTAAAAGATACAGTACTGGCTTCTCTCCTGGTCACAGGTGAGTACTTCGGAATTCGTTATTCTGTGAATTTTATATGAATATTTTAAAGTTTCAAAACTTCTCACTTAGAAGAAATTTCAAGTGAAACCTGTCAATGTTAGCCTACGGAAGAAAAGTGAGTCATCGGCTTTTAGGTAAGTACTTGACTGGCAGAGTTATGGTTCTGGGCATAGACTCAGGGTCCCCCAGGGTCAGGGAGGTACACCCTCAGTGGCATAGGGGCAGCCGGGTGCAGAGGTAGTTAGGCCCAATGTTATCCAATGAGAGGCGGGGGTCTTCGGTTGATGGCTGCTGGCTAGCAGGCCACGCGGCTGTGGGAGCTGGGCTCCTGGTCACTTGCTCAGGGCAAATGGGGAAGTAGAATAGGACAAAGGTTGCACTGCCAGAGGCACTCGGGCGGCTGGGTGCAGGGTGCTTTTGAGCCGTCGGGCGCTCAATGTTATTCAATGGAGATCTTGGAAAGGGAACAAAGGCTGCAGGCTCAGGGACGGAGGATCTTCTGGAGTGACCAACACTTCGAGGGGTAAGTTGGGATCTTAAAGGATAGGTAGGCACCCAGGAGTTGGGCACATGGGGCCTTGGGGCAACTGGGTGTCTTTTGAGGTCTGGAAATCTTACCCCCTGCTGGTCATGGTCGGAGGGGTCCTTTGTCCTGAGGCTGCAGGCGTTGTCGTCGAGGAGGGTACTTGGGCACTGGATTCCAGGTCACAATCGCCAGGGGGACGTCCTCAGGGTCTTGATTCACTCTAGCACAGGCCAGGCTTGGCGGGTGCAGAGTGTGCAGGGTTCGCGGTTCCGGGCTGATGCCAGGGCTTGTTACTTGCTGTGAGCAGTACCACTGCTTGTGGGAGACCCAGGTAGTCAGAGTCACAAGGCAGTCAGGTCCTCCGGGGTTTTTTAGGTTACTGACTGCTCCTCTCCCGTGGGAGGGGACAGGAGCCTAGCTGTGATTGGGCAGGGCTACTCATCTTCAAGATGGCCGGAGCCCGGGGTTGTGCTTCACCGCGCCTCTCCCACCTGAGTGGTGGGGTTGGCACAGGCTGGCACACCCCCCCTTTCGGACATAGGGTTTCCCGCCAGTCTTCCCGCCAGAGTGGGGGTCAGAACTGGTGGGGGCCAGTTGCTGAGTACAGCAAGTGGTCTGGAGAAGCTCACAAAGGTGGAATGCCTTTGAAGCTTCCCCTGCCCATCCTGGGGGAGGAGGCTCGGCACCTCGTCCCCAGAATGTGCATTGTTGCAGGCCCAAGAGAGCGGGGCTCTCCACCCAGGGGTTCAGCAACATGTCTGCTGTGTGGCAGCCTAGGCAGCCTCTCAGACAAAACGTGGATTATAGGTTAGGTTTCAGGGGGCATCTCTAAGATGCCCTCTGTAGTGCATTTTACATTAAATTCCACACTGGCATCAGTGTGGGTTTAATGTGCCGAGAAGTTTGATATCAAACTTGCCAGCCTTCAGTGTAGCCATTATGGTGCTGTGGAGTTCGTAATGACAACCTCCCAGCACCATATACTCTTAATGGCATCACTGCACTTAGTGCCCAGGAATGGCCCTGGGTACTGTAGGGGCACAGGGCTCATGCACCTGTGCCCACACCACTGTCATAGGGCACCCAGCTAGAGGGGTGGCTGATGTATGCCAGGGCAGTGGGTTTGTGGGCATGGCACACAGGGATGTGTTACAAAAGGGGATGATGGACGGAGCGTTTGAACAAATCAAACACTCACCCCCAGTCAACTGATCTGGGTTTAATCCATCACCATTCTTTAGTTCACTCAGCCACCCCAGTTCAGACATGGCTATATGCAAATCAGTCTGACCCTGATCAGTTGACTGGGGGTGAGTGTTTGATTTGTTATAACGCTCCGTCCACATCCCCTTTTGTAACACAGGGATGTGTGCCATGTCGACTCTTCATTTAGTTCTGCACCAGGACACTCAGCCTGCAAAGGCAGTGTGTGTGTGTCAGGGTACAGGGCCCCTAAGGGTGGCACAATAAGTGCTGCAGCCCTTAAGGGTCTTCTCTGGTCACAATGCCCTAGGTACCTAGGGTACCATTTACTAGGGGCTGACATGTGGCCAGAGATGCCAATTGGGTTTAGGCTTTAGTACAGTTTTTAGGGAAGGAACACAGGCCTTGGGTACCTGATTGGCAGGAACCCAGGGCACACCAAGGAAAAGTGCATCAGGTTCAGGCAAAAAGTGGGGGGGTACTGCAACAGAAACTCACTTTCTCACACTTGCAATATCACGTTATCAGTCTCTTTGCCAAAAGCAAGGCTAGGTCCACTAAGCGTGTTATCACTTTGGAGCCTTTGGGTTGTGAATGTAGCCCTAAGGCAGTGTTCTGGTGCGTTCCGGTGATCCAGGCTAGTCAATTCCGATAGAGCTGCAGAGATACCCTCCCAGTGGGTGGATAGGGAGGGACAGGTCTATAGCATGTGCATTAGGTCGGCATCCAAAGCACTACACCAAGGGCACATTGAGGAAGTCGTGGAGAACATTTTATTAGTTCTATGTGGTGTGAGAGCTATTCTATGTTGAATGGAGAATTGAATATATTTAAATCTCAAGTTGCAAGAGATTTTTCGGGGATATTCCAATAAACAGGTCTATTCTTTGTCTGATATCTCCTGGGTTAGGTCAGTTTCCCATTTAGGTTTTAGGGAAGTGGGAGGTATTATGATGTGGGGACAGAGTCTCCAATAGAGCCATCGTACTAGGTGTCTGCCATGTCCCATGGTATGTAGCGCTTGCAGCAACTCATGCGTTGCGGATTCCCTCCTATCGGGGGCCCAGTGCTGACGAACATAGGGGAGGATGATGGCATGTGTGAAAAAGTGTGTTTCTGGTACCCCATGACGGGGCCCAAAATTGGTGTGATCAACATTAGTGTGAAGTCTGCAAACAGCTAACTCATCGTCATCACTTCATTCTGTTCACAACGGCTGAGCCTCAGTGTGCATGAAGATGTGGTGAAACCAGATAATGGGATATTCAACGCACAACGCACCAGGGAGCAGCGTATCTCATAGCAGTCCTCCAATAGGCGAGGGCAATGCGCAATGAAAATTAGCTTGTTTGGGGTAATGCGGCTCCTAGACACACCAATTTATGGAGCTGACCCCGGCTAAGTTGTGTAACCTATTTCTAGCAGATTATGCCTGGCCAGTGAATAGGATAACCACTGTCGTTTTTCGGCTAAACAATAAAGTCTGGGGCCCCATGTCACCTCTGTCCGTTGGCAAGTGGAGTTTAGCTAGACTTACCCAATGGTGCCCACCACCCCAGATTAGCTCAACCGATAGAGTGTTTAGCATCCGGAATACACATGCTGGTACTATGATCAGCAAACGCTGTAACAACCATTTTTGCCAGGGCCAGGAGAGGCTGGCTACAGACAGAGGCAGCTGGACCCAAAAACCCACCTGGGATTTGAGTGTGATAACCGTGAGCATGAGGTTACCTTTCAACAAGTCATGTGCCTCTCTCTATATATTTGAACCCCTAGATAACGAAATATATGTGGAGACATGTGTAGGTGTGTGTTCCTGAATCGAAGTGTAAATTCCATATGAGTGGCAGCAAAGGAGAAAGCACAAGACTTATCTGCATTTATTTGAAGACCAGAAAGCCCAAGAATGTGGATAATTGGGCTACTATTTCCAGACCCCCACGGATGTCCCTTATATAGAGATTCATATTATCCACATATAATGATACGGAATGCATCGTGCGGTCGATAGGGATCCCCCACTCCAGGGCTGGACTGGAACACAAACCAGCTTGGGCAATTCAGCTGGACCAGGTTGGGGAGGCGTTAGTGAGAATCACTGCTGCTGCTTCTGTGACAGGGGGCCGATATTGCAACACAGCTGCAAAACCAGCCCCCAGTAACAAAACCAGCCCCCACCGCGTGAAAACCGGCCCCCACCCTTCAGGTCCACCGGGAAAACGCCCGGTGCCTGCTACGGCCAGATCGGCCCCGCAGCACTCTGTGGCCTCTTGACAGATTTGCTGTGCTATGGGTTAAATTGCAAATACAACAAGCATTTGTAATAGGTCTCCCATTTGCGAGAGTTTAAGCTATTGGCATTGTAAGTGACAATGCCTTTCCTTTATGTTTTAAAAACCAATACGTAATTAAAAGGCATTGCCATTTACAATGCCAATAGTTCAAACTCTCACAACTGCGAGACCTAAGGCATTGCAAATGCTTGTTCACTTTGCAAGTAGACGTGGCCTCATTTGAAATTTCCGGACTTGCTCACTGATCTGGTCTGCTATAATCACCATAAAAACAAGCCCTTGTTCATGCCTCGAAGACGTTGTGCAGCTGAATTGATTAAAACGCACTGGTGCAGCCTAGCAATGTGTTTACACAGACACACTTGCACGCATTTTCAAACACACACACCTACAGAGACACAGACACACAACACACGCACTTATACAGACACACGCATACATGGACATTGTTCTTTTGAGCCCTACATTCTTGGAGCTGATCTACCCATCCACAGAGCTGGGAAATGTGTGCAGTGTGTTCTTTTTGGCTTGAGTACAGCGTGGAGTCTCTCAACTCATTTGTTTTGAACCCGTCTGCCAACGTGCATTGGTCGTCTTTGAGCAGGCTGATGTCTGTTGTGATGACCCCCAGGCAATGCTTGATGGCCACACAAGAGTCACGTATTTCCTGGTGAATAACATCTGGTTTATCCATCATGGGGTGCAGCTACAGAGGAAGGTATTAAGTCTTTGGGTGTTAGGCCAAGGAGCACTTTGAGGGGTTGGAGCAGGTGTGGGCAGCCGATTTATCACGTTTAATTCTGGTGCATCCTATAGCTCTTGTTGCTGGTTCTCAGTTTCAGCAACCAGAGGATAGACTAGTAAGGTCTCACCGTCTGCCCACAGTGGGAGGTTTCTCGCTCTTCCCAGGGGCTCACAGGCTTTCGGATGCTATGGGCGCCCATGCATGCACAAATTACTTTATCCTGAGGTTGATGACTAATGAGGAATAGTTAGTTGAGAAGATAAATTAGGGCTCCATTCCAGGTGTAATATAGAGTGTGTTTTCAGGTCTGAAGTGTCCCTGTGCTCTGCCCAAATAACCCCACCGCGGGCGCTTCACACAGCTGGGAAACAGAGCCCCAACCCAGTACTGCAAATAATACAGCAGACTAGGTCTTTGGGAGCACTGTGGACTACCTGGGCACCCGTGACAACATATGTGATGTCCAGTCTTGTAGTATCTTTTCTGGAATGTGTCCGTGTCGACTGCAACCCTTCACTGACCACTGGAGGGCCAAACTCAACACATCAGGGAAGCCTGCTCCCCCAGTAGGATAAAGCATGTCCCCTCAAAGCTGTCCACTATGCAGTGTTCTCCTGGACACTGCCTGCTTATGGTCATATCGCAGCCACTCCTTGTAGGCCTTGAGGACTCCTAACGGGTCATCCACGTGCACTGGAGTCTGCTATATTTACTTAGAGCTGGGATATTTTGGAGTAATATTACAGAGCGCTTCTTTGCGAAGGAGAAACCCAGCACATTGGTAGGCAGCGCAATCCACCCTTTCAGCCATCCAAGACAGTGTCACCAATATGGTAAAAGTGGCTCCCTGCGGCCCACGGGCTGCCCGCACTGCCGCTTATTCCAAGGATGTCATGGTAGTGAGCGCTGCCATAATTTGCCGGGCTGTATGACACTGCAGCCTCGGTGTGCCCAGCCCTGTCCCCCGCACAGATTGCCAGTTTCTCCTGGCCTTGTTATGCACCCCGCTCACTTTCTATTGTGGCGTCATGTATGCCAACAGTACATAGCCGATCACCCTAGGCGCAGAGGCTCCGGCGCAGCCTGCGCTAGCAGGCCCGTCCACACCGAGTTCGGCCCAGTCAGTAGGAAGCAGCACGAGCGTCTTCTGGGAGGGTCAACCCCCAGCCAATCGGGGCAACTCAGCACTGGGGTGCCCCCACGGTACCCAGGCTCCTATGCCATCCACGGGCCCAAGGACCACGCGTTTCCGGCCACTTTCTTCTCCATGCGGTGGGGGTCAGCCCAATCAGCAGCTCCAGGCCGTCTGCAGAGTAGTTTTTGCAGGCAGAAGTTTATCAACCATTTAGGGTCATTTGTGTGATGAAATCAGAGGCCAATGTCACTGCCAGATAGTTATTCAATTAGATGACGGAGCCCGGAAGCCTCAGAGCTATGCGTCCAACCTCTTGGGTAGCTGGCCATGCCCCCCTTATGTTCCACCACACGTGGCCATCTCCAGATTATAAAGCATGAGCGTGCTTATAGTACTATTACCTCACCAGTGATGTCAGGGGGTTGAATGTAAATCTGTTAAAATGCTGGGGAACTAGGATTCCATCTAAGCGACCTAGAAACACTATGAAGATAAATGGCTCCTAACCAGCCCAGATCAGCTCACAGACAATCAGATACCACTATCAAAATATGTTGGGAAGGAGAACCACTCTTGCTTGACCAAGCTTCATGAAAATAGCATGCTTAGCACATCCTAGACAAAAAAACCCATTGTTTTCTAGAACTCAGAGAAAAGTCCTTGCTAAAGGCATGAGAAATAGCCCATGCTGTGCCCCTACATCTCTCCAGTAGGCCATAAAAATCACATTACTCTGGAGAATTTGGGGAGTCAGCTTCTCACTATTGGGAACAGTGAACCTGGCAACTGAGACTGACTTTGTTGGCACCCAATGAAGCATGAAGGATAGGCTGGAAAATGGGAAACAATTTCCAGATTTTAACAAGTCTGTTGGAAACTGTGGTATAAAATAAGGGATTATCCGAGGGACTCATTTGTACTTGTGTGAGGCAACACAATGGTCTTTAGATGACCAAGGAATAGGCTTGCCAAGAAAGACCACTTTCTTGGTTAACTGATCAACGTCATTTCAAGGGCTATTCCACTGTATCTTTAATGAAAAGCTACACTTCTCCTGAGAAAGCAGTACTTCAAACAAGGCTGAATGTTGCAAAGCCCTCTTTGTTAATCTCCTTTACTAAACTCAGCACAAGAGTGATCAAAGGTTAAATCTTGCAAAAGGACACCTCAAACAGTCCTATTAAGTACTGCGACTCTGGAGTGCGACTTCATTTGGTTACAGGAAATATAAACATGTTGAAAAGATTTAAGCTTCTCTTTCTAGATCAAATTATAGTAAACCGATGACCTGTATTTGCCAACCTTCATTACATGCACTCTTGAACATTTATTTACACTATTGTGTTCGATGATTGTGCCAACATTATAGTAGGATTAATAAACGCGGATTTCAATGAATTGCTTACTCCATTTTGCCTTATTTAGAAGTGCTAGTTTGTCAAAGGAAACTGAAATCACAATAAGAAAATCTGATGTTAAGCTTTTTTCCAGCAAAACACGTTAACATATTAATAGTTTCAACATTGGTGTAAAGTACTGCCACACTTGGGTTGCTTTAACAAGTGAGACCAATATGCTAGGATTATGCAGAATAGTCTACATTTGTTATTGAATCAGTAACTTTTGCATGACCTATTTGTCCTCTGTCACATGGGATGAGGATTTTGAATAAAGATGGCCATCTGAGTTGGCGATAGTGGCTGTAGGGGGTCCATCAAATGCTTTAACTAATATAGTTACCCTAGAAGGGTCTGCAGGCCATTTAGTGGGATAGCAAGACTCTTAAATAAGAGGTTTCTAAAAGCAGAGAGAGTTGACCCTAGAGAGGATCCCGTGACATAAAATGTAAACCACAAAGGAAAGAGATTTAATGGAATATTTAGAGGTCGTATGCAGAAAAGCAAAATTATAAAGCAACAAATCAATGTGATTATGGTAATAAGCCCTCCACATCTAAAGGCCAATGCTATGATATAATCACATTAGGTGCTTCTCTATTGGTGCTAAAAAATTTACTACAAAAAAATATCTGCTTCCTTAAAATCAGTTAAAACATATCCAATGATCGCATATGAGAATCTCAAACTGGTCTCATGACACGGATCTATTGTTGAGGATGACCAAACTGGGTGCTCTTTTTCCTTCCTGCACCCCAGCTTGTACACTCATGCCAGCCCCACCTCCATGTCATTCAGATTCATCCTTCCCCCAAACAATTTGAATGCTACTGATGAGAAACACCAGAAAAGAACCTTGTGCAGGTTTGTTCCACAGCCAAACAGATTGTGTGCAACATACTGCGAATTAAGCACATGGACAAAGGTAATACTGGGGTGCACCACCACAGCCTGTGGAACTTTTAATAGGGTTGAGGGGTATGGTGACAAGCAACCAATACAATGTGAATATATATATATATATATATATATATATATATATATATATATATATATATATATATATATACACACACACACACACACACACATACATACATATACACACATATGTGTACCGTGTAGCCCTCTTCCAACAAGTACTAACACTAACCTTTCTCAGCTTCTCATATTCAATGAGTTCTGGCCGATGTCTGTGGATAAGAGCATTAAACGCCAAACCATCTTTCCAGCTAGATCAGAAGAAAAAAAGTATTAATAAATCAGGCACAGAAGAAATGAATGTCCCTCTCCATAACCCAGAATTAAATCTCCTCTGCCCAACACAAAAAATACAGTATTTACCGAGATATGAAGCCCAACTCCAGGAGTGAGGCAATCTGCACATTTAGTACATTGCAGCTCCCCTATCAGAATAAGTTACCATTACGTTCGCATACGCGCAGAAGAAAGAGGGAGAAAAACCTTAAGCTGCTCAATGCCTCATGTGATGACTAACTATATCTAAGACATCCATGCTGCTTAGATCCAAAAGGAAAAGTCGTTTTCATTAGGCTGCTAGACAATAGTGCTGCTACCCTTATCTGTAATCATTCACTATTTAAGCTTTTACCTGATGTGGAAGTTCTGAACATTGACATTCTTATATGGTGCGGTCTTTCTCTGACACCACAGGAGTAACCCTTCCTTAGCAGAGGTTTCTGCAGAGAAAAATGGATTGTTAACATATAAATATCAAGTACTGACACTTATCTGACACATTTGAGAGATTAACTCAGTATATATTGATAAGCATCAATGAAAAACAGGATGAATCTTACACTTAACGTGCCTGCACCTGTGATTCGAGTTTAGGTTCTCCACAGGGCCATTCACTTTTTTAACCACATGTGTGGGTGTGTGTCTGGGTGGGTGGGCGGGTGGTTGGTTGGTTTGGGCGATGATGGATATCCTTATGGAGTCGTTCTGAAAAAGGGCTGCACAAATCTTATGGAAATGAATACCATATTCTTCTTCTGACACTTTGAACAATAACATGTTACTTGAATAATCTTTTAACACGTCATTTGTAGAGTCACAAGCTTTATATGGCATGAGATCATCCCTAACCAAGACAGCCTTTGGTTGATTAAAAGAGATCATTGATACTGCTACAGGCTTGCACTATGGTTATTCAGCAATTCTAGGTATACAAACTTTGTAGGCATTTTGGTGGCTATGAAATCAGATTTAAAACAGACCGTACATCAGGTTCTTTTTTTTTTTTTAAAAATGGGCATGTGCTGAATAACGGCTTAAATTTTACATTACAAAGCTCTCAAAGTTAGATTCAAGATTTTCCAAATATTCTTGGGGTACAGCATTGAGTCTCCAAACTTGCTTGTTCTACATTGTTTATGGCAAAAAACCAGGACCAACATGTAATTAAATGGCAATTCGACACTAATGGTTTTAGAAGCTTTAGCAACAAGCAGATGAAAATTATTCTTGCACAGTCTCAGCTCTTGGGATTTATAACCCAAATGATGAAGAAAATAGTTGCTCTGAGGCTTATGGATCGATAAGAGGGCTTTATTAAAGCTCGGATAATACAACTTTACTATAATTTCCAAAGGAGTACCCACAATAATCTAAGACATGCAAATAAATCGTAGGAAGATACCAGGCAACACACTGTACACAAAATCACTTTCACTAACACTACGATACATTAAAATGATCAAATACCGTCCACAGGGTAGATGTTAGTAGAAAAAAGAAAATATCAAGTAAGGTGTACATTTAAAACATTCCTTGCAAATGGCACATGATAGTGAAACCGTAAATGGCTTCTGGGGACAGAAACTTTACATCACTCACTACATTAGTTTAAGCAGAAAAAGCCTGAATTAAGGGGCTAGAGTATGGCAGCCTTATGGGTGCAATAGTTGAAACAACTGTCTAGAGCAATGGGTACCACAAAAACAGACTAAGTTGATAAAATTGTAAAAGGTGAGGAGGATATATCTATTATAGAAGGAGAGAGATTTCATATGTCCATAATAACAAGAGTAGCAAGAATTTAAGATCAAAAACAGTTGCATAGGGCAAGCATAGTACATTACCTTCCACAGAGATATCTTGAATAGCAAATCGAAGGATAATTGTCCATATCATGCCAAGCGTCATCTTGGAATTACCATCAACAATTTCTAGAAGTCAAGAAAAAGACTACTTTCAACAAATCAACCACTAGCATATTTCAACATTTCAATTTAGACGATCTAGTGGAAGGAAGTAACCTACCTGTAAGACCGCTTTTTCAATAACAGGATATTCATCACATTCATGAATATCGATTTGCCTCCATTTTCTCAGCCACTTCAATCATCTTAGCAGAAGTTTGTCAGAGCATGCATCCAGGATAAAATGTGCACTAAATATTTGCTTTTAGAGTTGGTGTGCAAAAAAATGGGCCTGCTATATGCTCATACAAAGTGGTCTATCAGCGGCGAGCTCTTGCTGCTGGTGCAGAGTGGGGGGTAAGGACCACCAACCCTCAACAAATTGTCAATTGAAAACGCTGCACTCCCAGAAGCATGTATATGTATATGTATATATATATATATATATATATATATATATATATATATATATATATATATATATATTCCAACCAGACGAGTCGCTTTATATATATATAAATAATATACATACACACACATACATACACGCAAAAAAAAGTAACACCAAATGCTTTTGTCCTACATCTTTGTCTGACCTGTCCATGTTTGAGCTATGGCCTCCTCGACTTCATGGCCTTCCTTGGTAAACAAAAGCCTCAGAGGGACCTCCATGGAGTAACAGTAGTTGAACCAGCAAGGCGTGCGGTAGGAAAAGAGCATCTCCAATAGCCCATTCTCTGCATTCGCAATTTTCAGATTTGTATAGAAAAAAGGTTATTAAAAAAATACATCTCATCAGCTAAGCAATGACTATCGAGGTCTCCAATAATAGCCCAAAAGGCGAAAACCCCTTTTTCACAAAGCAATATTACTGTATAAATGATAGACAAATCTATTGTTTCCTGACAAATTTCAATCAAAACGAGGGTGTCAAGTGGCTAGGAAAAAGAAGAAAGACGAATGGACTCATTTCAAAACAAGCATTGGAAATGCAATAGGTCTCGCATTAGAAAAGTTGGAGTTATTGGTCTTGTAAATGACATTTTATTTATTTGTTGGTTTTTAAAATTGCTAAATTGATGGCTTTGTCATTTACAATGCCAATAGTTATAACTTTCGCGAATGTGACACCTATAGCATTTGGAATGCAACATGTTTTGTATTTACGTGACAGATGGCAGCTCTGGTCGTTAGGCCACATCTCTAGAGAGCAGGAGAGTGCAGCAGGGGAGAGAAGCACAGCAATGCAATAGGTCTCGCATTAGGAAAGTTTGAGCTATTGGTATTGTAAAGGACACATTTTTTATGTATGTGCTTGTTTTGAAAATAGCGAAATTAATAGCTTTGTTATTTACAATGCCAATAGTTTTATCTTTCGCAAATGTGACAACTATTGTAACACAATATGTGTTGTGAGGGTGAGGGTGAGTGAGGGTGAGTGAGGGTGAGTGAGGGTGAGTGAGGGTGAGTGAGGGTGAGTGAGGGTGAGTGAGGGTGAGTGAGGGTGAGTGAGGGTGAGTGAGGGTGAGTGAGGGTGAGGGTGAGTGAGGGTGAGGGTGAGTGAGGGTGAGTGAGGGTGAGTGAGGGTGAGGGTGAGTGAGGGTGAGTGAGGGTGAGAGAGGGTGGGTGAGGGTGAGGGTGAGGGTGAGGGGTTGAGGGTGAGGGGTTGAGGGTGAGTGAGGGTGAGGGGTTGAGGGTGAGTGAGGGTGAGTGAGGGTGAGGGTGAGTGATGGTGAGGGTGAGTGAGGGTGAGTGAGGGTGAGTGAGTGAGGGTGAGTGAGGGTGAGTGAGGGTGAGGGTGAGTGAGGGTGAGTGAGGGTGAGGGTGAGTGAGGGTGAGGGAGGGTGAGGGTGAGGGTGAGGGTGAGTGAGGGTGAGGGTGAGTGAGGGTGAGGGTGAGTGAGGGTGAGGGTGAGTGAGGGTGAGGGTGAGTGAGGGTGAGGGTGAGTGAGGGTGAGTGAGGGTGAGGGTGAGGGTGAGGGTGAGTGAGGGTGAGTGAGGGTGAGGGTGAGTGAGGGTAAGGGGTTGAGGGTGAGTGTGAGTGAGGGTGAGTGAGGGTGGGTGAGGGGTTGAGGGTGAGTGAGGGTGAGTGAGGGTGAGGGTGAGTGAGGGTGAGTGAGGGTGAGTGAGGGTGAGGGTGAGTGAGGGTGAGTGAGGGTGAGTGAGGGTGAGGGTGAGTGAGGGTGAGTGAGGGTGAGGGTGAGTGAGGGTGAGGGTGAGTGAGGGTGAGGGTGAGGGGTTGAGGGTGAGGGGTTGAGGGTGAGGGGTTGAGGGTGAGGGGTTGAGGGTGAGGGGTTGAGGGTGAGGGGTTGAGGGTGGGTGAGGGTGGGTGAGGGTGGGTGAGGGTGAGTGAGGGTGAGGGGGAGGGGTTGAGGGTGAGTGAGGGTGAGGGGGAGTGAGGGTGAGGGGGAGTGAGGGTGAGTGAGGGTGAGTGAGGGTGAGTGAGGGTGAGGGTGAGTGAGGGTGAGGGTGAGTGAGGGTGAGGGTGAGTGAGGGTGAGGGTGAGTGAGGGTGAGGGTGAGTGAGGGTGAGTGAGGGTGAGTGAGGGTGAGGGTGAGTGAGGGTGAGGGTGAGTGAGGGTGAGGGTGAGTGAGGGTGAGGGTGAGTGAGGGTGAGTGAGGGTGAGGGTGAGTGAGAGTGAAGGTGAGGGGTTGAGGGTGAGGGGTTGAGGGTGAGGGGTTGAGGGTGAGGGGTTGAGGGTGAGGGGTTGAGGGTGAGGGGTTGAGGGTGAGGGGTTGAGGGTGAGGGGTTGAGGGTGAGGGGTTGAGGGTGAGGGGTTGAGGGTGGGTGAGGGTGAGGGTGAGTGAGGGTGAGGGGGAGGGGTTGAGGGTGAGTGAGGGTGAGGGTGAGTGAGGGTGAGTGAGGGTGAGTGAGGGTGAGGGTGAGTGAGGGTGAGTGAGGGTGAGGGTGAGTGAGGGTGAGGGGGAGGGGTTGAGGGTGAGTGAGGGTGAGTGAGGGTGAGGGTGAGTGAGGGTGAGTGAGGGTGAGTGAGGGTGAGTGAGGGTGAGTGAGGGTGAGGGTGAGTGAGGGTGAGTGAGGGTGAGTGAGGGTGAGGGTGAGTGAGGGTGAGTGAGGGTGAGTGAGGGTGAGGGTGAGTGAGGGTGAGTGAGGGTGAGGGTGAGTGAGGGTGAGTGAGGGTGAGGGTGAGTGAGGGTGAGGGGTTGAGGGTGAGTGAGGGTGAGGGTGAGTGAGGGTGAGGGTGAGTGAGGGTGAGGGTGAGGGGTTGAGGGTGAGTGAGGGTGAGGGTGAGTGAGGGTGAGGGGTTGAGGGTGAGTGAGGGTGAGTGAGGGTGAGTGAGGGTGAGGGGTTGAGGGTGAGTGAGGGTGAGTGAGGGTGAGTGAGGGTGAGTGAGGGTGAGGGGTTGAGGGTGAGTGAGGGGTGAGTGAGAGTGAGGTGGTGAGGGGGTGGGGTGAGGGTGAGGGTGGGTGAGGGTGGGTGAGGGTGGGTGAGGGTGGGTGAGGGTGAGTGTGGGTGAGGGTGAGGGTGGGTGAGGGGTTGAGGGTGAGGGTGAGTGAGGGTGAGGGGGTGAGGGTGAGTGAGGGTGAGGGTGAGTGAGGGTGAGGGGGTGAGGGTGAGGGGGTGAGGGTGAGTGAGGGTGAGGGGTTGAGGGTGAGTGAGGGTGAGGGGGTGAGGGTGAGTGAGGGTGAGGGGGTGAGGGTGAGTGAGGGTGAGGGGGTGAGGGTGAGTGAGGGTGAGTGAGGGTGAGGGGTTGAGGGTGAGTGAGGGTGAGGGTGAGGGGGTGAGGGTGAGTGAGGGTGAGTGAGGGTGAGTGAGGGTGAGTGAGGGTGAGTGAGGGTGAGTGAGGGGTGAGTGAGGGTGAGTGAGGGTGAGTGAGGGTGAGTGAGGGTGAGGGTGAGGGTGAGGGTGAGGGTGAGGGTGAGGGTGAGTGTGGGTGAGTGAGGGTGAGGGGTTGAGGGTGAGTGAGGGTGAGGGGTTGAGGGTGAGTGAGGGTGAGGGGTTGAGGGTGAGTGAGGGTGAGGGGTTGAGGGTGAGTGAGGGTGAGGGGGTGAGGGTGAGTGAGGGTGAGTGAGGGTGAGTGAGGGTGAGTGAGGGTGAGTGAGGGTGAGTGAGGGTGAGTGAGGGTGAGTGAGGGTGAGTGAGGGTGGGTGAGGGTGGGTGAGGGTGGGTGAGGGAGGGTGAGGGAGGGTGAGGGAGGGTGAGGGTGGGTGAGGGTGGGTGAGGGTGGGTGAGGGTGGGTGAGGGTGGGTGAGGGTGGGTGAGGGTGGGTGAGGGTGGGTGAGGGTGAGTGAGGGTGAGGGTGAGGGTGAGGGTGAGGGTGAGTGAGGGTGAGGGTGAGGGTGAGGGTGAGTGAGGGTGTGGGTGAGGGTGAGTGAGGGTGAGTGAGGGTGAGAGGTTGAGGGTGAGTGAGGGTGAGTGAGGGTGAGGGTGAGTGAGGGTGAGGGGTTGAGGGTGAGTGAGGGTGAGGGGTTGAGGGTGAGTGAGGGTGAGGGGTGAGGGTGAGTGAGGGTGAGGGGTTGAGGGTGAGTGAGGGTGAGGGGTTGAGGGTGAGGGGTTGAGGGGTTGAGGGTGGGTGAGGGTGAGGGTGAGTGAGGGTGAGGGGGAGGGGTTGAGGGTGGGGGAGGGGTTGAGGGTGAGTGAGGGTGAGGGTGAGTGAGGGTGAGGGTGGGTGAGGGTGAGTGAGGGTGAGGGTGAGTGAGGGTGAGGGTGAGTGAGGGTGAGGGTGAGTGAGGGTGAGGGTGAGTGAGGGTGAGGGGTTGAGGGTGAGTGAGGATGAGGGGTTGAGGGTGAGTGAGGGTGAGGGTGGGTGAGGGTGAGTGAGGGTGAGGGTGAGTGAGGGTGAGGGGTTGAGGGTGAGTGAGGGTGAGGGTGAGTGAGGGTGAGGGTGAGGGGTTGAGGGTGAGTGAGGGTGAGGGTGAGGGTGAGTGAGGGTGAGGGGTTGAGGGTGAGTGAGGGTGAGTGAGAGTGAGGTGGTGAGGGGTTGAGGGTGAGTGAGGGTGAGGGGTTGAGGGTGGGTGAGGGGTTGAGGGTGAGGGTGAGGGTGAGTGAGGGTGAGTGTGGGTGAGGGTGAGGGTGAGTGTGGGTGAGGGTGAGGGTGAGTGAGGGTGAGGGTGAGTGAGGGTGAGGGTGAGTGAGGGTGAGGGTGAGTGAGGGTGAGGGTGAGTGAGGGTGAGGGTGAGTGAGGGTAAGGGGTTGAGGGTGAGTGTGAGTGAGGGTGAGTGAGGGTGAGGGGTTGAGGGTGAGGGTGAGTGAGGGTGAGGGTGAGTGAGGGTGAGGGTGAGTGAGTGAGGGGTTGAGGGTGAGGGTGAGTGAGGGTGAGTGAGGGGTTGAGGGTGAGGGGTTGAAGGTGAGTGAGGTTGAGGGTGAGTGAGGCGAGGGGTTGAGGGTGAGTGAGGGTGAGGGGTTGAGGGTGAGTGAGGGTGAGGGGGTGAGGGTGAGTGAGGGTGAGGGGGTGAGGGTGAGTGAGGGTGAGTGAGGGTGAGGGTGAGTGAGGGGTGAGGGTGAGGGTGAGTGAGGGTGAGGGTGAGGGTGAGGGTGAGGGTGAGTGAGGGTGAGGGGTTGAGGGTGAGTGAGGGTGAGTGAGGGTGAGTGAGGGTGAGGGAGGGTGAGGGAGGGTGAGGGAGGGTGAGGGAGGGTTGAGGGTGAGGGAGGGTGAGGGGGTTGAGGGTGAGTGAGGGTGAAGGTGGGTGAGGGTGAGGGAGGGTGAGTGAGGGTGAGGGTGAGGGTGAGTGAGTGAGGGGTTGAGGGTGAGGGTGAGTGAGGGTGAGTGAGGGGTTGAGGGTGAGGGGTTGAAGGTGAGTGAGGGTGAGGGGTTGAGGGTGAGTGAGGGCGAGGGGTTGAGGGTGAGTGAGGGTGTGAGGGTGAGTGAGGGTGAGGGGGTGAGGGTGAGTGAGGGTGAGGGTGAGGGTGAGGGTGAGTGAGGGTGAGGGTGAGGGTGAGTGAGGGTGAGGGTGAGGGTGAGTGAGGGTGAGGGTGAGGGTGAGTGAGGGGTTGAGGGTGAGTGAGGGTGAGTGAGGGTGAGTGAGGGTGAGTGAGGGTGAGTGAGGGTGAGTGAGGGAGGGTGAGGGAGGGTGAGGGAGGGTGAGGGAGGGTGAGGGAGGGTGAGGGGTTGAGGGTGAGGGAGGGTGAGGGGTTGAGGGTGAGTGAGGGTGAAGGTGGGTGAGGGTGAAGGTGGGTGAGGGTGAGGGAGGGTGAGGGTGAGTGAGGGTGAGGGTGAGTGAGGGTGAGGGTGAGTGAGGGTGAGGGTGGGTGAGGGTGAGGGTGGGTGAGGGTGAGTGAGGGTGAGGGTGAGTGAGGGTGAGGGTGAGTGAGGGTGAGTGAGGGTGAGTGAGGGTGAGTGAGGGTGAGGTTGAGTGAGGGTGAGGGGTTGAGGGTGAGTGAGGGTGAGGGGTTGAGGGTGAGTGAGGGTGAGTGAGGGTGAGGGGTTGAGGGTGAGTGAGGGTGAGTGAGGGTGAAGGGGTTGAGGGTGAGTGAGGTGAGGGTGAGGGTGAGTGAGGGTGAGGGGTTGAGGGTGAGTGAGGGTGAGGGGAGTGAGGGTGAGTGAGGGTGAGTGAGGTTGAGTGAGGGTGAGTGAGGGTGAGTGAGGGTGAGTGAGGGTGAGTGAGGGTGAGTGAGGGTGAGGGGTTGAGGGTGAGTGAGGGTGAGGGGTTGAGGGTGAGTGAGGGTGAGGGTGAGTGAGGGTGAGTGAGGGTGAGGGGTTGAGGGTGAGGGGTTGAGGGTGAGTGAGGGTGAGTGAGGGTGAGGGGTTGAGGGTGAGTGAGGGTGAGGGGTTGAGGGTACATGCTTTTCACTTACTTCAAAGGTTGTCCGTGCATCAAGGGTAGTTGACTGAACTATAAGTATAATAATTGTAGTACTCTTCGGTGGCATTGAGCTCACACCCTCGAATGGTCTTCGGTAGTATTGTTTCCTGTAGAATTCTATTTCCTGCTTATAAAGCGCATGTCTCGGTCAGTATCAGCAAAGTGGTATGTGCAGTGCATGTGAAAGTCGGAGAGTTGGAGGCGGTTAAGGAAATGCAGAACATTCTGCAAAAGTAATGGGAAACCATTTTTATCTTGAAACTGTTTTTAACCGACAGTCTTTTATTCCTAATCATAGATGAGTGGGAGTAATACAGGGACTGGAGCAGCAGCGCCTCAGTTTGGATTGGTGTGGCAGGCAGGAGAAAGTCAGGAGAGGGAGGAGGGGGAACTGCTTGCGAAATGAAATTAAAAGCGGCCGGCCGGGAAATGCTCTCGGTAGCATTCGTTTGAAGTGTGAAGCAGGGGGCGGGAGCAGCCTTTGATGTGCGGATAATTAGGGGAGGAGCAGCCAGGAGATCCAAGCTGGGGAACAGATGGCTGGCGATTTGATGCTGTGCACGCGCATTTTAGGTCAATGCGCTTGCGCATTGACCTAAAAGCCACGGGCACAGCACCAAATCGCCGCAGTTAGGTAAGCTTTGTTTAAAGCCCTATAGTCTCGCTTCTCTCAATGCGCATGCGCATTGATAGGTCACGAGACCTAATGAGCTAAAGCGGAGAGTATAAATACTAATGAAGTTCTAAGAAAATGCTTACTAAAAGCGTTATGGGAAGCTTATGTCAGCCCACCCCTTCTTCATTACCTTTCCAAACTCACTGTAACCAATAGTCAATCCAGATAACCCTTTCACTATAAGCAACTACTTTAAGTAGCCCGCCCACCCCTTCAAGCAAGAGCCACTTTAAAGGTAATGTCAGTATTTCTAGTCAACCAAAACATATCAAATGTTCCCCCTTACCTAGACACTTCAGAGAATGAAAGGACTCTAGACCAGGATTAAGAAAACCTCTGCCCCCCCCCCGCCCCACAGTGATTGTGTGGAAGTCTAAAGAGGGCAGTAGTATGAAATTTGTAGAACCCCTTGCGGAGCACTAGCAAAGAAAAGTCATATGTGACTGTGTATTGCAAATGGATATAGCAGAGTAGGTAAGATGTCTAACTAGAGTTAACAAAGATTAACTTGAGCCAAGTTAGAGGAAGCATGCGCTAGACAGAAAGAACATTAAAGAAATATATACTTCCATCCTTTACCTAGAAATAATTGGCCCTCACATTTACATGATCAGTGGGTTATTGGAGTCCCTTTGTTTTAGCTGGTGGATTCTTTCGCAGAGGATTTCCCAAATCATCAATCCCCTCTAGGACATTAGGAAATATGAGGACTGAGAGGCAGAGTGGCTCAAACAGACAAACGCTTCACAATACACACTTCTGATACAAATCCAATTCAGCTTATTAAACTGCCGCTCTTTCACACTGACCACATTCAGAGCAACTTCATTTAAGGTCACCTGTCTGTAGTACACTAGCTTTCTGCTTACAGGACATTCAATAAAGCTCATCAATGAACTATCCACCTTGACAGGCATGTTAACTCCATTTACCAATTTCATCCTGTAATTCCAGTGCCAGCGAGAATTATATGAGAATCCTAAATGGGCCAAAAATGTAAACATTATCCACCTCATCTTACAATTATTTCGCCATGGGGCAGAGGATACAGTAGAACTCAGAACTTGCCAAATGTCACCATGTAAACAACAACGCTTGCAAAGTCAAGATTGAACAACAGCAGGAACAGCAGCATAGTGAAGGCAAGGGGATTCATTTACATATGTTAACAACCACAAAGGCAAAGGATGTAAGCTTGTGTTTTTTTTAATGTGTCTTCCACAAAAAAGAAAGGGGGCAATAAAATCAGGACTCTGTATTTAGTTTTGTTAGATTTACTGTTGCCTCACTCGCACAACTATCCAGTATGAGACAATCACAATTTTTGTCTGCTTACCTATCCAATACAATTGCTGAAAAGGCACCAGAATGAGGTTACCAGGGGCTCAAAGAGCTCACATCTCTCTTAAATCTTCCATTAGTTTGCTGATGCCCGAAGAATGACAGTCAACATTGTTTAACACAATTAATTCAAGTTTATTCAAGATGGATTTAAACCCCAACAGAGAACAACAACCCAACCATAAAACTATATGAGATAAAATATAAAATGTATACTATTTTCTGCTAACATACCTCCCAAAAACTTTAAAAAATGTAAATAAATTAAAACACGCATTCATTGGGAGCAGACCATATAAAATACAAGAATGTATCCATAATATTTAAATTGTATCTGCAATAAAAGGGTGTTGAGAACTGAATTCCAGGCACAGCAAGTGCCGGGCAGAAAACGACAACATGATTTCAATCCCGGTTGCCACTATTGCAGAGTTAACATTTGAAGGGGTCAAATCCCTGGTCAGCCTATTTACCTGTATAAGATCTAAGAGGAAGGATACACAATCGTCATCCTTTGTACACTACGATCAAGAGACCGGGACAAATAATCCAGTGCTTTAGCACGTTATATTGTTGATAAAAGATGCACACATTCTCAGGCTACCACAGTATTCAATCACAAATATATATATATCTTTTATTCGGCTATATGATAGCCATAAAAGCACACAATAAAATGCAAACAAACTAGATTAAAAAAATCATAATTCATAATTAAGTATTACTTTTTTTAAAGTATTCAATATATAATGCATAACTAAGTCTAGGGATAGACTCTTAAATATAGACGCATTATCCAGGGGATCATGAATTCTGGAGGGATAAGGTACATCCCAATTTTTTTTATGAAATTTGAAAATTGCGAGTAAAATGGTTGTACATATACAAAGCGGATAAAACCTCCAGTCTTAATAGTTCTAAGAGCGATCCTTCAGCTGCAAGCATTAGGCTATACGCCCATCGTATTAGGTTTGCAACTGTCATGGCATATGTAAGACCTAATTCTGAGTGAAAGGCCTGCACATAAATTGCAGTGCTAAACTGAACAAAATGCCCCTAAGATTTTCCCCTCATAGAAATTAAGAAGAGACCACTATGCTACAGGTATGTATTATACAGCATAGCTTAAGGTAGATGGCAGTTTTACCTTATAGGTTTCTAATAAGTGACTAAATTGTCTTTTCCACATAGTCATAGAATGTAATACACCTGCATGTGCTAAAACATTACTACCACTCAGAAAAAAAGCTGTTTGCGGTCAAGGTTGTGAGAGAAAATTCTGTCTTGATAGGTGTAAGATTTAACCTGTTCTAATTTCCCACTGCCTATAGACCAACGGTTTACTAAGCTTTCTTCCCTTGAAAGCAGATTTCTTAGTTTTAGTGGTATTAATTGTAAGAGGATGCTTATCTGTATAAATAAAAATCACTTCCAAGTTTCTCTGCAGCCCTATTGGAGTCAAGTCAAGTAAAACTACATCAAAATACTGCAGGGACATGCTTCTTAATCTAGGGAGAAAGTTTCTAAGTTTCATAAATTGCAAGGCAAGATTATGCAGAAACAGTGAACATAAGAGGCGTGCCAATATACATCCCTGTTTTAATCCTTGCTGTTTTTATCTTGTGGGTTAACCCTTTATACACACCACGAAGGGGAATTAGGGAAGGTCAAAATGGTACGACCAGTACCTGTACGAAGCCATGCATGGATCCAAGGGGCCCTATGAATGCAGGGGGGGACGCACCAGTGGGGAACTAGTACAGGCCCCTCCTGAATCTGCAGGGCTTAAAGGCGTGCCAGCAGAGCTGGGATGCCCATATAGGAGATGCATGGCCTCATACAAATGTTGGAGTTGGGTGGGCGCTCCGGAAGTGCGGAGCCAGCCCAGAAGCAGGCTCAACGGCATGCCTTGAAGGAGGACACTTCCTCGTCTCAGGACACTTCCTTGTCTCGTCAGATAACTTCAGTGGAGGCAGTGAAGTCGAAGACCTCTTAGACTTCTTACTTTTCTTCTTTTTGGGACTTATCCCAACAACTTCAACTCCGATAAAGATCAATGGCTCTGCAATCAATCCAGGGACATTCCTCTCGACTGGGATTGAGACAGTCACAGTGTCGCACATCGAGCGGCAAGGACCTGGGAAGGCTTCTTCCTAAAGGCCTTGAGCTGCATGGCATGGCAGTTGACAGGTCTTTGCATCGTGGTCAAGCTCCAGGCACCAGAGGTAAATAAGATGCGGGTCTGTCACTGACATCGGTTGGTGACAGATGCTACAGAGCTTAAAGCCAGCTTTCCTAGTGGACATCCCTGCCATACATGGAGAAAGATATCAAAAGACTTTGACAAAAAGTCAAAAAAAGGTCAGTCAAAAACAAATGACTGGGGGTAGCTGGCGCAGAATGTAAAGAACTGACGGCAACGCACTAGGGTGGCGCCTTTATAAGCAGGACGCATGTCAATTATGGCACGGAAAAGGACACCACCAGCACCATGCAGTGCTGAACAATATCACCTACCCGGCAGGCAGGGGTACTGCTCACTCAAGATTTGCAGGTTCAGACTGACGCCTGGGGATAATTCAAAGGTAAAAAATCTGCAGCTAGGAGTCTCCATCAGATTCATTATCCAAAAGCTTAACTTCATGTTTTTGAATTGCACTCGAAAACTGCTACTTTAAAGGCTTATATGCCACATAAGATTAGAATTAGGCCTGGTTCATCAAAAAAGGGTTTCTGGTAAAGTTGCTGGCAGGTTATAATCTCCCCTCGATGGCAAAACTAGTATCTGTGTCTAGACCAGCTTAAAAGTTAGTATTGAAAAAGGGAGTCAACACTACTTCTGACTAGGGACAGTGAGGCAGCATCTATAATCCTAGGTACACCAAATAAACCTTTTCTTGTTTAAGGATATCCTATCTCGATTTTAATTGACTGACTTCATGCGATTTAGGCTTTTTTTTTTAAATCTCTCTTTTAAGGATTTCAACGGTGTTTAGAAATCAAACGGTTGAACTGACAGTTTTTGCAGGATGTGTAGCCAGCGTAGGAATCCATCGAACACAATGGGCCTGTGTCCAGCTCTAATACACACTCGAAAAAAATACCTAAAGTCCATGTTGAACACAGAAGGTATAAGAACAACATCAGAGGCACTATTTTTTTTTAGCTATTAGGGTGGTACTGTAAATGCTGTAGGCAACTATGCAAAATTCTTTAACCCCTTTCATGCGTCAGACGGCCACCGGTGGGCGTGTGCGGAGGACAGCCGGGGCCGTCCGATCTGCGCATGAGTCAGATTCGCCCGCACCGCGGCAGACAAAGTGGTTAAGCAGGCCATCAAGCTCTGGGAGGAGTATAGTCAGCCTGACTGAATGGTATTGGTCTGAAGCAACAGGATTAAAACCATCATTATTTTAACATGCATTGCATTTATTTTTCAAACATTTTAATGCCTTATTAACTATTTATCTGTGGTGTGTGTAGTTATGTATATTATTTTGTATATAGGTTTTGGGTAAACTTAAACAATAACATGTCTACTACTAATTTTGAACTGAACAGTACAAACAGCAAGGCTTTCAGTTTTCCATACACAGAAGCAAATTGAAGCACAGGGTTGCATTTCTTAGTTTCTAGTCTAGAACAGATTTTCTTTACGGAGTTTGAGGGGGGAAACAGACTGGAGAAAGAGGCACAGTTTAGGTACAAAGTCTCTGGCCAAAGATACAGGTAGGTGAGAGATATGAATTCTGCCATATTTAAGCTTAGACAAATTTATGAAGGTAGCCGGCCAACACCGAAGTTGGTGCAAAACAACAAGGCTTCCCCAAGCCTCCTAACAGCATTAGGAGAAATGTAAAACGGCGGTACAAAAACCAGCAGATACGCTTGTGTCGCAATGGGATAGGTACATTTAGATAATGCATGGAAATCGGGGATTGAGTGAAAGAAAGTTGGCTCAAAGACTGACAAACGTTTAAGTAGAACTGAAAACTGCAGTTGAGGAAAGAAGGAAGAATATTAAAATATTAACATTTCCAGGATGATATTCTTCAAGAAATCATAGGGCTCATAAAAAGAATTAAAAACAGGAGCTATGGACTGTGATACACCACCTGGGTGGTGCTACCAGTAATTTGCTCCTGCCATCAGGAAACTAGTCCATCCATCCCTTAAAGTAGGTACAGTTCTAAGTCCTCGTCACCACACACATTTTTACCCCTCTATTTAAAAAAATCTTACTTGCCCCAACATTCCTGCAGAATCAACCTATTAATTATTGACCTCCCTGCATTTAGTCAGATCCTTGGAAAACAGGTTGACAGGCCAATTTCAGAGCAATTGGGAGAAGTGTGGGCTGTTGGGCCAAGATAATTTAAGTATCAGGGCCAGCTACAGTTCAGGTGATACCACAGAAGACACTGCAAACCATTAGGATTGTCATTTCGATTCTGTGTTCTACTTTCATACAACTAGTTCAAGTTTAATCTTTATTTCGTTGACTTGCAACATAAAAGATACAATAAAATATAACAAAACAAAATAAAATTCAACACATATGGAACTTACAATTCATTATAGTTGAGCACCCTGTTATGAATCTATATTTCATCATATTTGGACACACAAGATTATAATTTGTGTTTGGCACAGAGAATGAATAAATATGTTAAAATATTTTAAGAATCAAATTAAAAAAACATTAAATTGGTTATAACAGCCGGAAATTTAGGAAGACACAATAGCTAGACACAATTCATGATTTACAAGATTTCAGGATGGTAGTTTTCCTCATTTAAAATGAAAGGTTTCGTTTCCGTCTAATGAGATAAACGGACAGTAAAAATTTACTGATTCCGAACACAATTACTTGGCTGGTGTCCGTACTTAGGATCCTACCAGCTTCCCTATGGGAAATAGAACCAATATTACGACACAAGGGGACTATCCATCTTTTCCTTGCCTTATCGTAGCTAGTGCAGAAAAACAATATGTGATAAATGTCCTCCCTTTGTTTAATAGTGCACAAACTGCAATAGTCGTTGTCTATTTTTCCCCAACTTTTCTCTGTTACCTTGGACCTCAGCGTTCCATATCTGAATTTTATATACAGAGATTTGGCCAGTGGTGGCTCGATTTCATCAAGCAATTGTTCAAAGGATGCCTCATTTTTTCCCATAAGAAATTTTTCTGTAAGAGGACCGTGTGTTCTTGTATACACGGAATCGTAGCTCACATATGACCAAAAAGATAATTTGAGTATTTTCTTAGAGACTGAGTTTAAAGAACCAGGCTCGTTCCAAAAATGTGTTAATCCGAGCTTCGTTAGCCAGGTTTTAACGTGCTTGAACCAAAAAAAATTCCTATCGCTATCGAGCTCAAGGACTTCTTTCAAGCCATTTTTGTAATCAGATAGTTCGATGGTTGTCCAAAGTCTTACCCACAACAATACAGGTCTCAATATTGCATGGTGGTCTGTATGTTTGATATTTAGATCAAGAAATAAGGGTATCAGTGGGGTATTAATGGGAACTTTTAAAAGACCCCTGATAAATTTATTCTCAAGAGCTTCAAAGGCTTTCTTACACACTGGCCCCCAAATTTCCGCCCCGTACAGTGAGGCTGATTGAACCTTGTATCTAAAAAGCTCTACTGCTGGGGAGACCGCCTTATTCACACTTTTATTGTGTCTCTGCAATATTGGGAAACAGTTTTGTTTGAACACCAGTTTTGATTTCTCTAGTTGTGGGCCCCATCCCATTAGAGTGTCTATCAGGACTCCCAAATATGTAAAACTGTGTTCGTAGTCCAGTTTCTGTCCGTTTAACATTAAATTCCTTTTAAAAGTTTTATGCGGGTTTAGTGCCATATATTTTGTTTTTTTATATTGATTTCTAGTCCTTTTGAGGAACAGTACTGTTGAAACCTATCTAAAAGGGTCTGTAGGCCGCGTGGTGTTTGCAAGATTAAAATAGTGTCATCCGCGAAAAGGAGGGACGCAACACGTTCCCCTCCCAATCGGGGCGAGTCGTTATCACAATTTTCCATATAGGCTGCTATGTCGTTTACATAGAGGGAGAAAAGTGTGGGGGCCAGTACGCATCCCTGACGTACTCCCCGTTTTATGGGGATTGGGTCTGTAAGTTCCCCATTTGGGCCCCACCTAACCTTGGCATAGTTCTCCTGATGCAAGCCCATCAAGAGTTTTAGCAATTCACCTGGCAGCCCTTGCCTATTCAGTGTTTTCCAGAGTAGATCGCGGGGAATTAGGTCAAATGCTGCTCGCAGATCTACAAAGGTCACATACAAGTGACCTTTGCGGATAATAACATATTTCCAGTACAAACAGCATAGCCTAAATACCTGATCTATAGTACCTGTTTTATTCCTAAATCCCGCCTGGTATTTGGATAAAACTGACTCATCCTCCAACCATGTGTTTATCCGATTTAAAATATGTCTAGCATAGATCTTCTGCGTTCTGTCTAAAAGACTAATGGGGCGATAATTAGCTGGGTCGCCACGATCCCCTTTTTTAAAAATAGTAATGATTTCTGCGCCATTCCATGTGTCCGGAATATGGTCAGTAGCCGCAACTATGTTAAATAAGTGGTTCAGGTAGGGTGCCCAAACATCAATGTTAGTTGTATGTCATACAACTAAAGTAGGAGGGGTTTCGGTTCTCAAATTCTCTTGGTTTCACTCATTCCTTTCAGGATGAAGATGCATAGTCAAACTGGGGCACTCCAATTGTAGAGAATTTATTTGAAGTGATCATAGTTTTCGGCGGTACTTTGCATCGTGCAAATCATACATTGCCTGACTCTGTTCAAGCAATAATTCTGCAGTATCACTTGTGTTGATGATACTCTGCTGCTTCTGGGGAAAGCTAACCAATACAACAATCTGCACAACTGATGGAAACCTGATACTCTGCTGCTTCTTGGGAAAGCTAACCAATACAACAATCTGCACAACTGATGGAAACCTGCACCGGGATGAAAGCCAAATGGGTGCAATTGATCAGTTGGCAAGACTAAAATAATATTTTAATCAGGGTGGAAGGTTGAGGGCGGAGTGCTCTATGACCAGACCAAACTTTGCAGTATAAAATATTCAACACAACTGTCAACAGCAAGATTCTCAAAAGACAACTACAGGAGGTGGGCATTTGCAGCAACATGCCAGACTGGTTTACTTCCATTTAGATGGCATAACTTAACAGGTGCATCTACATTTTGATATTAGATAAGCAAGATCGCTTGTGAATTCCCTCAAAACTCCTATTTGCTCAATGTGTATGCCAGCCCCTTAGCCACTCTTATCTGATCATATAACCCCGATTTATACATATATGAGGTTCATACAAATCTAATTTTTCAGATAATGTATGCTCTTGCACTTCAAGGTTGCCTGTCAGCAGTGTGTAATTGCATAGGCTTACACTTGCTACAGCTTAATAAGGACAAAATTGAAGTTTTGAACACTAGTGGCAACTCCGAGAATGGCTAGTAGAACAGTAGGAATTGGACCTTGACCAGTTAATGGAATGAAAAACCTGGGTGTCAAGATGGCCACATTATTAAAAATAAAGCGGTACCAGATGGCTGCTCATGCGTATTTCACACAAGGCAACTTTGTCCCAAACTTCCTCTCCTCTCTTTGGACTGCACACGAGTTTTGTTCATTGCTATGACTGGATCCAGACAAGATTACTGTAATAGTTCCTATTTACATTAATTCAAAAACAAGTGGTGCAAACTCAAAATATGGTATTCCCGTAAATTCTGGTTTTATAGCTGGCCTTCCTTTGAATATTGGGTCGGTGTCAAGTGAACCCTATGGGTGTTGGTGTACTTCATCAAGTTCAAATTCAAAATTTAAACAAGCAGTAAAGCATTAAAAAAAAGTAGGTATACATGTGAATAAAAGACAAACCACTGCATGAATCACCAATTAAACCAAGTAGTAAAACACATATTTTCATTGCTCAGAAGTAGAGATCATTATTCCATTACATCCCCAAGTATTACACATCATTGTTAAAGACAAGGTTAACGAGTACCTGAAATGCGTCAATAGTCTTTAAGACATGATCTCCAAATATCTTTTTAAGAACACAGGCAGAACAGTTCTGGATTGTCAAATTCAACCATGTAATGTATGAGGGGGTGTATATAAATCATTCCATTCGCTGTATGTAGATGATTGGATTCAGGTCACAGTCCACTGTCAATTTTACCAAGCCGTTCAAGAGAAGGGATGAAGAGATCAAGTGGTCTTAGAGCCATCTGGAGGGCTTGAGTTGCCCGGGATTTGTGAAATACAATAGAAAAAAATCTGTTGGCTACTAATCGAGATCAACATCAAGTAGCTGGGGCAGGGAGCATGGGAGAAGATTTTAACTCCTAGCCCCAAGACTCCAGAACACTCAGCTACACAGTCAGAAAGGAGGATTTATATTTTAATCAACAGTGAAAACACTTCACTTTTAATTTAATGAATGGCAACTTCTAAACACACAAATACAACAAACAGGCAAAATGGTACACTACTGCCTGGAGACATGAGAACGTGCGCACTATAGAAATGCATTATCCAATAAAATAATCACATTGGGATGTTGCAAGATGGGGCAACAGAAAATAAACTGTTTATAGGCAAGGAATAAACGTGAATGGATAAGATTGCATGGTGGTTTTTCGTGTATAAATGAAGTGAAAATACAAGCAGGGTAATGTACCCAGGCTTGAACATCGATAAGCAGAAAGGAAGAAATGTAGCCGCATTTGCCCTTTGCAAATGACGAGTGTGGAGAGGCCAACTGGGAAAGGAACGTACAGAAGAAATGGGATGTCCTCAAAACCCAAATGACGTTACTACTACTTGGGAGCTGACCTGAGACCAACAGCTCAAGCGGAGTAAACAAGACAATAGAAGGAGCAGACTCACGCCCTCAAACCTGCAAATGTATAAGAGCAAATGAAGGTTGGCAGGGTAGTATTCTGGTTCCGTTGAACTGTCTCCCCATCTTCCTCATCCCTCATGCCACGTGGGCACCTACACCCCAAAGAAAGGGTATTTTTGGCAAACAAACAGGAATACACGTGCAAGACTATATTCATTAGGCAAGCCTATATTCAACATTTAATCTGGTCAAGTTCCCAGCCATGACCAGTGTCCTTCAGCCAAAGGGTTTGCATCATATCAAGATACAGAATTATGTAGCACATGGCACTGGGGATAAACCCTTTTTAAGTTGGATGTTAACCAATACATTTGGATTTTCCCGAACTTATCTGTTTAATTAACTAACTTATAGGGGCATCTGCCAGTCCCCTTTACACACTGGTCTGTTGTGTCAGTCACATTTTTCTTCTACTCATTACAACATGGGATAGTGGGTCAGCCCATTTTAACCACTGGCTAACTTCACTGTGATTGACAGCATTCTGCCCTTTCACAAGGAGCCAACAAAAAAAAAAAAGAGAGCAGCACAAATCGACACACAACGCAGCTCCTTATGCATCAAAAACTATTAAAACCAAATACTATTAAAACCAAATACTATTAAGACCAAATACTATTAAGACCAAATACTATTAAGACCAAATACTATTAAGACCAAATACTATTAAGATCAAATACTATTAAGACCAAATACTATTAAGACCAAATACTATTAAGACCAAATACTATTAAGACCAAATACTATTAAGACCAAATACTATTAAGACCAAAAACTATTAAGACCAAAAACTATTAAGACCAAAAACTATTAAGACCCGGGCGGAACATACAACAGTGCCCTTTATGCACGTCCCAAGAAGCTCCCATTAACCGGCCCCACAATGCACTCGGTCCAGGTCTGTCATTCGGTGAACAGAAGTCTGGGGTGGGACCGCAAATTGACACTAGCTACTCTTTGGAATTCAGAGAAACTTGGCAGCCTATATTCCTCCAGGGGTTTTGACAAATGGGACATGATCGGTATTTCCCGGATCGGGGACCTCTGGGTGAAGGGGGACATACTTAGCTTTGGCCAGTTACAACTACAGTACGAACTTAAGGGCACTGAGTACTTCTGTTATCTGCAGGTCCGACACACCCTGACAACAACCTTAGAGAAGGGTTCCTCCCTCTCGAGTCATCCCTACTAGAGGATAGACTGCTAGATGGCCTGCTCCCGCAGAGAGCCATCTCGCTAACATACAAAAAGCTAGTTAATAATTAAACTGACCCACTAGTTGCGTTGCGGGAGTCCTGGGAGAGGGACGACCTACTACTTGACGATGAGGAATGGAGAGAGGCATTGGCCTTCCCTCGAGAGGTGGCGGTGTCTGCCCGCCTTCGACTGGTCCAACTGAAAATACCACATAGAATCTACATCACTAGGCCACGGTTGCTCCGCATGGGGGGGGGGGGGGGGGGGGGGGGGAGTGTGCGGACTGCAGACGACAATGTGGACAAATCGCCACCCTCATGCATATACTCTGGGAGTGTGAATAGATAAAAAGATACTGGAGTGAGATACATGTGGTCATGAGAGACGTCCTCCAAAAGAATATCAACCCGGAGGCTAAGAGATGTCAGTGGGGAGAGGGGGAGGGCTTCACCTCCTACACTTGCCATGTGGAAGTTCAATATTGATTGGATGCAATCAATGCATGTCAAGAGGCTGCCCTCAAAAGTGGTCCCGGATATGGTCAAAATGGAATACATATAGAGGAGATATATGCGTTCCACCAGCGGTTGCTGTGGAGGATGAGCTTGGATCCCCTTAACAGCCTTCTATGTCCATGTGCTGATTGATTAGCCCAAACATTGGCCATATTCGTTAATTATCTGTGTATATCCATTTGAAATGCTGATTGCTTTGTTTTTTGTTGGAAAAATCAATAAAAAGATTTTTTTAAACTATTAAGACCATAAACTATTAAGACCAAAAACTGTTTTTCCTTCCAACCAATTTTGAGGAGTCCAGCAACCCATGCTTTCCCAACATAGTTTTGCATAACCCGTAACATTGCAAAACAATCCTTGACAAAGTAAAAAGGGTGTCAGCCGATGCCAGACCTGCACGCTTTACCGATGCTATTTAGGTCTTGCCTGAGCCAGTGCATGCGCTGCACTGCCAGACATTTAGTAAGGGGGTTTTCAAAGTGCTACCAGAGGCTTTTGTGGGCACGCGTGCAGCCACCATGTGGGTTTGTGTCATGGCTCATTAAGCCTTGCGTGCCTCTCTCAGCCTTGCTTGTGCTTCGATTCCCTCCCCCTCCCCCACCACAGATTGCGTTTTTTGTTGTTTTTTTTTTTTGGGCTTAGTGCGCGCGCGCCCTCACACAACAGTCTTCTTCATTGAGTAGAACACTTTTGCTTTCCCGCGTCACTTTCAGGGCCGGGCCAGCCCGCCCCCCCTCTCTCTTCCTCATTAAGCAGAACACTTCAGCAGCGGCTTCACTTTCAGGGCCACGCGGCCAATGCTTGTTAGGACTTGTGCCCTGCTCCTGACCCACAGGTAAGCCCCACTCTCCCTTTCCTAAACGCCACGGCAACATCCGGGGCCAGGCAGCGGCGAGCGGCTCTCAACCTCAACCCCGTCGCTGCCCGCAGTGCGTGTGTGTGCGATACCATGATACTTTATCAAACCGTGCTGCTGCATTTCCGCCCGAGGTGGCCCACCTAATCCCCTCACCCAGACCACCCTCCCTCCGTCTTATTAATTAATGCGCTCTGGTGGCCTGGGCAGTTCAATAGACCCGACCCACGTTGTGTGGATTTACCTCAGTCAAAACGGGGTCAGTGAAATAGATCACGTCTCAGTTTCTATTCAGGTCTCTTTGCCACTGGTGTTTATTTCTCACAGTGTGCACCGGAACGGTGTGTTTACGGAGGCAACCTGTAGGTCTACCGCAGCAGCCATTTTACAAGGCACTGGTGGGGGGAATACCTGCCCAGCCACCACCAGGAAGGGCGATACAAACACAATGCCCATCATGTCACCAAGACGCACATTCAAAGCACAGGCTGTGTGTCTGCATTAAATGACTCCGGCGTGGGAGAATGTGGGTCAGAGCACTAGCCCCCCCTTCTCTTTCAGTGACATGGCATACGTTCCATGGGCCCCAGGGAAAGCAAGGCACATACACTCTAAGACTGGTATTAGGGTTGTGAAATAAAACAACAATTAGCGTGCAGGGCCCCGGTGCCACTACACATGCTGTATCGCCGATAACTATACCCTTGGTGGTGTTTGGCACAGACGTGTGACAGTTGGCTCTGCAGTGCTCGCAACTTAAGGCTTCAGCTCCGCCATCACGAAAACTTCTAAATATTTTATATTCTTCTGTGAGTGATTTGCACGTGAGGTTGCTTAATTTAGAAATGCAAACACTCATGATGCCCTAGGACACTTCTCAATATCATATAAATCAAAATGCTTACACTGTATGCATGAACCAAATGTAATCTCTCCTTTCTCTAACAAATGAACTGTTCTCTGCCATTTCCTGGGTTTCACACTTTCCCTTTTCATAGTGCAATGTAACAGAGGAGTTTAGCTGTGATGCCAGATAACCATAAAAGGGAGAAAATGCATTTTAAGTATGTGAGGAGTGCTCCATGGACAGAGATTGTTTTGACTTTGAAAAATTAAACAAAGCATGGTGCATTGCAATTGTGTAAATGCCTTTTTCACTACATACACTTTGTTAAGCTTGTGATTGTATATCATAGAAAAAATGCACTTCTTTGCATAGCTACACAGTTTATGAGCAGAGTTGCCTTCCTTTCAAGTCATCTACGCAAGGCCACTGCACGCAACTGCAGTCCAACACCACCAACAGAAGCAGAACACCACCTCAGCATCACTCAACCCAAGCGCAGCACCACCTCAGAACCAGCACAGACCACCTCCACACCAGCAGACCACCTCCACACCAGCACACCACCTCAACACCAGCACACCACCTCAACACCAGCTCTGCTCCAGTGCAGCACCACCACACTAACTCAGCATCAGTGCAGCACCACCACCTCAGCCTCAGCACCAGCACAGCATCACTCAGTGCCACTTCAGCACCAGCGCAGCATTACCTAAACATCACTCAATACCTCGGCACAGCACTACCTCCGCATCAGTGCACCATCTCCTGCGCAGCACCATCGTAGCCCCAGCACAGCATCAGCACAGCCCCAGCACAGCATCAGCACAGCATCAACACAGCATCAACACAGCATCTGCACAGTGCTACCTCATCCGCAACTCAGCACCAACGCATCACCAGCACAGCATCACCTGAATATCACCAAAGTATCACTCGGCACCACCTCTGCATTACTCGGCACCACCTCTGCATTACTCGGCACCACCTCAGCGCATCCTCTTCATCACTCAGCACCACCTTAGCATCACTCAGCACCACCTTAGCATCACTCAGCACCACCTTAGCATCACTCAGCACCACCTTAGCATCACTCAGCACCACCTTAGCATCACTCAGCACCACCTTAGCATCACTCAGCACCACCTTAGCATCACTCAGCACCACCTTAGCATCACTCAGCACCACCTTAGCATCACTCAGCACCACCTTAGCATCACTCAGCACCACCTTAGCATCACTCAGCACCACCTTAGCATCACTCAGCACCACCTTAGCATCACTCAGCACCACCTTAGCATCACTCAGCACCACCTTAGCATCACTCAGCACCACCTTAGCATCACTCAGCACCCCCTTAGCATCACTCAGCACCCCATTAGCATCACTCAGCACCCCCTTAGCATCACTCAGCACCCCCTTAGCATCACTCAGCACCCCCTTAGCATCACTCAGCACCCCCTTAGCATCACTCAGCACCCCCTTAGCATCACTCAGCACCCCCTTAGCATCACTCAGCACCCCCTTAGCATCACTCAGCACCCCCTTAGCATCACTCAGCACCCCCTTAGCATCACTCAGCACCCCCTTAGCATCACTCAGCACCCCCTTAGCATCACTCAGCACCCCCTTAGCATCACTCAGCACCCCCTTAGCATCACTCAGCACCCCCTTAGCATCACTCAGCACCACCTTAGCATCACTCAGCACCACCTTAGCATCACTCAGCACCACCTTAGCATCACTCAGCACCACCTTAGCATCACTCAGCACCACCTTAGCATCACTCAGCACCACCTTAGCATCACTCAGCACCACCTTAGCATCACTCAGCATCACTCAGCACCCCCTTAGCATCACTCAGCACCCCCTTAGCATCACTCAGCACCACCTTAGCATCACTCAGCACCACCTTAGCATCACTCAGCACCACCTTAGCATCACTCAGCACCACCTTAGCATCACTCAGCACCACCTTAGCATCACTCAGCACCACCTTAGCATCACTCAGCACCACCTTAGCATCACTCAGCACCACCTTAGCATCACTCAGCACCACCTTAGCATCACTCAGCACCACCTTAGCATCACTCAGCACCACCTTAGCATCACTCAGCACCACCTTAGCACCACCTCAGCACCACCTCAGCACCACCTCAGCACCACCTCAGCACCACCTCAGCACATCATCAATGCAGCAGCAACTCAGCCCCACCACAGAATTAGCACAGCAGCAACTCAGCACCAGCGCAGCACCACTTCAGCAGCAACTCATCACCAATGCAGCACCTCATCACCAATGCAGCACCCCTTCAGCATTAGCACAGCAGCTCCAGTGCAGCATCACCTTAGCACCAGCTCTGCATTACTAAGCACCACTTGAACACCAGCACAGCACCAAAGTATCACTCAGCACCACCTCAGCATCACAACAGTGTCACTCAGCATCACGCAGCACCACTTCAGCACCACCACAGCACCACTTGAGCACCACCACAGCACCAGCTGAGCACCGCATCAGCACAGCACCATCTTCGCATCAGCACTGTACCAGTTCCTCATCAGTGCACCACCACCAACTCAGCATCCGCGCAGAATTACCTCAGCTGCAGTGCAGCACTATCTCATTATCAGCACAGCACCATCTCAGCATTAGCGCAGCACCACCTCTACATCATTGCACCACCACCAGTGCAGCCCCACCTCAGCAGCAATTTAGAACCAACGTAGCACCACTTCAGCATCAATGCAGCAGCACCTCAGCACAGAACCAACTCTGTATCACTTGGCACCACCTGAGCACCAGTTCAGCTCCACCACCTCAGCATGAGTCATCACCAAAGCATCAATCAGCAACTCAATACCGCCCAAGTATCATTCGGCATGCCCTGAGCATCACCTCCGAACCAGCACCCCACCACCTCAGCATCACTCCGCACCACCTCAGTCTGCCCTCGGAATCTGGCATCTGTTAATTCTCCCCTAGTGTCACTCCACTGCTCCTATTGTAATTGAGGTACTATTTCCCAGCCTCCACCCTCCCATTGTTTATGTCCTCCTCCCCCGTAACAAAAAAGGATAACAAATTAGCATTAGAACAGGCAGAGAAAAGTTGCCAGCATTGCATGGACAAAAATCTAGAACACTTTTTTTGTGTTAATTCTGTTTTTATTCGCTTAGCTCGTTTTTCAAAACCGTCCCAAAGACCTTAATATTAAAACCTAACCCCGTGCAGCCTAGCCAGAACACAAAACTTGAGGTGAATAAAGGGCAGGTGCCCGGCACTGAGTGCACTGAAGGTATACAGGACTGGTCTTTCCATTTGAGTCCCAATCTGTATCAGGCCCTTACGCTAGATATGGACGGGCCAGGACAAGACTAGCACGAAAAGAAAGAATTAGGAGACTTGGCTACAACTAATGAAGCTAAGTTAAATCCTCCAGGAGAGCTAGCAGAGGATGTAGTGAGTACTAATATCCCTGTTCCCGAGCAAAATTTTCTAGAGGATAACGAAATTGAGTCTGATAACCCAGATTTGCCTGTAATTGCCCTTTTGAAAAACCTTGATATGGATATGCACAAGGGGTTCGAGGTCTCAAAAATAAATCAAGAAAGTATCCGTGCTTCATGCAGCATATTAGAGGCGAAATTTAACGCGTTAAGCTCTCGCACGGAGGAGTTAGAGGTTAAGAAGATTCGGGAGTGTGTGGCAGATAACCGTAAGGAAATTGAGGAGATTAAGTTCAGAGAGAGGGCGCAGGAGGATAGAGTGGAAAGGCTTGAAAATATGCAAAGACGCAACAACTTAAAAATTTTGAAACTACCTGAAGGGAAAGAGGGAACAGCCATTAAAAAATATGTGGTACACCTTCTTAAGTGTGAATTAGAACTAGAGGAGGACGAGGAATCGATCTTTGTAGACATACAGAGGGGGTGCATCGTGATCCCTTCAGGCTGAATCCGAATCGTACTAAGCCGAGGAAAATTTTAGTCAATTTTTTGACACATAATTTGAAGGAGGAAATTTTATCGGCTGCTCTTAAAAAGAAAAATATTTCAGTTGATGGGGCAAAAGTCGAAGTAAGATCTGACTTGTCACCAGCTACGGCTAACAGACAGTGGGAGCTAGGCAAGCGGATGGAGCCGCTTAGGAACTTGGGAGCCACAGTTCAACTTAAGTTTCCAGCATTTTTTAAAGTTATGTGGCGAAATTAGATGTACTCTTTTTGAGTGATTGACGAAGTGGACACATTTATTGAGCAATGTCAAGAGATGACTTAAGAGGTTAGTTCCTAACCCTGTAGTGTGGAATATTACAAAGTTAGTGCTTAGACTTAGCTTACACATATTATATTCACTATTATGTGTTAGTGTTAGTGATACACCACCACCACTGTAGGCACCCTAATGGCCGAGGCCACGGGTAAGACGGTTGGGTTTTCCAGGGGAGGGGGGGTGGAGGGGCAGGGGGTGGTAGGGAGGTAGTAGGGGGTTGGGGGAGGATAAGGGTACATGAGAAAAGAAAAAAATTCCTCAGAAGCTTATTTGTCACCAGGATGTTTGGAGTATTTTGTTTTGAATTAGATGAGTGGGGCTAGTGCAATAGAACTGAAATTCTTGTCGTGGAATGTTAACGGCCTACGTCTAAAGTCCAGGAGACGGATAATAATAAAGTATTTAGAGGATTCGCTGGCCCAGATTATTATTTTACAAGAGACGCATTTAACTGCCATTGAGAGTAAGGAAATTTTTTCGGCCCAAAGGTGGGGTTGCTCATTCGTTTTATACCCCTCAAACTATAGTTACAAAAGGGGTGGCGATTTTGGTTAGGCAAGGGCTAAATTTTGTTGTAGAATCTACAGTGGCAGATGTGATGGGGAGGTGGTTGATTTTGAAAGTAAAAGTAGCAGGCGAACCTTTAATTATTATCGGATACTACGGTCCTAATCAGGATGATGATGGACCTCTAGATGCTCTAGCTACTGAATTATTAGGTTTTGTGGGGAAAATTATCATGGCAGGAGACTTTAACACGGTAATGGATAACAATTTAGATCGCTCAGAAAAATCGAGAGGGTTGATAAACTCTAAAATGTCCAGCAGAGTTAGGCTGTTGATGTCTCAGTATGGGCTGTGTGATATTTGGAGGGTGAAGTCAGGTCAGCGGCTAGGCTACACATATTATAATAAAAAATACAAGCATAGATCTCGAATAGATTATTTTTTGCTTGACTATAGTTTGAAAGATTATGTGACGATGGTGGGACATGTAGGTGTTCATATTTCAGACCACTCAGCTATTACACTGACTATAAAGTTAAAGATGAGTGGATCGGATTCAGCCTGGAGGTTAGATCGAACAGTTCTTCTGGATCAGGAAAGCCTAAAAGCCGTAAACGTAGAGTTAGAGGTTTTTCTTGAGAAAAACTTGGGCACGGCTAAGATTGAGATAGTATGGGAAATCTGCAAAGCTTTTTTGAGAGGTAATTTGGGAGCTCTGGGAGCAAAGAAGCGGAGATCTTATTACAGTAAGGTGTCAGAGCTGGAAGGAAACATTTGCACGAATGAAGGCAAGATCATAAACACTGGCGAATCTACAATAGAGGAGCAGGCTCTACACGATCTGGCAGAGTTGAAATCAGATCTTACGGCAGTCTTAACTTATAGAATCAAAGAAAAGTGGGAAGCCAGTCAATTGGTCCATTTCAACTATGGGGAGCGTTGCAGTAAACTCCTAGCATGGAAAACAAAAAAAGATCAAGTTCGCAATTTTATAAAGGAAGTGAAGCTGGTAGAGTCAGACACCACCATTACTGATAGTAAGGGGATAGCAGATGCCTTTTTTGATCATTTTTCTAAAGTCTATAGGGAAGATCTAAATCCTGAGCCTTCAGCAATTAGGGGCTGGTTACAGCTCGTGGGTCCACTTCCTGCTGAGTTTAAGCAGATATTAAATGGCGAAATATCTCTTCTGGAAGTGGAAAGGGCTATAAAGTCAGGAAAGAGAGGTAAGGCTCCTGGGCCAGATGGCCTTCCGGCTGAAGTATATAGAACACATTTTTTTGTGTTAATTCTGTTTTTATTAGGGTCGTTCAGTTGTACATAAAGTTTTCTTGGTTTTATATATAGGGTGATAAAAATGGTTAGAACACTTTTTTATTAGAACTTTTCAACATGCTGCACAACATTCACAATGCTCTACAACACAGCTTAAAGACATTAACAAAGCCAATAGCTCCGTCTAAACACTCATAAGATCCCAAAAGCGAGCCCTATTGGCTATGACAATGCTTGTTAGATACTTGCAACACCTGCAGTTCAATAGGAAGCAAACGCAAAGGGAGAGATCATCTGCCTAAGTATTAAAGTGTGCTAATTCAAAAGCAAATATATGCAACAGCTAATATAGCCTGCTCATTTAGGTCACCCAAGCAACCAAACAACTCAACCAAGCACAAAAAGCACAATTAGTATTGTAGTTGCATTTAAAATGCTTTTTTTCTTGACCAAGACAAGGTGTCAAAGCGATTTGCGGACTTGTCACTTTGGCTATACTATGCTAAAAATAAAGATAAGATTCTGAGAAAAACCACATACATAAAAAAAATAAGCATGGACTGCTTGAAAAAGGAAACTGATTTAGTATGTCAGTCATCACACCATCATGGCCCTAAAAACCGCAGAAAGCAAGTATGCTAGGCAATATATATAAATGCTCAATGTTAACTGCAAATGCTTTTAAGCACATACACCAGCAGAGATAGGGTTGAGTACTATGTGTTCGCTGTAATCTGAATTATGACCAAAAGTACTCCAATAAATCATAAATAAAGATGTTTGAATTACCAATAAGCATTCTCAAATTCGCTCACCCCACGTTCTTTAACAGAACCTGGACTACTGAGAGTATTCAATGAAAACATCTTTAGAACACTCAAATAACAGCTATATTGCAGATTCAGACGGCACGCAAATAAAAAATAGAATCATCTAGCATTACAATATATATGAATCTCTAGAAAATGTAAAACAGCTTTTCTTCGTGAAAGTTGCGCTTACTTATGAGAAACATTCAAAATCTATTCTGCTGCTATCAGGTACATCCTCAAAACAATGGCCATCCATCAGAAGGTGCACCATTAATCTGATGCCCTAACGAACTAACCCATGCCTAATCAAAAAGAGCCTCAAGGCACTTGTTAATTCACATACACCATGACACAGCAATGACTGTGCTATTAAATGAACTTCAAGGATACGTCTGCACCTCGTTTTAAAGCTACACCACTCCTCTCAAGCTAAGCAAAATGTGCTTTGGACAACGGGTTGCCCCCTTTCAGCAATACTTATTGGAAAACGTTTTCAAAAGAAAAATATTGCTTTCACTGCTCATCTAAGGACAGGAAGCCACACTTACGGACTTCCTCAAACAGATTCTAATCTAGATGAAGAATTGTCCACGCAACCTGTGCTTTCTCCCACCCTGAGAGCAAAGGTTACTCCTTAAAGTAGACTCCACAGCATCAATTAGTCCAACAGCTTGGATCCGTGGACAGAGTGTCAGCATTATGGAAGACCATGATTATCAGTCTTCCCAGGACACGAAGAATCAAGCGTATTGGTAGAGAGGAAATTCCAGCCAATTGTCACATCTCGCAATGAACCCAGAGGAAGTATGTAGCACTTTTTGTTCACATCAGTGCAAAGATATCGAGGTGCAGTACAACCCAAACTGAGAAAAATATCCTAACACTTCCTAGAGCAGCTCTCCTATAGAGGACTGCCTTCTACCAAGTGCCCATCATAATGTTCAGGTATCTTGCTAAGTGGGCTAACAATGTAAGGACAGCATGGAATTACTGGCAATTATTTAAGAAGTGCGAGGTCACTTTATTATTTGCCAAGATAGGAGGTAAAAAGTGCATTGCTCTTCCAAAGATAGATCACCATCACTTCAGAGCCACAATACTTTGTGAACAAAGGTCTACCCAAATGTAAAACGACTGAAGCACCAGTGCTTCCCGATCATGAAAAACAATTGTCACATTGGTCGATATAGAGTACCAGACTATGGAGATCATTATTCCATGACATACCCTAAGTTTGCAAGCCAGGGCGATTATATTTGATCCACTTTAACAAAAACATATGTTCAACAAGTAGAGACCATTTACTGTGCCAGATGACCAATTAAGCCTGTTTCACACAACCCATGTGTAGACTACCAAGTACCTAGTTGACCATTCCTTCCTTTTGTACTTCAGAGGCATAATTGTATCCTCCGGGAGTAACTTTATCTTCTTTTATTACGATGTCATGGCATTGAGGAAGAGGGTAGATAATTTACACCTCTTCAAAAAAGAATCTTCACCTTGCATTCCACTAACGTCTACTGATTAAATGAAGCTTTACCGAAAAAACAAGCACTGGATGGTCTAGTTGTGAGGGTCAAATCTATCGTACCAATGCCTGGTTGGAGTATTCTGCCTTTTATAAAAAGTAAAATATTGTTGCAATCAAGGTTGTTCCCTGTAACAGTGCTAGAAGGATTGGCTTAGTAGGATGTTTTATTGTTCCCTTGCATTCTTTGCTCTCAATGCAAGTCAGGGTAGCGCTTTACATTTTTCAACACTGTCACCACCAGGGGTGCTAGCAGACTCAAACTCTTGGTGGGGAGAGAGGGTAGGAGTGGTGGTCCACTTTATCAAATAGTTTGGACAGGACCATCTTCAGAGCTTAAGTCAAAAATAATTGTGAGGCCCTTCTTAACTGTTCGGGTTCCTGTGCAATAAGGGGGAATCATGTATCTGGACAATATGTGCAGACCTGTGTTTTTAAAAAATAGGATGGGTCATTAAGTGATAAAACTAGGAGAACACTGGTCAACAAAATGGTGAGACTGTTAAGCTAGAAAACCCCCAATGGACTCAGTTCCACTATACTGAGACACGTCCCATCAGCCCACCTCACTGCATCGTCATTTGGGACTGAGATATAGATGTCACACTGTTGTCAGGTGTTGGGGATTAACCAATAAGGAGGCATACACAGTGAATTTGGTACTGCGCATGTGTATAGGAGAGACACTGATCTCGTACACATGCTCAATGGTGTTTCCCTGGTGTCAGGTGTTGGGGATTAACCAATAAGGAGGCCTATATAAAGACACTGTCCCCCTCTAGTCTTTACCTCCCCTTCGGCTTGGTCAAAGACAGAGGTACCGACGGACAGGTAAGTCCTCCACTGGTCAGATAGCATTACCATACTTTTTATACCATACCCCTGTTTAATCTAGTATCTTTATGGTTTAGTTATCAATCTGTTCCATTCTGTAAACTCCTAGCATGTGATCCACATTGTATGTAATGATTTCAGTTAACCATGGGACTCTGTCCCCTAGGAAATCTCTAAATATGTCAGAATTCCATAGGTATGTCATCAATCCCTTGCCCCTGTGCGGTTGGTTTATGGTCTGCAGACATTTTCAACAATAGGGTTTCTGTTTTTACAGAGAACACACTCAGAATTAAGAAGTGTGTTTTCCTATTCTTTTTATTTTATATAGAGAGGGGCCTCCCACAACGAGCAGTTGCCGGGCCAGGTGAGGTTTACTCCCACATAAAGCTGGGTGAGTAGTTACATTTGGTCAATAGAACTATGCATTGAGCCCCCTATATACATCTATCTTTCAAGGTTTTTGCGTCTGGTTAACTTTAATACAGTATAGCTTTTTTTGAGACTGTTAGCTAGTTTTCTAACCTTCAATGTTTTTATGATTATCACTATTTTTGTTACAGGAATGGATGAACACCCTACATCTTCTGGATACTGAAACAGTCACTTGTACTCCAGGTCTTTGGTAGGGGTATCGTACCAGTTCTTATTAATTACATTTACACTGAAATAATTCTTCATTGCAGTAGCATTTTTCAAACTAGGTCCTGAAGAAAGCCAGGTTAACATTAACCATTATGGCTGAAACATGTCGACCCTGATCCTATTGCCTTGAGATAGTTATTATTTCAAACTATCTGGTTTTTTTCACTTCTTTTTAATCTTGGCACTTGGCAAACACTAAATAAAAGATGGTGGTGTTTTCCGGTAGCTATTTTTAACCCGCACTTTTTCATGCACTGCGCAACATTTTTCAGCACCACTCTACTGAGAGCTTGGACAGTTTAGTGTCCTCTAGATGCAGTGTGAGCAAAGTCCCCCTCATTGAGGGGTGCAATTCACTGTATCTATATATCTCAGTCCCAAATGACAATGCTCCGCCAGTGAGGTGGGCTGATGAGACGTGTCTCAGTATAGTGGAACTGAGTCCATTGGGGGTTTTCTAGCTTAACAGTCTCACCATTTTGTTGACCAGTGTTCTCCTAGTTTTGTTATTTGTTCATTTTATGGGGGTTTGGAGTTCATTTGGTCATTAAAAATAATTCCCTCTGGCCCTCTTTTCATATCGTGGTTTGTGTCATTAAGAATGATGACAGCCTAAAATTAGTTAATATTTACTGGGGGTGTTGGGCGCTCTCTTCATTAAGGAAATTTCGAAATTTTGCCTTTTTCTCAGTCTAACAGGACTTTAAAAGTGTTTACAAGATGTTTGGGCATCCTTTGCCCCAAAGAAGTTTTGGAAAAGTGGTGGTAAATGGTACAATTTACACACATTCATTTAAATTATTAGTTTATTTTATTTATTTATTTTAATGCTTGTATCATTTATGTATTGTTCTGTTAATACACAAATGACAGGCATACAATACCTTACACTAATTGCAGACTGGGCTGCTACTACAAAAGACAACTCTTCATCTGTCATTGGGGAAGGGCGTTTGAAGCACTTGCACTAGAACAGACAATGTGCAAAATGTACTCCTTGATACAACATGGCACCAAAGTTCCAGCTTCAATCAAATATTCTTGGTTTTGATAGGTTTGGTCTCTGAATTGTTGAAATGTTACCCACATTTGGAAAGATGTTCACAGCAGCAATACACATTAAGTGCAGAAATCAAGCACAATCAAGACTATGCATTGTGCTCCTGAACCACAAAACCTACAACTAAACTTACAACTTGTAAAAAAATAATATCAAAAAGGTAATATCTTCCATAAAAATAACTGGCAGCAGTGCATTAAGAATAACGACTACTAGCTACAATTTCTGCGGACTTTTTATGTATGTTTTGGCAAATGGCATTGTAAGGGTCAGATGTATGAAGTGCGTCAGAGAGCTGACTGCATAAATCTAAGAAAGGTGAAAAGAAGAGATGCCCCTGCTGGGATTCAAACCTTTGTCCTGTGGATTACATACAGATTTCTGCATAAGTTACAATATGATACAGAAAAGGGGGTGGTGATGAACAGAGTGTCTGAATTAAGCAGACCACTCTTACCCAGTCCAAAGATCAGGGCTTGATCCATCACCGTTATTTAGCTCACTGCCCCATCCCAGCTCAGAACCTGGCTATATGCAAATTAGTCTGTCCCTGGCCCAGTGCATCATGGGAACAGGGCAGACCAAACTACCAAGCCAATTCTTCACCAGAAAGGAGACAAGCTACCGGGGACCGGTTTCTGGCATTTCAGCCTCGTCGGCCCGGCTTGCTTGAATCCTGTCCATCACCACCCCCTTTTTGAATCGTTTTGGCCACCACAAGCGTGGAAGGGTATGCTCAGATGTGAGTCCCTTGCTCACTGCACCATCAGGATTCAAGCAAGCCGGGCCGAAGACGGCTGTAATGCCAGAAACCGGTCCCCGGAAGCTTGTTTCCTTTCCAGTAAAGAATTGGCTTGGTAATTTGGTCTTCCCTGTTCCCATGATGCACTGGGCCAGGGACAGACTAATTTGCATATAGCCAGGTTCTGAACTGGGATGGTGCAGGGAGCTAAAAAACGGTGATGGATCAAGCCCTGATCTGTTGACTGGGTAGGAGTGTTCTGATTAACTCAGATACTCTGTCCATCACCACCCCCTTTTTGAATCGTTTTGGCCACCACAAGCGTGGAAGGGTATGCTCAGATGTGAGTCCCTTGCTCACTGCACCATCAGGATTCAAGCAAGCCGGGCCGAAGACGGCTGTAATGCCAGAAACCGGTCCCCGGAAGCTTGTTTCCTTTCCAGTAAAGAAATGGCTTGGTAATTTGGTCTTCCCAGTTCCCATGATGCACTGGGCCAGGGACAGACTAATTTGCATATAGCCAGGTTCTGAACTGGGATGGTGCAGTGAGCTAAAAAACGGTGATGGATCAAGCCCTGATCTGTTGACTGGGTAGGAGTGTTCTGATTAACTCAGATACTCTGTCCATCACCACCCCCTTTTTGAATAAGTTACAATATGGGCACGGACACCCACATAATGTCTGGGTAACATTTGCATTAACAAGATGAAAGCTTGTATAGTTTCACAAAATATTTTTGCCATTTTACTTGTGTGAAATATTGCATATTTTTCACCCAAGGCACAGTAGTTCGAGCAAAATAGGTCTTGCAGGAACAGCAAAATCACAGTACAAAGACATGTTCTCCTCTAACTAGTCACCTATTGCTATCTTGAGTTAATTATGTCAGTGGGATACGTCGTTGCTTTCAATTTTCATGCAAGATACCAGCCAAGTATACTTCATGAAATATTTGAGATTTTTGCAAAAAACTATGGATATTTGAAAACGTTTAATTTTGCCCATCCTAAGCAAGTAACTTGCATATTATGTGCATTAAGTAGAATGAAAGAAAATCCAATGATAGAATGCAACATTGCTTTTGCGTAGTTCCAGTTAAAATAGTGCCATTTATTAGGAATGTCCTCAAATCGCCAATAAGGAAAACAAATACAGACTACTACACAATATGAAGCATTTTTTTTCTAGCCCAATGGGTGTTGCAAAGGTGGCTACCCCTGCACCTTTGGCATCAACCCTTGGTTTTATCCTGTGGTACCATCACTATTCTTCTGCTGCTTCTCCGAATCAAAGGAAGAAATATGTTGTCATAAAGAAGGACTTTGCAAGGATATGAAAAGTAACCTCTTAACCTCTTCCATGCTCATGACGAGCTGAGCTCGTCATGAGCCACGGCGCTCCGGTGCTCATGACGAGCTCAGCCCGTCATGAGCCGTGGAGCGCTCGCATGCAGGGATAATTCCCCTGCTGTGCTGAGCGTTCCACGGCAGGTAATGCACCTGTGACGAGCTGAGCTCGTCATGAGCACAGGAGCGCCGTGCCTCATGACGAGCTGAGCTCGTCATGAGCATGCGGGCGCCGTGCGCGCCCCCAGCACAGCGGGAAAATACCCCCCCGCAGCGAAGGGGTTAAATAGTGGCGTCTGTGTAACAGACTTATGCCCAGATGATTCAGATTGGCACCTGCATAAGTACGAGAGTGGCTACTCTTGTCCCATCAATCGTTGGGAGTGAAACCTGCAGTCATCTTCTTGCAAAAGCTCTTGCTTTGCAAACAAATATGGAAAGAAGAATAAGCCTATGCCTCACGACCAAACCTCATCAAGCCGATGGAGGATCGGGATTAATAAAAAAAAAAAGGAAATACACTGAAGATCGGAACCAGTAAAAAAAGAAAATAAAAAAATATAAGGCAAAAACTGTGATAATTTTGAAAACATTGAGTCCGTGGCAAGAAAAGAAGGCAAAGATATCTGGCTCCATATCTGATGGCACTGACCTCAGCGTTTGGCAATGAACCTTACACTGAAAAAGCCCTGACACCACCTGTTGCCAGTGCAAGGGTTTTCAAATCCACTCAGCTCTGCGGGAGACGATATCTATTACATTTATCATTTATATTTCATACAGTCTCAAAACCAGAGAACCCCCCATGAAATGGCCATCTCCACCGTAATATGCTGGCTGAGACAGGGCTTCGTTTAAAAAAAAAGTGAGATGTCATCCTAGGTCTCCCACGCTGGAATTTAGTTCAGCACAAAAGGTCATTTGTGGAATTTTAATGAACGGCCCGACAGTTTTTTTTTTTAAACCAGCATTGCTCAATTAGCAAAAGCTTCATGTGAACCTCTCTTGGTAGCTATTTTACTATGTATGGGGATCCTTTTCAACAAACTAAGCAGCTGTTAGACAGGAGCTGGAGCTGGGCCAGCGTTAGAAAAATCCGAAATACATCAAATCTGTCTTCCAAACAAGCAGCAAGAAGGTCAAGCCGAGTACAAAAAGGAAACCCGTGCCAGAAGAAAGGGTCCAATGTGAGGCGGTGGGGGGGGGGGGGGGGGGAGAAGGTTGAAAGGAAAAGACATTACAATAGCGAGCTGTGGAGAGACTGGGTTGGTAAAATATTTCAACGACAAACATTTAATATGGGCCAATACATTGTGCGCGCACACAATCAACTTCTTCGTTGTATTGGACTGTTTATAAAGTGCTTTCCTAGAGTTTGTTGAGGTCTAAAAGTGCTTTACATACCAAAAGTAAATGGTACTAATTGCAAGCTGTATGGATGCGATGATGGGTGTTTGCCGTGATGTAGACTAATATAGCTTAGTATTTGCGTCATACATGATGTCCAGAGCATGCTCCAAACTTGATGTAACAGTGTGTGCCCACATTTTACACCCGAGAGAGAGGATTTAAAGGATGGCTTCACAAGCAGCATATGCAAACCAGCGTGGACTATGAATTTTGAAGTACTAGAGCATTGGTTAAGGGGAGAACGAGGGTTTTAGGACACGAATTGCACAAGACTGTTCATAGATCTAATTGTCTTTAATCGTTTATGTCTTAATTGTTATGTCTGTAGTGGAAGAGTCTGCCTCCTGTGTGTTCTTTCTGCCAAACAAAAATTAAGAGCAGTGAGCTATTCTTCATCAAAGGTTTCTCCTTTGGTTCTATAGTCTGAGTTTGAATTGTAAAAACGGAATCCCAGCCCAAGGTGTGGAATGAAGAATGCACCGGAGGAAAAACTGGTCAATCATGCAGTACTTTGGGAGCAGGCGAGATTCAGTCTCAACATAGAGAGGACTTCTCCAGCTGCAGTATTCTGTATTCCTTCTAATTTAGGAACTGTTTTTAAAGTCAGCTCAATGTAAATATTATTAATGAAATCCAGTCTTGATCTCACTAGAACATATCTTATGTGAGATAGCCCTATAGCTTATTCTTCTATTTTATGTCTCAGATGGGGTAAACGTGCTGTCGAGACTTTCATAGTGGAGGAAGAGGCTCTTGTCACTATTTTGGAATCGAAGTAGGAGGCTGGAGCCCATAATCACTACAAAGATATTTTTTTCACTGCAGTCAAAATGGCGAGCGTCTGCCCTATTACCAAGGGCTGGGAGTGTACATGCTCCAACTTACGTCAAGATCTGCATGTAAGTATTTTTGTTTTTGAGTTCAGATTGGGGTGCTTTTATAGAATCCATTGTTACAGGGCCAAAAGGCATTAATTGAGTCTTGGTTTCAACCTGTGATGTAGGGTCTAATTTAAAGATGACCGGATTATACGTCGCTTGGGTGTAGCAGGTGAAATTGAAATAAATCACTACTTTCAGAAAACGGGCAAGGTAAAAGAAGAGTAGAAGTGCAGTATTTGAGCCTTAGGGAACATTTACTGATCTGAGGTAGGGTTGGAAAAAGAATTGTAGCAACAAAACAATTTGGGGGAAATCCTTAAAGAAGGAAGGATTTTATTCAATTGAGCACTGTACCTTCGTTCCCGGTGTCATATCATTTGGGCAAGTAGTTGGTGGTTATCTGTGTATAAAACTAATGGCAGGTCAAATAGCAGCAGAGCACAGCAACTCTACTGTTATCACAGGTTTTGAGGTAGACCCGGGTGGAGATTAGTGCTAATTATGTGGTTCTTTCAGGTCAAAATCCATTTGTCTGCTTAATATAAGTATTTGTTTAAACAAAGTTTGATCCCTGGGCGAAGGCTACATTTCAACAACCATGCAAAACACAAGTTCACCCAATAAGGTCCATTAGCTATCAGACTGTAGTTGGTTGGGTTAGTCTGATGGAGACCCTGCTCATTTAGACTAGGTTAAATATGTTTTCAGGTCACATAGCAATTACCCAGTTGATAAGGAGTTGATGCTTTCTCTTGCTGGTACTTAACAAGAGGAGAATTGGTTTGAATATGAATGGTGGGCAAGGATTAGCAGGGGAATTAGCCTTATTTGTGGCTTTAAATTAGGTTGGTGGTTTTATTTGGGTTAGGCAGATTGACGGAGCTTAGTATGGGTTTGGATCAGGATAAACGTTTGGTGGGGGTAGAGACCAAGAACTTCAGCTTCCAGGACATTGCCTGGTTTTCAATGGAAGAAAAAAATCCAGGTTAGCGGCCTTCTTGATGGAGTGGTATGCTGCAGCCTAAGTTCCTGGGAGGGTTTTTTGATAAATGGCTGCTTTGAATTCATTGATTCTGACGACTGCTTTAGTACAGCATGTAGCCACTGAGATGCATGGAGTTTAGTGCAACTTCCTGCACTTTTTGACAAATGATCTGTGGAATCAGTATTGCCTTTGGAGCTACGTTTTATCAAGGTTGAAAGATTTGCTGCAAAATATTTCAAGGTATCTAGTTTCAGTATTTTGGAGTTTTACATCTGAATGGAACCAACCGGCTCTTCTTCCATTTGAGTGCAGACGTGTAATTTTCAGAGGGACCACTATGTCAAAAGTCCCTCAAGGATGGAATTACTTTCCAGATATTTCTGGGCCTGGGAGTGGAATTTCATCCAGGGTCTAGTCACTGGTTATGTAAATGTCAGTAGAAATTCGGATGCCAAGGGAAAGATAAGAAAGAAATTAATGCTGTAACGATCCTTCCATATAGTGAGGTTGGAGAGGGGCCATTGCGAAGGCTGAGATTAAGCCATTCAATTTCGAGGTTTCTATCAATTTCAATGCATTTAATGAAGTATGTGCATGTCATCAGGAAAGTTAATGGTCGGCAAGTACATCATCAAGGGTGTGGGCGGGTGCTTGAGTGGGACTACTGATCAGTTGGTGGAACCCAGATGCTTCCTTGATAGAGAGGAGGTTAAAAGGACCAGCTTAACGCGGATTTGAAACACCAAAAATTGATACCAGCTAATACATTGGGTGCTGGCAATTCATTGCAATGTTGGCTATGGAGTCAAAAAGCAGCTTTGAAAGCAACATAATGTGTAGTGGTTGATGAAGAATGATGCAAAGAAGTTTGCCTGATAGTTAGCTGCTCTAACACTCATTCACATCCTCGGACGGTCACTTAACTACCTTTCTTTTCTGAATCAGGAATTAACTGTAAACAATGCACTAGGATATTGGTTAAGTGACTGCTCAAGTTACTCATCTTTGGTTTCTCTCCTGTTAATCTTCTTTACCTTCTCACTAATACTGGGGAGGTACACTATAAAAAGCAAAACTACACCTCACTCTCCAAATACAACAAAGGTCAATAAATGTTTACATTTTATTTTTAAGGTTTTACTGATAAATGAAGACGACCCCTCTATTTCGAATAAGAAACCAACATTAATAAACCCCATCAAGCACATCTAGCAGCATTGTATAATTGTCACTCACCCAAACTTTGGTCTGTGACTGCTTGAAATGATCTTTCATAACTCCATAGCTACTCCATTTGCCCTTCTGCTCCATGCTATCACATTTAGCCAGGATACCGTACAAATGAACACTAAACTGTCCACAGTCCAACCCTAGCAATCCAGAAATTGTGAGGCTGTACCTCGGAAGGCAGTAAATCTTCTCTGTGATAAAAGGGTCTTTTAACTTGATGGTAATAGTGACTACTTGACAGGAAGGCAGTACATCTCCTATACTTACCTTTTTTGCCTTTGTACTTGCATTACTCTTTACTCATTATATTTCTATTCTTTTTGCTCATCTTGTGCGGCTAATTGAACCCAATTTATTTACACAAGAGAAGTCAAAAAGAGGAATGGTAAGCCAGATTTCAAGCAAAAAATGCCCAAAAACTTCAGCATATTAACAAACAAGCAACAAGATACCTCTGTGGAGCTGATCACCTACCATAATGATCCAGATGCAATCAAAAGTTGCTATGGTTCATATCCCACTAAGATAGCGTAAGTAATCCATATTGCTGCAGAAGTGATCTGTGTAGAGCCCTGAAGGACTTATTTCATAATTCATATTCAAAGAAACTCCGTATCTGAAGTTCACACTAATGCAGAGCCAACTAACAATTAAAATTATCAAAGATGTCCTCCTCACTTCTATACATTCGTTCTCCACAGTGGACAAGTGGACCCACAAACCCAAACAGTAGCAATACAAATACAATCCTTCACACGACCGCCAGTATCCCCTGTACAAATTCAGTGACAAATCACAAACACCACAAAACACACCAATTAACCCTCATAGCTTGCCTGAGGAATAGCCACTTAGCTCAGAGTAATTGCAACAAACGCTAGTCGTTTCACGATTAAGTTCAAAATTACCCAAACCATGCTGGTGCCAACATCCCCAAGACCATCTCCAGAGTAGCCACTCACACATAACCCTCAGCTAGGCCACTGACGCTTCGCTACAGAGAAGGCATTTAACAAAACAAAGGATCCAGAATGCCAGATCTGTAGAGAGTTTTAATCATCTACCAAGCAGCCAAAATATCAAAGAAAGCAAACAAACAGCAGAAAAGTTGCAATCTGAGATTTTTCCCAGAAGCCACCATTGTACATGTATCCATAAGTCTAAACACAGGCAAAATTAAGACCAATCTTCTATTTGTCATTAACCAAATTTAAGTTGAAATTCCCGAAACTGCCAACCACAACCAAAAGCTTGGAATTGCAAGCGCCAAGGGCTTGATGCAGTACAACTTGCTCTGAATCCATACCCTCACAATTAACATTATTTCTATGGAACAGTCAAGACTCATGTAAAAGATAAAATCTTGTTAGACTGGACGCATTGTGATTGGCCAAATAGGCCACTGCTGCATCCTCAGTATCAGTAGCACAAACTCCTCTTCTTAGAGGTTGACCACATATGACAATCCAAACTCAAGACAATCCCCCACATAAAGCTCAACAGAATAGGAAACAAGCATTGGCACAGCCAATAGGTCTCGCTTTTGGGACCTTATAAGTATTTAGTTATGCAGCACAATATCCTAGGTGCAACAACATCAACTGTTGCATGGCTAAACACTTATAAGGTCCCAAAGGCGAGACCTATTGGCTATGCCAATGCTTGTTTGTTCTTTTTATTACTGATCCGAGTTGGATCAGCAAGTTAAAAGAATAAAACGCATGGAAGTGTTTTTTTTTAAACTGCAGGTGGCAGGAGTTGGTGTGGCAACACAGAGTACAGGTGGGGGAAGCAATTGTGGGTGGACATGAGAAGCAACAAGTGACAACAAAGGAGGGCAAGGGTGGGGAGAAGCAACATGAAGGGCTGGGTGATAAACAGAGAGCAGTGGTGGGAAACAGAAGCAGGGGGCAAGTGAGCAATGTGAAGTAGGTGGGGGAAGCACAGGGGCAAAAGTTCAACAGGGGAGGGCATACAAGTGAGTGCAACAACATGGAGCGGGGCAGGGAGAAGCACACAGGTAACAGATAACTACACAGACTGCAGAGGGATAGAGGTACATGACAGACAGGTGGAAAACATGCACACTCTCATGGAGTGCTTAACCAAAAAGAAACAAGCATTAGCAATGGAATAGGTTTCGCATTAGGAAAGTTTGAGCTATTGGTATTGTAAATGACAAAGTTTTTATTTATGTGTTGGTTTTGAAAATAGCTAAATTAATAGCTTTGTCATTTACAATGCCAATAGTTTTAACTTTCGCAAATGTGACACCCATAGCATTTGTAAAGCAATGTGTTGTATTTACGTGACTTAGATGTATTGATATTACAAATTACTGACTTAATTTTTTTAAATAATTAATACTTAAATAAAAGTTATTGTAATTTATAATGGCAATAGCTTAAACTTTTGTAAATAACTTTTGTGAAGATTATATTCAATGTATTTTATTGTGAAGAAAATCAAAGAACAGAAGTGGAATATTAACATTTTTTTGTGACATTTGTAATAAAGCTTGAAACATTTAGATAACATATTTGAACCAGTTGTTGTTGAATGGTTGCACAGATTGATCCTGTGGTGGCGCTGAGTGATGTTGTGGTGGCGACGAGTGATGTTGTGGTGGCGACGAGTGATGTTGTGGTGGCGACGAGTGATGCTGTGGCGTTCAGAGATGCTATGGTAGCACATAGTGATATTGTGGTGCCCCTGAGTGATGCTGTGGTGGTGCTGAGTGATGCTGTGGTGATGCAATAGATATATAGAGTGAGTGCGATAGATGGATAGAGGGCGGGCGATAGATGGATAGAGTGAGGGCGATAGATGGATAGAGTGAGGGCGATAGATAGACAGATAGTGTGAGGGCGATAGATAGACAGGTAGAGTGAGGGTGATAGATGGATAGAGTAGTGTATTTTGTAAAGCGCACAGCTGCCCCAACGGGGCGTCCCGGCGCTGTATAACGCTGTGGAACCCTTCCTGGCTCTCCCTGTGAGAAGCCCCTCCTGGGCACCCCCAAGGTGAAGCCAGGCATCCCAGTGTTGTAGGGGCCGTTGTGGAGATTAAGCAAGCTATTGCCCAGAGTTGCAGCGTGGGACCCATGATTAGAGTAGGCGCCGAGGCGAGAATTATCGAGTCCGCAGACATTGAGCTCAAGACCCTTCCGCGTCGGGACTTGAACCCTGGTCCCGGGCCTGATCTCTGCTTCAGAGTCTGCCGCTCTAACCAGTGAGCCACACTTCTCCATTATTAGATAGAGTGAGGGCGATAGATAGATAGAGGGCGATAGATAGATCGAGTGCGATAGATAGAGAGTGAGTCCGATAGATGGATAGAGTTTAGAAACAAAAACCATGAAGAGATCAAACAATTTTTTTTATTTTTACAGGTAAATACAAAAAAACTAAAGGCAACAACATTAAGGGGGAACAAGCAGGAAGTGGGATAAGGGGGGTGGCAAATGGTGAGCACTTTCGCGGCCGCTTTGGTGTTCTCATTGGCCACGCGGCTCACTGAACATCAAAGCAGCCGAGAAAGTGCTCCCAAAGGCTGCAGGCTGACAAATGATGAGCGCGCGCGGCGCACATGCACTGTACCTCATCCGCCTGCAGCCTTTGGGAGCACTTTTTAAAGTCCCTTACTATACTCTCGCAGAGCAAATATGCACGTTGGCCCAGCGAGACCTAAAATGGGACAAAATCATAGAGAAAGGAAAATAAACACACAGATGTGACACCTGAGATTGCAGTGGGCAGAACAGCAGACTCCTAAAAAGACTCACGGGACAAGTAATTTGTTTTTCATTTGTATACAAAATAATGAACAGTCTCTGAAATACATTTCCAAACTATGGAGATGCATTAGGCATGGAAAAAGGTACATATACAAATCATCCACTTCAGCCACAGATGCCCAGGTAGTAGTCATTAGTCATTACTCTGAGGTCAATTCAAGGACCGAAAGTCTACTTATCAAATTAATTGATGTAGGTGTAGAATGTTGTTCTAGCTTCAAATGACATCTGGGTTTTGGCTTAATCTTTGGCATAAAATATGCTGCCAGAAGTTAAAAAACCTTTATAGCTATAGCCCATTCAGCAGAATCCATCAATGAGAACAGGTCAGATGCCAAGCATGCACATATGATTTATATGTTATTCTAATTTATGTTATGGTGTATTTGCTGTATGCATTACCAATAAGAGTGCATTATTAGTTGAAGAAAGGTGGGCATGGCCTGCTGAGGTTCCAGATAGCCACTACATTCCACTCCCGCTTTGTGCCCTCTTTTTCCACCTACCGAGCCGTTTCTAGCCGCCATGTGCTCATTGAAGCATCAGGCCACGAATTGTAAATATGGGAAGAAACGTTGTGACTGCCTAGAATCGACAATCAACTAGCGCAGCATGAGCTGAGGGGACTGCCCACCCACATCCCACCACCCACCCTTTTGAGTGGTATATTCGCGCTCACCCATATGCAGCTGGTGTCTGCCGCGGTACTTCCAATCAGCCCTACCCAGTGACCTAGGCAATGCCAATACTGGGGGTTATACTGGCAGAAATTATTCAGGGTAGTACCATAGTGTGCCCAGAGCCACTGTAAGACGTAAAGTGGCTCCAATGATGCCTTATGGGTGGAGAGGTGAGCTTCGGGAGAGAACATTGCAGTTGCAACATCTCCAAGCTCTCCCCGTGGCCTGGGTATACATCTACCATCTTCGGGAACCGGAGAGTGAAGCACACGCTGGCTGGTGTTTGAAGTGATAGGCGGATCAGTCCTCTGGGCTCTCCAAACAGCACTATGAATAATCAGTCCGCAAATGATGAATTCTTGATATGCTTTCTTGCCTGGGTGTGACAAGGCTCATAAGAAAAATAAGTTCTTCTGTGTGCATATCAGCTCATATGTGGCACCAAATGAAGATGACATGGAAGAGAGATTAGTCTGATTCAACCACCAAGATCAGCACTTTGGAAGGCAGTGAACGCAAGCTCAAACAGATAGTGGCATAAATACTTCTAAAAACTGTTCAACCACGCCCTAAAACGTAATAAAACAAGAATTGGTTTTGCCTATGTGAAAATCTATTGACTTTGTCAATGTTTTTTTTTAACATGCTGTACAGCAGTCGAGCTGCTTTGCAACATGGCTCAAAGTATTAAAAAAAAATTGATATGGCACCATCAACGCTGACCACGCCATAGAGCATTTTTTATTGACCTAAAGCCATCTCGAACAGCAGATCATAAGCTGCGCAGCATGTAAAAACAAAGAAAGTCATTATCACAGCATGCCGACAGGCGCCCCACACTGCTAACTAATAGCACGTCTCCCGGAAAGGACCTATAATTAACACAGAAGGTCTTCCAGAGAGGAGCACTCTAAATGAATGAACGCGCAAAAGTTGTTCATGTGAAGCACGTTCACAGACCAGAATCTGCTCGTGGGAAGCGCGTTCACACAATTTGCTACCTCGTACTTTTTGTTTGCTTTAGCTACTTGCACAAGTGCCACCATTGCCTAAGTAACGTTTGTTCTTGTGTTTGAGTGTCCTCCATTTATTGCAGTATTATACCTCTACTTGTACTTTGTACGCTTTTGTAACCTGCACACATGTCACTTTTTCCTCTTGTAATGCACCGTTTGCTACCACTTGTACTCTGTTCACTGACGAGTGTCACTTTTGCCTCATGTAATGTAACTTTTGAAATTTGTTCACTTGTATTGTTCTATTATATCAGTTCTGTTCCTTTTGTAAAGCGCTCTGACACCTTTGGGTAAAGTCCGTGCTATATTAAAACGCATAAGTAAAAAAAAACGGAAAGAAGAAAAGAATACAATGGGCAGCTAGCTGCTTGAATGGTGTGGGGTGGGAGAGACGCGGATGCATTGTGGGCGTGCACATTGCCGTGGTCTGCGGCTCGTGCCCAGTGGCGGCGACTGCAGGCTTCACCGTGCTCAGGTCGGTGTGTGCTGCGCAGGTCGTGCGGCCCAAGGAGGGGGCTGCCGGGGCAAGGACAAATGGCGTGCCGCGGTTTGCAGAGGACTCGGAGGTGGGAGCCGCAGAGGTACTGCTACTGTGGTCGGGGGTGTTGTGGGGGATGCCGGGGTGTTCTGTAGTTGCGGGGGAGGAGCGATTTGCTGCGTAGGCAACAGAGGCTGCCGTGTCGTGGAGACGAATTTAAGGGGCTCTGCTGTCGGGATGCGGTGGTGGGGGGCTCATCCTCAGCGCGGGAGTGGTGGAGAGTGCCACCATTGCCTATGTAACGTTTGTTCTTGTGTTTGAGTGTTTGAGTGTCCTCCATTTATTGCAGTAGGACACCTCTACTTGTACTTTGTACGCTTTTGTAACCTGCACACATGTCAGTTTTCCCTCCTTGTACTTAGTTCACTCACGATTGTGACTTTTGCTTTTGTAATTTGTTCACTTGTATATCAGTCCTGTTCCTTTTGTGAAGCGCTCTGACACCTTCGGGTAAAGTCCGCGCTATATAAAAACGCATAAGGAAGTAATAAATAAAATTACATGGGGCGTGGTGGTGTGGGACAGGACGGTGGTGGGTGCGGAGATGGGCAGTGGCGCTGTTGGGCACCGGACGTGAATGTAGAGTGAAGCTACTCCGGAGTGATCTGGTGGTTGTGGTCATCCATGTGTCTCTGGAGAGGTCTGGTCTGCTGAGTGCTGCCGCATCTTCCGGGGCGCGTTCACACTGTTGATTCGACCCTGATTGGCTCGCGCCAGCTGTGCACGCTTTGTGGCAGGCGCGTCTCACGTGCGCGTCCATAAAGCAGAATATGCAAGAATCTGCACGAGCCCCGGTCTGTCTCCCTTGAGAGGCATCTCGACGACAATAGGTCTCGAGAGCGAGACCTAAAAAGTGGTACTTAAAAAGCAGATGGGGTGGGGGCAGGACATCCAATCAAAATAGATGGTAAAGAGACTAGGCTTCATGAGAGGGACAAAGACAAAATTCACAAACAGACACAAATAAGCTTAAAAATGAGTGACAGGAGTGCCAGCAAACGGTAAGCAAGAGGCAGGCTTCAAGCCCCTGTATGTTCATAGCAAACCAACAATAAGGCTTTCGCAATCAGAGAGCTATGATGTCGGGCAGGCTCGATCTAAAACCGGGGTATCATTTGGAAAAAATAAAATTAAATAAGTATGTAACAAATGCAATACCGGCTTCTCCTTTGCAACGGGCCACGGGGAACCTGATCGGGTTTCGACATTCCAGGTGCTTAGGAAAATAGCAACCAGGGAATACGGAGCCATTTAAATTCTTACGTGCTCACAAACAGGCAGAGAAACACACGCAGAAACGGAGCTTTGCCCGTCTCAGCATGTATCACACAACTGCAACGAACGGTATCAATTCCTTGTCATAGACGGAATTACAGAGAGTTACCAGAAGCCAGAAGGTACACATGACTGGTGGAAATGTCGGAGCCCGTCTCGGCTACCGTCCTCGGATGGAGTGGGATCTCCGTCTGTCCTTCTCCAAATAGACACGGAAGCGGAGAAGGACAGAGAGAGAAGGCAGGTGGTGATGGAGGAGAGAGCCAGGGCGGACAAGAGGAATGGAAAGAGATGGGGCACACGGAAGAGGATTAGCTGGAAAAATAAAGGGGCAGATTATTAGACCGTGAAAGTAGCAAGATAAGAGGAAGACAGTGCAAAGAAAACAAGCACTGGCCGCGCGGCCGTGAAAGTAACGCGGCCGTGAAAGCGAAAGGGATCACTGGGACGCGCTCTGTGGTGGGGGAGGGGCTGAGCGAGGCGCTTCTGAGAGAGCTGTAAGGCTTTATGAGCCATGACTGAGGAAAGACAGATGGCGGCTGTACGCGTAACCGCAAGCCTGAGGCCAGCAAAAGCCTATGGTAGCACTTTAAAAACCCACTAACTAAATGTCTCGCAGAGCAACGCATGCGCTGGCTCAGGTGAGACCCAAAAACTAATGGCAGCTCATCATGAACAATCCTTATTACTTAATGTTTAGCAGGTGTCTCAAAGACAAAAACACCTAATGTGCCAGTCATCTGCAATACACTATCCAGCCTATCCTATGTACCATCTGTGGCCACCTAGCATTTTTGTATACATGCCTATAATTGAAACTGCAGAATGAATCTAGCAAACAAAGCGATGTGCAGGTCAAAACTATGTTACCTTGGATATCTCACAGTAACACTCGAAAACCCACTAATATTTCTCTGTGCTCTGATTAAGTACAATATCCTTGCACAAAACACCCCCCATAAAGCGGAGTGCCAAATTCATAGTCTGAGTAGATGGGGTCTATCTGAGATCAGCTGTCTCAATCAGTTTGAGTGTACAGTGATAACTCTAAAATAACATTCACCACAAAGGTACTGAAGTCAAACAGTAGCAGAGAGGTTCAGAGAAACAGTTAGGGTTAGTGCACACGACAGAGCTAACTAGCACAAACTACTCAACTATATTAATCAACCATTTGAGCAAGTAGTTACTCACCATTACCATCAAATACAAACGCCCTTTTATCATAGGGAAGATGTACTACCTTCTAGGTTACAACCACCCAATTCATGGATTACCTCCTTGAGTTGAGCATACACCTCTAGACTGCAGAAAAAAACCTGATCCTGTACAACTGTAACTTTTAAGTTAACTGAACAGAAAAAAACAAGCCACTGAAATCAATGAAAAGCCTCTGTAATTTAATCAGGTAGTGTAATTTAACCAGGTAGGGAAAACAACCTCACCTATGAAAACAAGATTGACACATAAAACAAATGTTATTTCCCAATCATAGTTCTAGTATATCATTCAGTCACTGCTACCCACTACTCAGGCTACTCATATCGCCACCCTGTAGCATCAAGGCAGATCGCCACCCATTCTGGTCAGACACTTCAGAAATGCTATTTTGTCAAGGAGCTTGAGGAAACCTACAGAGCAATCAATCAAACATGTGAATAAAGTCAGCAGGAGAGTCTAAAAATACCCACCTTGCAAAATCCACTCTCCATCTTCAATATATAGTTGGCCAAGATTAGAATGAATGCATCTGAATAATAATGTAATGACTTCATAGAGTCCTAAACTGCAATATTTAGCCTCTTCGCCTTACCAATCTGCCTCTGCTACAACATAGCACCCACGGCACACCCCTGCCACACTTCACCTCTGCTGCAATTTGCATGGAGTACACTGAAACCCCATGGAGCAGAAAAGCAATAGAAAAAGACTCAATAAAAGGCCAAAGATGCACAAAGAGATCCTTGATCTACCATGTGCATTAAGAAATGTCACCATTACCTCCAGACAAAGAGCATGATACTGTTAAAAGCCTTCATCTGAAGCAGGGTCGCCCCACAACTCATTAAACACTGCATTAGCACTCCAAAGAAAACAGAACACCCCTGGCAGACGTATAGATCACGGCAAACTCCAACGCACTCCTATGCTATAATGGAGATAATTAGATGCCTACACAAATTAATGACTCAAGTCCTTTATGAGCACGTGTCAGATTCAGATTTTCTTAGGGTAAAGACTCTGCCTTGGTCAACATCAGAGAAGATCTGCTCCTCTTGCTGGGGAGAAGTAAGTAGCCTTAACACTCCGATCTCACCTGCCAACTATAGAGTGGAACAGAACACACTGCTGTAGACAGTGAAAGAATGGGCAGGGCTATAAAAGTCAGCATAATTTCACATATACCAGATGGATGGTACTAGCCTCTCTATTGTTCTATAGCTAAGTGAACCCAGTGGTGCATAACCGGGATCAGTACTCAAAACCTTTCAAATGTATGGCAACAACAAACCCAACATGACTTGGCTGGACCATATGTGGCACTAGGTTAAATAGCCTTCTCTGCATGAACAAAGCCTTGATCTAGAGCTAGCAGGTGGGAAAAGCAGTACCCAACTTACTTACATCCATTCAACTGGCCCCCAAACTTAGAAATACCTCCATGCACCCTACTGAAAGTATGGAACTAGGAATCCAAATTGACTGAGCAGTCTTTCCTTTAAAAAGGAAACCCAATCGATGCCACTACACACCTGTCCTACTCTAGAGAATCCTCCCACTGCTCAAAACTGAAAATGATAATATCCATGGTGATCTATACTACTGCAACAAATTAAAGTGGGCTCATGAAGCCAAGCAACAAATTGCAGCAATTACAGAAGCTGGCATCCAGAACGCACATGGCTGTTCGAAAGTGCTACTACATAACACGAACCTTGGATGCCCTCTGTATCTTGGTGTATGTAAGGATCAGCTTGTCAAGACTTTGTGTTGTGTACAAAACGTGCTAGGGGAAAGGGCAGGATATGTTTAGAAATCGGCTCCCCATTATGCGGTTAACAGGGTCCACAAATGTATCTTTCAAACAAGATGGCTTCAAAGATTTGAAACAGAAGGCAGATTCATTGCCTGGGTTCAGAAAGACATGCTACTCAACACGAAGCTAAAACCAAAGCACGAAGCTCCTGAAAATGAAAATATTCAAATAAACTCTTAATTGATCCCCACGCAATACAAGCACTGCAGTTCTACCACCCAGAAAAACAGCCATCTGTTTTTCTTTCTATGCTATTCTCTGTTCGCACAGTCACTGGTCTCATCAACATTAACTATTATTAAATTAATGGAGCTCATGCACAACCTGCAATGGAAGCAGTGAGCCAGAATGGAAGTAGGGAGGGAGAGGGGAAAGAAATAAAAATCAGGAACTGAATATCCCTGAAGTTTAATCACAGGACACCGTTACTTTAAGGAAATCATGTATTTTGTATTATAAGTAATGGAAAAATGCAAGCAACTATCTAGCTTAGTGAATGTCAGGTGTAACTACCTATAACGTTTTTTAAACGCTCCTACTGCGACGTTCCAGCCTGTACAGAGACCAAATAGACAGATAGTTCAATTAGTCTTTTGTTGCATCAAATTGTTAGACCTACCTGAAGGACAAATAACTGCTGTCATCTCGACAGACAAAGCAAACTTTAAAGAGTTTTCTTCTTTAAAAGCATTTCAGAGGAAGTGGCTTTTACAGGCCTGGCACAAGATAACAATCAACTGACGGAGTGGGCATCATTCCAGCTTACCTTCAGCACCGATGGAGACCAACTTCACTCCTTTGCTGGCAATGAAGTCTAGAGCTTTGTTCACATTGTTAATCTTGTGTACTCTCATTTTCCCTCGCTCCGGCTTTGGTAACCGCTCTCCTGGTAAGAGAACACAAGTGTACATTTTATCGGTTAGCGCAGGTCGAAATAATCACTAGAGCTTTGGTTGCTAGATTTCAGACCGCTTCCCACTACATGTGCTAAGAGCAGAGGCCCTTCAATCAAAACTATGGCATGCCATTCAGAATAAGTGTCAAGGAACTTAAAAACGAACTCTGAAGAAGGTAAGACATGTTGAAACCCTAACCACCCTTAACATTATAGCTCCATTCCCTTTTGAACAAAAGGTGCAGCACAATTTCATCGAGAATTGTCTGCATTGTCTCACCTGATATGACCTCCAGTAGCAACATGAGCTTCAGCCCATCTCGGAAATCCTCGTCGATGTTCTCAATCTGCGTCCCAGATTTCCTCAAATGCGAATTACACCAGGCTGTGAAGGTCTAAAGAGCACAAATGAGATTAGGATGGTGCATGTTTACAAGTGATTCAGCTATAGAGCAGAGAACCAAACAAGGTTATATTCAGTTCTTAAAGCATGATGCATTTTTGGGAAGAGATTAAGAGGGAAAGTACAACCTGTTTAAGCTCTTGTAAAAGTTTTGCCCGTTCGTTTCACATTCCTTGCCCCTTTACCCCTCCCCAACATTGCGCCTCAGGCCCTTGTATGCATAATAACAGTCCGACATCAGCCACAAATGGTCACAGAATAAGAATTTCTTCACAAAGCAGTATGATATGGATCAGTTTAAACGCTCTACTGTAAAAATTATGCAAATACTCTGTAGCCTCGTCTGCATCAGCCAATCTACTATATAAACTAATTCTCCCAGAAAATATTGCCTGAGAGGGAATTGCTCAGTACACTGACTACCCACTAAGACAGGTGACTCTCTCTCTCTGTAAGGGCATCAAAAGCGGTCACCATTTCAAATATGGTTACAAGGATACCACTAAGTGGAATAAGAACACCCTTTTAACAAACAAGAAATAGTTTATGTTGTGGTAAGGAGTGCTAAAAATCAGTCATGAAGTATAGCAACGACTTAAACTCGTGTTAATGTCCGGAAAGTTTAGCCGCTGAACAATTTTTGTTTAATATTTGAGGAAAGATAATAATTACTATTTATCTGGGGTGCTGACCTTTCCTTTTGTGGGAAGTGAAACCGGACGAACAAAAAAGCATACCAGTAGAATGGTTAATTATGGAACAAGAATGTAAAAGAGTCGAGAATTAATGAAGCTAAAATATTAGTAGCTTCTAAATATCCTGTAATCAACATAGTGCTCCGACTGCAGTGCACTAAATGTACTGCATTAGCAAATGGTGTCTGAATGGAGTCATTAAAACTCCATACCATTTTATTTTTTGTCAAAATGGGGTGGTTAGTCCGAAGGACTGCTTGAAGTGTTTACATGAAAGACAATGTACAGCTTTCTCTTAATATGAGAGCAGATAAAGTACAGAGAGTTTATGAAGAATAGCAGGTGTACTGAAGACAAAACTGACAGAACATTGCCCCAAAAAAATCTTCTAGACCGCTTTTAACTGGAGACCGATCAACTTGGCATCTCCTTAAGTAACCAGAATTTCAACACCCCAGATCAGTACCTTCCAAAACTGAAGGCTGAGCCCTCTATTGACCAAGTCAAAATGAGTAGTTCAGAAGTGCTACTAGCTGCCTCTACCTTCCATATACACTGCATGAATCGGTTTCTTTGCATAAGGGTCTCTGGAAGGCCCTATACTCATAAGGGTCACTCAACAATGGTCCTGTAAACCACTTTCAAAGGAGGCTATAAAGACTTCCTAATTTAAACACCATGGACATGAAAAAAAAACTCCTCAATGCTGATGAAAGCCAAAGAGGCTGTGTGTTCAAGTAACTAGAATTTTTTTTTCCACATACACATTTAACTGGGTGAACGACAAAAGGAGAGTTTGATGGACAGAAAGCAAGAAAAGTAACACTTTATCCAAAGGAAGAGTATTCATAAAATGCAAACACTTAAATAGTACCAACCTTAAACGAAAGAACGCTTATGAGCACACACACCGCTCAATGCACACTTTTGCATACTTTTTTTTATTTATTTTTTTTAAAGGGGGGGTGGAATTCTTATAGGCGGATAAATAGAGAACCCTTTTTCACACTAAAATTACTATTTATTTATTCAGGCAACTAAACATACTTAACACTACTAGCCACTACACTGGACACAGATGTTAAGAGATTCTTAACATAAAATATAGTTTAAATGAAGTTTGCCAAGTAAAGAAAATCAATAAGCCATGCAGGTACTCACTCCCACCCGCCATTAGAAGAATGCCGTCTCTAGCCCACTTAACAAATTAGACCAAATCTTTCCTAATGGGCACATTTCTCTCCTAAAGCTCACACTACAATCACCCCCTCAACCTGACTTTACCTATCATCACTGCACTTTTCCTTGGCTGCCTTCTCCTATGTTACCCACCCTGCACTTTGAACAATCCTTCAGGGTGATGAGACTGCTTTTCTAGTTTATCGCATCGTTTTTGCTCCTATCCCTTTTGTAGTCGAATATTATGACTGTTTGTTTTACCATATATTGTTTCTATTTGTTTCCTTATCCCTGGACTCTCCCCCTCCTTTGTTCTGTATCCCACCTGATACTACTGTAAAGCGCTCGGATACCCTCACGGGTCTGGTTCGCGATCTATAAAACACTAAATAATTAAATAAAATAAATAGGTCCAAAGTAGTTAACTTTTTCATAGTGTATGTGAAGATTTCCAGAGATGGCTCGGTAGTTAGTACATTAAATAAGTATTACATTTTTTTGGTGATAAGTGATCTTCCTTTACATGAGAATCAGGCTATTTGACAAAGCAAACAATCAAATCAGAAGAGCAGAGGTTTTCTTAGGCTGGAAAATCATTCGGAGTGACCAACTATTTAGTGGAATTAATAGGCTTGTTATAATTAACCCATCTGTAAAATGACATAGGAAATTTGGATGTGCTTTTTTTTTTCAAAACAGCGAACTCACTTGGCTTTATTTTTGATGAACGGATATCTTCGGGAAAGCATATTATTCAAATTACAAGCACATGTGGATATTACACTCAAATACTGGCTAAGATGCAACCTTTTCTGGAGGAGAATCCTTTTATAGGCTCAAGTAAATAATGCTGTAGCACCTTTTTGTGAGTGACTAAGTAGTATTAAGACTGCTACAACGTTAACAGAATCACGTAGCAACAGTGATCAATAAAGTGGGACATTAACAGCATATGACACCGACCCCCCCGCCCCCCCACACGCCCCCCGCCCCCCCCCACACGCCCCCCCCACACGCCCCCCCCACCCACCCCCCCCACACGCCCCCCCCACCCACACGCTATCTTAAGACACTACACTGGCTGTGGGTGGAAGAAAAGAAGACACCACACTGGCTGTGGGTGGAAGAAAAGAAGACACCACACTGGCTGTGGGTGGAAGAAAAGTTTAAATGTAAAGTTCCCACTCAAATCATTAGGACAAAACTTAAGGCTAGACTGGAAAAGTAGAAACGCAGAATAGTTTAATATTTCCATGTAGAGATGTAAGATCAAAAGGTGGGGTACATGTGGAGGGGACCTCATGTTAATAAGCACAATTGTATAAGAAAAACTCTCGCAGTTGAAGGAGCAAGGCTTTTTGATAGCTTACATGAAGAAATCAAAATCTGACTATGTTATCGTCATCTTTAAAAACAATGGGATTCTGTGCAATTTGGCTATTCCAGCCTGGAGGGCTTATGAACATCTAGATACCATTAGGTTTATTTGCGCTATATAAGTGATGAGGACTCACAAGGATGTGGATTTTCATTGCTCAGTTTTTTTCCCTCATCTCCTACTGTTGGCGAGGTTTGAATTTATGAGCAATGTTCTGGTGAGCAACTACATCATGATCAGCAATATTTACTGATCCCATTTATGTGCAGAAGTAATTCTGGAAGATGTGGCTTTATTTCTCAGAAAGCAGTTAATTCTTGAAAATTAATGATGAGTTTCTGAAAGGAGGTTTTAAAATTGTGCACCAATTAATTCTGAATGTTTAGGTGACAGAAGGGACTGCAGCATTAATTGATCTGATCTGCTCCTTTATTTTGGTCTTTTTTTGGTATTGGAACATTTCAACTTCCTTTTATAAGTTAGGCAGGATCGAATTGAAATCATGCACAACAAAGACATTATTGCAGCTGAATGACAAACGGAGCTCATCAAGTCAGCCATCACTAATTTAAAGTTACCACTTGCTCCAGGTCACTAATGACCATATACCAGGCCTGGGTTTTTAAAACCATAAGCATTCAGGGACTTGTAGCGCTGGTTGACATGAATTCAAACACTTTGCCTAAAATCTGAATATTTGTAATGGAAGGCCAAGCCTCCAATGTGTGATCTCCGATAGCATGGAGTACGTAGTAATGCTACTCCAAAGGAAAACAATTTTGAGCGTTCCGTTGGATGCAGCATCGAGGCAGCACAAATCTAATTTACTTTGTGTGGACATGTTTATGGAATGGTTAAATGCTTCACAGAAAGACAAATCAATGAAAAAGTGTTGTAGTCACAAAGAAATAAACAAGTTCTTGTTGAGTCAAGCGATATAAGCTACACTCATTCGAAACAGACTCCTACCAAAGTCACTAAAGGTGACAGGTTCATATTTTAATCAGATACAAATGGCTCACGGGTGACTGATTCAGAAGTAATCCAATCACCCTTGAACATACATTGGTAGTACCTTCAAAAGACTGTGGAAAGGGAGGTTGTACCACAATAATGAATCCTATAGAAGGATCCGTTGCCAATACTATACCACGATTCATGATTAGGACTAATGATATGGATAACTACAGTTGTATAGTAAGGCATGCTAGTAAAATGTATTCTATGTTGATCTTTAATAGAGCAACTACAGATCAGATTTCCTTTTGTTTGAGATCCTCAAATGAATGTAGCCAGTCCAAACATATATTCAGCTCACAGTAAAAGTAATTCAACTGCTCACACACTTAAAGCACCACAAAATTGCAGAACACACTAAATGGAACCTTGGGGTGCCCCTACATTTGGATGGTGAGAAACCCATAATAAACTAATCAACAATCCAAATCCAACAACTCTAGCTAAACAAACCTACAGAAAAGCAAAATTACTTTCCCCATCAAAGGACATTTATGAACATGCAGAAGGCTGCCAGCGTTCAGATATCAAGCACATGCAGGAAGCTGCCACTATAGGGCTGTATTAATGTTGCGGTCTAGTCTGAAGTTTAAAAAAATCCCCTTTGCAAAGTAAAGAGTGAAATGATCACTTCAAATATGTTATTTGTAGGCCTTTAAGACAACTTGATGTTTTTGAAATAAATGTACATAAGTTTAGACAGGACTCGCTCATCTGGGCAGTGTGTGTGTGTTACAGAGGATATGCCTCCTCTAAGTGTCCATAAGTGACTGGCTTGGCAGGCCTGTGCATTTTGTGGTAATCTGCCCTTCTGAAGGAAGAAGCTCTGGTTTTCTAGAACCGCCATAACTTAGGTGTGCTGTTTGGTCCTTGGACGACTGCTTTCCTACAGGATGCAATTCCCTCAAATTCTTGGCATACTAGGAAAATATATACATGGGAGGGTATGCTCATATTTTGTGTTACTGTTAACAAGCACGCTGTACATTTTTGTCCATGTTTTCTGTATTGAGGGAGTTAGTCGTTATGTTTTTGGTTTTTTTTACAAGTGGAAGTGGGCAGAATTATGCAGAGCCGTGATTGCCGCACCCAGGAATCAATCCCAAAGGAATGTATCGATCAGCCGTGGGACCATTTGTCATGATTTCTCTGATCGATTCAACCTTGGAAATCTGCCATGTTCAGCAAACTCCACCGTGATTCAGATACAAATGGGTGTCAATTTCAGACATGTTCCTCACTGGGTGCTTACAGATTTTGCTCAATAGGGAAAAGAGCAAGATTTCGCTAATCATGCTTTCAAAGCAGCCCAAACTGTATGTGAATACAGAACGTTATTACCGATGCTCTCAAGGTCAGAATTTACTACATTATGCGGAAACGCTTTTTTTTCCCCATACACCGTGCTTGGAACCCAGAAGTGTCTGCGAAGACTTTATTCTTACTTCATAAGAGGATTTTATCAAAAGGGGGCAGTACGTTTACCAATACTACAAACGCTGTTCTTATAGGTCCCCTCCCCACACACCCCTCCTTAATCACCGGTGCGCATATCAGCGCTACAGTAGGTCCCTTCTACCTCCTATGAAAGAACAGGCCGGTCCCCTCCCTGTGCGTCACGGCGACCAGGACGTATAACAGCATGAATGAACAACAAGCCCTTTTCCACCCTCCAAGGCGCTGGCCAATCCGTAGGCGCCGTAGTGAGCTCAGCTCCGGGGAATGTGACACAGACAGGTTTTACACTCAGGATGTTTATCTGTGCCAAAGCACAAAAGCCCTAACTGTGGACGAATATGTGACCAGCTGAAGACGACCGGTACAAGGGGGAAATGCCGGCGAGCTCCAAAGCGACATTCCTGACGGAGGCAACAAGACTCCCGGCCACCAGGCTTTCCCACGGGCACATGCGATAGATTTCAAGATCACAAAAGGGGCAATCCGTTCACCGGGGAATGAGCACTGCTGGTGCACTCTGTGTTAAGGACACGGGAGGGTGAACACTCGGGAGATTGTAAAGGCAGCCGGTAGCTTTTAAAAGCCCTTCAAGGGGCATTGTTGCTACACGTCAGACGATCCTCGCAAGGAAATCCAGGCAAAATCTGCACACAAGTAATGAGCAAGCATTGGCAAAGCCAAGAGTTCTGGCACTATCAAGCTGGTGCTATGCTTTTTTTCTATTTTAAGTTTAACTACAAAAAAGACAAATAAAAGCATTCCGTCACCTAAGGTCTGCCATATGTTTCCAATGGAAATGTTTAAAGTTATAAAATAATCAAGCACTGTATAACATTTTAAACAGAATAGTACGAGTGATCAATAGCATGTAGGAGTTCTTGAAACCGGTACTTAAAACAGAAAGATAAACCCTTTTCAGTCTTAACGATCACAGGATAGTCTTATTTCTATTAGTTAAAAGAAAAGGTGCTGTTTGTGTTGGGTTCTGTCCATTTACTCCACGATAATTTTTCACTTCAGACTACGTGGTTTTGGTCATTTGCTGCAGGACAGTCTCACTACCAGAGTCTATTCACGATAAACTTAAGGAAACTGAACTGAGCCTCTTTACCGTCAGTGCCTGCCTTTTAAGTTAAGGCCACTGCGGCGCAGGTAAGGGGCCCTAGGCGGATTACACTGGCACATGCTTGTGCGAGCTGCACGTGAGACTGTCGTGCTCAGTCCAGTGATCCTCAGAATCACCGAGGAACCGAGCGATGCGGTCGGCGCCATCCTCACGCCGAGAAGGTATTTAACTGTGCACAGTCCCAGAGTAGATTACAGCATTTACCCCACGTTATGTAACGACTGTATGACCGACTCGCCACCCGGCCTGTCTTTTATTCAATTTAACCACTGAACGACGGGCACAGCTTGAACCACTGACTCGCCACCCGCCCTCGACCAATACCATGTAAAACAAAGGGGCTAGCTCGAGCCACTGACTCGCTAGCCCACCCACGACCCTGGAATTAAGATTCATTTCCTAGTTTTCCAAGCCTGTCCCTGTTTAACAGCCAAGTTCCCATCCTTATACAATTTTGAGTAATCTTGGATTCTTTCTCCATTTGTGAGTCTCACGACGTGCACCTTGTTGATTTTTTAGAACGGTGCCAGATGAGTTCGGCGGCCATTCAAAAATAATCACATTCCGGATGAGCTTTTTATGGCGACGTATGAGGACCACTGCCCAAGTAAGTGTCTCCCCTGCCACACTAGTTACTGGCACAGGGCTCCCCAGCCAGTTCGGTCCATTAAGGATTTCTCTCATTTTTAATGTATTCCAGAATCAGTAGGAGCACCCCAAAGGCCCACCCAACGACGGCAGAGCCACTGACCGTCAGTTCCATGTAGGTACCCCCTACATATCTTCAATTTATCAAGCCAATTCACCACTTAAACCATTAATGCTACCGTTTGCATTGATCTATAGGCTCTCTACCCTTGTCCTGATGAAGACCCCAACATGAGGCGGCAATAACCCTTCAACGAACACATGGGGGTCGAAACGTAGACTACGCCAACAAAACACACCATAGGAACTAATACAATGAATGTTTCTAACCTATGTGTGATGTAATTTGGGAACATTAACACTACCTTGATTGTAAAGGCGTATTGATTTTACTGTGATATAAATGTCACACCACCTTTACCCAGTCCCTCACAACCTTTTCACTTCCCCTCCTTCTCGCACTGAGAGCACTCTTTAATGTAATGACTGAACAATTACATTGAATCAATGTCGATAATCTATGACAAATGTACTGTCGGAAACTCACATGAGTAAACCTTTGCCTGACTAAAAGCAATTTGTATTTGAATATTATGACTTTAATTTTACTTTATTATATCTAACCATATGTGGTGTACATTGGTATGTAGCAACACCATATAACGTTTTTTCCACACTGACCATTTTCTCTTTTGTACCTATCCAAGGACCCAGGTCCGTTGTATCCAAGGGCAATCCCCTTTTATAACGTACAGTCCAGTGATTAAACACAGGTAGGCTGGTGCAGAAGGAACTCTGGGCCATCATACCCAAGTCAGTAGGAAGAATACGTTACTGGAAAATCTAGAATGCTTTCACTGTGTTATGCATATATGTTAAATCTGCCTTAAACTACAGTTCAACTTCACTGATGGAAAAACCGTCCTGCAAGTTGTCAAATTGGGGTAAAACATGCACATCGAGTTTGAATATGCTGTTCCAAAACAACACACATAAATCTTATGGGGCGTCAAGTACTGTATTTTTTCTTGCTCAGCTCCTAACCAGATGCTAGGCCTTTATCCCCCTACAGGGCCAACTTAATTGTGCTGCTCCCGAGCAGAGGGACGAAAGGTCTTCCCTTACAAAGTGAGAAATTATTAGTAACTGACTCAATTCATGGGAGACAAAAGGGGCGTGTGGGAAATCTGCATCTGATAATTAGCGTGCCACACTGCACCTGGGCTGTGTCAGCTCAGGCCCACAGAACAAAGGAGGAAGCCCAGACAATTGGAGCCAAAAGAAGAGGGGCTCACCTTCGAAGTTTCGGTGGGAAGGAATCTGGCAGTGATGCCAGCTAGGGTGAAGCAGAGGCTTTCAAATGAGCACTGTACAGAGAAGACGATGTCATTTTGTACTGTCCCCTAATGCTGTACAGGAGGTGTGGGACATTTGTGGGGGGAGATGGTGAGGCATCGTAGAATTCCCCCCCCCCCCCCAACACCGGTGCCTAGTATCTAGAACTTTCCACTCCCACAAAAAAAAATCACTAGGGCAGGACAGGAAAGAAGAACTTGTGACCTATAAGGCAGCAGCCGCGGAAGAATTGCCAGCTGGAAAGAGAAGCAACCTGATTCCTGCCAAGATAGACTATGGACTTTGAATCCAGCTGACCACCAGGACTAGAATGGGTCTCTTCAGGGTCAATGTCACTGGCCCCCTCATCCCCCGGCCCCCTCACCCCCCCCCTCCCAAGGACCAGTTGGGTGAAGTCCTGAACTTCACTGCAACTCCAGGTGCTCTGCAAGACAGCCAGAAGGCTGTGGGGCCTGCGGGTGTGGGTAGTTGAAGAGCACAACGAGCCAGGCAGAGGAGAAGACGGCCAAGTGAGCTAGCTGCCAGCAATGTGTGTGCTTTTAGAGGCTAGGGGGCCTGTTGCAAACACTCCTGGTGGGTAGGCCTCACCACAAGATGATGAAAACAACCCAAAGAGATGAAATTGGACCAATGGGGCCAGTATTATGCTCATTTTAATATTTGAACTAGGGGTCTTGAAAATACTGAGAAATTGAGCGCATGGGCTACTCCCTTATTTCTGGAAATCTCCTCTGGGTACGCTTGTGACCATGGGTAAACGTAATCTTCAAAGATTTTCCCGTGGGAGATGGGGCACAATGGGAAAGTCCCCCGAATGCTTATTGCCCAGGGGGCCAGCACAAAGACGAGGAAAATTCGCTTTGACCGGTAGATTCCAGCACACTATCACAGAACAGTGAGGAAAATTAGATTTTTGGGGTCAAAGTTTGAGGTTTGCAAGGGATTTTGGATAGGAAACCCTGCTGGGAGCCACACAAGTCACCACACTCTAGATTCCGGAGTGTGTAGTTGTAAAAAAATGTGTAGGTTTGCTACATTTCCAAAGGTGTTGGCTGAGCTAGGGCCCAAAATCCACAGCTACACACATTTAAAAAGGGGTCCATTTTCAGTGAAACAAGGTGGTGGGTCTATGTTATGCTTTGGCCTTTTCCTGTCGCAGGCACAAGGCCCACCTACACATGAGATGCATTTTTTATTGGGAGACGTGGGAATACAGAACAGTTGAATATTGGTTATTACCAATGTAATTTCTCTGCATCTGTGCCGTCCAAAATGTAAGATGGTGTACAAGAAAGAGGACATTAAATAAATTCCTTCTCAATCACATGCTAGTACAGATACCACACATTTGGAGATGTACAATTAACTAGTAGTCCTAAACTCTGTATCTAGTGCATATTTCAGAAATGCATAGGTTTCCTGGATACCCATTTTTTAGTCTTTATATTTTACCACATGAATTACTTTAAACCCGGTACACAATGAAAAACCTTTGGATGGTGCTGTTCAGTTGCTGAATTTGGGTACCTCGGGTCTTGGAAAACCTACATACCCTATATATCCCCGCAGCAGGAAGGGTCTAGCGGACATGATGTTAAATTGAGTTTGTAAATTGGCCATTGTGACGAAGTTAGAAATGGAAACGTCAGAAATGGACATTTTTTTCCTACTCATTTTTAATATTTTTTTTATTTCGTCAGTTCGTTTCTTTGGGAAAACCTTGAGGGATCTACACAAATTATGCCTTGCTGAACCCTGCATTCTGTCTCCCTTTCAGAAATCTATAGCTTATCAGGATCACCCATGTGTTTCACCCTGATTTCCACAACAAACTAGAAGTAGGGTGAAAGCACTAAAATTAGGGGAAACTGTGGTCAAAAATTAGGAGAAAAGGTGCCAAAACTGTGGTAAAAAATATTTTTTTTATTCAGCTCTACATGTTCCTGAAAGCCAGGAAATTTGACTTTAGCAAAGCAAACGTTTTGCTGATGCAATTTTTAGGAGGGGGGGAAAAAAAAAAAAAAAAAAAAGAAGACTTGAGCATTTTTTTCCCCGATTTTTCACCACCCAAAAACGTATTAGCTATAATTGTGCTATTTTTTCAGCCCCTCCAAGGGAATCATCGAACTGAGTACGTACTTTTGGAATCCCCCGGATGTTGGAAAAAAGGACACAAATTTGGCACGGATACCTTATGAGGAAAAAAAGTTATATACACCCATGCAAAAACTATCCCAAATAGACAAAAAAGGGCTTAGCATTCGGGGCTTATTTAACAATGGTTATTTACTTTGCTACTTTTTGGAGGCTTTGGGATGATGTAATGAACTGTATATAAGTGTGCAATAGTTATACATACTAGAACTGGACAATTTAGGGCTGGGTTTATGTTATTTCCTTTTGGTGTGCTGGTTACATCTTCTGTTGAGACTCAATGGAATTCTTGACCAGCTAACATCGCAAGTTACATAATGTTGAAAGGCGAAGACTTGTTGTCAACGTAATTTTGTCGCTCGAATGCAACTTAGCCCACTGGAAAAATTAAATTATATAACAATGCTGTTAAGGGAACGGAATAAGTGTCTAATTGAAACAGCTGTATGAGAGAGAGAGAGCGCGAGAGAGACAGACATTACATTGTGCAGTCATTTTAAGGTTACTACTCATTTTAGGGCTATGCAGCGTTACAAATCAATTAACGTGGACATTCAAGCCACTTCCGGTCATAAAGATGGATCAGTAACTGCAAACAAAATTTTCAGGGAGGTAATTTAATTCTTTCAGAACTCAATTATGAAACAGGGAGGGGCACATGCCGTTGTAAACTCCAAAGAAGTTCGTTATTGCTCCATTGCTGTTATGAAAGAGCCTGTCCTGGCACGGCCTGCTTTTCATCTGCCCTACCCCTCTCTGCCTGGGCTGGGCAATCTAGGCTCGGCTGTGAATAAGCAGTTGTAATGAGTGGGCGTTTTCTGCAAAGAGGCACACCGAGCAGGATGTGTGCCGCTCCTGCCCTAAATGGGCGCTTTCCCACCACCTGAAATTAAAGGCGGAGGCTTCGCGCAGCAACTGCTGACGTGTAAACCTTCAACCCCGTCTAAACGACATCATACAAGGTGTGTAGGGGGTGGGAGGGGAAATGGGGCGGCAGACCGAGCGAGATTTGGGTCAGCTGCCCAGGATAATTGTGCTTGCAAAAATTCTCGTTTGAGGTGGATTCCAGCAGTCTGCGTGCCACCCCCACCGCTCCCCGCATGTGCAACAGGCTCTTCGAGCTGACCTTGCAGGCAGAGCCGGTTATCTCATTACCTCTAGTTCGCAAGGTGCCCCCTCACTCCCAGATGAGGGCGAGGCGGCTCGCGCTCACTGGGCTTCTTGTTCTTCAACTATGAGGCAGAGCATTATGCAGCGAGCGCGCGCCCCGAGGGGGAGGCGGGTGATGCAAGCCTCCCTGGACTCTGAACATGTCGAAACCTAACATTTAAACAAACCCGCGTCACATGAGGGCCCGGTGTACACGGCGACAGAAGCCGGGCTGGGCCGACAGGGCTTGGTTACCTTCACACATCTGCCGCGTGCGCCAACCAACCTGCAGAGCACAAAATGACCATATATGGGCAGGGCAAGCGAGGGCTTGCACGCGGACGGCACTGGCACAACCCGCACCTGCAGACTCTGGAGCCTGTGAGTCGACGACACACACACACAGCCTATCACAGGTGTTGGTGGTTGAGTTGTGCTACGCTCTATATTGCACACGTCAAGCTAGGCCGTGTATTCGTTATAGAAGAAAAGCGCATGCATATAAGACCGCGAAGGGGCGAAGCCATGACCCACTTCTTCAGAGGAGAACTCAGCCACGCGCACAAATCAAGTATTGTCAACAAACTAATTCATAGTGATGCGTGGTAGCCACAAAGCTGCAACCAAGCGAGGACATTAATGGCGGATCTAATTATCAAACATAATCTATCTAAAACCTAAAGATGACTCCTCTCCATGTAAATACAATTCAGGTGGACCATCATTGAAAATCTAGATTTTAATTTTAAACCACCTAGTCTAGACATTGCAGCTGCACCTGGCATAAATATGTCAGTTTTTCAACTTAAACACCTCATGTGAGGTAGCACTAAAGTAAAGCAGCCTGTTGTGACAGGTCACTACTGACGTCACTGACCTATACGTACAACTGAGGAAGTGGATGGAAATGAAGATAACACTGATCATGCGTTCCTTAATCCATAATTTTTTGGGTCTAGCTCGACAGCACAGCCATCTGTTAGGCGTATTATACTTTAAAATATATAGAATGGGATTTTGGCTGCACACAGAGGAGTATTATAACTTCTCACCACATGCTACGAGCACTTCGGTTTATTCATCAGCCTTGCAGGAAATGCTTCCATTGGAATGCAGGAGGGACTTTTTACACCTAAAAAGGACACACCATCATAATCATGCTGTTTGTAACATTCAATTCTTTATTTCCTATATGCATTTAATGGACCTTTTGAAAAAACTGGCGAACAACTCAGCCACGCACATCGCAGGACTGGAAGGTAAACCTTAAATTGTTAAAAATAAACAATAGTGTTCATTATTAGTGATAGATCAGAACACTCAGAGCACTGATCTATGCCAATATCATGATTATCTGTGAAAAGGCACAGGGGTGAGTGCACCGGAAATAATTAGTTAAGGGAAGGGAGAGAAAAGCCACATGGAGTTCACAGGTTAAATGCAATGTCGATTCAACTACTGTTCTTCGAATACTGTGGTCGATTATACTTAAATACTAACAGTGCTCTAGTGTTCCCCTGACTAGTCGGGTAAAGGCTAAATCTGTTGGGCTCTATTCCAGTTAAAAGCAACGGTTAGCACTGCCAAAACCGCTTGCCAAAGTCTGTACAGAGGGCAATAGACACAGAAAATGTATTTAAACTAACTTGCAAAACAGTTTGGCATCAGAAACCACCAAAATCCACTTAATGGAGCGTCTAGAAAAAAAGAGTCCAGAATTAGGGTCAGGTGGTCCCCGGTGGACACCTAGTTATGCAGTGTAGTAGTATGGTTCAGGTTGAAGATGGGAGTTGGGGATAAGGTGGGAGAGTGGTGTGGTAAATGAGAACCAAGGCATAAACCACAGTGGTTTAACTATACAAGATTAGGACTAGATTTAATCGTGCATTGTCCACTTCGTACCAGCATGATGGCGTAACCTTTAGTATATCAGCTGCATTGGGAGGCTTAGACCATAGAAATTGCAATGCAAACTCCTTCTCTTTCATTAAATAAGGAAGAAACATTTCCACACTTTCCGGAGGCATTGCATGCTGTAGAGAGAAAAATGCAGGTCAGCGGCTCCGCATTCCAGCTTCAGCCAGCCCTGCAGGATAGGAAACCAGCAATTCCAGTTCTGGCCTCTTCACTACACTGTGAAAAAGAGAGGTAATGAGAGGGAGGGGTGGGCACTCGCCCAGCAGAGCGCAACTGTGAGCAGGCACTGATCATCAACACAAGAAATTGGCATCTGAGGGGCTTCAAGTGGAGTCTGTGTCTTGGTTCAATTGCCTGTGTTGCTCTCTCAGTAGGGGCAGACAGTCGGAGAATTTCACAAATGAGCCACTGAATTTAGTCCAATTATTAGCAACAGGATATTGTAAAAGTAGTTTTTCTACACTCCTATGCAGAGATCTTTCGAAGGCAGTGTGTCTGGGCAGGTGTATTACTGCTTAAGAACCGCAGCAGGTGCCTCAGAGGAGGACCAGCAGAAAAGCCAAGTGTTTGGGACCTTAAAGGCAGCTAACAAATTACTTTAATCTAGGGGAGTAACACAGGCCCCCGCACCCCTTGCGGTGCAGGGGGCTCCTATTGGCCCAATGGAGAATGAATACCTACGTGAAATGGGACACTCAGTGGCCTACTCTCATTCTGCAGAGAGGCCCCATAACTTCTGTGTTACTCCACTGCCTTAATCCATAAAGGATAATGGATGCAACAACCAACAAAATAACGAGGCCTTGGAGCCTGGGGGTTGTCTTGCAATCAAATTGGCTGACTTCAAGTACAAGATTGGACAAGGCTGACATTTGAGGAATTTGGGTTTAGTCGAGAAGAAAGTCTGTGATGAGAAAAGCAATGGTCATCAACACTGCCTACGGTAAAGCCCCATTCTTGCTAGATATGGAAAGAAATAAGGAAAAAACTGGAACCTCTGTGGTAGACAAGAGCTGTACAGTATGGAGGTACCGCTCAAGTTAACAGCGACCATTTCCCATGGCACTCCATCCCGAGGAAGAGACTGAAAGGAGAAACACCACCAATTCTCTGGAGGGTGGTAAGTGAACAACGCACAAGTCTCTCACCAAGATCAATCAACCCAATAGTCCACTTGCAGGGAACAGGTAGAGCAGCTAGGTACTCCATCCCATAAAGATCTGGTCTTGTACCAAATTCCTTAAAATATGTATTTTCTAAGATGAAAATTATTAGTGTCAGCCCGACTCGTAAGAAGGCCCCAAGAGGGACACAAGAGTTAACCCATCCCACATCTGCTTGCATTAGAAGATGTGTTACTATCCACTCACCAGATAGGCACACCCATTTCAGGGACAGACCACCATTCGGGGACGATTGATATATCCTTGCCCAAGTCTGAAATTTGTGGATAACCAATTACCTCTTTAGTGCCAGTATGAGTAAGCGACTGGGCTTGTGAAAGGGAGGGCTAGTATGGCTGAGCGCATGTTTTTGCTCTAAGTGTGGACCTATAGTATAGCTCAGATAGCTGTGGGTATGTGTTAATACAAGAGAAACTGTATAAACAAGGAGCCTCGTACACTTCAATCTTGTTTTTATTTAGGGTGGTGGGGGGCTTTAAGGCTAGAGTAGTCTACCTCAAAGCTGGGGAACCGGGTTGGAGTCTCGGCAGGGGCATTCAACATCTTGTGATTCGGATCAAATCACTTAATCTCCCAGTGCCTAACAAAAATGAATGTGTCTGTCTGTAATGCAACTGGTGCTCATGTAAAGTGCTCAGAAACCTTCGGGTCGAGTTTGCGTATTATAAAACTCACAGAAAATTGAAAAATACAGATGTGATTTCTTCATCCATGTACCAGAATTGAGGAACATAGATCTACAGCGATGGTATTTTAAAACCCAGACCTGGTGGTGTACCACCAGCACCAGATGGTTCAGAGGCACTAATAGAGGAGTGTCCCTTGAGAAAGGTGGGCAGTATTGGGCATATGGTAAAAAAAATTTTAAAAAACGGCCACAGACCTAAAAGACAAATACTATAATTGGTCATCATAGTAATTTCTAACAGAAGAACGGCAGTTACAAAAATAACAAACATAGTGCCTATGAAATCTACAGGCAGCATAACACTTGAACTAGGTACATGCTAAATTTACGAGGAAATCACAGTACTTGTTTGAAATATTCCTAAGGCCCATAGTGCTAGCTTCCATGACTTGGGAGAGTGAATGTAAGATCCACTCGATGTATTATGAACAGGGGCAGCTCAAAAGCTGGGTAGGAATAAGCAAGACCACTGTTGTCTTAGCTCATAAACTTGAAACTTTCGCTCGTATTTGTTCCAGTAGAAGCAGCATCTGGGTTTTGCTGATAAAAATATGGAGTTTTGAGGGAGAAGACACTCATTGACAGTCACAAATTGACTTCTGGCTCTTTAAGCAGCCTTGCTCCAACTCTACATTCCTGACCCTTACACTGTCTTTCCTGTGTATTCTACCAGAGAGCAAGCCAACAGGTCAATGATTAATCTGCTGTAAAAAATTAAAGAATCTCTGCTCCAGATACTCATTTCACAACTTGCCATCTCAGCTTCCCAACAGGTGGGAATAGGAGAAACACTCCTCACTTGTTATGTCAAATAATAAAACAAACATTGGCATAGCCAATAGGTCTTGCCTTTGGGGCCTTATAATTGTTTAGTCATGCAACAGTTGTTGTTGTATAAAGGATATTGTGCTTGATAACCAAACACTTATAAGGTCCCAAAGGCGAGACGTATTGGCTATGCCAATGCTTGTTTAGTTTGTTATTTGGCTGGATTAACTAGTTGACAGTGCAATAATTAACCTCGAAGATTCCGGAAGGAAAAAACCTATAAACGCTCCTTCTCAGGAATGGCACCCAGGATCTGGAACTCACTCCCTCCCGAAACCAGGCTCATCTCTTCCACTACACTCTTTAAGAAAGAAGTAAAAGCTATCCTTATGGCTAAATACACCTGAACTATTATTTCGGAATCGTTAAAGACTCTTCACCGATATGTACTACTTGTTTGACCCCGTTGCTTAGTTATATTTCTTGTATTATTGATTTACATGATTGGCTTTGCCCCCACCTATTTGTACTGTTAGCTTTACTGACTTATCTGTTTGACTATGCTCCCTCATGTACCCCTTCTTTGTAAAGCGCTCTGATATCTGCAAAGATCTTGTCCGCGCTATATAAAACTTTCAAAATAAATAATAAATAAATAATTATACATCGTCACAAAAGTTAGCGCATAAACTTTTCGTTTCGAACTGCTCTGGGCGCTCCTGAAATAGACCCTTACCTCAAATTGTTGCTAGCCAGAAGCTACTTTATTTTCAGAGCAAAACAACGATTTACCTTCTTGGCTGGGGAATTAAGAATTTCTCCCTAGTGTTATGACAGTGCTGTGGTTTCTTTAGAACTGTACTACACAGATGCTGTAGTGAATGGCCTTGTGCAGCTGGGGCTGGCGACATATGCAATGAAATGCCCACATAGCCATATATTTGAGCTAAAGTGCATTTCACTCAGTAGATGGGTAGGTGAAGATACTTTTAACAAACGGAAGAGTGAGGGTTCATAAAGCGTGTGACCTTGAAGAGATGTTCAACTGAGAGCCGGCTGAGTAAGAACTGCATACCTGGTAAAGGGCTGGTTGTTCTGTACTACGAAAATTCACTGTTTAAAAGCAATAAAAAAATGGTGTAATGGTTCTTATTTTATGCACTGACTGTATAAACAGGTGTTGGATATTAAACTGGGAGTGTACACATCAATATGGAAAAATACCTACGGCAGTAAGGGCAGTTCTTGATAGATACGCTCTGAGGAAGGCATGTATTGGACGTGCGAAAGAAAAAAATTGTGAGCAACAAACCATGCCGTATCGCTTGAAATTTTTTTTTTTAAAGCCAGCCTCCAGAAAACAGCTGAGAGTCTGGATCACAGCTTTTTATCAGGAAGCACGTTTGTTTTTTAAAACTAATTTCTTTTGTGAAACGACCCCTCTCACGATGTAAACAAAGTTGCATTCTGCTGAAGTGGGATAAACAAAAGTCTATGCGCAGATGGCTGTTCGCTACAGCGCCTGCACAAGAGGATGCCCGTGCTACAAATTCTCCAATGTTCCAGAGCAAGACCAGCGCAAAGCCATCCCCACACAAACCGGAGGGAAGGAGGGAGGAGGAGAAGGCCACAAGCACAAGTATGTGCTTCAAAAAAGAGCACAGACGGCTAAAGGTCTCCTATGCAGTGCATGCACGCTAAGTAGGAGAGACCTAAAAATACTGGCTGACCTTTAAGCCAGAATGGCAAGCTGGGCTCCATAAACCCAGTTCTCCATGTTGCATCCATTGTCATGACCTCCAGTGTAACTGTCTCACTGATAAGACATTCCAATAAAGCCACAAACACTGATTTTTGTCCACTGTCCAACACAGCTGGGATCTGCTATAACTCATCACACAATTTTTTTAATATTTATGTTATTCTCCAGTGGAACTAGGATTTGAATAGGATGAAAGTACACCTTAATCTGTTGAAAATGAAACAAAAAAGTGCTGCAGGAGCGATCACAATCAGTTAAAATTAGAAACACTTGTACATTGTACAAGTGTTTCTATCCTGGTTTGATTGACTTGTACAATCAAACCAGGATGGCCGCCTGGAAGGAGCTCCTGTGAAGAGCTCCCAGTGCTGAGGATCCCGGTTTGGGCTTTATCCCGTTTAGCACCCACCAAAAGGCTGTAAAAGTAACTGGAAGAAACAAACAAGTAACTGGATCACCACAAGTAACTGGATCACCACGAGTAACTGGATCACGAGTAACTGGATTGCTGACCTGATTTACGGAGGCTGGAGCCAGGGGAGCATCGCGACCTGCCACTGGACACTCGCCTCGGGCTCACACATCGCATCGCCGGGACTGGGCAGCTGGAGTTCAGCGAGTCTGCAGAGCCAGAGTTTATCGGCGAGTCAGGCGGTCTGGCGGAGGTTGATGCCTGCAGAGCCACGCGACCTGCCTCTGGTCATTTCCCCGTCGAGCAGCCGGGACTGAGCGGCTGGGGCTACAGGAACCGGCTGAGCCTGCACCGTGGTTGGCCCGGGGCGGCTGGGGCTCCAGGAACCGGCTGAGCCTGCACCGCGGTTGGCCCTGTGATCCCGCACCACAGCTGAGATTACGTAGCGGCTCTGGGGAGCCGGGGGAGGCAGAGACGTGAGTTGCGACGCTGGTTGCTGCGACCGGCGGGGTCTGGCAGAGAGGAGCCACCCGTCGTAAACGCGGCGGCCACGGAGGACCGGGAGGCTCCCCCGCACGATGCACGGAGGAGACGAGGGCTGTTGAGCTTTTATTTAGGGCTGCTGGCATTTATTTGTTTAGGGTGAAGCAGTGGTCCCGGCCCCACGGCGGAGGAAGCGCGGCGGCATCAAAGGGCTGGGAGAGCCCCCACCCACCGCGCGTTCCAGATCAGATCACACATCGGTCCTCAGACGCGGCACGCTAACGGGACCAGGAGGGAACAGAAGGGTCGGCTGAGGAGTGGAACGTGCCATCGGAGGCTGGGGAGACAGTCACATTGGAGGGCTGTGGGAGATACCCCTCCCCACTCTGTATTCAAATGGTTTAAGCATTGCAACAGCATCCTGACAATCTTTGCCGACAAAAGGAACAAGCGCTCGTTGCAGCAAACCTATAAGGTATTTATTTCGCCCCACCCGCCTGCTCACATCTTAAACTATCTCCTTTGTGCAAAATGGCTGGGGCAATAAAACTGTAGCTATAAACCTCACTGATCCACCTGATGTCCACGTGGCTCTTCAGCTCAACTCCTCCACACAAGTCCACAAGTAGAGATAAGCTCCCCGCCTCAGCATACTACGAGCAGGGCTTGCCCTATTTGAAAAGTGAACCTGCCCTCCCTGATGCACAATGTAATAGCAACAGACAGAGGACTATCTTCTCGATCTCCACTAATGGTTCGGCCATCTTAGACTGACTATCCCTGGCGACCATCTTGGACTAGTCATTCCTCTCGAGTAAAAGTTTGCCCTACTACAGGGGTACCTTATGTATATGCCTAGTTGTATCTTGCACATCTCACTTTTTCCTCAAATGTAACGCACCGACGCTACCTCATATATTTACATCATATATTTACACATCCCACTTTTTCTTCACCCTATGCACCAATTGCTACCTCATGTATTTGGGTTGCTCACTAGTGTCACTTTAGGTCTCATAATTTTTTGGTTGTTTTTAGATTTTGCTACTGACTCATCTATTTTTGACTACTCACTATTGTTATAGATCATATAATTTTTGGTGCAACTCTAACTTGCTACGGATTCTTGCACCTCAGTTATTTGGAAACACCCACTTTTGACTATTCACTATTGTCACTTTTGTTCTCAGGTATCTTATTAACTGCATGGATATTTCAGCCTAGTATATCATCAGTATTAAACCTATAGTCCATGCGGTACATGTTTGTTATCTACTACGACCTCATTGTAATGCACTGACTAATTGTCACATTGACCTGTCACACCTAGGTAACCTGCTCCCAGTTCAAGTCTCATTCCCCTATACACCATCTACTACCTCACACACTATTGCTGTTCATTATTGCCAATGTTTTTACATGCAACTGGGTATTAGTGTATGTGTTCGCATTCTGCACCCGCTTTTCATTATTGAGCACCCTACTTCTGTGCATCTATTGTCACATGCAATTGGGTTTTAGTGTATGTTTTGTTCTCTGCACCAGTTTATCATTATTGTGCACTATACATCTGTGTATCTGTTAGCGCATGCATTGTGGGTATTAGTGTATGTGTTTGTATTCTGCTCCAGTTTATCATTACTGTGCACCCTACATCGGTGCAATATGCACCCACTACAGATCTTATCCCTGGATGCTTAGACTACTACCGCATACACATTGGCTGCCCAGTAGTGCCACTCTCACTCCATGCAACCAGCAATTACTGAGCATCCTCCCACACCTACTGACTCTGTCACCCCATCATGGAGCTCATCGGCAAGCACACACACAGAATAAACTACCCACCCACACTCACCAAAAAAGCAGCTAAACGCTTTAAACACAACCTCTTGAGGTCACACCCGGAAATACCCGTTGCAGACACCTATTACTCACCGGTTAATGGTGCCGTAAACATTGATATCATCTTCCACACCGTACGCAGAGCCCAATGGAGAAAAACGTTCCTCTCTTTACTCAACGTATCCAATTCCAGGAAATCCGCTCATGGCCAAACCCTCTCCATCACACCATCCCAACTCTTCCCAGGCAGAACGTCCATCACTATCTACAACAACGGGATTGTTCTAATCCAATCCACAAACAAGAACCTTGAACTACTAGACAACCTGTTCCATACCTTCTTACAGCACCTCTCCAATCCGGGGACCCCACTCAGTCCGATCACCCTTGACTTCACAGCCCCCATCAATAACTATGCTAACACAGCTCAGTCCCTAAACGATACGCACCGCCCCTCCACCACCGGCACCGTCGTCATCCACCCTCCTACTGTAACGACCGCACACTCCTCAATAACAGACCTAGATCTCTCCCCGACATACACCAGCAGCTCCCCCTCCAGGCCCACCAACACCATGACACCCATTCATACTAACTTCTCAATCACAGACTTGGATCTCTCACCGACATACACCAGCCGCACCCCCTCCTGTCCTACCAACACCCTGACCTCCATTCATACCACACACACTCCTCTCCCCCCTGACACCACAACCCCCGAATATTACGCCTCTAGCATACCTCAGCCCCAATTGGACATGCACCTCTCCTCTACCATCAGCACCTTAGTCATACACCCAACTACGGTGGATACCTCACACCCCTCAATAACAGACATAGGTCTGTCACCCATATACACCAGCCGTATCCCCTCCCCCCTGTCACCAGCCCACACTCCCATTGGTTTCACACATGACGACACAGCTTCCACTCACAATCTGCCCGACCAAGCGCAGCCCCAGTCCGACATGCACACAGACAATGCCCACCCTTTATCCCACCCAACTCGAAGCCCCCACTTCCACACATTAACTAATCAATCTGAGCACGCCACTATCAACTCGACTCCGCCTCCGCAAAAAAGAACCACATATAATGACACTCCCCCCCCGATTCTCACCCCACATTACCCTACATGCGCCCCCACCACAACTTACTTACGCCCATCTTCCACTATGCACTCTCCACCTACTACCAATACCCTCCTCCATTCTATGGCATCCTACCCCAACCCTCCGATACCCATCACCAACACAAATCCCACATCAGACCATGTTCTGGCCTCCCTCCTCCAGCTCAAAGAAGACATTCACATCATCAAACAACTACTCCGCTCGCACTCCAGTCATTCCTCACCCACCACCCTCCTCAAGCTCAAACAAGACATTCACATCATCAAACAACTACTCTGCACACTTCCCGGACACCCCTCACCCGCCTTCACCAACACCGCCCTTCCCAACAAGACCCCCACCCGGACGGTTGACTCTCGCACTCAACGCCCTCCGCACTGGATCTCCATCCCTGTTCGCAATCGGGAAAACCGCCCCCATCGTACTCGCAACACATTATCGGACCTCGACACACTCACTCTCCTCCGCTCCTACGACCCAGCTCCCCTTAACAACATACCCTCCACCCTCCGCGCCATTCCAACGATTCATCCAAATCCCCTTAGACCCCCCACGCAAAACAACAGAATCTCTATCCTTAGTAACCTGAGAAAAGTCCCTCTCTCTCTAGAACCCCCTTCCACCCTTGACACACCCCGTCTCAAATGCACCCTCCTCAACTGCAGATCGGCCTCTAGGCACTCCTCTGCAATCGCTGATCTCATCTTATCACTGGACCTTGACCTAATCATCCTGTCTGAAACCTGGCTAACTGAATCTTCTACACCTATATTGGACATACTAGTTCCCCCCAACTACAACATCATCAGACTAGACAGGGTTGATCAAAAAGGTGGGGGAATCGCCTGTATACACAGGAGTAACCTCTCTGTCAAGAAAGTCACCTCCCCTTCCTTACCCTCCCCAACCTCCTGTGAATACATTTGCCTTGATATTATCAGTGAGGGGAAACCGATATGCTCTCTCCACAGCATTTACCATCCACCTGGGGACAACTTTACCTTCGCGCAACAAATTATGGATATGATCACCACCAATGTGGGGCGACAACTCCCACAAATTTACCTTGGCGACTTTAACCTCCACTGGAACGATCCTAATGACGCGGTGGTGAAGAGTCTTAAAAACTTCCTGGACGCCCTTGACCTCACCCAAATATGCAACAGCCCGACCCACGAGAAAGGCTCCATCATCGACCTTATCATCGCCAAAGAAGACTCTATCCAGCTCGAATCTATCAAACCCTGTGACTGGGCACATCATCACATTGTCACGTTCTTCATCAACGAAAAAGTCAAATTTAAACCGGTTGAATCATTCAAACCCAAAGTCTGGAAAAGAGACTTGAAAAAACTCAACCCAAACTCTCTACCCCCCAACAGCTGCAATATATTACTCCCTCCCACTGGCGTTGCGGATGTCCAAGCCTTGACGGACCACTATCTCAACGCTATGACCTCTTTAGTTAATGAAGCTGCACCTATGCAGCTAAAAAGAGCATCCACAAAAATGCCCAATCCTTGGTACAACGGGAGTCTCAACGACGATAGACGGACCATGCGAATGGCGGAGCGCACCTGGAGATCAGCCCCCTCCGCACTGCACCTAAAAACACTGAAGAAAAAGAGAAATGCCTACTTCAGGAAAATAAAACGCACAAAATCAGATTTCTTCAGCCGTCAGCTTGACCAAGCCAAAAATCGGCCGAGAAAGTTGTTTGAACTAATCAAAACGCAATCCAAGGATCAGCCCCAACCACTCAGTACTCCGGGCGAAGCACCCTCCTGTGAAGACTTCGCCTCTTTCTTTACCCAAAAAACAGACAACATAAAGATCGATCTCCTCATTGACGTAAGTCTCTATCCCAAATTGATCTGCACAGCACCCACTGAACCAAAAAACAATGCTACATGGACATCCTTTGCCACCTATTCGGAAGAAGAAATTGGTAGACTGCTCAGCACTTTGAAACCAGCCAATCACCTCTCGGATCCCCTTCCTGCCAACGCTGTCAAAGACCTTACCCCGTCGCTCCTCCCACTTTGGACTAAAATCATCAACAGCTCTCTTCAACAAGGGACCATTCCCGACTCCCTCAAAGTTGGACAGGTCACACCTATACTAAAGAAACCTACAGCCGACCCCACTGATCTAAATAATTATCGTCCCATTACCAATATTCCGACTCTTGCCAAACTACTGGAAAAATGCGCACAAACTCAATTGACTAAGCACATTAAGTTTGATCTCCTCAACACTCATCAATCAGGCTTCAGAGCGGACCACAGCACAGAAACTGCTATGATACACATAATTGACGACGCCCTCCAAATGCTAGATCAAAACGATACCTGCCTCCTTATCCTTCTGGATCTCTCCTCTGCATTCGACACCGTCAAACATGAGAACCTACTTGATCTATTAAACACAAGAATGGGTATATCTGGAACTGTGCTCAAGTGGTTCACGTCCTTTCTACACAACAGAACGCAGAAATTCAAGAGCAACAACTTGATGTCCTCTCCAATACCGGTATCGCTAGGCGTCCCACAAGGATCCTCCCTATCCCCAACTCTGTTTAACCTAGTCATGGAACCTCTCACCACCTTGCTACAAGCATCCAATGTTCAATTCCACATGTATGCCGATGACACCCAACTTTATCTCAAAGTACAATCACCCAAAGACATTAGACTCCTGAATTCAACGATCAGAAGCACCCAAGCATGGTTGGCCGCTAATCATCTCAAGCTCAATGCTCTTAAAACAGAGTTCCTCTTGATCTCACCTCCTGCGAAGATCACTACCACTCAAAGCTGGCTTGAACACCTAACCGCACTCAATGTTCATCCCACCATTGTAGACTCAGCAAAATCCCTAGGCATAACACTTGACACCAACCTCAACATGCAGGAACACATCAACAAAGCAATTAAAGGGGCGAACTACCAGATCAATACCTTAAGGAAACTCAAACCCTTCCTTCCAGCCAAAGATTTCCAAACTGCAGTACAAGCTCTAGTCATCCCTCGAATAGATTACGGCAGCATCGCCCTCTGTGGTCTCCCCCTAACTACCACGGCACCCATAAGAGCTTCTCTAAACGCTGCAGCGAGACTCATCACCGGATCAAGAAAACACTCACACATCTCCCCTGACCTGAGAGCCCTGAACTGGCTACCTTTTGAAGCCAGAATTCATCTGAAAATCGCCTGCATCACGCACAAGGCTGTCCACCTGAGCTCACCCGGATACCTCGCCCAAAAGCTGTCGATTTCCGGAGGCTCTAGAATCACTAGAGGCACAGACAATCTCCTGCTAAAACCCCGAAGATTCCGTAAGGAAAAAACGTATAAACGCTCCTTCTCTGGAATGGCACCCAGGATCTGGAACTCACTCCCCCCTGAAATAAGGCTTATCTCCTCTACGATACTTTTTAAGAAAGAAGTAAAAGCTATCCTCATGGCGAAATACACTTGAACTACTAGTGGGGATGTTATTGACAGACGCTGCATCATTCAGTTTCACTGACCTGTTTTGCATGGCTCGTTTTATGACCTGCCTGAGTGCTTACGCTATCAATTATTTGGACTTGTATTTGTACTTGTATCATCACTAATATATCTGGTGGTCTATGCTCCCACATGTACCTTCCCCACCCCAATATTATTTGCTCACACGTTGTTCTTTTCGTCTGTAAAGTGCTCTGATATCTGCAAAGATCTTGTTCGCGCTATATAAAACTTTCAAAATAAATAAATAAATTAAATTAAATTGTAACGACCTTTAATTCAAAACGTGTGCTAGGGAGTTTTTTCATGTGTAGGCTTTTGCCAAATTTAAAGAGGGATTGTGGTTCTCTTTACCTTGTAGCACCGTCCACAACAGTGAGCTTTATGAATAGTGTGTGAATTTCTAAGTGGCGCCATTTGACCTAAAAAATAATACCACTAGCCGAGCAGTTCTATACAGTTAAAATTGATGCCTCTCACTCCAACGTCTAACAAATGTTCGATGATTTATGAGACTTAGGAGTTAGAACTATAACTGGTCAGATCTAATAATAACCATCTGCAAATGTTTCACTCGCAAGCAAAAGACTAGAAGTTATCAAATTATTATAGACGGCATTAATCTAAACCAGATGGACATTGCAGCTTGATCCTAATGGTCTTAACTAGGGTTCTCCAATTAATCCAAAGGAGGAGATGTCGAACGAAGCGATTTGCTAACTATTGAATCGTCAGAAGCTGGAAATGTAACCTGACAACCATAAGTTACCACAGGTGATATTTTTGCACATAAGCTAAAATCAATGGGCAAGGTGAACCTTCCTGTATTGGACACCAAATCTTAATAGGTCGAGGAGCTACGGAAGCCACCAAGATGGCCGCATAAGCTCCCGGCTCCGTCCCTGGCGGACTTATCCTGAACTTTATCCTGACCTCCCGCCAGACTCCCGTGTGTCTGAATCGTTGCTGAGCCCACGGGGGCAATCCCAGAGTTTTTATTGCTTTTATTGACGAAGTTACACCGTCTTTCATTTTTGGGCCTCCTCCAGTGTTTAAGCCGGGGCCTCGAGTACTGACCCAGCCGGGTTTCAGTTGAACAACATCGGCCGCGGGTGCCCGGCAGAGTCCGGTCTCATCGGAGTGGAACATATTCTCTATCCTGGTGGTGGTCCTTGGTCCCTGCGAATACTGGACGACCAGCAACAAGACGTGGTTGCCGCGGTGGGTGGGGGGCCAGGTCCCGGGACCCTGCTGCAGCCCTCGGGGTCCGCGGGTGGGGCCCCCGCTCTCGGCAGTGGTGTAAAGGTCGCTAAGCCTGTGAGTCGCCAGTCGCTTCCGTCCACTCCGCGCCTGTTGGTTTCCCCGGAGTAGCCGGCCTCCGGGGCTGAAGATCTGCTTTGTTATCGCCCACGCGGAGATGGATCGGACGATGTGTGGACCGACCCTGGGGACCGTAATGGCCGCCATCGGGGCTCTTCGCCTGCAAATGGAGGTTGCTCTCCACAATTTGACTGCACGCCTCGAGACTGTTTGTTTGAGACCGGACTCCAGCCTTGTGTTAGACCTGCAGCATACGCTTACCCCCGCGTAGCTTGATCTACCTCGAGAGGAGAACCCCGAATATGATCTGAAACTGGTGCCGATTGTGCCCGCACGATTACAGCGGTACGTTACTGGAGCCCCTGAACACCTAGCAAGATCGGCAAAGTCATCGCTCGCACAGGACTCACTTCTTCCTTCTCTTCTGGAGACCTGGACTAATATTTTTTGGATTGACTTTCGTGTATCTGATAGACTTCGAGACTTAACCTTTTTGACTCTTTCTGGCTATGTTAATCTCCTTTTTCAACAACACTTTGACTCTTTTGCTACTATATTGGTTCTACTGGATGGGGTTTGTGCAATGGATCGTAAGGGCCAGGGCTGAATTTGACTTGAATTCGGTACGATGACTTTCTTTTGGCTCAGCTGGGTTGTATCTGTGGGAGTGAGGGGCAGATGGAATTCTTATTGTCTGGGTTTGGTGTGACTGCTATGATCGAAAAGGGATTTGCTGTCTCTGTGATGCCGGGGGCTGGGCGGGACAGTCTTTTCTCTGTTGGTGGCTCCCCTATTGGTTTGCTTATTAGTCTGTTATAACTTGCTTAATACCGCAGTAGGGGATGTCTGCTTTTGGCGGGGGAGGGGAGTCCGGGAGCCCGTATCATCTTGTAATACATCTCCTCCTCCATCTTTTCCCTTCCCTGGGGTGTAGTTTAGGGAGCGACAGGCACGCTGCTAGTGGGGTTAGGTCGTAGCCATCCGCAGGGGTGCAGGGTGGGGGGTTGAGGTTTTTTTTTTTTTCCTTTATTTTGTTCTATGACCTTTCTATTTCCCTTTTCCCTTCTTCACAAGAGATGTGGCATCTTCTCCTGATCTTTTTGTCTCTCATATCCGGGTGTCGAATGTCCAATCTGAATATCCTGTATTCCTGGTGGGCGGGTTCTGATAAGGTTTGCTTATGGTTATCTGTATCGTATTGTTTTGCCTCAGCTCTAAGCTGGTATTGATATTTTTCAGATGCCTATAATTGTACTGTATTTCCTCAATTCATTCGCCCGTTCACCGCTGTAATATGTACCACCAAATGACACCCGATATGTATATTTTTACTCGTGTTATAATCAATAAAAATATATACAAAAAAAAAATCTTAATAGGTCTACAAAAAGGGTAATGGCAGCTGCTACAGTCTACTTGGTGACGGACTCCATGATGGATTTTTATCAATGACTATACCTGCTTATTAAATACCGCCACCTGCACTAATCTGTGTTAAACAATGTACCAGAAGCCTTTTATAATTAGATGTGTCAAAGGATAGTAACATGAATATTAAATTCCAATTGGCTCTTCTGCACATAGTGGAACAAACATTCTTTGCTGGATAGGAAGACCATCAGGACAAATTAGTATCTCAATTTAAAAGGAACCACTAAAAGGATTACTAGAGGAATACTTCAGATATCAGATGAAACAAGAATATAGATGTTAAAGAATTGAGGAGCCATGATGCATACTTGCCTCACTCCGAAATGACAATGGATCCTATCTGCCTCAGCTCCACGATTAGGAAAATTAATTATTGGCCAAGTGTTCATGTGTATTTGCAAAAAGAAGGGAAGCAGGTTCTACTGTCCTATACAAAGCAATTTAGACAACAGGCATGGAAGTGGGACACCATCTAACACCTTAGTAAAAAATTAATGCACAATGTAATGGCGCAGTCTTGGTACATTCTTGTCCTGCTACAAGAATTACATTGTAGGTGTAAGTGCAACCAGGCCAAAAGCCTGTCTGGTCAAATCATAATAACATAATTTATCGGTTTCATTACAGCAGTTCTTTAAAATTATACGTGCAAATAGCTTTCCTGCAGCTTTCAATGACAGTCGTTCCCTTCAGTTACACAAACTTCTGTGCAGTGGATGTATTAGACCATTGAGCCGTACCGGCATTAAATCTATTCCCCCCTTTAAACTCAAACAATCAAAATAGCTTAATTGTAGACTTTAACCTCACTAAACGTTTGTGAGCAAAGGTTCGTGGGTTCACTCCCAACATGGGAGATTCATTCGCTCGCTGGAGTTTAACATGGTGTTGAAAAGCGTCTTCCTTTCTTGAGTGAAAAGGCGTACACTGTTTTGTTTGTTCTTGATGAGACGTCTCGGAGCTGCCTGATCATAGCAGGCTCTTGGATAGTTTCCTGTCGTCAGAGTTTCACGGATGCTTTTAAGACAATGCTGAAGACCGTGCCCATGGGTGGGTGTGGGCCAGAGGGTGGGGGCGGGTTGTCCCTATTCAAACTCATTCCATAACTCAGTTCAGAGGAAACGCGACATTAATCACCAAATGTGCAGGGGAGGCTAGAAATAGCAAAGGAGGCAGGAGAAAGGGCGCGTAGTCTCACTCTGTGCCATTAACCAGGTATTCATAACCCAGCCCTACTTCGATTATCCAACAGCAATTATCGAACAAACATGTCGTTTTTTTGCAAATGGTGTTTTAAAACCATAAATGGGTCAGAAGCCGTGACGCCGCAGTAGAAGAGGAGCTACAGTGCCCCTCGGGACTCAGGCCAGTAATGCGTGGACATGGCCAACAGCTGTCCAGGCGTGGCAAGGTCGAAGGTCATCAACGGGCCCGTCAACAAGCCTCGGTAGCATTACAACCTCACAGAAAAGGGCCACGAGGCACCAGACCAGTGCTGCTTCTGGTGTGGGAGGAGGGGGTAAGGCACAGGCGGCAGTTATTAACACTCCTCTTCACACAGAATCAAGGCACTACAGAAAGGAGAGCGCTAATATTCCACTAAACCTTTATGACCATACATGATGGCTTGGGTTCTAAATGTTAGCAGTGATGGAATTTGAATGCGAGCAGGAGGCTGCCTGTAGATACTCGGGAGCGCTCTCCTTTCTGTAGTGCCTTGATTCTGTGTGAAGAGGAGTGTTAATAACTGCCGCCTGTGCCTTACCCCCTCCTCCCACACCAGAAGCGAATATATGATTATACCACGATTTCAATTACCACGCATGGCTTTACCACGCGAATTTTACATCGCAAGTGGCTTTACCACGCTGGTATTTACAACGTAGGATTTTACTACGCCTAGAAACGTCTTACCTGCACGTCTTTCTCTACGAGCCCTTACTTCCATCCTCCATTGAAACAAGCGTCAAAACACGTATACCAAAATAAAAAAAGGACTGCTTTTTTGACGTACACGGCACGTCTTTGGGGGAGGCTCTTTCTTTTTTCTTTTAAAATTATGTTCGTATTTTTTTTAAAGTAAACTGCTTGTTATTTTTGGGGGGGGAGACCCCCCCAGCCCCCCTCTGCCCCCCGCTTGTTATTTTTGGGGGGGGAGACCCCCCCCAGCCCCCCTCTGCCCCCCAAGCCCACGCAGAACGACTCGAAGGAATACCACGTCTCCCCCCCAGCCCGTGGTAAAGACGTCGTGGAAGGCACCCTGCGTGGAAGGCACCCTGCGTGGTAAGTGTCACGTGGTAAACGTTAGTAGTGGTAATGCCTTCGTGGTAAAAGATGTTTCCCGGTTTGGTGTTCACCACTGTATTCTGAAAACACTAATTTGAGCAAGGACTAGGGGCTAATCCAGCATGTCTATACCGATGACCTCCAGCCACTTGACTCTTTCAGAGAGCTTATACAGACCGCTTGACAGTCAACAAGCAGGGTTTCAAAATCTTACGAACAGGCAGAGACTTCCTTATAAGGAAAAATATGATCGCGATTTAAGGAACGAAGTTTCCCTGGTTAGATTCTCAGAGCAGGAAGAGGTTGCAGGCGACAAGACGACTTCTGCAACCGGTTCTGTAAAGGAATGTGACACACGCATTCTCTAAAGGCTTTTTTTCCAAACAGGGCCGACCTTGCGACAAAGCCCTCGTTTCACCTTCGGAAAAAAACGTCCACAAAAAATTCCACCGAATGAAAAGCAGCAGCGGGCTTCCCGAACAAGCTGCAGTCCACCCTGGCATTAATGAACTCGCCAGCACACACGGCTTCCCGAGACCCACACATGTTCGACACCTGCTTCGTGGAGCCGCGCCCATGACAACTGGAGACACAGAATGTGTGTGCAAGGGGCTCATGGGGGCAGTCAGCTGGGTGGTAACGTGCTCGAAGCCTCTTATCGCATTGTAAAACAGCAAGTTCACACATCTGGCCCTCAAAGTCAACACAGATGCACGTTTCATGGAGGAAACACAAATGAGCATGACAGAAGTGCAGACTGCCAGACTTCAGAAGAAGAGAGCAGATTCCAGGGGATTTTACAGAATAAAACTACTACCGCGTGCGGTGCTGACGGCGGAAAGCACGGCATTATCGAAGGGAGCCCCTAACCAATAAGTATTGTTTTAGAAAGACCGCCCAGTTCATACAATGAATTGCTTTATAGTATACTGCGAAATAAACAAGCAAGATGGTTTCAAGTTGTGGCTGGCAATAGGGGTTTTAAATAAGGATTTCTTGTAACCGTTTAGAAGCAACAGAGAGACTTCCCAACGGTTACACCACAGATTGGCTACAGCATGGTAAATGGCAGAATTTTAAATTTAAAACCAATATTCAAAGTCTACATAATTGACTTTCGAAAACCGAGCAGCTTTGTGTTCCACCCACACCCCAAGCAGGCAATGCCAATCTACGTGCCGACCGCGGAATTCCACAAATGTACTCGCACCAACGTAGGAGATGGTTGGAGCAGGCAGAACAGTCATTAAAACACCCACCAATGAATGGAGCAAACAAGGGCATAAAGAAGGGTCATGTAAAAACACAAAAAAGCAGACGGAAACATGAAACAAAAGCCTCGAGTTAAGGCCAAAGGATAAAAAGGTGCTCAATACACATTCAACGTCAAAAAAAAAAAAGAACAAAAAAAAATACACATTCAACGTCTTGAAAATATAGATTTAAAAAACTTCCATAATAAACAAGTAGCGTAAAAATGGGCTTTTGGTATTTGAGAAATGACCACTAAATACACAAAATCAGCTCCGTACTGAAAGCAAGAGTAAAGGACCTTTTACTGTATTTCTCCTTTTAAGGAAATCTCTGGGATGAAAACAAGATTAAACATTTGGAAATGGCTACGAGGTTTCAAAACACTGTCCTACTCTGTTGAAAAGTATTTGACTGTGTTGGGGAGTACCCCAGAAAACAGCACAGTTTCCACACAGCCACCAGAAATGTATGCAAGAGAACGTCGCATTTGTATATAGCTTCATAGCAGGAGCCCACTTTGCCATTGGAAATGTATACAAAATACGACCAATAATACTTTGGCAGCAAGAAAGGGCTAATGGACCACAGAGCAGGCCTGAAGGCAATTACCCAGGGGCATTCTGATGGGAGAGATAACATATCTGGCGAAGGACACACATGTCTGCTTAGTGGCCCTCCACTTTATTTTACTGAATGTTTTAAGAAGCATTTTCTGGTCTCAAACTAGGAATATTCGGGGGCCACGTGTTTGGAAAGGGTGAGACATAACATTACGGACGACACAAACTGCCTGCAATAAAACATGCTTAGTCATTAGGACTTCCAAGCACTTTAGTTCTTAATGTCCGGACTAAGGCAACACACCGCCTTCTAGACACTGTGGCTCCTATCATAATGACAGGAAACGTCGTATGCCACACCTTTCCTGCACCAGCTCAACTGTCTGCAAGTGTTCCAGCAGTTTACAAAAACAAAGATGCTGAATGTACAGCAGGCCAAACACAGGCCTATTCTATAAAACCACAAGCCAGAGATCACCGCAATGTGGTTCCAATGCAAAAAATCAGACAGAATCAGATTCATACCAGTACTTTCAAATTACATAGACCGTTCAGCAGATTCTGCAATGCATTTGCAGTGAAAACGATTCACAATGGCCGGGGGGGGGGGGGGGGCATTCCCCCTCTTTGCAATTCATAAGGCTAAAGACAAATGTTTTGTGGTCACTCAAACATCCTAAGAGTGCAAGCGGTCAGTTTCTGACTGTTTACCGTGAAACCCTAGACTCGATCATGGATATGTGTTGCTATTTTAGTAAACTGAATTTAAACACTGAATCGGAGGTCTCTAGCTCTGCTTTCGCTACATAGAGAAAGAGGTTCACAGCCAATCCGAGTCTATTAACATTAAATGAGGCAGGTGGTATGCCACTCGCTACAGACAGCCTCATACACAGCAAAGGATTAGTGAATCATGTGCTGCATAAAGGCTAAGGCAGCCTGCAAATCAGTGACATATCTTGACAAGAGCAGGGCGCAAGAGCGCCAGAGCAGGGCGCAAGAGCGCCAGAGCAGGGCGCAAGAGCGCCAGAGCAGGGCGCAAGAGCGCCAGAGCAGGGCGCAAGAGCGCCAGAGCAGGGCGCAAGAGTGCCAAAGCAGAACGCCAGAGCACACAAATTAAAGGCCTGTTTTAGGAAATACAAGGAGCGATTGTGAACAAGGTTTGCTCCATGGGAGCGACGAAAACATGCTGGACAGCCTAAAACAAAGCCAACAAGTAGAAAAACAGAAAATGTACGTTACAAACCACAGTGCCAATGGTAAGCAATGGGTGCAATACATACCCAGATAAGCTTTTATAATTCCCACTAGTCTTTTCGCAACCAGACAGCTGCACGGACTGGTAGGCTGCAACCTGCAAATGATGGCACCAAGCAGCCTCTCAGAATCTGGGCCATGGGCTACACAAAAGGCAAAGATAAGAGGTAGGAGCTTCAATACAAGCATTTGCAATGCAATATGTCTCACATTTACGCTTGTTTGAGCTATTGACATTGCAAATAACAATGACTTTTGTTTTTGTTTTTAAAACATAAAAGGCATTGTCATTTACAATAGCTTAAACTTGCGTAAATGCAAGACCTATTGCATTGCAAATCCTTGTTACAGATTCTTAGCGACAGAAAATGTTTACAAAGCTGCCACAAACGGGTAGTAAAGGCCTCCACACACTGAGGTGTGTTTAAAATGTCACTTACAGCTGTGAAGCATCGGGTGGACCGATGAAGTGGCAGACTGCCCAAAGACGGACTTGTGTGCCCCCCCCCACGACCCCTTCGCCTGTTCCGTGTGCCAAAAGGTGGAGTTTGGGATTCCACAAATCCGATTGGCTGCTCTGCCTTCCGTTGTGTTTTCATGTACATTAGGAGCACACCTCGACATTTCCCCCAGCTCTCGTGTTCTCACACAGGGACCACACTGCACTAACACACCTGGCTAGAGAAACCGGACTACAAAAACAAGAAGCAGTCTAGGCGCTGGATAACTGACCACAAAACTAGAGGTAAACCAGCAACACAGCCACCCACACACACAACACAGACACCTGTTATGGATGAAACTCGCGTTACTGTCACATTAACCAACACCAACCGCACACATCTAAACTACTACACGCATCCCAGATAATTACGGTGTGGAAGCCCAGCTTGAGTCGTTTACCACCAGCATTTTAAGGATGGCGTGCAGAGGTATTTTAACATGCACACGGGCAGGTCTGCACAACAGGATTCACCTCAGCTTGATGGTTCAACATCTAGGGCTCAAGATTGTTGACTGTTCAGTGGCGCTCAATGTCGAATCAACGTGTGGCGGAGTTTTGTTTTAATTGTGTTGCAAATGCAGAGGCCACGCCCTTAAAAAAATTTAAGAACTTCAGTTTGAAAAAATAAAGTAACTTTATGAATACCTCTCATGAAAACAGTTTTAGCACTGAGGGTTAAGGAGCAAATGTAATTTAAAAAAGATTAACAGAATCCTTGGCAAACCACTGAACTGAATCCATCGAGCCATTCATACAGGGCCGCAGCTTCCAGGGGTGCAGAAGGTGCAGTGGCACAGAGGCCCAGAGTTCTGAAGGGCCTGCCGAATCAAGATTATTGTTGTATCTTACAGTTGAAACACCAGGGGGGGGGGTGCATGTCCTTCCCTGCACTGGGGCCCGTCACATACCAGCTCGGCCACTGCATTCGTTACCACGTCATTGCAGAGAATGCTATAAAGCGTTTACTCACCACTCTGCAGGCCCCGGGCTTACACTGGTGAATACATGTATGGGTGTCAATTATAAGACTGCTTTGCAGTCTCGGGTCTGGGAAAACCAAGCAGTCGTGAGACAGTCTCCAGAGTGTGAGACTGGACAGGTTGAACACATTCTTGGCAGGCTGGATGGGACTCTAATGATGAATTCCTAGACAGGGGGCGTCCTAAGCCGAGGGAGGTGGGATGTCTGCTCCCAGTGTGGCACTTTGGCTGCCTCGGGTACCTCTGCTGGGCAGGTTCTCTGGGCTCTGTCACGTGCCAAGGCCCAAGCTACATATGCACCACTGCAGCGGGCACTTAGCCCACTGTGCCGTGTCCAGATCCCCTACGAAGGCCGTGGCTGTGGCTCGGTCCGTGGTCCAGACACTGCGAGGACCGGCGTGGGCACGTGACTGACACCAGCCCAGCTGGGCAAGACATCTGGATCAGCCCATAACGTAGTACTGGCGCATCGGAATTTAAAGTAACCATATCCCGGAATTTATTCGTTATAAAGCCGAAAAAAACAGGATCTTGTGGAAATCTGAGGCTCTTTGAAGTGAAAATAAATCTGGCGCCCCTTTAAGGTTTTACTCTGGCGTGACGGGCGTGGCTCTGCGTTGGGAGGTGGGTGTGCACACACCAGGGATATTTTCACCATAGTGTCATTGCTAGATTCTCCCCACTGTTTACACTGAATAAAAGCAGCTCATTAGCTGGACTGGCGCGTGCAAAGCAGCGTGACGAAGCTTCTGATCAGAAACTTCGTCACGACAGCCGTAATGCAGGTCACCGAGTCCTTGGGGGCCTTCCAAAAAGGCGAAAGGGCAGCAACTGAAAACCTTCCTTTTCAATGGGAAGCCAGTGTTTAACAAACGCTGACGCTACCCAATGAAAAGGAGGGGTGGGGCTTCGAGTCCCCTTCTTGAAACTGCCTTGTTGACTATAGCTCTGGCAGGCGAGAAGCGCATGTGCGCTCCAACGCCAGGCGAGACCTAAAAAAAGGGATGTCTCCTTCAGACATGAAGTCTGAAGCTTCAGGACACTACAATAAACCTAACCCTCCAAGCTAGCTTTTACAATCCATGGGTGTATTTGAACATTGTACAGTTTGTTTCTAAGGTACCTTAAAGCAGCACTCATGCTGGCTCTCTGGCAAAATATTCTAATCTAGACTATGCAAAAGAGTGAGTCAACACAAAGTGCAGAACTATTACACAATTCAAGTTTCCGCTCACAGTGGTGGACTCACTGGATATTTTCGAACAGAAACGTGCCTAGCATATTTAGGTTCTGTATTAGTAATGGAATTTGTGGAAAGTCCTGCCCACAATCTAACAGAACACAGAAATTCCTACTCACCGAGACTATGACGAATCTATTATTGATACTAGCATCTGCAAAACTGGCTCTGCAGCTCGAGAACAGGTTTCTGCATAAAATCTTTCACACAAGCCAAGAAGAGACTAAGACTCCAGATCCCATTTTCAACGTGTGCGCTTTTTGAGCTCAGTGCCTGGACTTTTTAACTTCGTAATCCAAAGTTGCAAAAAAAAAAAAAAACAACCAAAGTCCACATGGAGTGTGGTGGAGGAGAAGAATAATATTTAAGTTCCGATTAATCTATGATCTTGTCCAATAGCTCAGAGCCACCTACTTAGCGAACTTATAATGAGTTTGTCAATGGCAGTTGGGCACACACTGCTTTGTGAACACAAGAATCATCAGAGAAACGGTCACTATTAGGGATGCTATACAATATGAGGCCTGCCAGTAGCTCCAAAAAGAAAAAGAAAAAAAAGTGTTCCAAGGCAAAGATAGATCAGTTATTGCATGGAAGTGGGCACAAAGGGTTTCACTTGTATAGATATGTATTTAATTTATATATGTATGCTCCATTGAGTTTTGTCTCTGGGCTGGAAGTCGTGCAAGTATATTTTCAATTCTCCAATGGAAAAGTGCCTACAAGGTTTCGGAAGTAATATTTTGCTAATGTGCTGAATATATTCAAAGGCACTGGAATCTTTTTTGTGTTAAACATGATCAAGTCAATGTGAATGATGAAAGAACACATTGAAAATGAACCAAACTATCAGAAACAAACCAGCTTTCATTTTTTTTTATTAAAGTCTTCCTCAAAAAGGTAAGAATCCAAGGGACCAATTGCATGCTGCGTTGCATCACTCAATTGTGGCAGCCCTTCAACGTCAATGCACTCATCTCCTACAGCATAAATATAAAGAACTTTCTTTGGTGTGGACTATAGCATGAACACTCACAAGCACTGTCATCAAAACCGCAATCTTACAAATCCAGCATGTAACAAATTGCCTTCCCTCAACATGTATACTGAATCCCACATAGCTGGAGCCAGCACCCAAACTTCCACTGTTTAGGCCTGGCTATTCCTTAATTCTCAAATCTAAAAAACCTCATCTGGCTCCCACTGTGAGCCATCTGTCATCGCAACCTGCATTGTATTGTCAAATTACAAAACACAACTTTAACAATTCTCAGAAGGCTTGGGCTTTAACGATTCTTCCCCAAACCTACCATAACATTATAACGTTTGCATCCTCCCCAGGTGCAAGCTTCCGGCAACCATCTAATTTTGTGTTGCAATCTCTCTCCGCATTATCTGTTGAAACCCACCTTCTATGCTTGTTTCCATAGACTTAATAGTACATACAGGATAACCACAGACACATTTGGGCTATAACGTTATCCACATACATACAATGAAAGCAAGTGTTCAATAAATCAGATCTACGGTGGTAGCCTGTTCGAAGAGTGGTGACAGCAAGTGCCTCCACCATATTGAAGAGTTTATGACTACTTAAAATATACAGGGCGACAGCACCTGACAAACGCCAGACTCATTTTTTATCTCAAAACAAATGGATTGCCTTAGCAAGCCCTCTTATCAAAAGGTTATGAATAATAATTTGTGTCATTTGTGCCCCCTTTGTAACCCTGGGACATTTAAAGATTAAACTGTTGATTTTGACTGTCCGACTCTTCAGAATGTGAAGTTACATTACTTAAGAATTTTTTTTGTGAATGAGATCATTAAATGCTAAATTATATATATGCTATGTTCTATGTACACATGATTTTTTATCGTAGTTTCTAAACTTTATAATTCTTTGTTTTTTTATATTACTGACAAACTTGTTTGGTGTCAGCAAAACTAGAGTATTTTTTTATTAATTCGTTTTGTGAGAAAAAGGAAGAAATGTGTGGGTGAAAAGGTTAGCAGGGTAATTTAAAAACATTCAAATGTACACACATGCTACAAGTGTTTGTTATCCATCGTCGGGGTAGAGCAAACATGAACTAAGCTGTTCAGCACAATCTGGAATGTCAGCGGTGGGAGTCTTCTAACATTAGTCTGTGAAGCTGAACGTGCAAACTTTGATGGAGACAGTTATTCGATCAACACACAAGTTGTTTGGTAGCTCAGAAAAAGAGTCTAGTCAAGCTTTATGACAAAGTGAGTTGCGCGCTTGTGTTTTTTTCCCCCCGGGGACAAATATTGCAAAGCGATAACATGATTATGGTATTTTATTTGGAGCAGTTAAATCAAGGCTGGGACTATATGATTTAGGTCAGGAGGAACTAGCTTGGATTCTGCTTAACAGGTTATAGGTTAAAGGTGTTAGTTTCATGGCAGACTATTGCAGTAGTCAAGACCGGGATTAACACAACAAAAAGGGCACCTGCAACTGTCCCACAGTTCTTGCTTTAGTTTTTAAGAAATAAATCCTATCCAACTGACTTGTACAGACTTCTGTAGGAGGCTTTATTATACTACTTTCTACAATATACGAGACCAATGGACGTTAACATAGTTATCATAAGTGACCCTCGGAATAACAGATATCACAAATAGGATATTTCAAACGGTATTAAGATGTTTTTCTAAGAAGCATATTATCATCTAAGAATAATTTAAGAGTACTGCAACAGAAGAGTAAATAGGCGTACAATTAGTGCAATTAGACTATGCCGTTGCCCCAAGTTATTTTGCAAACATAGTCAATAGCCCAGAGCGACAGAGTAACTCAAGTTTCCAGTTTGAAAGTTCCCATATCTTCATAACAGATGCTTTGGGGTAGGGAGGTATCTTGCGTCTTTGCAAACCACTAATACCCCTGTCCACCCTCCCACCCCAACGGACTTTAGGTCAAGGTGGGAGGCGGATGCGAGTGCTCGTGACAATGAGGAGTGGGCGGAGGTAAAGCTAGCTTCCAGACAGTTTGCAATCTCCAAGCGATTTCACCTAAAACAATTCAAGTACTTAAACAGAATGTATTATTCTCCTGCTCGGCTGTGGCACATGGGGATAGCCAGAGGCCCAAGTGTCTCAGGTGTTGCTTAGGCCCGGGCTCCAGAGGCGCAGGCTTATTGGGATGAGATCAATGAACAAGCTGGGAAGGTAACCGGGAGGCATTTGGTCCTGCAACCCAAGTTCACCCCATTAGGTATTGTGGGGTTTTGGGGGTGGGGACACCAAGCCTCTCGCTCGTTGGTAGCGATGGCCTTTCTGGTGGTGGAGAGAGATCTGGCTAGGCACTGGGGTGGAGGAGCGGGTACCTTCACTCTTTGAATGGATGCAGGGGATGAGTCAGTGCGCAGCGATGAAGAAATTGGTCTGTAAGATCCAGAGGAGTTCCACAGAAATATGAAAAGGTTTGGACCCCATGGACTCAGTTTGCAGGAAACCTGCCCTGATAACGGTTGTTAATGGACTGGAAGGGGATAAACACAGATGGAGAGGGTACACTATTTCTGTAAACATTTGTTTATTTAAAGAGTTTTATATAGCGCTGGCTAGACTAAGGTATCAGAGCGCTTTACACAAGGTTCCACATGGTTGCAAACTTACATCAATTACAAGTTACCAATGATATCAGTAAAAACATTTAAGGAGCATACAAGAAAAGGAAAATGGAGTAAGAAGGGGAAGGGGGTAGAGGAGAAAGGGGTAGGATATAGATACAATGGAGAGATGAAGGGAAAGTCTGCCCAAGGTCAGGCTGGGTAGGTGACGGCAAAGGGGAAATCTGCAGTCTATCTCCTCTTCAGCTATTAGGTAGCTCCACCGGGCATCGGTCAAATGGCAGGGTCTCCACAGACGAGGAAAAGTTTGAAGAGCACATGTCCCAGAAGGAGAGCAGGATCAAGGTCAGGTGAGGGATGTGGTTAAGATCAGGTTGATGACCAGTTCTATTGTCCAGTAGTGGTGGTGCATCGTGGAGAGACAAACTGAGGCGGCCATCTTTAGTTCAGGCAGGGGGGTTGTGACCTTGGTGTTAAGTTCAGGAAGTCCCCAAAATTCTCAATGGCTCAGAAGCATAGGGGATGCAAACATAGGGGGCTGGTAGGAGGGTCGTATCTGGCAGATCAGCAGTGGGAGTAAAAAACCTTGTGGGGGTCCAAGAAGGTAGAGTATAACTGGTCCCACCCTTAGATGGGGTCTCAGTCATTAGTTGAAAGCTGGTCGCCATTTAGAGTCAGGAAAGACCCAGGTAACTGGGCACAATGATCTCTGTGCACAATGGCCGCCATCTTAGGGTCAGGCAGATGGGATCTGGTCAGCCTGTGTTGAGTCCCCGGGGGTCAGGGAATCATCAGAGGCACACACTCTGAATGTCATGGGGGCCCTTGGCATCAATGGGAGTCCCCAGCCACCAACATCAGAGGTCTCTTACCAGTGCGACCCGCAGGATGGATGACGGGAACACCTAGTCTCGCCCTCCGGTAAAAAACTCAGCCTCCGCTCCTCGCATCTTACCGCCGGAGCCTCGGGGTCTCAATAGTGGATAATGCCGCTTTCCCCGTCACCTGCTTGGTCCCGATTACAGCTGCACTCAGCCCCCAGCAGGCGCTCGATCGTGTGCTCGGCAGGCCCAGCCTGGTAGTGCAGCCTCACCTTCAGCGGCTCTGGTGGCCGGAATACTTCCCCAGGCGCTCTCGAGACCCAGCCTTCAAGAATCCCTCATCGGGTGGAATCTGCCGCACAGTGCAGTTGTCTCCAGGGATCCAGGTCACAATCATTGGTTCCAGAGCAGAGTCGCACCGGAGTGAGCGGCGGCTGCGGGTTCTGGCACTTGTTCTTGAAAGGCGGGGAGGGGGATCCATTCCTTAAGGCACAGCTTTCCAAACTGTGTGGCGCGATATGTTACTGTGTCGTGCCCCACACGTAGGTGTGTCGCGCGATGACGCCGTAGTACTCCCCCCTTCCCCTCCCTTCTCTTCTTCCCCTCCCTTCTCTCCCTCCCCTCCCTTCTCTCCCTCCCCTCCCTTCTCTCCCTCCCCTCCCTTCTCTCCCTCCCCTCCCTTCTCTCCCTCCCCTCCCTTCTCTCCCTCCCCTCCCTTCTCTCCCTCCCCTCCCTTCTCTCCCTCCCCTCCCTTCTCTCCCTCCCCTCCCTTCTCTCCCTCCCTCCCTTCTCTCCCTCCCTCCCTTCCTCCCTCCCTCTCTCCCTCCCTCCCTCCCTCCCTCCCTCCCTTCCCTCCCTCCCTCCCTCCCTCCCCTCCCCTCCCCTCCCCTCCCCTCCCATCCCCTCCCATCCCCTCCCATCCCCTCCCTCCCCTCCCTCCCCTCCCCTCCCTCCCTCCCCTCCCCTCCCTCCCCTCCCTCCCCTCCCCTCCCCTCCCCTCCCCTCCCCTCCCTTCCCTCCCTCCCTCCCCCCCCCCGGAGTGCTACGGCGCTGCTCATGGCCACTGTGAGACTTGGAGTCAGGCGAGTCCAAATCCATACGTTCATTTTTTAGTGGCAGCGCGATCACCTGCATGAAGATCGGTGTCTGGACTGGGGTCTCTTTTCCTGTTTTACATGCTTCATGTAAAACAGGAAATGCGACTCCCGTCCAGAAAGGATCTTGTAACCTTCCATAAATAGTTTTTTTTAGTATTTTTTCCCGTTAATGCTTTACACGGACAGCACAGATGGAACTAACCGAGATAACAAGGATAGGAAGAGTTCACCCCTGTATCTCACCAAATGAAGCGCTGTGAAAAGCTAGAGGAAATATTTGTTTCTTTGTTGCTTTGTTGTTACCTGGGCCATCTAGTTCATATATAATTGACAAGGTCCGTGTAATACACAGTTCAATCTTCGTCACTCTCAAACGAATTTCTAAAATCAAAGCAAGAGTAATAAGCTAAATCAGCCTCATAACTCTAGGTTTGACTACATGCTACAAATCCATTAACCAACCAAGCTGTATATAGAGAATGCAGTCTTGACTGAGGCCCAGAAACCAAACTGCAAACATTTCTTTACTTTCAAGGTCCAAACAGCACAACAAATAAATAGAACACCTGGTCACAACTAGGTGTAGTCACAAAACACCAGCAAGGCGCGGTGGGTGTGTAAATGGCTATTGAGTGCTCCAGAAAATTAACTAGTAAGATTGGTTCAGCAAAAATAAATTTTACACTTCTCCCACTTTTTTCAAAGCCAATGAGTGCATGGCTCCGCTCTCGAAGGAAGACTGGGGGAGAATGATAAACAGATGAAAAGCCATGAACCGATAAACAGGTGAGAGATGTGTCAAAGGTCAGCTACACCATGATCAATGGAAAACAACCTTCCGAGCTGCGAACCAGTCTACGGCTCATTGTAAAGGAGCAGGTCACGAGGCGCCTTCCTCACCAATGCCTCACAGGGGCATCAGAGCAAACACTCGCGCATTAATCTGCCCCAATGGGCCAAGTAAGATCACAACCCGTGATGGGGACTCCTTGGGTGGAATATGTTCTGCTGACGTCACTCTCTGGGTTGCAGACAGCTCTCCAGCGTTGCTGCCATCATTTTGCTGTTCGTCAGTACATTTCAGAGAGACACCATTTCCACTTTCATACTGTGAACCTTTTGTTTTTGGTGAAGTGAAGTACATATTTACAAGTGTGCCCATATTAACAATCTTGCACTGGGGGTGGTATTTGTGAAAATTGTAAAATTGAAGCCAGGTAGAGGAAGCTTAACGCTTTCTTCATGGGAGGCATTTTAGGTAGTTAAAGCAGAAAAAGAGGGCCAAACACGAAATGTTCCAGGGCTTCAAAGTACTCCAACAGGTAATTCTTAAGTGAACGTAGTTTGGGACCAATCGACCATCAGTGTAGCCAAGTGGAGTAATTCTAAGAAAGGAATTACGTTAATAAATAATGGTAGAAAACATCCTTTATGCTTTACCACGCAGCTTTTGGCAATCTTTTTTTGTTGCGCAAACTAGAGCCAAAGGTATCAGAGCGCTTTACATGAGCACCAGTTGTGTTACAGACGGACACTTGCATTGTTGTGTGTGTGGGGTTGTGTGTGTGGGGTTGTGTGTGTGGGGTTGTGTGTGTGTGGGGTTGTGTGTGTGTGGGGTTGTGTGTGTGTGGGGTTGTGTGTGTGGGGTTGTGTGTGTGTGGGGTTGTGTGTGTGTGGGGTTGTGTGTGTGTGGGGTTGTGGGTGTGTGGGGTTGTGGGTGTGTGGGGTTGTGGGTGTGTGGGGTTGTGGGTGTGTGGGGTTGTGGGTGTGTGGGGTTGTGGGTGTGTGGGGTTGTGGGTGTGTGGGGTTGTGGGTGTGTGGGGTTGTGGGTGTGTGGGGTTGTGTGTGTGTGGGGTTGTGTGTGTGTGGGGTTGTGGGTGTGCGGGGTTGTGGGTGTGCGGGGTTGTGGGTGTGCGGGGTTGTGGGTGTGCGGGGTTGTGGGTGTGCGGGGTTGTGGGTGTGCGGGGTTGTGGGTGTGCGGGGTTGTGTGTGTGTGGGGGGTTGTGTGTGTGTGGGGGGTTGTGTGTGTGTGGGGGTTGTGGGTGTGTGGGGTTGTGTGTGTGGGGTTGTGTGTGTGTGGGGTTGTGTGTGTGTGGGGTTGTGTGTGTGTGGGGTTGTGTGTGTGTGGGGTTGTGTGTGTGTGGGGTTGTGTGTGTGTGTGGGGTTGTGTGTGTGTGGGGTTGTGTGTGTGTGTGGGGTTGTGTGTGTGTGGGGCTGTGTGTGTGTGGGGCTGTGTGTGTGTGGGGCTGTGTGTGTGTGGGGCTGTGTGTGTGTGGGGCTGTGTGTGTGTGGGGCTGTGTGTGTGTGGGGCTGTGTGTGTGTGGGGCTGTGTGTGTGTGGGGCTGTGTGTGTGTGGGGCTGTGTGTGTGTGGGGCTGTGTGTGTGTGGGGCTGTGAGTGTGTGGGGCTGTGAGTGTGTGGGGCTGTGAGTGTGTGGGGCTGTGAGTGTGTGGGGCTGTGAGTGTGTGGGGCTGTGTGTGTGGGGGGTTGTGTGTGTGTGGGGTTGTGTGTGTGTGGGGTTGTGTGTGTGTGGGGTGGTGTGTGTGTGGGGTGGGGTGTGTGTGGGGTGGTGTGTGTGTGGGGTGGTGTGTGTGTGGGGTGGTGTGTGTGTGGGGTGGTGTGTGTGTGGGGTGGTGTGTGTGTGGGGTGGTGTGTGTGTGGGGTTGTGTGGGTGGGGGGTTGTGTGTGTGGGGGGTTGTGTGTGTGGGGGGTTGTGTGTGTGGGGGGTTGTGTGTGTGTGGGGTTGTGTGTGTGTGGGGGGGGTGTGTGGGGGGGGGTGTGTGTGTAGGGTGGGGGGGGTGTGTGTAGGGTGGGGGTGTGTGTGTAGGGTGGGGGTGTGTGTGTAGGGTGGGGGTGTGTGTGTAGGGTGGGGGGTGTGTGTAGGGTGGGGGTGTGTGTGTAGGGTGGGGGTGTGTGTGTAGGGTGGGGGTGTGTGTGTAGGGTGGGGGTGTGTGTGTGTGTAGGGTGTGTGTGGGTGTGTGTGGGTGTGTGTGTGTGGGGTTGTGGGTGTGTGTGTGTGTGGGGGGGGCGACACCCCTTAGGTGGTTTGGGCTCGCTTGTTCGCGTTACCGTGTCCCTGAACATTTTTTCACAAAAAGGTGTGTCGCCAACATGAAAAGTTTGGAAAGCTGTGCCTTAAGGCTTAAGCGATACAAATGTGAGTAGAACTGACAGGACAAACACCTTAGAGTTTGGGCAGAAAAAAAAACACAGATGGAAAAACTAAGATTATAGAAGTCATGTTTTTGCTGGGGTGGAAGGCATGTTTTCTAAGAGAGCGGCGTGTCAGCTTCTCCTTACAGACTGCAGAAGATGTTGTGTTGGCACTCGCTGAAAGGCGCTGGAGGCAGGCGGATCCCATAGCTCTAGTTACTGTTCCCAGCACAACAGCCCATGAAGGACTGTGAATTGTATATTACTGTATGGCTCACACTAACTACTGAGCATCTCCGACTGTGAGCCTACTCATGCTTCCTGATGTTCAGTATCGCTACAAAAATCACCAAAAAAATTGTTATATAAAGAAAAGACCTTATGACACCTGAGCATGCATGAGTGGAAATTTTGGTATATTTTTTTCTAATAATGAAAAAGCCTTCAATATGGCCACTGATTCATACAATTGGAAGATTTACAGATCCAAGTTGGTAAGCAACCATTTAAGACCGGTAAAAAAAAAAAAAAAATTAAAAAGCACCCATGCGATTCCACACAAAGTAAAAGGAGATGGCCTGGTAGCTGCTGGCCCACAGGAAAGCAATTTCAAAAGGAACAAAAATAACATTTTAATTAAGTGTGGTAATAGGTAGTAGTAGGGGGAACAATGGGCGAGCAGGAAGGATTGCAAAGAGAGGACACAAGAGGGGGAGTGAGTAGATGGGCGAAGATAGAAAGTAAAGTCATGCACTCTGGTGGAGTGGTAAGAGAGTGAGTACTTGCTTTAGCAAGGTTAGTTGCTGATACAGAGTATCATCAAAGAGAAAATAAATAATCATTTTAGTGACCAGAGTGCTTTAACCATTTCAGAGCAGGCCAGCAATATATGGCAGCCAATGGACCATCCAGTAGCTATTTTCTAGGTAAGTGACAAACCCATAATCAGGTAGGAAAACCATTCACTAAGAAGCAGGTAAATGAGTGGACAGCTTTTAGAGGTCTGTAGGCCAGACCTAAAAATGAAAGTAGTTCTTGCCTGTCAGCAAAATAAGCGTAAAAGTCTTCCAATCAAAAGTAAGTTACAGAAGCTATGCCCCAGGTGTGGGACAAAAACAAGTATAATGAGTAAAGACACTGAACCAAGAACAGGAAACTGAGTTACCAAAAGCTATTCAATCAAGAATAAGAGGCTAACCCCACAGACTATCCCATGTATTGTACAACACCCAACAATAAACTGTTAAAACTGTGATATCTAAAAAAATGGCAAACTAACAAAACAAGAATAATTAGCTAAATGAGAAGAATAAAGTATGCTCCTCTATATAGAATAACTCCATGAATTGATCATGTGGAGATTAAGGTTAAGCATAGACAAGCATGCTTAAAACCAGCTCACAATTTTAAGGCTTTTATTGCTTTGAAATTTCCTCTATCAGATCGACTTAACTTGGCCCAAAAAATACTTTACAAAGATATGCATGCAACTTGCTTAACGTAAAAGTAAACTTTAACTGTGGGCGAAATAGGTACTTAAAAAAAATGTACGAGTCTTTGTCACTCTAAAGTGAAGGACGCCTTCTTTCATTTTATTATTTCAATGGAACAGAATCATGTACTTCCAGTAGCAAATCATCTCTTCTTAAGGACACAATGTACACGGCTCTTAATTCTAATTGTGTCTGTTAAGGGGCAGAAGGTGACAGCTGGTTCGTGCACGTTAGGAGCCACAGGCTCAGAATAGGAGACTTGGGACTGATCCCAATGTTGTCAATCTGTGACGGGTATCAAATGTTTAAAAAGTTCAGCTCTCACACCCCTAAGCAGACAAACATTCCCCATGCTTTTCTCTGTTCGAGACAGTTGGTTGTTTTCACTGCAACATTTGACTTTTTTTTCTCCCGAAAAGTATTTTTTGTGACTGATCTAGAAGGTTTATACACCACGCTCACACACAAAATCACTGATGAAATCACATACATTAATGCTTTTAAATCACAATGACAGAAGTATTGTAAACCTTAGAATCTACGGAGCTCAATATCTGGACAGATCCAGCTCTAGAAGAAAGAACTGGATTCTTGAAGGGACAAACTGGGATATCATAGGTTGCTGAGCCCAGAGCCCAAATTGTCAGTGACCAGCAGACTAAGTATCAGGTTTTTAGCCACGTGCAACATATCTTTGCAGGGGGCTTCGACTCTACCCACAAAAAGTAACCTGTGGATTTTTAATTGCGGTTCTCAAGTTAACTCCACTAATCTGAAATGGAGGCCAAGGGGCCAATGATAATCATTAACAAAAGATTGCGGCTACAGATTCCACAACATAAAATAAATGTTTAATTATCAGGGTAGCGGCTGCCCACTTGCGAATGCCCCCACCATACTCCTTCAAATGCTCCCCAAACTAGATTTTTTTTGCACCTGCTAAAAGCATACCTTGCACGCCAATCAGATTCTTCATGCTAGTATTTGTTTTTAATTTTAGCTTCATGTCAAAATGTAACAATCTAAATGTACAAAATACCCAGCTGAAGTCAAGCGAACAGCTTACCGGTACACAAATATCTTTGAAACTATATAACAGATTTATGTCACACCTCATAAAGGTCCTTTGTAAAGTTCAATCTTCTTTGAAGTCTGGTGTTTGCTGAACAATCATCCCATTTTTCAGCGCACTCCGTTTGGTTTGATCACACCCAAACCAGCAGCTGTTAATTTGCACAAAATCTGAAATTAATTATCGGAGTTGGACACCTCAAGCATCACCATGTCAAAGCTACTCGCAATTCAAAAATCTATTTTCTGTGCAAATCTCAACTCAACCAAAACCATGCCTACGTTGGGGGGGAGGGGACCCATATGAGGGGCTCAGGGGCTGCGCCATGAGCTGGCTAATACCGGAGATGCTTATCCCAGGCAGTTTGCGACTAAGCCCTCTTCCTGTTTGTATGGTAGAGACTTTCGGCCTGGCCCTAGGCTTGCACATGGAAACTCAGAGAATTAACAGCCTCTTAGACTCGAATGGTTCAAATGTTTAGTTATGGTTTAAGATATGTTGTGTGCTCTATTGGAAAATGTATACAGGTCGGACATGATGTAATGTACTGTGAGGTGCGGTATGCCCCCAGCAGCAATGTAAACTACTGAGACGTGGTAAACTAAATGTGATTGTTAAAGTGCAAGCATCGACTCTATATGGGCATGGTATGTCCTACTTATTACAGTACTGTTCATTTATTTGTACACTCAGATGCGTGAAAAAGTAAACTTTTTTTTCAAAACATAACTGACAACTATGGAAATAAAATATATTACAGGCGGGCTTGCAGTAGGTAATTTTTTGATAGGGCTATGTTTCTATGGACAAAACATTTTTTGACTTGCCTATATCTTTGGTGCCGTCTGACGAATCTTCACAAAATGTTGCCAAAAACAATGCATGTGATTCTTATTGCGCGTGAAAAGTTTCACTGTGATCTGTCAAGCGGGGACTGAGAAAGTGTGGGAGGATCAAAAAAAAAAACAAGCATTGGAAATGCAATAGGTCTCGCACCATTAGAGTTAGTGCTTTTAGAATTGTTTATGGGGTTTTTTTTGTAAATGTTTAGCATTTTTGTTTCCTGTAGCCAATGCTAAAGTATTACAAATAAAAAAAGCCATAAACATTTCTAAAAGCTCTAACTGAAATGGTCTGAGAACTATTGCACTGTGTGAGGGTGAGGGTGAGTGTGAGTGAGTGTGAGTGAGTGTGAGTGAGTGTGAGTGAGGGTGAGTGTGTGTGAGTGTGTGTGAGTGTGTGTGAGTGTGTGTGAGTGTGTGTGAGTGAGGGTGAGTGAGGGTGAGTGAGGGTGAGTGAGGGTGAGTGAGGGTGAGTGAGGGTGAGTGAGGGTGAGTGAGGGTGAGTGAGGGTGAGTGAGGGTGAGTGAGGGTGAGTGAGGGTGAGTGAGGGTGAGTGAGGGTGAGTGAGGGTGAGTGAGGGTGAGTGAGGGTGAGTGAGGGTGAGTGAGGGTGAGTGAGGGTGAGTGAGGGTGAGTGAGGGTGAGTGAGGGTGAGTGAGGGTGAGTGAGGGTGAGTGAGGGTGAGTGAGGGTGAGTGAGGGTGAGTGAGGGTGAGTGAGGGTGAGTGAGGGTGAGTGAGGGTGAGTGAGGGTGAGTGAGGGTGAGTGAGGGTGAGTGAGGGTGAGGTGTTGAGGGTGAGTGAGGGTGAGGGTGAGGTGTTGAGGGTGAGTGAGGGTGAGTGAGGTGTTGAGGGTGAGTGAGGGTGAGGGTGAGTGAGGGGTTTTGGGTGAGTGAGGGTGAGGGGGAGTAGTTGAGGCTGAGTGAGTGAGGGTGAGTGAGGGGTTGAGGGTGAGGGGTTGAGGGTGAGTGAGTGAGGGTGAGGGGTTGAGGGTGAGTGAGGGTGAGGGGTTGAGGGTGAGTGAGGATGAGTGAGAGTGAGGGTGAGTGAGGGGGTGAGGGGTTGAGGGTGAGTGAGGGGTTGAGGGTGAGTGAGGGTGAGTGAGGGTGAGGGGTTGAGGGGGAGGGGTTGAGGGTGAGTGAGGGTGAGTGAGTGAGAGTGAGGGGTTGAGGGTGAGTGAGTGAGGGTGAGGGGTTGAGGGTGGGTGAGGGTTTGAGGGGGAGGGGTTGAGGGTGAGTGAGTGAGGGTGAGGTGTTGAGGGTGAGGGGTTGGCGATTCTAAGGTGGCCCCTTACTGCAAAACTGGTTGCGGAAATCCTGGTGCATGAGCTGGACTGCTGCTGGGGCGCATTGGTGCTGTTACAAGGGTGTAAGTGCAGCAAAATCACCCGATTGAGCGCTGGGCGCTGCGCATCTAAAATGACGGCAGCGCACTGAGGGGGAGACTTCCACCGGCTGCGGCAACGGGAGATGTGCACTCTGTTTGTGAGCGGCTGGGAGGCGATTCGGCGTGCAGACTCACAGCGGAAAACTGCGGAGGCGGCAGTCCTGGGGGAGAAGTCTGGAGGGCGAGATCGCCTTAACCTTCCTGTGGTGCACTAGGCTCCCAAGATGGCAGTTATGGGATGCGGGCGGAGGCCTGATGCCGACGAAGGTGAGAGGCAGACCGAGGCGGTGAGGCGAGGAGGTGCTGAATGCTGGAGTTTCTTTGTAGCTCGGGACCTGGTTCAAGCAGCTGTAGGGACCACCAGCAACCAGGTTTGATGTCCTTGCGTGGCAGGCCGCGTTGTTTGGGGGAGCACGTTTGGGTGAGGTGGCGAGCCTGCGAGTATATTGAAGTTACAGTAGGAGAACGGGTGCGTTTGCCTGTGCTGGATTTTATTCATGCAGTCAGGATTAGCACGGTCGGGCAACTCATGTGTGGGATAAGAGAAGGGCGATCCAGCACCGGGCTAAGGGGGAGCGTGGCAATTACAGCACCGGGCTAACGAGGACAGATCCAGCACCGGGCTATGGCAGAGGAGATCCTCCGGACCGGGCGGGGTAAAGAAAAGGGGAGCCAGCAAGAGGATAAATAAACGGAGACCTCGCAAAACCGAGTTAAAAAGGGGAGAACGATATATCAAGCACTGGAGGTAAAAAGGGGGAAACATCGCGAAGGTTAAAAGGGTAAGAGTTAGTAAAAGCGGTGCAAGTTTGAGTAAGAATAGATCATCCAGGGCAGCTAAAGGAAACAAGACGGAGGGAAGAGAGGGGAGGGGGGAGGAGAAATGCGTCTCGGCCGGAGCAGGGGGCGGAGCAGGGAGAGCGGGCTTTGGAATGTAATTGACACGGCCGGCCGGTCGTGAAACTGAAAGCATGGCCGGCCGGCCGTGAAAGCCTTTGATGCGGCAGGGGAAATGCGAGACGGCGGGGAGGGGGCGGAGCGGGTAAACAAAGACGGACGTGCACGCGCTTTTAAGCTCAATGCGCATGCGCATTGAGCTTAAAAGTCACGGGCACTGCAAGGAATCGCCACGATTCCTTGCAGTGTGGATAAAGAGTGGATAAGTCCCAATACTCTCGCTTGCTCGATGCGCATCGACAGGCGAGACCTAAAAAGGAGTTTCCCATAGGAGCTTTGAACACGACTACACCTCGAACTGCTGGGCGGAATTATACAAAATTTGGCAGGAAGGCAGATTTTGGTTCACAGATCACGCCTTCAGTTATCTGGTGTAAATCCATTCAGTAGCTGTTGAGGAAAAAAATGGATATCTGTGGCCGTAGCAAATTCACGACGATTTTGCGGTTAATCACAAATGCAAGTGTCAACAGGGATGCCGTGATTGGCTGGCTGCATCCGGAGCAAAGAGTTGTGGCTGCCATTTTAGCTCATCACAATAGACCCAGGGGCTGAAACAAAATGGGTGAAAGTGGTACAAGGGGTTCAAGGTTGCACCTTTAAGTAGAATGTGACGCAAGGTTTTTTTCCCCACTCGCGATATTCGGGAATAGGCCGCGACTTTCAGCGCAGCCAGTGTCACGTCGCAGTGAATTCACCAATATTCGCTTCTATAAACCACTTAACTCACCCACTCACTCACCCATACAGGCACTCCCAGAGTCACTACTTATTAAATATGTTTGACACTCAGTAACTTTTAGAAAACACTCACTATCACTGGATAGTGTCATCCTTTATGTCATCCAGTATCATGTATATGTAATATGAGAGGTCATAAGCAGTGCATTGCGCGGGCATATGTTATTGTTAGACTGGGCAACTGCAACTGCTGAATTTCCATGTTTTTGTAGGAGTGAAATATGAGCCTAACTAGAATGTCCCTGTAGGGAAACAACCATTACGACGCGGTCATAACACCGCAGTTCCATTACAACGCGGATTTTAGAACGCAAGGTGTTACCACGACTTGCGCTGGAGGGCGCTCTAGACTAAGGAATAGTGTGATTTACTATTCCAACACCTTCCCTACTGTACGTAGGCTGGAGTTGGAATAGTAAATCATACTATTCCTAAGTCCAGCACCCTACAGCGCAAGTCGTGGTAACGACTTGCGTTGTAAAAGCTGCGTTGTGATGGTACTGCGGTGTTATGTACCACGTTGTACCATCATACATCCGTCCCTGTAACATTATATATGTATATACATGCACACATACATACATACATATACACGCTTAAAATGAGAAAAACATTTGAAGTATGGGTTTCACATTCATATGACAGCCATCAATCCACTCTGAGGAGTAAGACTACTGTCAGGCTTACCAGGTTTATGCATCAAAGGAGGGCAAAATTATACAAGTGTACATATATTATGTGCAAAACGGGCGCAACTTACGCAGTGCGTTCTTTGTCAGTTTCGAGCTAGAAAAAACTTTTCTGTGAAATCTTCACATTTTAAAACTCATACGGCAAAGAGTTAATTTAAAATTATGAGTAAATGCAGCAGCCGCCACAACAATCACATAAATCTAATAGCTCTCACCACATTCCACCGTTATAAATGTATTCATTAACAAGCATTGGAAATGCAATAGGTCTCGCATTAGGAAAGTTTGAACAATTGGTATTGTAAATGACACTTTTTTTTATTTATGTGTTGGTTTTGAAAATAGCAAAAGTAATAGCTTTGTCAGTTACAATGTCAATAGTTTGAACTTTCGCAAATGTGACACCTATAGCATTTGTAATGCAATGTGTGTTGTCTTTACGTGACTTAGATGTATTGATATTGCAAATAACAATGGCTTTTAATTTTGTACATAATTAATACTTAAATAAAATTTATTGTAATTTATAATGGCAATAGCTTAAACGTTTGTAAATTAATTTTGTGAAGATTATGTTCAGTGTATTTTATTGTGACGAAAATCCAAGAACATTGCATTTGCACCTGGTGGTGGATGTGGTGGTGGATGTGATGGTGGATGTGGTGGATGTGGTGGTGGATGCGGTGGATGTGGAGGTGATGGTTGTGGATGTGGAGGTGATGGTTGTGGTGGTGGATGCGGTGGTGGTGGTGGATGCGGTGGTGCATGTGGTGGTGGATGTCATGGTGGTTGTGGTGGTGGATGCGGTGGTTGTTGTGGTGGTGGATGTGGAGGTGGATGTGGTGGTGGATGTGGTGGATGTGGGTGTGGTGGATGTGGGTGTGGTGGATGTGGGTGTGGTGGATGTGGGTGTGGTGGATGTGGGTGTGGTGGAATTGAAACATTTTTTATATTAATTACTGCCAACGAAATCATTGCTGTTACTCAACAGCAAACGACCATTGAAAAAGCCAAACTCCCCACCTGGCACATACCCCCTCATTTCAGGTCATGACCCCTATTGTTACATGACACTCAGGAAAGCTACTAGGACCCTCTGTCTCAATTTTTTAAATATATATTATGTAGCTGTGCAGCCTTGATCGCTCCAATTTTACTTAATATGTAATCTTGAGTGAATATGTAATTTGTTAATCTGTAACTCACGTCACGAGTAACTGCTGTACATATAAGTAGTGTTGTCTACTACCATGTCACTTTTTCCTTATGTAATTTACTTCGCTCTAGTCTAAAGCGCTCTGACAACTCTGGGTAAAGTGCGCGCTATGTTAAAAACACATAAATAAATAAATTGCAATAGTCCTGTTAGGTTTTTGGTGCACGTCAATTTTTGTGTTCTATAACTGGATGCAATAAAGGAAAGCTGGGAGAGGAACCAAAATTCATGTTGGGTGGCACATACTATGGAAATAAATTAAATAGGCCAAAAACCTTTTGGAGACCCCCTCCCCCAAACACCTTTGCATCCCACTTATAGCCCAGTGACGAACAGTATTGGGAGGGGTGATCTGTTGGAATTGGAAAGGAGGGGGAATTTGTGAGGGAGAGCAAAAAAGAGCTGTAAAGGGAAGTGATGGGAAATTAGGGGGAGAGTAATTGAGCTGGGAGAAGTTCAAAGGGAGGCGAAAGAAGTGTGCGAGAAAGAGGGGGGGAGGAGGGAGGGGGCCGTCTGAGGCGAGGTGGCGTCGGTGCGGTGAGAGGCGGATGTGGGGCGACACAACAACAAAGAAGCAGCGAAAACAAAGCAACATATGGCTGGGGAGTTGCAAAGACCGTAAATTAATTATAAAGGGAGGTGAGATAATGAGAGCACGTGGTCAGTCCCCTTCAAGGGGAGGGGGCAATGGCGGGCGCGAGGCAGAGACTGCAGAGTGATGCGAGGCTCCGGCGGGGTGGATGTGCGCGAGAGAGATTGAAGGGGAGGGGGCAATGGCGGGCGCGAGGCAGAGACTGCAGAGTGATGCGAGGCTCCGGCGGGGTGGAGTGTGCGCGAGAGAGGAGGGAGGCTAAAGGGCGAAAGAAGTGTGCGAGAAAGAGAGGGGGGGGGAGGAGGGAGGGGGCCGTCTGAGGCGAGGTGGCGTCGGTGCGGTGAGAGGCAGATGTGGGGCGACACAACAACAAAGAATTTATTACCCATATCATTGAATGTTTTAAAGGTTATATTGTCCACATTGTTTATATTTGCGAAGAAGGGCGCAGTTCAGCGACTTCTTCCGCCTTTATACAAGCGTTGGTGGAGGTCTAATATGCTTTTTGATTGGCGGAAAAACGTCCAATCCGGAAAACGTTACTATGGGAACACGACGCGTTTTTCTTCGCGTTATTCACAGCTCTTTGATCTTATCGTGTAAAGCAGCGAAAACAAAGCAACATATGGCTGGGGAGTTGCAAAGACCGTAACACGGCGGGCAGGGGAGGGGGCGGAGCGGGGAGAGGGGAGAGGTGCGACACGAGAGTAGGAGGAGGAGGGGGGAGGAACGGCCTAGCGGCCGTGCAATCAAGAAGTGAGGGGGCGGAGCTGGGGGAGGCTGTGAGAGAGAGTAGGCAAGGCAGGCGGCTGGGGGCATGTGCACGCGCTTTTAAGCTCAATGCGCATGCGCATTGAGCTTAAATTTCTCGTGCACTGCAAGGAATCGCCACGATTCCTTGCAAGTTGGTTAAAGAGTGGATAAGCCCCAATAGTCTCGCAAGCTCGATGCGCATCGACAGGCGAGACCTAAAAAGGTGTTAACAGTAATGTACCCTGTATCTTAAACTGATGTGTACCCCTGCCTTGAGGGCCTAACTGCAAGTGAAACTGGTATCCCAACTTTTATATTGGCTATGTGGTCATGCTAATTAAGCAAGTGTGCAGAGGCCTAGGCCTGCCCCCAAGAATGTGAGGTCCAGGATCTGTACTGTGACCTAAAGGGCCCAACCAAGCAGCATACCATCTTAGTAACCAGTGGACTTGTGTCGATGCCCTGAAAATAACATTCGCAGTGGTGACCACAAATGTATTTTAAAATCTTTGTGTGGCCACACCTCCTTCGTGTATAATTGCAAGTACGGTCTAACGACCCTACTCGTGTAAAGGTTCACGTAACCCAGAAACTGGAGCAGATATCCTGTGTGCATATCGTGTGGATGTGTGCCAGTGTGGGCATGTGCACTGCATGTTTATCACATGCATAGGAGAGGGATTGTGTGTGGAGTCTGAACGGAAGCCTGTAGGATCAATTTGGATGCCCTTGCTTAAGCACGGCACATGGTGGACAACGAGGACAGCTTCAACCAGACAGTGAAGTATGCTGCCTGCATTCCTACAACTGAAGGTTGGGGACCCAGACACTGAAGAGAAGAGGATGGAGAAAGAGCTCCATTTAGAAATTCCATGAGTTGTTCCTGAGCACTGCCATTTCGCAGATGGTGGGGATAAGGGGTGGAACAGTCATTTATGTTGTTCAAGAAGAGGAAACCTCTAGGCAGGGCCTGCCTTTTTTGTCAGTCTCAGATTACCCCTTCAGCCAGGCTGACGACATCCAACTACAGATAACTCACTTCACTGCACACGTTGTAGATAAATCCAGCTTGCAGCAAGGCCTACTGCAACCTGTTGTAGCAATCACCACTTTTACAAATGCTGTGTTCGGAGAGCAACTTGAAAATGATATCTGAATGAGAACTAACCCTAACCGGTTCTGAAGACTGATAGTGGATCCACTTACCCGATCTAGAAAATGGATAAACAAATGGGATCCATACCACCCACTTTGTTTCAAGTTCCTCATGACCAACAAAGAGTGCCCTGCAGAGTACTCAAGTACAACTCTGCAGGCTGCTGCATGCCAGACAACCAGTCTCCAAGAGGTGAGAAGACAGGACCTTAGTTAGCACGTTCTGCTTGAGGAGCTGTAGGCCTGCATGCCAGGAGAGGGAAGAGCAGAAACTGCCCAGTGGGAGAATACCTTTCTGATCCCAGCACGAGTATAAACCGAGAACAAGCGACTGCTATGGAGAAAAAGCAACCACTGAGGGGAATCAGCAGTCCACCACAGCAGAAAGGATATTAGATTTGCAACTGGAAAGTCACCTGCGAAGTTGGGATCAGCCCGGAAACTGCACCTGCCAAACGAGCACCCCTCCAATGACCAATGTAGGAAGGGCAGAACTGTAAAAGACCAGCAGCTGCTGTACAGAGATCGTCAAGGCCTCAAGTTCCCTGTGACGATGCAGTTCCAGACAGTTTTAAAGACGCTGTAAGAGCAGGACTGCTGCACTCATCTATACCTGTACCCACCAGGACTCCAAAATGCTTAAAGAAGTTAACTGCAAAACTGCAGAGCAAATGCAAACAAGAGAAAGAGAAGAGGACAGGAGCCTGCAGCACAAAATATGCATGAACACACTGCAGGAAAAGCAAACTCAACTGTTGGTGTACATATGATCTGCGGATGACTGAGGTTCTGCACCTGTGTCTGTAGCCAAAATAAGGACAGCAAAACACACAAGATGATGGACGGAATGTTGCACAATGGTAAAACATTCACCCCCAAAATAAGACCCCATTTATAGCCAAGGATTACAAATACTGGTGAACTCCGCGTAGGGTCAGGACACAAGGACGGCGGTCATAGACTCAAACAGGATTATTGTCCTGCATTGCTTCCCACAAACCGTGCTGTGCAGTACTGAGTAACGTATCATTAAAGTATTTTTCTAACTAAAGGGACTAGCACTAGACTGTAGAATACGTATGCCTGTTGGTCGATTTTTGAGTTGTGACTCTCGTCCATCATCTATATAAGAAGCCTTAGACTGCTCACCCTCACTACCCAGAGTCAAGTGTGGAAAGACTTGCACTCTGCCCAGTTTGCACAGCCATAGTAGGTTGGACACCTGTAGTAAACTACTTCATCCATTACAGCTGTAGTCCAGTATCTCCTGTCTGCTCTGTGCCCCCTTCTATCTGAACAGTGTCTGACAAGTTAAAATTAAGAAAAATACAAAAAATTAAATTAAACACTCAACGCTTCACTTCCAATCGGTTCCCATTGTTAGTTTACAAAAAATTTTGTCAAAGTGCAGATAACTACCACCAAAATAAACTGCAAACTAAAAATTACAAAATAGGTAACAGTCCTATATTGAATTCTTGAAGTTATGGTGATATTTACAAAGTACTCGACCATTTGCCTCATGGTTTATAGTGGCATGAGAGCTCCTAAATGAAACATTTAATAAGAATAAATAAATAAATGGTGTTTTTGAACAAACCATTGGTGCCGCCTCAAATCTGAATCGTGAGAGGAGGATTGGCTGCGGAAATATTGGCGTGCTCTCACCGGCACGCGAGGAAGGCACCTCCCGCAAGTGTTAGGGGAGTCGCTACAGAAGACATCCCGACCGCCTCGCATTACAGGAGCGGAGGAGAAATGCTGCCAAAGGTAGTCCATACGTTAATGGAGGGGTGTTGGTACTTTAGCAACATCCCCGACCTCAGCCGCCGATCGAGTGGGGGGCTGGGAGCGAGGGTCATGAACACCGGACAGAGCCCAGAACAAATACTTCAAGCCCCGACCTGGAAAACGCTGCCACTGGAAATTCCAATTGAAAAATCAAAATTATGCCGAGAATTGGAGTTAACAAACAGCGTGATGGTAACATTGCATGCTGGGAGACGAAGTTCCAAGGAGGAAGCGTTGTGACTCCATGCCACGTTTTTCCGGGTACCAAACACTACTTCAGTGAGTTGGAGGTTATAAATGGACACACTGGGGGACTGGGAGTAACAGTGGCACTTTGAAATACCAAAAGGGCATTTGAAAAAGGATTATTTCCGAAACGCGTCATGCCCGGATTTTAATAAATGGTGTTTTTGAACAAACCCTTGGTGCCGCCTCAAATCTGAATCGTGACAGGAGGATTGGCTGCGGAAATATATTATATATATATATATATATATATATATATATATATATATATATATATATATATATATATATATATATATATATATATATATACACACACACACACACACACACACACATACACACACACACATATAGATTTACATCCACTGTGTATCAAGTTTACAAACACGGTTTACACATCTTGCTAGATTGAAGACACTACCCTCTAGCAATGCTCCAGTTTGTATCACGATAAGCTCTAAAGTACTGTAAATGCATTTATACTCCAACTTTAGTGAATGGGAGGAAACACATGACTTAGGTCTACTTTCTCAGAGCAAAGGCGAGCATAATGTGCTTTTCTTTGGAGAACTTGGCGAGTTGGATTCCTTCCCGCATAAGCAGATACAGTCAAAGCAGGTCTGATTGGTTTGACAAGATGTTGGAGCACCTTTCTACTTCATAAAGAGTGGAACACTAGCAGCATGTCCCCACGTACAGTCACTTTACAAGCATTTGATCATATTGCCGCATTAGTAAATCCGTTTTTTAGGGCACCGGATAGGATTATGAATAGTGACCAGTTTATTTTTTACATGTGAAGTAACACTTTTCTGAAAGAATACAAAAAAACTCAATTCCCATTACTGGTGGGGTATATTTAAATGGGGAAAAAATACTGTGAACATGGGCATTTAGTTGTAAGGGATGCTTTCTTTGTGGCCATTAATTCAACTGAATGAATAGCTGTAATTTCACCTTAAAGGTGCTCTTCGGATCTTACCGAATGAACGCTAAAGTACCCTCCTGTGGCATATTACTGCGGACGTTACAGACCTTGATATCAGCAGGTAAGTGCAGGTGGAGGCTTTCGCAGTATTCTGTGCTGGAGTTAAATCCCATCTTATTCGGAACGGAATATTTGTGTCCTTGTAGGGACTAAAAGTAAACTAGAATGCCACCTCTCTTGTAAGCTTTTTCAAACTGTGTCCCAATGGATTCATTCAATATCTTAATAAAGTGCAAGGTTGCTCTTTTTGGGTACCGATTCTGGTCTTCAGAAAGTAGAAGACAAGCTTCATATCTGGTGTAAGATGCACCAAAGCAGTTCAATAAACTAAAAATGCACCAGTTACAAATGTTGGTAATTTGATGTGTCCAAGGTTTACCTTTCAACCAACAGACTGCAGCATTTTCAACACCTCTTTCATGAAATGTAGCCTTTTTGGATGGAGTTAGGTGCAATCAAATTGGTTTCTGTTTCAACGTCCCACAATAAACGATGTCCAACCACAGCATGTATAACTCTAAATATGTTCTGCCCAGATGCCCAAAATGATTAGGATTGGATTAGGTTTTCTAGATTGCTTTTCTGACGCCAGTCAAGGCGCTGACAGTTTGTCACCTGCACCCAGCTTCTCCACGAATTGCAGCTCACTTTAATGTTCCTTCCACGAGGTGAACAGTAAAGCTTACAGCTCTGCCTACCAACAGACCATCCTCATGCGGTGGGTTGGTCACAAGTTTGCTAATCCCTGCACTAAACAGACGCAGGACTTCTGTGGATTACTGCTGCTTTCTGCTGTTAATGTTTTACTGCAAGTGTGGGCAGAACCCTTACGGGTATTACACGTTATGAACAAAACTTCATAATTCATCAACTATTTTCACTAATCTAAGCCAGGTGGTTCAACTAATGAGGTAGAACATTTTCATCCTGTTTAGCAATCTGGAAAAAAGTTTTCAAAAGTATCCACGATCATGTAGAACCTAGGTCCACCTCTTGTCTAGTTAAAAGGACTTGAAATATTTAGCAGAAGGAAGACTGAAGAGGTGTACTGAAGGAAGACACATAGGCTTTTCTATTTGGGGCTAGGCTCTAGTTTATACAATTCACCCTGAACAACAAAAAATATTCGTTCTTTTCTAATAGCGATACCAGTCATGGCCTAACATAGGTGAAGAAAAGATTTATTCATTTCAACATTCATCAGGTCCATCCAATTACATATCAAAGTGTTACAAACTTTAGAGGTCCAAAGGATGAAGATAAACTTCACTACCTAACCCCAAATACAGGAATCCAAGAAATAGGAAAAGGTTAGTAATATTTGTTGCAGGAACGCATTCCACACAAACAATAAAATCATTCATTCATCGTTTCCCCAAGACATTGATGTGTACTTCAGAGGAAATCAAGGAATGACAACAAACATTTTTTTTATCCAAATTGCAGCAGATATGACACTACCTAGCACCTTTTTTCAGTACTTTACAAATTAACAGGCAGTTAGACGGCATGTGCTCGCCATCGCAAATCAGAACATAATACAGCTAATACAACAGTACGCACGTTTATTGCTGGCCCACCATAGGTTTGTTAACACAAAGAACTGGACAGGGATCAATATGATTAGATGGATAACAGAAAATAGAAATATTTAGAGTCAACTGATTGTTCTGCTAATTCTATACTTATAGATGTTTGAATCACACAGGACTAGACTGTTCCCTATTTACAGTCTACAGGAAACATGCTGTCCTATGTTCTTGTTACCAGTTACCTTATAGTTTAACAGGCTTGTTCAAACCTTGAACAATGTATACAGTTCCTGGGGGTAACACCCCTTTGTTGGTCTGATGTTTCCTATCACAATGTCACACAGCGATGGCCCCAGTTCCCTACCCCATGCCTTCCTGTCCCAATAGTCTCATCTCAGAGGTTCTTGCTCCACCAGCGGCATCTCAGAGTTCTTTTCCAACTAAAGGCCTTCTGTTTGGTCAGTCAAAAGTTCTTGCATTTAAGACTATGTCCAGTATCTCTGGAATCAATAGATGCAGCTACAGATAGACATGTGATCACCAACCCAGAGACATTTCAACAGAGTGAGTCACAGCTCTGCTGCCTATCCAAAGTGAAACGTACATTAGCTTCACAATGGAAAAAATAATATCTCTGCCAGGTCATAACCTCTGTCTTTTGAGGATTAAGTACCCTGAAACATTCCAAAATTCCTCAGGAATCTCTCCAGACAGGGCAAGATAGCAGGAGCATCACTATAGAAAATCATTACGTTGTCTGCAAACAAGGCGACTTTTCTCCCTACCCTCCCAACTAAAAGGCGTAAAAATATTGCTAGCTCTAATGCAGCAAGCCTGGGGTTCTATATATAAATTGTATAATAAAGGGGATAGCGAGCATCCCTATCTCGTCCCCTGTTCTAGCTTAATTGATTTAGAGAGATTACCATTAATAATAAGTCTAGCAGTGGGCGTTTTATAGATGTTTGTAATGGCTCTAACAAAATGATTGCCCAACCCGAACCGTCGAATCATATAGGTTAAAAAAAAGCCAGTTCACTCTGTCAAAAGCCTTCGCCGCATCAAAAGCAAAGATCGAGAGGTGCCGATTATGGGCAGTGGCTAGATCAATTGCCCCGATTAACTCATGCGTTAGTTCGTGAAGCTGACTACCCCCGATGAATCCCTTCTGGTCCAAATGGACCAAGGAATTCATTACCAAATTCAGCCTCCATGCTAAAATTTGTGCAAAGATTTTATAATCACAATTTAGCAGGGAGATAGGTCTATTTGACTCACAATTCTTCCGGTTTTCATTTGGTTTAAAAATCAAAGAAACCGCAGCTTCATCCCATGAGTTTGGGGATTAGGTTGTTTTCAGAAACAATCCTATGGAACAGAGTCACAAGTACCGGGGCAATCTCTTCAGCCAAAGTTCAATCGGGATGGCGTCTGTTCCTGCTGCACTACCCTTCTTGAAAGGTTTCAGCACGATCTTCATTTCTGTTAAATCAATATTTCGATTCAACAGACTAGTTTGACTTCCTAGGAGGCGAGGGAGCGGTATATCCTCAATATAGTTCTTAATTTGCGGCTCTAAGACCACTAGATTTTCAATATACAAGTCCTGAAAAAAAACCTCAAATGCCTGTTCTATTTTCAGATTATTTGAGGAGGTCTCTCCAGAGTCTAAAGTTATTTCTTTAATTAGATTCCTAGGTTGATTTGTCCGGGAATTTCAAGCGAGGAGTTTCCCGCATCCCTCACCACAATGATAATTAGCTAGCTTACTGGCCTCCCATTTTTTCCTTATTATACCATCGAGGTGGTCTTTTAATAACTGCTTCTTAGCATTTAACTCTCTACCTTCCTCCCCATCTAATTGGGCTTTCTGGCGGGATTCACACTCCGATCTCACTCTAAAAATATCTTCCTCCAGCTTCCGCACGATCTTTTTAGACTCCTTGGGTTTGTTTCTTGGCGGCCAAACTTATCATCACCCGTCTAATAAATGCTTTATAAGCATCCCAAATAATTTCCAATAAGGCAGAGTTTAATTTAATGTCGAAGAAAGTTTGTGTTTCTTAATTCAACTGTGCAATATTATGGAATCTAGGAGGAGTGTTCTATCAAGGGTCTACCTCCTTGTAGATTCACATTTGGTCGTTTGGAGAACTAACAGCAGAATGGTCTGAGAGGTGTTTCGGGTTGTGCCTGATTGAAGACGTACACTTCAGAAATTTTAAGTCAAATAGGTAGAAATCAATACGGGAACTATGCCCGTACTTTTTATTGGGTAATGTAAAATCCAATGGTGCACCCAAACCCTTGTATTTTTCTCTCCAAACATCTATCAAACCAAGGTCCCTCATCAATACTTTTATAAACTAACCCATTTCTGAAGAGACTACTTCCCCCCCCCCCCGCTAGACCTATCTAGAACTGGGTTCAAAAGAATGTTAAAATCTCCCCCCACCCCAGTATGATAGGATAGTTAGATTGAATCAAGTGACTGTAGATTATGTTTAAGGGGGTTTCATCGTCTATTTTGGGTCCATGGTAACCAACTATGGTATACCACTCCTTTTTAATTTTATCATCACAGATGACCCAACGCCCTTTAGAGTCTACCTTAACCTCCCCTAAAGTAGCTCTAGCTGCATGTTTGAAAATAACAGCTACTCCTTTGGTAGAACCAGATTGTATTGTGTGACAGGAGAAATTAATCCATCTGTGTTTATCAGATATGCATTTCCGTTCCTACCAAGTCAGATGAGTTTCTTGAAGGATGATAATTTCAGACTCAGCTTGGCGCAGATATTGGAAGACTCTCCTCTGTCTCCTTAAGCACCTTAAACTGTTAACATTCCACATTAGGAATTTACTTGCAGTTGAAGAAAGAATGCCAGTAGGATAAGTTGTTTACAGATCCACCCATTTTTATGCTCATCGTGGCCCCCTATTCCAACAAAAGGAGGTAGCTAAATGGTATTGGCTTCTGATCAAGAGTTAGTACCTATGGAGGAGTCCTGGAGAAGAGACCTGCCTTCGACCAACGTAACATACCTATGGCATGTATCGATGCACACTTTATGGAATGTGGTCAAAGCTACCTACCTTAAGGGGAACCATCTGTTCACACTCCACAGGGCATACTGGAGCCCGAAAAAGTTGGCTAAACTGGGAGGTGTTCATCGAAAGGTTTGTCCAAAGTGCAACTCTGATGATGCGGATGATTTGTATATGTTCTGGCAGTGTCCTTTTATCCAGGGCTTCTGGCAAGACATAGGTAAGACTGTCTCAGAGGTTCTGGGGCGAGAGATTAAGGTAAGCTTAAGTCTGGTTATATTTGGGGTCTTACCAGAGGAGTGTGTTAGTTATAATTTGTCTAATTCACAGGCTTCTCTTTTATTTGTGTTGGTCCTTCTTGCTAGGTGTGACATTTGCCTAAAATGGATTACACCACAATCACCAGTAGTATTAGATTGGGTTGCCTCAGTTTGGTGTATTCCTAATTTAGATCTGGCTAGTTCAGCAAGGAAAAGATGTAAAATATGGAGGAACTGAGTTGATTGGGAGAATATGGTTTGATATATCATTTTGCTATTTGACAACACATACATAAAAGTCCAATGATTATTAAACAAGTGAGCGCGGAGTTAGTGCATGTATGCTGTGGTGGTGAAAGGTATCCATCCGCTACACTTATCTCCATTAGAATCTTAGCAACTGGTTTCGTTGGATCCCCGGAGGGCCTAGTAACTTGAAGGTATCATCACATATATACGGGGATTCTTGAATAAACTTTTGGTTTGCTTAAAGATTTCTCACTTATTTATGTTTATGAGGACAAAAAAAAAAAAGAATATCTGTGGCAAGTGAAGTATGGCTGTGCTGTCTGCACCCTGGAAGGATTAAGTTAGCTAAGCAAGATATTGCTCTGCTCTTACTGGCAGTTTGGCACGCATCCTACTGCACCCATGCCTGGAAAGGTGGCAGCATATTCCAGTTACAATGCCATTGTATTTGGAGTACTACATGCCCTGGTGAAATGCGGGAACACAGCAGCTTCATGATATATTTACCTTCAGGCACAGGTAGACCTTCTGCATCCTTTAGCAAATCAATACATTTATTAGTTGAACTCGGGGTTGAAGAGAGAGAGAGAGCGCGCGCAGAAACGAGCGGTAGGTATGTGAGCACCAGTCACTAATTTCCCTGAAGCGTTCAGCTGTGTGTGCAGAAAGGAACTGTCAAATAAGTGTCGTCAGTGGCTAACCAGGAAAAAAGGAAGCACTATTGCCTGGACAACCAAAAGGGCCATATTGCACAGCATGCTTTTCTCCTAGCACAAGTCTGAAGGATTCAAGTGCATCTCCTCATTTCCTCAAACGAACATGATAACAGCACACTGCACTGCCAGGGCCGGACTGTTTCGCTATTTTGATTTGTAGGAATTAAATATTTAGGCCCTGCTCCACTTTCAGCACACTTCTGAAACCAAAAGCTTTGGTCCATCCCACTTGCATAAACACAGGTTCAAAAAGACCAAAGAGGACTGAGCCAGCGAATACTAGCACAAAATACATGTAAACAAAATCTCTGAATTTTTCAAATATCTCATCAAAACATCATAGCACTGTCTGGTGTTCACCCACCCCAACCACTGATCCAGTTAAAGAGTGCAAATGAGAGGGGTGAGATTATAGACTGAATAAGAGGAGACATGAAATTACACAACAAGATTCAATACAATGAAGAGAGAACCTCAATTACCTTTCAGCCACTTGCATGGAGTACTCTCGCTTTTGTATATTATACTAGCAAAAAGAAAAAGCTTGCAGGCCAGACCTAAAAAATGTGAAACATGTGTATGATGATGGGGCAGAGGTTTTACACTGCACCTAGAGGATACGTACATTTAATCTTAAAATACTCAGTTCTTGCTTTAGCAAATGTCACTAATAAGATTGCTGCTTAGGAAACTTTCCATAAACCTAGAAGGACAAAAAATGAAATGCAGAATATACAACATGGATAAACAGGCAACAATCGCCTAATGTGGACAACAAAAGAAGAAAAGAAAAAGGGGAATTTTTTTTCAAAACAAATAATCTGCTTGGGCAAAAGTTTCCTTGTGTGAATGGTGCACCTCCAAGGAAGCTCATCTGAGTGCATACACAGTTCTATCACATTCAGAAAAAAATGAATATATGTCCGTAGTACCACATTTTAAAGAGTACTGACGAAGCCAATAGCTCTTGCCTCTGAATGTGACTACCCAACCTGCTGTCTTTGCTAATGATTACTGATGATGCCATTTCACACTGGAAAAATAAAAGTTTACTTGCCAATAATTCAGCACAAATGAGCTGCTGCAGCTTGCGTGCACATGCATCAAGACAGAGCAGCCTCTTTTTTTTATAACTTTCTATTTACCGTTTCAAAATGACAGATCTCAATCTTGAAGCAATAAATTAAAAAAAAAGTGCATTAATGAAAATAAGGGGATTGGCCAAAAAAGGGAAAAATATATATTTTATTTATTTTAAAAAGGAATGTGACAGTGAGTGATGCAGCAGCAACAAAGGCACAAGTAGCAGAGAGCACTGGGGAGAAGACAACACCAGTGCATGAGTTGGAGTGGGAGAGCTTATGGAATAAATAGATGGGGGGGGTGTAACGAACGAGCTGGGTACGGAAGCAACAAAGTACTGGGGCAGGGATTTGAAAGGGGAAGCATCAAACAAGGGAGAGCAAGAAAACAAATGCACTACTATGGCGTGCTGAAATCAAGAGTAAAGATAGTTCCTTAAATGTGACCAGTGGACAGTCACAAGTTGTCCAATTAAAAGGATGGTAAAGAAGCCATGCTCTACGGAAAAGAGCAAACAAGAAGAGGAAAGAAAGCCATCAAATAAGAAGCAGAGAAATGAGAAGGACTAGAAAGCCTACCAATGTAAGCAATGGGCTGACCCAAAGCCCACTAAACATTATTGACATTGTCCACAGTAGGCCTTGAAAAACAGATAGCTGAAAGTGGTGTAGGCGCGACCTTGAAAGAACTTCAAGCATCAAGACGGGGAGCTTTCATCTGCTATTGGACGCTGGTGTGGTCTTACTCTTGGGGTCAATTCATTTCCATTCAGTCTCCCCAACACACAGATTCCCCACCACCAAAAATGAAATATACAATATCAGCCTCTCGTGATCCGAGATCGGCTTTAGTCCACTGTGCCAGACTACTGCCAGCGCACCATGGCAGCTGCCTCGGCGAGCATGCTTTGCCTTGGACGTACGAAATCCCAAGCATCTCAGGTTACATCACGGATGAACATTAATAAATTCATCACATCGGTTCTGCAAGAGCAGAGTGCTCGGCAGCCCAACCACGCATATGCTGCAAACTTGTCAGGAAGAGACACACGGTTTAACCCCCTATGCTACGTTCACAAAGTAGGAAGCACCCTTTGCTGTGCATCCACTAAAGATTTTAACTGCAGGCAACTGGCTTCCTGCTACAATGGCATTCCATCGCGAATCGCTACAGTTACTGTCTGTGAGCAAAGCTGACGTTCGTCTAGGAGTAGGAGACACCATGTAGTAACAGAAAAATCACATCCACTCAAAAAAAAAAACACAATGTAATACGTGTTCAGCTTCGTTTTAGACAACCTAATTGCAACATTTTGGGGGAAAACTGAAGCTTCAGTTTCCACTAACATGCACAAATTCCAACAAAGTCAATTGCGCTACAACGCCAGAAGCGAAGGCATGGTGGAATAACTCGACTTTTTTCTGTACAGCAATGATAAATGCAGTGCACCCAAAAAAAAGACTGCATGAACAAAGACAACGAGTGACCCATGTCTAAATATAGGCAGGCAATTTGAAATTTTAAACTAACTAGAGCACCCAGAAAGATCTCTGGAAAAATCATGATAAGCAAAGCCATTGCCATGGCTGGCAAGGCCTGTGTGTGCTACTGTAGGATAAGGGGTGAGGGGAGGAAGGCAACTCTAATCTGATGCACGTGACCGCACTAAATGCCATGTCACAGAAGCTGCCATGTAATTTGAACTTCTGGCGTCAGGTAATATTGCCCATCGTTTAATGTCGCAAACATGACAAAGGCTGGATGGAGCGTGTACTCTGCCAAACCACATGCCACGGCTACAGCCTCTCCCTGAACAAGCATGGCTTGTTATTTATCATGACTATTTACAGACATGAAATGGGAAACGACTAAAGGCCCTTTGTTATCACCCCGAATTAAAAGTTGCGATTTCCTTGAATAGCAAGTATACTTCAAGTTGTCTTGCATGGAACAATGCGGCCTGCCTCATTCGCATGTCAGAGCCCAGAATTTTTCAAACGATGTAGGTGAGACATTGCAATATTAAAAAAAAAAAAGCACACACACACACGGGCAGCAAAGACTTGGCGGTTTCCGGTTACATTCAGTGCTGACCTTAAAGGCCTTCAGTTAAGATTGAAAAGTGTCTTTCATACTGCAATGTACAACACTTCGAATACTTTTTTCTTGCACCACTTATTTATGCGGTTATGGGCTCCCTGTACAGATATAATAAACAGGGTGTGTAAAGTTGCAGTGTCTATGGAAGGCATTCCGTTTGCAACACTATTTACTGGCAAGTTGCATTCCTGTTGCTGTTTCAAGAAATGATTTCTCTTTTCAGTGGGTCGAGATGGTGTAGCGTAAATGTGGCAAAAAAGGGGGGGGGGTCGTGGTGATGTACGATTGTACAAAAGAACACTTTTGATACTAAATTCTTGTTAGTGATTTTCAAACTAGTCTGCCCTTTATAAGAGCACACTTGTTTCGAAACAAAGGAAAGTTTGGTGTAGTCTCAGCACAGTATGTGGAAGACGGACATTGGGACCAGATGATACACACCGCTCATTCAAATACTGCGAACAAACTTTAAACTGTAAACACTAATCCCTATCAAAAGCATCCTAATTCTATCTGACACACAGAAAAACGGCAAGTAAGAGAGCTGAGCTGAGCGAGTTAAGGGATTGTTCTGGGCATGGTGATGGTCTAATCCAGTCAGGGCGATTTAGTTTGCAATCTCGCAGATTTAAATAAAATGAGCGGTATTAAACTTCAACGCCTCTTCCTTTCAGCGTTACAAAGATGCAGAACTTTTGTAAGAAGCTATCGAAAAATTATAAGCAACCACCTCTCCATGAATGACCCATTCTTGTCCGTTTCCCCCTTTACTTTCAAAAATATCTTAGACCTTAAACAACAACTCCTACAAACCTACTATTTCAAGGTATTCACCAACACATTGCTTCAAACACAGATCGAACAGCATTTCCCAGTTTGCTTGACTAGTGGGATCAGTATCATTACTACCTGTACAAATACTTGTCAAAACTCTATGAAGATTTCAGCTACCACCTCAATTCGATAATCACTGCTAAATCAAATAACTCATTCATTTCTTTGTTAGCCAACATTTTGGCTAAATAAATGCTTTTTGAGAACGATATAGACCACATTTAACAAAAAATAAAGTGCTGCAATGTTATGATTTAAATATCTTTTAACACCTTCAGCGCGGCGCAGATTCCTGCGCTGTGCTGAACGTTCTAATGAGCCTATGGGCTCATGACGGAACGGTTCCGTCATAAGCACAGCTCAACCGACGCTCATGACGGAACCGTTCCGTCATGAGCATCGAAGGGGTTAACATTTAATTTACTAATTTACAGTTCCAATATCGCAGACCCAATTTTGGAGGCAGATTTTTAAATATATGCAAAAGCCCATCAGAGACAAAGGAACAGCTCTGTAGCAAATTGCAGGAGCCGGGTGTGGCTAGACCTACAGCCAGCAACAGGAGCTGATCAAACAAGGTAAATGGGAGCACTTGCGTTGGGGCTCCCATTGACATAGGTTTGATCAGATTCTGTCGCCGGCACTATGCCCAACCACACAAGTGGTGCAGTGTTTTTAATCGGCATAAGTGGGCCAATACTGTGTGTTAGGAGTTTTGTGGATTCCTGGTGTTTCCATCACAGAATTGTAAGAAAAATACATGATTTCAGAAAAGGTTAGAGGTTTGTTGGGAATTGTGGGTAAGAAAACCTTGTGGGATTCACGCAAAGCACACAACCCTTGAATCCCCCATTTGTAGATTTTTCAAAAATGCCTAAGATTGGTGGGTAACCATAGGTAGTGGCCGATCACGGCCCCAAATCCTATTGCTGATCTCTCCAAGTAGCACTTTAGGGCCTTTTGTGTCAAGGTCTCTTGGCCAACACTCACAAGTGAGGTATTATTTATATCGGGAGTCTTGGGGTAATGCTCTGTGGTAGGAAATTTGCAGCTCTCTGCAGATTCCGGAGGTTTTCCTCACACAAATGCGAAGAAAATGTGGTTGTGTCAACGTTTGACATTGTGGGTAAGAAAATGGTATGGGAGGCATGTGGAGCACCCACTTAGGCCTACCCCAGATTCCTAGTTTTCAGAACTGACCGGGTCTGGTAGGTTTTTCCTTGTGTCTGGCTATCATTGCAAGTGGGACGATATTGGGAGTTAGTAAATCTCCTGGCCCATATGTAAAAACAACATAGAGAATCAAATGTCCTCTAGATTGCCATTGGCTTGGGATGCTTAAGGGCCAGATAATGAGTTTGGCAGAGTGGGAGCCGGGCGGCACACCACAGCCCCGCTCCCACACCACCAAACTCCACCGATGACCACCCGCGGATTACAAGTTGTAATCCAGGCGGGTGGTCCTGTGGCAGCTGGCCCAGGGCGCTGCCTTCCAAGGCTCTTAGGAGAGGCTTAGAAAGGCAGCGCGTTCCAGCACAGCATGGACTGTAATGTCAATGCTGTGGTGAAACAAGGGGTGATGCCCACCATGTGCCCTCTCGTATGCATCCACAGGCCCTAAGGCAACAGGGGGCTCTGTAGGGCCATCTGTTTCCTGACCGCCAAGAAAACTGCGGCGGTGAGGAAACTCCAATTATGCTTGGCGGTGCTACCGCCAAGCATATTGGAGCCTCTGACCGCCGTGCCACCACCAGGGATCGCGGATACCCAGCAGGTGCGGCGGTGCTATTGCTGTCCGACCGCCGTACTCTTAATACGGCGGTCAGACCACTATGGACCGCCAAACTTGTAATTAGGCCAATAGTCCACAGGGGAGCAGAAAGTCTGTTGAGGTTTATGGGGCGAGGGTGCCATCGGTCAGGGAAACCAAGAAGCCATCAGAAATTACCACTTTGTTAGCCTCGGAAAACCACAACAATATGACTCCGAACAACTTCCATGAACGCACGTCCAAACACTAATCCTTCTCAACTCTGGCATCAAATTAAGAATAGCCAGTTAGCATGTCGTAAACAGATAACTTACTCACTCAGTCATCAGGCTACAGACTAAAACTCACAACCCACCTCAGTAAAAACACGATGGCTGCAACAAATGGAAGAATTTGCTGAATGTGCAAATGCTTCACACAACATTGTTGGCTGCCAAACAAACAAACAAGGGCAGGAGATTAGACATAGCAAAAATCACAATATTACACCTCTTCCTGGCACAAAAAACCCCACGCGACATAACAAGGAATCAGAGAATAACACCCTTTCGAGTGGGTCACGATTATTCTACCTTACTATACAACTCAACAACCTTTCTTAAGGAAAATATAGTAGGGTCCTACCACTATACTAAATTACAACCATCAAGCCAAATCACCAAAGCAACAAAAAAACTAACTGATACCCATGTGCTAACTAACCAATTCCAACCTGCATTACACTTACAAATTGATCTCCTGCTTTCGGTTGACTTTGCAACAGTATTTTATATTAATGCTGCAAGCCGTACGAACACTGACAACCCTTAGGAAAGCCTTTGGAAACTATCACCTTTTAACACTGAAGAGTCCTTCTACTTGCCTCCCAGTTGCCATACTTCAGTCCAACTATCAAACATTTTACTAGTCCATTCTTTCCTTCATTAGGTCTCCGTCTCTCCCTATTACTGAAACTGTGCTCATTATAAAGCTCTCTATGTGCAATGCAAAACTTCACTCACGGTTTTGACTTCACTGTCACAGAAGCAACTCTTGTTAAAGCCTCACAAAGCATTATTAAAACTACAAACCCAGGTTGTAAACTGGCTTCTCTTCCATATCATAGGGTCCCACAGAATAAAGGCAAATGTTTTACTCAATTCTACACTTCTAATGCCCAGAAGTTTCAAGTGATTACAGCTTGCAAGGCGAAAAGTTTAATATAGTGCATTCACTGAGTACATGTAAACATACAGCAGTAACGTGGAGTGACAGTGAACATGTGAGGAGATCCCCTTTGGAAATTAGCCCCCGCCTCTTGACTAGCGTCAGCCCCTTCCATGTGGGTCTCAAAGATAAAGGCTGAGAAAACATAACAGCAGAAGCAGCACTTGACTAGAGGATGCACAACTTCTATTTAGCAAGGATTGCCCATCACCTCAGTAGACGGTTTTGCACCCTCTTCAATGAAAGGTTTAAATAAATAAATAGGCAACAGTGAGGTTGGCCCAACCATGTACCTCGAGAACAAACTGTCTTTGGTATGAAGCTCGAGGGATCGTGCCTACTGTTCAGATACATCACTATTGGACTCCTGCAAGGAGTCAACCTTGGTGTTCAGAAGATGGAATATTTAATATACAAACTCAGTAGCAGTCGGACTCGACTAACAAGCTGCCTCATCAGCTGCCAATTCAGCTTTACACATGCAATGTGCACTTGTACCAGTACAATCTGCCATCTTATACAACAAAGCAACTTGAGCTTTTGAATCGAGATTAATTTGGAAATTTTAGCTCTGTAGTTTCAATGCTATAAAACTAAGTTATTACATCCTGATAAACAAGCCACTCGGGTGGCTCCTTTAGTTCTAAGCGCCAAGACCCCTCTGCAGAAGTAAAGAAGGGTAAAGATCATGAGGAGAAGGCCAGGGGTCCAGTGGCAACAGATGCAAATACTGTGAAAATAAAGGAACTCCTTGAAAACAGGAGTGGTACGAAAATAGCAAACCCAAATGACTAGACGAAAACGTAGCCTTTAAATGTCAGTGAACAAAGGGCACTTTACTAAGTCAATTGGCATACAAGTCCCAAGAAAATACGAGCTTTTTAGAATGGCAGGCTGCTGAGGTGCTACGGGATGAAAACATCTAGCAGGTCCAAGAAGACAGACCTCTTAGTTCACGTCTCAGTTGCTGCTCTCTTGGAATGTGAAGCCTATGTGGAATGTAAACGCTACCTTTGCTTGTTAGCTGCAGGAATAGTTAAGATTCTCAAAGGCTTCTTTTAGCTAATGTTTAACTTTGGCAATGTACGAAAACATAAAAAAATACCACGAGCCAGTTCTAATAGGCGGCTATTTAGCACTTTGTTATTTTAGGCCTTTCCAGTAAGTAGCTAAAACAGTAATGTCCGGATACGATAAACTTCAAACTAGAAGTTCAACCAAAATATGTTCACAAACTAAGGAGATTACACACAAAATCCGCCCTGCTGCATAACCTCTCTAGAATTTCCGTCAAGGTATCAGGGCATGCACAAGAATGCCAAAGGTGTCTGGTGCTTTTTTGCCAAAGGTTCTCTAGTGGTAGTTTTATAAAGTTTTAAAGTCCTAATCTTTTTTACTACACGATACATTTTAATTTTATACAACCAAATCTCGAGTGGTCACTGATAAGCTACGGGAATAACCAATTTTCTCTAGGACACAAGTACAGGAACGCATGCGGACCTGTTCTTCTGCGCAACGAAAATGCTTATGTTTTACAGGAATTCAACCAAATCACACAGTACACCCACCAGCTTTACTTAAATTCACCATGACTAAACAGGTTTCAATGAGGTGCTCAATAATAAAGGTCAAAGACCTTTGAAACTCTATGGTATTTTATTTGCAAAGTCAGAGTGCAACAAACTAAAAACTCATGATAAAGCGCACGTCTACAGCCTAGAATAAACACAGAAGGTCGTTCAAATAAATAGTTGCAGGCTTAGTAGAAAATTGGACCAAGCCTCTCTAGATACCAGCAGTACCAAGTCCAAAAGGCTAATTAAAGAAACCACAATGACAAAGTATACTGATACACGAACGGAAGAAAGCGTGTTGCACAGATTATTAAAGGTTTCAAAAAGCTCATTGTAAAGGGGAAAATACGACAAGGTAGCTGATGCACAGGAAAGCAGTATCAAAGGCAGGGCCGCAGGTCTCAGTTTTTCCAACAAAATCCCATCCTCTACCTCTGCCACAAAGGAATTGACAAAGGCAACGTCCAAGCAGGGAACAGTACATGCCGGAGTGATAACCTGGACGAGGGTCCGGCCCGAGCCATGATGCCCAGGCAGAGCAGCAACATCCTACCATCCAGTGGGATAAGAGGTCAGGAGAAAACTAGAGAGTCCACCATATCTACTGAAGCAGATAAATTTAAAGGTGCTAAAGTTGAGGAGTTGCAATTACCAGTCACATCCAAATGGGGCTAACAGGTTGTGTACCAGGGGGAATATATGAGGGGGCATGGCCTCCCAAATACTTGTCACCAGGGAAAGCAGCACCTTGCTTTCACTCTAGCCTGGAAAGCAAATATCCACACTGGGTGTACAAACAACGTTAGGAGTTGGGATCGTGGTAATCAGAAGATCAAGACATTAATCAAATGATCAGTCTGGTGGTAATGCACCCCTCTCTCCAACAGGTCCTGAGCACGGACTAGAAGGAAGCAATCAAAGAAGTACATAGGATGCCAGGAAGCAGTGCCAAGTGTGAACAGAACTGGATTTCACTCAAAACAGCCACAGCACTCGCAGTTCATGCTCGACAGGAGGCCGCCGAGCACAGACAATCTGGGCGAGTTAAGCCTATAAACTGCTGAGGATTATCTCAAGTGAATGATTGATGAAAAAAGACTCATATGATCGTTTGGTCAGATGCTGACGGACCAAACTTGCTTCTTTTTGTGTATCCTTGCTATACTGAAGTTTGCAGTAAAGTCATTTTTCTGAACACGAGATGAGCAGAGATTCAAGCTGTTTGATTAAACTGTGAACTTGAATTCCAAATGAATGTAATCCAAGGTTAGTATTTTGGGGAGTTATATCAACTTTCAAGATTAACAGAGGCCACATTCATCTGTTTATACCTGGAGAGGTTTATACTGAAATCAGACAGTTGAATGTTCGCACCTATTGGTGTATTATCATCAGGAGGGAACTGGGGTAGAGCGTTTGAGGGCAAAGTGAGAAAAAGACAGCTTCAAAAACAAGCTGATGCAAAGGCATGTCTTAGCTGGGGTGAGGAGGCTTTGCGAGTGTTGTTTTACAATCTTCTCACTGCCAACACTAAAGCATAAATCTAAGGGGGGGAAAAAGTGTGATGTTGTAAGGCTGAGGTTCCCACATCACCATTTGTGCCACCTTCATCCCAAAAAACATCTAACCAATGTATGAAAAGAACATAATACTTTCCAGTAGGTTGTTTATCCCTAACACAAGTAACAGCTACACAAGAATTCAATGAGAGAAGTCTCTCAATTTGGACTGGGTTCTTTTACAAAACAAACGGGCTTTAAGGCATACTTGGAACTGCTATGCCAAATGAAAAATGCTTGCTGCAAAGACCAGCTTTGTAAATGTTTGATTCCCGAACAAGAGAGTCCAGGCATTCTTTGAATGTTTGGTACCTGTATTGACACCAAACAATTTTCACAGGAGATGTCACCATCGAGGACAAGCACAAGCACAATAATCCATTTGATGCAGATTGATTAAGAGTTAGGTTCCTGGAAGAGCCTGAATGCATCAAAAGATTCCAAGTAGGGTGTGTGGAACTCACATAATTTGCTGCAAGTGCTGCATAATTAAGTGAAATTAAGCATATAATGGGTAATTACATGAAATGCATCTCAAATGGTCTGTTCAGGTAAAAATCCAACTCGTAATTTCGAGTTAGTTTCCGATCGATCACATACAAAACATTGTCACTCGCGTTCTGGGTTGTAGTTCTGCACTTAAAAAATACCCAAACGGTCTGGTAACAAAAAAACAAAAACATAAAATTCACCTGGAATGCAGCTCGCTTTTAAAAATTACCCGAACAGTACATCTTGGATTTAAATTTCTCCCAGAAATAACGCAATGTGGTGTAATGGCATAAGCGCAGTAGGTTTTATTACACTTTATTGCAAGAAATTATCAAAATACACTTATAAGGCAAGCAAAATTAACATTTTGCCCACGCCCAATTCTAAGCAATTGACTGTGCCACTAAACAAGACAGCAGGAGTTTGTCCAAATCGTTAAGATGGAAAAAGAGATACAGACTAGTGAACAATAGAGTTGTAAATCTGAAGGGGTTACTCTTGGAAAACAGCTAAAGCATCTGAAAATATTTGCCAGTCTCAAATTCTGTCCATATAAGTGAATGAGAAAAAGGTTGGAATGTGTTCTACCTCCAATAATTAACATAAGGATTTCAAACCAGTTTCTGTATCTTTGTAGATATAGTCCCTATATTGCGACTCAGTCTGGAGAGAAGGTGAGGGGGAGTGTCAATAACTCAGTTCTGGCATTTATAACGATGGAATGGCAAAGCAAAGTTTGATTATGATCGTCCATGGCAAAAAGCAAGTTTAGAACACTGCAGATTCAATCAATGGTTTACTAAGTTTTTTTTTTGGGTGTGTGTATACCGTTTTATTGCAGACACAACAGTAATTGTATGGAGATTAAAACAGTGTTAAGCACACTGCTAACAACTGAAGTGTGTTAATAAATAGCATGCATGAGAATATTGTTATTATATGGATAAAGTAAGATATAGATGAGCATCCTACTACAAATTTTACTCAAAATCAGATCATGATTGACATTTGCGGCAACATGTGTGAACAGATGTTACATCAAGCTTTTAATTCCCAAGAAGTGATTAACTTTTGTTTATTTCACAACTTTGACCTCGAAATACTAACAAACTTTGACAGACCCATACATAATAAAGAAACATAATAATGACAGACAGAAACCATGAATCATCCTAACTAGATTCAAAATTATTTCCATCCACATTTTAACTGGAGGACACAACGGCACCGCAGCAAAGCTCCTTGTAGTATTGTGCCTTTCACTTGTCTCTTACATTATTGTATATACCTATTCCTTTAAGAGCTCTGGTTATTGTTTAAGGAGCTCCATAGCAATAGAATGTGGATGAGTGATGAAGAATTCAGTTGAACCTGACTCGATTCAGCTGATGGATGGGACATTTCCTTTCTCTGAATAGATTTATCTTTTATTCATCATCTTGGAGATTCATCTTGATTTTACATTCCTCAAAAGTAATACTTCACTGGATAAATTCAATATTAAAGACACAAAAGTTATGCTGATGTAGCCTCAATCCAGTCTGTATTATTGGGAAGCCAGTGACCAAAAGATGTCAGATTAGAAATAATCTCCACAAACATTGCACAATACCTGCATGTGAAAATCTGGAGATACTATCATACTACAGAACAAGGAGTGAAAAATAGAAATGGCATTTTGCCCATTCACATGTCTAATCACAAGAACGACTTAAGGAGATCATGGATCTAAGGACAATGTGGAAGGTTACTATGAACATTAATATTACCTAAGTATTTATTCCAAGCCGTTTCATTGTCATTTCCTCCTGACCTAAAAAGTGACCCTTATAAAATAGCAGCATTCATAATAGTCACATTAAATGCCGATGCACATTCAAAACAAGATTAAACCATATGTAAAAAAGCTGTTTACTGGAGATAATAATACATTTGAAAACATCGGTTGTTGGGATGAACAGGGAACTTTAATGTTCATTTCTCCACATCACAAGTTCTACAGGTTGTAGAACGGCCCAAAAAAGCACGAGTGTACAACTGAAAAAACACAAATATTAGCCAACAAAAAAAAAAGTTGTGACAGCAATAAATGCATCTTTCGCATTTTAAGTGAGGGAAGGGTGCGTCTCGAAACGCTCCTATGCCGCCCTGCCCAGCTTTCGCCACACCCCATTTTCTGCCAAACCTTTCCTATCCCTGTACTCGCTCGCCAACCATCCCTTATTCTCCACCAACTCCCACCCAAATTTCCATCACCACATCATGCAGCCAAGCACCCTAACTTCCTCTCCATGTAACTAAAGGACTTCTCAACCACTCATCATCCGGTGTCGCTGCCACTTCCTACACCGCCCCCCTTTCCTGGTGACATGTCTGCCCCTTCTAGCGTCACATCATCCTCATTCGTAGCATGTCAAAGTTTAGTGGCGTTTACTTGAAACTTAAGCTGTAACGCGAGGAAATCGTGCAGATTGGAGGCTCGCTGATCATAGCAGACAATGATTACTTTTAAGTAAGAGAGGCCATACTTAACAGGGTCGAGGGCCATTCACCCCCACCTCACCTCTATTATGAGCCCAACCCATCTTCACGTCACAGTGATTCCCCTCAGGTCTCCCTTCCTCTAATCTCTGTCTCAGGTACTTATAGCCTCCCACCCCCAACCAGCCCGGCTTGGCCAAGGTTCCTACTGTGCACAAGGAAATCGCCTCAAAATACACATTTAACCCCCCTCGCCCAGTAGGTCCCACCCTCTCACCTTGCGCTGCTGCCGCTCCCATGCGGGGTCCAGCAGCATGTCCCGATCCCACTCGTCGTCCTGCGCCATGTAGGGGCCGCCGCCGTTGTTGCTGGGCCCGGGCTGGTAGGGCTGGTTGGCCGTGTGATAATCCACCATGGCGGCGCGCTGCGCTGGCTGGTCAGCCGGAAGCGGTGCTGGGGCTCGTGCGGGCGCCTCCCTCGGGCTTCACTGCAGGGGACGGGGCTCGCGCGCTCTGAGGGCTCCAAAGGGGCCTCGCGAAGGCTGCTCCGCGTCTCGAGCTGACTTCTTCGGTGTCTCGCTCTGCCTGCCTCACACTTCTTGCTTTTGCGCCTGCGCACACTAGTCGCGCGCCCTCTTTCCCCTTCCTGCAGTCAGACGGAACACTGCAAAACTTCTCCGTAGCAAAAGACTATTGGGACAAGAAGTTCATGAATAATGCACTAGGAACCGCCCACGGGACTCATAAATATGCACATTAGTACAACCGGCCGAGCAGGTACAGCCACAAGGACGATGGGGAGGTGCTCAACTGGTCGTCAATACACACGCCCCTAGATACTGTCAGCGGAAGCCGTGTCAGTTCGGGAGAGAGTCGTGGATAAGCTGCCATTTTAGATTGGGCAAACTGCTCCCCAGGCGCCATCTAACGATTACTATTTATAACTTGGTAGGCAGATTCCAGCTACAGTCACTTATTGCTGCCACTCTGTTGCTCGTTCTCAGCGTTTTCCTTCTCGCTGGCTTTAAACGTAGGATCTGAAAAATTACATATTGGTTTTGTGTGTATACTTGAATTCAATGTGTAATTTTGTAAAAAGATTTCTGGTCTCTAACCTACTTACAGGTTGCAACAGATTGTGAAAGAGTTCGAAATAAGAAAACAATACTAGACTGTGAATGACAGCATCAATCAGTCAGTGTCTCACGAGGAATGTGTGAGTCCCCTATAATTAGTATACATTGTGAAATCACAGGACTAGCCATCAATTGACTATAAGTGAAGTGACGTTGTAAGAAAAACTTTCAAGGTGGGAATATTAATAAAACTATAAAAGCATAAATATTAAAATTAATGAAATAACAAAACATATTTTTAATTTCTATCAAGTGGAAATAGATTATATTAGTTACATTGGATAGAAAGGGTTGGCCTAGGTCCCTCCAAAATGTATATTGTAATCAAATGTGTGGTAGTTGTTTTTCTTTCTGCATATTTAACTGAGCTTATGCTAACCTAGGTTGTTTACTCTATCCTCCATCGTGCACTGACACCACATAATATCACATGATAATTGCTGTTCTTCTTGTTTTAAATAAAGAGTTGAGTCTTGCAGTAGCAAACAGAGTGTTCCCAGAGAATTTCCCTCACTGTAACTAAACAAGTACATTCCAACTGTCCCAGCTATCGCCATACAATGTATCAATCTGGATGCTCGTATAAACTGTTAGAATGTCTGCAAATCTAATGTATTACTACCATGAGAGAAACCTTGAACGTATTTGTTAGTAAGATATTTGCTCTTGTTAGTTCTCTATTGGTGCATACCCTGAGAACCATGAACTCATGTAGAATGTATGAATCTTTGTTATAAGCCCTATAAAAGGACATGCAGATTTCTATGTACTGAAGACCTCATTCCCCAGCCGTAGACGTATAATCTATGTAAATACAAAGTATATACCAGCGTCTATATGATAAGAGAACAAAAGAAGATACTTAACAAGACTAAAAAATGTGATATGGCAAGGTGACATCAAAATTTATGTGTGTGGATTCCCATCATTCACCAAGCCTGGTGATCAGCTTCATCATTTGGGTATCCTTTTGTATAGGATGACAATCCTGCTCTATATATATCAGAGCTCTCGAGTGTCAAAAGGTATAGTTACCAAGATGAGCAAGATTGAATGTGTGGGAACAAGTTTTTCAGTGCAGTGCAAATTGTGAAGTGCAAAAAAATAATAAAATTGATGCGTGAGCAGACTGTAAATTTTATTAGTGTCAGTCACGATCAAGGGTTAAAAACACAACTCAAGGACCAGTTTTAACAAATAGCTGTCCTCAACAGAAGTGGTCAACATGTTTCAGCACTTAAAGGCAAAAGGTTAAGCCATGTGCTTTCGTCAGGACCTCTAAAGATAATAAAGCTACTGCTATTAACAACTCATCAAAAAGGATATACTGTGAGTATAACGTCTCACAATCCGGAATTCCTCGTAGTATCAACACATTTCTGAAAAATAAAATAGCACAAAACACAAATGATTCTTGAAAAAGAATATCTTGATAGTTCTCTAATTGTATGTGGCTATGAAGTGTTATACCATCACATATACACCCACTCAATGGGGCAACATTCCTTCTTACCTTTATAGTATGGAGGACAAAACCTCGCCCCACCTGGCAACAGCTCAGGATGAAGGAGGCACCGCTCTAAAAAGAAGAATATACCAAACAAAAAATCTTGTGGTGTTTCATTCTTTAACATTAACAACAGAGACAACTGCCTCTAGCACGCGATACACCAAAACCAACATGACATCAATACACTCATTCTCATCATTTAATTATTAAAGGCAAAGTCAGCCCTTAGGGCTTGCAGAGATGCTTTGATACAATATGTGCACCTCAACATGTGGAAGAAATATATAAGGGAACTAATAATAGTTGACAACTATTTAACTCGACCCAGATGTAAAATGGCGAATTGTCTTAAACTTCCGGTCGGGTCTTAGTGTTAGGAAAAACAAACTGTATTTGCCCCCTATATCCAATCAGCGTATGCAGTGAGAGGACGCGCTCTTACCTTTCCGTCGGTACCTCTGACGGTCTTCAGAGCCGTCGGGGAGGTAGCGAGCGGGAGATCGAAGGCAGTTAAATATCCTCGAGTGGCAGTCTTCCGGGTTCCCGGACGAAGTCCTGGAAGGCAATAGGTATCGCGAGACTACGCCGCGAACTACTGGATAGCCTGGGATATGTAGTTTGAGAAGTACCCGCGGGTATAGAGATAGAGAAATTTAAACATATTTGTAAGCAATATGAGGAAAAGCTGTTGTATCATCAAGTCTTGAAGTGAAAAGTTATTAAAAGCCCATCTAACTGCTTACCCGAAAAGGATCCCGGAAAACATGTGATTTTGCGAAACCAAGTACAACGCTACCGAGTAGCCTGGGATATGTAGTTCAATAACTAAGAGCTGGTACGAAGTTATGAAGCTTGAATCATATATGCAGACAATATACATGAGACCTAATATACCATCAAATGCATTGTTGCACCCGATGATATTGATAAAACGTACCCTGCGAATCATATCACATGGGTACATTTATTACGTGAAGTGCACATGCGAGCAGATATCAATAATGTTCTGTCAATGAAGGCACACTGAACAAGCGCGGAGTTCTAAACTCACTAAGATTGATTTCGTAGTTGGAAAAGTAGCCAAGGTAAAAAAACAGTGTGAATACTGAATAAATAAAAAATTTGAGTGAGGACTAGTTGGAATGTCGTCACCTGGTATACCCCCCTGATATTCATATTCATAGATCAAAGGGATTATTATTCTTAGCTGTGTAACATACCCAAGGATTCTAGAGACATCACTCTGCACCAACAATACTAGACAGACCGATATGTAACTGAACAAGGTGTATAGAAGCTATAAATAGGCATATGGGCTTACAAAGAGGACCAAGGTATAGAGTCATTGAGTCCTTGTGTATCACTTTTAAGTCTAAAAACCCATCGCTGTTCTCTAAGGAGTAGAAATTTAGAGATATCTGCAACATGCTGCGGGATGTAAGGTTGTTCTAAAACAGTCCACAACATGTCCTCAGGTTTGTGGTTCAACTCTAAGAAATGGGCCGTTAGTCTCGTAGCTTGTTTTTTGCACCTCACGGTGCTCATATGTTCCATAATCCGTAACTTAACTTTGCGTGCCGTCATGCCCACATAGTTAAGTTTGCAGGGGCAAGAGATCAAATAGACCACCCTCTCGCTGTTGCAATTGGTCATCTTCTTCTGTACCCATGGGCGGTCTGTGCCTATGTCTACTGTTTTGGATTTCTTCGTCATAGGACACGCCTTACAGGTACCACAAGGAAAATGTCCCTGTAGGCTTGGTGTACCCCAGATGGTATCTTGTGTCGCTGTTTCAATGGCACGTGGTCTGGTGTGCACCAATTTATCATGTAAGTTACTGTTTCTTTTAAAAGCAAAAAGAGGGGCAGGTAGATAGTCACCTTTAATATTGAGAATTTTCCAATTCTTCAGAATAGATTTTTTGACATCATTAGACACTGTACTATATGTGTTAACAAATGTCAACCAGGGTCTGTTTGGTATTGACTTCAAGTAGACTTTCTCGATTGTTGTTGCTGGCCCGTTTGACCGCTTGCCTAAAAACGTATTTGTTAGTAAGATATTTGCTCTTGTTCGTTCTCTATTGGTGCATACCCTGAGAACCATGAACTCATGTAGAATGTATGAATCTTTGTTATAAGCCCTATAAAAGGACATGCAGATTTCTATGTACTGAAGACCTCATTCCCCACCCGTAGACGTATAATCTATGTCTGACTTTACTTGGAACTGTAACAAGTTCTCGGTACTTATGATCTGCTACTAAATTACCTTATGCAAAATAAACATTTGATGGCTGGAATGCTGGACAATGCAAACATTCACCCCAAGTCGCAAGGATCTGGGTGTAATCCATCATTCTTTTGCTCACCACACCATCCCAGTTATGACCCAGCCATATGCAAATCAGTCTTGACAGTGTTCCTTATGGGAACAGTCCAGCCTGAACTGCCAAGCCCCGTCCTCCCTGGATCGGAAACAAACATCCTGGGACCGGTTTCAGGGCATCACGCTTCATCAGCCAGGCTAGCTTGAATCCAGTGGTGTAGTGAGCACCGGACCCATGTTTGGGTATACCCTTCCCACTTAGGGTGACATATGCAAAATAATCAATTGATGGACAGAATGCTGGACAATGCAAACATTCACCCCCAGTCACAAGGATATGGGTTTAATCCATCATTATTTTGCTCACCATACCACCCCAGTTTGGACCCAGTAAGTGACTGTATTCCTCACTATCATGTACCCTAGCAAGATATGCTTTATAGTTTTGGCATTGGCGTTTCAGAGTTATAGTGTTCCTTTACCTACACCAATTGCATCCCCAAAGCAGGGTCAGCACAGTACTCCAATCCATGTATAGTCACATCCAGCTCCCGAATAAGTATCCTTTGAACACCCACCGTCACACCCGTGTAGTGTCCTCTGACAACCATTTTAACAGACTCCCTCTCAATGAGCAGAGGACGTTCCCTCATTATAAGCAAAATAGTTTGAGATGGCCTCCCGTAGGCATCATCCGCTAGGCACTGGGGGATAGGCACCACATGGGGATCACTGGCCGAGGTGTCCTCAATCGCAGACCCACTAGAAGTGGGCTCTGATCCGAGATGGTGCGTCCAAGATATTCAGTATGATAAACAAATTGGCAAAGGGGTGCAGGACACAGGAACATGTCCAGGCGGACATGTAGGGTATATAGGCCAGAACAGAGTTCTCCAACCTTTTCTGTAGTGAGAGCTACTTTTGATCAGTGAAAATCATTGTGAGCTACTGAAGGCTAAGCAACTCACACATTGTTACAAGATGGCTCCACATGCATCTTAATTGGCTTTAAGCCTAATGTGCATACAGCCAGATATTATGATTTGAACAAAATATTTAGACTAGAGGCGCTAAGACATGGATTGTCAGAGAGAGTGTGTTCTTTGGGGATAAATGAGCATATGTGCGTATGAATGGGATATATGTGTACAGGTGACTGAGAGACTGTGTTGTGTGTACTTGTGGCACAAGACATGCCTTTGGCCATATGTGTCACTTTGTTTTATGTGGATTCCATAAAACTCATCTTTTACATCTTCTCCAATTACCAAGTGTCACATTTACAAGCACAAAGCATCTTGCTCCCAGTGGCCTATGGACATGGTGCCATATTTATAACATAAAAATACATTTGTTTCAATGGAAGGAATTTTTAAGTGAATAAACATGCTTCATAAAACACTGAGGGGGTTGGCTTTATGGAAAGTGGAGAAAGACATTAATAATTAACGTTTAATAGAAAAAAAATTCTTCACTTTAAATTTCTCCCATTTGAAAAAAGTTACTATTTTTCAGTTATAAATATGGCACAGTGTCTGCAGGGCATTGAGAGCAAAAAGCCTGCTGCATGTAAATGCAACACTTTGAAATGGGAGAACATTAAAATGAAGAGTTAATGATTAAGGTAACTTTTCATTTTAATTTCCTCACATTTAAAAGCATTCAGAAGCATCATTTTGTTCTCATCCTCCAATATTGCGTCGACGAGGACTTTAAGAGTTAAATACTTCACTGTTTCAGTTCTTCACCTTTGTGACCAAATCTGGCCCATACATCTGACTGAGCACTGCTCATTATTAGATTCTTCAGAGTAGCCTGATGATAATAATGTAAACTCAGCCTCCCCTTAATGTTAAAAGAAAAATGTGACCCTGTGCTTATTTTAAAATAAACTAAAGGCTGCAAACTACTTTGAAGGTGTCTATGAGCTACTGGTAGATTCCGATCAACTGGTTGGAGACACCTGGGCTAGAGTGAAAAGAATAATCTTGCTCCTCACCATGTTTTGCCCTCCAGGGATCAACCCCCCAGACCCAGAATCCCCTCACGAGCCGATGTGCAGGAACCCCTGCAAGTGGTGGGGCAGAGTAGTCAAGAGCAGTATCTGCCACACAATTAAAGTAGCCCCCAAGGAACATACTCCATCCCAGAAATCAACCCAGCTGTGCCGACAATCTGGCCAGAAACTGCAGCTGGTCCTGGTTAGGAGTATACACACACCCATTCATCAGAGATCTTCAATTCAGCCTCTCTTCTATCAAAACATACATGCCATCACTGTCCACTCAAAAGAATGCCCGCCCTGACCCAGATCAGGACACCCTGAGCATTGGCAGAGTAACCTATAGCAAACATTTGTCCCCTCCAACACCTCTGAAGGCGCTTAGCCTCTTTGGTGGAATACTGCGTCTCCAGAAACAAGAGCTATATGTACTACCCTGCATTTCAGAAGCTTATGTATCTTCTGCCGCCAGGCGGCTATCCCCATCCCCCCAATGTTCCACGTCATCAGTTTAAACTCACTGTGTGACGTGGACATGTTGACATGGCATAGCCCAAATTCAAAGCTCTTCCCATCACTACTCCCCCCACAAACATCATTCAATACTGGAGAAGTGACCGCACCACCACTTGGACCCATGCAACAAACAAACTCCCATCCCAAGAACAGCATGGCAACGGCCAGCCGTCCAAACGTTGGCATGACGAAAAACATATGTATCTGAAAACTGTTATCCACTAACCAGCAGAAAAGGTTCGGTGTGTGGGGACATGTAAGTATCCCAGACAGGGTGCTTCAACAGCCATAGCGACCCAACAACCTCATAGCCATTCAACCACAACACACCATACCAGAGGCTTATTAAGACAGGCAAAGCTAACAACCCCCATCCAAGCAAGAATCACCACCTCAGGTATCTGAACAGCAAAATAAGTAACATTAAACATGTGAGGGCACGAAGAAACTGTAGCCCACAGCCAGAAGGAAAGCATTCCAAACATCCCAGAGAGGCACATGGTCTCCGTGGGGTACAGCTAGCATGCAAGTCTCTGCCCGCCACTTCCCACCAGTGCCTCTGCCTTACCACAATACAGCTGAGAGTTCAAAGCAAGTAATTCGATGTCTGAAGATTCCCACGAGGCAATCACCACTTACTAGTGGCAGTGTCATTGAAACTGGAGTCCACAGCATGATAATCAGAAGGTGTCCTTTAATTCGAGTCTACAATCCCTTTCGTGTGCGAGGCCAGCCCCTGCCAGCGGCACCGCCGCTTGGTCCTGGTCTGCCTGTGCCCTTGTCTGTCCCTGCACAAGGCCTATGGCAGCCCACACAGCCTCCTTTTCAGCTGTTTCTATGGGCGAGAGTGCCTCTCCGATGTCTCTCCACTGGTTCCCTCCATTCTATACCTGTCCAAGCACTCCCATGCATCTGTAGAGGTTAGGGAGATTTGCGTGTTCCCATTCAATATAACACCCAGCTTTGCAGGGAACAAAAGGGAGTATCTGAGGTCTGCCCTTCAATGCACGCTTAACCTCCAGAAAGGAAGTCTGTTTAGCCTGCACTGCTGCACTGAAGTCTGGGAACAGAGTTATGGTTGTGGGACCTCGCAGGAATTCGGTGTGCATGGTTGAGAGCCACCTGTATTGTCATCCAGTGTTCCAGGTAGGCAACCATGTCCTCTCCCTCTGCACCATCAGAGAGCCACACAATCTGCAGATTACTGTGCTGGTTACGGGCCTCTGCATCGTCATTTCTCCAGAGCCTTGACTCGTGCAGTTAAGATCTGCCATCTGTCGCTGTATGGACCGCTACACTGGTCGTAGCTCCTCAATCAGCACCTACATCTCCTTGACCTTGTCAGCTAGCTTCCGACGATCAGCCTGATACAGGCCCAGGTCCATCGACATGCAGCATATTTGTGCCTGTAGGGTATCTTTAAAATACGCAATGACAGCCAGGATCTTGTCAAGCATTTGCTGCAGGACAGGGGATATCTATTCTATACCACTTCCAAGTGGCAGCCCCTCCGCAGCGGCAGCCCTTCGCTGGTGGGCCTGGGGCACTCACCTTCGATTTGTCCTTCTCTGGGCCCACCAAGTATGGTCCTAAAGTACAATCAACCAATAGGGCCCTTTCCAGAAAAGTAGACCCGACCTTTAGAACAAGCAGAGGCCACCCTCCGGCTGTCAAAACGATCCGGTTGTCCGGAGATTGCACGGGGCAGCTGTATCCACTCATATAAGTCCAAATAGGGTATCACTGCATGCCCCGTATCCCCTCTGCTGCCCCTTCAACAGATTTCCGGAGGTCAGGAAGGGGGAGACAGTCAGGATCACTCAATAAGGCTATGTCCCCCAGGGTTTACTCCCCTGCTAGGTCGCAGGTCTCTGAATCAGGAGCCCAGGAGCCTCATAAGCACATCTCAGTAAATGTTCTTGCTCCACGGTATGCGAGATGCCCCTCCTGAGAGAGGGGATCAACAATTACCAGTCTACAGTGCAGGAGCCCCCCATTTGTTCCTGCAGCCCCCCCCCCCGGGCCACACTCCACTAATTTGTGGCTTGTTCACCTCTCGGCCCCTCCCGCCTGTGCCTCCTGCCCCCCCCAGGTGCTGATCCGCACTCCGAAAGAAGTTTACATGGGGGGCCCCCTGGCCTTACAAGCTCACCGGGAACCCAATGGGGCCCAGCAATACATTAGCACAGTGATCCGCTGCCTACTCTGTGCCGGCAGGCTGGGCCTCTCCCACAGGCCAACAACCGCTGCCCAGGGATTGCTATACTGCGTCACACACAGGGCCAATGCGGAGCTCTAGCCTCATGCCTCTGCCATCTTCCCTTTGCTGGCCATGCCCCATCAATGCTATTAGTAATGGCAGACAATCCATCATCTATGTGTCTGTAAATTATATTTATAGCATTCAAATGCATATTTTGGACATCCAAAATAGATTTTTCTATCCGAATAAATACCTGTCATAAGGGTGCAGCACCTGGGACATTGTGTGTTACTGTAGGCCATGCTCTTTATCTTTATAATCTTAGGCTACTACGTTTTCGGATGCACAAATTTGTTCTGCATCATATAGGCAGACATACATGTGAAGAAGGTCTTGTTGTTTGTTTTCAGGGTGGCACTCTTCTTTCACAAACTGTAGCAGGACATGCAATGCCCATTGGTGAAATAATGTCAATGATGGCACTATATTTAACCTCTACATCATCCTAAATTTTCTCCTCAAGGCCCTCTGATCTGTCCCAATATCCGTAGTGAAAGGATGTAATAATATACATTTTAGTTAAAGATTTGTTTTGGAATATACCGAATATGTAATTTTAAGTACATACTTGCATACATATGAAAGCTAAATTTATTTTTCATGACAAATCTCATTACTTAGTCGTTTGCTTAAATGCAGTATTCCATGTTGTATTTCCACACACTTTGTCATTTATTAATTATTCTATATCAGCCATATGGATATGAGAGGATTGAGCTGTATGTTTAATATATTCAATTCAATTCAATTCAATTCAAAAAAACTTTATTTCGGTTAGTTTTAACCATAAAAGCACATAGAAGTACATGTACAGTTTTTAGCAGTTCATTTGTATTTATATACTCTAAAATGCATCGTCTAAAACATCAGAGGGGAGAAGACAATATATTAAAACTCTAACAGGCACATGCATCATCGGTACATTTTGCGATTCCTTATTTGCGAAATTTAGGGAATCGCAAAGACGGAATCGCAAAATGGAATGCATCATTTTTTTCGCAAATTTTATGCGATTCGGTAAAAATCGCAATTTTTACTGAATCGCATCAAAATTCAAATTCTTATTTGCGAATTCGCATTTTTGCGAATTCGCAAATTGCGAGATCACACACATGATGCATCTCAATACAATTACTGCCAGGAAGCTAGGGAAGCAATCAAATGCACCTGATTCTGCATTTGAACTGCAGGAGAGACTTCTGGCAGTTGGAGCTGTGACTGTTGGTAGTGGAGGAGCCTGTTTTAACATCTGAAGCAATGGATTCTGAAAATTTGTCTGAAGAGCAGCATGCAAGGAAAAGAAAAGTGAAATTTAGTGAACAGGAGTTAGAGATTCTTATAGAAGAGGTGACAGCGAGAAAGGATCAGTTGTTTGGCAAGCAGTCCCTTAAGGTGCCTGAAGGGGTGTAAAGGAAACTTTGGCTGGCAATACAAGCCAAAGTTAATGCAGTAGGAGTAGCACACAGGGACATCACCAACCTGCAAAAAAGATGGTATGATCTGCGCAGTCGCGCAAAAGAAAGACTTGCGACCCGCATGAAGTCTGCCAGAAAGACCGGTGGAGGAACTCCCAAAGACAAGCCAACTACACCCCTTGAGGACCTTGTTGAAGGAACCCTTTCCACAGAAGCGGTGATTGGATTAATAGACATTGACTCATCAGAGCTTCCAGGAACTTCACAAGGTAAAGATGCTTTCTGTGTTTTTAGATGTAATGTTTGTCTCTGCTGGCCATTTCAAACTACATCATAAGTGATGTTGGTTTGTTTCACTATCTGCTTAAATGTTTAACCTATGGATGTGAGAGCAATAGTACTTTTCCAAATAGCTGCAATGCATCATGGTACTTGTAGTTTGTTCTTGACATTTGCAGAAAACATTTGTTAATTGAGTGTATTTAAAAAACAACATTATATATAGTAATAGGCAACAAAAGTAGGCTGTAAACATGTTTTGAATATACAAATGAAGTACTTTATTTAATGCAACATAAAGTACATTTCACACATAGTAACCACATTTCTGCACTCTTTTAACCATAGATGCAGACCTGGACACAGATTTCATAGAGTTTGCTGAGTCTTTAACTGAGGATTTGCTAAATTCTGTTGAAAATCATTCTGAAGCAGCCTCACCAACAGTCCAGAGAAGTAATCCACGTCACATAGTACGTACCAGAGTCAGACAGCGATGTACCACAAAATGATACTGTTCAAGTCCAAGTTACTCCACAAAACCCTGCTCCTCCGCAAAGACAGCTTGGCAGACGTCATAGATTGCAGCAATTTTTTAGGCGCAGGACACGTCATGGGCAGCGCAGATCAAATAATGATGATGACACCAGTGCCAGTGTGGTGGAATTGAAGCTTTTAAAAATTCAGCGACTGCAAGGAAAATACATTAGGATCATTAAAACCAAAATAAGTAACATGAGTGATGATTTCAGTGCCATCAGTAGTAGTTTAACACAAATGTCTTCAGTCATGGAAAATGCCCATGTGGTGTCCTCTCAAAAACTGGACCGAATAGCAGCTTCCATTGATTCCATGTGTGCAACAATGAAGGCACAATATTTATTTTAGTCTAAAAGGTCAAAACTGTCAAACATCTCTATGCAAACATGTAGTAGGGCAATGACTAGAATGTGCATGAGCACAGCACAGCTTGTCAAGAATGCAGTTGCCATGCAGAAGGGCCTGACAAAGTGCTGTGATGATGTTTCCAGGGGAATGTCCTCACTCATGACTTTAACAAATAACATGCAAGTTGTGAGAAATAGTGAAATGCCTGTGGAAGAGGAGGTGAGTTATGGTGGGGCAGATATAGCAGAGCAAGGGAGTAGTAGTCAAGTCGTGGAACGCCGCAGCAATAGGAAAAGTTCCAAAGGAACCAGCATGACCAAGGGCACTGACAATGTCACAAGTAAAGCCTTAGGGGTGAGAGGTAGAAGGAAATAGCATGTTTCAAAAAGTGACATGATACATTTGTCATCATAAGATTTATGCTTTGCAAAAGTTTATTACAACACAATACATGTAAATTGACTTTATCAAAGAGCCATTATGATGTCTACATTTTTTTAAAATTCATTGCACATTAACCTTAATAAGCAGAACATGTCACAAAAATATAAGCATTGTAAGTGTCATACCTGTATTAAAAGTAATGTTGTGTGATCTCTGCCCTCCTTCTCCTACCCTCTGCAGCGTCTGGTCCATGTATTCTGGCTTGGGGTTGTTGGGTTGGTTGTCATTGTTTTGCAAGACATCCTCAAAATCCAATTCAAGTCCTCTCTTAGTTGCTACGTTGTGCTGCATGGCACATGTTGCAACTATCTTACAGCAAACTTCAGGGCGATATTGTAAGGCACCTTCTGTTTTATGTAGTATGCGAAATCTAGATTTCATAACTCCATAAGTTCTTTCAATGACATTGCGAGTTGAAATATGGGCATGGTTGTACTGTTGCTCTTTGCGAGTAGTAGGAGTCAGATAAGGTGTGAGTATGAATGATCTGACACCATAAGCACTATCACCTACATTACATGAAAAGGTGGAATAAAAATCTATTAGTGTTAATGGTAAGTATTATTTCACTACTTAAATTTATTTCCATAGAAATCACTTACCAAGCAAATAACCATCACCAAATTCTCCAGCCAGCAGTCTACCATGATTAGCACTGTGTCTAAAAATGTAGGAATCATGGGCACTTCCTGGGATGCTAGCAACTAGATCAGTGATAATAATTTTGGAGTTACATATAGCTTGAATGTTGAGAGAATGGTAACATTTCCTATTGCGGAAAATGTACTCATTGTCAGAAGGAGGACAAATAGGAATGTGTGTGCCATCTATGCAGCCTACGACATGTGGTAAATGTGCCAAGTTGTAGAAGTCTAACTTGGTTCGAAGCAATTCCTGCACAGTTGTAGGGAAAGTAATGTAATGCCTTATCCTTTGCAACATAGCATCTAGAAAATTATTAAAAAACCTAGACAGTGCGATTTTTCATGCATGCACTTTTTTGTATTAAATATGCGATTCCTTATTTTTAGCGATTAATTTTAGAAATCGCAAAAACTATTGCGATTCCTAAATTTGCGATTTGGACTTTAACATTAATGCATCCCAAAATTCAATTTTGCATTCGCAAACCGCCAATTTCTGTGAATCGCACCGTTTGCGAATGCAAAAACGAATGATGCATGTGCCCGCTAAACTTTAAATAATCTTCAGATATTTAAAAATTTTAAGAATACATTTGATGATCCACTTGGTTCCCTGAGTCTCTACAGTAATATACAAATGTGCCATCCTTAGCTAAGCAATTTCCTTCTGGTAATCCACATAGAAAACAAGAACTTAGTTACAGCGGACACTATCACTGGATTTGTATCAGACTTCAGAATCCTGAAGAAAGCTAGATAGTTCCTGATGCCCAAGTTATTACACAGCTGTATTATCCACTTTCTCCGTATGGTTGAGTAGGCCGGACATAAGAGAGTAACGTGAAGAATAGTTTCGTCTTCTGTTCTACAGCCTGGGCATAAGTGTACAGGACCCCCGTCTACCTGTCGGTCATAGAGTAAAGGGGCAGTGTTCCATATCTAAACTGTAAGTACAGCTTCTTCGCCAGGGTGGGTTGGATTACATCAATTTCCTGTTCAAAGCTGTAGGATGACTTATAATTCAGGAAGGCATCAGTCAAACTCGTTGGTATAGCTGAATGGAATGTCTTCCTGAGATTAAAGTCCTTTATAGTGTTGGACAGTGTTTTCTTAGAAATAGCTGAGCAGGATGCCTCAGGGTTTGACCATAAGTTTTCATGTCCGATCAAAGTGAAGGGCTGCCTTACAAAGGATAGCCAGGGAGCGGGCGTGAGGCAATGGCATCAGCAATAGGACTAATGTTCAAATCCAACCTGAGTGGAACAAGTGGGGTGTTTCTGGGCAAAGTTAGAATTTGCCTGATAAAATTGTTTTCTGTAGTAGTTAACTCAGGTGAAGGAATGTGCCCCCAAAGTTCCGCCCCATAAAGGGATGATGACCTTGCTTGAACTTTGAAGATTTCAAGTGGGGCACTAACTATTTTGTAGGCACAGTTTTTTGGGACTTTTAAGATCCCCCAGTGGTCTGAATTAATCTTAAATTGGCCTTGGCCATTTGTGCGCCCCAGCCCATTCTGTTGTTTAGGGTTAAACCTAAATAGTCAAAAGTTGGGACTCTTTCTAGTGGTCTGCCTTCCATCATAGGATGGGGACAGTTAGTGGTATAGGCGTTAAATACCATGTACTTAGCCTTATCAATGTTGACTACCAGGTTTCTTTGATTACAAAATTTAATGAACTGATTTAAGACCCTCTGCATGCCCATGGGGGATTTTGAAAGCAACAGGGTGTCGTCCGCAAACATTAATGCGGGAAATCTCTGAGAGGCCAGTTTCGGGGAGTCAATGTCTTTAGTGGATAGTAGATCTTCTATGAGCCCGTTGAGGAAGAGGGAAAAGAGGGTTGGGGTGAGCACGCAACCCTGCCTGACCCCCTTCTCGACAGGGAAAGGCCCCGTTATTTGGCCATGCTTTCCATAACGTACTCTGGCAAAAGTACCATCGTGGAGGAGTTTAAATTGGTAGCATAGTTATGGTGGAACCCCCATGGATAATAAAATAGACCAGAGTTGGTTTCGATCCACCAAGTCAAATGCTGACTTTAAGTCCACGAACGTTAGATATAGGCTTCCCCGGTCCAGAACAACGTGCTTCCAGTGAAGAACCTAGAGCCGAAATAATTGGTCGGTTGTGGACTTTTGGCCCTCAACTCTGCCTGGAGGGGGTTCAGAATGTTGTTGTCATTAACCCAGTCCAGTAAGCGTTGTAGGAGTAGCCTTGCATAGATTTTCCGGCTTACATCGATAAGGCTGATCGGCCTATAATTTGAGGGTTCGAGCGGAGAAATGTAAATGGGTCTTATCTCCGCCCCCAACCAAGTACTTGGGAGAGGTAGGCCCTGCAAAATTGCATTACATAGTAGTAGTAAATAAGGGGCCCAAACTACCGGTTCCTCTTTGAAAAGGTCACCTGGAATCCTATCTAGCCCGGGAGCTTTGTTGGATTGCAGGCTGTGCACAGTCAATAAGTACCTCATCCAAGGTGAAGAGCGGTATAGACCACGTGGGATCCGCGACCAGCAGGGTTAAGGGGGCTGCACTTTTTAGTATTGGGGGGAAGGAGTAAAGCTCTTTAAAATGCAGAGACCAAGATTCTTCGAGAATATTTGGATCAAGCGAGGTCCTGCCTTCTGGTTTCCCGGTGTGGACGAGGTTCCAGAAGGTCCGGGTATCTTTAACCTCAAGTGCAGATCTTATGGCGAGTCATCGTTCTTCTTTCCACTCTGTTTTTGCGTTAAAAATCATTTGCTTGTAAGCGCACTTGGCTTCAGTCACTGCGACCGGCATACCTTGTTTCAGTGCCCTGAGCAGTGCGTGCTTCGATTCTCTACAACCCCTATTGAACCAGGGGTGTTTAACACTCTGTATCTTAGGTTTAATGGGAGCTATTTTATAAAAGGAATTCGCCAATAGTGCGGTAAGTTCCTCGTGTAGTCCTAATAGGAGCCTTTGCGCATTATTTTCAAATGGGAGAGCCATAATTGGGTTTGCCCTTTCTAACAGAGGAATTAAACTCAAATACAATTTGCCCATCTCTTCAGTAGACTTCTTCATATTTGCCCATCGGATTCTCCTCCCACCTTGGATTATTCTAAGGTCACTATTTTCATACGTTTCACTACCCTCAGTGGTCAGGTTAAAATTCGTCTCAATTGACAGGGGGTTATGGTCGCTTTCCGTGCGACTATAGATGTGGAAGTTGAGAATCTTAGGCCAGAGAGACGTACTAATCATAAAGTAATCGATTACAGAGGTGCGCCCCATTCCACTATAAGTGGAGTGCCCTGGGCTATCCCCCTGGAATCGCCCGTAACACGCTCTTATAGAGAAGGAATAAGTAATGGAGATTAACTGGAGAACCAGGGCTGACCAATGCTTTACTGGATATATATTCGGGTGCGGGACTAGGCATGCTTCGTCCTCTTCCGTTGAGATCTGGGAAACACCAATGTTTAATATATATTTCTACTTTGAGAGGTGATACATTTCTTACGTTAGTGATTAGTTGGACAGGACACTTTTTCTATTAAGCATGTATGCTGTACAGTGTCTACTTTTGATAAAGCAGAGAAAAAATATGTTTAAACTAAAAAATATTGCATTCATTCTAAGGGACTGCAAATCCCATAACCATGAAATTCAAAACATATCTTGTACTTTTGTAATTTGACTCTATATAACTAAAAATGTTGATTGAAATGTCATTTTATACTTCTAACTAGCAGCCCGTCCCGACGCTGTCCGGGGATGAAATGTATTGTGTGCAATGTTTGTAATATTACAATCTAAATTATTGTAAGATGTCACGGTATACAAAATTTTTGGTTTCATTTGAATGTGGACATAGAATAAATTGATTTAGCACATTGCCAGACCTAGAGAGTGCGACATATAACTGTCGGCGAGTGAAATTGAGTAATGTAGCGTGATTGGGCGCTTGTGAAAGCCACGCCCCTTTCTTGAAGCCTGCCCCCTGTGACAACGCCGAGGCTGACAATGTGCCGGCGAGTGAATTCCGCAGTGTTCTGATTAATGTAGCGTGAATGGGCGCTTGTGAAATCTGCGCCCCTTTCTTGAAGCCTGCCCCCTGTGAGAACGCTGAGGCTGACAATGTCCCGGCGAGTGAATTGAGTAATGCAGCATGATTGGGCGCTTGTGAAAGCCGTGCCCCTTTCTTGAAGCCTGCCCCCTGTGAGAACGCTGAGGCTGACAATGTCCCGGCGAGTGAATTGAGTAATGCAGCATGATTGGGCGCTTGTGAAAGCCGCGCCCCGAAAGTCGCGCCCCTTTCTTGAAGCCTGCCCCCTGTGAGAACGCCGAGGCTGACAATGTGCCGGCGAGTGATTGTGCGCTTTTGAAAGCCGCGCCCCTTTGTTTATGCCTGCCCCCCACGCTACTTTGACATGCCCATCGCCTGCCCCCCACGCTACTTTGACACGCCCATCGCTGACAGCAGAACGCCAACACCCACAAGGGACTACTTTACCCCTAAGGTTGTTTGACCTTTGTAATGTATATGGTGGACAGATGTATAGCCTATGTCCATCTACTGCAACTCCCCTTTACAATGCTGTATTGGGTGTTGTGATTGGTGCTGTACTTCTTGAGATTACCCGCCTCAAAGGTTTCAGCTCTCTCTTTATAATAGTAGTATAGATAAAGGTATATATTATTTGATGCACAACATAAAACATTTTTTTTCTTTTTTAGCTAATAGCCTGAAGGCGGTGGGAAAGTTCAGACGTGTCAATCGACGTTAGTGCTGACACAGCCTCTGATATCAAAGTACTCTCAATTGCCTCATCCAAAGGGCTGGGTGGTGGCAGTGTGGATGGGCTCCTCCAGTTCTGCCAGCTTCCATCCTCTGACTTGCAAGCTTCTCCTTTGTTCTGGAGCACAGCTCACACCACCGTTTTCTAATTTATGCAACACTGCATGTAGAATTATGTGCTTCTGAATTTGGTTCGAGATTTTTTTGTGTGTGTGACTTTTGGAACTGTTAAAGAATCTTTACCAAAAAGCTGTTATTATGGGTCTCACATTTGTCCACAAGTATTTCTTTTTCTTCACCAGAGTATGTCTGCTTTCTTTTCCACCCTGCCTCCTCTTGTTGACTTTACTGACTTACCATTCCTATTGGCTGAAGTAGTTTGGATCCCCCTACGTCTTTCCTGGTTGCGCCTCCTGTATTATTCAGTGTGTTTGGAACAATGTATTTCCAGATTCTGATGTTATCGCTGTGTGTCTGTGAGATAATCGCAAATTGCAAATGCGACTGAATGGCATTTTTGCAAATCGGTATTTTAGGAAAGCAAATCTTAATATATCGCTATTTCACTCATGTTCTCAATAGTATATTATATTTATTGATTCACATAATGTGCCAATAAGATCATCTGTGCCGTAACATTTTTGGGGGAGCCCGCTAACCCTAGAAGATCTTGAATGCCTCATGATCATGCATACAGGGGTCAAAGCTTACGGTGGCTGTCATTCAGCCAGCCTAAGCTGGTCCAGCAGAACTGGATACTAGCCTCAGACATAAGGCCAGAAGCTTTAGGCATGCTAATCACAACAGGAAGACTTTGAGTGTTTGGTATCACTCTGGCAGAGAAATGGATTTAATGCATTGGGGCTAGGGCTGCCCTCCTACTCACTGGGACACTAGTCAGTCCAGATAAAGGAAAAGGAATGTAAAATGTGCCACCTCTCAGGTCCAGCATTGGCCGGTAACTGTCTTAATATCCACACTCATGTACAGTACCCTGGGACTCCATATTTCACACCGCAAAGCATATGCACCATCCTGTAATACAACCATGCTCTTCATTGTGCATTGCATTAGGACACAGGCATGATAGGGCTAAAGACCAATTTAGAGGACATTACATGGACCTTTACATTGGTTGGACTGGAAGGCATACTAGGTAGGTCCTCCTCACCAGCACAGGTAGAAAGTCGGCAGTGATTCTCCTTAAGCGTGTCTCCTCTGTGAGTTCAGCCTTTAAATGTTGGGTGAATGACTTCTAAGAGTTGGGAGGTGAGGTGGGTAGTATGTTGGTGGTCGTATCTATGAACCATCTTAATTTTTTTTAAATCCACTTGTCTCACTTTGCATGTGGTTGTGATGAGAACTTTTTTATTGGTGACGAGGGTCATCGGACCCAACCACCCACTTTTCGCCCCTCCTTCAGAATTGTTTAATGAGTGACGTCTTTAGCTTTTCAGAGATTGTGATGGGATTTGTTACTTTGATCAGAATATTGTGATCTGTGGCAAAGTCTTACAGAAACATAACGATGAGCTGAGCAGGGTTTTATAGATTTTAGCAGACAAGGGTGTAACTGTCAGGAGCAGTAAATGTGAGCTGAACAGTTCAGTATTGATTATTTGGGCCATTGCATTTTTTTAATGTGTCTTGAGACCCAAAATGAAACTTTTTTGAAAGCCATTGATGAAGCCCCCGAACCTACTAACAAGGACCAATTAAGATCATTTTTGGGGCTATCTGAATTGCATTTCAAATTTGGTTCCTGTTATTTCTCACAAAACCTGTCCCCCTAGGGACTTACTCCTAAAGGCGTGCTGTATTAACAGGAGGAAAATTATTATAATCTGTTTGACAAGGTATGCAAGGATATTGTAACTTCTCAATCAATAGTTCAAACCTTTTGATATCAGCAATATTAGTAATACTTTTTTGGATGCTAGCAATTGTGGTCTTGGTGCTGTTTTTATGTAAATGAGAGAAAATGGTAGAGAATACAATGTTGCATTTGTTTACAGGAACATGGGGGCTGAGCACACATACTCAACCATTCAGAAGGAAAGGAAGTGCTGGCATTTGTGGTGGGGTACACAACACTTCTGGATGTATATTTGGGGGTATCAGTTTATCCTCCGCACTGCACAAAACCCTCTAATTGACCTACTCAGCACAAAAAAAGAGGTAAAGCCAAGCCTAGAATTGCCATGTAGCAATACTGCTTACAACAGTATTGTTACAGCATTGAGGGTGTTCAATGCAAAAGGAATGCTGTGGCACATTTCTTGTCCAGAATGTCTATGAATGATGTAAATGGTATGGAATGTGCTGATGGTAAGAGGGTGTTTGACGCACCAAATTGAAGACATGAAGGGTAGGGCCCTTGGAGAGGATGAATGAAGGGAACGTTTGGAAAAGGGTGAAGTTCTTAAGAATGTCACGCCATGGATCATGCAGACGTGGCCCAATTCCAACAATCTGAATCAGGATGCCAGGCCCTATGCACAAATTGCTGAAGAACAGGTTGTGTTAAAGGTTAGTTACACAGACTGGGACAATAAGTTGTTTCAATGTCCTTGAGGAAAAAGATTTTGGAGTTTAGAGGGCCACATAAGCATTCGAGCAATTAAATGAAGGGTGAGCGAAGATTTTTCTTGACCTGGAGTTGAAAAGGCTGTAGAGTGTTTTATAAGAGACTGTGGGCCTTGAATTTAAAGTGACAATCCCAAGTCACCTTGCCTTCTCCAGTCGCCACAGTTGATATTCCTTCACCTGGTTGAAATTAGCTTTAGACATAGCTGTACCTATAAAAGTGTTGGAGGAAAATTCCAAGTATTCTACTTCTAAATTGCAGGTCCAGATAGCCTGAAATTAATTTAGAAAATAGAGTCAACACCAGCACTGTTTTTCAATTTTTGCAAAGGGAGTTCATGAGAGAAGGATACCCTAATGAAATCGTCACCGACAATGGCACCCAGTTAAGTTCCGAAGAGTTGAGAAATATTTTTTGCACCCATGGAATGAAACGTACTAGGATGTCTCTATACCATCCGGAAGGAATGGTCATGTTAGGCCTTTTAACCACACCTTAGAGGATCATTTACAACTAGTATGGGCAAGCAAATTGAGTTGGAGACCTGTTGTGGAAAATATGTTGTGCGACTACAGGACAACGCCCAATGTGTCTACAGGTGTGTCGCGATTTGTGCTTCTAAGAGGGCATGACCTGGTTACAAACTCAACAGAGTGTGAATGGAGCAGTATGCTGTTGGTACTTCACGTTTGTCAAGTGTAATTGATGGGAGAAAAAGGAGCAGTGTGAGTATGAAGATTCTCATGAGAAAACTGATTTTCGGAATTTAGAAGTGGGGCGTTGGATCAGGATTAGGAAATTAGGTTATGTATCAACGGGTGAATCTACGTTTATTCATCCTGTACAAATTGTACGTGAACTCCCTAGGGTTGTACACGCCGGTTACTGTAGAGTATGCTACAAGGACAGAGTTGCATAACTTGCATTGGTGCCTTGGGGTACATATTCATGTTGGATAAGAGTCCGTTATTTAGAGAAGATAGACTACACAATAAACACATACAAAGTTGCAGGCAAATACCAGCGCATTTCAAGGAGTATGTCATGAAATCATCTGTTTTTAGTGTGCTAAATTTTCTGTTAAGCTATTGGTGCACTGGCAATGTGTTACACAATGTTTTACAAGTGGACTTTTCATCTTTTAGGTCTGCCATTATTTCCTTCAACCTATTTTATGTATAATGTGCGGTTTCTGTGCAGTTTATCCTTCTGAATCCAAATAACTGACTAACATATCCACCACTCAAATTACTCTCATATTTCACTATACTAATTCACCACTAATCCTTTATGGGTGCTGGAGTAGCATGCTACTCACCGAAAAAAACACTTCAACACCTCGTCAGGGGTAGTAAGCGCTATATAAATGCAATTACAATACAATACAATTTTCCGTTTATAGTTTATTATACCATTCATCCATAGTTTATATTATTTTCATGTTTGCAAGTTTTGTTCAGATATGCAGTGAGTCTCCTCAAGCATCCCTCCTCTGTGAGGTAAACCTCTGAGTGTTGGGGGAACACTTGTCTCATCCTGCAAGTGTTTGCGGTGAGTACCTTTTTAAAGGCCTGTCTCCTCACAGCATGTGCACTGCCACCACTGTGAGTCTCTGCCAGCCCAGACATTCAGGACAAGCTATTTTCTGTAAATGGGGTGCATTTTAGGTGACCATCTAGGCCTAAGAGTCTGACTCTAGAGTCTAATTTCTTTTTCCCGCTGGAGAATGGTCAGGGGGCTCATGTGATTGCTGAGCTCACTGAGGGAAAGAGTTTGCAATACGTTACAGCCTTGGGCAGTTTTGCTCTCCAGAACAATGTAAAGGACCTTCATTGCAACACCTAGGAATGGACATCTGCCCACCCAGCTCATTGAAAAACACCAAAGAATTTTTAGTTGAACTTCTCCACAGTGATCTTCAGCAGAACCAAATTCATTTATTTTTATATTAAACAACTTGATGAAATCTTCACCAGACACTATTGCATCTCTACTACCCATACACAACCCACTGGCAGATCTTTTGCAATACAGATGGCAAATAACAATAACAACTAAACGCAAACCAAGGGACGGAGGTCCCCGACCCACGATGGAATGGAATCAATGCTCAGAAGCACTCCAATGACATGCTACCAGTACATGGGACTGTTGATAACGTGCCTCAGGGAAGGTAGCATTACTAACCTCTCTTCACGCAAGATGCGCATACCCCACAGAGGTCGTCCCTACAAAATCTGAGGTGTCAGCACATTAAAAGGTGACGCAGAAATGAGCAGATGTGAAGCTAGTCTTTTCAAACATCCTGTGGGGTTCACATAAACAATAAGTTATGTCTGGAATTCTTTGTCAGAAGGCACTGGTCAACCCCATCCTCAATGCCTCCTTGAGGGAGGGGAGGGTCCCTAGTTCTTGGAAAAGAGCGATGGTGATCCCCCTCCTAAAAAAACCGGGTCTCGATGCCGAGGCTTTGGCCAATTATAGGCCAATTTCGCTTCTTCCGGCGCTAGCGAAGATCACGGAAAAACACGTCCACGGCGTCCTGTCGAGCTTTTTGGAAGCTAACAATCTGCTCCATATATCCCAATCCGGTTTCCGTCCTAATTTTAGTACGGAAACGGCTCTGCTGGAGGTTACTGAGATCATCAGGGAGAACCTGGATGTCGGCGGCAGGGCCATGTTGGTCATGTTAGACCTATCGGCGGCTTTCGACACCGTCCCCCATAAGGCGCTTTTAGCTAGGCTGTATGAAATCGGCCTTAGGGGGACGGTGCTCAGGTGGTTTACTTCCTTCCTTGAAGGCCGCCGCCAGACGGTCTGGGTTTCCCAGAGTTCTGCCAAGATGCCGCCACTGGGAGTCGGGGTTCCACAGGGTTCTGTGTTGAGCCCCACGTTGTTTAACATCTTTATGTCCCCTTTGGCGGCCTTGGTGGAGGCATATGGGGCCCAGATCGTCTTTTATGCCGACGACACGCAACTCCTCTTCACCTGCGGGAAAGACCAAGAGTTTGATGGAGAGAGAATTCGGGACTGTCTTGCACTGGTCTTCGACTGGTTCCAGCGGAACAGTCTGAGGGCCAATTCAAGCAAGTCTGAGGTTCTATTCTTTGGTTGCGTCGCCGATCCGGAGTGGCAGCAATGGTGGCCACCCGACATGAGCCCTCCGGCACAGTCCTCCTTGGTGGCCAAAAATCTGGGTGTCAAACTAGACAACCAGCTGTCACTGAGAACTCATATTCTTGGTCTAGCCGGCACCTGTTACGGAATCTTGAAAATGCTCCGTAAATTCCTGCCTCTGCTGTCTGAGGAGCACAGGAGGATTACTGTGCAGGCTCTTGTCGGTTCAAGGTTAGACTATGCTAATGCCCTCTTTCTTGGCCTCCCTGACTACCTGGTTCAGCGCTTACAGGTGGTGCAGAACTCTGCCGCCCGGGCTATTTTTGGCCTGCGCAGACGAGCTCGAGCTTCCGGGCTGCTTCAGGCGCTACACTGGCTGCCTATTAGGAAGCGGATCCAGTTTAAATCTCTGACTTTGATGCATAAAGCCTTGTTTGGATCAGGGGCTGGATATCTGCGGCGGAGACTGGCTCTCTATCGACCAGTCCGCTCCTTGCGCTCGGAATCTCTCTTTAAAGCGGTGGTCCCGCGGGTGAGGAAGGCCCGCGTGGGAGGGCGTTCCTTCAGCTGCAGAGCTCCCCAGCTGTGGAATTTGCTTCCTCTTTCGCTTCGCAGCACTGCTAATTTGTTCCAGTTTAGGAAGAGCCTGAAGACCTGGCTTTTTAATCTCTAGTTTGTTTGCACTGTTTATTGCTTTTATTGTTTTCCTTTGTTGTTCCTTTTTATCTTCGCTGTGTTGTGTTATTTTTACTCTGAGTGGCAGGTGGAAAGCGCCGGGACACTCATCTTGAGTAGCCGTGCGCTATATAAAAGTCACATAACATAACATAACATAACATAACATGGCATAAGGCTGCTGTCGATGGCTGATGGCCAATGTGGACCACCCCCTGGAGGTTGAGAAGGTTCCTACCCAGTGCCCGGAACTCGCCTCACCAGGTTTTTATCCCTACAGTGCTTGTTGTTGGCAGCATGTTGCCCATTTAAAGGCCAACACCAGAGTTAGCGGGAAAACGTCGTTTACAACGCGGTGTTTACACCGCACGACCTTTACCAGGCTGCCATTACAACGCTAGTCGTTACTACGACTTGCGCCGGATGGCGCTATTGGTTAAGGAATATTGTAATTTTATATTCCAACACCTTCCCTACTGTTACGTGGACTGGTGTTGGAATATAAAATTATAATAATCCTCAATCCGCGCCCTCCAACGCAATTCGTTGTAACGACTTGCCTTGTAAAATCCACGATGTAAAGTACCGCGATCAAAATGATCGCGTTGTACTATCATACATCCTAGTTAGCGAGTGAAGGGTCCTGTGAGCCGCATTTCAACTCTGCGCTCATGCCTACTGGGTGCAGGCAGTGATGGGACCTGCAATGGCTGCTGGCGATCTGCTAGTCAGTGGCTTCATGAGGCTCAGTGCCAAATCTTCCTAGCCGGAGGTTCTGAAGGCCCACCCCACTCTCTAAAAGACCCCGTGGATCCTTTTGATTGATGGGGTAATCTCTGCTTCCTGTCAACCATAGGCTAGGCAGAGCCTTATTAGGGCAGAACTAATTCTCTGGAAAGTTCCATACCGTTCATGCAAAATCATTTCCGGCAGGCCTCTCCACAAAAGCACCAATTACAACATAGCAATTCTGTATATCATCTTGTACTTGGCTTCAGGCTTAACCCCTTCCTTGCTTTCTGACTAGAATATTATGTTTCCTTCTGGGGATTGCTTCAGATAGCTGGGCTCTGTACATGTTCGAATCATTCTCTGTTCACTATATTCACGCTTCACCTACTCTGTAGGGAAGATAACCTGGCTTTTTAGATGTATGTAGCATGTGTGCAAGGGAGAAACTGACATTTTGACCTGTGGGAAATTTGGGCAGGCCCCACCTGGAAAATACAACTGTCTCTAAAATAGAACTTGAAATCATCGCTACCTATGGGCCCGTGGAATCAGAGGGCCAAATGTATTTCTTAAGGCCGCAAAATCCCGCAGGAAAGGGGATGGTTTTGGTTTGGGCCACAGTTTATAGTGGGAGCGACTTGCTTTCCAGTTTTGATCTCGTATCGTAATCTAGGATTGACCCGCCAGTCAGCAGGAGGCTTTGTCTTCCATCTGGTGAAATTTATGGATGGAACAGAATGTATATGGTTCTGAAAATCCTTCATTCATTTGAGAAAATCTCTGGTGGTACAAAGTATTAGGTTCGAACTCGGATTTAGCAGTACTTATGAAACAGATTTAGGTATCATCATCAGATGGACCTATGGAATTCTCACTACTAGAAACTTCTTGTGACAATCCAAAAAATGTGTCCCTTCTTTCTTCACCTAAAGATTTTGCTCTTAGAGAAAATATTGACTTCACACTTGCTCAGCTAAATATAACAATGAAAGCTCTTTATTATTCTGAAAACATAACTCCAGTAGAAACAATAATTAATAGAGCTGTCCTTAACTTTAGTTATACTGTCGACCTAAACAACGGAGCAAACAAAATAGTGTTTGCAACACATTAAAGATACAGCATATATAAACAACCACAGCTCTGAACGAGCATGTGTGGCAATCATCCTTTTCATTGACCTCCTTAAATCTGAGATCATGTGTGTTAACTCTACTATAGTAGACAGGCAGATGGAAGGGGTCACAAAATATCATGAAGGCACCTGCACTTTGTGTTAGCGGGGTGTTCAAGACTTGCAACATGTATTGTTTGTTTGCCCTGCACTTAAGTTATGTCAATACCGCTATTTGAGATATATGTTCTTAAGGAATACTGTACTCCATACAAGCTCTACAATTTGTCTTGTTCATGTCAGCTCCTTCTGGGTGATATCGAACATTTAAATTGTTTAAATACATTTCTTCGAACTGTATTAATTCATTATTTTTAACTTAGTATTCACAACTGCAAAGGTGCACCACAAGTTATAATATACAATATATATTATACAATCAATCGCGTACGATGGTATTCGTTGATTTTCAAATCTTTTATTTCAAGGGTATAAATGAAGCACCATACAGCCGACGCGTTTCGTCCCACGCAGGGGACTTCTTCAGGGCTGTTAATTAAAACACAAAAAATAGAAAAGATATATAAAAACACATTTAATAGACAAACCATTTGCATATATCTACATCAGTGGTACAACTCCTATGTAATGCAATTCTATATTTATTATTTGTTCTAATTAAAAGATATGCCTTGAAAAAATGCAATAAACAAATGAACAAGGCATAAAGTTGGCGATTCTTCCATATCGAATCAATCATAGTGTGTCTAGATGAAAGAGTTTCTATACAGAGATAAAAACTGATCGATAGACAGCTTACAATACCGTTAATTGGAGGGCATTGCCAATATTCCAATTCCAACTAGTCCGCCTAAGACACAATTCAAATCATGCTAATTATAATTTACAGAGGGTAATGTGCATTATAATAAATCATAAGTTAAAGAATTTGGAGTGAAACTCAGCGAGGAGCGCTTAGATCAAAAGTCAAGAAAAGAGAGTCAAAGATCAGAACACTTAGTGGGGCTAGGAATAAGTGGATAGAGCAACAAGAATAAGATTTATAAAGAGGGGGAATGCGGCAGGGAAAAGATGTCCCCATGGAAGGAGAAAACAGTCAAGAGCAATATAGGTCTGAGAGTGTATACCTTAGATTGTTTGTAATAACTTCAACAAAAGATGATTGCTAAACGATAAGTGCGACCCGTAGCACCTCAATTAGCGCGAAGTTAATTTCTCATTTATTCTCTCTATAGAGCATAGGGGAGAAACAGAGGAATTAGGAGAGGGGAGTGTTTATCAGTAACTAAATGAGGTATCAGGCCAGCAGCAGTGGAACTCTCCACACTCAAGGCCTGCTTGCTCATGTCTTCTTCAGAGCCCCCCTCTACACTCTGTAGGGCCGGTAGAGTCAGGACTTTAAAAAAGGATTTAAGTGAGAGAGTTAACTTAATCAGAGGGGCCGGACCTGTCTACCCCTGCCACCAGAGCTCTTGCTAGGTAATTTTGCAGGCTTCCTAATTTTAGGATCAATGGCTCCGACAACTACGACCCCACCAGACAGACATCTCTGTCCCTTAACTATATCCTTCAAGATGGTAGATTCTAACACATGACTTACCATTGATGCCGCTATGGTCCTGACACATAGCGTATACCTCATGGTCTTACTGCCAGCCTTACTAACAGTCTGACTGCTCCTATCTGTATGAGTGGGGCGTCAAGCCCACTGATCATTTTCTGCAGCCTCCCAGCCCCCCTACCTCCACCTACTGCTTCCCAGAAGCTGGGAGCTGCTGCATGTCTCTGAATACACCACTGTGGTGGTCATCAATCTGAACCTGCATAAAATGATTGTACTTTGAGACAGTCCTCAGACCCGTTTCTGTGGGTTGTACTCCCGGTTGAAGTGTTTAATTAAACCAACTGTTTATGTTTTGCCAACCGCCTCTTGTCTGCGTTTTTTCAAGGTAAATTCATATTCGAGCGACTAGCCCATAGAGGGTGCTGCACTTCCTGGCTCTTCAACACAATTTACAGCCTTAGGAGTGCTTTAAAATGCATGTAAATCCTGGGGAGGGCCTAATTCCTCTGACCCTTTTGAAAGTTTCTTTGAGGAGAGCTGCTGCACTCCTGCAGCCCCCCCAACACTCTCTTTTTTGGGCCCCATAAGCAGTAGAAAACTTTGGGCGAGAAATGCCTAGAAGGGCATTAAGGGGCACACCCTCCTGGGAGCCTCAATACTTAATTAGTGGCTCTGGCCACAGTCTTTTGTTGTTTCTGCACAGCCTCACGTCACACAGATTCATTTTCTTTATGGCTTCTATTTTTGGTGGGGGGCCTGGTCTCACCCAGGCACCCCCCCATGCCTCTTCTCTTTAGTGGCATCTTGATGAACCCTAACCGGCTGCCCTGGGCGTCTCCCTGCCTGGCAGTCTCTATTGTTGCTGGAGTTGTGGCCGGCAGCTTGTTCCTTCCCTACACACTTCATGCAGGCAGGGTGTATCTCCTTGCACGGTGACTGCCCCACTTCTCTCAGACACAAGCTAAGGGAGTGGGTGCAAGACTACTGCCATTGCAGTCCGAGGCCCGTTTCTGTTCTTCTTGTGGGTGGGGGGCGCTACAGAGCTTCCCCATCAGCAGCATCGGGGCCCTGGAGATGGGGGTCCCAGGCTCCTTTTCTTCTCCCTTGGAGGAGCAGAAGGCACTCCCCAGTTCCTTGTCATGGTGGAGGCCCGGATATGGGGTCCCAGGTCCCCCTTGAACAAAAACTGGCACAGGAGTCAGGGTTCCTGGGCCTCTAGTACCCTCGATAGGGTACCCCATGCAAACTCCTCCCAGGGTTCATAAATCGAGAAAATGATTGCATCGACCTCTGGGCCCTGGGCCACCACCATGGGGGGGGGGAGGGCGGTTATCAGACTAAACCAGCGGAGCTCAATGCTCTCCGATCTTTGGTTGGGGGTGTCAAAGGCCAAATTCTTATTTTTTCCATATCTCTGGCATGTTGGGTCCGTTCTCACAATCGTGGGCTCATTTTGTTCCTGGTGGTGAGCCCTAGCAACCTGGAGACTTTTCCTCAGTCCTCCCCACAATATTCAATGAGCTGGTACTAGTGGCTCCCTGCACCAGTATTTCTCCTTTTCTTGTCTTCTGGTGCTTCTCTCCTCCTGGGCGCAGAAGTCCAGTTCTTCCCCCAACTGGTCCTTAGAGGACATAATGGGATAAGTTACACTGGCCCTAGGGAGAGACTCACTGGTCCTAGGGTCAACTGTAGTCAGAATCCTTAGTCCAGGAGGGCATCAGGGGGATGCTCCCAGTTGTCCACAGCTGCCGTCGTCCAGTCTCAGTGTCCAGCTCCAACAAAAAACACTTACTCTCCCTTGTGCAAGGCTTTTTAAGCAGGGGTGGAAGTTCTAGAAGCCAGCCCCTGGTCAATCCTAGGTTACTATAAACCAACGTTTGAGGAAGGGTCCTAGGGCTAGAGAAATGACCCAAGCAGACACATGCCCTAATACTACGTATTCACACCAAAGAAATGTCTGAGGGTCAGTAAAAGAATGAGGGTTCCACTATGTAAACAGGAGTGTGACTAGGAAGATAATTAGTGCAGAAATGTGCAATAAACAGCACTCAATTCCTAAATTGGAAAGAGATGCCCATCAGTTCCCATCCGGTACCGCCCTATTCATCATCTGGGCTCTCCATACCCAGGAGAGAATGTGTAGTCTGTCACTAGATATTATGATGATCGGAAAAACTATCGGACTTATACCTTGCCGCGGAGCCCGGAAAGTAGCTGGTGAATCGGGCCTGACTTTCTTCCTACTCACCTGCATGGTCGCACCACGTTGCGTGGTTCGGCGGTCTATTGCCTTGCTCGTCCTCCTGACACCTTGACCACTGCAGGGCTCTAGCCGCATTCTTTTCTCAAGCCTAGGGTCTTTCCTCCGCTGGCCGACTCTGTAGCAAGCCACATCACCATGGGGAAGTCGGACCCCAAGCAGTCCAAGATAGCTTTCGAGCTCCGCAGGTCTTCCCGTCAGGACGGTGCGGGCTCGGAGGCGGCAGACTCTGCCAGTGCCCCTGACGCTCTCCCTGGCCGCGACAACGATCTCAAAGCTATAATGTTGGAGGTGAAATCGGCGGTCTCTGGGATCGCCTCTCGAATGGAACAGCTCTCGGTTCGCCTCGACTCGGTGAAGGCCCGGGTGGACTCCCACGACAATAGGCTCCTTCATGTTGAATCCAGGGTCTCCGATGCAGAGGACGCGGCCACTCAAGATCGACAGAAGCTGCTCCAATTGGAAAAAATCCTGGCGGTCATTCGTGAAAAGAATGAGGACTTGGAGGCGCGCTCCCGCCGGAGCAACCTCCGCCTTACGGGCCTTCCCGAGTCCACCAACATCTCCAAAATGGAGGATTTTCTGGAGGAGCTACTTAGGGAACTCTTTGGGGATGTCTTCTCATCCTTCTTCGTGGTGGAACGCGCACACCGGTCCCTGGGCCCCTGTCCTCGCCCTGGTATGCCACCCCCCCATCATTGCCAAGATATTGAACTTTTGCGACCGAGATGCCATCCTCCGGGCCGCCAGGGACAGGGGCGCCATCACGCATCAAGGAAATACCCTCTCCTTCTACCCCGATTACACCGTGTCCGTGCAAGCTGCAAGAAGAGAATTTCTGCCAGCCAAGCGAATCCTCCAAAAACATGATGTGTCTTACTCCCTGGCCTATCCGGCGAAACTGAGAGTCCGCCAGGGCACCAAGTTGCTGGTATTCCCCGATCCGAGGGAAGCGCTTGCCTTTGCCAAACGCCTTGACAAAGACTCTAGGAATTCCCCCTCGGGATCATCCCATGAAACCACCAATCAGCTAAGTGACAATGACTAACTGTCCAGGCCGGTCACTGTTTGTATTTCTTGTTGTTTATTGTGATTGATATCGGACCTCTGTATCCATGCTGATCTGTTACCGCATCTCTCACCCCTTTATTGTCTGCGAGTGCCTTAATTAATGCGAACTGTGGGTTGCTCATATGTGTTGCTTTACTAGTCCCCGCAGCTGTTATTGGGCCATGTATTCTCCTTTTCTCTTCTTTGCTGTTTTGAGGCTCCTCTTCAGACCCGCTGGGCATGTGAAATGTATGTGTTACACTTTATTTTTCAGGAGGCTGCTTTTTGCTCTTAGCTTGGCCACCCTGTTGTCTCGCAGGGGTGTCCACCGAGCCCCGCCATGCCCTACCTGGGATGATTCCCACATCTTTGTTTTTGATTCCTGATCCAAGTTTTGGGTTCCCAGGGTGGGGTGGGTGGTATTCTCAGCCTGATTGGGGGGTTGGAGTGGGTGGTAGGAGGTGGGGTGTGGGGAGTTCTGGGTCAGGTCCACTAGGTACGGACCTAGTTTTTCTGGTGGGGTGGGGGTGGGGGAGTGGGGGCGTTCTCCACATGATGTTTTGGTTTTGTTGTATCGCTGTCTTGTTGCTGTTCTTTTTTCTTTGTATGCTCCAATGCTTATATTGTGCCATGTCTGATCTTCTGCATCCCGTGCTCGGCGAGACACTCGCTGCTCTTTTGAATCTAACTAGTCATATTTATTCCATCCCCAGCAATGCGCCCTATCTGCGGCCCTGTCTTGTTGCCTCAGTGACGGAGTGCATTTCTTCAGCCCTGGCGCTTTCCTTCTGCTGCCTCGATATGCCCTTCTCCCCTCATCGGCTGTGTCACGGCGGTGCATTTCTCATACCACCGATCCTCTTGCTTCCTGGCGCAGGCGTCTGCCCTCCCTGGTCTGGATTCAGCGCCCTTTGGACCGCCACCTGTCCTCCCTGCCCCAGAGGGGTTCCCGCTCCCTCCTGCTGGATTGGGGGGTGGGACACGATTGATTTCCCGGCGGATTCCCCCGCGCTCCACGGCCTTTGTCTCTTCCCTAAATGGCTAACAATACGTGCTGGACTTGGAATGTCCGTGGCCTTAATGACTTCCGCAAAGCCCGCCTGACCCATGCCCACTTGCAGCGCCACTGCGTAGATATTTGCTTATTGCAAGAAACTCACCTACTCCCTAGCTCGGTATCCAGGCTGCATGCGCGTTACTGGGGGGAGGCCCATTCCTCTACTTATTCCTCCTACGCCAGGGGGGTTTCAATTCTGCTGTGCTGAGGTCTCCCCTGGCAGACTTCCAATGCCCTAATCGATCCGGAGGGTAGATACGTGTTTCTGCACAGTCTCCTATATGCTCAGCCGGTTACAATCGCTGCGGTCTATGGCCCGAACTCTGATGACCCCAATTTTTTTCATCACGTGTGGCATCTGATCTCCTCCTGCAGCCCTGCTGCTGTGATCTGGGGTGGGGATTTTAATATAGCCTTTTCCATTGCGCTGGACCGCTCGGAGGTCCACCGGTTCCACCCGCGGGCTACCAGTGCTCTGTCCTCTATCCTGACTGATAATTCGCACTTCGACGTTTGGCGTCATCTCCGCCCGGAGGCCCGTGAGGGGACTTGTGTGATGGGTGCGCGCGGCTGCTGGTCGAGAATTGACCTTTGGTTAACTTCACCTGATGTTTTGTCTTGGACGGTCGACGCCACTCACATGGCCCAAACCCTATCTGATCATGCGCCGGTTCAACTTATCATCAAACCCCCCTTCTCTCAGCATCGGGCCTTCTCCTGGCGCCTTTCTCCCAGTGCCCTCAGGGACGCTGTATTCTGCGACGAAATTCAGTCCTCCATCACTAATTTTTTCGAGCTCAACGTGGGATCAGTGGACTCAGCTTCCGTCCTCTGGGAGAGTTTTAAGGCATACATTCGGGGGGAGTGCATATCTAAACAATTGGGCGTTCTCAGGTCTATTCAGTCTATGCTAGCTAGGCTGGAGGGAGAGATACGTGACCTGGATGCTGCTCTGTTATTGAATCCTGGTCCTGATGTGCTGGCGCTTTTGCGCCAGAAATACACCGAATTTTCTGACGAAGCTGGCCTCGAACTCTCCTTTTTGAGCAGAGAGGGTCGGGCCCGTCGATTTGGAGAGGGGGATCGCCCGGGGAGCACCCTTGCCAACCTACTGCGCCCTCCCCGGGCTGCGTCCTATATCACCGCCCTCTGCGACGGGGGTCCGAATCGCACCACGTCCACTGGGGAGAAGTGCGCCCGGTTCGCTGCATTCTATTCTGATCTTTACTCCGCCGGCCCTCCCCCCACCTCGGTGGAATTTGACCAATACTTTGAGCCTATTGCCCTGGTATGGTTAGCGGACTATCATCGGAAATTCCTGGACGAGCCTTTTTCGAAGGAGGAGATACTGGCGGCAATAAACAGCCTCCCGAGTGATAAGGCACCGGGCTTTGACGGCCTGCCAGCTTCCTTTTATAAAACGTTTGCCGCTCATATTGTTCCGCATTTAGCCGCCATGTACAACGAATCGTTTGAGACGGGCAGATTCTCACCATCCCTTCGCGAGGCCTCGCTGACCCTCCTTCTCAAGCCCGATAAGCCGGCGGATCGGTGTGATTCTTATCGCCCCCTTTCCATTATTAATATAGAAAACAAGATCTTCGCCAAATTAATCGCGTCTCGTCTCTTATTATTAATACCCACCATTGCCCTCCCGGATCAATCTGGCTTTATCCCCGGCAGGGCCACCTCCCACAATCTCCGAACCATTTTTTCCGTTTGACACCAAATTAACCCTGAGCTCTCAGCCATGGGGGCATTGCTCGACGCCACGAAGGCGTTCGATACCCTGGAGTGGCCTTTCTTATTCTATGTTTTATCGCGCATGGGCTTCAGTGCCCATTGTTTGCAGAATATTCTTCTTCTATATACTAACCCCACAGCCCGGCTCCGTATCAACGGACTGGTGTCTGATCCCATCGCCATATCCCGCGGAACTAGGCAAGGTTGTCCTTTGTCGCCTATGCTTTTCGCGATCGCAATGGAACCCCTAGCTGCTCGGCTGCGGCACACCACACCCACAGGGGCATCGGTGTTTCATCTCGCTCTCTCCTGGTATCCATGTACGTGGACGACGTCACTCTTTATGTTTGCCACCCCCAGGACAACCTTAGCCCCCTGGTGCGGAAGGTCCTTTGGTTCGGCGGACTCTCTGGAGTCCAGATCAACTGGAATAAATCTGTGCATTTTCCCCTTACTGACGCCACTCGTCCTTTCGCGCCTGATTATCCCTTTGAGTGGGCTTCTGGCCCCACGCGTTATCTATGGATCTGGTTGAGCAGGGACCCAGACGAGCTCTGGTGCTCCAACTTTGGCCGCGCGGTGGATTGGTTTGAGTCCAGGATCCCTCAGTGGAGCCGGCTACCGCTATCCCTGGCGGGCCGGGTTGCTATAGCTAAGATGGTAGTCCTCCCCAAATTTCTCTATTTATTTTCCAATATACCTATCACCCTGACAGCTTATTTCCTCCGTCGACTCCGCTCGTTGGCGGTGTCGCTGGTGTGTGCCGGGCGGCAACCCCGAATTGCGTATGAAATTCTAACACGTCCTATGTCGATGGGTGGTCTGGGTGCCCCAGATTTCAGAAAGTATGCTCTTTGCGCTCAAGCCAGCTTCCTCCATTTCTGGTTGCATCCCACCCCTTAACAACCCCATGTCGCAGTGGAATCGGACGTGGCCTCCCCCTGGCCCCTGTCCACGGCCCTCTTTGTACCCGCTGTCTGACCCCGGGCAGAAGTGAATACTGTGGAGATGCTGCTCTGGGCATGGTCGCAGCTGAGCCGTCTCGCTGGTCTCCCTCTGCTGTCCGCCAACGCTGCACCCATTGTTGATCACCCAGATTTTCCGCCCCTGCAATCCTCTGCTATGTCTCGCCATGCGGCGTCCCGAGGCTTTAAGACTATTGCGGACCTATAACCGGACGACTCCTTCTATTCCCTACCGGAGTCCCCATCCTTGATGGACACACTCCTTTTCTATCAGCGGCGCGCCACCTTTCGGAAACTGCACCCAACCTTTCCGCCCCCGCCTACTTTCCCGGCATTAGATTACGTATACACTTTGGCTTCCCCACGTAAACTCGTTACCAGATTGTACGCCCTTACTCTGCAGGCCTCTACCGTTTCCTCGTCTCATGCGCGCGACGCTTGGAGCGCGGACCTCGGAGTGGAGATTTCGGACGCCGATTGGCTTTACTGCTGTAACCAGACCACTAAACTGTCCCCCGAATTATCGGCTGCGCTTGATCCACTTTAAATTTTTACATAGGTTTTACCGCACGCCGGTTCATCTTCACCGCTTGGGGCTATGCCCGGAGGATCATTGCAGGCGCTGCTCGGCGGCAGACGCGGATTTTGCGCACCTGACCTGGCTCTGTCCTAAGGTGCAGGGGTTCTGGATAGAGGTCTGTTCCATTATTTCGGCCATTACCGACACGGAGGAACGTCCGGATCCTTCCGTTTGTCTTCTTGGTTTTGTGAAACCCTGTCCCGATGCCTCCCGCCGGCTGATCGCCATGCTCCTGGTGCTGGCTAGGCGAAGAATAGCTATGTGCTAGGGCCGTCGTCCCGCTCCTGAGGCCGCCGCCTGGCTGGAGGACGCTTCCCATTGTCAAACGCTCCTGTCTGAATTTTGGGACCTGATGCCGGCCAAGTCACGCCCGGTTGATATTTGGGGTCCCTTGGTGGCCTATCTCCTCTCCCGTGCCCCATCTGCGGTGCTGCCTCCCCTGCGCTCCTTACTGGCCCACGGCCCACGGCAGCCGCTGCTGATGACTGCGCCTGACTGCCCTCTCCTACCCCGTCTTTCACCGCGCTGACAACTACTCCCTACCTGGGCTGCCTCTCCCGCGCTCCCTGCCGGCCCCTGGTCCGCGGTGGCCGACGGTGCTGGTCCCCGGTACCCCTGTCTGGCATGGCCTCGACCATCCCTACGCCTCTCCCCCTGGGGTTCCCGCTCTTCATGTCATCACTCCGGGAACTCTCCTCTTTTCTCTTGTACTCACCAGGCTGCACAATACTATCAAGCTATTGTTTTCATGATTGCTTGCTGAATATTTGTTAACTATTGTAATAGACATGGACTTGCTATTTTGTAACTTGTCACCCTACACAATGCACGGATGTGGAGCCTTCTTTGGCATTGTTTTGTTGTAACATGTATGCACTATAAAACTGATAAACAAAATATAATAAAAAAATTAAAAAAAGGTTGTAGTCACTTTAGAAATGTAGTTGGCCAACAACTATGTTCTTCCACTTTTGGGGATATGTTTGTATTAGCATGTCCGTTCTTAACCCCCTTCTTAAATTTTCCTATAACCATCTCATTTTGAGGTAAGTATTCTCCATTTTCCAGCCACACACTTTTGTCTCTTGCATATTTAAACCAAAATGTATACCTACATTTGTAGAGATCCCCTCCACCATAGTACAGAAAAGATAGGTGAGGTGGTGCTCTCCGCCTGTATATTTTTGTAAGTAGCATTTTGTTTTATGTGAGTAGTTCTACTGTAGTACTGTTGGAACGGAAAAGTCCCCTCTATGGTGACAGTGCATGCCTGCCCTCAGATTCTAGTTGCATAAATATCTGGATCCTTGGAACTGATTTTTGGTCATGGGTAAACACAGATCATGAAGGACCTAGGTTTCCCTCATGGTAATGGGGTCTTATTGAACCAGGAGGGGTGCACTAAGCGCTACCATCATATTAGTCAAGGGCTACCGCCCTTGTCAGTGATTAAGTGACATGAAAGCAAAGTTGCCAGCATACCTGCTTTGTGTTTTGTTTGATTTGCACAGTGAACAATCCTTTTTACCTGTGTCACTGGGTGGTGCCTACCAACCCACTCATGTAAAGTACTGCCTGCTGCTGTGCACTTAACCCTTTCACTGCTAGGCCTTTTCCCCCTGTGCTAAGCCTTTCTTTGGCTAGTTGGGGTAGTTCGCGCTTATGCCCCTGTAACTTTTTGTCCACTTTTTTCCACATAAGGTATCCATGCCAAATTTGCGGCCTTTTTTTCCAACATCATAGAGATTTTAAAAGTACCCAGAGTTTGTGGATTTCCCTGGAGGGGATCCAGAAATTAGCTAAAATACAGCTAAAGTTTGTTTTTTGGGGGAAAAATGGGGGGAAAGTGCTACAGAGGAAAGTGTCTGTTTTTTTTTATTGCAAATGGTATTAACAATGGGTTTGTGGTGCTGAATTCACCATCTTCCCAGCAAAGGGACAGGCAGACTTTTGTCAGAAAAACCAACATTTTTTACACAGTTTTGACATTGTACAGGGACATAGCCTATCGTTGCTACTTTTTGGGCTTTCATCCTCATTCCAGTTAGTGGTAGAAATGGGTGTGAAAGCATTAATGGATCCTGGAAAGCTATACATTTCTGAAAAGTAGACAATATTCTGAATTCAGCAAGGAGTAATTTGTGTAGATCCTTCAAGGTTTTCTTATAGAAACTAAAATCAGAAAAATTGAAAATAAGTTGAAAAAAACAACTATTTGTGCCAACGTTTTCACCTGCAACTTCTTCTAAGTATGACAGATTTTTCAAAGCAATGCACAATTACATCCGCAGGACAATTCTGGTTGTGGGGATATATAAGACTGGTAGGTTCACTAAAGCAACCCAGACCCAATAACTGAGCTGTATCTTGCAATGGTTTTTCATTGTGTACCGGGTATATAGTAATTCATTTGGTAAAATATAAAGAGTGAAAAATAGGTATCAAGGATACCTATGTATTTCGGAAATGGGAACAAAATATAGAGTTGAGAAGCAGTAGCTATTTGCACATCTCCAAAATTGTGGGTACCCATACTAGCATGTGAATTATAGGACATTTTTCAAAGTGATTTTTTTTTACACATTGTCTTACAAATGCATAGAAAGTCAATAGGTAATAACAGTTGCTCTTCAATTCTGTCTTCCCCTGAGTCTCCCCATAAAAATGCAACGCGGACACACCACATTTTTACAGTGAAAACAGACCCTTTTTTTTTTTACAAAGTGCCTAGTTGTGGATTTTGAACCCTAGCTCCTCTGGCACCTAGTGAAACCTAGCAAACCTATACATTTTTGAAAACTAGACACCCAGGGGAATCCAAGAGGGGCCTCATATTTCTGTGATGGAAAGTTTTGGCATCTGCATGGATCCACACAATTCCACCGCCTGCATTCCCCAAAGTCTTCCAATAAAAATGGTACCTCACTTGTGTGGGTAGGCCTAGTGCCCGCCACAGGAAACAGGCCAAAACGCAACGTGGACGAACCACTTTTTATTATTTTTTATTTTTATTTTTTTTATTTTTGATAAGCCAATATCTAGTAATATACTGTTACATACACAATAACAGGAGAAAAAAAGAAAGAAACACAGTATTTCGGTCAGCATACAGTTCAGGAATAACCGAAGGAGAGGGACCAAAGCATGAGAAAAAATAGGAAATACTACATATAAGACTTCTATACAATCATACAGTCTGACTGATCAGGCACTTCAATGTCTCTATAAATAATATACATACATACATAACACTTCTTAGAAACCAGAGAGTTAGAGAGCAGAAACGGGAGAGACAGGGCATGCCAAAAATCAAAAAGCATATTTAGCCCGTAGTGAGCGCCAGGTGCTCTACTAAAGACCCCAAATCTTGATGCCCAATCTCTGTTTCTTTCATCCTTTAAGGGCATATGAACTATGTTCCAGATTGCATATGGCATATAGCTTTCCTCTCCACATTTCAAAGGGTGGGGGTTCTTTTTGCCGCCAGAGTGATGCTATGCACAGTCTAGCCACTGCTATAAATATTAAATACCTAAATGTATACATCTCCCGAACAACCAGTGCATCCTCCAGATCTCCCAGAAGCATAACCGTGGGTATAATCACAATCGGTGACCCTGTTATCTCCGTCAAGAAGGCCTCCATCGTATTTATCAGCTGTCTCAACTCTGGGCATGCAAAAAACATATGCAAGCTGTCGGCCTGATCCATCCCACAGCGTGTGCACTTACCCTCATTTGACCCACCCCATTGTGCGATTTTAGCAGGTGTGTAATATAAATTAAACATAGTTTTATAATGTTGTGTTTTTAGAGTAGAGGAGATCAGGAGATTATCAGCCACTGCAATGGAGTCTTGTAAAATATTCACTCCCTATGATAGTCTGGTGTTCCATTTTAAATTCTGTACCTCCAAATCATCACTTTGTGTTTCTATGAGACTTTGATATAAAGTGCCAATCCTTACATGCCTCCTGATTGCCTCTAACAGGTTACTTTTTTGTAAATAATCCCAGATCTGTAGGTATTTAAAAAAATCAGTTTTGGGAAGATCATATTCAGACATCAACAAGGAGTAGGTCCTCATACCCCTATTATCCACTAAATCACCCAGGGTCAGAATTCCCTTTCATCTCCATCTGGCCATGGTGGTATCAGAATGAATGGGCGGAAGCAATGCTGAGAAGAGGTGCTTAAAAATTGAGCTTACTGATCTGTAGGTACCTCCGAACCTGGAGCCACGCCTTATACGCAGCTTAAACCATCTTGAAGTGTTTTTTTTTTTATATTAACTAGGCTCGAGATTTTGAAAAAAGCTCCTCTCTGCTTTTGAGCACATTAGCATTTAAAAAATATGCGGGAACTCTTCTACCTTAGTCTCTCCTTCCCCAATAAGCAAAATTCCCATTTGTTGAACTAAACACGCCCAATAATAAAACAGGAAATTAGGTACTGCCCAGCCCCCTCGAGATCGTGGTAGGGTCATACACTTCATTGCTCTGGGAGGTTTGCCTTGCGCCCACATAAAACTACTACATATAGATTGAAGTATTTTCCAGGGGGACTGACCTAAAATAATACAAGATCTTTGGAAAAATGTTCATTTTTAAGACATTACATCTTCCCACCATTGATAAATGTCAGCCTTCTATTCTAGCTAGATCCCTTTTAATTTGCCAAACCATGGGATCCCAGTTTGACAATACCATCTTATCCAAGCATGCATTAATATGGATCCCCAAGTATGCTGCCTCCTCCGTGGCCATAGAATCGCTAAAGAATGCTTGGTCAGTACATACTACTTGTGACTTAGCTATGTTTAGCTTATAGCCAGATCTTTTCCCAAATGGAGTTGCTAATTGTTCAATCTCTACCAAGATCTTGGCTGGCTCCGGCGAGACTACCGCAATATTGTTTGCATACGCTAGTATATTCACCTGTTCCAGCCCAGCTCTCACCAGCTGCGTATTTAAGCTGTTCTCCAATAGGTTAAGGAATGTAAAAAAAAATGTAAATCCAGGTTTTTTAAAGCACAAACTACTCACCCTTAAGGGTCTCAAGGCGCTGGGGGCCATCGTGAAAATTAAGTGAGCCACTGCCCAGAGTCACATGGTGCTGGGCTGATCTGCCTCCAGAGTCGGGGATCAAACCGTGAGCCCTAGGCTCCGAAGTCAGCTGCCCTGGCTGCTGCACCACACCTCTCCACTAATGGCTAATATAATGAGCAAAGAGTAGCGGGGAGCAGGGACAGCCTTGTTGGGTACCCCTTGATATTGATACAAGATCAGATTGAAGCCCCATCGCACATGTTTGCGCCGCAGGAAAGCTATACATAGTTCTAACCACTTGAATTAAATCTGGCCCCAAACCCTCCCACCGCATGGTTGCCCATAGAAATTCCCAAGAGACACGATCAAACGCCTTCTCTGCGTCAAGTATCACTACTCCACATGGAGCTTTTTGTAGGTTAGCAAATCCAACATAGTGACCACCCTACTAATTTGATTGACCGTGCCTCTTCCTGGGATAATTTTTTATCAAGAACACAGGTCCTAAGCTTAACAAATAATTATCTGTAAATGACAAACATAGACCTAAATAAGAACTATGGCTTGTTTTTCTCCAATGTCCAGCCGGACAAGGAATCGTTTATTTTCAAAAGTTATTAGGGATATTGAAATACGTGAGACACGACATGAGTCAACAAACTGGGTACAAGCCTGTACCAAGTAAGGGGTAGGAGTGATAAAAGGAAAACAAAGAATAAGGAAGGTTGAACAGGCAAAAGAGTTGGAGCAAACGGCGGCTTACAATACAATGCAATCTTGTGCAAGCACGCACCAACAGTCACTGCAATAATTCTATACAATTGTAACATGCAGTTCTGTTAAAACAGTCGACGTGACGTTTCGATCCCTAGCTCCAAATACTAACTGGGATCATCTTCAGGACTAGTGTTTTATGCTTTTGCCTGAAATGTTAAAAGCCTGTGGAAATAAACAGGAGGAGGAAAAGGGGACAATTTAGATGTAAAACGATCACAATAGGAAATTACAACATGTCATCCATTTTTGCGTGGTTTCATCAGTGACAGGGTGATAAAGTGAACTTCAGGGTAGTGACAGTTGTGAAATCAGTGTCTGACTACGACAATGATAGGTCCGTGCACGGGTGGGTTGGGTGTCAAGTGATCTGTGCGGGTGTGCGCTGTGGGCAGACAGAGCCTGTGGCTGACAGGTTGACCGCTACAAGGAATGATAGTGCTCGAGAAATTAGATCAATGGTATGGAATGGTTGCCCGAATGAATCTGTGAAAAACCGTGAGTGCATATCGGCGAGAAAGCGGCGGATCGGTAGGCCTATTGCCATTGTGCCTTTGTACAGCTACTGTGGAACAAATGGGTTGTGCCGCTAACGTCATGATAACGCAAAATTGGTACGGCCCGTTTGTGGCATTGAACCGCTGACGCGTTGTCGTGGTGTCATTCCACAAGTAAGTATAAAGGAGCAACTGGCACCATAGTGTTGCGAGGGTTGCGTGCTCAATTGGGTAAAAGCAACCAAAATACATACTGCTGACCTGATCACGATTAACATAGGGCGAACATGGGGCGTCTGGATAAGAAGCCTTTACGGTGAGTTGAGTCACCTGTAGGTGTAAGGAAAGGTAGGATTGTGAGGTCAGTCAGAGAATGGAAACATGACGCGACAGAGGTTTTGGCAGAGGATTTACCTGAGCATGTCCATGCGAAGCCTGTTAAGGCTTCCGTGCATAATTGGGCGGGACGACAATAATTCTGATCAATGTTCCTCTTCCTAGTGTGGAACCTGTTGGGACAAAACAGGCCAGGAGGAATTGTATAACGGAGGAGGTGCTAGTTGGGGGGGGGCCATGCAATGACGTGGGTATTACCTGTGTCATATGGGCTGGGGCCCATAGAGTTTCAGAGCCTGGAAATTGTGTACGGGGCGGTTGCGGGATTATGCAATCCGCTTCCCTCTGATCCTGTGAAAAGTAAGGGGGATTCAGTGCCTAGAATTATAGTATGGTAATATTGTCCTTTTATCTGGAAAGCAGGGCCTTCATTGACAAGGCAGGCATACCTCGATGGGATGGTGTGTCCAACTTCGTCCCGTCCGTCCTGCTCGATGCCAGTTGACTGCGGGCACGGAGCGAGTGGTCTTAAAGTGGCATTCACTGTTGACAGTAAAAATAGTCAAAGGACTAATGTCAGTAAGATGCCAGAGTGGGGGCCATTTTGGAAAAGTGAGTGAGAGTGAAGTGGTGGAAGGTGGTGGCCATCTTGGAGAGGGTGATGGAGTGTCCTGGGTGATACATGAGTACATATAACATGACAATTAGGTGCAACAGATATATCGAACCAAAAGAATAGTCAATTTTGATTAACGAACATTATTTGTAACATAGAATGGATAAAGTCACTCAAGCAGGCAGGGGTCCTTTTGTACAGTTGGCCCCTCAGGAATCGAGCAGACATGAGAGCATTGATCGTCACCACAATGTGTTTCACAGCAAGTTTGTCCAATCTTCAGATCTATTTAGTCCGATCTGTATGGAGTTGAACTGAATGATTGACTTAAGCTCCTCTTTGTTTAGCAGTAATGTCATATTGCCGCCTCTTGGTGGTAATTTGAGTACTTTTAGAACTGTCCACTTTAGATCATCTTCAGTGTGTCTTGTGGCTGCACAGTGATCAACCAAGGGGGCGCTCAGGGTACCACATCGGATGCGGCTCCTATGTTGTCCAATCCTGGTTCGGATCTTTTGTGTCGTCTGTCCAATGTAGACTTTCAAACATGGGCACTGAATCAAATAGATCACATTTTGTGTATTGCAGTTCGAGAAGGAGTGGCTGTGGACAGTGATATTGTTAAATGTAAAGCTTTTACCTTCAATTGTTCAACAGTTGTTACATCCACCACATTTTGAGTGACCAACAATGGGGGACAGGCCCCATACAACATCAAGAGTAGAGGCAGTGGGTGTGCAAGGTAGGGCTGCCCTTACCAGATGGCCTTTGAGGTTCTTGCTTTTTTTGAAAGCAAAGAGGGGTTTGTCAATATTTTGGACGCCTGAGTTAATAATGGGCCATTGTTTGAGTATTGTTTTCCTCAATTTGTGTGAAATGGGCGAGAATGTGGTAACGCATGCGATGCGTTTCAAGTCCTTTTTTGGTTTGGGAGTTAGTAGGACTTCTCTCGGGCAGTACCAAGCTCGTTTCGAGGCGTTCTTTATGATCTTTCGGGGATAGCCACGTTCCTTAAGTTTAGATGCAAGAACTGCTGCTTCTTGGAAGTAGTCGTTTTTGCATGAGCAGTTACGTCTTATTCTCAGAAATTGAGAATAGGGCAAGGAGTCCCGTAGGGCCCTGGGGTGATTACTGTTGTAGGCCAAAAGGGTATTCTTTTCTGTCGGTTTACGATAGAGCCTAGTAAGGAGGAGACCCTCGTGGTGGAAGATTGTGAGATCCAGGAATGATACAGAGTCATTATCAGCTGTGACAGTGAATGACAACCCTGAGCAATTGTTGTTCATCCAATGCACGAATTGGCGCAGGCAATCGACGTCCTGTTTCCAAATGATGAAAATGTCGTCGATATACCTGTGCCAAAAACCAATGCTTGTGAAGAATGGGTTGGAGGGTGTTAGAATGACATTGGTCTCTAATTGGTCCATGAACAGCACCGCCAGGTTGGGGGCAAAAATAGCCCCCATGGATGTCCCTTTAATTTGTTCAAAAAAGTCATTTTTGAACATGAAAAAGTTCCTGGTCAAACATAATTCCAGAAGTTGAAGGATGAAGATGGTTGGGACGGGGTGGGGGCGAGGTCGTGAGTCTAGAGTTCTTTGGATTACTAGTAGTGCTGATGTCTGGGGTATGTTTGTGTAGAGCGACTCTACGTCCATAGTACATAGAGTCTCTGAGGCTGGATTGAAAGGATGGTATTCAATCAGATTAATCATATTCATTGAGTCCCTGACATAGCATTGAGTTTTAGGATTGAAGTCTTTAATAAAGAAATCGACATATGAGCCGAGGGGTTCGAGTACTGACCCACAAGCAGAAACTATGGGTCTACCCGGTGGGTTGGTTGCATTTTTGTGCACTTTGGGAAGTGTGTAAATCACCGGGATTCGTGGGCTCTTTACATTAAGAAAGATGAATTCTTTCTTTGAAGGGAACCCTGCTTCCAACCCTTCGCTTGTAATCTTATGAATTAGAACCTGTATTTCTTTTGTGGGATTATGAGCTAGTCTTTTGTAATGCTCCTTGTTGTTAAGTTGGCGTTCAATCTCTGTGGTATAGGCTGTCTTTTCTTGTAACACAATGCCACCGCCCTTGTCGGTGCTCTTAATTATCAAGGTGTCATTGGTTTTGAGTTGGTTAATTGCCTGCTTCTCTTTTAATGTGATTTTATATGGAATAAATTTCCTCGAGTGTTGGAGGCTAGCGAGTTCTTTCAAGATAACTTTTTCAAATGTTAGAACTTCAGTGGGAACCATCCCAGCTGAAGGCTGGAAGATGGAAGGAGGACAAAAGGGAGTATTGGTATTGTGATCAGGTGTGGGATGCAATTGGAAGAAGGCTTGGAGGCGTATGCGCCTGAAGAATCTCATAAGCTCTGTTTGGAGTTCCATAAAGTTGGGTGGTATTGTAGGGACAAAGGGTAAGCCTTTTTATGAGCAGGGAAAGTTCGTTCTCTGCCAGTGTGTGGGTTGATAAGTAAAAAATAGGGATGGTGTCAATGTTCTGTAGAGGTACATCCATCACTACCACTGGTAATAATTGTTGCGGGGCCTCCGCTCTCCCGGTGGGTTGTACCATCTTTGGGTCTTTTTTACTCTGCCCCGCTGTGGCGGGTCCTGGGCTCCTCTGGCCAAAAAAGTACTCTGATGTGCACCGCCTCTTCTAGTTGTGCTGCTACCCTCGCCTGGATCTGAACTATCAGATGATTCAGCAGAGGTATCTGAGAATCCAACCAAGTTTTGACGTTTATTATATCGACCCCAAGGGCGACTGTTTTGATGTGGGGGATAGGATCTATTCTTGTAGAAATCCTTATGCAGATATGGGTACGTGGTCTCTATATTGTATGATTTAAGGTCCTTCTTAATTTTATTGGATTTCTTGTATTGTTCTATCCTGTGGAAATCCGCTACAGTTTTGTCGATCTGTTCTAATAGTTTCTTGGAATCAGTTGAGGGGTTTGAATCTTGTATCTGTTTTAGGATGTCAGAAATTTCTACTTCAAGGGCTTTCAGGGTTTCTGTGGCGATGTCTATACCTAGGACTAGCCAATGGCGTTGTCATGCCTCGGGACTCCCCTACACTGTCCCTTTAAGAATTATGTTATTTAAAGCAAACAGAAACGAGGAGCGACGCTTCACGTTCTTGCGTCAAGCTCTCCTCGTTTCCGCATCCGTCCTAGTATCCTGTGCCTGACATCCGTTTAGCCTGGAGTTCCTGTGCTTTCACGCTGTTGCTTTTCCAGGCGTCCCTTTGGTGCAAATTGCACGAGTCCTGCCTTTTCACGACTTTCACCGTGAAACCACTTCCTGCTTTTCCTTGGAGCCCCGCCCGGCGGCCGGGCTTAGCTCCGCCATCCGGCTGGGCTCGACACTCTGCAGGAGTCCCCCCTTTTACCTTCCCTTGAGTCCCGCCCGGCGGCCGGGCTTGGCTCCGCCATCCGGCTGGGCTCAGCTTTGAGTTTTCCTGAGTTCCTTCGTTTTTTCCCTTTAGATAGTACAGTTAGGTTTCCCTATTTTTGCTCGTTTTCCCCTTTCCATTCTTCCGCCCTCCGCATTTCTCCTGTTTTGGATTGGTTATCCTGGTTTTCTCTGCCCTGTGTTTTGGAGCTATCCTTGCGTGAACCATTTTGGACATCAGCCTCTCTGCCACAGAATCACGGTAACAGCGCTTTTTGCGCTGCTTTATATTTGTCTTACATTGTGCACATTCACGAGTGATAGATGTTATGTTCTTTTTTCTAGTGGGTCAAGTCATCATAAGAAGAGTCACAAATACCATCTTGTTAGATCACTCACTTGTGAAGGGTTCTTCAGAACCTCTACAAGATCATTAAGTGAGAAAGATATCAATCACTCAGTATTGTCACTACCACGTATTGTACCTGCTCGCTAACCCCGTATGTCGTTTATGCCACAGCTCCTGATGAAGTTTCTCATAGAGGCGCTACATGTACATTCTTTTACAAGATAGTAACCAGGGGTATGTGCTGTTGTTGTTTATAGGATTCTTAGCGTGTTCTTTCAGTGTGCAGATTGTTGTTACATACTTGCCTTCATTTGCAGCCCACCAGTTTTCCAGTCCATCAATTGACGTATCACACATAGAATCAAGAAGATCACCATTGAACGTCATCATTTTCCTCCCCACCTTTCCTTGTTTTGTTTCCCTGTTTTCCCCTGGCGTGTCTCTCGTACTCTAGTGCTTGATAGAGTCGGAAGGTCGTAGGGGAAGGCTGCGGACTTTCTTTGGATTCCTGACGCTCCTGTGGAACCACCCTGCAATCCATTACAGGCGTGAGCATGTAGTTCCTATGTAACTGAAATTTTGGATATACTTGGGATTATCTGTGAAGATCCCGGGGACGTTCCTGACCTGTAAGCCTAGGGGAATGACTTCTGCTTTTAGGTAGTCAGTTAGCATCAAGATCATAAGCTCTAATCTAACCTGCTTTTTCTTGAGCTTTTCTAATTGATCTGGAATGGAAGTATTCTCAGTGACAGGTGTTTCTGCAGTGTCCGACAATAGTGAAGGACGTGAACAAAGATGTTTGATGTAGTCGTCTCTGTACAGAGGTGCGTGGGCTGACATGCTTTGTGGGTAAGAACCAAAATAAGAACAAATGGCAATAAAATAGAGGGAAAAAGGAAAGAAACTTAGTGCTAGGGTTGACCCGCCCCCGACTAGGGTGGGTGTTTGCGCCGCAGGAAAGCTATACATAGTTCTAACCACTTGAATGAAATCTGGCCCCAAACCCTCCCACTGCATGGTTGCCCATAGAAATTCCCTAGAGACACGATCAAACGCCTTCTCTGCGTCAAGTATCACTACTCCACATGGAGCTTTTTGTAGGTTAGCAAATCCAACATAGTGACCACCCTACTAATTTGATTGACCGTGCCTCTTCCTGGGATAAAGCCATGTTGGCAGACAAAAACTATGGAAGCTATCACTTGGGAAAGTCGTGTAGCCAAAATGTTTGCATATATTTTCCCATCACAGTTTAAAAGTGAGATGGTTATATATGACCCCGGTGCCATGGGTGGCTTGTCTTTCTTTTTAAAAATAACAATACTAGCTATATCCCATGATGCCGCGGCGTCCCCTTTCTGTGCTTCCTGAAAAAATGTAAGCATATCTGATTGCAAATCGGAAAAGAAAGTTTTTTAAACTTCTAATAGGTGCTTGTCCGGCCCAGTAGCCTTGCCTGTTGCTAAAGAGCCAACCGACTTCACAAGCTCTTCTAAGGTTATAGGTTCCTCTAAGTATCTATGATCCTCTGAGCTTAGCATCTTCCTGTATGGATCTTTATAGAAAGATTCCTGACTGTTATGATCCAGATCCTCCGTGTACAACTCCTCATAGAAGGCTCTGAAGACCGCCATGATCTCCACCGGTGTTTCTACTATTTTTACAGCTGAATCTTCTATCACAGGGATTGCATCTTTAACTTCTTTACACCTGATTTTCTTGGCCAAGCATCTGCCAGTCGCCTTCCCATACTCATAGCAATCCCTTCTAAAAAGATGATATTTATTGGCATCATCCATAGGCCCAACCCCATTTAGCCTGGCTATACAGCAAGCGACCCCAGTTTGCACCTGTGTGGTATCTAAATTCCCCTACAAAGCATGTATTAGGGCATATTCAGCTTGTTGAAGGTTATCATATAGCCCCTGTATAAACTGCTGCTGTTGCTTTTGAGCATATAATCGGAAACTCAGAATTTCCCCCTTAAGCCCTGCTTTTAGAGCATCCCACACCATGACACATTTAGTAGAATTGCGCTTTATGGAAAGGAATTGGGTTAACCACTGTCGTATATGAAAGATAAATTGTTCATTAAGCAGTAGCAATCTATCAAAAGAGAAAGTCCCACAAGGTCTACCACTCCTAGCATTTTAAGTTTTAATAGCAATGGATTATGGTCCGAGGTGATTCTAGGGGAAATCTTTATCTGTGCTCCTACTAAATATGTTTTGGTAACAAAGAAACAATCTAACCTGGCTAGCTTTTGTTGTGGGCAAGAATAGTGCATAGGCCCTGGATCTTTTAACCTGGGCCAAGCATCAGCTAGGGTGTGCTCCTGAATAAGCTGCTGCAAAGCCTTATAGACCTTGGCTTTCCGGCCAAGATATTTGTCTCCACCAGAACCCTGGGTGACTTCTTCCAATTGAATGTTGAAGTCCAGCACAGTATCAAAGGGGAAGCCCAAGAAGCTAACTCTGTATTGAGATACTCTAGTATCTGCGCTTCATCATGGCTAGATCCAAAGACAGAGTACATTGTGATTTTTTTGTTGGCAGCAACACATTCATCTATCGCACAGAGGCCACATTTATTGGCAAGGCTTTTACCCACCGTTTGTTTTTGGCAAGAATGGCCAGACCTCTAGTAGTGGTCCCTTGCAAAGTATATACCACATCTTATACCCTAGCTCTGTTAGCACCTTGTGTTTGGTCCAATGGATATTTGTTTCTTGGTGACAGACCACATCGGGGGACATGTTTCTAATTTCCTGTGCTACTCTTTGCCATTTGGCCCTATCATTGAGATCCCGTATATTAAACGAGCATATAGACAATATATTCGTTAATAACCCCCTTTAAAATTACAACAATAGCTCTCTCTCTCCCAAAACACCACATCCTTTCCTTTCCTTACCATTTTTATCAGGAGACTTCAGAGAATGCGGGGTCGGTGGAAGTTTGTGGACCCACGCAGATTTCTAGAAATTTCCATCACAGAAATATAGGAAAAATGTTTTTTTTTTTTTTACAAAGTTTGAGGTTTGCAAGGGATTCTGGGTAACAGAACCTGGTGAGAGTCACACAAGTCACCCCATCCTGGATTCCCCAGGGTGTCTAGTTTAAAAAAATTTATAGGTTTGATAGGTTTCTCTAGGTGCCGGCAAATCTAGGGTTCAAAATTCACAGCTAGTCACTTTGCAAAAAAGGGTCAGTTTTCACTGTAAAATAGTGGGATGTCCATGTTGCGTTTTGGTCCGTTTCCTGTCGTGGGCACTAGGCCTACCCACACAAGTGAGGTACCATTTTTATTGTGAGACTTTGGGAAATGTGGGGTGGGTTGAATTTTGTGGATCCACACCGATTCCAGAACTTTCCATCACAGAATTGTGAGTAAAATGTGTTTTTTTCTTGGCAATGTTTGAGGTTTGCAAGGGATTCTGGGTAACAGAACCTGGTGAGAGCCCCCAAAGTCTCCCTCTCCTGGATTCCCCTGGGTGTCAAGTTTTCAAAAATGTATAGGATTGCTAGGTTTCCTTAGGTGCCGGCAGAGCTAGGGTCCAAAAGCCACAGCTAGGCACTGGAAAAATGTAATGTGTCCACATTGCGTTTTGGGCCGTTTCCTGTCACGGGTAATAGGCCTACCCACACAAGTGAGGTACGATTTTAATCTGGAGACTTTGGGAAATGCTGGGTGGGTTGAAGTTTATGGACCCTCGCATATTCCAGAACTTTCCATCAAAGAAATGTGAGGAAATTGTGTTTTTTTGAAAAAGTTTGAGGTTTGGAAGGGATTCTAGGTAATGAACCTGATGAGAGGCACACAAGTCACCCCATCTTGGATTCCCCTTGGTGTGCAGTTTTCAAAGATGTACAGGTTTGGTAGGCTTCCCTAGGTTCCGGCTGCGGTAGGGCCTAAAATCCACAGCTAGGCACATTGCGAAATAAAGGTCAGTGCCTAGTGGGCTTTCTGCCACCCTGGGGGGTGGGCAGATTGGGGGACTAAGATTGTGGCTATTTTATTTTGGGGGGGGGGGGCATTGGTATGCCCATTCTGGGCAGCCCCCACCACTACGTTTAAAAAAGGCAGCTTAATCCCTGGCGCCTAGTGGGCTCTCTGCCCCACCAAGGGAGTGGCAGATCAGGAGCTGTTGCCCCCCATCTTCCTATGGGGGGGGAGGACGAAGGCTGTGGCTATTTTGATTGGGCAGCCCCAACCCCTGAATTTTGAAAAAAAAAGAATCCCTCTGGCCTAGTGGATTTCTGCCGTGGGGGGGGGGCTATTGCCATCATCGTCCTCCTGGGGGGACAGAAAGGCTGTGGCAATTTTGTTTTGGGTGGGGGCATTGGCATGCCCATTCTGGGCAGCTCCCGTCCCCTACGTATAAAAAAAATAATAATCCCTGGCCTTGTTGGAGAAGTGTGGCTCACTGGTTAGAGGAGGCAGACCTTGAAGCAGAGGTCAGACCCGGGACCAGGGTTCAATTCCCGACGCTGCAAGGTCTTGAGCCCAAATATCCACGGACTCGATAATTCTCGTTTCGGTGCCTACTCGAGTCACGGGTTCACACTCTGCAGCTCTGGGCATTAGCTTGCTTAATCTCCACTACGCCCCCCCCGCGGCGGGATGCCTGGCTTTCACCTTGGGGATGCCCAGTTCGGGTATCTCACAGGGAAAAGCCAGGACGGGTTCCCAAGGCAAGCGCCGAGATGCCTACGGGTAATCGAGCGCTATATAAGAACGCATAATAATAATAATAATAGGCTATCTGCCTCCCTGGTGTCAGATCAGGGGCTACTGCCCCCATCTGCCTCCTGGGGGGGGGGGGCAGAAAGACTGTGGCATTTTGTGTAGGGGTGGTGTCATTGGCATCCCCATTCTGGGCAGCACCCACCCCTAGGTATAAATGAATAAAACCTAATCCCTGGTGCCTAGTGGGCGTTTTGTCCTCCCAGGGCAGATCTTCAGCTATTGTCCCCATCTGCCTCCTTGGGGGGCAGAAACACTTTTGTCTTTATTGGGGGAAAGGTGGGGGCATTTGCATGCCCATTCTAGGCAGCCCCCACCCCTGACCTAAAAATAAACCCCTGGCGTCTAGGATGCTTTCTGCCTCCCCAGGGTGCAGATTGGGGGCTACTGCCCCCATCTGTTCCCCAGGGGGGGAAGGAAGACTGACCATGCCAGTTTTTCAGGGGAGAGCAAAGTACCTTACCCAAGGGGCTGCTCCTACCTCCCTGGTGCCTAGTGGGTGGTTTCCTGCTTGGGGATTGCCCTCTTGGGGCTCATTGTAAGCGAAAAGGTGGGTCTGATAAGGCTGACACAGAAGGACTAGAGAATCATGATAGAGGGGAAGGCCTAGGTCTTTGAGCCTTTGTGAGGCATATTTCAGAGGAGGTTGACAGCAAAGTGTGATTTCCGATTACTGCTTTAGCTTATGTTGTGGGTCAATCAAAACTGGAGCCACTTCTGTTGTAGCAGGCTATCCAGTGTCTTGATTCAGAATATAAAAGTGGGAACCTGAGCCACACATGTTGTACAATAGCACAGTTCACCACGGAGACGATCACCAATACTTCCAGATTGTGGAGCACCAGACATTTGCCCGACTGCAAGAACCAGAGGATCCTGTGAAGTGCAGGAGAGTGATTGGAGGTTAGCAAGACCCAGGGGGATCCTGCCGAGTAGACTTGGGTGAGCAAGGTCCAAGACGAGTCAACCGGTCAGGACAGCCAAATGGAGAAGTAGGAAAACCCTATGTTTCAGGAGGATGTCACCGTGAAGTTAGGACTGTCACCTTTGTGCAGAGAAGTTGGGGTAAGCAAATGTCAAAAGTGGCCACTGTGAAATTAGGACTGATGCCCTTGTGCGGAGTAGTCGGTGAGTCAAGAGGGGGCCACCATGAAGTTAAGGCTGTCGCCCTATTGACAAAGAACTATTTGCCCAGAGGGGGCCATTGTGAAGTACCGGCTGTTGCCCTTTTACAGAGAAGTCAGCCACCCCCGTGAGCCAGAATGCCACCATGAAATTAAGGCTGTCACCCTTGTGCAGGAAAATTGCAAACATCCATGTGCTTTGAAGGGGCCACTGTTGAGGCTACGAAGAGCATTTACTGATTGGCAAAGGAGCCGAACAGAGGAGGTCCAACACCAATATGGGTAGTCCGGAGACTGAGGAGAACCGATACGTCATCGGGCAAATGGTGCAAGAGGTTGCAGATGTTTAGCATCTGGAGTCCGGAGCCCATGGCGACACCCCCTGTTTCTCCACACCTGCTGGCTTCCATTGAGTCAGGTAAAACTGTTTGAGACTGACAGGCCTGTAGGGAAGTTCCGCAAATTTAGTGCATAGCACTGCTGAAGTTGACTCTCACGGCCAAACTTAGACTTTGTTGCCTGGGGGCTAAATTGGGCTGCATTTGAAAGTCATCTCCTGTATTGACTGGGGAATACCCAGCCTCACTAGCAGGGTGAGAGGAACTCTGGAATACTGCCCAGGATGACTCTAGCTTGCCGACTTTAAGAGACTATGGATATTATTTAGTGTGTTGCCTCTTGTGTTGATATTAAAATACTACTTTTGTCATATAAGCCAGCATCTGACAGCTAATCAACTTATTATGGTTAATGTTTGTACTGTGAGTCTTGCCCCTGTTTATGCCTCACACCTACCTCCCTCTCGGGGAGCCTTGGACTGCTCCAACCATGCTGCCACTGTAGTAAAAGGAGTAGTGCTTGGCCCAAGTATTCAGGACTCACAAAAGGTCGGGCCCTGGGTCAGCTGGAGTAAATGGCCCCAACCCCCACAGTTGGGCCTAGTAACCCCTGCTTGCCTTGTGGGCCTCTGAAAGGGGTTATGACCATTGGCTGCAAACAGTGGGATGCCTAACGATTTGGAGTCCAGGGTGTGAGTACTGCAGAGCACATTTCCAATTTACGGCAGTAACACAATAAGTTTTTTTTTTTGTTGCACAAAGTCTGTGTAAGTAAATAATGGCAAGTGCAGGTTTGGGAGTAGACTTCAGCGCCATGTCCGTAGGTCAGAGGAAAGATCTATCTCCCAGGAGCAGGGACGGAGAGGTCTTTGTTGATTTCATTAGAGTCCAATTTGGGAGACTGGGGTAAAGCAGGATTCTGTGGCAGAATTTGTAGGCATAGATGGAGGGAGCCAATCGGAGCCTGAATTGTTGCGGAGTGCATGAGGGGTTTGGAGGACGTGAGACCGGGCGAGTGTGTATCCCACAGTGCTGGAGTCTCCAAGTCGACGGAAGCCAGCATTACGGGAGGGGATTGTCCTGTCCTGTGCAGCACCATTGCTTCTGCTACCTCCCGCTCCCTCTTGCCAATACCCTGAAGAGGTGTGGCGCCGCGGCCAGGGCGACTGACTCCGCAATCGAATTACTACCATCTCTAATATGCCTGTGCCTTGTACTCAACGTGAAATCCGTGCTTCTCTTGGCAGTACCTCTTATTGTCGCCAATGGATTCCTAATTTTTCTCTTCTTGCTAAACCTTTGCTACACTTAACCACTAAAGATGTGCATGAACCCCTCCCTTGGACTGATGAATGTCAGTCTGCCTTTGCTTCTCTGAAATTTGCTCTGTGTTCTGCTCCTGTCTTAGGTACTCCTGACTACCGTAAACCTTTTGTACTATATGTGCACGAGGTCGACGGTTGTTCGCTTTCAGTGTTGACACAGGGCTTTGGTGGTAAGCAAAGACCGTGTGCTTATTTTTCGGCCACATTGGATAATGTGGCCAGAGCACTTCCCAGTTGCCTGAGGGCCACTGCGGCTGTGGCGGCGGCCATCAGACAATCAGAAGGGCTTGTTTTAAATTCTAATTTGACCGTGATGGTGCCGCATGCTGTGGATGCATTGTTAAATAAAACTAAGACACAGCATCTGACGAGCGCGCGCCTCACAGGTTATGAATTGACTTTGTTTGCTCCACATGTGACCATTAAGCGTTGTGCCACGTTGAATCCGGCTACACTGTTGCCCCTCCCTTCGGGGGAACAGGCGAATGATGTCCATGATTGTATCTTTAGGACAGAAGAGGAAACGAAGGGAAGAATCGATCTCACAGACATTCCCTTATCTGACCCCCAAGGGGAATTGTATGTGGATGGTTCTTGTTTCAAATTAGCAGATGGCACAACGACAGCTGCATATGCAATTACCACTCTAAAAACAGTGGTCGAACCATTCCGAATACCCCATCGATCAGCCCAAGCTGCTGAGTTGATGGCTTTACTACGAGCCTGTGAGTTAAGTGAGTGATTAGAGGTCAACATATTTACGGACAGCCAGTACGCCTTTGGCATGGCCCATAGTTTTGGGAGGCTGTGGAGGGAACGAGGGTTTCTCACCTCACATGGTCAGAAGATACAGAATGGCCCCTTGGTGTTACGATTACTTGCAGCTTTGACTCTCCCCAAGAAAGTAGCAATCATAAAATGTAGTGCACATAAGACAGTGGTGGATGAAGTAGGTGAGGGTAATGCTTTTGCAGACCAGGTAGCTAAACAAACAGCCCAGTCCATGGTGTCTTCTATGTTTGTGAACTCCTCTGCCAGGTGGGTGGGGGAGTCCGACTTGTTCAATAATACTATTGAAAGTGTGCGAGAAATTCAGAAAGAAGCAACCTCAGTGGAGTTGGACAGATGGGAACAGGAGGTAGGAAGATTGGATGAGAATAACTGTTGGGTGGATCTGAAAGACAAACTGCGATGGTTGCTGCCCAATGCTATGGTGCAGGCTGTCGTTACTATGGCCCATGGACCAGCCCACGTTGGAGCTAAAGGCATTTGTGCCTTGCTGGATCCAGTTTGGAATAACTCCAATATACAGAGAACAGCTGTACGTCTTGTTCAATATTGCATGGTTTGCTTGCAACATAACCTGGGGAAAGGAGAACCTGTTTTAAGTGGGAATTTTGCACCCCGACATTGCCATTTGAGGTGCTCCAGATGGATTACATCCATATGGAGCGCGTCAATAACTTGAAATACGTATTGGTGGTGGTATGTGCCTTCAGCAAGTGGGTTGAGGCGTACCCTACGAAAGAAAATACTGCCCTAGCCACCGCAAAGGCCCTAATAAAGGAGTTTATCCCGCGCTTCGGATTGCCTCGCTTGATCTGGTCTGATAACGGCGGGCATTTCCATGGGGCCCTTGTGCAATGTATATGCAATGGGCTCCAGTTAAAACAAAAGTTTCATGCAGCTAGACACCCCCAGTCAGCAGGACTAGTTGAGAAATATAATGGAATACTGAAACTAAAAATGGCAAAAATCCAAGAAAGCACTGGTTTAAAATGGCCTGACACCCTCCCATTAGCTCTTATGTCCCTACGAGTCACCCCTCATTCGCGCTCTGGCTTGTCTCCCTATGATATAGTTTTTGGGCGACCCGCTAATGTATGGGGCGTGCCCAGACCAAGATCATTTACTGATGTTGAATATCCTATGTTGATCGATTACCTGTATACTTTGACTAAAGACCTTAGTTCTATTCATCAGCAGGTAGCGTCTGTACTGCAACCCCTGCCAGAGGGCCCCGGACATCGCCTGGAACCCGGCCAGTGGTTGCTGGTTAAGAAATACGATCGGGACACCAGCTTGGCTCCAAGGTGGTCTGAGCCACATCAGGTACTCTTGGCCACACGGACGGCGGTGAAAGTGGATGGAAAACGACACTGGATCCATGTGTCACATCTAAAAAGAATCCCTCTTCCACTTCCTTATGACCGGCGACACCCTGATGGAATCCTGACCCAAGAGGGTGAGAGAGCTGTTGCATTGGTACTGTTCTCCGACGCTTGTGAAATCGGATCTGAAGGAAAGACAGGGCCAGGCGGGGCAGTCTCTGGAGAATCGGCAATCACCCCTAGCCCTGTCCATGTTGATCTGGTTGGCGGTGGTTCTGATGAAGGTATTGCACCTTCCCCTTTGTTATTTCCTGATCAGGAAGTGCCGGGTCATGTCCGTTACAACCTGCGGCCAAGAAAACATCACAGTACCTCAGATGACACTGCTAGGAGATAAGGAAAGACTCGGATAAAAGTAGGGCTTGCTAGATTCTAACCTGTGGTACTGAGGGAGACACTGGACTGAACCCGTTGAGAGCTGGAACATTGATATTGTGCTCTGTTCAGAAAGAAAGACTCTGTTCTTGTCACTGGCCAGGTTGTTTGAGTAAATTCCCTTCGGAAGATCTGCATCGTGGGACGTCATTGGATGTGTTAGTTGATTTTTGATGAACGATAGAAGTCTGCCTGTGAGGCTTTGAAGGACACAGGGAGAAGAACCCTCTGGCAGGAAGGTTGTTTTGGCCCAGCTTAGTTGCTTTGGACTTTTTAGCTAGGAATGTACCCTTTTGGTCGTATTATACATGAGGAAGAACGCCCTTTTGCTCCTAGATATTTGCTTTTTTACGAACCAATGTTTTCTACTTGGACCATGCGCGTGAAAATAGCTTTTGTAGTTACAATAGCAGTCATTTTAGCAATCTTTATGGGGGGTTTCATATACTTAGAATATAAGCACCCAATGCAATCAATGATGATGTCGATGGCTGCTCCTCCTGAACACTTTATGTTCACTTTAGCACCACATAAAGAAAGACACCGTCAGACATATGCTAAGAATGTTTTTATAGAAATGCTTCATCAGACCCACAGTACTACGAATATGACAAAATGTTGGGTCTGTGGGTTGTTGCCATCCGTTATGCATAAGCACGATTTGTTCCTCTCTTTGCCTATGTCGTTCCTAGGAAGTTGTGAAGCCTGGTTTCAGATGCTATCTGCTATGTATAACCATTATGTAGCCCATCCCAAACAGTACTTCGAGAGGGACTATGAAATGGTTTTGGCCTACATTGAGACGCATCAAGGTTTTGATCCCGAGGGCAATAACGGGGAAGGATTCTTAGATCCTAGTGCCTGTATGAATGCTTATACAGATAATATAAATGATACTTGGCTAATAGATGAATTGTTTGATTTTGCCAGCTTTAACGATTCACAATATTTTCAGCAGTTTATTTCTAGAAATGTTACCAGTGAACGTATTATGCCTATTCCTATCCTGAACACCTCTTCCCCCTTCTGCATCAAAGGTGCAGGTCATGTGCAAGTTGGTATCAGCCTGTGTAATTACACGTATAATCTGAAAATATTCAGTAGCCCGCCTCTGCTGACACCCCCGAATGTGTATTTCGTTTGTGGAGAAAATGCTTATACCTGGTTACCTCGGGGTTGAGCGGGCCAGTGTTATCTGTCCTTTCTGTATCCCCCAGTCTACATTGCACCACCCGACTACCATAAAACGCATCAGTTGTATACCTCTGAATTGGCCCCTCACAGGCAACGAAGACAGCTTACAATGACTGAAGTTGATCAGACAGATACCTCCCTGCAACAGTTCACCGATTTCACTAAGGGGTTGGTTCCATTCTGGGGTCCGATATTCAATAGCAGAGAGATTAGGAGATTGTCAAGGGTAGTGGAAAACGTCATTAACATCACTACTGATATAATGACTAACATCACAGAAGAGCTTCAGGCTACTAGACTCGTTTCTCTTCAGAATCGAATGGTTTTAGATGTTATCTTAGCTGATCGCGGTGGTGCATGCCGGGTGATCGGCAGCTCTTGCTGTGTCCACATTCCAGACTCCGCCCCTACGGTTTACTTAGCCATTCAGAAGCTCCATCGCATAGCAGCAGAATTGCATGTAGAAAATGGGTCCTGGTCTCTGTCTGGGTGGTTCTGGGGTCTTCTATGTACTTGGGGGTGGAAGGTATTACTGATTTTGGTTGGAGCGGCAGGTGTCCTTTTCGCCTGCTGTCTCTGTCTACAGTGCGGTCCTGCGTGCTGTTCTTATTGTGCCTCTAGATTAACAGCGGCTGTCATCCCTTCTTCGACCCCCTCCAAAGCTCAGATGCTCCAGCAAGAGGTACACGAACTTATGGCAATCGACGAAGATCTCTTCGACGATTAGTGTCCTCTGTTATTAGCTTCATCACGCTAAAAGTAGGGTTTGAGGAATAGGAATTCAATTAGTCCTTTCACGGGGACATAGATCGTAGTCTCTTAGTCAGTGTTCAGCGTGATGCAACTAATTAACATGCTACGTACGCCTCTATGGCATAAGACACCTTTTTAGTTACACTCTGTCATCCTCTATGAAAATCATACTCTAACCCCCTCCTTGTAAATAGGTTAGCGCCGCTTAGCAGGACCGGCGCCATTTTCTACCTAGTCAGCCTGTAATGCTGTTTGAAATCCTCCATGGCTCTGCGTTTTCACGTTTCCCTGTTCTCAATGTAGAAATAGCTTAACATATGTAGCAAGCAGCTGCTTCTGCTTTTGGGCCTGTCAAGGTTATAGGAGGGGGCCGGCCAGATAAGCACATTCTTGCAAGCGCTGTGCGGACTCTCACCGAAACTACCAGAAGGGAGTCGACCAGCGTGACCTTGCTATACTGAGCTTAGATAGAAGCTTTGTGTTCCATATATGGACATATCCCTTGCCACCTCCTGTACCAACTTGTACTTTTCCATCTTAGGTAACGGTTGCAAAATGTGATAGTATATATGTGTTGTCCTGACAATGTGCCAGCAGTCTTCTCGGCAGTCCTCGGGGTGTGAGGTCGCTGGGAGCTCCTCTGGCAGAGTATTTTTTTGCTAATAAACGATTTAACTTTCTACACTGCCAACCGACTGATTATTGATGAATGATATTTGGTAATAGTAAGTATAATCCTTTGGGGTTGGTGAAATTTAGGTACATCAATCTGGGCATCATGGTTCGATCCCCGGTGCCGGCGGCAGATTAGCCCAGCAGCATGTGACTCTGGGCAATAGCTTGCTTAACCCTTCCCATGCTCATGACGAGCTCAGCTCGTCATGAGCCACGGTTCCCGTGTGCGCATGATGAGCTGAGCTCGTCATGACCTTTAGAACGCTCGCATGCTGGGCAAATTCCCCTGCTGTGCGAGCGTTCTAAAGAAACGGGTGTGGTCATGACGAGCTCAGCTCGTCATGAGCACACGACCACCGTGGCTGTGCGCGACCCCCTCCCCCAAGCACAGCGGGGAAATGTGGCTAGCAGACAAGGGGTTAATCTTCCCGACGGCCCCCAGCGCCTAGAGACCCTTACGGGTGATTGTTCGCGCTTTACAAATGTGGATTATTATTATTATTAGTAGACGCAAGAAGATGGAAGTAGACTCACAGGGTTGGTGACAGGACCATTGGATCGTAAGCTCCTCCTCTCTCGATTAACAACCACCAAGCCCTCAGCAGGGGGACTCAGCAGCAACAGAACAGGACTTCTTGGGGTGGGGCTCAAGCCCGGAGCCCGCAAGAAAAACAAATGATAAAACACTGCTCCGCTCCTTCCCCACATAGGCCCCCATACAGCTCCTGCTCCTGTCTCTGCGCCAAACCTGGGCCGACATTAAACACCGGACGCAGCATCATATGCACCAAGGTGCACAAAGAAAGCACTGGACTTAAACAACAATTAAAACAGCCAAACTACGTAATAAGACACCAGCAGTATGAGATCGGGAAGAGTGAGAGGGCCTCTCACAAGGCCTCAAAAAAACAAAAAGACAAGCAGTTTCAAACACAGCACAAGAACTTCAACTATCATGAAAGACACCAGCAATCACCTCTATGACAGCAGCAATGAAATTAGTATTGCAGCAATAAAGATGCCAAAACAATATAGCTTGGATTGGACAGATCTAACATGCAGCAAGACAGAAGAACTCATAATCATCAATGGATTGACTTTGTAAAAAAACACTTGTACATACCAAACAAAAATCTACACCAAGTTTGCATTCCTGAAAGATTCTGGCACATCTATTCGAAGAGTGAGGATATCCAGGGTCTTCAAACCCCCCTACAACCAAGGGGTACTGATTACCACCCAGGGGGTCTAATTCCATCACCCGCAGGAGGATCCCAAACTGTGGCTGACCCACCAGACAAAAACACGACAATGCCAAACAGGAACAACAGCCCAAATGCGAATGGGGATCAAGGGGGCTTCACCGAGAAATCTGCTGGGAATGACAAAAGTCTACCAAGAGGCACTCCAACAACCAAGGACTCCCTCCACCGAGAAGATCTTCAACATGTACAGGAAGCAACACGCACAAGCCCCTGGGATCACCCAGTGTACCCAAACACAGGAAAAAATAATGATCCTAGCGGCGCGCCCATGGCCTTTTCTTCTCAAGCTTCGGTGCCCAGATAGTACACCCTGAATTCACCAAAACCAATGAACAGTTCTCCCTTAAAGCTAACAAACGTACAGTCTGCCACCCCGACAACCGTTCATTCACAACTGCACAATCCCAACCCTGCTCACTCTGCCTATCAACAAAGTGAAGACACGGAAGGAATAGATTGCGACATACTTCTTGCATCTCAGGAATGGGAGGAATTGGTAGCTTCATACACTCTAAAGCCCACTCCTGGCTCCCATAAAGCAGCAACAATTAGCAGAAGCAACTTGGAGAGAATCCACCCCTCAGAAAACATCTGGGCAACTCTACTAAATACGATGCAGCTCTCAGCTACTGCCCTCCAATACCAATCAGATAGGCTGGACATGCAGCTTACAGTCCTTTATACTCTAGTGGACTTCACCTTAGGGATAGACAAGAAGCTCACAGATCTTAACTGCCTTATCAAGCATAGACAAGCAGCCGTCCAAGCCACCTAAATTGCACATCCTGAATGCAAATGCGCGCCAATTGTGGAGAAACTAGCCACCCTCCCAACTTTGCTTGGAAGCCTATTAACTGACTTAAAAACAAACTCCAAATCCAACAACACCATCAACCCTACCAAGGCACGCACAGACCCAGAGGAAAGTACTACAGGCCAGGATGCAACGTCAAGCAAGACCCAATACAAGAGGAACCTGCCCCTGAGCCCAAGTCAAGCATCAAAAGCCCCCATGGTATGTACTTTAACTCAAGAAGAAGCCAGCAAACGAAATCCAAAGAGCGCACAAGCCCACCATACACTAAGAAAGAAAGGTAGGAACAAGAAGATCAAGACCAACCACGCACCACCGCACCCAGCAGCTGCCTCGCCGCTGCTGGAGCAAAGTCACAGAAGACCAGCTGATCACCACCCTCGCCCAGAACCCACCCACCGACCCCACCAACCCAGATGCCGCAGCCCACACCCTCAGACAGTGGATCGACGACTGCGCCAAAACTCTCGCTCCACTCAAGAAACTCTCCAACTGCCACACCAGCAAGAGAGCCACCTGGTTCACCGACGAGCTCCAGACCTCCAAACGTGCATGCCGGAAACTGGAGAAGAAATGGCTCCACGAACGCACACCGGACAACCACGCAGCCCACAAGGACGCCACCCGCAGACATCACCACCTCATCAGATTAGCCAAGAGATCCTCCTTCAAAGACCGCCTGGATAACAACGCACACGACAGCAAAGAGATCTTCAGCATCGTAAAAGAACTCTCCAACCCCAATGCCAATGCCAACGACATCCTGCCCTCACAAGAACTGTGCGACTCACTGGCCATCTTCTTCCACCGCAAGATCGCTGACATCCACGACAGCTTCAACACCACGACCGCCCCAACTACGCCAGACTCCACCTCCCCTGCGAACACCACCAGCGACAACCACCTGACCTCCTGGTCCAACGTCAACGAGGACGAGACACGCAAGGTCATGAACTCCATCCACTCAGGATATCCATCAGACCCGTGCCTACACCACGTATTCAACAAAGCAGACGCAGCCATCGCACCCCAACTACGGAAGGTCATCAACATCTCCTTCGAAACAGCGACATTCCCGGAAAGCTGGAAGCACGCCGAAATCAACGCCCTCCCCAAGAAGCCCAAGGTGGACCCCAGGGACCTCAAGAACTTCCGGCCCATCTCCCTGCTCCCGTTCCTGGCGAAGGTCATCAAGAAAATCGTCAACATGCAATTGGCCCGCCACCTCGAAGACAACAACATCTTGGACCCGTCCCAGTCCGGATTCAGACGAAACCACAGCAACGAGACAGCCCTCATTGCCGCCACAGACGACATCAGGCGCCAACTAGACAACGGAGAAACTTCAGCCCTCATCCTCCTGGACCTGTCAGCCGCCTTCGACACAGTCTGCCATCGCACTCTAAAGACACGCCTCCAAGAAGCCGGAATCCAAGAGAAGGCCCTTGACTGGACCAGGTCCTTCCTCTCCGGCAGAACCCAGAGCGTCCGCCTCCCACCCTTCCGATCCGAAGCCACCGACATCATCTGCGGCGTCCCCCAGGGCTCATCCCTCAGCCCGACACTGTTCAACGTCTACATGGCCCCCCTCGCACAAGTGGCCCGCCATCACGACCTCAACATCATCTCCTACGCCGACGACACCCAGCTCATCCTCTCCCTCACCAAGAACCCACACACCGCCAAAACAAACCTCCACGAGGGAATGAAGGCCGTCACCGACTGGATGAGGAACAGCCGTCTGAAACTGAACTCGGACAAGACGGAGGTCCTCATCCTCGGACCCACCCCCACAGCCTGGACGACTCTTGGTGGCCGACCACACTGGGAACAGCACCGACTCCCACCGACCATGCACGCAACCTAGGATTCATCCTCGACTCTTCCCTCTCCATGTCTAAGCAGGTCAACGCCGTCTCCTCCTCCTGCCACAACACCCTCCGCATGCTCCACAGGATCTACAAGTGGATCCCGACCAAAAAAAGAAGATCGGTGACACAGGGCCTCGTCAGCAGCAGACTGGACTACGGCAACGGACTCTACGCAGGAATCCCAGCCAAACACCTACGATGACTACAACGCATCCAAAACGCCTCCGCCCGACTGATCGTCAACGTCCCCCGCCGTAGCCACATCACCCCCTACCTGAGAGACCTACACTGGCTCCCCGTCGACAAGAGGATCACCTTCAAGCTCCTAACACAAAGCACAAAGCACTCCACAACGCCGGACCAGCCTACCTGAACAGCAGACTCAGCTTCTACACCCCCACCCGCCAGCTCCGCTCTGCCAGCCTCACCCTTGCCGCTGTCCCCCGCATCCAACGAACGACCTCCGGCAGCAGATCCTTCTCCTACCTCGTCGCCAAGACCTGGAACACCCTCCCTACCCACCTACGGCAGACCCAAGACCTACTCGCCTTCAGAAGACTCCTCAAGACCTGGCTCTTCAAGCAGTAGCGGCACCCCCCTCCCCTCAGCGCCTTGAGACCCTCACGGGTGAGTAGCGTGCTTTACAAGTACTCTGATTGATTGATTGATTGAAGATTATGGGCTGCTTCAGGGCATGCTACCTTTCAAGAGGATCTCTGGACCCTAAGGAGTCCACACTCCACCCGGTCCAATCGCAGCAACTTGAAGTCTCAATAATCTCTGGAGAGGGGCCATCCCCTAGGGCACACTCACACAAGTTGAGTATTATGTCAGCCAAGGCAGGCAGGACCATCTCTGAGGCTTCAGACACAAAGGAACTAAACAGCGAATCCGGAAGGGGAAGGAGATGACCTCAAGATCCACACGTGTCCAGAATTTCTCCAGTCGCACACCTCCTCTAATGTCTAGGGTACCACTGTCACCAATTTCATGAGTAAATTTCTTGTATGGGGTGAGTCTAGTAGAGACTCTAAACTTGCAGGTTTCTCTCCAGAAATCTAAAGAGGAGTTGGAGGATAAAGCCAGGGAGTTTGGGAGGGAGAAGCTGAGGCTAGCTCACCAGGAACAAGAGGAGAAGAGGCAGGTGAGATAGCAGAAATTGGAAAAGAAATTTAGAGAGTGGGAAGAGAGGGGAAAGGAAAGGGAAAGAGAGCTGGAGTAGGAAAAGATTGCCCTTGAGAAGGCAGCAGGTTCAGCTCCATCTTAGGGACCTTTATCAGTTTGGAGCAGGTAGTGGCCAAAGGGCCGATTCACAGAACTAATGTGAGACAAAATCCTAAATTTACTACTTTTGGTATTCACAGAAGGCATTTAGTAGTAGTAAAATTAGGATTTTGTCTTAAATTTGACTTAAGACAGACTTAAGACAGACTTAAGACAAAATCCTAACTTTACTACTACTAAATGCCTCCTGTGAATACCAAAAGTAGGAAGTAAAGGATTTTGTCTCAGATTACTTCTGTGAATCAGGCCCCAAGATTCCAAGGGAGCTCGTCAACGTGTATATGGAAGGGCAAAATATCTTGTAGTGGTTTGTCAGCTTTGAAGTGGCATGTAAGGCGCAGGCCTTAAACGAGATGTCTAAGGTAGCAGTCTTAAAGGGTCACATGCCTTTGGAAGGGAAAGTCATCACTGGAAGGAGGCCTGTGGCAGACCAGATGGTCTATAACTGAAGGAAGGAAGCTCTGATCAGGAAGTCTGGGCCAAAGCCAGCTAAGTACTTTCAGAGGTACACGGAATGCAAGTGAGCGGATGGTGTTCTGTTTAAGACTTGTATTCACAGTGACTGGAATGTAAACATTGTGTTTTTTCTGTTGCTAAGATGCTTCATTTTAATATGTGTTTTTCCAACAAACAAGCAAGTGAGAGTAATTATGCACACCCTTGGCATGTTTGTCTATTATGTAAATGTGACATGAAATGGGGATAATTAGTTTATGTAAATATATTTTTGATAGTTTAACATTTGTATTTGAGCAGACAGTTATTAGGTGCTTTGATACATAGATTAGAGTCTGGAAAGTTAGCAGATGCAAACATGATTTACTGTCTAATGTTTATTGTTTACTCTAACAAGTGTTCAACTAACTTCCATGGCTCATCCATGTTTAATGTTTATTCTAACACTTCGACAAGCTCAACATGCTCTTAGGCTAGACTCTCTTTAGTGTTTATCTTAACAGTCTGGAACAGGTTCTTAGAAAAAACCCTATAAAACCTCTTGTGTTAAGCCATATGTTAGAGAGGAGCCTTGCGCCAGCTCTATCGAACAAGAAGGGCACGACTTCAACATTGACTCTAATCAAAGGTTGCTGTGCTTGTGTGGCCTACACACGTGACACATGGGCTGTACGCCTATCACAACTTTTGACCAAAATAGCAGTCTTGCTATCCAGAGAGAACAGTAAGGACTTATTGTTCTGAAAACAGGAATGCAAAGGTGACCCACCTTTGAAACTCAGAATTAGGCATCTTATTTACTAATCTGCTAGAATTAGCTTAGCACCTAGAAATAGCTCAAAGAGGGTTTAGGACTATAAAATGCAATACCAGTGTTATAATTGTTTCTATTGTTTCCACTACTTATAATTTGCTATGCTGCATTGCAGTTTGTTTTCAGTGTGGATACAATTCATAATATATGCTCTAAGTTAGGATTTTAAACTAACCATTTCAAATACATATTCTGTTTCCTAGTTCTTTTTGGGTGTGTTACTCCTTTACAAAGGAAGGTTTGAGTGTCCACTAATTGTCCCTGATCCTTCTTATGAGGCTGAAAGTTACAAGTAACACTTCTTAGGCAAACATTGCTCAGTTAATTGTGTATTGGTTGCAGTCCAAATGGGTTTCTAATTCGGATTGGAAAATTGACTGAGTACTTACTGCTGGGTGAAGGGGTGAGTCAGAAAAATCTCAACTATGTGTCTCTGGGGGTATCTAGAGAATGTATCTGAATGAGTGTGTGAGAGGATGGAAGTCAAGCATTTGTATTCTCTTAAGCAGCTGACCATGAAAGGGTGACTCAACGAGGAGGGCTGTACCCCACTTAGGCAGTACCTGTCAGATCTGAAAGATAGGGATCCAAAGAAACTGTTGTGTTGGCTGACAAGTGGTTAGCTAATAGGGTTCACAGGGGGGCCAGAGAATCATGGTACTAAGCCAAAAGGGAAGAAGAACTCCCACAGACTGGTTCCAAACCACAGTGTAAGGGCCAGGATAATTCCTAAGTGACCCAAGGAGGGACCAGACAAAATGGTAATGGTGTGTCTGGTAAGTAGCATCATGGAAGAGGAAGGCAGGAGAGTTCTCCCAAGTCCAAGGTGGTGACTTGTAGTAAGTGACCACAAGCTGGGACATTTTAAAGAGATTGTCAGGTGAAAGACGCTCTACCAGCAGAACTTGTGATAGCTGGCATGTTACACATTGGTGAAAGGACCAGAGAGGGCCCTGTTGCACTCAACCTAGTTGTTGCTGATATCTGTGAGAGGGAGCAAGAAGCTCTTAAGCTGCTATAGTACTGAATATCAACACCAACGTTATTATGGCATACTAATATCGAGTAAACAAAGAGGAGCTTAGAGGGAAAAAGGATTGATCATAGGTCACCCTCCACTCAATTATATGAATACAAAACAAGACCTAGATCAAAAAGGCATAGAAATTTGAATATATTAATGGTTTACCATCAACAGCAAAAACTTTTTGCACAATACTCCTCTCTTTTGATTATTGAGGTAGGAGGTACAACCATAATATGCCAATCAATAAAAACCTTGCCCAACCCTTGAAGGAACAAAAAACAGTTGTGAGACAACCAATAACACACACCATAGTGTCCAAATAGGAAAGTAAAGAAATTAGAAAAAGTTTGTGTGAGCGAGATGGCACCTCACGGGCGAACCACCAACGGGAACCTGGCAGGTACTCACCAGGATTGCCCTGATCTCATCATTGGCACCATCAAGCTCTGAAAAAAAGTGTCCACAAAACAAACAAAACAGTGTTTGTGAAAATATGCAGTGTGTGAGACAAACAACCACAATACGGAAGACCAAACACATAAATAAAAGCCACAAGCAACACGGGACTTATCTTTATTCTATTTCTTTTGTGTTGGTTATGGAGTGTAAAACAGTGAAGATGGCTAATTCCTATCTAGCCATGTTCCACTAGCCGACATGTTTCATTGCCACTTTTAATTCGGGCAATTTCTTCAGGGCATCACAATTTTTTAGAGCCACTGCATGAGGACACACATCGTATTCACAACCTCAAACGGCCACATGAACTCGTACCAGTCGTGAGGTCCAGACCAATAATTGGTTTCAAGAAGACTCCAGTTGTGAGTCACTCCTCATTCCGTAATTTTACGGTAATGCGGGTGAAAGCCGCATTGTCTCAGCATTCGCGAACCTGAGACAACGCGGCTCTAAAAATTTGTGATGCCCTGAAGAAATTGCCCGAATTAAAACCATAACCAACACGAAAGAAATAGAATAAAGATAAGTCCCGTGTTGCTTGTGGCTTTTATTTATGTGTTTGGTCTTCCGTATTGTGGTTGTTTGTCTCACACACTGCATATTTTCACAAACACTGTTTTGTTTGTTTTGTGGACACTTTTTTCAGAGCTTGATGGTGCCAATGATGAGATCAGGGCAATCCTGGTGAGTACCTGCCAGGTTCCCGTTGGTGGTTCGCCCGTGAGGTGCCATCTCGCTCACACACACTTTTTCTAATTTCTTTACTTTCCTATTTGGACACATTGGTGTGTGTTATTGGTTGTCTCACAACTGTTTTTTGTTCCTTCAAGGGTTGGGCAAGGTTTTTATTGATTGGCATATTATGGTTGTACCTCCTACCTCAATAATCAAAAGAGAGGAGTATTGTGCAAAAAGTTGTTGCTGTTGATGGTAAACCATTAATATATTCAAATTTCTATGCCTTTTTGATCTAGGTCTTGTTTTGTATTCATACTAATATCGAGGACAGAACATCGAGGTAAAATTATGGAAAGGTAAGTGGATATAGCAAAGTATAGATTTACTATTTGTAACATCACTTCTACATATCATGAAGATATATGTAGCACATGTGTACATATATTTGGAGCTAGGTATAGAAAATATAGACTTACTTACCTGTTGGTATTATATTTTCGATATGCTGTCCTCAAAATTCTGGCGCATCAATATTGTTGATTCGTAATTCAGGGGTACACCCTCTTTAGCACATCCATCCTAACACAATTTATTTTTTTGCAGGAAGGTAGTATCTCTGGGAAAAAGGAGCCTTCCCAAAGGGTTTCTGGAGCTTTCAGTACTATGGTTGAGAGGAAGTATCTCAAGCTAGAGGAGATTTTCCCTGGTACCAAAAATACAGGTTTGGTAGCCAGTGGTGAAGCCATGCAGTACCCGCTTGCCCGAGCTGAGGTAGAAACCAATGGCACGGTAGCCATAGTACATGTGGGGTGAAAGAGAAGCAAGCTGTTGGTTGTCTCGGGCAATTATTTGTTTGCACCTCACCTAGGGCCAGATGTAGGTAATTCCTATTTACCGACTCTTAAATACCGAATCATACCGATTCGGTATTTAAGAGTAGGTAAATAGGAAGGAGGCATATGTAGGTAAATCTCATTTCTAATTTACCGATTCTGTAACAGTCGGTATTTACCGATTCTGTAAATACCGAATCGGTATTTCACATTGATTCCTATGGGCCTTGAAGCCCATAGGAATAAATGTGAAATACCGATTCGGTATTTACAGAATCGGTAAATACCGAATCCTGCAAGGGTGCAGGGGGTGTCACTTTGACACCCTCTAGCACCCCAAGTACAAGCTTGTGTGACATGTGGCACACATACATGCCCTAAGGGCATGTCTGTGTGTCACATTGCACAGGTGTGCATGCACAGATGTGCATGCACACCTCAATTCGGTATTTTACCACCCAATAGGATTGGGTGGTAAAATACCGACTCTTAAGGGTCTGTGGCACTCTTAGGAGTGTCAGCTACATATGGATTTACAGAATCGGTATGTTTACCGATTCGGTAAAATACCGAAGTGGTAAATTTACCGATTCAGTAAATATACCGATTCGGTAAATAACTACCCACCTACATCTCACAAGCCAAATACCGGTCTGTAACGGCCGAAATCGGCCGTTACCGACCGGTATTTGGCTACCTACATCTGGCCCCTAGTGTTAGGACCAGAATACTTAAATTGTCAGGTTTACCTCCGCAGGATCCAGTTGTTGCACTAATGGCTCCACCTCCAAATGTCACCAACACCCTGAAATGAATACACAGGGTGTTCGAGCCATTAGGCGAGGAGAAAAATAACAAACTAAAATAATAAACAAGGGTAGGGAAAAGGAAAGGGTCTGCAGGGAAAGGATGCCTGCATATACGGGAAGAAAAAACCTTTGATAAACCAATATAGATACTTCAACACAGCCGTTGGGATTTCCACCAAGCTGTTCAAAGGACACGATGTATTTGGGGGTCCATGAGGTCAAAGGAAAACAATTCAGTTCCATACAATGTACATAGGATACGGAAGTGTGTAGGAGGCAAGAACTACAACACTCTGCCCCTCACACTTCAGAGGAAGTATTTATAACCATAAACAAAAGAAAGACCTTTCAACAGAAACACGTAGTTGCGACCACCACAGAGTTCTGTTTAATGCCATACACTTATTCCAATCGCAAAATCACGGTAACGCGTAGTTAACCCCACTACTGCGCTCCGCTGCTAAGTTCAAGTTATATATCTGCCCAGAGATTACGGTAACACGTGGTTTCGACCGCCAACGTGTTCCGCAATTCGAACACCAAATAAGATGCCTTATTCATCCAAATGTCAATTCATTAAGGCTACAGTCCTGTAGCTCAAACAGAAAGAAGTAAAGCAAGCACCACACCGGTTGCAGCAATACGCGGCTGAAGAAGTACACGATAAAGGCATTACCTTAAGAAAGGTAAGGACTGTCCGCCTAGGAAGCGGGTCAGAGCGAAGGACCAGGGAATCTCCCCGGACAGCTGAGCAATCCGACTCACCAATACCGAATGGAGAAAACAGGAACCAGGAACTGGCGTGCAGAGCAGCCGCTCTCACGCCGGGGACGGTAATCAGTATAACACGCACCTGGAAGCGTGTCACCACCACAGAAGTACTTCCTGGAAAGACAGGGAAGGATCATGGGAAACGTAGTTCGCGGAATCTAGGCAGGCGCAAAATAGCGGATCCTGACAGTACGTCCTCCCCCCAGCGCCTCCTAGGCCCAGGCCGCAAAGGGCACCTGCGATGGAATGAACGGATCGCTGTAGGGGCATGCACATTCCCCACAGGCTCCCAAGAATCGTCCTCAGCCGAGTAGCCTTTCCAGGACACCAGATACCACAAAACCCCCCTTCTCCACTTCGAGTCTTTGATGCACCTGACTTCATACTCAACACCTACATCCCCGACCACTGGCGGAGGGGTCCGTCTCCTAGCAGAACGAGCCGGTTTCAGGAGGTTACAATGAAACACCGGATGTATTCGCAGTGAACCAGGCAGTTTCAGTTTAAACGCCACTGGATTGATCTGTCTTACAATAGAGTAGGGCCCTATGTAACGGGGATGGAACACGCTGCGCAACTTGAACCTGATATTGCGAGTGGATAACCACACCTTATCACCCACCTGGTAAGTGGGACCCTCTACACGGTGTCGGTCTTCCCATTTCTTGTACTCCGCCTTAGCTCTCATCAAATGCACCCGTATCCTCCTGTGTATGGTATGAATCCTCCACATCTGTCCCATAACCGTAGGCTGTCGAGATACCTCCTCCGGGATTTGCACAGGAAGAATACGTGCATCAAAACCATAGGTGGCAAGAAACGGAGAGACCCCCACCGAACTATGCCAGGCGTTATTGTACGCTACTTCAGCCATCCACAACAGTGAAACCCACGACTCCTGAGCATCAGATGCGAAGCAGCAAAGATATTTTTTCAGCGTTTGATTCAACCGCTCCGTTTGTCCGTCGGTCTGCGGATGAAAACTGGTGGAGAGCGAAGATTGTATATGCAACGCCTGACACCATGCTTTCCAGAACCTTGCGATAAATTGAGGTCCCCTGTCAGACACTATAACCTCTGGTACACCATGTAATCGGATGACATTGGTTAACAGTAGTTGAGCCGTTTGTCCAGCAGTAGGAAGATTCACACATGGGATGAAATGTCCCAACTTAGTGAGACTGTCTATGACCACTAATACGGCTGACTTACCCTGATCAGGGGGTAGTCCCGTGACAAAATCTAGGCTGATGTTCTGCCACGGTCTCCTGGGCGAAGGCAAAGGCATCAGTAGGCCTTTCTTTTTCCCCGTCATGGTTTTAGCACGTGCACATGCCTCACACTGTCCTATCCAGAAGGGTATATCGGTCTTTTCAGTATCCCACCAAAAATGCCGTTTCATGAGCTGTACAGTTTTCTGTACTCCCTGATGACCAGCCAATGGTGAATCATGACACCAAACAAAAGCCTTCTTTTGCAATTCCGGAGTGGGGAGGTACAACCTATTGTCCTGAAAGGGTAGACCTTGCTTTAATGTGCGATTAGCACCCTTTGTGGCCCAAAGAACCCATGCATCTTGATCCTTGGTGTTACGGATAACATCCAAAAAGGAATTAGCCTGGCTAGCACAGATCACCTTTGCAGGACTCACAATCGCCATCTTTATGTCCTTACTCCCGGTTTCCTCAACCTGGTCTCGACGGGAGAGGGAGTCTGCTTTCAGGTTATCTGCCCCAGGCCTGAAAGTGATGGTGAAGTCGTACTCCGCAAAAAATAGCATACATCGCATCTGTCTTTGCGTGAGATGTCTGGCTGTCTTCATGTACTGAAGGTTTCTGTGATCTCTGAAAACTGTGACAGGGAATTTGGCCCCCCAAAGGTACTGTCGCCATTCTTGAAAAGCCCTTTTTATCGCTAGCAATTCTTTCTCAGCGATGGTGTAATTCTTTTCGGGTAGGCTTAATTTTTTGGATAGATACGCTACAGGGTGCAGTTGTCCAGTATCCTTATCTCTCTGAGACAGCACTGCCCCTATGGCCTCATCAGAAGCATCGGCTTCTACGATGTACTGGTATTCCGGCTTTGGATGGGCTAGAATCGGGGCGGTTGTAAATGCCTTCTTTAGGTAAGCAAAAGCCTCCGCAGCTTCAGTGGACCACATGAACTTAACTCCTTTCCTAAGCAGTCTTGTCAAAGGAACAGCCACCTGAGAGAACCGCAGGATAAACCGGCGGTAATAGTTTGCAAAGCCTAAAAAGCTTTGCACTTCTTTCACACAAGTGGGTGTAGACCATTCTTGTACAGCTTGTATCTTCTTTTCGGACATTTGTAGCCCCTCATGACTTAGCATGACGCCCAAGAACTCTACTGTCTCCATGCCAAATTCATATTTGCTAATTTTGCAAAACAGCCTGTGTTCTCGTAGCTTCTGTAGCACTTCCACTACATGTCTCGTATGTGCAGTGGTATCCTCTGAGTAAATCAGGATGTCATCTATGTACACCACTGCACTGACGTCTACCACATCTTTCAAAACGTCATTCAGAAAATACTGAAACGCCGCCGGGGCGTTACACAGCCCAAACGGCATTACAGTATATTCATACAGACCGTATCTCGTCTTGAAAGCGGTCTTCCATTCGTCCCCCTCTCAGACGCGGACCAAGTGGTACGCCCCCCTGAGATCTAGTCTGGTAAACACCTTGGCGTTTCGTACCTGGTCCAGCAAAACCGAGATAAGGGGCAGTGGATACCTATTTCTGATAGTGTTCTTATTTAGCATCCGATAATCGACACATGCCCGCAAATCCCCATTAGCTTTTTTGATAGTTGTTCGGCCTTGCTTTCACTGAAGACGTCCCTGTAACTCTGGTATTCTACCGGCAAACACACTACCTTTTCCGCGGCCGTAGCCACCAACAGGGGAATAAGTTTAGGTGAAAAACAAGCAATGTTATGCCCTTCCATATGTGTCTTACATTCCTCAGACGTGAACTGCACCGATTTCTCTTTCCAATTGATGGAAGGATTATGATTGCTAAGCCAAGGCATCCCTAAGATCACCTCGTACTGAGGGGCTTCAATGCTATTAAGAGCCAGCTCCTCCCTGTGCCTGCCTTCTTTCACATCTACGGACAGAGTTACTCTCTCTGTTTGTTCAGTTATTAAACCTGATATTAAGGGTTTCCCGTCTACCGCTAGGACTTCTTCAGGTGTGTCTCGGGGTACTCTGTCCAACGACAGGGATGTCACTAACCCGCTGTTGATAAAATTCCCAGTAGCCCCCGAGTCGATCATAAACATTACTGAGTGTACCTGCAATTGACACTCCAACCTCATGGGCAATAAGATATGGGATTCTGATTCAAGCAGTGCTAACACCGTTAATGATGGTACTTTCCAGAGTTGAGGCTCCCTCTTGTTCCCTTCCGCCATCCCACTTGACTCATCCTGAGCGCTTACCGCTGTGATGGCTACTCTCTTGTTTCTGTTCCATCCCCCTGATGCTTTGGGTTTGGAGGGACATTCCCTTACATAATGGCCTTTCTTGCCACAGTACATGCATAGGCCAGATACCCTACGACTTTCTTTTTCCTCTCTGGTTAATGGGGCCCGGACCGCCCCGATTTCCATAGGCTCGGGGTTAGAGTCCGTAGAAGGCAAAACCCTGCGGGGAATCCATTCGGATCTAGGAGGGCCCCTATCCCACCTTCTCCTGTCCCCTCCTCTATCAGTCATTCTACCATCAAGTCTCAGGGTTAAATTTACCATATCAACACATGTGACCGGTTGGGGATCTATTTGGGCAATGACATCCTTAAGTCCATCCTATAACCCTTGGTAATATAAGGACATTCTTTTTTCCTCAGGCCACGAGGTTTCAGCCACCAGCCTATTGAACCTAGTTAAATATGTTATTAAATCCGATCTGCCTTGCCTCAATTCCAAGAGTTCCCTATCTGCACTTAGAGTGGTGGCCCTTCTATCGAACACCTTCTCGAACTCTGTGCGAAAAGCCGACCAATCTGAAAGAATAGGGTCATTATTCCTTACCAAGGGCACAGCCCAGTTTGCTGCATCACCTATCAGATAAGATATAGCAAACGCCACTCTCGAATGGTTGTTCGGAAAGGATGCAGGCTTACACGAAAAATGGAGCATAATCTGTGTTAAGAATACCTGAGTTTTTGCCGGATCCCCCGAATACCTCTCAGGACTGGCCAGAGGGATAGGGGGGGACCGTCACCTGTACCTGTGGCGAAGAAGCATCAAAGGGATCCCTAGACAACCTGTCTACTTTTTCTCTTAATGCAGTGGCTTCAGGCTTTGAGGAGGCAAGCTCCTGTTGAACCAAAAGCAAAGCCTGCATAACATCATCCATGGTAGCCATTACGCAACAACTGGACCAGGCAGAGTAAGATTCGTGGGCGTGTTATTCTGTCAGGTTTACCTCCGCAGGATCCAGTTGTTGCACTAATGGCTCCACCTCCAAATGTCACCAACACCCTGAAATGAATACACAGGGTGTTCGAGCCATTAGGCGAGGGAGAAAAATAACAAACTAAAATAATAAACAAGGGTAGGGAAAAGGAAAGGGTTTGCAGGGAAAGGATGCCTGCATATACGGGAAGAAAAAACCTTTGATAAACCAATATAGATACTTCAACACAGCCGTTGGGATTTCCACCAAGCTGTCCAAAGGACACGATGTATTTGGGGGTCCATGAGGTCAAAGGAAAACAATTCAGTTCCATACAATGTACATAGGATACAGAAGTGTGTAGGAGGCAAGAACTACAACACTCCGCCCCTCACACTTCAGAGGAAGTATTTATAACCATAAACAAAAGAAAGACCTTTCAACAGAAACACGTAGTTGCGACCACCACAGAGTTCTGTTTAATGCCATACACTTATTCCAATCGCAAAATCACAGTAACGCGTAGTTAACCCCACTACTGCGCTCCTCTGCTAAGTTCAAGTTATATATCTGCCCAGAGATTACGGTAACACGTGGTTTCGACCGCCACCGTGTTCCGCAATTCGAACACCAAATAAGATGCCTTATTCATCCAAATGTCAATTCATTAAGGCTACAGTCCTGTAGCTTAAACAGAAAGAAGTAAAGCAAGCACCACACCGGTTGCAGCAATACGCGGCTGAAGAAGTACACAATAAAGGCATTACCTTAAGAAAGGTAAGGACTGTCCGCCTAGGAAGCGGGTCAGAGCGAAGGACCAGGGAATCTCCCCGGACAGCTGAGCAATCCGACTCACCAATACCGAACGGAGAAAACAGGAACCAGGAACTGGCGTGCAGAGCAGCCGCTCTCACGCCGGGGACGGTAATCAGTATAACACGCACCTGGAAGCGTGTCACCACCACAGAAGTACTTCCTGGAAAGACAGGGAAGGATCATGGGAAACCTAGTTCGCTGAATCTAGGCAGGCGCAAAATAGCGGATCCTGACATAAATGGCTTGGACAACATCAGCTTGTTGACCAGAGCACAGACTATGTGGCAGTCTCAGAAGCAGACTGGATTAATTCCCAATTTGCAGGGACTAGACCAATGACTAGACAACGAGGCATTGGCTCCAGAAACAAAATGGCCACTGCTAACCACCGGAGCCCGCTCCCGAGCGGCTGAGCCTGAGACTGACCGTGGGGTTCCTGCAACGAAGTCCACACAGCGGAGCACTCCCCCCGGAGTGACGGTGTAACAGTTGGCACCCCGCAAGGGACAATGAGAATTGATACGGTGCCCATGGGAGCTCGCAGGGCTGGACTGATGATCGGGGGCCCTTCCTCCCTCCACGCCACCAAGACAACCGATGGCCCGGTCCCTCGTCACCCGGTGATCCAGACACGAGGAGCTACCCAACACCGCGTCGCAGAGGTTAGTGAGGGGGGGCCAGCTCCATACTTTCACTGTAAACACCACGGCGCAGCTGCTCTATTTGGGGTGCCTGACCTTAACATTGCGCCCACCGGACTCTGCAGCTGGCTCTAGAGTGGGAACACACTGGGGCACAGCGCCAGAGTGCTTTACATCTTGGGTGGAAAGGGCTGCCACACAACGAGACAACCGCTAGTGACCAAGCATAGAAGCGGAATGCTGGGCTAGCACTGACTGCAGTAGACCGGTTGTTATCCCCACCCCCTCTCCCTCCATCCGCGTATCAACACTGCTGCTGAAGAAGCTGCCACAAAAGGGGGGCCAACGACAGAGCACTGACCCCCCCGAGGAGCCATCCCAGTGCGCACAAACATCTACTGTGGCATACAATGCAATGCATGACTGACTATATCTTACTGAGTTTGGCCTGACCCCAAGATGGCGCCCGTATTCGATCATGACTGCAGCCTGCTCTATATTGCTCCGGTACTCTGGTGCTTTAGGGACTATAATGATAATTTGCTCCCATCTTCCAGAGAAAGACGAAGTCTCGCCTCTTTTACCTCACATGTCTCGGCATCTAAACAGCGTCCAGGGGTCCGAGCTGTCTGCTGTCTCCCATGATCAGGGCTTCATCATGGCTGAGACCAACTTCAGCATCAACGCTTACACAGGGATCTACAGAGGCCCAGACATGACGTCTCCCTGCTATGGCTCCTCCCCCCTACGAACTCACGCACCATTGTTTTTGTTTACTGTACCTTACTATGCTCTTGTAACTGATGTAATTTGCAACGCAATGATCCTCTTGTAAAGCGCTCTGATACCCCGGATCTAGCCGTCTCCCCCCAGCTGGACTTCAGACACACTTACTTCCTTGTCTCCTCTCTGTGTCTCCTACTCCCTCCCCCACCTCTTCCCTCCTTCATGTTTTGCTTGCCTTCCCTATTCCTTTCCTCCCTCCCCTGAATCTCTCTTCCCCTGCCTGCTTTGTTTATCCTTGTGCCTATGCTCTGCTTAATCTCCCTCCCATCACCCTTTTACATTACCCACTTACCCTTATACACCCTATGAACCAACAGATGTAACTTGTAATTGATGTACCTTCTGTAACAATGTGTAACATGTTACCCATTTAACACTCCTCATGCAAAGCGCTCTGCCAGCCAACGCTATATAAAACTCAAGTAAATAAAAAAATAAAAATACAGGATGAGACTCTGGGAAGGTACATCCTGTGGAGGCCATTGCTTCTGCTCCAGAGAGAGAGGGGGGTGAGGCTTCCGAAGTGAACCAGGTGCTGGATTCTGGATCGTTTCCCGAGCAGCATGATTTTCTATCTGCTGGTAGGACTATTCCGCAAAGCACAGGAAGAGTGCTATAATCTTGTAGGACTTTGCAAAAAAGTCCAGTAATAGTTCGGCAAAGCAGAGAACGGGAAACCTCATGTTAGCTGGGAGGATAGGCTACTCTATAGTGAGCTAGTGCATCTTGAACCAGGTTCTAGCAAGAGGCTAGTGGTTTCATTGATGCAAAGGAACGTTTTGTTGCTACTGGACCATGAAGTGCCCTTGGCATTAGAAAAACCTAGGATAGGTTGGACCCTCTGTTCTACTGGCCAAGAATATGCAGAGATACAGAGAGGCTCTGTAAATCTTGTTCAGCTTGCCAAGTTAGTAGTAAGTCAGAAGGGAGTACTAACACACCAATAGTGCCTCTACCAGTTGTGGATGTTCCATTTGAGTGGGTGGGAATAGAAAGTGTAGGTCCATTCAACCCCCCCTAATAGTTAAGCAACAAGTATATCTAGGATTTGGTGGAAAAGGCCACCAGGTATCCAGATGCAAAGAGAACAATTGATGGACAGAATGTAGAACAATGTCATACATTCACCCGAGTACAGAGGTCTGGGACTAAATCCATTGCTTTTTTGCTCAACATTGCCATTCCAGTTTGGACCCAACCATATGCAAATCAATCTTGACCCTGCGCCCAACGGGAGCAGTCCAACCTGAACTGCCAGGATAGCTTGACTCCAGTGGTATGGAGAGCACAGGACCCACGTCAGGGCATACCCGTCCCACTCGGGGTGACAAATGCAAAATGAACAATTGATGGACAGAATGCAGAACAATGTCATACATTCACCCCAGAAACCCCAAAACCAGTCCTAGGATGCTTGTTTCCGGTCGAGGGAGGACCTGACTTGAATGTATGACGTTACAACGCATACATTTACAACGCATGCCTTTACAACGCAGTTTTTATATTGCAACATCACTTACAACGCATTCCATTACATCGCATGACACTACATCACATTTTAGAAAACTACCTTTACAATGCATTCAATTACATCGCATTACACCTTTACAACGCATACCATTACAATGCCTACCACTACATTGCATTTAAGGTAAGTATTGGATAGTATAGGGGTAAAAATTACTATTCTAATTCCAGGGGGTGCAACAGTAGGTTAAGTGTTGGATAGTGTAGGGGTAAAAATTACTATTCTAACTCCAGGGGGTGCAACAGTAGGGTAAGTGTTGGATAGTGTAGGGGTTATAAATTACGATTATGACTCCAGGGGGTGCAACAGTAGGGTAAGTGTTGGATAGTGTAGGGGTTTCTATGCTTTGTAATGGCATGCCTTGTAATGGTATGCGTTGTAGTGACATGCGTTGTAAAGGATGTTGCGATGTAATGACTGCGATGTAAGTGTAGTGCGATGTAATGGTTGCGTTGTAAAGGTTGTTTACCCCTGGCTTAGCAGTTCAGACTGGACTGTTCCAATGATGCACAGGGTCAAGACTGATTTGCATATGGCCAGGTCTAAACTGGGGTGGCATGGTGAGCAAAAGAATGATGGATCTAACCCAGATCTCTTGACTGGGGGTGAATGTTTTGATTTGTTCTGCATTCCCTCCATCAATTGTGTATCTTTTGCTTCCTCGCCCTAGGGTTCTGGGCTCTCTGTGCCACTGGATTCAAGCTATCCTGGCTGAAGAGGGGTGAAACCCTGAAACTGGTCCTAGGATGCTTCTTTCTGGTCCAAGGAGGACCTGGCTTAGCAGTTCGGGCTGGACTGTTTCAATGATGCACAGGGTCAAGACTGATCTGCATAGGCCAGGTCTAAACTGGGGTGGCATAGTGAGCAAAAGAATGATGTATTAACCCAGATCTCTTGACTGGGGCTGAATGTTTTGATTTGTTCTGCATTCCGTCCATCAATTGTGTGTCTTTTGCTTCCAGGTATCAAGAGGCGATACACATGAGGAGCACCACTGCAAAGTTTATAGCAAGACCTCTCCTAAGTATAATTTCTAGAGTAGGATGGAGATCTCTGACCAAAGGGCACATTTTAGCTCCTCATACATTAAAAAGATGTGAGAAGGTGGGACCTCTCTCTTCTCCATGCATACCACGCACAAATTAATGGTTTGTGGGAGTGAATCAACAGGACAGTAGAGCACGCTAAGTACTCTGCCAGAGAATATAAGGAGAAAGTGGGATCTTCTCCTGCCACCTCTCTTGTTCGCCTACAGAGATACTGTATAGAAGCGAGTAGGGTTAAGTTCCTTTCAACTTCTGTATGAACTGCCAGTGTCGGGTCCACTGACTTTAGTCAAACAACAGTGGGAAGGAACCTTTCAGTCTCCACAGAAAGACGCGTTGGACTTTGTGATGGGCCTCAGGAAGCTAATGGCGCAATATATGAGTCAGGTGAAGGAAAGCCTTGATGGAAGCTAAGTATGAAGGACTGACATGACACGAAAGCTACGCTGACTGGATATCAGGAAGGTCTGGACGTGTTGGAGCCCATTTGTCCCAGGGCTTTGAAGGACTCATTTTGTTGGCCATACTAGGTAGTTCTGAAGATTTCTGAGGTTAACTACTTGGTGGACACAGGTGCCACAAGGGAACCTAGGAGAGTGTTCCATCTGACCCAGCAGGAGCCTTGCCTCTAGTAATACTACACGTTAAATGTCATGGCTAAGACAGTGGCAATTGAGGAAGACAGTAAGCCTCTTCCTCACCTTCTGCATACTGACATGAAGAATTACACTGTGAAAGGGTTCAGTTAACCCCCGAGTTGATGCCTGAGCAGCAGAGAGGCTGTAGGGAGGTGTTGAGGCAGGTTTCCAGCCTCTGCAGACTGCAGAGTTGGCACATCTGTGTCCATGACATAGAAACAGGTGACAGTCTGTAGAACATATAGAATATCTGACCTGTTACTGGCATGCATTAAGGCAGACGTTGCCAAGATGTTGGATCAGGGGGTCCTGTGATGTCTGTGACAAAGAAAGGGTCCACAGACGTGTGGTTCCATGTTGATTATCGAGCCCTCAATGAGGAAACCAAGGCAATGGTCATCCAATCTCGAGAGCAAATGAGCCTGTGGATCGGTAAGGTGATGCAAACTACTTGAGCACCTTTGATTTGACTGGTGGGTATTGGCAGAATGCCTTACCACCAACTGGCAAAGATCGACTGCATCTTCTACACCAGAGGTGTTATATCAGTTTAAGGTAATGCCCTGTAGGTTGAAGAATGCTTCTGCCATTGTTTATTTTTTTTAAAGTATATTTTTATTGGGATTTTTTTTACAACATATAACATATAACATGTATTAGTCCTCTCATTGTTGTTCCTGGGTCTAATCCAAACTGGGCGTGTTGATCGCGAACCATTCTGGTTTGCGTAAGTTTGGGTGTTCCCCCTATCCACTGTCTCAGAAGGAGGAAGGGAAAGGGTGAGAGGGAGCAGGAAAGGTATCAAGGTAGAGAGAGAGAGGTAGCATACAGGAAGTTTTATTGCTTTTCTCGCTTAGTTCTTGATCCGGTGGGGGTACATTTGAGCTACGAACGGTTTGTTTTGGGAGGCCTATTCACGGCGGGTCATAAGTGCCTAGGGATTTGTCCAGAGACTACCACATTCCCCTGTACAGCTGTCTCCATGGCGAGATTTGTACGGCTATTGTATCAGCGCCTCTAAGATAGTCACCCAGTTGATCCAGCCCCTGAAGGTTGCCTTAGAGGTGTCTTTCCAATTGGTGAGTATTATTTTAACTGCTGCTGTTAGAAGGGAGTCTAATAGGTCTCTATATTGTTGGGACTGTAGCTCTGTTGTTATAAAAGCGGTGGTCAGGGTGGCAAATTCTGGTTTGAGTGTGCAACTCAGTGTTTTTGCTATTAATGCGAAAATCCTCTCCCAGAATGTTTTGACTTTGGGGCAGTGGTAGATAAGGTGTGCCAGGTCTCTCACTTCATTGTCGCAATTCCAGCACTGGTCATTCTCCCTCAGGCCCAGAGCTGCCAGGCGGGCAGGGGTCCAGTAGGTTTTGGGAAGGAGCCAGAATTTTGTCTGTGCCAAAACCAGGGAGATTTTGTTTTGCGTGGGGGAAGACTACAGTAGATGGCGCTCTTCAACATTAGTGTGTCTCTGAGTTGTTTTTCCCAGTATGTGGTTGTTTTGTCATTAATTTTGGTTGAGCAGGGTCGAAGTAGTCTGTACAGGTGCGATACGTGATGGCCTATTCTGTTGTGGTTCGCCATGTAAAGTATGATTGAGGGCTTGTGCTTATTGAGTTTTGCTTTGGATAGGGCTGTCCTGATTTTCAGAAAGTTGTACAGTTCTATGTCTGGTAGATTGTATTTTTATTTTAGCATGTTGAATGTTGTGGGGCTTTCCCCCTCCTCCAACTGGGCTTGGTATGAGATACCTAGTTTTTTCCATGTGTCTTTGGCTAGCGGTTTCCCCCTATATTTTATCTTTGTGTTTGCCCACAGTGACTCCCATCTTGAGTTTTTTATGCTGTGCTCCATTTTTTGGTCTATTTTAAGCAGGGCATTTCTTGTGTTTTTGAGTATAGCGTTTGTGGCCAGTGCTTGCTTGTTGGATGTGAGAAGGGCTATTGGATCAAGGTTGTTTAGTATGGCTCTCTCAATTGTAAGCCAGACCTGCGTGTATCCCTGGGTAGGCAGGACCCAGTAGGTCCCTTGTTTAGCTAAGAAGGCCATTTGGAATGTTTTGAAATCAGCCTCGTTTAGTCCCCTCATTTTCTTATCTAGCCTTAATTTTTTAAGGCTTATTCTTGCTTTTTTACCCCGCCATAGGAATTTGTTTATCTGCTTGTCTATTCTGCGATGGAACTCGTCCGTGAGTACAAGCGGGAGCATACTTGCCAGATAGTTGACCATTGGTGTGATCATCATCTTTATTGTCTCTATCCTGCCCCACCATGTTCTAAATTTGGGTGACCAGGTCTCCATCAGTGTCTTTGTCTTTTCTATCATTAGTTTTTCATTTTGTTCGAGTGTGCTTTTGAGATCTATGCCGAAGTAAATACCTAAGTATTTGATGTACCCGGTTTGCCAAGCTAGTCCCGAGTTCCCCAGTATGTCCCTGGTGGTATGTATGTTAAGTGGCTTGCATTCCGACTTGTCTTTGTTTAGTTTGTAGCCGGAGTGGGCTGAGTATTTGTCAATGGTCTCCATAGGGGCAGCGATGGAGGTCTTTGGGGTCTCTGTGACTATAAGAATGTCATCCGCGTATGCCGCTAGTTTGACTTTAGTGTCATTGATGGTGAACCCACGCATCTCATCATTGGCACTAATATCTCTGATCAGCAGTTCTAATGCCAAGAGAAACAGTGAGGGGGTAAGAGGGCAGTCCTGTCTTGTCCCTCGCTGTAGGGTGAAAGGCTCAGAGACGGCCCGTTGACTACAATTTGTGCTCTTGGGTTTTGGTATAGGGCCATTACTTTCCGCGTATATGACTCTCCCAAGTTGTATATTCTCATGCATTGTTCCACGAAATGCCATGACACCCTGTCAAAAGCTTTATCAGCGTCTAGCGTGATAGCTACAGCTGGCTTGTCAGTCTTGGCTGCTCGCTCCAGTATGTGGCACAGGAGTCTGGTGTTATCATGTGGCATGTGCATCTTTAGAAAACCTACCTGTGCGTTACTTATCAAGTATGGTAAAACAGTGTTAAGTCTTGAGGCCAGGATTTTGGCGTATATCTTGCAATCGACATTAATAAGAGAAATTGGCCTGTAGTTTTGGGGTAACTGGTTGTCTTTGCCTTCCTTCGGGATGACTATTATGTTTGCCTCCACCATGGTATTTGAGACATCCCCCCCCCTCCTCGCAGTGGTTGAACACTTTTTTCAAAGTTGGGTGCAGGTGCATTAGGAATGTTTTGTAGAAAGTGGCTGTGTACCCATCCGGCCCCTTCGCCTTGTTGTCTTTGAGAGACTTGACCGTCATCTCGATTTCTGCTGAGCTTATCTCCCGTCCTAGTATCTGCGCATCCTCATCCGTTATCTTTGGGAGGTTTAGACTGTTCAGGTTACTCGAGCAGCCAATCTCATCCAGAGATTGGTCCTTTGTGTAGAGTTCTTGGTAGAACTCATTGAATGCATGCAGGATCTCCTTGTGTCTTGTGTGTGTATTGTTTTGTGAGTCAGTGATAGATGTGATAGTGTGTTGTCTTTGTTTGTGGCTCAGGTAAGAGGCTAGGATCTTCCCTGCTTTGTTTGCCTTGCAGAGGTTAATTGCCTTATATTTGCTTATCCACAGTCCGGCCCTCTCACCCAAGATTCTGTTGTATTCATATTTTGTCTTTGTCAGCTCTGTTAGTGCGCTAGTGTTTTTTGTGTCTGCGATGTGGGTTGACTCTAACCTTTTGATGTCTTTTTCTAATTGGGCTAGCCGTGCCATCACATTTTTGTTCATTTTGGCCTTGATTTCTATGAGTGTGTCCCTAATCGTCGCCTTTAACGCGTCCCATATGGTCTTGGGATCCATGCCCGGTGTATCGTTGATTCTAATGTATTCCTTAATGGCTTCTTCTATTCTGCTTTTGTTAGCCTGATCAGCCAGGACGTCACTATTGAGCCTCCATCTCTGGGGGAGGTCCTCGTTATGTCGCCCACACATCAATAGGCTTTGCACGAGTCATCTGAGATAGTTCTTGCCGCAATATCCGTATGTTCTATTAAATGAGTGTGTGTACCTGAGATTAGTATGCATTCTATCCTACTGTATGAGTTATGTGGTTTGGAGTAGAAGGTGTAGACTCTAGTGTCAGGGTGTTGTAGTCACCAGGGGTCTTTGAGGTTGACTCTGGTGCATATGTTCTTTAATGTGGTGTGAGCATTTGGTGGGAGTGAGCGGAACTGTGACTTTCTGTCGAGTGTGTGGTCTAGTGTTATATTAAAATCACCTGCCATCACTGTTAGTTCATTGTGTGGGATCACCTCGAGTCTCTTTGCGACACCCTCCCAGAATTGTGGGTCATCTGTATTGGGGCCATAAATATTCACTACATGCATGTTTTCGTCTCCCCGTTTCAGTTGTGTTACTAGTATCCTTCCTTCTTAGTCACACTGCTGTTCCCCTATTGTTATTTTTGGGTTTTGTTTACTAGAGTAATCACCCCCCTCTTTTTCCCCTTTGCAGGGGAGCACGCCACCTGTCTGATCCATCTCGCTCTGACTCGTTCAGCATTTTCCAGAGATAGCGTGGTTTCTTGCAGCAGGAACACATCACTTTTTGTCTTGGCTAGGTAGTCTAGGATTGTTTTCCTCTTCACTGGGTGGTTGGGGCCCTTAACATTTAGGGAGACTATTTTTAAGTTGGCCGCTAAAGTATTAGGGTTGTTTTGTGTCATTTTCTACTGTGGGTGTTCGCCGCTCTTCTTTATCCCTCCCCCTCCCGGTTATTGGGTGATAAGTGTGTCCGCCCCTGTTGTCTTTCCCGCCTCCTCCGCCAGATCTTGGTCTACTGTTCCTTCCTCTATGTAAGAATTTAGTTGTAGGGGATAGAATAGGATAGAAGACAGTGGATAGGTACAGAGTAAATATACACAACAGACCGTACAGTACAGACATAAAAGACAGACCCCTCCTCCTGACCCCCCCACCCGTCCCTCCCTCCCTGCACAAAATCATCGTATTTTAGACGTGCGACGACAACATCCCCGTTCCACCCCCCCCGGATACATTGGTTCCTTATGCTGGTTCTACTTATATTAATTCACTTTCCCCCTTTCTTGTCTCGGTTCGTGTTGGTTCTACTTAACATATGCCTCTACAGTTCTACTTGGCACTTCCTCCCATGCCCACCCCTTGGCAGTCCCCCCACTGTGCCTCCAAAAAGGATACATACAAGCTTTTTAGTCTCTCTTGATTCCCATCGGCTGATATTGCCTTTGTTGTTTGTCCCTGTTTTCGGCATCTCCCCCTGGCGTCTTGAGGTACAGTTATGGTTTGCCCTTCTCCTCCTGTAGAGATGTCATCGGATTTGAGGTAGAATCGCTAGACAGCTATAGTCTCTGTTTAAGTTTCTTCTTTCGGTACCTTGCGGAAAAATACAGTCTGGTTATCGCTTTTAGGCCGGCAAGGAAGCCATTTGGTTTGAGTTAGTTTTGTTAAGTCGTTTTAGATGGCTATGAGGCCTGAGGAGTTTTGTTGTCAAAATGTGAAGTGAGGTAGATACAGTTTTTGTACCTGAGTGTACGGTCCTAGACATTGTTTCTCCCAATCATTCCACTCTTAGTTCCAGCGAGGCTCTCCTTTTGCTCATACCTGATTGTGAGGTCTCCATCTCTTGATGCGATGGCCTTGAAGGTATCTGGATAGTTCAGTTGGGTCTTCAAAGATGTGCGTTTTTCCTTTGTCATTAATTCTGAATCTTGTGGGGCCCACAAATGAGAAGATGATGTTCTCCTTCCTTAGTCTCTCCCGCTGAGCTAGGAATCCTTTCCTTAGGTCTACTGTAGGCTTGGAGTAGTCCTGCATGAGGATTATTCTGTGGCCATTCCATTATATGTTCTGGTTTTTCCTTGCCACCCCAAAAATGGCCTCTGTGTGCTGCGATCAAAGTGGTTTGCATATTATAGGGCGCGGGCCTGCTCTATTCATGGCATTGTAGGCTGGAACTCTGTATGCTTTGTCGAGCTCGAAAGGTTGGTCTTATTTGAGGTTAGTAATTTTAGGGATCATGTCTTCGATGAGGGCCATACAAGACCCTGTTTTGTCCTCGTCTCCCTCTGGGACCTCTGGGACCCCTAGGATTCTTATGTTTCCCCTTCTGTTGCGATCATCTAATTCTGCCATTTGTCTTTGGAGTGTGTCCGTCTTTTTTGTTAGTGCCATAAGCACCTTCTATGTCACTCACTCTCTGCTCGACCTCTGACAGCCTGCTGTTTGCTGCGTGAATGTCAGCCCTGACCGCTGTCAGTTCTAGTTGTATAGCGTCTGTAGTTTACTTTGTAGTTTTGGCTAGATAGTGGACCTCCGCCAGTTTTTTCAGAATCTTGTCCAATGTGCTATTGATATCTGGTCTTTGCTTGATAGGAGAGTCAATTGGTGTATCACCTCTTTTCTTTTTTGATTGCTGCGTGATTTTACCATAATTTCTTGCCATGGTAGGGAGGCCTCTTTTCGTTTGCTGGATCTCGAATCTCCTCCCCCTTTTCTGCGCTATGGGTTGTAATCTCTGTATCTGTGTGAGTTTGTTTAAAGTTCTCTTTGATCTCTCTTTTGGCAGCGGTTGCTGTAGGGTTTCCTCCAGCAGATTTGCGGGTTTCCCTTGTGTTCCTCTCTTTAGGGGTGAATGTGCTTTAGCGATGATCTTATCTTGAGGTTGCACTTGTTGTCTGCACGTTGTTCTAGTCGCCGCCGCTGCCCCTATCTGCGGTACCTTGCCGCTGTCCTTCTGTCGCTTCCGCTGCTTATTATCCCTCTTTGGGGGAATCTGTGCCTCTTGTGCGGATCCGGGCTCTGGGTCTGGGCTCCGTATAAGGACTGGCCACCAGCTGCGTGCTCCTTGTTTCTTCGTGCTTGCCTGCTGTTGATAGTCCTGTCCCCTTTATCCTCCTGTGTTTGCTGCTTTAGTCTTTTTGAGCGCTGTAGGCCTGCCCCCCACGTTTGGGAAGTCTCCCTCTGTACGGCGAGTTTGGTCTATTGCGTTCGGCTCTTAAGAGGTAGCCCTTGATGCGCCACCCCGGCTGCCCTGCATCAGACTCTGCTCTGTTCAGTGCAGCGCGTTGTTGCCCCGCTAGCGCTCACACGTGGGTGCCGGCATTCACTTTGGGTTTAGGGTGTTGGGTGCTCTTTATGCTCTTTTCCTGTGGTCACACAGCTTCCCCCTGTACAATCGCTGTTCTCGCCGTGATACAGTTGCTGTTCTGTGTAAGACCGTTTTCTATTGTTAGGGGCCCTTCTGCCCTGCACCACTCACAGCAAAAGACTGGGCTTATGCCTGTCTGCTGCCTTTTTGCCCTGTCCGCACTTTCGTTTGTGTCTGGTATCCTACTTGGGGCTCATGTTGCTTTCCAAGCTAGACCTCTTCCCGGGGTGGCCAAAATAGCAGCTCCCACTTAACAGTTTCGGTTTCACCCTCGGGAGGCTTAGAGGGGTGGGTGTACTTGTGTGGCCAGTCCGCTCTTCAGTTACTTCCTCCTCTTCTTCCCCCTGGTCCGGCTCTTGTTTCCGCCTTGCTAACCCCTGTTTATTTCCACCTTGTGTTAGAGGGCCGGGCAGTAGGAGACGCGTTATTTTTCCCTTTCGCCGCCCTTAAAATGGCAGCCTCCACTAACCCGTTCCTGTTTCGTTCTGTCTCCGGGGGGTAGGGACCGTTTCTCTTGTTCGATCCTTGTGAGAGGGGTTGCGGGGGGGGGGGTCGCCACGGGAGGCTTTTGCACTGACCTTGCCGTGATCAGCGGCGGTGATCCTGGCTCCGTCTATCCTTTTTCTCTCTCTGCAATAGCTCCGGCGGGGGTGTCCTCAGCAGACCATGGGACCATGGTCTGAGCCATTTTGGGATCTCAAGTTCCTCTGAGTCCTCCGTGTCTGCCATTTTTCAGTGCAAGGGGAACCACGTTTTTGCAGGGCTGGAGGAGTTCTGTGTGGTATGAAATTGTGGTATTTGATAATTTATTGCAGGACCACCTGAGGCTCATAGGACAGATGTTGGCTAAGATATAGGAGACAAAACAGACCGTCATGGCAACCAAGTGTCTGGTGGGATAGTCCACTGCAGTCTTCCTGAGGCATGAAGTAGGTATCAATCAGGTTCACCCACTGGATGCATAAATACGTTTTGTGATGGAATGGGAGGTAATCAGAGTTTACCACGCATACCTAATTTTGCATACCCTTACAAGGCAAGTCTGAACAACGACTTGCGTTGGGGGGGCAGAAGGTGTTGGGTTTAAAATCCAACACCTTCCCTAGTGTCCGCACAGACTGGAGTTGGAATAGTAAATTATACTATTCCAACATCCAGTGCCCCCTAACGCAAGTCGTTGTTCCGACTTGTGTAGTAACGCTATGCGAAAAAACAACTGCGTTATTATGGCATGCATTGTAAACGCGTGTGAATAAACATCATATATTCGGAATGGAAGGTGTCCACTACACAGACTGAGGTGAGGGCCTTTTTTTAGGACTTGTGGGATATGAAAGGAACTTTGGGACAGATGTATGAAGTGATTTAGCATTTCTTAATGGTCTGAATCGCTATTTCCGGCCGTTAAGATATGCTAAATGGACTTTTGATATGTACAAAGGCAAAATTGGGGTCGCAATTTGTGATTTTTACCCCGTAGAAATCGCAAATTGCGACTGCGATATAGGAAATTGCAAATAGGGATGACCTATATGAGATTCCTAAAGCACATGTACAAAGCATTTCCTGAAAGGTGAATTGGGCATTTAGGAAATGCTATTACCATTGACCCAAAGTTGATGATAACCATGTATAAAATTAAAAAATGCATTTAAAATGATTTTTTTAGTGTGGCATGATGTGCACATATGCCCATAGGGCATATGGGCACGTACATGTGCACTACGAAATTCAGGGTGCCTCTAGGTTGGGTCTTAAGGCTAGAAGCACCTTAGGTTTGGATTTCCTATTAGGAAATTGTAATTTAGGAAATGCAAATTATTTCCTATTTGGCCCATAGATGGGAATGCAAGAGCATTTCCTATTTACGATTTCCTAATAGCGATTCCTACTATGTAGGAATCGCTATTAGCAAATCACAAATTTTGTACACATCATTTTGCATTTCTAATTGCTAATTAGGAAATGGAAAATTTGAATTTCATACATCTTGCCCTTTGACACTAACTATGGGAGTATAGTTGCTCCATTCATTGCACTGACCTCCAAGAAGCAGCCCAGGAAACTGATCTGGACCGAGGTGTGTTGAAGGTCATTTGAGGAGCTAACCAAGGAACTATGCAATGCACCTATACTGCGCGTGCCTGACTACAGTCAGCCTTTTATTGTACAGATGCATGCCTAGGACAAGAGAGTTAGATCTGTGCTAGCTCACCTGGATGACAAAGGAAAAGAGCCTCTGGTGGTGTTACCAGGGAAGGAACTGGTGGCAATAGAGAAGCAGAGCTTTGCAATAGTGTGGACTTGAATAAGTTCCACCCTTACTTGTTTGGCACCAGGTTTGTACTGCAAATAGATCATAAGTCATTGAAGTGGTTGATGGCTAAGAAGGTTACTACAAAGATTAGATTTGCTAGTGGAGCACAGAGTCGAATTGAGCCATGGGAATGCAGATGGACTTCCAGTCAGTTTTGCCGAACTGACGAACCAATCTCTCCAGGTTAGAAGTTGGTTTGGTGTAGACTGATCTGGGAGGGTAGTGTGTTGGGATGGAAAAGTCCCTTGCATGTTGACTTCCCCCCTGCCCTCAGTGCCCCAACTGCATGGATTTCTTGATCCCGGATATTGATTTTTGGTCATGGGTTACTATAGATCATGCATGTGCACTATGACCTTAGTCTGGCTCATGGTAATTAGGTCTTGTTAGACGAGGGGCACACCAAGCTCTACCATCGTAGATCTACTGCTCTTTATGCAATTTTTGCAGCATTCCGGTTTTAAATTTGGTAAGGATCAGTAGTAAGAACAGACCTTTTTACCTGTGTCATTGGAATGACACATGTAATGTTGAGCTGCTGTGTCCTGTGTACTTAATTCATCCTTGGCCCACATGGTGAATCTGTGTAGCCTGGGCAGCGTATGATACTTGTGTGTGCGTGCTGGGATGTATGTGTGTCTGTGCATGGTACATAACATGGATACCTTTGGGTTCCATTTTGGAATCCCAGGGTCTGAAAAGTCTAGTGGCGATGAGGACCACAACCCCAGATAGAGTATGTGGAATGTTGACATTCTTGAGGGCTGGGGTGGGAACACCCACACTGGAATAAGGAAGCAGAGCATAATCTGTGCACATCAAAGGTCTCTTTGATTTGAACGAGAGTTACTGGTCAGTGGGCCAGGGCTTATTGCAACCGAAAGGTTAGTCCGATAAGGCTGGCACTGTAAGACCATAGTATCAAGATAGAGGGGGAGGCTTAGGCCTTTCAACCTTTATGAGGCATATTTCAGTGGAAGCTGACAACCAGGTGTAATTCTGGTGACTCCATTGGCATGTGTTGTGGGCCAATCAGAATTGGAGGCACTTCAGCTGTGGCAGACTGTCCCTTTGACAAAGAACAGGACAGGGGAAAGGGTGCTTCAAAGAAGTCGACACCCATAACAGGAATTTCAAAGGACAAGACAATAGATCACATCATTGTCTGGATTTGGTCTATCAAGGTTGGAGCCTGCAATCTACACGTTGTTAAACAGAACTATTTAAAAGGGGAGAAGATCACCAAGACTTCTACCTGTAGGAACGAGGACTAGGGACCAAGATCTGCTAGTCTATCAAATGCAACATAGATTTTTGGTAGCTGTGGTTAGATATAATTGCACATCCAATGAACAAAGGTGCTAGGGTCCTGTGTTATGTCACAGCTAATTGTAGTGAGTACAAGCATATTGGTGCGTTCACAGTGTTGTACACCCTGCTACCAGTAAGGTATAGAATTGATTGTAACCGGGATTTGGTTTCAGTCTTAACAATAAACATCCAATGCTACCGGAGCACACATCAAACAGTGCACACAATAATTAACAGTTGTGATTACATAAATAACGATTCATGCTTTCTTCATGACTTTATTATCTGTTCCTCAAGTGTTCTGACAGATCATGATTGAAAGACTGTATACACATCAGGCAGCCAGAGAATATGTACACATCAATTGATATTTAATATAGGGACTGTTTGATGTGTGCTACAGTATCATTGTATGTTTGCTAGTCTCCCTGTTGGGTGAGGGGCCACCACCCAAAATCACTTACCTGGAGCACAAGCCTTCTGCCTGCCTGCCAAGACAAGAGGAGAGTGACCCAAGGGAGGGAGGCCCAGCAGGGATCTGCAGAGTGGATCCTGATGAACAAACTGGGAGACGTTAGGCCCCCATCCGCACCATCGAATGGAGAAGTTGTTGACCCTGTGTGTCAGGAGGGGCCCACCATGAAGTTAGTGCTGTTGCCCAGGCGCAAAAGAAGTTGGCAATCTGCATGTGTCAGGATGTTGTCACCATGATGTTCAGGCTGTTGCCATTGTGCAGAGATGTCAGTGAAACTAGTGAGCCAGGAGGTGGCCACCATATTAATAGGGCCATTTTTGTGCAGGTGAAATTGGCAACCCGCATGTGTCAGGAGGGGGCCACTGTCGAGGAGGCAGAGCCATTGCTCTAGATCATCGTACCCAGGCTGCTGTAAAGAACACTTACCGATTGATAAGGCAGCCATGGAGATGATGTCTGACACCAACGCAGCCATCCAGAGAATGAGGAGACCCAAGCATTAGTGGGGAAAGATAGCAAGAGGTTGTGGACCCTCAGCATTGGGAGACTGGGATCCGCATAGACGCGACCCAGTACACTAGCTCTTGTCAGCTACCATGGGTGGGGTAAAACTCTATGAGGCCGGAAGGCCTATTGGGAACTTGAACAAATTTTGCTCCATGGAAGACATTTGCAAGGGGACCTTAAGAGACTGTGGATTTATTTAGTTTATTGCCTCTAAGCTTTGGTGTTTATAGTAAAATACTACTTGTTTTTATAAAAGTCAGTTTTTGACTGGCCAACCATCTTATTACAGTTACTGTTTGTACTTTGAGTCATGCGCCTATTTATGTCTCACCTCTACCTCACCCTCGAAGAGCCTTGGACTGCTTGACTCACAACACTACTGAGAGTCAAATGCTGAAACAGGCAGTACTTAGCCCAGTTACTTAGGACCCATACTAGGTTGGGCCCTGGGACAGCTAGAGTAAAAGTCCACAACACCCAAGTTTGGGCCTAATGACCCCTGCTTGCCCTTTGGCCTTCTGAATTGGTGTTCTAACAAATACAAAATGCAATTTGTGAAAAGTCCCCAAAGAGTTTTTCCAGAAACCTATTGCTCCTTTGGGAGAACATTATATTAATGTACCCATTTTCGCAAATGTTCACATTTAATGAAAAAATGCATCTAGTTGTGCAATTTGGTGGTACCTTTGCAGATCCACTTTTATGGATGGGGACTATGATGGAACTACACCAAGAGTTGGGGAAAAGTGAAGGTGTCCATACGTATTCACATCTTTGTGTTTCTGCTCCCTAACTTGGGGTCTATAGCCTATTGATGTAATGACCCTTCCTTAAATTGTAATGTGTACTATTGTTGTACTGGTTTCCCTTATGATGAAATAGATAATAACAAAGTATCAAAAAATACTTGGAGATAACACCTGTATGGCTAGAGTGCGAGAATATAAGAAAGTACAATTCACTAAAACAGTGTCTTCTTCAGGACATTGTGCTTCTGAGTTTTTAATATTCTCGATTATTGAGTAAAAAAAGAACGTTGTAGTTGTGTTGACTTCTGAGTAGGTCAATAGAGCCAGTTTATTTCTGGGTGAGGTGACATTTATGTTGTCTAAAGTCATAACTAAGCTTAAACATGTCTTCACTTTGTTTTTACAAATTCATATGATAAATTGGTATTCTCTCTCTGTACTACCAGAGCAGTATATCTAAAGTTCATTAGCAGTTTAACATCCTAATAATGCAAATAACATGACAGTGCGGTTCCTCTTCATAAAGGAAAAATACAACTCGTTCCTTGGTACAAAGGATCAGATTCTCCAAAATATAAATAAATCTACCCAGGACTTTGTCGAACTCGCATGCATTAAGATTGACTAATTTTCGGAATTCACAAAGGTATGCCAGGTTTTATAGAACTCTTCCGCTTTTACAGTTTTTCATTCATACCTCTGGAAAACAGTGGTAAATTCAATTTTCACATCAGCAAATATGGACGTGGGTATTTGCTTGTGCAAAAGAAACCCCACCTTTTTTTTCTTTTGCTCTCTGGGACTATATCATTGCCCACAGAGAAGTCCCATACCATTGTTGTCCCACGCCAGTTTTCAGGGTGTTCCCGTATTCTAGCCTCCAGCATGGGAAGAGAAGAAAGAGGAATTTGTGATAGTCACAACCGTGCACATTTGTGGGTGTGCACAGCCTCACAGGGCATTCTAGGCTGGGAACGTCCACGCCCCAACCCTGAATGTAGATCTACTGGTCTGGCAGTCTCAGGGCGAGTAAATCCGAGAGTGACTGTAAAATCAAACTTAGTGATTGCCGAAAGTGGTTTTGCAATCGTAAAAAAAGGCTATGTCAAAGTCAAACTTATATGCACAAAATCTTTGTGACTCTGGCCGTACATGTTTTATATTTAGCGGCTCTTGTTCTGTCTTTTTTTAAGTTAATTGTAAATTTGTGATAACTGCCAGGAAAAAGCTGCATTATTTTATGTATGTAAGAGGCATGATAAATGAAACCACCTTCAGGGTCATGTACATCTTGCTCGGAAATGTCCAATGTCTCATATGAGATGCCAAAATCTGGATTTTGAGGGCATTGCAAAATCATATTATTGCAAGTAGAAATTTGGTCGGAGGCGGCAAGCAGTTTCAGTGTAGACGCTCTTTTTGCAATCGCTGGCATTTTGGACTTGCCCTTCACGCCAGCTTCTAGCTGGTGGTAATTGAATGCAGAATGGCAATAATACAAAAATAGCGTGCACAAATCTTTATAAGTCATGCATCACGTTGATGTGTAAATTTGGTGCAAAAGTAATGAAAGACCTTGGGTTAAATAGAATGTATGCCCAGGTAATTTAGCATTCAAAATTAATTCAGTAGTAGGAGTTCCTTTGCCTCTTGAAACAGGCTTACCACTGTCTTCTACGCATTTGTACCTATACACTGACTGGAGGGACCTTGCTACCCACTCATAGGAAGTAGTGTGGTTGCCCTCGTGTCCTATAGGGATAAGGAGTTGAACTGAAATGTATCACTGCTTACACTTATTGTATATCCCCAGCTTCGAAGATGACCGCTCTAGCCATAAGGCTACATCCTCTCCCCACTTGATTTTAATTGCCCAATCCTTACCTGAAAATGAAGACTTAGGGCCAGATGTGCGGAAAATTGGTTGCAAAATACTGGTCACATTTTGTGACCAGTTAGCAGTTAGTCTGGTAATTTGCGAACCAAACTATGCACTAATAGTTTGTTTGCAAATTTCTGATTCTTAGTGGGTCTCATTTTGACCTACCTTATGAATATTGAGGAGGTAGGCTGCAATTTGCTACCCACTATACCCACTATGTTTCTTATCAATTACAGGGATGGTGGCCTGCTGGGGTCAGTAAACCACCACTTCAGTTTTTTAAATACAGCCTGTTTCCCTTAAAGGAAACGGGACTGCGTTTAAAAAGAAAAGTTTATTTGTTTGTTTAAGAAGACACAGTGGCCTTGAGGTCTATTACCTCCTCTTAAGCAAACACATTTTTTTACATTCACAAAATGTTAATGGAACTTGGCAAAGGGACTCCCTTCCCATTTATGAATGGGTTAACACTACATATTTGTAGTTATTAAAGTATTAATGTTTTGCCACCATAATTTGTTTGCAAAACATTAATACATACCAATCCGATTCAGTATTTAAGGGACGCCCTAAACAGGGCCGTCCTTAGGCATGTGCAAGCTGTGCACCTGCACAGGGCCGCCAAACCCCAGGGGCCGCCACGCCAATACTGTAGTCTTGTGCTGACTCTGCCTAAGTGTGAGAAACCGGCACCGGCGTTTTCTAAATCCTGAGCTACGGCCGGCATTGTATGGTAAGCGAGCTTGCTGCTCGATACCCCTCTTCTTCATTTGTCCTACGCTGCGCCAGACATGGCACACACCCATAGCTGAACCGGCTTTTTACAGATTTTTTTTGCTGCACAATACCCTGTATGTCCCGTCTGAGGATTAGACGATGGCCTACCGCCCCCCACCTCTCTCATTTATCAGAAGGCGTTCGCCCCCCCACCTTCAAATAAAACAGCATGTGCCCATTTTTGTAAACCTTTGCCGGGCGGGAAACTTTTTCTAACTCAGAAGGCCCCTTCCCCGCATACAATGACCATGTTTGACTGTGTAACCATTGCCAGCATTTATGAAATGCGAGCACACCCCAAGTTTGGTTTAAATCATGTCGCCCCTACCTAGCCATTTTTACTTTTGCCAGTACCAGTAATTATTGTGAGAAGGCGCACGTATTTTAGGCCACACTCAGCCTTTCACGTTGAGCCCTCCCTCTTCAGGGGCCCCCTACCTACACTCCCTGCCCAGGGCCGCCATGAGCTTAGAGCCGCCCCTGCCCTAAACTTGCCCCTTCTAAATACGAATCACTATTTGATTGTAAACCCAAATTGCAATTTTGTAACGTGTTACCTAATCACAGTTTGGGTTTCATACATACCTAAATGGTTTTTTGCATTCGCAAACGGGACGATTATGCGAATCAGCCTGTAGGTAAATGCAAAAAAGCTTTGCACATCTTCCTCTAAGTGCCTTATACTAAGTTTGGCAGGTGGCCCACTAGTGTGCCAGGTCAGCAGAGGTCTTGGCCTCCATCCCCATGTGTGGTATGCTCTCCTACAATAAGTAGAGATTCACGCCTACCTGGCAGGGATACCATCAGCGCATCCACTGATCAGTAAGAAGCAGTGTAGGTAGAGCAAAATTACTAAGCGATGACTGAGACCCTACCATGTTTCTTTTTGACTGCGCTAGACATTACTTTTATTTTTTTTAAATACACTCATTCAGTAGGGGGTTGTTTGACAAAATTAAAACTTCAAAGGCAGGGAAACCATGGAGTTTTGTCCCTGCTCATGAGGTCCATTCACTGTTTTCCTTGCTAGGGACTTCCATACTATGATGGTTCCATATATGATACTACCACCTCTAGAGGTAAGACCATACCAGTAGTCCAAGCTATTTTTGGAAATGGAGGTCTATTAACAGAGTACTTGGTGAGACTGATTGAAATGCAAAAGTATTCAGGACCCTAGGAAAACAGTTTTAAAAGGCAGTACCAGCCACGGAGACTATCCAGTATCTACTGGGTCCAAGCAAAGACCTTAATGTGTTTTCTAAGTTTGTGTCTGAAGACCATGCTTCTATGCTGAATAGGGAGGACTAATCAATAATTATTTGTGTATTTTACTAGTGGCAGCATGTGCCTCTTATGGAGCACAACTGAAGTGAAATCATGCTTGATGGGTAATTAGCAGGCCTAAGGGCTTGCAGTAGATTGGTGTGTGTCCTAGCAACATAGCGGCCCTTAAAGATGACATACGTGTGATATATTACCTTTAATACATGTAATAGTTTTTAATTTATCATTTTTGTTGTTGTTTATTAAGTAGTGATTTCGTCTTTCAATATATGAAAATGATAACTGTGGTGAAAACTGGTTACTGATGGAGCAGAGGTTCCGAGAAAGGAGAAGATCTTAGTCTGTAGTTTTCAGCGGTGCCTAAGGTGCATAGATGGTTTGAGTGCTATGACAGGCTGCGTTGTGGTTTAGTATTTGATGGGTGACTGAGGAGGTTATGGAACAATTTCAGTTGGCGAGGAAGTGTGGTGGTAGGTTTTGGCATGGTCTTGTGGTTTTAGGTAGATGAGATTGGTTTGCTGAGATGTCTATGGGCCTGACTCACAAAGGGATATAAATGAGTGGATATATTCACACACATAGGGGTCAATTCCGATTCGGGAAAAACTGCTCCGAATAGCCGTTCGGAGCATTTTCCCGTACGATTAGTACCCTGCAACGTCCCCCGTACGTACGATGAAGTACGAATCGTACCAGGAGCCGTACTCCGTACGAGTCGTACAGAGACTGTAAGACTCCAATCTCCATACGATTCTCCCTCGGAACCCGCTGTACGCGACATCGCGGCTGGTTTTTACGACCCAGCAAGTACGATACGTGTCGGGGACGCACCGTGCGACCCTTTTTTTACGGGAGCTGAAAACTGCCGTAAAAGCAAAGTTCGCGCCGAAACAGGTACGGAACGACCCCCCCCGGGTACGGTGCGTACCCCCCATGAACGCAGGGGTATGGCCCGTACACCCAGCGTACATGGGGTACGGTGCGTACCCCCCATGATCGCAGGGGTACGCACCGTATCCCATGTATGCTGGGTGTACGGGCCGTACCCCTGCGATCATGGGGGGTACGCACCATACCCCATGTACGCTGGGTGTACGGGCCATACCCCTGGGATCATGGGTGGTACGCACTGTACGGTGTGTATGTGATTGTGCGCTTTTCCGTACGAATTGCCCTAACCTGATGTGGACCGTACGGATCGCGTCCTGATGCCCCGGTCTGGATCGTACTCGTTGGGTCCTAGCAGGACACCACAAATGACTACAGATTCCAAGATGCAGCCCACCCCTCTCAAGAGGATGAGAAACTTCACCAACGAGGAGAAAGACCTAGTAGTTATCTTTGTGGTTTATCACCACAAGAAACTAAGTGGTCTGCCTCCATTCCCCTTCAGTAGAAGGTATCTAGCTGGCAGAAGTGGACAGACTATGTCAATGCATTATTTGTGGAGGTACCCACCAGAGAGACATAAAAAAATGAGAAGGGTGGGGTGAAGGAGACTTTTTTTCAGAATGCATATGTGCAAATGCTATTTCTGTTGGTGGATGTATATCCCGTCTCCGTCTCTGCCCCCATGAGGAGCATATGCTCACCATTATACACCCTGACATGTCATATGATCTGCCTGTTCCAGGTCACCCCACGTCATTCTATCCTTTGCCCCTACTCTGCACACGTAGGCAGACATTGCACACGTCTGCCTAGCAAACAACAAATTGCACTTGCTAAAATACAGTATACATACAATTTCTTAAGATACATATTTAGTGGCGCACTTGTTAGTACACATTATCTCTCCTCCTAAAATAATTTTTCCTCAAAATGAAGTTCAAAGCAATAAAGATATTCATCAACACAGTGAAACAAATGTTTTTCTGGTGTGTGGCATGCTTTCTTATTTAAACAGGTTGTGTGTGACCGGTTTCAGCTGAAATGGGTTCCACTTGTTAATGGGTGTTGTAACTGTTCACTCCATCCTCTCATTCCAGTGGTAGGTGCGCTCCATAAATTTAAAGCCTTGTTGGACTATTCAATTTATATTATTTGTATTTTAAAATGTTTTGTTTTTTAAAATAATAATTGTTAGAAATGGGGTTTCTGGTTAGCTAGGGTATGCACCTAGACGAAGCAGAACCCTCCACTCTAGTCAGGGCAAGTCAGTTACACACCAAAGATAACCTGTACTCAACCTCAGGTAGCTTGACGCAGAGCAGGTAGGCTTATCATCAGAGGTAAAGTGTTTGCACAACACACTCACACAGAAACATAATGAACACACCACAAAAGGGACTTCACACAGGATTGTGTAAAACAATATAATATATTATACATAAACCATGACCAAAACGACATGAATCCTAAATACTGTGCATATCATGCAAATACTGAGATAGCATTAGTTATCCTGGATAATACTGAGATAGCATAATTTATCCTGGATAATGTACATGTAATGTCAGTTAGGTTAGGAAAGAACACATAAATCATCAAATATCACCATTAGTACATGGATCACAACATAACACCATCAGTATAAGGTGCAGCGCACCTTCACTCCTACTCCCCTTTATAGGGTCATCAGGCATCCCACGTAGGGCACATGAGAACCTGCATGCCTACTGAAGGTATTCCGGTAATTCTGCTCGAGTAATTTGGTTTGCAAGTATGGCCCTGCACTGTTTCCAGGGTCTTCTACAGAGGTTTCCGCAACTAGTAAAAAGAGACAGCAATGTCCCTGTGGTCCGTCCCCAAGAGAGAAGGGAGAAAACACAATGGCAGAACCACATGGAAAGACCTGGTCCGGTCCCCCCCTACGTTCAGTATACTAGTGCAGCTGACTGCGAGCACGCTGTGCAGCTGCTGAAGCAAGTGCTGCCGTTTTAGGTCAAGCCTAGCGCAGCGCGCATGTGCCGCTCTGCGAGGCATGCTGTATCTGGTATGTGTGGTGGAAGAAACTCCCTTCTTTTCTATTGGTTTCTGTTAGTACCCTTATTAAATGCCTGTTTTTGTTTGGTAGATAGGGTAAATTAGTCCTGCCCTTTGGCGTTTTGGACCCTCCCAGGCGACTGGGCCTGTTACTGTGGCATTATTCAGTTTTTAATATATGTTGGTTGCTAGCACCCTTTTTTCCTTTCCCTCCACTCGTCTAGGGGCAACTAACATCAGCCATGGGAGGCATGCAGGGGAAAATGGGGCTGCTTTGCCAGCACACACCAGCCGAGCTTGGGCACGCTGCTCTTTTCAATAAAGTCAGAAAACATTTCAGGAAATGCTGGTATAGTTTCAGCTTTGCATCTGAACATTGTTCTAAATGCATACAGTTACCGGTTTCCTTGGGCACTTATTGCAGTATAATTCTCAACACTTTGATATGGTTACAGCTGCCTGGCAAGCAGACAGCAGGAATGGAAGGCGAGCGGGGGGGAAACTATTTTGCAGAATTGTTGTCCGTGCTCTCAAGCAGTATTTGCAAACGCTGGAGAGGCATGTGGAGCATGTGGGAGAAGCAAGTCTACCCTCTGCAGTAGGCTTAGTCTTCCTTGGCTTCCAAGAGGCCCTCACCATACTGCTGCATCTGTACATTCAAAACTTCCCCTCCCAGCATCTCCTCCCCTCGCGCTTCCCATGTCGGTCCACAATCCCCACAGCTGCTAGCACTCCCAGAGCCCAGCCACACAAAGCAAAAGCTTCTTCAGTCTGGGTGTAAAGAACAAAATCCTCCAATTGATTGACTGTTGTCAAGGCTTCAACATTTTTTGCTTACTTCATGTTTGCAGAAGGAGAGGTGGGGGAAGGGTGACCTGCTGGAGGGACGTGGATACTAAAAGCATTGGTCATCTACAGAGCACTGACTCTGTTCTTTTTGAAATACCCACATTAAAGAAAATACGCACTGTCTTTTTCTCATTTCATGCCAAGTGATGTCACTGGATTTTCATCCATATTTTTTCTGCCTTTTCACTATTATTCTGCCTTTATTTTTTTGCCTTGTTCAAACTTTTTTTGCCTTTTCACCCATTTTCTTTACCTGTTGAACCCTTTCTTTTGTTTTGCACTGGGCCAAAGGCAGTGGCAGGAGTGAAAGGCAGCAGCCTGAGAGATTCTTACTCTGGACTCGGTTTGCAAGCCCTGCTGTCTGCATCCCTAGCGGCTTAGGGTGCCTCTCCAGGAGGGTTCTCGACAACCATCAAAAAGGTGAGGAGTAGGGCAATGGTGCCTCAACACGGCACTCTGCTCAAGGAGGTAGCACATTGTAGTTTCCCTGGCTGGTCGGCTGCGCTGGTGAACACGCTGTTCTCTTTTGCAAAGTAGCAAGCACTCTGTATGCACTCCTTGTCACTTCATTATGAAGAGAAAAGCGTTCTTTTACACTATCTGAGGAACCTGGAGCAATGCTCACCACGCTCTGGTACAGAGTCCAGGGTGCAATAAATAGCACGCACCTCTCGCTGTACTTGGAAGCAGAAGAGTGGTCACCTGGCAAAGCCACGATAAGTACCCAGCGCTCATCTCGTGCTGATCTTGGAGAAGCCAGGAGCCGTACACAGTGCTCACCACACGCTGGGCTCCTTGCAGAACACTTGGGGGGCCCACCGCAGACGGCAGGCAGGCTAGCAGATAAAGGTCCTTAGCAGGCCAGCATAACAAAGTAGTTAGTCCTAATGTTGGTTCCTTCTGGTAGCAAAGCAGAATGTAGAGCCAGCAATGTCTGGTTACAAGTCCCATGCAGCGTCTTAAAACATGGGTACAGAGCCCCTGTATTTAAACTAAAAAATGTCTTTGATGAAGGGGTGTCTTCAAAAGGAAGCTTTAGAAGTGCGCAGCAATCCCTTTCAACCCAGCCCTGGATCCAGGCGATCTGTGGGGGGTAAATCAGCAGGACACAACCTATACATATGTAAGGGGTGAATGACCTCTCCCTCTCCCAGCTCAGGAAAGGCGTCAGTATGCAGGTCTTACCCCTGTCACACCCAGCCCTTCCCGGGTTGTGGCTGTCTAGAAAGTATAGACAAAGTGTAGCTGTCATGCAAGTCAGACGTGGATTGGAGTTAGGCAGTAAATCACAAAGAGTCATCAGCAAAGAGAAATGCCCATTTTCCACGAAGTAGCTCTAATTGGAATCCAAGCGGGTGGACAGACGAGCAAAGGAAACAAGCTTGTACCTGCCGTAGAACACACACACCATTGATTGATGGTGTGGAACAGAGAAACAGCTGTATAATTGACTAGAAATTTGAATATTAGACAATTGAAGAGGTCATATTTGCAGGCCCATAGCAGATGGCCTTGAGTGTACTTCAGTTCTGTGTCCTGAAGAGAACCAATGAATAATAGTACAGGTTTAAAACACGTCGACGACAACAACGCAATCATGCAAGCAATGAAATAAGACGTGATGAGCGGGGGAATCGAATAAAATGATGTAGTAGACTCCCTGTTAATAGGATCAAAGCTTTACATGGTTGTGTAGCCCATTTATGTAGGAAGTTGACAAGGGGTTCAAAGAACAATATTACATGTGTCTTCCTGGTTGGGCATTAACAAGGTTGAACTGTCAAGGTTTTGATTCAATGCCTAAATCGGCTTTTGAGGTGGTTGTGTGTGTCTGGCAAGGCTCTGCCAGCACGGTCGCGCACCACTAAATTGCGGCGACTTTTATGTGCTTTTAAAAATATTCACTTTCATTGTGGTTTTAAGGTGTTATTAGCTGCCAAAATAATTTGGATTTACTCACTGGGGACCGGAGTGGTCTCTTCAAGCTTCTGGTGTTTCTCCCCCTGGTTGGGTCCGTCCGTGCGAGCCGACCCGCCATCTTGGGGGTAGTCGATCCACGTTCTAGTGGTCGGGCATTACGCTTTGGGCTCCTTAAAAACAACGCTGGAGCGAGCGCGCAATCCCTAAATCGGCTTTTGAGGGTGGTTGTGTGTGTCTGGCAGGGCTCTGCCAGCACGGTCGCGCACCACTGAATTGCGGCGACTTTTATGTGCTTTTAAAAATATTCACTTTCATTGGGCTTCTTAATGTGAGGTCCCTACCAAGACATAGCGTTGAAATCCAATTGTTGGTAGAAACACATGAGCTTGATGTCCTGTTTATGACGGAAACATGGACTCGCCCTGATTGCGAGGTTGACCCTGGCTGGGCTTGTCCACCTGACTTTAAAATCCTTCATCTCCCCAGGCCAAATGGGAGAGGAGGTGGGGTGGGGTCATATATAGGTAGTCCTGGAAGATTGGGACCATTGATATAGATATGGTTAATGGAGTGGAATTGCTGGGCTTGTCCATAAAAAATGATTCTGGACTTATGTTCACCAGGGTTATCTGCTATAGACCTCCTGGGCTTTTAGTGTTCAGCAGCAACAATCATTTTTAGTAACCCTCACTAATATGGCAGCTACTCACCACAAGTTGGTAATTTTAGGGGACTTCAATCTATGGCTAAATGGCTCCCTCGACTCTGTTTTTTTTTAATTTGCTCCATTCATGTGAAGGCCTCGGCCTCTTTCAGCAAGTTGCAGATGCCACTTACAAGGAGGGACATCTCCTTGATTTAATCTTCTCTGACCCCCCACTTGCTGCATATGGGGGAAATTTTGCCTATGGACTGGACAGACCATTTCCTAATTACATTTTATGTTAAACTTAACGGTGCCCAGACCCGGGCCCCGCAGGCCACGAAGGAATTTCTGTGTAGAGATTGGAAGGCTCTTGCACGGCTGAAGTCCTCTGACTCGGTGTTCCAAGTTGGAGAATGCTTCTCCTTGGACAAGCAAGTCGGTGAGAATTATGCCTCACTTTGTCTTGAGATTACATCGGCTTTGGACTCTTATGCCCCCCTCAAAACACTTAGTTGTAAGGGCAGAGCTTCTGCCCCCTGGTTTAATGACACTCTGAAAAACCTGAAACTGGTTTGTAAACAGGCTGAGAGAAGATGGAGGCGTGGTTGTAAGGGCAGAGCTTCTGCCCCCTGGTTTAATGACACTCTGAAAAACCTGAAACTGGGTTGTAAACAGGCTGAGAGAAGATGGAGGCGTGGTTGTGGAGAGATGGATAGGACGCTTTGAAAGCTTAAAATCTTGGATTATAAGAATCTGGTCAGAAAGTCTAAGGCTAACTACTTCTCTTCCTTGATTTGTAATGCCTCCAACAGCTCTAGGAGCATTTTTAACATATTAAATAGTCCTGACTGTTCTAAGAACTCCATAGCCCCTTCACAGGAACTTTGTGAGAACTTGGCTAAATTCTTCAAAGAAAAAATCGAGCTAATTATCAAGGATCTTGAGGATCCATCCAAAGCTAGTAGCCCCCGTGTCATTGGGCATAGGGTCTCGGAGGATTTGGTTAACTGTCCTGACTGGCCATTAGCGGATCAACTATCAGAGTTTTTGTCTCTAACAGAGGATGCCTTCAGCAGGCTGGCACAGGGTATTTCCTCTGGGTCTCCCTTGGACCCTGTACCACACAAGATCTGGAAGGAGTATGAGGATAAATTGTTCCCTTCCCTTCGCCTGATCTGTAACCAATCGCTAGCTAGCGGTACTGTTCCATCATACTGGAAGCAAGTTTTGATATCTCCTCTGCTGAAGAAGCCTTCCTTAGATCCTGAATGCTCTAAAAATGATAGGCCTATTTTCCTGCTGCCTTTTCCTGCTAAACTTGTCGAAAGCATGGTTAGTATAACTCTCTCGAAACATCTGGAACAACATCACTTATTGGAGGAAGTTCAATTTGGCTTTCGGCCGGCTCATGGGACCGAGACGGCCCTGGTGACCGCCATGGATGAGCTTCAAAGGCGAGCAGACAGGGGACAGGTAGCAGCGTTGATCCTGCTTGATATGTCTGCCGCCTTTGACACGGTTAACCATGAGATCTTGCTGAGAAGATTGAGTGATGCTGGAGTGAGAGGTTGTGCCTTGCATTGGTTTCGGTCGTTTTTGCAGGATAGACAGCAGGCGGTGTCCCTTCCTCCCTTTTAGTCTGCGCTTTCCGCGGTGCTGCACGGGGTGCCACAGGGTTCGGCAATTAGTCCCATCTTATTTAACTTATATTTAAAACCTCTGATCACGCTTATAAAATCTTACAACATTAATATCATAAATTATGCAGACGATACGCAGCTGATCCTCTCCTTTGAGGGAGAGGACTCGACACCGGTGGAGGTGTTTCACAAGTGTTTGCGGGACACGGCTTGCTGGTTACAGAACAACTCCCTTCAATTCAATGCTGGAAAGACTGAGGTGCTTTTTTGTGCAGGGAATAAGACTCCCCTTTCTTTTCCCGGAAATTTCTGGCCTCCTGAAACATCGATTAAAGTTCAGCCAGTGGAATCAGTCCGTAACTTAGGCATCATGCTTGACAACAAGCTTAGCATGGAGACCCAGGTTGCAAAAACGACATCCTGTTGCTTTGCAATTATGCGGTCCTTGTGAAAGATCTTGCCACTATTACCATCTCAGGCACGAGCCCAAGTGGCAAGATGTACGATCCTTAGCAGGCTGGACTATTGCAACGCCCGTTTGCTTGAGTCTCCCTGCTTCTTGTTGGATAGGCTCCAACGAATTCAATCAGCTGCAGCTAAGCTGGTTTTGGGGCTGCCCAGAAAAGCGTCCGCGTCTGCAGCTCTGGCAGAACTCCACTGGCTCCCTTTGAGACAGAGAGTGCAATTTAAGTCCCTCTGTCTCGTCTTTAAGGCTCTCCATGGGATAGGACCCTTATCAATGCAATCTAAATTTGATTGGTATACTCCAACTAGATTGCTGCGCTCCTCATCGGCAAGACTGGTGAGCGTGCCACGGTTCAGGAACGCTGGGTCAGGGGTAAGTCTTTTGGAGTGGCTGCAGCCAAACTATGGAATAGACTCCCATGGGAGATTAGGCAAATCAAGGAGCTTCTTCCTTTTAGGAAAAGTGATAAAACCTGGCTGTTTCCCAAGTAAAAGCTGGCCGGACTGACCTGACATTCCCTTCCACCCCTCTTGAGCTATTAGCGCCAGGATGCCTGCAAGGCGACAGTGCGCTTTATAAGTTGAATAAATAAATAAATGTTTCAAGTAATTGATTGTCAAACATAATCTATATGTAGTTTTGTACAGTCTGTGTACATGAATGTTGGGTGGGTACCAAAATAATTGTTTGATGTAAAACTTGTGCATTTCTTTTTGTCCTCTTTATGTCCCTGTATGTGACTGTTTCTAAATCATGCTTTAAAATTAAAACAAATGAATATTTACTGACCACTGATATTAAAAAGAGTGTTCAGAGAAGAATAAGTGTGGTAAAGATTTATCAGAACTGTCAGTTTTTGTTGGAAATACACTTTCTATAAGTGGCATTCCTGAAATAGAAATGTAAACCCTAACTATGCCAGTAAGTAGGATTTATCACCACTATTCTAAACATACCAAACCCAAACATGGCAACACCACTCCTTTATGACCAGTAATTACCACTTAAATATATATAAAGTAATTTCCAATGCTGGCATATGAGAGGATTAGGCCACACAGGAGTGAAAAACGAAATAGGTTGTTTGTCACACATGAAGGTACATGTCCTACCTTTTACTTACAAAGCACCCTGCCCATAGGACTACCTAGAGCCTACCTTATGGGTGATCTATGTGTAATAAAAGGGGAGTTTAGGGCTTGGCAAGTAGTTTTAAATGCTAAGTAAAAGTGGCAGTAAACTGCACACGCAGGCTCAGCAGTGGCAGGTCTGAGACAGTTTTGAAAGCCTAGGTCTGTGGGTGGTACAAGCAGTGATACAGGCCCACTAGTAGCATTTAATTTACAGGCCCTGGGTATATGTGATACCACTTTACAAGGGACTCAGAAGTAGATTAAATATGTCAAATAGGTGAAAACCAATCATAACATGTTTAAAGGAGAAAGCTCATGAACTTTAGCATTGATTAGCAGTGGTAAATCTCCAAGAGTCTTAAACCCAACAAAAAGAAGGTCAGAGATATAGGTGGAGGAAGGCAAAAAGTTTGGAGATAACCCTGTAAAAGGGCCAGGTCCAACAATAGTAAAATATTAAAAACTATAACATAAATTATTTCGTTTCACATTCAAAAATATTTTTCTTTCCGTTTTGCTACTTTTCCCCATGCGTTGATAGCGATACTCCTTGCCTTCAACGATTTAAAGGAGAGTGTGTTGAAATCCTAGTGACTGGCCAAGCGTAGAGCTTGACTAACGCCAAGGCTTGGCTGTAATTCCTTTGAACCTGTTTTGTGAGTAGTACTATTTTAGTAGGTTTTGGCTTAACTTTTGTGAACAGCAATTGTCTTACTCATTTGTGGGTATGTTTATTATGTCCATGTCCCTCCCTAAATCCCACATTAACTTTCATCACACATTTAGTATTAGATAATTCGCATTTTCTAGCCACTTACCCTTGCCCCTCCTACATTTACCACAAACGTGTATACCAACATGTGCTGAGATTGCCGCACTAACAGAGATTTGTGAATAGCATTTTTTAGTATAGCACTACTGGAATACTGCTTTCTGTACTCAAAAATACCTTTGTGAACAAGCCCCCATGATTTTAAAATTATTGTGCAGATTCACAACGACATTTTGGAGTAAGTAAAACGGTATGTCTGTACTACTCTTTTATGAACTCTTCTTGCATGCCTTTCAAAGTAAGTCTCAAAATAAATATACTGGGAATAAAATTGGAAAATTCGTATACAATTATTAGTAATAGAGTAGACTGTGTCCTCTTTGCATAATGAAAGCATGTAAAGAGTCTGTAAAAGAGAAATCATGTAGTATTACTTCCAGTTCTCAAATATTCTTTTGTGAAACTGCCTGTTTGCATTTATTTTCGAATTGGCTGCTGCCATCTAGTGGTGAATTGGCATATCCATCAAATGGAATTGCCTTTTTGAAACTATTTACATCTACAGTCCTAGTGGATTTTAAACATTACATAATTTGCCCCCCACCCCCACCCCTCTCTTGCATATGTAATGGCTTGGGCCCCCCACCCAAATAAGGTATACGTTTTTTCTCACAATTATTACGTACATTTTAAAATATTTCAAGCAAGCTAAAACACATTAGAGGAGGTTGGAGAACATACAAAACTGGATTTTCAGTATTGCGTTTCAATGTTTCATAACTCATCTGGGCAGTGTATAACATGCAGAGTGAGCTAATAAATTCAGGTGAGAAGTCAGGGTCAAAAACTATTTTTGTGTTGAATTTTTATCACAATAAATCCAGGAATTTTTAATATATTGTAAGCAAGTGTAGGTACCTTTAAGTTATTCCTTTTGTAAGCACAGCGAAGTACACTGGCAGCATGCCAATGTTGGTAAATATTTTCAAATTATCATTTTTCACACTGTTGGAGGTGAGGCTTTGAAGATTAATACATGGGGCCAAATGGCGCATTTTCTAACATTGTATTCAAAATATTTTGGCAAATGTTTTACAGGCATTTCTGAATCGAAATGTATGAATTATTCAAATAGTTCAGGCTACTGCAGTACTTAGAAGAATTATTTTTGGCACTACATCAAATGATGCATGCATGTGTCAATCTTTCACCATACTTGTCTTGCACTCAAATGTATATATCGGCTGAACGTAGACACATAATATAGGCGTTCGACTCTGCCACTGCAGAGTAGGTCATCCATACATGCAGAGTGTGTGTGTGTGGGGGGGGGAAGGCTTGATGTGAGGCTTTGATGCCTGCACTACCTGAAACACACAAGTGTAGTCAAGACAAACTACATGTCCCAGAAAGCCACCAGACTCTCAGAAAAACGTTCTATGGTGGCAACCTTCTTGGTTCCTTGGAGTATAAATTCCTTAATTTTCACGGCGTTCCTCAGAAGGCAATCAAAATACTTAGTTGCTGCAGCTGGAACCTTGTTGCCAGGAGACTGGAACTCATTTGCTACAAATGCTAGTTTGGGGATGTTATGTCCCCAAATTGACTTTGCTTCAAGATCAGTAATTGTGTTTGATAAGCACATGGACCAGAGGTTCTTAGAAAAGCAGCTGTTTTCGATTATTTGCTTGGTGATTCCTTTTAATGTACCCTTACTATCTTTATTGACAGGTAGGCAGTATTTCAGGAAGCTTGCTTTATTTATTATATGCTTTATTTATTAGATCTTGAATAAATAGCCAACATTTCTTTCTCATTTGTGCTATTGAGGTGTTAAGTGGCAGATGAGAAAGTTTAAGCTGGCAAGGGAATATATATGCATTTTTAAAGTAATTATATCTATTTTGTTGTTGTTATTTATTTAGTCAGCAAAGTATAGCTGTCCATGAATTCAAGACGATCATCTGGAGATGTGATGTCAGACCAACTGCCCTCATCCACTATTGCATACTTGAGCGCATATTAAAATGTTGGTATGCAGTGTTTTTTCATTTCATCATCGATCTCTTCAGGGGTTGAAGAAAGAGGCTGGTCCATAGGACTGTGACAACTGCCTCAGTTGTAGTAAACATACACTACAAAGACACAGTGGCTACCGGACATTAAATATAATTTATTGCCAGCCTGCTGAGTTCTGGTCAGTTTTCCTTCTTCCTATGCCAATAGGTCAATGGGTCTTGATCCAGATACACCTCTGCTGGGTCATTCAGATAGTCTTGGACTGTCTTCTAAATTGTTAATTGTGCTGTAATTGGTGTGCCTGCATCTGTGCACTTGACGTAAGTCCTGCCATATGAAACCAGCCCATGGCAGAGGTTGGCAGTGAAGCTGTTGTTAGGTTAGTGTTAGAAATGGGGGTCTCTAGTTGGCAGAAGTAGGCACCTTTGTCCAAATAGGTACCCTTGATTCTAGTCAGGGTAAGTAAGATGAAAAAGTTTTCAAAAGATACTGCACTACATTGTCTCTGATGGCTTCATGAAACCGATATGACCATAGAGCAAAGATTGCAGAAGTTTAGCCATCCTTACTTTCAATATCGTTCAGGCAGAAGGACTTTGTAACTTTGAGCTAACATTCGGAACCCTGATGCTTATTGTAGCTAGTTGATGTCTCAGTGTTCCCTTTTCTGTTACAATGTACCAAGGTAATTATAGACTGCCACATACCTCAAGGTAGATGAACCAGCATGCCACCATATTTTTTCTTTAATTTCCAAAAATCATTATCGTTGATTTAGCCTGGTTCAGCTTTAGCTTGTTGTAGCTACGCAATTAATTTAAAACTCTCTGTAGCCCGATGTAGCCATAATTTCAATATCATCTGCGTACTGAAGGACTTGCAGGTAATGATTTTGTATCTTTGATGGAAAATGATATATTTTTTTAATGATGAACCAATATCAGCTGTAGAGTAGCCAGTATGCACCATTACCTTCAATTAATGATAACTAACTTTGATACGCTGAAACAATTACCAGCTTCAACCCCTACCCAGGTTTCTGAATATAATGAAATGATACCCTGTAATAGGGGAGTCAGATCCCCAGGCCAGCAGTTTGTTCCACAGAATTTGTTGATCAACTCTTTTAAATGCTGCAGAGTAGTCAATGGGCATATTTCAGAGCAATTGCACGATGGACTAAGAATGATGACGTCAACATGTTATCCATAGAGCTGTAATTGGGTCTAAAACTGGTTATGAAGAAGGGAATTATGTATTTTTCTTCTGCCAATTTTCAAGTTCCTGTAGTAGATTCCTGGTGTAAGCTTTACTGTCAATGTCAAAGAGTGCTGTTAAGCAGTAGCTGGAATGATCTAAACTGTTGTCCTTGTTTTTTGGAAGAGTGCATAGAATGGAACCACACCAAGAATCTACAACAGTACCCGCTGAATATGAAGCCCTGTTTGTAGCGGTCAACCAAGACTACCAGTATTCTCTATCACTTTTTGATCAGGCTGCCCGGAATTCCATTTGGCCCCAGGGCCCCACTTGTCCTGAGATGCTTTAGCATGAATTTAGTGCTTCTTGCATTAATTAGGTAACTGGTATTTTCTCCTTGGCCTTTGATATCGTTTTGGAATGTTTTAAATACATTGGACCCGATTCACAAAGGTAAACTTAGACATTTGTTCTAAACTTAGACCAAACGTCTAAGTTTAGGGCTTTGGGAATTCACAAAGGGCATTTATGAGTACTATCTTTATGTCCACACTCAGCAATATGTGGGCAGATTGGGATTCCAAGGTCAAACTGTCATCATTATACATTTGTAGGATGTAGTTCTCCCAGTATCAGAGATTTACTCAAACTTGGCTTGGTCTTGAAGTCTTGCGACCTTAAAAATCAGTTGCCATCGAATATCAGTGTATATCTTCTTTTCTTCCCACAGCCCTTTGTTAGATTCAGATTTTACCTTTTGCGATGTCTATACCATGTTTATATCTTTACTTCCATTGCTGTATCTCCTTTGTATTTTCTTCAGTTGTACTTTTGGGGACTTTAATTTCGCTATGAACCACTTTTTGTTCTGTGCTTGGTTTGTCGCTGATGGAGATCTTATTGTCATTTAGCAGGTCTACTTCTAATGATTTAATAATTTGCCACATTTGCAATATGCTCAAGGGCATTGTAAACCTCAGAAATCTGTCTTTTAGTGCTTGTATACTAGCTCATGCTTTCCATACCATTAATTTGTCTGTGTTTCTTGTGTGTTATTTTATTCTCCTCAGTCTGTTGCAACCAATGTTACATACCATGAGAGGAAGTTTAGCAGCTTGCATTGCATGGAGTTCTAGAGTTATTAGAGTTGGCTGGTGAGCACTGTCAGCCTTTTCAATGATTGAGTAATCAGCACATTGTGTAAAAAGAAACAGTAAAACATAGGTATAGTTTAAAATAGACTATCCTCTCAGTGAACTGGTGTGTAACATTTCCAGCTATTTTAAATTTATCACACAGTGTCACGTGTACTAGTGACAAACAGGTGAAAGAATCATCTATTTGTTTTCCTATTGAGATCACACATGTACTTTACTCAGAAAAGTATGTTACCTTTGTCACTAGCCCTTGCAGTTCATGAATAGCCCCCAGGCCCTTCAATTTGATAGAGACAGGTAAGTTACACTTTTGGGGTAAATTTACACCCAGATTTTGTAACTAGCCAAAAACTGAAAAATACTAAAAAAGCATAGATTACCATAAAGTATTAGTTACATTTGTGAATCAGGCATAGAGTACCTTGCCAGATGAGAATCTAGCTAAAGACTTTACCAGAACATAACAGTCTGCAACTTCCTTGCCTTTATTTTTTAACTCAAAAAGTGAAGTCAATTAGGAAACCATATTGACTACACAGTGATCAAAAAAATTATAGACAAAAATAGGCACCGATTAGCATTAATATCTGTTCTCTTAGATTTGGTATGTGAAAGAAAAATGGCACTCCAAGCACTCTTGATGTCCAAAACATGTTTATCAAGAAAAAAAAGAGCAAAAAGATAGCAATATTTCTGCTCAGCTACACTTTCAGAAAATATTGAGAATCTAATGCTAGCTCCTCCAAAAATTAACCCAACATTCATACATTTTCTTCACGTGGACAGTTGAAGGCACATACATGTGGCAGAAACTGAAACTTTAGATAACTATACCAACATGTGCTTGGGGTTCTCTTGAAAGAAACAAAAAAGGACCTTGTGGAAAGATACAGCAGTGGAGATCTTGAACGCTGAGCTAGTTGAAATGGGAATTCTCGCTTTGAGAAGCAAGCATGAGAACAAGGCTATATACATTAGAGGCAAGAGAACTCAAGCTCATTAGTATAAAATGTGCAGGCAAACTGGTTGTGTATTACTCAACTTGGCACTTTGCAAATGAATAATTAAATCATTATAAAATGAGTTCACATGTCAAACAAGCAACAATTTTTACCAAGCTTGATCTTAGGTGAACATATCATATGGTCAGAGTCTAGCAGGGTGATGAGTGAAAAACTGCATTTTGTACTAAGTTGCGTTTATTTAAATAGCAAGTCATGCAATTTGAACTCTCTAATACTGCAACTGCCTTTCAGTTTTTTTTGAAGTGCTGAAAGGAATTTAGGGCCAGATGTAGGTAATTTTATTTTACCACTTCTTAAATACCGAATCATACCGATTCGGTATTTGAGAAGTGGTAAAATAGAGGGGGGGAGATGTAGGTATTTCAGAATCTGTAAATACCGAATCGTTAAGATTCGGTATTTACCGATTCTGTAAATACCGATTTGGTATTGCCCATTGATTCCCATGGGCCCTGAAGCCCATAGGAATCAATGGGCAATACCGAATCTGTAATTACAGATTCGGTAAATACCGATTTTAGCAAGGGTGCAGGGGGTGTCGCTTTGACACCCTCTAGCACCCCAAAAATAGGCATGTGCGCCATGTGGCACACAGACATGCCCTAAGGGCATGTCTGTGTGTCACATGGCACAGCTGTGCATGCACACATGTGCATGCACACCTGGATTCGGTATTTTACCACCCAATTGGATTGGGTGGTAAAATACCGATTCGGTAAGGCTTGTGGGACTCAGAAGAGTCCCACCTACATATCAAATTTACCGAATCGGTAAAAATACCGATTCGGTATTTTACAGAATCGGTAAATTTACCGATCGGTAAATTTACCGATTCTGTAAAAATATGCCCCCTACATCTCAAATTCCATTTACCGGTCGGTAACGGCCGAATTCGGCCGTTACCGACCGGTAAAAGCCTACCTACATCTGGCCCTTAGAGTGCATTTTAGATTGTGCATTTTAATGATATCTTGATTTACACTGAATCCCTGGAAACACATGTACAGCATGTTAAGGGAGTATTACAGAGATTTAGAAAGCATCATTTTTTGCAAAACTTGACAAGTGTATATTCCATACCACTTCGGTAACATTTTTAGGATACAAAAAAGGACAAAAAGGATCATATCACAAGAAGGTTTCAGCTATAATATATTGGCCCATGCCAGCTTCTGTAACATTTGTATATACCTTTGCAGGCTCGTCTACATTTTACAGAAGATGTATCCATCAATTTTCTGAGTTAGTCAGACCTATTACCAAACTTGTTCATTAAGATATTATTTCACAATGTCCAAAGAAGTTGATCAAGCTTCTTGTTTTCTAAGCTTTCTCCTTTTTACTTTCCCCAATGAAACACTGGTGAAAGTGGAGAAATCAGAGGGATGAGAGTTAATTTTCTAACTTCAATCGGGTGAGGGGATGTCTTGCTTTCTACTCCCAAATTAAAGAAATTCAGCACTCCCAAGGAGAGGCACTTGGTAAAAAAAAGAAGAAACCACCTGGAAAGGAGGCTCAACACTCATAAAATGAGGCACATCAAAAGACTGTTTCAAAATAAACCGTGGAGTGTTATTAATGCAACAATCTCTAACAGAAAGACTTTCCCAGATGTCAGGTAAAACACCATGCAAATGTATATATATATATCTATATCTATATATATATATATATATATATATATATATATATATATATATATATATATATATATATATATTTATATATATATATATATATATATATATATATATATATATATACCGCTCCAAATCTCCTCCCCAGCCGGGAAAGAAAAAGCAGCACTCATGGGGTGTTTGTCAGCTTGTTCCAAGTTTATTCAAACGCTCCTCACAGACGCGTTTCGGGTCAAGCCCTTTATCAATGTGTCAACACGAGTGTTACACTGGAGCTAATTTTAAAGTGCAGCGTGCATTCTCATAAGAAAAAGTGAGGTAGGACTACTCGTCAGAATAGTACGAGCACCATCTTGGAATGTGCAAATTTAGGCAAAACCATATACATACAATTTACAGTATAATTTGTAGTCGATAATTGAGATGTTTCAAACAGTAATATCAGACATGTCAACAATCATACATATGTGAATCGGCCAACCCGGTTCCTAATATTAGGAACCGTAAAGCGCATCTCCTAATCATGCCGTGAATCGGCAAAACTTATTTGTTACTTATTACGTATGTTCGATAGGATTTCAAAATTCAAGTGACATTCTTAAAATTCGCCTAATCATTAACGATTTGATCTAAACAGTATCACCATAGATATTTGACACATAAGTAACCTCGGAGTGTTGACATAGATGGTAGTATATAATTGTATAGCCTAATATCTAACACATCTCCATACATAAATCTTGCCGTGGATCGGCTATGGCGGTTCCTATCGCTAGAAACCGCAAAAAAGCCTCACTGTAATGCCAAAATTGGCAATACCATTTCCTTTAAGATTAATGAGTTGGCCCTGGTAATGTATCTATGAACTTATTATCCTAGGTGGATGGCCAATTCTTCATCACTGTTAAGACCTGTGGGAATTTTGGTTTGCAGGTCAATGATATAACGGGATTCAAGGCGTCTGAGTTTGGTTAGCCTGTTACCACCCCTTTCGTGTTCTGGCACCTGGTCCACCCCAAAGTATTGCAGAGCATCTCTATTACTGCGATGTTTTATCGCGAAATGCTTTGCTACTGGTGACGTCATGTCCTTATTGGCTATAGCACGCATGTGCTCAAGGATTCTTAGTTTTACACTTTTGATAGTGCTCCCTATATATTTCAACTTGCAGGGGCACATCAAACAATATACCACGTGTGATGTTTGACAGGTGATAAACGAGTTGATGGATCTACGGTTTTTGAGGCCTGGTACTTCATAGCCTAAAACCCTCTTGCTGTATGATTAGGCTTTGCATTTCCCGCATGGGAAGAAGCCTTTCATTTCTGCCACGGTATTGATTTTTATTTTAGGAGTGTCTAAATGACTGTGTACTAAGAGATCCTTAAGGGATTTCGTTTTCTTAAAAGTCACTAGGGGACCATTCGGGATGTCCATCCCGATGATCGGGTCGGTTTTCAAAATGTGCCCATTCTTGCGTAAAGTAGCCTTCAGAAAATTGGCATCACTAGAAAAGGTTGTGATTAGACTAAATTTTCCATCCTCGCTTTTCTTGCCTTCATTCTGCCTCAACAAATCCTCCCTTGGTATCCTAGTTACCTTCTTCAGTGTCTGACTTAGGAGAGATGGACTGTAGCCTCTCACTTTGAATCTTTCAATGCTGTCTCTTGCCGCATTTTGGCAGTCTTCCTCCCGGGAGCAGTTGCGCTTAAGACGCAGCAACTCCCCGTTGGGAATACTTAGTTTGAGGTTTGTGGGATGCCCGCTGTCAGCATGTAAAATGCTGTTACCAGCAGTTGGCTTTCGATACAGAGATGTAGTCACCTGATTGTTTTTGATGGCTATCTGGAGATCGAGGTAGCTCACTGCCACTGAGCTCACCTCGCCAGTAAATTGCAAGTTGACATTGTTATTGTTCAGGTGAGTGATGTAATCTTTGGCACTTTCTGTCAACCCCTTCCACACCAGAAAGAGGTCGTCTATGTATCTATGCCATTTTACCACATTTTCAGTCCACACATGATTACCCTCAGACCAGGCCACCTGCTCCTCCCACCAGCCGACGAATAAATTCGCGTAGCTGGGGGCGAAGCAGGTGCCCATCGCGGTCCCGGAGATCTGTCTAAATACAGATCTCCGGAACCGCGATGGGCAGCTGCTGAGTGGGAACAAGTTCAAAGCACTCCGGGAGCGTCATAAAATGTATATTTGTATATATATATATTTCTTTACACTATGTACTAGACCCCAGCTATGGTATTTTACTGATACATTTTTACAAATCAAGCTAAGTTACCCGTTATTATAATGTCATTAGAAATTCTAACATAGTATGTTTTCTATGTCCTTGCCTAAGCACTCACACGTGACGTCAATTTGATCATCACTGGCACTTTAAAAGGTTGACACCGATTAAGTAACATTGTCATGTGAACAAGGCTCGTGGAGCCGAAACGTCATGGACTTTACCTGCACTAATTAAATAAACGAAAGAAGGAAACTTTATTGGTCCGTGTCCGAGTGCTACTTACCCTGGCTGGTTGTTATTCCAGAGCGAGGTGGAGGCGACGGAATGGTGAATATATAGCTGTGTTGGATTAGAACCGGCTTATACACGGGACCCCGCTCAGCAACGGTCGGCGACCCAATCGAATTACTCTCTCGGACTTTGTCTGCGAGTTTGTTGTAACTCCGGAAGGAGTAGGACGTCTGACCCCCACCAACCGGAAGGAAATCCCAACAGTGAGCGGAGAGACTGGTCGGAGCGCAACGCTGCTCGGGCTCGGGCAGTGAACCGGAGAAAATCGAGACCCGGTGTGATAGAGCGCCTGACCAAGTAAGCTCGTGAACTTATTTGGTGGGAGAGCGGTAAAGTAACCAGGAAGAGCTTTAACTCCGGGGAATTTGAATCGGGAGTTTACGAGTTGCCTGGAATAAGCTTAGTATTGCAGGATAATGTCGGGTGACAATGTTCGGGACCGGGAAACATTGGCGGCATCAATGTTTTCCGACGATGCCCCCCTCCCCGCAGACATCCGGGGGAGGGCTACTATTGACGCCAGTGGTAGCAGCACTTCAGTGATCAAGGACCTTTTTAAAACCCTTGAGAAAAAATCCCGCCAAGAACAGGCAAAATGGTGGGAATCAAAATCCCTACAACGATATATAGAGGTGAATCGTATACCCCGTGGGTTACGAATTCTGACAGCCCCAACATATGATGACCCCAATCCCAATTTGATGAGAGAGTGGGCTGAAATTAATCTTGATGCCTCACGCCGACAAGTGTTAGTCTTAATTAAGTATGCTGACATTGACAGAGCAAGGTTGCTGGTGGAAATAGCAGCCATTCATGAGGAGTTAAATGCTTTGGGGGAGGAGGATGAGAGAGATAAACTACTCAAAGCAATGAATGAACGCCTTAAAAAAGAGGAAGCAAAATTCGTGGACAGAAAGTCTTATAAATTTCAAAGAGACCGCAACGACTATGAGATGGGTCAGATATTCACTTTCTCGCGCAAGTATGATGCTGCACGTAAAGGCGCAACGAAACATCCTCCCAAAGCAAAGAATATTCAGCTGCAAAAAGGCAACAATGCACAAAGTGATTCCTCAATTACGACGCTCAGCTCTGACCCTGAAAGAGAGTCTGACTCTGACCGCCATAGAACAGAGCAGGCAGCTGGTATACCAAAACGTACCCCAGGCCAGGAAATTGATTTTTTATGTCAAGAAAGACTGAAAACTTTAAGATCCCATACACGGGCCGGGAGAGGAGAAAACACAACAACTACCAGAGGCGCCAGAGGCGGTGGGCGTCCAAGAGGAGGATTTCAAAAGAAGTGGAAAAAAGGTGGAAGGGGGCAGGGATCTGCCGCCCCACAGTAATAAACGAGGCAAACAATCGTACTATTGTGAATTTAACAACGCTAGTTTTATCCACCAAAGAGGAGGAAATCCTCAAATTAGGACTCACTTATGCTGCACCTTGTGACTTTAACTATCCAGCTACCAGATGTGATGTGTACAAAGCTGTAAGGAAATTAAAACTTCGAAAGTTTTATACTTTGAAGGATAAATCGAGGAACACTCGAACGCAGGTCTCGGCACTTGAGAGCGAGACGATGAATGTATCGCAGGGCACACAGACTATAACAGAACTATGGCTGACTGATGGGGCTGGTCATGAGGATACAAACGTTGTGACCAACAAACCCGATGAATTTGATCAGTGGGGCAACAGGACCTCAACTAACACACACTTTAGGCCACCTTCAACTTTTTGTCCGGTTCTGCCTCGTGATAATTTAGATATGTTCCATGAGAATGTGGTGGCTGATTTGAAGGATCTACAGATCCGCACTGGAAAAGTCAAAAGAAAATACAATAAACAGTCGCAACAATACAAAACACTCACTACCAGATTAACCAAGGAGAAGGATCTTATTGTGAGAAATAGTGACAAGGGGGGCAATGTTGTATTGATGTCCAAAACTGAATACGATAAGGAAGCATATGCCCAGTTAAATGACCGTACATGCTATGAGCGCATACAGATCAACACACTAACTGCAATGAAAGCGGAATACCATCGGAAACTATCAAGGTGGAAATCATCCAAGTTATTAACTGAGGCCGAATACAAATACTTGAAAATTGACAGTCCAATCACACCCGTACTATATTTCATCCCTAAGATTCATAAGGACCCCCTACATCCCCCTGGCAGGCCGATTATCTCTGCCAGGGGTAGTCTACTTGAACATACTTCTGTTTATTTAGACTATTTTTTACAGGGGTATGTACAACAATTAGGCTCCTATGTGCAGGACACTGGGGATTTCCTGTTAAAAATCAAGGATGTTGAATGGGTTACAGGTGATTGGCTGCTGGCTCTGGATGTATCATCCCTTTATACGAGTATTTCGCATGATGACGGTATCAATGCGGTTGAACATTATTTATCCAGAAGGGGTTCTGATTTTCATGACCATAATGTAATGCTTCTGGATATGTTGAGATTTTGCCTTGTCAATAATGTATTTCTCTTTAATCAACAATTGTATCGTCAGTTACAGGGCGTGGCAATGGGGGCCAGCTTCTCTCCGAGCTTCGCATGTTTGCACATGGGAGCTTGGGAGGAGCTGGTCCTGGGTCACGAATACCGTCACAATATCCGCAACAATCTGGTTGCATGGTTTCGTTTTATTGACGACCTTTTGGTTATCTGGCGGGGGAGCAAGGAGGATGCATTGAAGTTAATTGATGATATCAATAACAATGAATTGAACTTAAAATTCACAGCGACATTAAGTCAGGACAGTGTAACTTTTCTTGATACTGAATTGTACATAAGAGACGGCCAGTTGGAATCCAGGATTTTTCAAAAAGCCACCGCTGGAAACAGCATATTACACGCAGCCAGTGCACACCCGTCACATTTAATATCGAGCATCCCCTATGGGGAGATGCTACGATTAAGGCGCGTCTGTAGCAATCCTATTGATTTGAAAGTGGCACAAGATCAAAGCACAACCCGCTTTTTGGAGCGAGGTTACTCGAGTCAACTCATAAAGAGGGCCAAGGATAAATCTATGGTATTCTCCCGGGAGGAACTACTCATTAAGAAGAGCAGTAGTCAGGAAGACAAGTTAGATAATATATCAGTTGATGCCCCAGTGGTCAATAACTGTTTCCGAATAATTACGGGATACAATAGACAACACCAACAGATCCGTAAAATCCTCAATAAACACTGGCCCTTGGTCACCCATGACACCATCATAGGCAACAGTCTCCCTAAACAAGTCTCCCTCACATTTAGCAGGGCACCTTCGCTACGAGACCATTTGGTGGTAACCAATCCTGAACCTTATGTAAAATCTACCTGGTGGCAAGAGAACAAAGGCTTCTACAGATGTAAGACCTGTAAAGCTTGCCTCCATGGACAAAATACAAAAACTTATAAGGATGGTTTCACTAATATTCAACATTCTATCACCCAGGTCCTAACATGTAAGACCGAATACGCAGTGTATATCCTGGAATGCCCCTGTTTATTGAAATATGTGGGCAGCACAAAAAATGCTGTCCACATACGCATTCTCCAACACTTGCGGGCTATCACTAATGGTGATAACACCTACCCGGTTGCTCGCCATTTCAGGGAATGCCACCGAAGTGATAACACTGACCTTAAATACTGGGTGATTGATTCAATCATGAGCAGTAAGAGAGGGGGAGACAGGGATGCTAAACTGAGAAAACTCGAGACCAAATATATTTTACTGCTCAACACAAAGTCACCAGTGGGCTTGAATGTCACGGAGGACCTATATACGTGTTTACCCTAAGCGGTGAACCAGGATTGCTTTACAACTATGCAGGGATCCCCCGCAACAGTTCTCATTAACAGGAATCACCCGGCTGGGAGATACTGTGTGGGAACCTAGTGGGGTTGAAACTTGAGTTGAAGTGTATGTTAATCTGAATGTACTGCTACCTATATGAACTTATTGTTAATTTGGAGTACACGTTTATAACATGGACTGTGTTGGGTCCTTAATCCCAGTCAGTCTGTCATTATTATTCATAGTATTTATTCACTTTTGATTATTAAGCAGGCTCATAGAAATCATTATATTCTTGATTGTTGGAGGGTTGAGGTACTAACATTTTGTTACAGGGTGGCAGACTGTATTCTAACACTCCCCCCGGGATTTGCCATAGGGAGTTTTGCATTTTATGGGTATTTAACTCTGAATGTCTCCTTGCGTTAGGGTGCCCAGTTCATCTATAAAGGTTCTTAAACATGTTGATTATAAGGGATGTGGAATCCTGGTTGCCACAACGAGATAGTGGTCAGATTTTGATATTTTGCACATATTGCGGAATTTGCACAACAAATTGCTATTTTGCACATTTATTGCGGAATTTGCACATTTGATGGTACTATTTGCACTATTATGTATATCTCTAAAACAAGCACTTGCACTTTATTATTGTTACTACTATGATGTTGTGTTTGGAACCTGGTTAAAAGGATTAGACACCCTGTACTTAGAGCAGGGGAACTCCTGGTTTGTTTATTTAATTAGAAGAATATAATATCAATGTTTATAACCTCTAGTAAAAAATGTATTTTACCATGAATTTAACGAGTTCAAAGCACTCCGGGAGCGTCATAAAATGTATATTTGTATATATATATATTTCTTTACACTATGTACTAGACCCCCGCTATGGTATTTTACTGATACATTTTTACAAATCAAGCTAAGTTACCCGTTATTATAATGTCATTAGAAATTCTAACATAGTATGTTTTCTATGTCCTTGCCTAAGCACTCACACGTGACGTCAATTTGATCATCACTGGCACTTTAAAAGGTTGACACCGATTAAGTAACATTGTCATGTGAACAAGGCTCGTGGAGCCAAAACGTCATGGACTTTACCTGCACTAATTAAATAAACGAAAGAAGGAAACTTTATTGGTCCGCGTCCGAACGCTACTTACCCTGGCTGGTTGTTATTCCAGAGCGAGGTGGAGGCGACGGAATGGTGAATATATATATATATATATATATATATATATATATATATATATATATATATATATATATATATATATATATATATATATATTCACTGAAAAAACCATAGGTTATAGACCATATATAGTTAGGAATTAGCATTTACAAAACCTTGAAAATTCACTGAAAAAACCATGGGTTATAGACCATATATAGTTAGGAATTAGCATTTACAAAACCTTATTTTACTCACACAAAACCATTGAAATTCCATATATAGTTAGTTGCACTAACTATATATCGCGCACCCGCAATCCACTGCTGATGATGTCACATATTACATCATTCATGACATGGTCAGAGACATCACTGATGACATCACTGATGACATCTCAAATGACATCACTGATGACATCACTGATAACAACATCCAGTGATTTTTTGTTTCTATAAAGTTTAAATATGTCTTACATATTGAAGAATGAGTGGATGTGTAAGTGTCTGGACGAAGGATTTAGTAGGTGCATGACTGACTGTATGAGTGAGTGATTAAATGTGTCTCACTGAGTGCATGGGTTAGTGACTAAACTGTCTTAATTTGTGCATCATTATGTCTGTTGTTCTGTAAACTGCTGCATGTGTTGATCAGTAGCTATATGAGTAACTATATGGGTTATTGATTGATTGCCCAAGTATTTGTATGGGAGACTGAGTGTGTGTGTGGCTAGCTGGGAGGTGTGTGACTCTGTGCAGATTAATCTGTACTTGTATCAATGATTGTATAAGAAGGTAAGTATGTGTTAGTATATGTTTGAAAATGTAAGGTGCTCTATGTTTAACTGTATAGACAAGAAAATGGCAGTGTCATTGATTCTTTACAGGACTGACTAGGTGTGTGAGTAACTCCATGGATGAGTGGCAGACTGTGAGTGTCTGTATAGGTGTATGAGTGCATATGATAGTGTTGTAAAGATGAGTGATTGTATGTATGAATGATTGTATGGGTGAATGAGTGAAGGTGTGTGTAGACGTAGCAATCAGTGAGTGCGTATGTAGTAACTAGTATTGGTGTGTCAATGGTTTCAAAAATTATACACTCTTTTTAACACTGGGTGAAACAGAGGTTATATTAAAATGTGAGGAGATGCATTGTATTGTCACATGAATGATATCATCAGTGATGTGGTCATTGATGTCAAATGAGATGTCATCAGTGATGTCATCAGTGATGTCATTTGAGATGTCATCAGTGATGTCATCAGTGATGTCACTGACCATGTCATGAATGATGTAATATGTGACATCATCAGCAGTGGATTGCGGGTGCGCGATATATAGTTAGTGCAACTAACTATATATGGAATTTCAATGGTTTTGTGTGAGTAAAATAAGGTTTTGTAAATGCTAATTCCTAACTATATATGGTCTATAACCCATGGTTTTTTCAGTGAATTTTCAAGGTTTTGTAAATGCTAATTCCTAACTATATATGGTCTATAACCTATGGTTTTTTCAGTGAATTTCAATGGTTTTTTATTAGCAAATATCAAAAGCTTTAAAATGTCAAGTACGTGGTAGGTAAAAACATTTTCGTGTTTATGCACGCTAATGTGCTTTGAACGCTGCCCCCCCCCTCTTTTCTTTTAGGATTATTCTCCCTGAACGCTTAAGGTCCGCGAACCGAGGCGCTCAACGGTTCGCGTACCGGGTCGCTCCCTGGGAAGATAAAGGAAATAAAAAATAATCAAAAAATCCAACAATCAATTAACATACAGCATTTGAAAAGACTATCATTCATTTTTCATTGTAGTACGCTCCCCAGAACGCTTCCCGGTTCGCGGACCGGGCGCTAACCACGAAAAAAAACAAAAAAAAAATTTATTTTTTTTTGCCCCGCGGGGCCCCTTTAAAACCTCCACATTAAACCTAGGGGGTCAGCGAGCATCTACTATGCCCCCTTATAGTTATTTCCCCGTTTGTTTTGGCCTCCTCTTGTCTCTCGATCCTACCGAGAGACAAGATGGCGGCCGCTCCGGACTGTTTAGAATGTTGACAGACACCGGAGAGCCAATCAGCTTCGCTACGCGAAGTTCCGGTACGCTTAAGGTCCGCGAACCGGGGCGCTGCCCGGTCCGCGCTTACAGATATATATCTTTTTTTGAACGTTAATTTCTCAAAATCCACTGCAGCACATATATTGAGACCTACAAAAGGCACATCGGGCTACCAGTCCCTACAATTTAGCCAAGTTTCGTGCAAATCCATTCAGCCGTTCGGGCTAAAAGTGAGGCTAACCGCCCTATGGAAAACTCAATGTTAAAAACACGTTTTGGGACCCCCCTTTTTTCTCGGCCCCCCCTGGACGAACCCCCCCCAAATTTTCAGGGGCTGCTCAGAAACAAAATGTTCCATTTTCCAGAAAATTTCAGCCAATTCCGTCCACAAACGCCAAAGTTATTAGACATAGAATTTTCAAAAATCCCATAGGGAAAAAATCCTAACTATATATACCTACTGGCGACCGCCAGTAGGTAATATATATATATATATATATATATATATATATGCAAGCAAACACTAATCAAGTTCAAATGCATGAGATAAAACACAAGCAGATAATAATGGTAAAACACACGCAAATAATAATAATAATGAAACACTCACATAGCAATTAATAATGGAACATTCACAAGTAATATATAAGGGAGCAAAACAGAAGCAGATAATAGTAATGGAATACTCATTAATCAAATGCAAGAGAGCAAATCAGATAATAATGGACGTCCAATGCAAGAAACAAGCACTGTCAAATGTCAGAGATAAACACTATCAAATGAAGGACTCAATTATAAAGAGCACAACATGAAAACATTACATGAAACTCATAACTCATACATCACTACTTGAGAGCACATCATTCTGGTCAGCTCAACCGGGAAGCCCTTGACAGTCAGCCAGAAGTCTTAATGGAACAGAAAGACTTTCTTGTGACAATGCGTCCATCTCACGAGTGAGATGACCGTATCGGTCTGTTCCAAGGTCATGACGTAAGCTGGACGAGTCTCTATTTTTTTACTCCGAGACAGAGATGTACATTCCACACATCTCTCTCTCATGCTTCCAAACACACATCCAACATGCTCTGTTACAGCAAGGCTGTTTTACTCTGTGCTGAGAAGAAAGTAAACATCCTATTCTGAAGCTACAAGGAGACACAAAATGAAATCACAAGTCAAAATGCACAGCACAAAAAATGATGTTGTACATTAAACATTAAGTAAGTAAAAACACATAGAGTCAATTAAAACACTGGTAGTCAAAGGTCATCACATGATCCCAATACATATGAGTGCATATAGCACTACATTCCACCCCATAACCTTTGACTCTCATAACATACATATCTAAAATCAACTTTTTGAGTTAAAGCAGGTATATAAAATGAAGCAAACATTAAAACAGTGACATAATAAAATCATGACACATATTACTATGACTGTTCCACCTAAAATAACTCATGTATATCTAATACCTCAGCCACAGAAATAAATGTGTGATGAATACACAAATAGAATCAAACACTTTAACTTATTAATGCTCCTAGTGTAATAAATGGATAATCCTGGAACTTCTAATATAGGAGCAGCTAAACTTATATATATATTATGTCTAAGACAATAAATGAATCTCAAAATATCAAAACACCATATTCATCAAGCTTAACAGTTTCTCTTGTACGAGTATGCAATGCATCAGTCCGAGCCATGTGAATGTACTCGGCCCTCCTGTTATATTTAAAACGATATCCTTTCACATTTGTCATTTAAAAGTATGCTTGGAATCATCATTTTATCAGACTGGACTAATATTTCATTTTCAGAATCAGTTTCATTTGAGCACATTTAAATGTGACCTGTAGAAAACAGTCTGTGCTATATCATGTTGTTGGTTTGGCGAAGGCATCAGCAAAAGGTGTCAATTTGCGCTGTCAGGTGGTCACTTCAAGGTTGGGGGCTCCCGCACCCTTACAGCCCCACCCAGACACAGCCACCCAGACACAGGTATCCAGGGCACCGCCACTCCGCAGTGTGATCTAGGAAAGAAACAAGTCTTACTCTTCTGGCAAGTAGAGGTTTTCAGAAAGCACATGTTCTCCTTTTACTGCTTTGGATATAATGTCAAAGTTTTGTCAGTGATCGTTGCTGGTTCTCAGGGATGATTTAAGGATTCTACCCACACTTTGGCCTCTGGGTTCTTGGCAGTGGAGCCAACCCCTCCTTCGTCTCGCACAGTAAGAAGGGCTGGGATAGTCCCCTTCCTGACTATTCCTGCATACACTGCTTAATAAGAGCACCCTTGATCCTTTGACATAGGTCCAGTGTCTAGTAATTTTCCTCTCTCCAACTGGCCCCTCATCACCTGTGGAATTGATGTTTGTTGTGCATGCTGGCATGTAGAACTCACTGTTCTTTTCAGGTCTAGAGGAATATGTATCCCTTTATTCTCTGCCCACCAGTTATTGGCTTTCTCTCCCAGGCGTCCACATTTTTGGTGTGCCCATTTAGCCATTCCCACCAAATCAGAATCTCTGCCGTCCAAGATTTTGGCTTTTTTGTCTGCAAGGGAATTGAACCAGCATTCTTGTGAATTTATGGGGCAGTGAGTGTCTACATGATACACAGTGACTGCACTTTGCTGTAACATTTCCCAGATCTTTTGCCACAATTCCTTATTCTACTTCACAGGGGGCTCATTTATCTCAGACACATTCTGTATCACCTCTAAATTTTCCACTTGTACCTGCACCACCTGCTCATGCAACACTGCAGTTTCTGTCTTTATGTATCACTTCCACTTGATCACATTAGCTTCTTGTGCATGCCATTCTGTGGGAATTTATCACCTATTGCAGTAGAGAAATTTTAAGTCTCAAAATCACATTGTGACTTACTGTCATCTGCCCAGTGTCTATCAGATTACAATAGCACATAAACAACTGTATCTGCCCAGTGTCTATCGGAGCACAACGACACACAAACAACTATATCTGCCCAGTGTCTATCAGAGTACAGTGAAACACCAGCAACTGTTTTTCAAAGGAACAAACCACTTTCCAGCATCTGGCAATGTTTTAGTCCAAAAGCCCAGGAGCACCCTCTTCTTTCCTTGTTTTCTCCAGATAATCCAATTAGCATACTGCCCCTGAAATGTAACTCAATGTATCCTTTCTGTATATTCAAGCTAGCCTGGCTGAAGATGGCTTAAATGCCAGAAACCGGTCCTAGGAAGCTTGTTTCCTGTCCAGGGAAGGAATGGCTAGGCAGTTCCTGCTGGACTGATCCCATGTGGCACAGGGTCAGACTGATTTGCATATGACCATGTCTGAACTGGGGTGGCGGAGTGGGCTAAAGAACGGTGATGGATTAAACCCAGATCTGTTGACTGGGTGTGAGTGTTTGCTTGGTTCAGATGCTCCGTCCATCACCACCCCCTTTTGTACCGCTCCTTTCTGTATAGGCCACACAGCATATTGTATAGCATAGGCCACACAGCATATTGTATAGCCTCTTTTGCTGATTCAAAAGCACATTGCAGCTGCTTTCCCAACTCAGAATCATGTTTAAAAATAGCATTTTTCATCATTTCTTTCTTACAAATCTGCATAGCATCTCTCAATGTAAACCAAGGCTAATCATTTACTTGCCCGTCTGGTTTGTGGCTGCACCCGGCAGCCGCTAATTGTAACAGGCTGATTTGATTATCTTCTCTATAATTCCTAAAATTTTCCTGTACAGCTGAGTCAATGCCAAGTGCCCACAACTTTGCAGCATTTTCTCAGTTTAACATCACTTCAGAGGCACCTAAATCAAACAAACGCACAATCCATATTAACCAAGACTCCCCTGGTTGCGGTTGCTGTTGAAATCTGTCTAAAATGCTATTAATTGTAAAGTCCTCCAGAGAATTCATTAAAACCTCCTGTGGGCGTTGGGAATTAACCTGCAGCCTTCGTTTGACAGCATTCCTGTCTTGCGATGCACTCTGGATATCTGAAACGTTTGGTCATTTACACAGCGTCACACAGACGGCATCTCGCTCTTGCGATGTCTGGTACATTTCCATTTTTATCTTTTAACGATTTGTTTTCTCTCATTAATATATCAGAATTCTTTTTAACTTCAACCAACTGCTGCTGTATTTGATTACGTTCTTTTTCTAACAGCGCACATTTTTCATACAAGTTACGAAAAGCAGTGAAAAGAATCCAACTTTTTCTCCCTGAAGTGCTAAATTCTTTTTCCACTTCAAAGGAAACTTTATGCAAACATTTAACTATCTGTGCTTGCCCTTCATTTGTAAAACATGCATCAGAGGTATCTTCCCACTCCAATAGCTCAGTTGGCATCTGAGAATCTGCAACTAAAAACATTGACTTTTGAGAAAACATTTTTCCCCTTTCCCTAATAAAATCGTACCGCACCCCATTTCTGGTACCAAAATGTCTTGCTTTACACTCCCAAATAAAAGAAATTCAGCACTCTCAAGGAGAGGCACTCAGTAAAACAAGAAGAAAGCATCTGAAAATGAGGCTCAACACTCATAAAATGAGGCACATTCAAAGACAGTTTCAAAATAAAGCGTGGAGTTTAATGTTTATGGCCGTAACACAAGCTCCCATTGAGAAACGGGAAAATGCGACTGCACCATGTAATTAGGTGGGCGGGACTGCCGACCGGAGGTTGATCGGTCCCGTTTCCACCTAGGTGTAGCCCGACATCGTAATAAGGCCATTAGTATTTTAACTGAGGTCCTACAAACATTGGGCAAAATTAATAAATAAAAGGGTTGACATTTTTTTTCTAACTCCAGTCCAACAATAATTAAAGAAAGTGCATAAATGAAAGGGTGATATTCATTAATCTAACTCCATTATTATAAACACTGGGGAAAGGGCATTAGTCTTAGTCATTAGATTTACTATTCTAACTCAAGTCCTACAAATATCAGAGAGTATTTCAATTAAAAGGGCTGACATTTATGTTCCGGATGGAGTGACAGCTGTGGGTGGTGACTGGAAAGATGTTATGGATGGGGCTCGAGATAGGTGGTGACAGGGGGAACGCCAGCTGCAGGCCACTCAACTAAATTATTCTCCCTGGTATCGGGTCTGGGCTGGGTGGACCTCCTGATGACGGGGAGCAGGGTTATACATATTTCTCTACTACACATGAATCGTTTTCACAGTTGGACTATGTCTTTGTGCCGGCTGCGGTGGCTGGGAGAATGACGGACTCGCAGATCCTTCCTAGGGGTCAGGCGGATCATTCCCCTGTCGCGCTCTAGGTACGGTTCGGCCCTGGGAGGCCACCATTTCATTTGTGTCTTTCTCCCTGGCATCTGCAAGTCAACTAGTATAGGGATCATTTGGCACAGGCCATTGATCAATGTTTAGAACTTAATGTGGGTTCGGTGGCGACAACAGCACCGCTGTGGGAAGCGATTAAGTCTACTATGCGGGGAGTGGACATATCTTATTGCTCCGCTGCGCAGCGGACTAAGGAGTCCTTGGTGCGCTCGGAGGCCCACTTGTTGGAATTGGAGCATGCCGGTAGGGAGGAAGGGGGAGCCCTGGCACGTCGTCAACTACTAGTGGCGAGACAAATGCATGTGGATTTATTGCTGGATGATGGCTGGCGTCCCGTAGTAGGATCTATCAATGGGCTGATAAGTCCAGTAAATTGCTCCAGCATCTCTGTCAGGGGGCGGCGAGTTCCCTGGTTCTCCCTGGGCTTCTGGGGCTGTCCGGGAGGGCATTGGGGGATCCCTCGGCTATAGCTGATAGTTTTGCAAACTACTATGGTGATTTGTACGCCCCACGGGAGTACTTGTCACAGAACATGGTTCGCCGTTTTATTTCTGCTCTCCCGCCCCGGTCTCTCTTAGATGAGGCTCGGGCAGAATTGGATCTCCCACTCACAGTGGAGGACTTAGGCATGACATTAGGGGAACTTAATTCTGGAAAGGCTCCAGGGCCCAGCGGATTCCCCTGTGAGTTTTTCAAGAGATATTTTTCGCAACTGGGACCCCATCTCCTTCGGGTGGTAGAGGAAGCACGTGAGATTGGGTGCCTTCCGCGTGACTGGAGACATGCTGAGGTGGTCATGTTCCAAAAGCCGGGCCGTCCTCCGGACCATCACTCTTCATACCACCCAGTCTCACTGCTAAATATTGAGGCCAAGGTTTTGGCCAAGGCCTTGGCCACTCGCCTTTGCTCCCATATCACCTCGCTGGTGCATCCGGACCAAGCGGGCTTAATGCCTCAGTGGGCGGCACGACACAATATCCGGCAGACGCATATTGCTATAGACATGTTACGGAGGCTGGATGTGCCCGCGGCTCTCCTCTTGGCGGATATGGATAGGGCTTTTGATTCCCCTAGTTGGATGTATCTATTTGCGCTTTTGGATAATTTGAATTTGGGCCCACGTTTCTTGGCCTACTTAAAACTTCTTCATACTCAAATCACGCCTTCGGTACGGGTTGCGGGAGCTGTCTCGTCACCTTTCCTATTGGACTGGGCACCCGACAGGGATGCCCGCTGTCGCCATTTCTTTTTGCCCTCGCGATGGAGCCCTTCGCGGCGTGGGTGCGGATCGACGCACAAGTGGCGGGCTTTGAATCGGCACAGGGGCTATCGGACCGTATCGCTCTCTATGCAGATGATGTTCTCTTCTTTTTGACCGACGTTAATAGGACGGGCCCAAGATGGTTGCGTATTATGGAGATATTTGGGGAGACATCTGGTCTCTTCGTGAACGCGAGCAAGTCCGTGTTGTGGCCACTGGGGAGCCAGGTTGAATTGGGTACCTGGGCCTCTGCGGTACAGGTTACCGCAGTCGGCATCAAATATCTGGGGGGTTTTCTGTCCACTTCATTGGGGGAGTCCTGGAATCGGACTGTTGCATCGGTGTGGGGGGTGGGTGTGTGACGAATTGAAAACTTGATCTCATATGCACCTTTCTCTTCCAGGGCGGTCGGCCATCTTTAAAATGGACTCGTTGCCGCAACTGCTCTATCAGCTACAGAATCATCCATTTCCCGGTAGGCACTCTTGGTTGCACCAGGTTAACTCAGTTCTGGGTCAGTTCCTTTGGGTAGGGAGGGAATCCAGGGTCACGTTACAGACATGTTTCAGTCCACGTATTGTGGTGGGCTGGTCACCTAGGACGCCCAGTCCTATTACTTGGACTGGCAACTCCTGATATTGAACAAATGGTGGTATGGGGATCTCTCTGATCCTGCATGTGCAGTGGAGCAGTGCTGGATGAGTTCCTATTCTTTACACACGGTCTTATACTCGGCTTCAATCCGCAAGACACTGCCGTCCGCTAGGAGAGTAGTTTTCTAGGTGTGGAGGCAAGCCTTGCGCAAGATGAGGTGGTGGGGAATGCTGACAGGGGAAACTCCCCTTTGGTCCAATGGTAGATTGCCACAACTTGCAGGCTTGGGGGGTTCCAAGACTGGCATAATATTGGGATCTCTACCTTAGGGGATGTTATGCGTGGCACGATTTTAAAAACTTTCCAAGTGATTTCAATACCTTAAAAAAACAGTGGTTATCAGTGGTTACACATTTTCCCGCCATTAAAAACAACAGAAACAGTATTTTTCTGGTGTTTATGGAATGTTTTGCTTGTATTATTGCTTGTTTTCTGCCCTGAAAGTGTATGGTATGTAGAGAGTGTACGTATAGTCTAAATGAGGTCCAAATAGATTTTTGCAAATTAAACCTATTGTAGTACACCATACAATACTTCTTCAGTGAGTCTTTGGTCATGTGCGCTCACTCTTTCCTTCCCATGTAAACTTCTGTGAAAAGGCCCTCTCAACATTGACATTTGCGACAGGCAACACCAAAACAGCCAATACACAATTTGTTAACTATGGCAACTGACATAGCTTTCCATGCCAATACTGGTGCACTTAAAGATTGCGATTCTCAGGGCATGTTCTGCAACAATTGCATTGAGCTGGGCACTTAGGCCCTCAGAGTTATTGAAGCGGTAAAAAAATGAAGCAGCACTTTTGAAACTACGGAGGAAATTCCCCTTTACAGAAGGAATCTAGAACTTGTACAGAGTACCACAGTGGGTTTCATTGACTTCAAATGCCATTGGTGGTGAAGGGATATTTTTATGCATCATTGCAAGCCATTTCTCATACATTGTAAAATAAAAGTTCTGGAATTGCTCTTCAACATTGCTTTGCTTACTAAGTGCACGCACTCTAACATGGAACATGTTGCTGTGCCAAAGTCACTAAAGGTGTGGCCCAGCCTACTCTCAAGGAGATGTTTCACATCAACACCAATTATGCTGAACACTTGGCAGACAAGGGAGTTTTCAGACTCTAGTTTTTTTTACTATGTTCACTACAGCAGTTATGTTTTCCTGTAAAAATCTAAGAATGCAGTAGAGTGTACTTTTTTTCACATCTCTATCAATATGTGACCAGAGATCCTCACATTTCCTGCCTTTTGGCATCATCACTCAGCAAAAACAAAAATTCTGTAAAAGGTTGCCACATGGATAATATAGCATTCATAGCCCCTTGGACTGAGAACCATCAGCTAAGGTCACAGTTGGGATGACTCTTTCTTTGATGCCATACAAAGCATGAAATGATAAATATTTGTGTTTTAGTTCCTGTGCATAAAAAAACAGTGCACCAGAATGGACTACAACGTCAATAGCATTCCTCATTAACACTGAATCAGCATACCATCTAACGAGTGCCAATGATCTCATACAGGAAAGCACTTCAGCTCGGGTATCAATTTTGACAGATCATCACACAACTTTTTCATACACATAGCTGAATCTCTGCAAATACGAACAATATCACTCCAATCTTTGTTGAACTTGGAAAGAACTTTTTTTGCAGAGCATTCCAAGTGACACTACGTTCCATGTTTTCCAAAAGTCTGGTGTCATGTGTTCACTACTATCCAAGATGCTTGGTGATAGTGCTCTTTTCACATATATTTGTCACTATACCTTGCATTGAATGTTTAAAGCCTGAGGTGTTGGCAATTCACCTACTATCAATACTGACTCCCTAGAAACTGTGGGCTGATGTATTAAGGATTTTTACCCGTTCTCTGTGGGTAAATATGATGACACATATTAGGAAAGATTCTTATGAAAGCAGCCATTTTACCTATCAGTGAAAGAATCATATGCAGACAAAATATCAAATATGATTTTGATATTTCCTGATTCTCTATAGTTTATAAAATATTTAAACAAGACCTAAAGCATGCTTATAAACCCTGCATCTTTAGACCAAAGACCACAAAACTGAAAAAAGCAAAGGGAAGAAGAAACAATATTTTAGTGCCATCCCTAAACAACAAAACTCAAGCGGAATAATGTTAGCCCAGTCTTTCTTACTGCTAGCTTCCATAACAAAGTTACATTGTATTGGCTCCTTCAGGAAGAAACAAATGACTCTTTCACTCTCTTTTTTCTATCTTTGAATGGTATTTAGTTTGTGGTTGTGCAGGTGTTTTTTCAGTGTTTATATGTTGTCACTGGTGGGGGCTATTTCTCTTTCAGTGGGGTTTTATCAGTTATTATAGGTTTAAACCTAAAACCGGACAGCCTAGCCATGCTATACTTCCCAGCATAGCGGAATTGGAGTCTCTTCCAGAGTTCAGTCCTGTTGAAGCTAAAGTATTTATGGTTGTTCTCCAAAACTATAAAATCTCCAAGATATATCAAACCTTGGTGACGAATTTCCCCACTACGTTAGATAAACTTAGGGAGAGGTGGGAGGAAGATCTCGGCCCCCTGGATGAGGAGGACTGGACGGAGGCACTTGGTAACCCTAGAGTAGCGGGGATAGCCATGCGCCTTTGATTGATCCGATTTAATTATCATCACTGTGTATATTATACATGTGTAAGGCTGTGGCGGGAAAGTTTGATAGAGTCCCCGGTATGCCTAAGTTGTGGCTCGGCGAATGGTACTCTGCTTCATACAATTGGGCAATGCGCGGGGCTCGAAAGGTTCTGGCAGGGGGTTTTGGCCTGCCTTGCTGAGGTCCTGGGATGGGAGCTCCCTTTCTCTTATTTAGTACTTGCTATTTACATTACATTACACAGCATACAATGGCAATCCTATCTGCTACAATGCTTCCTAAGCAGCAAAAAAAGACATCCCACATTCAAACTTCTCTTTACAATCCCAATTGCTGAGTCACATAATAATCTGCTATAGCAAAAGTCCATAAGGTGTGATTTATCTTGTAATCCTTCACTCACTAATATCTCCACAGGAAAATACTTTATTTGCTTGTTAAACCTTTCTAATAAAATATTACTACAGTGCTTTCTAAACACTGAAATAAACTGAAATATTATGAAGCATTCTCTTACCAAAATACAGTACTGGGATAAACATATATATGATTTATTGTGTATAATAAAAAATATATAACATTTAAGTATGCATTTGTGGTTCTGTAAAACCAACTCTGGAATCTGAGGTCATTTACAAACCACCCTTGTGGTTACTCATGTCATCAAGACTTCTCAGGGGCATTACTAGATCATAATAAATAGTTACTACTCGCTGTCCTCTGCAACAACAAAAAAAGAAATACCAGAGTGGGATTTTAGATGTTGGCCAAATGATGTAATTAAATTAAGGTTAAATCATTAATGAAAGGTAAAAGTTTGTGTTACGCCAGATTTCGAAAAATGACTGTAACAAATGTGCATTACTTTTTTCACATTAACTGCATTAGACCCGAACAAGCATGTCCGATTGAGGTTCTTGTACTATCAAGGTTTGACCCCATAGTAACCAAGCATTGGAAAAGTCAGCAGATCTGGCCCTCGCAAGCTGGTGCGATGGATATGTTTTATATTTTTTGCAAGCATATGCCCAAAAATATTAACAAACACATATGTTATTTGAATAGTACAGTGCCTATTAGCAGGCAAGTTAATTGAGGACAGGTATGGGCACCCGTTTCAGCAAATCACAGAAAACTTACATCCCAAAATTGGTACTATTACTTTTAATGGAGGGCGTGGGGGAAATATTTATAAGCGTCATCTGATGCTCCTAGGTTTTATGCTGGCTAAACGGGACATTGCTCGTAAGTGGAAGGCAGGAGCCCCACCCCTGCATTCGGGCATGGAAAAATGGTTTGGATTTTAATATGGGTCCGGAGGTTCCTATTTTTCAGGCACAAGGGTGCCCAGTGAAGCCTTTTAAGATCAGGAAGAGGTGGGCGTTGTACCGGGGTTTGAACCTGGAGCCCCCTGCCGTGAGGGTTAAATTGGACAGGAGTTGTGGTCCCAGACCTTTTGGGTCCTGCAGAGTATGTTCCTTATGTGCGGGCAAATTGGTGTGATTCATTCTGTGGTGCATAGACAGTGCAGGGGGGGGTTGTTTCTTTATTGTTTCAGTTCTTTGCGTAATGCACAAGTTAAAAGTCAACGCAATATTTGGCAATATGTCTCTGGGTCACAGAGCTCTGCATTGTATTTGACAATTGACATAATAAACATTGTTGTTCATAAAAAAGGGCTGACATTTACTATTTTACCTCCAATCTAAAAAAATTGGGGAATGTGCATAAATGGAGGGAGAGGAATGTAATATTCTAACTCGATTCTAACAAATATTGTGAAAATGCATGTATTTGTGTGTGGGGGCTGAAGTTTATTTTTCTTGCTCTTATGCAACAAATATTTACAGTTTAGAAAAAGTAGGGGTGTTGTTTAATATAAATGAAAAGCTACTTTTTAATATTTATTGTTAACATATAATAAACGTTCACTTCAAAACAAAGAACCTAAATATATTACATACTAAAAAATTTATCACAAACCAAACCACAAAAACAGGTTGAAGTATTATAATACTAGGGCTGTAAAAGGTTTATTTTTTTAATGTTATAACATCCCAAATATATATATCCTATGTTTTATATATGAATTACAGTTTAAACTACCAGTGCTGTTTTAGTTTTTTTTAACATATTAAAATAAAAATAATTGTAAAGTACTGCTCACTCCAGTTCCCATTGCGAACAAAATACATTAACCCTCTCAATGAGGGCGGCGGAGCCTAGCTGGGCCACAAGATGGCTGCTCACTAGAGGGTTCTGCCTGCTAAACCTACTCCTCCATTAATCTTGCACTCAACGGACCCATCACTGCATCTACTTGCTGCTACGGCCTCCCTAATCGGGTGGTGCTGCCACAAGTGAAGTTTTGCAGCCCTGACTCATGGCTGTGCATCAAGATTCGGAGCTCCGGGCCATGGCCTGCCCATGCTAAATGCGGCCCGGAATGCGCGGGCGCCCTGGCGGCCTCTACGGGCGGCTGTCAATAATTGAAACCAACCTGTCTGAAGGTGGTGGGCTGTGGAGGTGCAGTGGCCGCCGCCTGGCCCCCGTTCATCAGGGGGCACCCGGTGGTCTGGGTTCACCAAGCGGAGTGCAACCTGTACAACAGCCAGGCCTCATGTTGGGGCTCTGCTCCCGACCGGGTGGTTTGCCTTGGCCTGGGAGTCGCCCCTGGGGACGGCTGGTGGCACCAGTGGTGCTCCGTGCAATTGCAGCTCCCCCTACAATGGCACTACATGGTTGTACTCACCCTACTATTCCCTGCTGGGTGTGTGGGACGTTATCACCACCACTGCTCCTTATACTATTCTCCAGGCCAACCACCCAGCGTCGGATTGGTAACGCGAGCACTCGGGCAATGCCCGCGGGGCCGGTGCCGAGTTCCAGCTGTGGACTGCTTTTTGTAGCAGTCTCGGGGGCAGATTTAGGCAGTGTCACTGTTGTTTGGATACAGCCAGCGGCCCAGTGGGTGTCTGAGTGGCCTTTCTGGAGGCAGATGGGCGCTCATTACCTCATGTTTAGCAACAGGCAGAGGTGTCATTTTCTTTCTGTGGCAGGGCCGGCCCATTAATGTATTCATACTGAACGGGGGCAGGGGGCCCGGGCAGAAGTGGCCTCACTTGTTTTCAGTCACCAGTGTAAACGAATCCTTGCGTTTTTTGTATCCCCCCCCCTCTTATTTAATAAAATTTCGCCGAAGCAGTGTTTTGAGAAAAGGCAATATGCAAATGTGGGCCACTTTTTGCTAGCGTGCCCGGGCCGATTTTGAATCCCAATCCAACCCTGCACCAGCCCCCATTGTGGTGCTCCCTGGGGGATCCCTGCTCTCGTGATGTGAGGTGGCTAGTGCCTCAGTCGCTATTCTATTGCATTAGCTGCTCCCTCTATCAATCGCTGCACAATCAAGATCCCGCTGGCCTGCTCATACCTCCGTGTGATACCACCCTACGGGGAGTGGCAGGCTTTGCTGCAACCTAAGACTGTCCTATCTCACCTGCATGGAGCTATAATTTTTCTTTTAGATCGATCTTACCTTTGGATCCCTTCACTACTGCTCCCCAGTGTGTCTACATCCTTTGCTGGATTCCTGTCAGCTTCACTGATCCTAGGCCATTTCGAACAGAACCCAAACCATGGGCAAACAAGACGCACACCAGTCCAAACTTACTTTTGAAGGCAAGCGGCATACTCAAGAGGAGCGACCGTCAGTGGATGCCCCCAAAGACACTAGGGGGTCCGCCCAAAATGATACTGACCTCAAAGAACTCCTTGTGGACACCAAGACAAGTCTTAAAGCTATTGACTCAAAGCTAGATCTCTACACAAGCTCCCTGGATCACATGAAGCAATGTGTGAACAAGCATGAAGGCAGGCTGAACCATCTAGAAAACAGGGTATAGGTGTCAGGAACACTATTGCCTGCATTTTAAACTGCTCACCTAGAAGGAAGAAGATTTATTTTGCTCTTTACCCTCAATGACATTTGTGGCGTTTCCATTCCAAACTGTTTTTACAGAGACTGTTATTCAAGCTTGCCTGCACCAGTTTTTCAAGCACTCAAGATGGCGGCCACCTTAGTAATCGACTTCAGCACTCTTGTAACCCTGCACTGTCCTCAAGCTGTAGTATTCTTCCAGCATGTGCCCTCTAGAAGCTGTACACTTCAACTGTGAAAAACGGTGAGAGAGCAGCATTTGATATTCGCGCCTGCTCTGCGGAGAATTCTTCCTTCTTGTTATTCCTAATTTTTAGGCTTTTTAGGCTTGGTGCGGTGTGCACGCCAGGGGTCATTCCCCCTTTTGGAGATTCGTGTCTCACATCGTTTTTTCTGAGCACCTCCGACTCATTTCAGGAGAAGTCAGTAAGAAGAAAGAACATTGTTGAGTATCATCTCTGCAGGACAGTAAGAGTTCAATCCCCCTTGTGACTTTTGAGATAAGAGTCTGCTATTTGAGAAGACTTTCAGAACTAACTATATGGATGAGTCATTTCTTAGTCTCTCAGTAGAAGTGTCCAGTAAAACAGTTCATTAATCGTCTTGGATAATTTGTACATAATTTCTTCATGATCTCCCCGAATTACAATCAATAGTAAAAGTTGATTGATAGACAGTAAGAAGACAGAAGAAAAAGAATATTTACACAACTTTACCATGAGGGGAAAGCCACCAAATGATTCAGGTGTGAAGTGAGACTATGAAGAGAGAGAGTGTAAGGAGTCAATATGAGGTCCCCTTTGGTTTATATTAATGTTGTGTTGTGCACAGTTTGATTTTCAACTCCTCAGGTTGCCTAAGTTAAACCAGGAAGAAGTATCCCCGAATTGATAATGTATTACTATTTAACCTAAATATGCATTATTGGAATGTTGCTGCAAGTGAAAAACTACTGTCGTATTACAAAAGCATGTTAATAATACTGTCTACGGTGTACTGAAATATTGTAACATTCTATAATTTCCAAATTTTGAAAAAATTTATAAAAACAATAAAAAATTAAGAAAGTGTGTAAGAGTGAATAATTCAATGTTAGTAGGGTTGATCTAATCATAAGTGCACTGTTGTTTTTGTTTTCTCTACCAGATAAGAGGACACTATCCTAATACTCATGCATATGAGAAGTTACAGGCGGGTTACTGGATCTGGGGGCGGTCTATCTCTCTTTCCCTTTTCCCACTTCCCCCATGTGGGTGAGTTGTACAGATTATGAATGTGTCTCTCACTCAGCTGCAGAAGGGAGTTGGGACGTTTGGCTCTTGTTCGTGTGCCTTCTGACACATGGATGTGGACGACACCCATGCCGTCTCCAGAGAACATCCTCTGCAGATGGACAAGATACTTTACATTATTAGGGCCAAAAATGAGGATTTGGAATCAAGATCCTGAAGCAACAACCTCCTGATCACGGGGATCCCCGAGTCCACCACAATCAATAAAATGGAGGACTTTGTAGAGAGCATGCTTCTTGACTTATGGGCCCTTTCCCCTGCATATAATGTGATAGGGCATTTCACTCGATGGAGCTGCATCCCCCCTGGGAGTGCCATTGTAGCAAAAATCCAGATTTTTTTTTAAAAACTGTAATTAACATTTTAAGCAAAAAACAAAGCAATGCACTGAGCCCGATGGCAGGGCGACTTGGCTACATAAACAAAAGAGGTCATAGTTGTCCTAACATTTGCACAATAGGTCATACATGTACATCACGAACTACAAGCTCCACAGTCCTGGCCCATGATAATCACCAATGAAACTGCTCAGCCAACACCCCTCTCCCTTATCCCGCCCACCAAACCCATCGCCACTCCAGCCCATCGATTCAAGCAAACACACAGTTGGAACTAAGAAATGGTCTACATTCAAAACAGCGTACTGGCCCCTGTTGGTTCTAGCCCTTGCTCATGTTGTGTGGAGTGTTCCTGCTGCTGGATAGCAAGATAGGACTTGAAGGGGCCCCATATGTCCCTGGGTCTGGAGGCTGGGTGTACTGTGTCTGCATAATGGTCACTTCTCATGGAGCAGGTAGCCAAACTGTGGAGCCAGGACTGCACTGTAGGGGCCCTTCTCCCCCCCCAGTGTATCGCCACCTCCCTCTTCGCCAAAAGCAAGGCGATGGCATTAAACCGTCTGAGCTTTATGGGGAATTGTACCACGTATCCCAGGAGAGCAATCTCGGAAAGAGGAGTAAGTTGTATCTGTATAATCTTGCTGAGCGTGTTGTGAACCCCTATCCAGAATGTATGAATCCGTGGGCAAGTCCAGGCCAAGTGAGCGAAGTCAGCCTGAGGGGATTGGCACCGTTGACATTGGTGAGGCCTATTTGGGTTAATCCTGTGCGCCCGGAATGGGGTGACGTACATTCGGCGTAAAAACTTAAAATGAATCAATCTGTGCCTGCTGTTAATAGATACTTGTTTAGTCTCCAGACAGCATGCAGCCCACTGCTCATCAGATATCGGGCTACCTAAGTCCGCCTCCCAGGCCCCCCGCCCCCCGGTGTCGTCTAATGCAATCAGATCCATACCCGTCTTATAAAATTGCAAAATCAAATGTAACCCTCTGCTGCTGTCGATCACCATTGTCAGGAGAGAAAAGGGCTCCAAAGGGAAATCAGGAAACTGGGCCCGCAATGCAGCCTTAAGCCTAGCAAGCACAAATCTATCCATAAACAAAGTATCCGGAAAAAGGGACGCGTCGTCTAGGTCAAATACATGACCTGCAGGGAAGAATTCTCCCATTTTAGCAATACCGAACTTCGTGCAGGTTTTTTGCACAAGATTTTCTCCAGTTATGGGCAGCAGTTTAGGATTAGGTGGCGGTATGGCAGAAGAAAAAAACATTTGTGTGTTTGTGAGATGTCCCAGTGAGGCCCACGCCCAGCTCGTAGTGGAAACCAGTTGAATATCTGTACGATCTCGAGGAATCCCGATAGGCAAGACTGCAGCCAGGGTGTCCGGCAGCACGAAATCCGATTCGGGCTTCAGAAAGGTTATCCTTGCATCTGGGTGGTACCATGCCTGAGCAAAGCTACACTGTGCCACCAAATAGTAGAGCTGCATGTCTGGGACACCGTATCCCCCCTTTTTTGCAGGGGAGTGTCATGACCTGCCACTGCACTCTCGGTGTTCTGTTGGCCCAGACCAATCTAAGCAATTGGGAGCGAAGCGTACTGAAAAACGTCCCAGACAGTGGAATTGGAATATTATGGAACATATTTAAAAATTTAGGAAGGACTATCATTTTAATAAGCGCCACACGCCCTGCCATGGATAGAGGCAGTTTTAGCCAATGATCTATTTGTGACTCAAGTTTGGAAATCGCTACCCCTTAATTAAGGCAAATAATTTGATCTCGATCCCTGTGAATCTGCACCCCCAAATACCTTGCTGAGTCGGAGCACCAATCCAACGGAAATTCAAGTGCCCACTGGCTGGTGCTCTCCGTGAGTGGAAAAATCACTGATTTACGTCAGTTTATCCCTAGGCCGGAATAAGTGCCAAAGCGTATGATTTCTCGTAGAAGAGGATCTAAGTTAGTCTCAGGATCATAAACATAAAGGACTGTGTCATCACCATACAGCGAGACCAATAATGGGCCCGTGCGGAACACCGGCCCCTATGGAGATATTTTTCCTGGAAATGTCTCACCAGCGGGTCCATTGCCAGAATGAATAGCAGGGGAGACAGGGGGCATCCCTGCCTCGTACCCCGAGACAATGCAAAGGGTGAGGACAAGGTGCCATTAAGCCGGAGCCTGGCAGTGGGCGAGGTGTATAACAGAGGTGTGGTGGCTAGAAAGCCCAGCGGCATGCCCATCCGCTGCATTACAGAGAGGAAAAAGAGCCATTCCAGGGAGTCAAAGGCCTTCTCGGTGTCCAACAGGACAGCAGCCACGGGGCTGTCAGTATCTATTCTATGCAGAGTATTGAATAGAGTGCGGAGGTTAAATGCCGTGGATCTGTGGGGTATAAAACCGGACTGGGCCGGGGAGATTATGGACTCCATAAGCAATGAGAGGCGGCATGATAAGGCCTTAGCAAGAATTTTGTAATCAAGGTTAAGGAGAGACAGGGGACGATAGGAATCACACAACAAGGGGTCCTTCCCGGACTTGGGGAGCAATATAATGACTGCCTCGTGAAGTGTGGGAGGGAGAATTTGTGTTTCCAATGTTTCGGTGTACATGTCTAGCAGCCGAGGGATCAATAGTTCCTTGTAGGCTTTGTAAAATTTCCCCATGTATCCATCCAGCCCGGGGGCAGAAGAGGGGTTAAGTAACGTAATCGCTTCATCTATGCTTTCCGCTGTTATGGGATCGCTAGAAAGTCTTGCATGTATTTTTCAAGGAACACAAGTGCAATTTCCGATAGATAGGCTTCTTGCGCCGTGTTGTCTGACCCAGTATTGTGGCATAAAGTGTTTGAAAATACAAGAGAAATTCCTGCTGTATTTCCAACGGGTCGTTAATGGGTTGACCTGTCTGGGAGCGTAGCTCAGTGATGTAAGCCTTGGTGTAGGGGGGTCTAACCATTTGTGCCAGGACCCTACCAGGGCAGTCTCCCTCCCCATACACCCTTGCATTGTGGTATTTCCCCATGTACAGTATTTCCCGTTCAGCAGTCTCTCTATACTCCAGGAGTAAGGCAGCCCTTGCCATCACGCGCTCCTGGTCAAACGCAGTCACCTGTGCAGAGTACAAAGACCCAATCTCCCTCTCAACCCCAGTCAAGGCATTGTGAATGTCTCAAAGTACCCCAGAACACTTGGCCATGCACATTCCTATAAGATAGGCCTTAAAGCCCTCCCACAACATAGCCTCCGTGTCCACCGAGCCCTCGTTAAGTGCCAAATATTCCTCTATTGCAACCTGGATCTCTTGCCTAAACACCTCATCCTCTAACGCTCGATTGGGAAACCTCCATTGCCTCTCAAAACCTTCGGGGCGTGGGATCCGCAGGGTTAATAACACAGGGGAGTGGTCAGAGTATGTTCTAGGCAGTGTCTGAACACCATGAAACCACGTGGAGACGTCGGGAGTAACCAATCAGTAATCGATTCATGACCAGGTGTGGTGCAGACTCGTGTAGTGAGTGTAAGTAGTGTGTCCCGGGTCCCGTGAACGGCCCACGTCTAAGAGCGAAAAATGATCACATATAGATTGCAAAGCCTTACGGGCGCTTGGCTTAGCGTCTGGGGCAGTTGGGGTGCTGTCAGCGGGAGGGTGTAGGGCGATGTTAAAGTCACCCCCTAACAGGAGTGGGATGGGGCCCAACAATTGTTATTTGGATAGTAACGCGTAATAAGAATAAGGGGAATCAGTGTTCGGGCCAGATACACAAACAAGGGCCATCTTTTGGTTAAGCAATGTGCCTACCACCATCACATATCTGCCATCTGGGTCAGTGGTAACCGAGTGGCACTTGAAATGTAACCTCTTGTGAATAAGTATGGCAGTACCCCGTGCATAATTGCTAAAATTTGCAAAAACCCTGTGTGGGCCCCAAGAGGAGGCAAATCTGGCTTGATCGCTAATAGGAAGGTGAGTTTCCTGTAAAAAGGCCACATCTACCCCATGCCTAAGTAAATAATGAACCACCTGACATTTCTTGTGCGTGTCGTTTAGACCGCGGACATTCCATATCGCTAGTGTGATATTGGAAGGCCCAGCGTTGTGACCTAACTGTGCCATTTCAAAGAGTACAAATCATATGCAGTATAGAACCAAGTAAATTGCCCTCCTGCCGCGAACTGTAAGAAAGGAACTAAAGCTACAGTGCAATGCAATGCTAACAATATCCCACCTGCCTCCCCCACCCAGCCTGCCCGCCCATCTGGAGAGGCAATACCAATTTCAAAACAAAGTACAACAGAATCAACGAGATTTCGAAACCAAAAAGTGGTACAACAAGCATGGTACAAACTGATATCATCTTTACAATCTCAAGGTGTACACCAAAGTGGGGGGGTGTCCACTCTCCAACGGCCTAATAACCCAAATTAACCTTTTATTCAACATATGGAGTCCCGGCTATCAATACAACCTAGAGAGCATGCAGCAGAAAGGAAGGTAGGTCAACATCAACAGTCAGCCATGACCAGTGTTTGAAAACAGATCTACACTGACCGCTGAGCCGCTATGTGGAGGTGAGGCGGTATCCGCCTCTGTGGAGTGTTTGTTATTTAGCTTATAAGTGCGGCAAAACTCTTGGGCCTCTGCAGGATTCTCAAATATACGCACTCGGCCACTCACCTCCACCCTCACCCTGGCTGGGTAAATCATGCCATATTTCAGCCCCAAGTTCTTAAGTGCTGCTTTCACCCCCAGGTATTTCCTCCGAGCCTCTTGTACCATGGCGGTGAAGTCCGGGTACAACGACAGTTTAGAACCCTGCCAGGAGAGTTCGTCTTGCTCCCGTGCCAGTCCGAGTGCTGTGTCCCTGTCCCAGAACTTCATTATGCGCGCTATGATGGGTCTAGGTGGTCAGCCAGGACTGGGGCGAGGGCCCAGCGACCTGTGGGCACACTCCACCATGAAGCCAGCAGTGAAAGATTCCTTCCCAAAGAGGTCCGTGAGGATCGTTTCTACTAGTGTGTCCATGCGCTTCACAGCCGACTGCGCGCTTCCAAATCCTCGTTCTTCGACGCGACCTCCTTCAGAATCCTTTCCATGCGGTCCAGCCTCTTCACCGACTGCGCCGCTCCATCCTCCAAGTCTGACGTGCGGGATTCTACAACATCCAGTCTTCTGTCATGTACTTGGATCTTGGCACCTAATTCCGCCATATGTCTGTCCAGGGAATCAAAGCGGACATCCAGCGCCTTAAACCCTGCCCTCATTTCCAGCAGTAGTGGGTGTAGCTGGTGTGAGTCTTCAGCCGAGGTGGATTGGGGCTGCCCACTGTCTGCCATGCCATTTGGTTTATCCCTGACAGGATCTGTAAGCTTTTCAAAAGGGAGTCCACGCTGCTTAGGGTCTTTGCGACCCATGCCGCAACTGGCAATGACAGGCACCGGAGCAGCCGGCTGTGTCCCGCAGTAGGCCCGGAGGTCACCACAGTGACAGAGGGGCCCCGGGCGTACCTGTCAGTCTCAAGCGACGCCGCGGGGGAGCCCGCACTCACTGTGCTTCACCAGCGCCGATCAGGGGCCGCTGTGCCGCGGCGTACTCCTCCTCCACATCGCCCCGGTCCGTCTCGCCGCCATGTTGGAAGGCCGCCTCGAGACTAATGGAGCCGCAAATCTTCCTCGCACGGCGATGATGAGGCCGCCGCCAGTCCACCAAAAGTAGCTCAGCTGCATGCCGGATAGTTTAGCCTCAGAAAACACCGGGAATTGTGCAAAACTGGGTTCCAGCCGCATGAGCTTCAGGTCCGTGCGGCCATCTCGCGCACGGCGTGGCCACGCCCCCGCAAAAATCCTGAATTACCGAGATCGGGACATGGTCCTGAGATTGGCTTGCTGTAGTGTGACAAAATGGAGCAATTCGAAGTGATTGTCACAAGAATTTAATTAAATACATACAAAAGGACCCGCAGGAAGCAGGACAGAATAAACAAGTGATTACGGGCGCCAGCTGTCAAGTGGTTGACAGTGACAGCTGACGTCATATAAATAGTAAATGAACATTCCATGATCTGTCATAGGATGCCAGATCATGGAGATAGATAATGCACTACAACCAACACATACAGAACCTAACAATGCAGGAAGTACAACATCTCCCTTTTTTCCCATATGAATAACAACCATTATATATTGAGAATCACTCCATTACATAGTCTTTGAATCTTCCAGGAAGATGTATGACTCTTCCACCTCTAGAATACATTCCTTCTACATTAGCATGAACAGTATCATGAGCAGGCTCACTATATTCAGCAGATTCAACATTTCCAGTACTCAAGTTTTCGCCACCATGTATTGTAACAGAGTCATCTTCATCCATAGAGGTTCTCCTTGAATTTACTATAAACTCTGAAGAATCTCTGTAATTGTCATTGATATGTTCTGTCATTGAAGTATTTTGCATGTCATCCCATTCAAGAACACTATCATCAACGCTACTTTCATGGTTTTCCTCACCTCTCATTATAATGCACTCTTGCCCTGGTTTAAGTTTCACCACATGGTCTTTACTTCGCCATCCTTCTCCTTCCACTAAAACTGCACCATTGGTAGCTCTGTCAACTCTCTTGGGTTTACCATACTTGGACTCTCCCTTACTCACCATACCTGGTCTTTTCACTAAAACCCAAACTCCAGGTTTTATACATTTCACCTTCGCCCTGTTAACCATGTCGGCATATGCATTGGTAGACCTTTGTTTTCTTTCAATGTTTTCTCTCACTCCTAACTCCTCATCATTTATCATTTTAGATTCAGTTGCAACACTACTCCATCCACCAATCTTAGGCGTTAATATATTGTTACACGATCTCCCTCTCATCAAGAAGAAAGGAGTGTGTTTGGTGGCATCTTTCGGAGTATTATTGTAGGTATTGACCTTCACTCTAATGAATTCTTTCACATCCACTTTGTTAGCGATTGCCATTTGAATTCCCTCTTTAAAGAATCTGTTCAGTCTCTCAACCAGGCCATTACTCTTGGGGCTATACAAAGGAGTTTTCTCTTGAGCAATGCCTGACTCTTTTAGAAATTCGGTCATGTTGCTTGAAATTAATTGCGAACCGTTGTCTGACACCAGAATCTTTGGTTGTCCTTCCCTATCAAAAGTTTTTTTTAGAAAATTTATGACAATGTCAGTTGTGACAGTATGCACGAATTTGTAACAAACCCATTTAGAATAGTAATCCGTTAACACAATCAGGTACTTACTGACATTTGGCAGTATATAAAAAGGTCCGGCAAAATCGATTGCGACTTTTGCCCACGGACCATTCGGAATAACCACCTTCTGCAACACATTTTTATCCATTTTCCAGTGCTTATCAGACTTCAAACACTGTTCACACTTGTCCACATAGCTCCTTACCTCATTGTCTACCCCAGGCCACCAGTAATGCAATCTGAGAATGTTTCTGGTGGCAGTGACGCCAGGATGCCCTTTGTGAGCAAGACTTATGATTTTTTGTCGTAGTTCATAAGGCGGCACAAAGACTTCGCCTCTTTTCAAATAGCCGCTTTCCATCGTCAACTCATCACTCACTTGCTGATAGCTCCTTAGTTCACTAGGTAAGTTCCTTATGGGAGGCCAAGAACTACGCACATACTCTTGCACTGTGGCTAAAACCGTATCCTTTGCTAATTTTTCTTGCCAATCCTCCTCCGATATGGATCCTTCACACATGACAGTTGCATCAATCAGAGCTACCACACACTCAGTATCATCCATTGACTCCTCCTTTAAATTTTGAATTGGCAATCGTGACAAACAATCAGCTCTGCAGTTTTTTCCCCCTTTGATGTGTTCTATTACATAATTGAACTCCTGTAATTTAGACATCAATCTCAGTAGTCTTGAGCTAGCATTTCCGTTGCCACGACCCGTACCATTCAGCATATAAACTAGAGGTTTATGGTCCGTCACAAGAGTGAAACTTTTACCCCATAGATAATCTTTGAGCTTGTGCACAGCCCACACGCATGCCAAAGTCTCACGCTCAATGGTACTATAGTTTTTTTCCGTTTCATTCAGTCTCCTTGAAATAAAAGCAATAGTATTCTCCTCATTACCAGATTTTTGACAAAACACAGCGCCGATCCCTTCATTGCTAGCATCTACAGTCACTATATTCTTTAATTGTGGATCATAGGGTTTCAGTGCAGGTGCCGTAGCTATTTCCTCCTTCACTCTTTTGAAAGCTACTTCTTGCTCGGTCGACCATTTGAACACAGCGTTTTTTCTCAACAGCATCCTGAGTGGTTCAACTTTTTCAGAATAGTTCTGCAAAAACCTGGAATAATATTCACTGAGTCCCAGAAAACTTTTAAGTGCATCTTTATTGCTTGGTTCAGGAGCATCCCTTATGGCTTGAACAAGATCATCCTTAGGATGAATTCCGTCTGCAGACAACACATGCCCCAAGTATTCAATTTCACTTGTCAAGAATTTACATTTGTCTTTTGACACTGTCATGCCTCTCTTTTTAAGGACACCCAAAACCTTGTCGATTAGTTGCAAGTGCTCCTTTTCAGTTTCAGAATGCAAAAGAATATCGTCCTGAAAGGCTTCAACACCTTTCATTCCTCCAAACAACAAGTCCATAAGTTTTTGAAACACCCCTGAAGAGGATGCTAACCCAAAAGGTAACCTCACATACCTGAAAGCTCCGTAGGGTGTAATAAAAGTAGTCAGCTCCTTAGACTTTTCAGATAGACAAACCTGATGGTAGGCAGCTCTTAAGTCAATTAATGAAAAAAAATTGGAACCGGACACCGATTGAAGGATGTCCTGAATCTTAGGCAGTGGGTGACAATTCACTAAAATGTTCCTATTTAAAGATCTCAGGTCCACACACAACCTGATGTCTCCTGTTTTCCTCTTCTTGGAAATGACAATTGCAGAAATCCATTCGGATTCTTCCGCTTCTTCAATCACACCTTCCTTGGTCAGTTTCTCTAGAACCTCTTTAAGCTCATTTTTGATTGACAAAGGTACAGTTCTCACCTTATGTTTGCATGGCATGGCACCCTCTTTCAATTTAATATCATGAGTAAAACCTTTGACACACCCAATACTGTTTCTGAATATTTCAACATGTTTTCCCAAAATGCTGTTCAAATCAGAATAATCACTCTCAACAATAATATTGTTAACCCAATCTTCTCTCAAAATAACTGGATCTTTGGCTCCTGGTATTAATATGACACCTAATTGGGCTAGGTCTCTCCACCCTACCAATATCCTCCCCTTTTCAGCTACATATATTTTGGTTTCAATGGACCTCCCCCTGAAAGTCACTGTGTCATTGAAATAGCCTAACATGTTTATTTCCTTCTCACCAAATGCCTTGGGGTTTATATCAGAATCAGTGAGTGGTACATTTTTCCATTTCTCCTCATATAGTACATCAGAAATTGTAGTTATAGGTGCACCTGAATCAGCAGTGAACTTAAGCTCAACATTTCCTATAGTAACATCCCCAATAGGGCCTACAATTTTACCATCTACCATTTCAACATAAAGGATGATATTCGAACACATTTCCTCATCAAAACTTCCCACCATGTTAATATTCAAGTTGTTACCTGATGTTTTAGACTTACATAAAGTAGAATAATGGCCATATTTTTTGCATTTTACGCATTTCTTACCAATAGCGGGACAATTTTTGTAATCCGCTAGATGGTCATTGGATCCACATCTAAAACAACACATATGCTTACCTCCTAATTTCTTATCCCATACATTCTTTCCAAAAGTCTTACCATCACTTTTCTTTTTGTCCTGTAAGTAAAATACATTAGTGTTATTCCCTGCATGAGATAATTCTCTTGTAGATACAAGTGATCTTTCTATACCCCTAGCAATATCTAAAACTTCCTGCAATGTAGGTCTTTTGCAAGCCAGCAACCTTTCCTGGACTTTCTTTGAGAAACAATAGAAAACGATCTGATCTCTAATGTAAATATCAGTCATTTCATCATATTCACATTCAACAGCAAGTATCCTTAGACAGGCTATATATTCATCAACAGTCTCCCCTTCCTGTTGCTTCCTTAAAGCAAACCTATGTCTAGCCACCATTATATTATTTTCCTCATCGAATTGTTTTTCAAGTCTTTTTAAGGCTTCATCATATTCATTCATGGGTATAAAAGTTCCAGGTGGGTTTTCAAATTCAGGCAGACTGTCAAAAACGTCCTGCCCAGCCTTTCCCAATAGGCCAAACAATAAAGAACATTTCCTTTCTGCGTCAAAAGCTTTCCCATCAATGGATACTATATAATTTTCAAAAGCCCTTTTCCATTTCTTCCACTTCATAGTAGGTTTGCCAGGCTCTTCTAAGAAACGGGGTGGTGCACAAATATTGTTGCTCTCAGCCATGTTTTCTTATGTAAATATTGCCTAGAGAAAATATATGTATCCTCAAAAAAAAAAAATTTATATTCTCAACAGTACTTGTTCCAGATTATTTAATTGCTCATATCATGAAAAAATATAATCTGTTTGAATTACCGCTTCACCAAAGTTATTTTTACTTCAAAATTGACTAAAATAACATTATAGTCAGTGCTCTGTAAGAATTTCCATTAACTCCCGATGTTTGTTTGTATGAAACAATTTCAAAATGGCCGCACGCAGCCACGTAAGATGACGTGTTGTTTTTGAGAACCAATCGTAACTGACGAAGTACCTCCCAGAATGCCTCACGCGTCACAGCTGAGGAGATTGTCAACCTCTAGCGAACGCCTGCTTCTGACTGGATTGTGCGCCAGCAAGTAAGTTCTCTCATCAGCCACTTAACGCCGACAGTTTCCTCAGCGCTCGCCTCAGCTTCGTCAAATTCACTTTCAAACTAAAGCTCGCCTTGCTTTGTACAGATCAAGCATAGTCGCGTATAACTCCGCTTGCTGCTCAAGTCAATTTCAAGTAGCGCTCGCTCCAATCTTGACTCACGCCGTCAAATCCTTCAATTAAATAAGTTATTGTAGCGCTTCCCAGTGACACCGCTTGCGCGTGGCAAATACTCACACCGTGAAGTATTCAGTAAGTCCGCTTCACCTCATTTCCATCATGACAGGTTTCATCAATCAAACCTGGAGCGATAGGAATTTTCAAATAAATACCCGCAGGTCCTTTCCTCGATCTCCCGACCTCGTCGCCAATTGTAGTGTGACAAAATGGAGCAATTCGAAGTGATTGTCACAAGAATTTAATTAAATACATACAAAAGGACCCGCAGGAAGCAGGACAGAATAAACAAGTGATTACGGGCGCCAGCTGTCAAGTGGTTGACAGTGACAGCTGACGTCATATAAATAGTAAATGAACATTCCATGATCTGTCATAGGATGCCAGATCATGGAGATAGATAATGCACTACAACCAACACATACAGAACCTAACAATGCAGGAAGTACAACACTTGCGAACGTCAAAAGCTCCAATACCAAAGAAACTTTATTTCTTTTACCCAAATTTTACTCTTACTGTTCAAGCTGCCTGGAGGGAGTTTTTCCCTGCCAAGAGTATCCTACGACCTCATACATCCAGCCAAACCCTTTGAAGTGAAACCTCATTTTTTCACTGACGCCAAAGTGACTTTGAAGTTTGCTAAACACATCACTACTAAGAAGCCTTCACCCAGAAAAGCAGCTCCAGAGAGGATCATCTCAACAACGATTGATATCTTGAACTCCCGGCACCCGCTGGAGACTTGATCCTACCAGGTGGACGTTGATTTTTGTCCACTTGTCAATTACACCTTTGGACCTGGGACGTTGGCTGTACCCCTTGGGGGCCGCTGTGGTCACCGATATGCCAGATAGTAATGATGAGCCTGCTGACTTACATTTCTGTGTCTTACATCCATTCGGCCACCTCGCCATTCTTTGGCTGGATCGCTCGCCCGGCTCTTCTCTACCTCCCAGGATGTTTCTCTGCCTTTTTGTTAAATTCATGGTGGGTTGCTGGGGTTGGGGGTGGGACTGTCATACTCAACTATGTTTGAGGATTGGGGGGATTGTTATCCACAGTTGTTGTATGTTGTTGCTTTGTTTATTGTCCAGCCATGTACTGGAACTGTGTCTCGTTCCCCACCCACTTGCACAACACATACTCTTTGGCTGACTGAGCTCTACCCCCCACACTCTCTCCTCACAGTGTCATGACAGCAACCAAATGCCTTACGTGAAACATCCATTGGCTTAATGACTGCAGGAAAGTAAGCCTGGTTCATGCACATGTAGCCAGATACCAGGTGGATGTTTGCTTCCTTCAGGAGCTCCACCTCACACACGCCTCCACTCATGGTTGTGGCCAGATTGTGCGGTGAATCCTACACCTCTCTGTACTCTTGCTATGCCAGAGGCGTGGCCATCCTACTATGCAAAAGCATACCATGGCATCTGCGCTGCGCCATCGATGATGACAGCGGGTGCCACGTCTTCCTCACAGGCACTCTACATAGACAGTCCATTATTTTGGCTGCAGTCTACGGCCCCAATACCGATGACTCTGGTTTCTTCTTGGAATTCTGGTGGTTGATAGCCTCAGCCCTGGGTCAATATTGTATGGTGGTGACCTCATGACACCTGACATGACACCATGACACACAAGGACTTCATTTTTTGGCAAACTGTACACCACAACACCCATTCACCACGAATGTTAATTACTTGCATATCTAGACAGTATCCAACTACTATGGTTGGACCGTGCCCACCAAGCATACCTAGACTCCTAATTCACGGTAGAAGACATAGTACAGGTCATTCAAAGTCTTCGGGTTGACTCAGTGCCAGGCCTGGACAGTTTAACCACCACCTTCTATAAAGGATATGCATCCATACATGCACCCCACATGCTTTCCGTGCTTGGGGGACTGCTCCAGTAGAGAGGGATACATTGAAAAGCCTCAGCATTGTGGGGAGGACCGCTTGCACTCCTTGTTCGAAGATGTGAGGTGGATCTGGATCCAAAGGGGAACCAGATTTGACTTTGTCATGTAGAGCAGGAAAAGCCTCCATTGCAGCAGGTGGGAAGTTTGAGGGGTATGTGCTCCTCTTCTGCGGGACCTGAGTGTTTATTAAAGTAGATAATGTTTTCCTAGTCTGTTGTAGCTTACTGTAGATTACTGCCACTTTATCTTGGAAGTATGTTGCAAGTTCATTGCAGCATGCTATTGTGGGGGTAGGTGTCATGTTTTCAGCTTTCTAGAGTGGTAAGTGATTTAACAATGCGGAAAAGCTCCCGTGGTGCATTGGCGGCTTTTATCATAGCGGTTTCATTAAAAGCTGCCTGCGCTAAATTTTCATTATAGTTCTTTCTTCATTTGATTTCAAGGATTTTACATTCTTTTTATTTAAGGAAATGTCATGCGTTGTAAACCACGGTGCTGACTTATCCTTCTTTCCCTTCTTTACTGTGGTGATGGGGACCATTTTATCTGATGATTTTTTAATCTACTCCACTACTGAGGAATTTGCTGCATCGGAGTGGTGTCCTATATTGCGTTTAGTTGAGACAAAAAAATTCATCCACGATTTTCTATTCAATTTTGACCATTTACGACCTAAACTGGTGGTATTCGTCTCATTTAAAGGAGGAGGGACACCCTCGAGGGTGAATGAGCTAGGGCATGGTCTGTCCATGTAATCGGGCGCGTTTATTTTGTTTTTTAATTGAGATCATTACTGAACACAGGGTCCAGAAGATGCCCTTTATCATGTGTGCAGCTTTCCACTCTTTGTGTGAGCAGAAAAAACTGCCTAGATCGTTTAGGATCTTAGACGTCGTTGGATTATTGAGCTCTTCAAAGTAGATGTCTAGAACTCCGAGGCAGGTGAAATTGTTTTTTTCAATGGCAAGGCTGGATACTGCCTCTGGTAAGGCTTCCATAAATTTAGCACAAGGGCCTGGAGGCCTGTAGACTAGTAGACCTGTGAACGAGGGCGTGGGTGGCAGATTTATTGCTAAAGAGAAATTTGGACAATCTGGGAAATAATAGCAATGCCCCCCTCACCTCTTATGCTCCTCATCCTTCCTACATGGTAACTAGTCATAATATCGACTCCAAAATATCGAAAGGGCAAAATATCGAGTCAAAAATATCGAGTATAGGAAAATATCGAAAAAAAGAATATCGAAGTAGAAAATATCGTATTATTTAATGTGAAAAAAATATCGAGTACAAAAATATAGAGTCAAAAATATCGAGTAGTATTAATATCGATATGTAGTAATAGTAAAAAATATCGAAAAAGTATAGATAAAATGTTAATAAAATATTATTAATATATATAAAAAATTATATATATATATTTATATAAATATATAAATGTATGTTAATGTTTAGGAGCGGGATGTTGGGTTAATAGGGGATAAGGGTGGAAAGTAATTTAAAAATATGTAATAAAAAGTGTAAAAATCTATAAAATATTTGTATATTTTAAAAAACAAAAATAACAAAATAAAATTACTGTAAAAATGTTTTTTTATTAAAAAATATAAAAATAATAAAAATCTACTCAAAAATTGGAAAAAAATAAAAAAAATTATAAAATATATGTTAGAAAATTATATATATATTTATATAAATATAGAAATTAATGTTAATGTTTAGGAGCGGAATGTTGGGTTAATAGGGGATAAGGGTGGGGAGTAAATTAAAAATATGTAATAAAAAGTGTAAAAATCTATAAATGTAGTATAAAATATGTAATAAAAAGTGTAAAAATCTATAAAATATTTGTATATTAAAAAAAAAATTTAAAAACAAAATTTACAGAAAAAATGTTTTTTTTTTACAAAATATAAAAATAATAAAAATCTAATCAAAAATTGGAAAAAATATAAAAATGTTAATACAATATATGTTAGAAAATTATATATATATTTATATAAATATAGAAATTAATGTTAATCTTTAGGAGCGGGATGTTGGGTTAATAGGGGATAAGGGTGGGGAGTAAAATAAAAGTATGTAATAAAAAGTGTAAAAATCTATAAATGTAGTATAAAATTAAAAAAATACAAATGTTCATAAATATTATTATTTTATATAAAATATTTATATAAAATTAAATATTTTATATAATTTTTTTTTAAAATAGGAAAAAAACAGATAAATATGGGATAATACATGTAAAATACCTAATTAAAAATAAAACAAAATTTTTATTAAAAAAATAATATTTAATTTATTTTTTAATATTTATAAATAAATATTAATAATTTAATCAAATACTACTAAAAAATTATATTTATAAATAATTATTATTAATTTAATCAAATATTAATAAAATTAATTAATATTTAAATATAATTATTTATAATTATATCAAATATTAATAACACCTAAATTTTGCTAATAAAAGAAGAAGAAATAATATATAAGAATTACAATCATAAAATATGTAAGAAATAGTTAAATCTATTTAATTTTAGAACAATATACAGATACATTAAAAAACAGATTATAAATAAATAAAAATGAAAAAAATAAAAATAAAATATATCAGAAAATAACTTAAATATTATTTTATAACACAAATAAAATAATTAAATATGTTAAAAAAATTACAAACATAGGTCATACAATATACAAATTTGCACATAAATTTAAAACCTTTAGATTAAAAATATTAATTAAAAGTAATATTTTTAAAATTAATCATTATCAAAAACATACGTTTTTAAATAAAAATTAATAAATGATCAAATATATTATATATAGTGTAAATCACAAATAATATGTGGGAACATTTATTTAGAATCAGTGTCCAACACCTAACCTGATATATGCCTGACTGGAGTTGGAATAGTAAATTATAATTGGTCAGTGTCCAGCAGCTTCCCTGATATTTGTCTGACTGGAGTTGGAATAGTAAACTATAATGGGAAACAACCTTTACAACGCAACTTTTACAACGCACTACCATTACAACGAAACTTTTACAACGCAAAAACCATTACAACGCATGTATTTACAACACATGTTTTTACAACGTAGGTACCTTTACAACGCATACCATTACAACGTAAGTATTGGTAAGTATATAATTATATTTAAAATGTAATATGTTTGGGTTTTTTAAGGGGTATTTTTAGGGTTCAGGGTCAGTTTTGGGTTTTTGGGTAAAGGGGTATTTTTAGGGTTCTGGGTCAGTTTGGGGGTTTTGGGTAAAGGGGTATTTTTAGGGTTCAGGGTCAGTTTTTAGTTTTTGGGTAAAGGGGTATTTTTAGGGTTCAGGGTCAGTTTTCAGTTTTTGGGTAAAGGGGTATTTTTAGGGTTCAGGGTCAGTTTTCAGTTTTTGGGTAAAGGGGTATTTTTAGGGTTCAGGGTCAGTTTTCAGTTTTTGGGTAAAGGGGTATTTTTAGGGTTCTGGGTCAGTTTTCAGTTTTTGGGTAAAGGGGTATTTTTAGGGTTCAGGGTCAGTTTTTAGTTTTTGGGTAAAGGGATATTTTTAGGGTTCAGGGTCAGTTTTCAGTTTTTGGGTAAAGGGGTATTTATAGGGTTCAGGGTCAGTTTTTAGTTTTTGGGTAAAGGGGTATTTTTAGGGTTCAGGGTCAGTTTTTTGTTTTTGGGTAAAGGGGTATTTTAAGGGTTCAGGGTCAGTTTTGGGTTTTTGGGTAAAGGGGTATTTTTAGGGTTCAGGCCAGGTCAGTTTTGGTTTTTTGGGGTACGGGTACAGGGTAAAAATAAAATAAAATTAAATATAAATTAAATAAATTACATTAAATTAGATTAAATTAAATTAATTTAAATTAAATTATATTAATTTCAATTACATGCGTTGTAATGGTTTTTGCGTTGTAAAACTTTTGTTGTAAAGGTATGCGTTGTAAAAGTATGCGTTGTAAGGTCATACATCCATTATAATTGGTCAGTGTCCAGCACCTTCCCTGATATTTGTCTGACTGGAGTTGGAATAGTAAATTATAATTGGTCAGTGTTCAGCACCTTCCCTGATATTTGTCTGACTGGACTAGGAATAGTAAAATATAATTGGTCAGTGTTCAGCACCCTCACAGAAAAATTTACATGACTGTGTTATAATCTTAGGAAAATAGGTACACATGGATGTTTTTACAAGTTTTATTGTCAATTTGTATTTATAACATGTACAGTACAATAGTCAAAAATATTAATATTCAATATAAGTAGTTAGGAAAATAGGATGTGTTCATTTACATTTATTGTAATTCATAAATGTACATTTTCGAAACATATCTTTTGTACTGTATTTATACCAAACATAATAATTTGTAACATATTTATATTTGGGTGACAAATTGTAATATTTAGGACAAATTATAATAATTTTTTTAACAGACTGTTAAATATTTATTTAATAATGTTAATATATTATATATTAATATTATTAAATATACATGTTTGATATATAGATTATTATAAACTCATAAGAAAGTAAGTATATGTTTTAGAGATATTATACAAAAAACATTGTAAAATACTTTGATACATATTACATACAATGTTTTTAATAAACAATAAAAAATTAACAATTCTTGTTATATATACACAAATATTTAGGAGAAAAACATTATTCCTAATACTATATGAAATAGTAAAACAATGACTTAGTTGGATATAATGTTTTAAAATAAATGTTTTAAATTTACATACATTGTTGGGATAATTAATAATAATAATTAATATATTAAATTAATTATTAAAATTAATTTACAATTTTACAATAATTATAACATTTGTTACAATAAAAAATATACATTCTGAAAATAGTAAATCAATTTTAGAGTTGTCATAGTATTTATTTCCTATTGATGTATTTAAATTATATTAATAATATAAATAAATAAAAATAATTATTTATTTATACTATTAATTTACAAATGAAATACATTTCTACATTTACTTAAATAAAGGACAAATTATTTATAATAAATATCATTTTACATTAAATATTTAAAAGATATGTATTATAAAGTTTATATATTTAAAGTAATATTAATATTAAATAATATTCTATAAATATTATTTAATATTAATTAAGAACGGATATCTAAGCTAAAGAATTAGTAATTAGTGTTACACATTTTTATTAGAAATTATAAGTTTGTGTATGTATTTTATTTCTTATTAGAACATTGTATTTATTATGTTTACCTTTCTAATATAGTTTAAGGGGACTACTTTTTGACCGCGTAAGGTTATTTTGCTTCATTCAGGACTGGAGAAGATCGCGGTTGGAAGCTGCTTCCCGTTGAGAAAGGTAAGGGGAATTTTAACTAATATTTCGTAGAGAGTAGTAGTGTTTGAGACTATATTCGAAGTTTTTAGAGTTATTGTATGTTTTAGGTGAAACTTAGTATTTACCGAGGCGTCGTGTATGTTAGAGGCCTAGTGTTTTTTTATGCTTAGGATATGTGTTTGAACATGTTTTTACATAATTTTTAATGTGTATTTTGGAATCTTTGGGTGTTTGTGTGGGTGGGTTACTTAATGTATGTTTTTTTACAGGTACCTGAACTTCGCAGTATTATTCCATGGAAGGATGCGTTTTTTTTTTAGATAAGCTTGTATTACAAATAAATGTAATATTTTTACATCTATCTCCTTTTTTCGTGATTTCCTGGAGCGATTTTTAATCTTTTTCACGATTTTTCGGGTTATTATGGTTGTTCATTTGGAATGGATTACGATAACATAGTGCTTATTTTTTTTAACTAAGTGTGTGTATGTTAATTTTTTTAATGAATTTAACACACTTTGTTTACTCCGCGTTTACTGGAGCGATTTTTGTAATCTTTTACTAATTTTCGGGATATTTGTAGGGTGTCGCATTGCATTGGTAGAAGAATATGCGTAATTTATTTTTTACAAGGTGTGTGTATATCACTTTAAATAATAAAGTGTCCACACTTGTATTATCGGGATTTCCTGGAGCGTTTTTTAGAAAAATTATATTATTTTCTGGTTTTTGAGGGTTTCCGAAATAGGATTTGTACTGGATTGTAAGGTATTGTATGGATTATACGTGGCTGGATGACCTCTTCTTCTGCTACATAAATTGTAAGTTTTTCACATTTATTTTATTTGGGTGGGAAATGTCGATTTAAATGTCATTGCAATGTTTAATATTATAAATATTGCATATTTGTTAAGTAAATGTTTTTTTAAATTTAAACAAATATATTAAACAAATATGTATTATTTATGATTAAATGAAAATTTTTATGGATTTCACAATTTCTGTAATTATCAGAAGTTTTTGTTAGTTTTGGTATGATACTTTATAGTAGGCTTTTAGCTATCAGTGATAGGTACTCTAAACCTCTGGTTGAAGGATATAGGGTCACTTGGCTTTGCAGGAGTCTGAACATTTGTTTTGTTTGTTTTGTTAGTTTAGGGCCAATTTGTGTAACAGATTGTTCTATCCTTAGTTCTTGGTAGCTTTGTTCTTTTTTTAAAGATTGTATTAGATTTAGGAAGGTGGGTTTTGCTCTGTTAGTGGTAGCTTGGAATGCATTGTGCCATCCTTCCACACTGTTATTTGTTTTTGCCTCTTGGTTTAATGTACTTAGATATACATTCCACCAAGGTATGTGGAATTTAGGTTGGCGTCGGTGGCCGGATCTATGTAACCTTCCCACCCAAGTATCCTCAAAATAGTCCAGTAGTGGGGCCAGTTTGTCTTCATACTTTTTGTAGTATGTGCTGTCAATAAGTAAGTTATAGTGTTCCGCTACATCAGTAACTGGAACATAGGCTAGTGCTATTAATTTTTTAACTTGATATGCAAAGTTGCTATCAGTTGAGTATTGAATGCTTAAAGTTGATTTTTGGAGATGTCTCCATATACTTTGGTTGAAGTGATAGTAGCAACCTTGGATAACTGTGTGGGGAAATGTTTTCAAAATGCTATTGATCATAGCAATTTCGAAATCAATAATTATTTTTTGGGGAAAATAATTATTGATTTCATTTTTGATAACATTTAATATTTCTATATATGTATTTTGTTGTTTGTTAGGTAACAAACAGTAAATAAAAGGGATATTGTAGTGATGATATAATCCATGAATGGTATATAGTTGATAAAATGGTTTGGGACATGGTTTAAAAGTCCCATCCATCATCCATTGGTCGCATTGTTGTATTTTTCTTAAATTTGTTGCAGTTGCAAACATGATAATTCTGTTGGTGGGGCTTTCATTGTCAAAAAGTAAAAATTTCTCATTACTGTGTGTTACGCTCATTTCTGGGGAAATTATTATTTCTTCAAAAGATGTAGGGTTAGGTTGAGTAGTGGTAGTTAATCTTTTAGTGCGTGCTATTGTGCGTTTAAGGGAGTCAATTGAGGGTAGCTGCCCTGAACATGGGCAGGAATTTTTAACAGTTCTTCTTTTAGGATTTGTGTGGTAGGTTTGTCACTCCCTGTGCTAGCTGTTTTTATAGTTTCTAAAGCATCCCTTATCTCTATCTCTGTGACATTGGGGGGGGTGATTATGTTCTCTGGTAGATAATACATTTGTGTCTTCAGTAGTAGCCCTACCATAGCATTTGTTTGAATAGTATTTGGTACATTTCCAGAATACTTTTCTTCCTGTTTGTCTTTCCTGATTATAAACATACCCCATATAACATAACAACAATTTATTTTTCTGTGACATAACAAATTCTGCACCTTCAGTCATTTTGTATTACTTGTTCTAGGAAAGATTAGAAAGAAACGTGTTTAAATGTAAAATATTATTGGTAGTGTTTTACACATTTATATTTCACTGTTTATACTTACAGTTAGTAAATCTGGTGTTGAGAAATGCAGAAACTGTTATTTTCAATTTATTTCTAGTATGTTCTTCTTGTTTTCCTGTTGGTAGGCAAAGTAAAAAATTATAAGCCATTTTTAAAAAATGTTTAGAATTTTTTTTGGAGAAAGCAGTATTTAATTTAGCATTTTAGGCAATTTTAGGACATTATTAGATATACTTACTTTTTTAAATTGTTCACTGTTTGGGGTCCATTAGGATGTCGGGCGGATTGCCTCCGCCAGGGTGGCGGTGGCCACCGCCACCCTGGCGGAGGCAATCCGCCCGACAAGCACTCCCGTTTTCCCCTCTGCCAGATTAGGATGGCGGAGGGCACAGCGGCGGACGGAAAGACCGTCCGCCGCTTTACCGCGGCGGTCGCAAGGCGACCGCGGCGGTAATGGATTAATATGGTGGCGGTGTCCAATGGACACCGCCAGCCATATTACAATGGCACAAAGTAGAGGCCTTTCCGCGGCGGCAATGCCGCCACGGAAAGGCAGGCGGGGATTGCTGCGAGGGGCCCCCTGCAGGGCCCCCAGGTTCACACCACTGTCAGGGGGCACATGGGGGGTACCTATGGTACCCCCCCACATTTGCATATGCAAAGCGGCAGGCACCGCGCGGGGCCTGCCGCTTTGCATATGCAAATGCAAAAAAGCATTTTTAGCATTGTGGCGGGCGGTGCAGAGTGCACCGCCCGCCACAATGCTAAAACTATAGGATGTGCCCGCCACTGTGGCGGGCACATCCTAATTCCCCCCACGGGACCCCCGCCCTTATGGCGGGCGGTCCCGTTCCCCACTATGCTGACGGGCGGACAAAGTCCGCCCGTCATCATAATGACCCCCTTTGTCTTTGGTGGAGTAGATGAAGGATGTAATGTGATTATCCGTAGAGAAGATATAATACACAAGAAATGATTATTAGTACATAGATTTATAACTTTAGGGACTTTGAGGAAGTTAATAAATATACTTACTTGTTTTCATTCTGTAGTGTTAGCTTTAGGTAGAGGAGATGTAGGATGTTTTCTGAATATCTGTAGAGAAGATAGAAGAAATAAAAAATGGTGTTTAGAAGATAGCTTTAGCGTTTTAGGGCCTTTCAGGAATTTTACTAATATACTTACTTTTTTAAATTGTGTAGTCTTTGCCTTTAGTCTAGTAGATGTAGGATGTGTTTAGAATATCTGTAAGGAAGATAGAATAAACAAGAAATGGTGTTTAGAAAATACTTTTAGTATATTTGGGCCTTTTAGAACTGTACACATATACTTACTTGTTTAAATTGTGTCGTCTTTACATTTTGTTGAGTAGAATGCGGATGTTATCAGAAATTCTGTTAAGAAGATTGAGTAAATAAAGAAAGGATATTAGAAAATAATTAATAAGAACAGCAGTTGGTGTATTAGAGAACATTTACATATACTTACAAATAGTATTTAGTGGTAAATAACTAGGAGCACGTATTTTGATGTGTTTAGGAGATGTCTATAAACCAAATGTTAAAAGAGAAAAATAAATGTAATTTAAACAGTTAGGAGAAATACATACAATTTTAGCCTAGTACTTGTGTATTATAATAATAAATTTTCACTTACTTGATTCATTTTGTAGCAATCTTGAATAGTAATCTCGATTTATCAGGAACTAGTTGATCAAAGAGTTGCCTTCTGTTTTCTATAGCTTGTGCAGCAACAAATGGTAGTAGGCATGTACTCCTTTTATAGTGTGTATTTTTTGTGTTCTCTAATTTCATTGGATGTTTTAAGAAAGAGAGCATTTTATTGGCTACTTTGAATTTTTTCACAATTAATTGGTTTGTTTGTTGAAGAGGAAATGGTCATTTGTGAAAAGTTTTGCATTAAAGCAGGTTAGTTAATTAAATCTTTTTAAATATATGTACTAATAATGTGATAATATATGTAGAAAAATTTCGAAAAATGTATATATTATTTTCAAAGTATTCATGATATGTAGGAAAAATGTTTACACATTTAAATGTGTTTAAAAAATGCATTTTAATATATAATATATAATTAGAATTGTGTAATGTATTTTACAAGACGATTTATGTATCATTTTACATATATAATGTGTAAAATCCGAAGTCGATAAATCACAAAAAACGATATTTTAGTAGTCTATATATTGGTAGTCGATATTTTTGTAGTGTTAGGGTTATTTAGCTTAGAAACGATATATTTGTAGTCAATATATTGTTTGTCTATATTATTGAAGTCGATATTTTATAGACTCGATATAATTTACTCGATATTTTTGTAGTTAGTTAAATAAGTATATAAACTCGATATTTTTGTAGTCGATAATTATTCAACGATATTATGGCAACTCGATATTTTGGCCGTCGATAATATTTCAGTGATCCTTCCTACATATGTGGTCACCTGGAGGAAGTGCAGGGATGATGTCTGGCATGGAACAATCATGTAACCATGTTTTCCCTAGGAATAAAACATCAAGCTGTTCATCCACAATTAGTGTGAACAGTTTTAACTTATCTTGAGATAAAGATCTGCAATTAATGACTGCTAGGTTCTATTTATTATGCCTAAACATTTTAGCTTGCCTTCCTTCGGTCTAGAGAAAGAAAAACATTGACAACAGGCCTCTAAAAATCTACTCTCTCACTTGTTACGGTGAGTCAGATTGTATCTGGTGGAGCAATTTTTAGCACTTCTCATCCGTTTTGCCGAGTAAACTTAAGCTGGAAGGAAAAGGTGTTCTGTTCATTCAGAAAGTGAATGAGCAATAAAGAGGCCTTTAAATCTTGTTTTTATTTTGACATATATGCTATGTGTTCAAGGACAGAGGTAAAATGTCAGTTTGACTTTTTACTAATTGTTTCTCATCTTATCCTGGAAAATGGTGTTTACTTTTCTTTCTCTTATTACAGTTAGAGGTTTTTGCCAAGTAAGCTGTCTCCCAATCGTAAAACAAAAGGCTGTAAGATGTCAGATTAAAAAAAAATTATAACACAACATTTAAACAGCCTGTAAATTAACAGTACTAGTATTTTAAATTATATCAAGTATTAAGAAAGAAAAGTTTTTGGTAATTCAGAAGTGTGATGCAAACAAAGAATTAAATAGGAGCAAAACAAATCAGAACACTTTACTTGCTGATGTGCAAATTACAAATATGTGCGGAAACATTATACACTATACAGTTTTATCAGCAAAACCACATCAATGTGAAATGTTGTGGTCATTTCAATGGTAAATCTACTGATTGTAAATAAGTGTGTTACCACTTCATGTTCAGGTATATATTTAAAGTGATAGTTTTAAAAAATGATTTGAGAAACATGTCTGCCCCTGCTCTGTTGACAATGCGATAAATGAACTAAGAGGCAAGTCAACGGTCACATGTATCCAATATGTGGCTAGATTTGTATTATATATGGAGAAAACGTTTAGTCTAATAAATCAAACAAAAGTGTTTTTTGTACCGCAGACATGCTGAACTTGCGTATTTGAAGGAGCTCTCATATGTGATAAAGAAGAAAATGGCAGCTCAGTGAATTAAAATATTTACCCAAGCTCACATAACTTGAAACCAGTCTATGGGTCACGAGCATTATAATTAGGTTGAGTAGATTAGTTAGGTCACTAGACCTGCAGGTCTAGTAACAGTTTTATGATTATTTGAGGTCTGGACAATATATCTTACATGCATGAAAATCAAGGTACAGGATGTGTTATAGAAGCCAATGAGGGTTACCAGGTATAGGAGTTACATATCATTGTCTTTACTGAGAGGCAATATAAGTTAAGCGTGCACGTTTAGGGGAAACACAAAGTCAGGATTTAAAACAAAACATTGTTTGTCTGTAGTAATAAAACTTTAAGAAACCTTTTTAGAGATTGAGAAAAAAAACATAAGGTTCTAAATCCATGTCAGCTTATGGATGCTAGCTCACAGTGCTATATTAGGATTGCAACTTATGAACTGCAAGTAACTGAAGGATCTCCGTATCAAGAACAGTAACTCACTTACCTATCTATATAAAATAAAAATCTCTGATCTGCATGTTACAAGGTGTGATTTTCAGGAGACACATTAACCCTCTATGCTACTTTAGGAGTCAAAACTGACTAGACAAAACACAGATCTGTCCAGCAAGGGCATTGACAGTGAGATTAGATCAGATAAAGGGCGGCCTCTTTACACATTGCTAACCTCAGCGCAAACTAGAATCTCCAATGTTAATATTGAGAAAGTCGATGTCAATATGAATGACGATACATTCATTCATAAAAATTAAATTGCATCTTTATTAACGGATTTGTCCGTTATGAACTGCACGTCAACCCCGACTCAGAAATATTTAGTTAGGCAGGCTCTGAGACCCAGGCCTGAGGTCACTGATTGACAGGTCACAGGTGGGGTGGCTCGTATCAAAGTTATTTCAAGTGACAAGAACAGTACTTTTTACAGCAGACTGGAACATCCATGGGGAATTCGGCAGCCCCAGCATATGCAAATCTGTTTATGTCACGATATGAGGAAAAGCACGTACTGACAAAGGAGCCGTGGATGACACATGTTAAGATCATCTTAAGATACATTGACAATGTATTCTTAATATGGAATGGACCTAAGACAACATTATCAATCAATGAGAGAGAGAGGGAAAGATGAGTACACTCTCGGTCCCTCTGTTAGACTAAAATAAACAACGGAAGAGTGTAAGTTCATAACAATCAAAGGAAAGAGCATGGAAAGGGTGTGTAAATCAATGAGATATATGTAGAAGGCCCTCACTCACCAACATGGTTGGTGACATGCTTCATCATTGGGCCCCACCGGGAGAAGCCGAATGCCTCCCCGGTGTGCTACGATGCCAGATTTACTGCGGAGCTGGTTTAGTGTGAAGGTTATCGTGAATGTGGTGAATTAAAAATGACCAGATTGTGTCTTACGATTTTTTTTTTATTAGGTAGCCAATCTGACATATTAAAAAATATATGTGTAAGGAAATTTACCAAATAAATTGTTTGGCTATTTCCACTTAAAGTGGGGCCAACATGTTTCTGCCCTTGTTGTTTTATTTACTGGGCATTCGTCAGGACCATGGGAAAGAGTACCTCGGCGGTATGGGCTCACTAAGGCCCACCCTGACCAGAGGACGTGAAAGTTAAAAGGCGTGAAAAAATATGAGTGTAAACAAACCCACAGGTTTCAGGGGTTACCTCTTAGTCAGAGAAGCCCATAGGATTTGTTATGTGAGCGATCCACGCCCCATGGGTCTCGGGAGGGGGGTGGAGGCGAAAGTGGCACACCGCCAGGCACCCGTTCAGAACCTGTCTTCTCCCTCTACTTGGACCCCGTGGACAACATTAACAGAAGCTATAGATAACCTCAACATAGTGGATGACCGAATTCAATTTACATCGGAGATACAAGATTCAAAAATCACTTTTTTGGACGTAGAAATAACAAAAACGGACACAGGATTCATCACAGACATTTACCGGAAACCCACAGACCGCAATAACCTATTACACTTTCATAGCTTCCACCAGGACAGTCTACAAAACCACCTTCCATTCTCACAAATGTTGCGAGTAAAGCGAATAGTCTCAACAACATCAACAGTTGAACAAAGAATTAACTAAATGGAATCAAGATTCACACAACGGGGGTACCCCAAGAAGTACTAGAGCAAGCAAAAAAGAAATGCGACTCGAAAACCAGACAACAACTGCTACAAAAGAAGGAGAACACTAGAATGGTAGTGGTATCAAAATACTCCACAAAAAGTAAAGGGTATCACGACATCATAAAAAGGCACTGGCCAATTTTAGCGCAAGAAAAGGACTTCAACAACATTTTCGAATCAGCACCAATTTTTGCCTATCAAAGAGCAAAGAACCTGGGTGAAATCTTGAAATCAAAGACACCACAAGGTACACATACTTATAATGGAACAGTTCCGTGCCTTAACTGCAGCAACCGCAACAGCATCTTAAGAGGAGCAACGATTACACACTTGAGAAAGGGGCATACCATAAAATTGAGGGTATCGGCCACATGTGACACCAAAAACATGATTTATCTTTTGAAATGCCCTTGTGGACAGGGCTATGTGGGGAAAACAGAACGAAAGATAAAAACCAGAATGAACGAACATACATCGAACATTCACAATAAAGTCGCAAAATCAAGTATAGCGTGTAATTTCACGGAGAAAGCCCACAACATCAGTCAACTCAGATTCACCATCTTGGAGATCGTCCTCAAAATAGAAGGAAAGGACAATAACCAACAATTACTACAAAGAGAAAACCATTGGATTTACACCCTTGAGACCTTGAAACCATTTGGAATGAACGACAGAGTGGAATTTAGTTGTTATCTGTAAAGACACTTCTCTGTACATTTATCTCCCATGTACCCATCTGTTTTATAATCATTTGTATAGACTAGTTTGTTAATTTCGATTAGTCCAACATATGTGGGGTGAAGAGTTGGGGAAACACTGACGTGACATCGATTCGAGGTTTATTTTCCACTTTGAGTCTGACTATTTAGGAGAAGTCTTCTTCCACTTTTCACTTTTATTTTTATTTATTTTTATCTTCTGGCATTTGCCACATTATTGATACGCTCATATGAGCCTTCTCGGGGATAACTAGCTTTCTCAAGACGGCGCCCGCAATACGGCCACAGTAGTCCGTCTATTCTCTCCATTATCCAAAAGTGGGTTACTTCCCCATTTAACGGCTTGTGCATACAACCCAGCTAACCTACACCGCGAGGATCTTAAGAACCCGCACTCGGTAGCAGGAAGACCATGTTGATGGTATTGGCGTTAATACTTACTACCGACACAAGTAAGTGGATGCGGAGAATTAGGGACCTACCGTTTTTTAACGTAATTTGCCCGTTTGGCCACCGGAATGTATTAAGAGCATTAGCATGTACTAAATGCAGAATATTGCGCAGACGCGGCACTTCCCAGATTCGGCTTATTATAGAAACATCACGACCACTGCAATCACCACGAGGTCACCTTTTATGTAACACTGTTGAAGTTCAAACCCGACCACATAAGTTTAGGTTCATACTAACGGTTATCTTGACACTGTAAAGACCATCACACTTATTTCTGAAAAACAATGTCATTATTCACAGTTCTACCATGTAAGTTATCACAGAGCACTGAGCACTACCCACAATGCGGATCGTTACAAGAGTAACTGCATCTTAGTCACTAATATGGAATGGAATGTCCATGTACTTTCATTTGAGGTTTACCTCGTGTATTAAAAGCCAATTTTGTTTGTAGATATATTACCTGATGAAGGCTTGGGTACAAGCCGAAATGCATTGGAATGAAGTATTTGTAAAGGAATGCAGTATCTGAACAAAAGCAAATAAAAACAACAACAAGATTAATGCTTTGCATCGGACCTTGAATTAACTTTATTCTACACCAGCAAAACTAGAAGAATTGCAGAAACCCTATAGCAGGGACATAGGCCGTGACCAGGGGACGTCCCCCAAATCCAGGGGTACGCAGTTTCATCGTAGCCAGCAGACACATGTACAAACAGGAAATCCCAGATCAATCCCACAGATAGGAGCAGTGACACCACGATGGTCCAGGAAGATTGGCCCCAATAAAGCACATAACACCAAAGGGTACGCGCGCTCCCAAAACACCATAAAGTCAGATGCAACAAAAGTTAAGAACATTTACCAACCAGGATAAAGCACACATAGTACAAGCAGTGATCAACCATGTCCATGCCGGACATCTGGACATGTTACTCACTGGCTGTGTTGTGTCCACACATGGTCAAGGCCCACCTGGATTCCCTATTAGACATATTAATTTACAACTCCACAGACAGCGGTTCACATTCATTACCAAAAAAGGATTGGCAGAGCTGTTTATGATATTCCATGAATTGTATAAAAACCCACTTCAGACCAACTGAAAGTTGAGACAGTCCTCAGACCCTATGCATATAACTGTTATCCTGGCCGCACGGTTTAATTAAACAAACTATTCTGGTTTTGCCTAAAGCCTCTTGTCTTTTCAAGGTATTTCATGTTCAACCAACAACACTATCACCACTCAGAGGGGCCTTTGTCTCGATCTGAGGTTCAAATCACAAAATTCAATAACATTTAATTGTCAGCGAAGTAGTAGAATTTACCCCACAGTAAACATAGAGAGTAGATTGCAAACTATGAAGGTGTCAGGATTGATCAGGCTACCCATAGTTCTAAACAAGTAGGTCCTGTGTTTAAGATAAGACAGGGCTACACATTTGTGCACACACCCATCAGATGGAGTCACCTAGTTGCTAGGTCCTTCGCACACACTTAGCAGTTCCAGCTATACTCCTTCGCTAATTCTATTATGGTGGAGTTGGTATGGAGGTTAGCGTTCTAGTGTTCTGAATCTTTTTCACTGCCAACTCAACTATATCGTTAGCGCGCACCTGTCATCCTGCGCACTTCAACGGTCGAATTTGCTGAGAAGAGTCGTATCTCCAGCAGAGTTGCGCAGCATTCAATTACAAATTTTCAGCGAGGGTTTTTTTCTTGCTCGCTTGCCTTTCCCTCAGCAACACGGTGAAATTCAAGTTCCAGCTTCCTCGAGGTGTTTCCACCCTTGCGTTTCATTGAAGCTTTGGTGAGGTATTTAGCTCATACTCGACGAAGTAGTCCTTGCGTACTGCTTTCTAAGTGAGCAGTCCTATCATTGCACCTTCAGTTCATTACAGGAATTTCAATTCCATTGGAAGCGTTCACTGTCTTGAGGAAACGCTTTGGTTTGTACAGTGCTGCGTAATACCTTGCCTCTTATGCTGGCGTTCAGTGATATTGTATTACTTCAGACTTTTGAGTAGAGAGAGTTAGACTGCTACAACTAACCTCAGATCAGAGACTTATTCATCGCTACGCAGTCAGAGAAATTTCGACCTTGCAAAGGCGTTTGAGATATCAAGCCCTGATTCCCATCTCTATTATTGGGCATGCAACTACATGTAATTAGGAATATATATATATATATATATATATCTATATATATTGTTACTTACCAACGTTAAAAGTCCTTCCTTTGCACCGGCTAGTGCCTACCTCTATAAGTCATCCTAGACATACGTCTATTTTGTAACTATTATTATAATCCTCAAGCAAGGAAGCAGCTTAAGTTGTTACACTCTTTTCTTTTCTACACACAAGAGAGAGGCAATCGTCCACACATTGTCAGGTAATAGAGGTACAGCAGGGAAGACGGAGGGCTCATTGGGGTGGTACAGAACTGTAGTAATCTTGTGCTTAATGTTACAGGTGCAGGACATTCAAATGTTTTGGAGAGTCCAGTGAAGACACCAGTGTGGCAGTCTCTCTTTTTGTCCCATTCCCCTTTCCCCCTTGTTTCTAAATTCAGAGTAAATTCTGGATTAGCAGCGTTGGGGAGTTGGGAAATTCTCTTCAGGGTCGGACTTCAGCCATTCCGTTCCTGTGGAAGCACTTGATCAGGTACAGGTTCTGACAGAAGGTTTATTAATCATATTAGTAAAGTTATATCTCAAGCCAATTAAATTAAGTAAAATCAACATTCTCTTGGATACAGCATAAATTAATATAATCCAAGCAGCACAATCAATAATGAAGAGATTTTGTTTATCCAAAGCATCATGTTCAAAGCAAAGAATTGTTTCTATAAAGTAAACACCCTAATTCTATGCCAAGATTGTGTGCAAGATGGGGTATTTCTAAAGAACCTGGTATGAGCAAATATAGAACTGAAAGAGGAACCAGACAAAGGTTCCTATTAGAATCAAAAGAAAGGTGCTTGCTCTTGAGACTATCTCAGTGGGCTTGGAAATAAGGAGCATTGGACTCAGGAGATGAGAGCGGTGGACAAAGGCAAGTGATCTAGCTAGGTAACAGCTTTGCATACTTAAAACACCACATTTCATCTAAAAGTTACAATCTTCAGTTTCCCACCTCGCTATGACCAATCTGAATCCAGTGTTCTTTCCGTGGCTGGTGTCAGCCTCCTTCTCACTGAACAGTGCAATGCCAACACATTCTTCCACTTTCGCGATATCATTCAAATGAGTATCAACTCCTTAGCTTTCTCACACGCAGCAGGTGTTGGGATTTTGATCCAGACTAAATAATTTCTGGGCTACGACCTTCAAAATGGAAGCTAATAAAAAATAACATTTTAAGGAGCACACTGTGCCTTGGTATCTGAAACTCAAAATGTTATACACAGCAAGCAGAAATACATTTCAATCAAAATGGCATGAAACACCTAGGCCAACTAACGTTAAATGAACATTGGCTAATTAAAGTTCATCAAACATATGTGTGTGGATAATAAATTCTACTAAATCTAATGTGAATAACATGAGGCTATTAAATGGCACTTAATGTGCATATCATGTGTAAATAATATAAGATGAGTTAACACGGGCTACAGGTAAACATATTTAAGGGCAAAACAACATAATCACATTTTTGCCATCAGCATTAACCACCAGAGTTATCTTAACATTATTATTATCCTCTAACATTTGGTAGGCACACAAAGATAAGATATTTTAAAATGCAGTCTTTTATGAGACCAATAAGCCAGAACAGGTGCACGGACACATTTGTCCTTGTTGCCAAATTCCTTGCAGCAGAGTCTCTGAAAAATATATGCGTAAGTTGACTCTGCTTTTCAACACTCTGCCAATCATCAATCAATCAATCAGTCATTTGTAGAGCGCACTAATCATCCGTGAGGATCTCAAGGCGCTGAGAGGGGGTGGGGGTGCAGCTACTGCTTAAACAGCCAGGTGTTGAGAAGTCTCCTGAAGGTCACCAGGTCCTGGGCCTGTCGTAGCTGTGTGGGGAGGGTGTTCCATGTCTTCGGCCACGTGGTAGGAGAAGTATCTGCCTCTGGTGGAGGTCCTGCGGATGCGTGGGACGGTGGCGAGGGCAAGGCCGGTGGAGCAAAGCTGGCGGTTCGGGGTGTAGAAAATCATGACTCCACCCCTCTTCCTATTGCCACACGTGGTCACCAACCTATGGGTTCCTTGAGTATTATTTCCCAGTTCCAGCACCGCCTGTGGTTGAAACACTGATCCAGTTATATGCTCCGCGTAGGATTGCCACCTGGCATTTTTATATTGCCATGACCAAATATTTTGCCACTGCACGTAGAAAATTAGAAAAATCACCTAAAGCCGTACTTTTTTCCCCTTATCCAGCACATACTTTAAACAGTAAATGTTAGAAGAAAATACTTTAAAATGTGGTCTACAGCTGCCCTAACGACCCCTGACGGATAATTTAAGAAAACAAAAAAAGTCAGAAAGTCCAGGTTAAAAATCAATGCAGACGACTTCATATAAAGTCCTACTTAGAAGCATGACAGGGCTTAGCTGAATCTTAAAACCTGAACAGTGCTCAACCCAAGTTCCACAAAAGGCGCACTCGTGCATTGTACTTAAAATTTGGAAATTCAGTGAAACCAAAACCAAACGACAATTCGAGGTGATTTTCCCTGAATCAGCCTCATGCATAGAAAAGAGGCGCACGTTCTCAGTCAGCCCATTTCTGCTTCTTCCAAAGATGAAAGCTTCGAACAGACTGCGCATGCTCTACAAATCGGTGGCTACTGCTCTGCGCATGCGCAATAGAACGATACACCGCACATTGTTTCACCCCGTGGAAGCTGTGATTGTTGTCTAGGGGAGCCCGAGCATTTTGCTATCCTCATCATTGCCTCTGACTCCAGGGCAGAGATGTTCCTACAACGTCCTGATGAGGTGAGACACATCTTGTACGGTAACTGGGTATTTGATGGTCAGACCTGCTCCATTCAACTGGTTTTATAGTAGGGGGCGGGGTCGGCAATGGGGCATTCTTTGCTAAGCTGTTATTTGCCAATGTTACTGGTTATAAATATAATTTATATAGCGCCCACCAAACACTTACTTGTCTTTTGACGCTTCAGCATTGGGTGTTGTAAGTGCCTACTTCACAGTGCTCGTTTTATCCACCTCAAACAGAGGGAAGATAGTGCGCGCTGCTTCAAAGCTGCGGACTCAGGGCTAGACACCGACATCTACAGCAGTTGTTTTTGCTACTGAGCACTTTTAATGGCTAATGCTGCAAACTCGCGTTTAGCACATCAGCACAGCTGCCAAGGTTTCAGATAACTTGTGTGACATTTTCAGAATTTAATTGCAATTATGAGTGACATTCAACGACTATGAGTGACACTTTCAAGCAACGGACAGGAGGGGAAACCTTTAGATATCGTAAATTACACCAATTTGGGCAACGAGAAACTCTATGAAGATCTTTAAAACTGTTGCAAAGTGCCAGAAATGGAAGGACATCTTCAACAGGTGCCAAAAGTAATACCATATACTTCTTCAAAACACTAACTCCCTTCTTCGAAGTGCTCTAATACACTTGCATAATCTCCTCTCATCCTACACTTTACACTTGCTTGCACTGCAGTGCCGCAGATAATTGGCACAGCTCTCTCCAGTGTAAAATTGCCAGTCCGTGCTGCAACACCTTACCAGAGTGATTATTAAATTCAAACTTCTTCCTGTAAACTATTGCTTTAACTGGGCAGATGGTGTCAGGTACTGAGTACCTGCACTACTTTAATTTAAAAGGGAGACCATCTGCACTTCTCAGCTCTGCTGCAATACATTTAATGGGAGAACAGGGGCACTCGGAGGAGCAAATGAGAACTGTGTGGATAATAAGTACCAGCACTTTTTCTATTATTCCATTACAAGTACTGCCTGTAACATTTCATAGTTATACATCACCCCTCCAACCGCAGACACCACTCTGTCAGCACTGATTGCTTGCCCATACACCGACCACATATCAACTTTCTGGAATACAGGGTTCTGCTAAATTGTGAATCGCCTGAACTGGTGGTGCCATTGCGGTGACAGAGTAGGCGCTGGGCCTCTCTTGAATTAGGGGGCTCAGTGCTGCATTAAAGAGTTGACAATCTGCACAATCCTCAGTTGCAGCTGCCAGTTCAGGTCATCAACAAGTCACAGGCTCTGGTCTGTGCCTTTTCAAGATAGTACAGCACAGCTCTCGCCTGGACAGACACAAGTACCCCAACATTTCTGCAACACACATGGAGGGCGGGAGAAGAATGCTTTACATCACCGGCCTGTCCAGACAACAGGAATCTCCTACCTGCTGAGGGCCAAGGCTTTTGAGGCAGCAGGGGAGCACAGCAGGACTTGAAAACACTCCTGCCTGGAGCCAGTGTGCGCAACCTCCTCCACAGCAGAGGGGGCACTGAGAAGTCACGCATGGACTGGAGGCCCTCAGTCAGGGCCCGAAATTATATTTTCAAGTCTAGTCAGTGCCTTAAATCAATAAATAAATTAGCTGAATGAAGCCTACACCGCCGAGGCCTCCCCTGAGCCTAGAGAGCAGTGGGCCACGCAGCAACCTCTCCGGGATGACAGTCTGGTTGACCTCTCGTCACCTACCAGGTTCGGTCACAGGGCAGCGGCATGATGAAACGCCATGATGAATTCGCAACATGCAGCGGTGTGAGCAGTGGCTGCCACTCAAACAAATTCATAGCTGCTGCACGCCCACATCCCAGCCCGCCTCAGGAGTAACTTAGCATCCTGTCTCCCTTCTTAGGAAATGGACACACTGTTTGTTGCAGTCATGCCGCCATGTCACATGAACACATCCGCTGCAGTGAATACAACAGCCAGCCAACGATCAACAGATACCCTCCCACCCCCAGGGGGCCTGGCCGGCGCGTGCTTGCATAATACAGCTTGAACACAGCAGTACTGCACACTGTGCAAAGCAGTACAGTGTCAGTCCATAGTTTGTCTCTGCAACAGCAGCGCCAATCTGACCAGCAGGTGGTCTGCGCTCCCGCTGCTTGCTCAAATGACTGCTAGTTTAATTTAACGTACCATAGTCCGGCGCTCTCGAGGGAGAGGCGACAGAGCTATAATGCGTGACTTTGCATTTTAGTCTGCTGACGCAGACCACCACACTAAAATTTGTTAGTCTAATGCCTGATGTGTGGTACTTGGCAGGGCTGCATCAGAACAAGATTTCAGCAGTTCTTCACTTCAAAACAGACACAGAAGTTACCAACTGAAAATAAAAATGAAAATTTTTACCATCATCCTCTAAATCCTTTGGAGGTGTCCTGTCCAGAAGCAACCCCAAATATTTTCATGCCTAATCTCTACTGATGACGGATAATAATCAAGAAACACATGTTTAGAGATGGCCAGCATTGATCTGCACCAACCTGGTGAAACACTCGAAAGAACTTTTGTGCAAGTACACACACTTGATGAACTGCATCCACCATAATGCTTAGGGGCGAACCCGCTGGGAAGTGAAGCAGTGTGATCCCAAATTTGTTACCTGTCCAGAAGTGTATTGTATTGTAATTGCATTGATTTAGCGCTTACAACCCCTTACAAGGTGTTGACGCCCTTTACGCCAGGCAGTACATAGCTGTGGAAACCAATATTGTCGTAACATTTGTATAGTTTTTTATAACACGGATGTATGTTTAGCGTTCACCCCGTACGCTCTCCAAAAAAGTGTGTATTTTCCCACTTGTGTTACTATGTAAGGATTTCCAAGTGTTTAGCCCTGGCCCCTTGACTACAGTTTAAGGTGCATTTGTTGTATGCAGTGCCTTAATTGAGGAAAAAAATAGTGCAGGTACTCATTTAAATGTGTCGAGTGGGCGGAGCTAAAGGCAAAATACGCAGATGCTTATTGACTACTATACTAGTTGCCGCACATGCCAAAACTCATGAGAAATTTGTTTCTATAAACGTAACAGGTTAACTCGTTATACAAAACAAACACCAAACACAGTGATATTTTAACATTTCCTTGTTTTGTAATATTTCTCTTGCTTTTCTCTCACACAAAAACATGCGCAGGCAAACATAAGCAGACACACATAAGAATCGGGTGGGATTAAAGCCATTTTAACCTCCTTACCTCCAATGGCTTTCTTCATTGCGATGTCACTTGGCTGCTTCCATTCTTTACAACACAGCATGATGGTGAACACCCAGATATCGTGCAAATGAGCCCACCCTGAATAGTTCAGCAGTGGCTCAGCTCAGGTCTACAGATTTGCTTTGGCTGTCAAAAAGACAGGCTACCACAACTAGCAAAAATAACCTTGTTAGGCAGAACACTTTATAGTCTTTAAAACTTATGTTAAGCGGGTATTATGTACTCATAGGTATGGATATGCTAAATTATCTAGCATGCCTACCTCTAAGTGTTCCTCATTTAAAAGTTATCAACCATCTACAGCTAGTCTCACACCCAGATAATATGGATACTCCTAGTAAAGCTAAGTCCTCTTGAGCTTTTGGGATCAAACTTTTCCTAACATTGGTGAGGAGGTATAATGCAGTTATTCTCATTCCTGCTCTACAGTTTATAAAACCTATCTGTTTTCGATCAGCTATAGACATATCTTTCAGCTTTTGTATTAGTCCAATTAAGAAAAGGATATATGGCTTATTTATTGGTCGGTGTTTCATAGCTTTCTTTCCTTTTCTTGATACATCCAAATAACTAGGGACATCTGTGTCATTGACCATTGGGCATGAAGCTAAATGAATCAATTGGCACAAGAGCTTTTTCTGTTTTTTAAACTGTCTTCATTTGCAATGGAATTTTTCATTGCACTTAAGGTAGGAGGATGCTTCTTCCCAATTCTGAGGAATGCTAATTTTAGATTTTCTTTATTGAAGGTGTTCAAAAACCATTGGTAAGTCAGAACGTATGGGTTGACAGGAACACTGAGATTACTATTGTTTAGTGCGTGCAGTTTTAATCGTTTAGGATTCTTTCCTATCCTTGATAACAATGCTAGCTTTTTAAGATTACAATTGACTGGATGCCTTTTGTATTTAATAACACAGCGGGCATGGTAGTAATGATAAAATGTATGGTGTATATATTCCCTTTTTTGCAATCCCTGGTCTATAAGATTGTAGATGGATGAGATGAGTGGTGGGTGGTTTTGGTTGCTTGTGATGATCGTTCTTCTGTTTGTACACTTACTGAGTCCTTTGAAAGTTGTATCCAACCAGAGTCTTCACACATGTGCTGATAGTCACAGGAAAGGCGGATTTGCTATATCCGATCTGCACATCATACATTGTCTCTTACCTATACACAAACAATACCATATATCTATACATGTTAACTATTGAGTGCAGCCTTGATGTACAATGCTTAGACAACCTGCCCACCATTGGTGTCACAGTGCCACATCCATAGAAAACAAACACACCAGCGCGCATCATATCCAGTCTCTATAATCCCTGTGCATTCAGCACCATTCTTCAATGTAAATTTTTGCACAAACACTCCTTTTCCGTCCAATGGAGCCTCGTAGTTTAGACAAGTTTAAGATTTTATTTCTTTTAAAATCAAGTACTTCACAGCCGACGCGCGTTTCGCCCCCTGTGGGCTTCCTCAAGGCAGATTTCCAATATGCTCAGCACTGCGTCTACCAACACTTGTTAAATTCAATAACCCTTAGAGTATTCTTCACCCAATGTGTGTTTCAATCCTTGCAAACATCAGCAAAAGTAACAGTTGAATTCCTTTAGTGTTAAACCGGAGCCATGATAAGTTCCATCTTCATGGTGATAAACGCTCAGGGTGAACTCAGCGTGTAGACACGCTGAGTTCACCCTGAGCGTTTATCACGAAAATTTTAAAAGAAATACAATCTTAAACTTGTCTACACTACGAGGCTCCATTGGACTGAAAAGGAGTGTTGTGCAAAAATTTACATTGAAGAATGGTGCTGAATGCACAGGGATTATAGAGACTGGAGTTCCCTGCACCAGCAATACGATGTCTAATATTGAAGAGGATGGGGAAGCTCGTGTGTTTAGTGAAGCTATTGTTGAAAAATGCAGATTACCCCCTCCTTCCTGAGGCAAAAATTTAAAAGGGAGATTCTCCACGTTGAAACATATTTTTATTGATTTTCTCCCACAAGTGAAACATCTGACATTTGCTTTACATCATTAGTAGTGAGGGCACAATTTTTATTCATGTACATTATTTCGATTGAGCCATCTGATCAAGACTATACACCTGAGTACTCATTTCCTTTACATGTTTACGCTTGCTTCCAGTTGAAAATGTCCTCAATATACATGTTTAACTTGACGGTCCTTTCATCTCCAACCCTTGTGCCATTAGTCCGATCAAGCAATGCGCCCACCCAATGATAAATCAATCCCTCCTCTTTTGCCCTCCCTAACCCACGCCACCGGTGTATTCTTCATTAACATAGCTGGAAAAACTAGCAGTAATACATAACTACTCAGGAGTGTTTACCTTTCCTCCACTTCCCAACTGGGGAACTTGGTCTAGTTTATTCTTAATACCGCAATAGTGTCCCCTGGGCTTGTTAGGAGCCCCACTACTGTCCTTCAGCTGGGGGTGTTCCTATCGGCATATCCAACGAATCTCCATCTGACTCCAGTTCAGGCAGCAGCGCAACCAGAGCCTCCCACGCTTTTGCAGCTTTTAATGCCTTATCATTGTTAGATCGCTCAGCTTGTTGGAACGAACCGTACTCTCGCTGGCTGCCCATTTGGGGAACTCCGCCTTCCAGCACTCAACGTTGGGTCCCTGCCTGGTTTTCCAATGCTTTGTTAATTCCCTCTTGGCTAGCAATAATCCCAGGTCCAAAAACTTACTTGTAACTTTCGTCCTAGCCGTATGAGGAAACTAATGCAATATACATGCACCCATGTCTGGGTCTATCTGCCTGTCCGTTACCCCAAATTATATATCAACCGCTTCCTCCCAATACGTTCCCAACTGTGGGCAACTCCACATCATATGAATAAATTCGGCATCTTCTGAGTTGCAGCTGGGGCATCGGGCTGTGTCCACATTAAAATACTTATTTATCCGTGCCTGGGTGAAATACGCCCTATGCAACACATAGAAATAGATAAGCTGGAACCTAGCATTGCGCGTGCTCTTCCGCGCTCTCTCCACTATCTTAGACCACGTCATTTCAGGAATTTCTCTACCCAGGTCTGCCTCCCATTTCCGTTGCAATTGGCTCAATGGCTGCATCCCCTCGTCCACCATTCGCTGGTATAAACACTTTATAGCTTTGAAGGTCCCTGCTGCCATCATGACATACTGACACGTTAAGGATGTCTGCAGCTCTGACACCCCCTCCCCTCCCCAATGGCATTGAATTGCCGTTATAAAGGCTGAATGCAGTAAAAAAAATCGCCCCTGGGAAGGCCATATCTATCTTGCAGTGTCTGATAAGGCAATCACTTGCAATCCCTGCTCCTCCCACGCAGCCAGCGCAGACCAGTCTCCCCCATGTGGTAGGGCTGTGCACATGCCTAAAGGAATCTCCGGAGCATACGGCAGGGAATCCCCACTCCTACGTTGGCTTCGGATCCAACATAACCTCAGCGTCCGCTCCTCATGAGTTAATGACCTAATCCGCAGCCGCTGACAAAATATAACAAATGATAGCACATGGCGTGGAATCCATCGGCCCATGGGGCCATCTGGGCCCCTAAACTCTCTCGCCACCGCCTGGGTAAGCCACTGCAGTTGAGCTCCTAGATAGTACAGTTTGAAGTCTGGGGCCACCCATCCTCCCTCAGCTCGAGGACGCATCATCGTGGCCAAAGCCACCCGCCGTCTACCGCTCCCCCATATAAATCCCCCATAAAGGAACGGAGCGTCTTTAACAACGAGCCTGGAATCCAAATCGGCAACGTCCTGAAATAATACAGCAACCAAGGCAGTACCACCATCTTCAAGAGTGCCTTTCTCCGAGCGTGATCTCTTGCCCCAATAAGTCTTCTTGTTCCTTCTCTAGCCTAGGCAGGGTCAATTCAGAGAGGAACTCCCCTATGGCATCCCCATCCTGTCGTAACTTGCTACGGTAGAGTTCAGTATAATAATCCATGAACAAGCCATTTATCCCCTGTTGCGTGTACACCAATTCACCCGTTGGGGCCGTCAGTCCCAGTATAGGTGTCCCCCGGGGGTTCGGGCTAGCCAACCATGCCAACAGCGCGCCCGTCTTATCTCCTTCCGCGTGCACCCTCGCCCGGTATGACCTGTGGTCAAAGGAGCGCAACCTCTCCACTTGCCCCGCCACTGCCTCTCTAGCTTCCAAGATCTCCCCCTGTGCCCCCAAGTCCTCATGGCGGGCTCTCTCAGCCCTACGCAACCAGTGCTCTGCTGCCTCTACGTCATTTAATAGTGTTTTCCTCACCCACATCATTTTGGCAATACATAAGCCCCGAACTACCACCTTAAAAGCATCCCACTTAACTGCCACTGATGTCGCTGTGCCCTCATTCTCAGCAAAATACCGACTTATACCCATTCCAAGGTCCTCACGGAAAGCTGGGACTTCCAGCGCCTCCGGTCGCAGCCCCCAGGTCGGTATCACAGCTCTCTCCCGGACCCATCGTATCTGCACTAGTAGCGGGTTATGATCTGATACTGTCCTAGTTAGGTATTCGCTATGGTTTACTTTGGGCTGGATATCAAGGGTGCATAATATCGCATCAAGCCACACATGTAGTTCATGGAGGCCGGAGAAGTACGAGTAATCCCGCTCCTCTAAATGATGCATGCACCAAGTATCTACCAGCCCCCAGTTAGTTTGCCATGCACATCTCGCCTTGGAGAGTCTATGTATTGGGGTGTCGGGAGCGGGGGGTGGGACCTATCCATCTCTACATCTGCAATTGAATTAATGTCCCCTCCCATCAATATCGAACTAGTCATATATGGTGCTAAACTCCCTGATAGATGACCAAAGAAAGAGACCTGATCCACATTAGGGGCGTATATGCTACATAGCGTCACATCTACTCCATTTAGGCGACCGCCACCACCACAAACCTCCCCTCTGGATCCACCAATTGTTGCGTTGTCTGGAATGGAACTCACGCTCTTACCCATATCAGAGCTCTCCATGCAAAAGCCGAATAGGTCGTATAAAATAATTGCCCCCTCCATCTACGTTTCAGTGCCAGCCCCTCAGATCGATTAATATGTGTCTCCTGCAGAAAGGCTATGTGAGTCCCCCGTCGTACCAAATAAGCATGCACCTTATGGCATCGCAGCATTGTGTGGAGCCCCAGCACATTCCAGGTAATACATTTCAAATCAAGTAACGTTCCCAGGTTGAGACCAAATCCTCCTTAACAGCTTCCCCCCACATTGTAACACACCGGTGGATCTAAATACCCCAACCAAACCCCAGAACCGTCCCCAACTTCCTCACCCCAGAACAGGCGCTACAACGCTAGTACCCATCCAAACTACTATTCAAACTGCTCCTTTTGTAAAAACCAAGGAACCACACCCACGCAAAATTAGTGGGGTGGGCCCAAAGGATCGACCTCCTATTCCTCCATCAAGCTGCGCCATACCCCCCAAGCGAGCTAGTCGGCCCTATCCGGGGCCATAATATAGCGGGATCACAATTGTACGTACTCATATGACCTTATGAACCCCTCCAACCACCAGTGTTCAGCCACCAGCCAATTCAAGTGGAGATGCCTAAGGATCGGAACCAGTTCCCCTCCCAATCTTGCGTCCATGCAAGTCAAACCATAGTGTTATGCATCTACGATCTCATCTGCCGTCCCCGCTGTCACATGCGGCAAGTGAACACTTCCTGTTTCCGATTCTTCAGTGTCCGATCCCAATGAGCCCTTTTCCAAGTCTGATGCCTCAAGTGACGCTGTTCTTGTCTTTTGCGAAATGGCCATGACGGCCTGTAAAGCAGCAGAGTGCTCTTTCTCCGTAGGCTTTTGAGCTGCAGGACGGTGTCTTCGGATTTGGCGCGAGCGTCGCGGACGTGGTCCCTCCACTAGCTTGCTCGTGTCACGCCCCGCTTCCCCAGCGCCCGCTTTGTACAACTCCAGCCAATTCCAGGCATCCTCAGGGCTGTCATGGAAGAACGTCTTACCATCCATGGCTATCTTTAAGCGTGCCAGGAAAATCAGGGAATACTGGAGGCCCTCGTCTCAAAGCGCTCTATTGACTTCTAGGAACAAAGCTCGACTGCATTGTACTTCGAGTGTGTAGTCCTGGAATAGCGTCACTTTACTATTGCCCACCTTGTATGGGCCCGCGGTTCGGGCCTTGTGCAACAGGAGATCCTTGTCCTTGTAGTGGAGCAGCCTCGCCACCACCGGCCTGGGCGGTCTCCCGGGAGCCAGCGGCCGAGCTGGAACTCTATGTGCTCTCACAGGGTATAGAAAGATATCAGGCCTTCAGGTTCGACCTCCTTTCTCAGCCAGGCTTCCAGGTAATCCACCATGTTAGTCCCCTCCACTCCTTTGGGCAGCCCCACCACTCTGACATTATTTCTTTGATTCCTCCCTTCTACGTCTTCTGCTCTCCGCTCTAGGGTTTGCAATCGGTGCTGAACAACTGTCATCTGAGCCTCCATCTCCTTCTGGGCAGGTTCCAAGGTCTCAAAGGTGACTTCCGTCTGCTTCACCCTGTCAGCAAGTTTAGCATGATTAGCTCGGAGCAATCCTAGTCCCTGTGCCACATGCGCAATGTCCAACTGTAAAGCTTCCCTTGTGTCGGTAATAGCTTTAAGTATTTGATTCACTTGATGTTGTGGCAACCCTTCTGGATGTTGTGTGAGCCCCTCCTGTTTGTCTGGCGCTCCCGCATCTTCTTCCAGCTCAGAGGGCGCACCCGCCTGCTTCCTTCTGGGCTTCCCCATTGGCACCTGCGGCGTAAATCCCAGCCCTCAGGCAGGCTCTCCTTCAACAGCCAACGCTATGCGCGTCTAAGGCCGACGATGATCTTGTGCCTCTAACAGTAGTGGCTGTCCCCGCCTTCTTCGCACTCTCCTCACTCTTCGTAACCTGCCGCCTGCTGATTCACTCCACCGAGCACCTTAAGCTGCAGTCCGTTCGATGCACCAACTCTCCACACAGTTTTCACCCACTTCCGCTGGCCAAACACAAAGCAGTGCCTCACCGGGGGACCCAAACCTCTCCTTGTCACAGTGCGTCCAGCCTCATGGGCTGAGGAGTTGTTTCAAGGGACCCATACATCTGTTACAGTCCACTCCAAGGCTCTCCCCTGACATGCACTCGCCGCCGCTCTGTCCCTTTCTCCGCCGTACAGTTGCTCACCGCTCACTTCCACATGCAGCAGCCCAGGCATCAGAATCCTCTCCCGCTTTCCTTCTTGGCCGGTCTCCGCCCCATTGCACGCAACACAACCGCGTGAGGGGGTCTTCTATGCTCTAGGGGCCGCTATACAAATCTCCTCAGCAGTGCCGTTACTTCACCAGCCCCTGCTTAACACATCGTCCACAACAGCTGGGAACACACCAGAGGCTGAGCTCCTCTCGTCTGGCCGTGCCCAGCCGCACTATTCAGCCTGCCTCGCAGTACCAGTGTCCCCAGCGACGCAGGAGCCCATGCCACACAGTTCTCTCCAGTAAGTCAGCTGCAGTGCCTCCCACTATGCAGCACCGCGTGGCCCCTCCGCCTCACCTTCTAGTGTCCTGCAGTCACCTCGCTCACCGCTATCGATCAGTGGTTCTTTTCCTTCCAGGTCTGCTCTCCCTCAGATTCCCCAGCCACCGCCTTTGCAATCAGCCCACCAAGGGCCTTCCATATGAGTCAGGAACGTGCAATTGGCAGCACTCTCCTTTCCTGCTTCTGGCCAGCGGTGCCACCCGGTGCGCTTCACAGTGCGGGCCTTTTCTCCTGTTCAGGCATCCAAGATGGCAGTCGGGCCCAAAATGGCGATCAATTACTTTCCTGCTTCCCCTTTCAGTGTCTCATTACTTCACACTCAGGGGTAGTGTACCGTCCGCCATCCCGGGATCCAGTCCTCTCTTTTGATTCCGCTGCAGTGTTCCCGCCGATCTGCGCTTTCTGCCCTCGCCTCTTGCTGTGTGCCAGCCTCTCCGCGCTCCTCCACTGTGCAGCCGGCCTCACCTTCAAGATTCCCTTTCTCGTCGGCATCCCCCAGTCACACCGCTGCTTATACTCCACTGGCCCTCCGGTTCCCCACTGTCCAGCAATGTCAAACGGCTGCCCCTCTCAATGCAGATACGTACAGTAGCACCCACCCCTGCCTCCCGCACAACGGGCTCCTCCACTCCACCAGGCATCCAGGGAGACCATCTGCTCTCTCAGCTGGTCATCCGTCCGTGGTCCGACACTCCCTGCGGGCGCCTCATTTCCTAATATCGCATCCGCCCTCCGACCGAGTCCCCACCAGGCACTCCCTCACACGGCGATCGCCCCTGATGCGTCCTCGGTCCTTCTGACCATCGTAAAGCACAATAGCAACGAATTCCTCCCTGTTGGGCCAACAACTGCCGATCCCGTTTCTGCAGGGTTCCCAAAGCGTCACTGTGGCAGAGACGGCAGAGTCAGCTTCATCACACTTCCTCGTCCTCTTCCACTTCTCCCCTGTTATCGATCAGATCCGTTTCTGGTCGCTGCTTTCATGCCCGCAACACCGCTATCAGCGCCATTTTGGCGATCTGCAGGGATTCGCACCACCTCGCCAGCTCCCCAGGCAGGGAGGTACCCAGCCTCCTGATCGGCGCTGCGGACGTTCCCAGCCCCCGTTGTTGTCTCACATGGCAGTCTGGGGATCAATTCAAGGTCTCAGGGCAGGATAAATATCGGAGTCGGCGCGGAGCTCAAAGCTCACACGTCTTCCCTCATCAGCTTTGTGGCCACGCCCCCCACCGGAGATTCTCTATGTCCCTTAATAGTCTCTTTAAACACTGGTGACATTGTAGGACAGCAAAGTTCTTGGACAGAATTGTGATAAGAGGAGGAGATGAAAGATGGGGCTCTAGTTAATTGGTGGAGGGACTGGGTAACCTTTGATTTATAAGTTTTAATCATGTAGTGTTACCTGCCTCATTAACTCATGCTTTCGTGAAAAGAAACAAATTCAGAGAACGTGGGAAGACTGACTGCATTTTGCAACTGTATTATAATTTACTCCTTTTAAGTGTTTAGAACCAAATTACTTCGTGATGTTACCAATGAGGATATGATAAGACTAATTGGAATGTGGGTTGAATCATAAAAGGGTTAATATCATTCACTGAGTCTTGTATGTCTTTAGTTTACACTGTAGAGTCAGACATTTTGTTGATTGTGTTAAGTGGTGAACCTTTACAGAATCTTAGCTAGACCCCTGATCCCCTATTTTAAATTCAAGTTGCAATGAAGTTGGACTGAGCAGGAGCTTCCTTAGATGATGAAGGCATATTTGAAGGTAAACATGCTCAGGGGAGATAATTGTTAAATACTCAGGTTCACGGAAAAATCTGGAGAAGATACAGGGATACAACACTCCAAAAGGGTTTAAAAACCCCTAATGTAAAAAAATATATCCTTATATTCTTACTGCTAGCCAAAAATACCAATGCCACAAGTCAAAGAAGTCAACCCATTTTAGCAGAGCAGAGTCAAAATCCAACTTTGCAGGGAGTCATAAGATAAATCCTGCAAGTACATTTGTAAAATATTAATTTGCCTGTATGCTCCCCAAACCAGATTTAGTTAGATATGCACTGTTATGTTATGTTAACAGCATTTATAAAGCGCAAAACGACTCACTCCCGAAGGAATATCTCGGCCCCAGGCAGAGACCTAAAGGAAAAACAGCTTCTCAAAAGAGCCAGGATTTCCAAATATTTTTTTAAACTTCAAGAAATCAGACCAGGATCGACTGTGGTGTGGAAGACTATTCAAGTGGTACGAGGCTAGACAGGAGAAAGAGCAACCACCATACCTGGTACGAATGCGGTTAGGAATGCATGCTTGATCCATTGACCTCAGAGTTCTACTGGGGTAATAACCAAGAAAATCTGGGTCTTAGGTAAGATGGGCCATTCCATATGAGGGATTTGTGAGTAAGACATAGGAATTTAAACAGAGTGTGTTTCCTGACAGGTAGCCAATGTAAAGCTTTAAGTTTGTGTATCAAAAGGGCACCAGCAGGAAGTTTGCAGCCTAGGCGTTCCGCAGTGTTTTGTACCACCTGTAGTTTGGAAAGAAGAGTCTTGTTGACTGCCACAAGAAGCGCATTCCCATAATCTAGACGACTCATGATGGGGCTTGGATCAATGTTCTTTTAGAGCTCATAGGAAGTCATGGGAATATTTATTTGTTTTATTTTTAGCAATCGCAGCATATTGAAACAGGTACCACAAATAGAGGTAACCTGTTCCTACTTTAATAAATTGTTATCCACCAAGATGTCCAGGTTTTTTACTAGCCTTTTAGGCAAGGAACCAAACCTAGCTCTATAGGCCACCAGTCCTCTAATCAGAGTGACAAACAGGAGAATTACAGTCTTTCATTCATTCAATTGTAAACAGTTGAGGGTCAATCATGAAGCCACCTTAAGCATGCAGGAGATGAATCTGACTTTAGACCGTTCAGGATCCTTTCCAAAAGAAATGATCAATTGTATGTTTTAAGCATACGATATGATTTCAAAAACGAAAGCACAAACAATCTTTGCAAGTGGGGCCATGTACATATTAAAGAGGGTTGGACTCAGGGAAAAACCCTGAGGAAGTCATAGTTCTGGATTTGAAAGGGTGTATATATTGAGACACCTTGGGCTCATTTGCCAGAAAATCTTTAAGCCACTCAAGGGCCTTTCCATCAAGGCCTATCTCATGCAGTCTCTGAATAAGAATGTATTGGGTTACGGTATCGAAGGCAGCAGACAAAACAAGTAAAATGTAGCTGGAGTGCCTTAGTCCATCAGTAATCTGGTGGAATCCATTACTGCCATAAGGGTGGTCTCTGTGCTATGAGCGGTCCTACAACCGGATTTTGGGGAGTCCAGTATCCAATTATCCTCCAAGTATTTAGAAAGTTGTTTGTTGACAAGGCCATCCAAATTTTGCCACAAAGAGGCAAATTGGGTAGTATCAAGTAAGGAATGATCAGTCAGGAATTGGGTGCTTTGCAGATTTAGATCCTTTTCTATAACTTTTGCAGGAAAAGTTAAGCAGGAGATGGGCCTATAATTATTAGGATAATTAGGATCTAAATTGGTCTTTTTCAGTAAGGACAGTATAGATGCTACTTTCTAAATTTTGGTAAAAATTCCTGATGTCACCATGGAAATCAAAATATTTGTTAGACATAATGCTATTGTGTCTGTTGCCTTTGTAATTTTAGCCTGGGGGCATGGGTCCTAGTGAATTGATAACGCTTGGTTGCAGCTGTAGCCCAGAATGCCTAGGGGGAGGGAGAGTATTGGTTACATTTATTACAAATTTACACCACTTTATCTACAAAAAATCAGCCAGAATGTCATTGAAGTTCTGATTAAAATTTGAAATTGTATTTTTGGGTGATGAGGTTAAGTTTGTGACCACTTTAAACATTTCTAGTTCTGAATTATCAGATGTCAGAATCTTTTGTGAGAAGTATGTAGATTTTTCTTTAATCAGAATGACTTTATATTTATTCAGACACATTTTATATTATTCTCTTTCTACAGCATAATAGTCACTTGTTGACAGTCTTTCCTGCCTTCTGCAGGCCTGTTTTTTAAGTTTGAGGTACTCTGTGAACTTTTCCTTTCCTATAGAAAACTTGAAGGGACAAAACATGTCCCCCCCCCCCTCCCTTTTGTTTTCTGTCACCACTTGATAGATCACCTCAAACTTTCCAGGAAGAAGCTGAGGTGGATAAAAAATTTTGGGAAAGTTTTGTAAAGATTCTCCAAACAACGCCAACGTTAAAAGTGAATATTTGAATAATCCCATCAATCCACAAATATTATGCTTCCCAATTTTACTGTGATAAGAAACAGTTAGTACCCACAATTGAATTACTGTTTACTGCCTAGTGTGTGTATGTGTGCAATTTCTCTGATGTTCCTACGAGGGAAGATACCGGCACAAATTGTATGTTTAACATAAACTGAATCGGTTTTAAAAAACAAGTATAAGGGGGGCAGGGTAGGGACACGCTCACCCCTGGGCACTTGGGGGAATTAACATCCCTCACATCTACCCCCCCAGGGTCCAAACATTAAAAAGAAAATGTTTTGCGCTGTGGGCCCCGAGACAAGCGAGAGTAGGAGTATCATGGAGTAAAGTTACCCTGATAGACCCCATCTACTTTGATCAAGGAGGTTCAGGCCCTGAGTTTCAGACTTCATCTCTCTTCAACGTCTATATGGGCCCCCTCGCAGCCATTGTCAGAAGCCACACACTCAACATCGTCTCATATGCTGACGACACCCAGGTGATCCTCTTCCTTACCAACGAACCCACAACTGCCAGAACCAACTTCCACAGTGGAATGAAGGCCGTTACTGCCTGGATGTAAGACAGCTGCCTCAAGCTTAACTTGGACAAGACCGAAGTACTCATCCTGGGACCCACCCCTTCAGCTTGGGACGACTCCTAGTGGCCAGCCGCTTTGGGATCTCCCCCACCCCGATGGACCACGCAGTCAATCTCGCCATCATACTGGACTCATCGCTCACCATGAACCACCAAATCAACACAGTTTTCTCAGCCTGCTTCTACACGCTCTGTCTGCTTCGAAAGACATTCAGATGGATTCCCCCAGAATCCAGAAAGACGGTCAACCATGCACTCATCACCAGAAGACCTGACCGGAAAAGCACTCTACTCTGGCTTCACCCAGAAAACAGCTCAAGAAACTACAGAACATCCAAAATTCCTCAGCCAGATTGGTACTTGACATCCCCAGCCGCAGCCACATTACGCAACACCACCAACAACTCTACTGGCTCCCAGCCTCTAAGAGAATCACTTTCAACCTCCTCACGCCTACAAAGCTCTAAACGACGGGGGACCAGCTTTACCTGAACTACCGCCTCACTTTCCACTTACCCGCCAGACAACTCAGATCCTCCCAACTTGCCCTTTCCTCTGTCCCCAGGATCGACAAGACCAGAACCAGAGGAAAGTCTTTCTCCTACCTTGCTGCCAAGACCGGGAACACCCTGCCCCTCCACCTCAGGCAATCCGTGTCGCTGACCCACTTCAGGAAGTACCTCAAGACCTGGCTCTTCGAATGATCCTCTACCAGCAGCCCCCTCCTCCCGTGCCTGTAGACCCTCACAGTGAATAACCACGCTATACAAAACCCTGATTGATTGATTGATGACCTCGTTGATACCTGAGCAAAATTAAAACCCCTCTTATCTGACTATTCAGATGATTTTTTGCCTTTCTGGTCTCGTTCAGACACCATAAAACGTAGGAAAGAGAGAAATTTGTTTTTTAAGTGGGTAGGCCCTCAGCTTCCCAGGTTCTGCATACTCAGTTGAAAAAAGGAGAGGAGAAACCCAGTTTCACAAGAGCATACTGGTGACGATTTCCATGGAGTGCGTATCTGTGGTGTGTGTCTGAGGTAAGTGAGCGAAAAAGGTACCCAGGTAAATTAGTGCTTGTGTCACAATTTCTCAGATACGTAGGTTATGTGTGTAGTAGGCTATTTCTGTTGGTTGATGTATTGTGTATAAAAAAGAAAAAAGAATTTTATATATATATGTATATGGGTAACTGTTATGGATGGATTTATGACGGCCGGTCCCGGTCGTGGGAGAAGCCCTGCCGCGCTGGTAGCGGACCGAGTGGGAGCCAAACGACTGCCACTCCATGGACAGAAGGTCGTTTTCACAGGTGCCTTAAAGTGCAGCATTTCAGGAGGAGGATGCTTCCCTAACCCACTGTGGATGTATTTTTTAAGATCAGTCAGCAGCGAGCAGCTCACTGGAGCTTTACAAAGCACTCCAAGTACCATGAGGCTCAGCGCGAGCCGACGCCCACTGGGGCGGATGAATATTTAAAATTGGACTGCCATTGCTCACGTGCTGATTGGTGTTTGCCTCTGAAGAAATGCCTTGCGGCATGAAACGCGTCAGGCTATGAACTTGGGCAAGCCTTCACTCCTTAATGCTGTAACCCTGATGAAATAAAACGAAGAGTGAACCTACCTGGTTGTGGCTTTCCTGAATGGGTAACTGTTATGGATGGATTTATGACGGCCGGTCCCGGTCGTGGGAGAAGGCCTGCCGCGCTGGTAGCGGACCGAGTGGGAGCCAAACGACTGCCACTCCATGGACAGGAGGTCGTTTTCACAGGTGCCTTAAAGTGCAGCATTTCAGGAGGAGGATGCTTCCCTAACCCACTGTGGATGTCTTTTTTAAGATCAGTCAGCAGCGAGCAGCTCACTGGAGCTTTACAAAGCACTCCAAGTCCCATGAGGCTCAGCGCGAGCCGACGCCCACTGGGGCGGATGAATATTTAAAATTGGACTGCCATTGCTCACGTGCTGATTGGTGTTTGCCTCTGAAGAAATGCCTTGCGGCATGAAACGCGTCAGGCTATGAACTTGGGCAAGCCTTCACTCCTTAATGCTGTAACCCTGATGAAATAAAACGAAGAGTGAACCTACCTGGTTGTGGCTTTCCTGAATGGGTAACTGTTATGGATGGATTTATGACGGCTGGTCCCGGTCGAGGGAGAAGCCCTGCCGCGCTGGTAGCGGACCGAGTGGGAGCCAAACGACTGCCACTCCATGGACAGGAAGTCGTTTTCACAGGTGCCTTAAAGTGCAGCATTTCAGGAGGAGGATGCTTCCCTAACCCACTGTGGATGTATTTTTTAAGATCAGTCAGCAGCGAGCAGCTCACTGGAGCTTTACAAAGCACTCCAAGTACCATGAGGCTCAGCGCGAGCCGACGCCCACTGGGGCGGATGAATATTTAAAATTGGACTGCCATTGCTCATGTGCTGATTGGTGTTTGCCTCTGAAGAAATGCCTTGCGGCATGAAACACGTCAGGCTATGAACGTGGGCAAGCCTTTACTCCTTAATGCTGTAACCCTGATGAAATAAAACGAAGAGTGAACCTACCTGGTTGTGGCTTTCCTGAATGGGTAACTGTTATGGATGGATATATATATATATATATATATATATATATATATATATATATATATATATATATATATATATATATATATATATATATATATATATATATATATAAATATAATACAACAATCAACAGAAATAGACTAGTATCACTTTCAGTCCTTTCCCGTCATTCTCCAACCGATAGGCATAGGGACACGGACACCATTACTTTCTGCAAAATGCTTTACTTTATTTTTTCACAGTCCGCCATGACACGTTTCGGCCAAGCCTGGCCTTGATAACATGACACGGCTGCAGTAGATATCAGACATTTTAAAGTGCCCAGTGCATATTTGCTCAATAGAAATAGAAAGCTGACTGCTTGTTTGACGTGCAATTCCCATAAAAGAACCATTGGACAATCCGATACAGTCAATAATAATACATTTCCAGATTCAAAATTTGCTACCTTGCAAACTTATGTTTGTTTTCCTCCCTTTGTACTGAAATGTGTCTAAAAAGCGGTCAACTGTAAATAAATACAATAAATTGCTGCAACTGAATGTAAGAAAGTTATCCATCAAATATTCAAAAATAAGGTATAAAATAGTCAGATGTGCAGAATACCCAAATATATATGGATATACACAAAATATCATAAAAAATTACTCATAATTGTTAGACAAATTGACAGGTCGTAGCTCTTGAATCCTAAAATTGTGCATGTCAAATATTTGGAACATTTGCGGCTTTATCATTTCATGCTCGGCACCGTACACACTTAATTTAGATATATTATATATTATAATAGCACTGCTTTGTTGCCGCTTTAAAAGCATATTGCCAATCTGATCCAACGGACCATGAAACTGTGGTCAATATCATATTAAATAGCCGCCGTCTTGGTCTGCAAAAAACACTCGAGTGCAAAAATAAACGTGCTATGTACCCATTTTAAAGACACTGTAGAAAACTAAAAACACCTAAAGTGTCTGTGTGCGAAGTTTAGCAGCAGATTCAAAATTAACAGTAGTAGATTTTAATGTCATTACCAATGCCCCATACTTCATTAAGGGTATTGAGTACATTAAGTACCTATGAGTAATAATAAATAAAGAAAAGAAATATAAATAAAGAAATAGAAAAATAGAAACATACTTACAGAGCGGCAGTGTATCGGTTCTGAGGATTGCTTTGAATAAACTGAAATCCTCGCTTGTATTAAGCCTGTTAGGAGTCTTAGTATCAAGGTTGAGAATGTATCTTGCTTCAAATTTTGTTAAGGCAGCTTCGCGATTGCCTCCTCGACCTAATCCAGGTATGGTATCCAGAACATAATATTTAAGATGCTATCATGAATTTCTTTAAAATGGTGGGCCACTTGATACGATCGATCAGAATTCTTTATTGCACAAATGTGTTGGAGGATCCGTTTATGAACTTGTAGTATAGTGCTGCCAACATACAGTAGCACATATATACACTCCAACACATAAATTACATATTTTGTTTTACAAGTGAACAACTTGTGAATCTTATTCGGTCTGTCATGAAAGGGGTCAAGAATAATGAGGTATTGACGCCAAATTGGCAAGCCCTACATGTATTATAATTTAAAAGATCCCTTTCGTGTTGTGAGCCATGTGCCCCCACAGAGATTTCTGGGCTGCTCTTAACAAGGGCATTGCTCATGGAGCCCGCCCTTCTAAATGTAATAATAGGTCATTTTCGCAGAAGTGGGCCGATAAACGGGGTCACTGAGAATTAGAGGCCAATTTTTTCTAATGATGTTTCTCAGCTGTCGCTCTTGTTTGTTGTAGGTCAGAATCAACCTTACCTCGCCCTCTCCCACTTGTTTTTTATCCATTTTGTTTACCCAGCTATCACATTTGGCAAATAGTAGACTTGCTCTACTTAAGTCTCGTGAGTTACTTATGGCTGATTCTATAGCCTGCGCTATGTATCCCCTGGCCAAGAATCTTACTTTGCTCTCACTTTGGGCTATTATCAAATCTGATTCATTACTGCAGATTCTTTTGAGCCATAGCATTTCTCCATTTGGTATACTGCGGATTAAATGACTGGGATGAAAACTACCCATTTGGAGTAAGGAATTCCCAGCTGTCTCTATTCTTTGTAACCTTGTTTCAGTCCTATCGTTGGAAATAAATACACATGCACATCCCAAAAATCAACTGACTAGGGGCTTAATCTTGATGTAAAACTAAGACTGATGTCATTGCTATTAATTCCAGACTCAAATTTAAGTGCACTTTCTCTTGAACCTTTCAAAATGACAAATAGATTGTCAATGTAATGCAACCAGCAGAGCTTTATATATATATAGGGGTCTCGCCCACAGGTACCACCCGTGCCTTGCTTCATCATCGAACCCTCACCCAAACACTGAGCGTGAATGAGCGGCTACAACGTGTTTGTAAGCAGAGCTCTTTTCAGAGTGAGTGTAGGCAGGGAGTATGGGTGGATTAAAATGCTTCTAAATCCTAATTCGTTAATTTTAATTTAGTAGGGTCTAGGGCAAGATTAACAAGCATTGGAAATGCCATAGGTCTCGCATTTGTTTAAGTTATAGCATTTGGCTTTGCTAATGGTATTGTATTTTAGCCATGTGTTATTGAGTGTATGTATGTGATGTGTTGTGGAATTATGTGATTTGGATTGTAATTGTTAGCTGTGTAGCAGTATGAAGCATAGAGTTAGTTTAAGATTTGGGAAGGAGAGTGAGGAGGAGAAGAACAGCATGAAGGATAATGAAGAACAGTGAGGAGGAGAGTAGCATGAGGCTGAAGAAAGGAGAGTGAGGAGAGCAGTATGAGGGAAAAGGAGAAGAGAGTGAGGAGGAGATCAGCTTGAGCTAGAAGGAAGGAGAGTGAGGAGAGCAGTATGAGGGAAAAGGAGAAGAGAGTGAGGAGGAGATCAGCTTGAGCTAGAAGGAAGGAGAGTGAGGAGAGCAGAATTGGGCATAGGGAAGGAGAGAGGAGGAGAAGAGTAGCATGAGGGATATGAAAGGAGAGTGAGGAGCAGAAGAGTAGTGTGAGGAAGAAGGAAGGAGAGTGAAGAGAGCAGCATTTGGCCTACTTCCATCCCTTATTCACCCACATCCTGTGTAATCTCACCCCTGAGCTCGTATATTTTTCAAGTTCCTCATGTCTGTCCCACCTACCAACCGCGACCCGTGTCCTCACTTCCCACATGATCTCTCACAGTGAACCTTCCGAGGCCTCTCCTATTGCCCCTTGACAGTTTTCCACTCTGCCTCTCTGATGCTGCCCACCACACTTATAACATGGCCGATCTTTACCCTTTACGCCTGTGGTCTGAAACACTGGGGAATCATACCCTACCAGCTAAGGGCCCTTGGGTTGGTATCCCTAACTCCAAGGGTGTTGCCTGCCCCTTCTTTCAGGAATCGCTACTCCGCTTTCTGGTATCTCTACTAGTCTCACCCCAAACCTCTAATCCGAGAGCCCCTCTCTCTACACCCCTCTTTATACATCTCATGACCCCCTCCATACACTCACACTTTTTTAAAGGGTATTTTGCTTCATGGGTTTGCAATCTTCCTCTCCTGCTTTTCTCCCCGCACTCCTCCATGCCTACAAGCGTCTCTTTGTTCCCTGGCCCTCGCTTTGGCCCCAGGTACCCAATCAACCCTCACCCATCTCTGCCAGTGTTCTTTCCTTTCCCCGGTTGGATCCCTATGTCCTGCGGACAATATGTCGGAAAGAGACGGCAACCCAGAGGAACCATACGAAGCCAGTGTCCGAACTTCCCAGAAGTAAGCCAAATGTTTCCGATATATTTGGCATCCCATTCAGTTCAGGATATCATCAACGAATTGAGCCAACGTTTCCGATGTAAATACCATCCACTCTGTGTTTTTCATCACCTGGTCTTCGGCTATCTTTGGGACTCCTCCTTAATCACTGGACTTTTTTAGTTAAGCGCGGGTGCCGCGATTGTTGAAAAAGCACAGAAATAGATGTTTTTCTATTTGTTTCGTTTTTCAACAATCGCGGCACCTGCGCTTTACCTTTAACCATGTTAAAGTAAAGCGCAATTGCCGCGATTGTAGCAAAAGTAAACAAATAGAAAAACATCTATTTCTTTACTTTTTCAACAATCGCTGCACCGGCGCTTTACTTTAGTTAAGAGCGGGTGCCGCGATTGTTGAAAAAGTAAAGCAATAGATGTTTTTCTATTTGTTTAGTTTTTCAACAATCGCAGCACCCACGCTTTACCCTTTAACCATGTTAAAGTAAAGCACGGGTGCCGCGATTGTAGCAAAAGTAAACAAATAGAAAAAGATCTATTTGTTTACTTTTCCAACAATCGTGGCACGCGCGCTTTACCTTAACATGGCTAAAGGTAAAGTGCGTGTGCCGCCAAAGTAAAAAAAAAAAGAAGTAATTAAATAAATAATAAAAAACATTACCCAATAAAAACAAAAAACAAGCACTGTGCTATAGCGGGGTACATGGTGGCCCGTGAAGCGCAGAATGAACACAAAAGAGTGCGTACCCACTAATAAAGGAGACCGTGTAATGCCGTATGTGAAAGATCCAGTCCGGGTGGGCGGGGCCAGTAGGAGACAGGGCGGTAACAAGGAGTGACTAAAAAGCCTCCTTCGCAATAGAAAGCCAGCGTTTAGCCTGAACTAGGACGTAAGCCAATGGGAAGAAGGGGCGGGGCTTCATGTCCCCTTCTGAAATTGTACCGATGACAATATGCCTCGCAAAGCAAGGAGCGCATACGCGCACCAGCCCTAGGTCTGCAAGACCTAAAAAACAATGTGATGCTCTTAGGATGTAATGCATCTAGCAGGTTGACATGTTTCAGCTGTAGTTCTGCCCGTGTAGGTTTTTTGTCTACTTTTGTAGCGTGCGTTCAATTTGTAATAAACATGTACACAGCAATACAAACCATACTTGTAGGACCTTTTCCTGGTATGGTCGTAGCTGAAATGAAAAAGGTGTATATCAGAAGGTGCTCCATTTTTTGGAGGCACGTCTTTTGTAGCCATAGTGAGGCATGCTTGATATGAGTGAGAAAACCCTTTTGTATTGGATTGCGTGACTCAGGCAACATATAGAAACCACAATCAACAATTATAGATAAAAACTTAAAATTGAGAGCATGTGAAAACGACAGACATAACAGACTTGTTTACATACATGCATTGTTTTTTCAATAGACATTATAGGGTATGCGAGGGGAGGGTGGTCTTTGTAGTAAAACACTGGAAAGAGATGGAAATAAGCGTAATTTTAGCAGGCTACTTACATAGGATTCTCTTAATTAAAATAGCGTGGGCCTCATCTTTGCAATGTTGGGAGGAAAAAAGGAAAATTCTTACTTCGTCAAGGGTACGTGTTCGCTCACACTGGTGGTGTGTCCCAGCTCAGGTAGATCAGCTGTTTTTGAGAATGGCTGCTCTTGTCACTTGATTGCTTGTCACGTGATCGGTACGTTTTCGTTTCTGTGTTAGTGAAACATAACGAGAATGCTTTTTATCATTAGGTCGGATTCTGGGTGTGACGCATATTGGAAGCCTGCTTACGATTACTGGTATTCTGTTTCACTAAGTAGTTCTCGTCTAGTCTCTCATTCCGGAGACACGTGATCTCAGGGTGTTGTTAGACCGTTGAGCACATCCGCACGTGGGGTCGGTTTAGTTGGTGTCTTATCTCTCGATGTTCCTTGCACCAGAGCAATGGATTATGGTCAAATAAGTGCGATTATCAAAACCCCCAGATAATATTTTAATATTTACTTTGGCAAGGCAGGGCTAAGCCCTTGTTGTTAAAATCATATAGGCATCCCGTGTCATCTTCTCTTGCTTGGACTTGACTTATATAAAGCATTGCTTCTACAATATATTGATTAAGCATGTTGTAGAAAAAGGAGTTTCTTTAGGGACCTGTCCCTTCCAGAGGAATTGTGAACAATTTATAAATCCACCTTTGTTACTTTTCAAAGAAGATTTTTTCTATAATCTGATTTCTGCTGTGACGTGTTCTAAAACTGCCCATCTCATGTCTTTGATGGTATGTATGATTGTTTGTTATGAAATGTTCCACCGTCTTGTTAGTGCTGCGTCTGCAGCGTATAGTGCTCCTTTGTTCAACAATTTGTGTGCTCAATTTCCTTGTTGACACCTCTATGTATATTAAATTCCATTGACAAACAATTAGGTAAATCACTTGTTTTTGTTGCAGTTTGTGTCCTTCTCAGTTCCCACGGGGTGCGTAGTCCTAGATCTATTGTTTTTGTTACTGATGTCAGATGGTATACACTGCATTGACCGCAGGGATAATGTCCTATGACTTTGAAAGCCCTAGTGCTGTGCTTATTGTCTGTACTGGTTTCTGGTACTGTTTGGGTCTTATATGTGCATGACTGTCATGTATGATGTTTGCCCTTTTATGGGAGATCAAAAGAGGGTCCCATTCAGCCACGGCCCGTGTAGGGCGTGCCACCAGGCGGTGACGTTTGCAAAAAACACAGTTGATGGACAGAATGTAGAACAATGTCATACATTCATCCCAGTACAAGGATCTGGGCCTAAATCCATCGTTTTTTTGCACTCCACACCACCCTGGGTTAGACACTGGCTATATGCAAATCAGCTCTGACCCTGTGCCTCATGGGAACAGTCCAGTCCGAACTACCAAGCCATGTCTTTCCCAGACCGGAATCAAGCATCCAAGGACCGGTTTCTGGCTATCAGCCTTCATCAGCCTGGATAGCTTGACTCCAGTGGTGTGGAGAGCATGGGACTCACGTCTGAGCATACCCAGCCCACTCGGGTGAAAATTGCAAAAAACACAGTTGATGGACAGAATGTAGAACAATGTCATACATTCATCCCAGTACAAGGATCTGGGCCTAAATCCATCGTTTTTTTGCACTCCACACCACCCTGGGTTAGACACTGGCTATATGCAAATCAGTTCTGACCCTGTGCCTCATGGGAACAGTCCAGTCCGAACTACCAAGCCATGTCTTTCCCAGACTGGAATCAAGCATCCAAGGACCGGTTTCTGGCTATCAGCTTTCATCAGCCTGGATAGCTTGACTCCAGTGGTATGGAGAGCATGGGACTCACGTCTGAGCATACCCAGCGCACTCAGGTGAAAATTGCAAAAAACACAGTTGATGGACAGAATGTAGAACAATGTCATACATTCATCCCAGTACAAGGATCTGGGCCTAAATCCATCGTTTTTTGCACTCCACACCACCCTGGGTTAGACACTGGCTATATGCAAATCAGCTCTGACCCTGTGCCTCATGGGAACAGTCCAGTCCGAACTACCAAGCCATGTCTTTCCCAGACTGGAATCAAGCATCCAAGGACCGGTTTCTGGCTATCAGCCTTCATCAGCCTGGATAGCTTGACTCCAGTGGTGTGGAGAGCATGGGACTCACGTCTGAGCATACCCAGCCCACTCGGGGTGAAAATTGCAAAAAACACAGTTGATGGACAGAATGTAGAACAATGTCATACATTCATCCCAGTACAAGGATCTGGGCCTAAATCCATCGTTTTTTTGCACTCCACACCACCCTGGGTTAGACACTGGCTATATGCAAATCAGCTCTGACCCTGTGCCTCATGGGAACAGTCCAGTCCGAACTACCAAGCCATGTCTTTCCCAGACTGGAATCAAGCACCCAAGGACCGGTTTCTGGCTATCAGCCTTCATCAGCCTGGATAGCTTGACTCCAGTGGTATGGAGAGCATGGGACTCACGTCTGAGCATACCCAGCGCACTCAGGTGAAAATTGCAAAAAACACAGTTGATGGACAGAATGTAGAACAATGTCATACATTCATCCCAGTACAAGGATCTGGGCCTAAATCCACACCACCCTGGGTTAGGCGGTGACGTGGCGCGGGGGAGGGGCAGGGTGGGGGGTTGTAAAATGTGGGAAACTGACGATTTAAAGTAACAAAAAAAAAAAAAAAAACGAATTTCATTTCGCGTGCTGGGGCCGTGGCTGGTCATATTGTCTGGTTCCTACGTTTAGTGTTCTCCAATTGCACTGAAATATCTTTTTAATCTGGTTAGACGCCAGGTTGTACATTGTTACACATACCAGAGGGGATCAGTTTTCTCACGTGTGTGCGTTTCAAGAATTGCATCTCTGTTTTGATTTCTTGCTCTTTTTTTCGACTTCTGTATTATGTGCTCTGTGTCATTCCTAGCTCACAACTTCTTTGTCAGTAGCTCTGCTTGTTTTTTGAAGTCCTTAGCTTGGCTACAGTTCCGACTTATATAGAAGAACTGTCCACAAGGGATCTTCTCTCGCAAGGGCCGAGGGTGAAAGCTGTCGACTCTTAAGAGATTGTTTTTTGCAGTGGGTTTGTTGTAGGTGTTTGCATGTAATCCCCCCCCCCTCTTCGTGGAAGATGGTTACATTTAAGAATGTCAATCTATTTTTATCCATGGTGTGTTTGACCTTTAAATTTCTGTCCTGCATATTGAGCCAATTGACAAAACCTAGGGCTGCGTTTGTGTCTCCTTTCCATACTACCAATATGTTGTCTATATACTCTTTCCACATGGAAATTTGTTTGTGATAGGGGTTTCTCTCATGTAGAATGCATTCTGTTTCCAGATGAAAGACATACACCCTGCAACACTTGGAGCAAAAGTGTTTCCCATTGATGTTCCTTGGGTTTGGATGAACAATGTTCCTTCAAATTCAAAAAGGTTTCTTGTTGGGGCTAGTCCTGTACACTCCATGATGAATTATCTTGGTGTAGTGTATTGCCAGTCATCCTTATATAGAGTGTTTGTCTTAACCCTTCCAGAGTATCCTCTTGTGGGAGACCTGTGTACAGACTCTCTACATTTAGGCTGAACAACATGTGAGTTTGAGAGTTGTGATCCAGAACTTTAATTTGCATCAACTGATCTTTAGTGTCTCTTTATAGTGTTTGACTACAGGGACCGTCCTCCCATGGTATACCCTATGCTATCTGTTGAAAAACAAGACATATATGTAGACAAGTCTGTTATGTCTGTCGTTTTCACACTCTCAATTTTTTTTTTATCTGTAATAGCCCGTTGTGGTTTCTATATGTCTTCCGAGTCACGCAATCCAATACCAAAGGGTTTTTTCTTGTCAAGCATGCCTCACTATGACTACAAAAGACGTGGTACCTCCAATATGGAGCATCTTCTGATATACACCTTTTTTCCAGATATGACCATGCCAGGAAAAGCATGGTCTGCATTGTTGCATGCATGTTTATCTCAAATTGATTGCACAATAAACAAGCATTTACAATGCAACGGTTTCGCCTTTGGAAAAGTTTGAGCTATTGGCATTGTAAATGACAAAATTTGTATTTATGTGTTGGTTTTGAAAACAGATAAATAAATGGCATTGTCATTTACATTGCCAATAGCGCTAACTTTTCCAAAGGCGAAACCGTTGCACTGTAAATGCTTGTTTTAAATGTCCCCTATATGCTGCATAATTTGTCTTTTCCTGCCGCATAATTTACTCAGCCCTACCGCGTAATTTGGCCCTCTCCTGCAGCATAATTCCAATTGCCTTGATTATGACTGAACCTTTGTATGGGCATTCACTGGTCCTCTGAAGATGGGTGTCTGTAATCTGTGTGGGTAAATGCAGCAAGTTAGTTCTTTTTTACACAGAGCAATCTATACCATTTTCCTCACGTTGCCTTTAGTAGCATAACCTGGACTTTTCCATAGACAGTGCAGCAATCACCACCCAGGCCACTTTGATGGCACATGACTGCAGAATAACCACTCATCTCCAGAACACACCACGTTCACGTTTCTGTATCTTCACAGCATCCTCGGTTTTGACATAAATTAAAAATCCACTCTGAAAGCTGGTGATGTTCAAGTTTCTCACAGGCCTCTGGTGAGAGTGCTGACTGGAGAAATATGTTTTCTCTTGATCTGACCGTAATTTCAGGTTTTCTTACCGAGCCCTGCTGTGGGTGTCACAATACTGGGAGGAGGGATGAAGAACATCAACTCAGCTTCCATTTTAACTGCAATACCTACCATACCAATTATGTTTACATTATAGCACATGCATTGCCTGACAAATAACTCCCATATTTTTACTAGAGTTACAGTTTCTTATTACATTTTACGTCTGGCATAGAGACAGCTTTAACTGCCTCGTCAGCTTCATGTAATCAAAAGGGTTCATAAATGAAAATTACCTATGTACATAGAGAGGTTTTCTGTCAGCCTTCTTCGTCGTGGTCTTTCCAGCTGGCAATCACATTCTGCTTTTGCCCACCATTGTGCACAGCATGGGGCAATGGGTCGGGCCACTTCAGCCATTGGCTTCTTGCACTGTGAGTGACAGCATTGTGTCTGATCACATGTGAATATCTGCCTAAAAAGAAGTCTATTTTAACTCCAAGCTTGGCAGGGCAATGCTTTACTTTACTTATGCTTTTTCTTTCCATTCTTTACACTTTTGGGGTTTCTTTTTAAAGGCAACCGTGTGTATTTAAATGAGGTCTTCAAGTTTTTGTAATTCAAAACCAATAGCATTTTTCTTTGCAATAATAACACATTAACACTTGAAATGGGGTTTCTATAATTGATGTAAGTAGCACTGCGTGCTAGGAAGTATCCCTATTATTCTATTAAAATGATAAACAGTGGTTGGTTGTTTAATAATGTTTATTGGCAACATATAGCCACCATGTGCGGAATGTTTTGTTTTATTGTACTTTTTTTATGTCATGCGCTTATAATATTTTTTTTACAAAATGAACCATTGCACCAGCTGGCCAAAGCCAGGCCTTCTGGCGTTGCCATGGCTTAATATAATTGTATTATTCTCTTTCCTTACTGAATCACAAACACATTCACATAACCCTTTGATATCCACTTCCCCTCGCAGCCAAGAAAAGGAACTGCTGAAAACTTCGAGCACACACAGATTGTGATGCTACGGTCGTGTGCGCACACACAGTCACGTACCTGTGTTTTGGGATATATTTTGCTCAGTTCAGCACAAAGACCCTTTTGCTATGTGACCATTCAAGACACACTTCCTCTCCATATAATTGAACCATTATCTCCCACATACTCGCCTGCCAAAAGATGACTGCTGCCAGCTTTTACACTTACTTCCATTAAGATTATGGAAATTCGCTTCATATTTGGACGACTCTCCCACAAATCTCGCTCTGAGGGGCTCACGGTAGACATTCGTTCTTTCATATGAGGAAGGGCATGCCTGTTTGTACAACCCTGAGGGTTTTCCAGTTCCTTCAAGCTGACTTTTCTTCACATCTAGGTGAAAGTCACCTCTTTCCATTCCGTTACGTCTGGGTATATTTATTTTATTTTTGGTTTTGGATATTTCCTTTCTGCGCATTTTCTGCCTATGTACCTTTCCGATTGGTGACCCTTAGAGTGCCTTGGGTGACTTTTTTGATGTTGTACAGATATCACACGGAGGCCCCTTTGCAAAGGATAATGTCGTGAAGGAAACATTCTGCAGTTATATTTGGAATCAGAACACATTTTAACGCGTGAGTTAAAGTAAAATAACATAAAATCACGCACATGCACCCGTCAGCATTAAAACGATACTAGAGGGTTGGACTCTGCCTCTCATAAATGAGAGTCGTTTCAGGAAAGAAAAATTAGACACAAAGCACGGATGCAAAACCAGCCGTGATGGAGGGGAGGCAGAGGCACTAATGCAAAACCAGGCTTGGGGTGAGGGGGAACAGAAGCATAAACCCGTTTGTTACTGTCGTTTGAAAAAGCCTGCTCATATGCTGGAGGCACAAACTTGAGAAAGTCCAGGCACCCCGAAAAGCAGTCCGCAGCAGAAGGATGCTGTGAATAACACGCCCTCATCTTTGCTGAAGGACAGAAAACAACGCGGACCACGTTTGACGTTGTACAGAGAGCTCTGCGACCCCGACACTTAGAAAGACAGTAGTTGCGTGGTTGGTCTCTCGTCAGCTACACTAGGCAGACGCAATTGTAACAAGGCGCAGCTCTGCGGGGCTTTGTGGGGGTTCAGACTGTGTGCGCCCGGTGCTCAATGCCTGAAAGCGACTCTGGGAAGCGGACATATGGCTCCGTGCGAAGGGCTGAGGCGGAATTAGAATACTGCTGCCCGGCGCCGGCTGCTGCTTTGCATCTCTCTGGCAAACATTGCGCTCCCATCTCACCCTCGCTTAAGCGACCTGCAACAATTCACCTCGAACAGCACCACACGCAGCCCTTCGACTCCATCAACACACACGCACCTACCTTTGAAAGGTTCTCGGAAGGTTTCGGATAATGTGGGCTCCAAGCGGTTAAAAAAGCATCTTCCAGCACCTTATCGCACTTACAGCATCCCTCGTCTGCAGCTGTTGGGATCACGGAGCGGCCACCATTTTCTGGTCACGTGACGCGTGGTACTTCTAAATAAGGACGGTCACCTGCCCCCCGATAGCTGAATCCACGCCCACACGGGGATGAGTAAAGCACCCATCGACCCCCCCAAGCTGGCAGATGCGAAACGCACTTTCTGGTGCTGACTCACTGCGCCCGCACAGACCCTGCTTTCTCTCGCCACGCATTTAAAAAAACAAGTCAGGTCCCGGGCCGCGCAGTGATTGGCTGACGTCACGGGGGTGTCCCGGCCGGCAGCCAATCACAGCGCGGCCCTGGAATGACGTCATGGGGGTGTCCCGGGCTGGCAGCCAATCGCAGCGCGGCCCGGGACAAAGGGGCGGGGCTTAAAAAAAGCACCAGAAACGCCCCCGAATCGCGTTTTCGAGAGAAAACGCGATTGACAGCCTCTGCCTCCCAATGGCTAGCCTCCATTTATGGAGCTAGCCAATTGGAAACAGAGGCTGTCCTAACCTCACTATTAAAAACAACAGATTTCGATCTGGGAGGGGCTTCGCCCCTCGCCAGGTTACGAAACCTAAAAAGTAGATACAAAACCTACAAAAGTAGCCTTAAATTTAGGTCCTAAGGAAAGCCGGATGACCCTACACAGGCAGTACTGTGGCTGAAACATGTCGACCTTCTAGATGCTCGGGATCATTACATCCTAAGAGCATCACATTGTTATTTAATCTTGCCCTAGATTAAATCCACCCGTACTCCCTACCTACACTCAGTCTAAAAAGATCTCTGTTTACTAAACACATTGAGCCCACCCATTCACAAAAGTGTTTGGGTGAGAGTCCGATGATGAAGCAAGCCGTGGGTGGTACCTGTGGGCGAGGACTATATACAAACAAAAGCTAGAAAAAGTGATCCCAGACTCATCCTCACTTTTAACAAACAGAAGGATAGTCTTAGGAAGATTATAAAAAGAGAAACTGGCACCTAGTACTCGATGACCCAGTAATAGGGGACAAATTACCCGCAACTCCCATCATAACCTATAGAAAGGCCCTAAAGTGAGAACAGGGTCCGGTTGGTTATTTGAACGTAAGGGTTTTGTGAGATGTTCCTCGTGTAAGGCATGCAAGTATGGCATCATTAAATATCCTTCCAGTTGTGGTTTAATGACAAGCCCATTACATTGATTACCTGTAAAACGGAGTTTGCAATCTATGTGCTGGAGTGCTCTTGTGGACTGCAGTACGTCAGGAGCACGAAACTGCCGGTCCACAAGAGGACCCTTCAGCACCTAAAGGCCATAACAAATTCAGACCCAAGCTTTCCAGTGGCCCGCCACTTCAGGGAGGAACATGGCAAGGATTTGCAACATCTTAAATTGTATGCCATAGATGCAATTCACCCTTTCAGACGAGGTGAGAGTAGAGAGGTACTCCTAAGGAAACTTGAAACCTGGTACATTTTAGAGCTTGACAGTAAAAGCCCTCACAATGTAAGAAAGTGGCTCTGTTTATACTGGACCAAAGTAAGGTACGGTGTGCACATAGTCCACAGTCTCCAGTCCCCAGAGGTATGGCAGAGGCTAAAAAAGTTAAGATATCACCTTACTCTCTAAAGTGGTAGCTTGGTCGAGCAATAAGGCAGTATCAGAGGACAGTGAAAAGCATTTGTTGTACACAGTCAGCAAATGGTCTCACACACTTAAGAACTGAACTCTAGGCCAATTGTTTTGTATCAAAAGATCTAGATATTTTATTTTAGAAGCAACAAGGTATCAAAATATACTTTCTCAGAATGAATTACTTTAGTTAAATACTTCTCAAATAGGCAATAGACTCTTTGAATACTTTCTCAGAATGAATTACTTTAGTTAAATACTTTTCAAATTGGCAGTAGACTCATTGAATACAATAGTCACAGTTTGTTGCAATAGGCAACACAATTTCAAACAAAATGCAACATTGAGCTCAATGGGAATTTCTAGTTAAATGCAATTAGTTACTTTGTAGATTACTTTTCTAACCTCATGACTGGATCCTAGATTCAGTCCTGGGACATGTCCTGTAAACAGTTTAGTAAAAGCGTTTAGCTACAGTAGTGATTTTTAATGAATATTATTGTATTTTAAAAGTTGACACTTGGAAACTTTTCCAGGTGAAATTACCAATGTTATCCTACGGAAGGAAATTCAGTATGCAGGTAAAGTACGTGCACGTAACAGGCAAGTAATTACGTTTTTATCGTTGGCACTATTTTTACAGAATATTTGTAAGTTTCAAAAATCGACACTTAAAAACTTTTTCAGCAAAAAGCAGGCAATGATATCCTATGGAAGGGAATTTCAAGTTTTCTTTTTATTTTTTTATTAGAAGTCTCAGGATACAATACATAGCAGTACTCATAGGAAACAATGCATACAGTTGAGGAATTATTCAAATCAATTACAACTGCGATATTTTGAGAGGATATGAGATTTTCGATTTAAACCACAACAAACTAGGCAGCAGTCAACATCATATTTATGCTAGTCTGATAACTACAGTGGGTTTAACAGCATCTCGATACCTAACATTCTCAAAGCAAAATGTACAGGGCAAGTATGGCAGCCTACAAGTCCATTACACATAACCAAATGACGGTGCATGTAAGGGGACAGGATACACATCAGAAAGGCAGGAACAGTGCTAGATAAGCGCAGATAGCGTCCACATCATGTGAGGCACACGATCAGGTAAGTACTACAGAATGATAGCTGAGTTCGCACATAGAAGCCTGCGCACAGCCCCCCAGCATTCAGGACTTGTCATATGGGAGCTTCTGGTTCTGAAGACGTAGAGTCTGATCTATCGTGCATCCACCTTAGGAATGGCTCCCAGATGTCACGCGGGCGAGAGGCAGTCGGCATCAGCTCCCAGAACGTACCAAGTTGGGTATGCCCATACGTCACATCCGCCAGCCAACCCGCAAATTTAGGCGGGGTGCCACGCCCCCAGCAGAGAGCCACTTGGCGTCTAGCATACAGTAGTAATAGAGCATGTAACTTCCTATGCTTAGGCTCTGTTTCCGCTACCCACCCCAGGAGTCCCAGCAACGGGGAGGGATCATCTGTTCTTCCTATAATTTGGTTAGCAGCATCAAATACGCCAGACCAGAAAGTAGAAAGGGACGGGCAGGTTCAGGCCACATGGAGAAAGGAGGCTCCCTCAGCCCCACATTTCCAGCATTTGTCGTCTTCTTGTATACCCATTTTATGGAGGGCAGCAGGGGTGCGATAAAATCTGTGTAAAAATTTGAAATGGATTAACCTGAGTTTGTAATTAGGGGAGAGTTCCAATAGCTGCCTGCAACAATAGGACCATTGTTCTTCGGTTAGGGGCGGGTCAAGTTCTGTATTCCATACTTGCATAGAGGTAGGTGTTACCAGAGGGGCCTGCTCCTGCATAGCATTGTATAAGCGAGATATCAACTTTTTAGGGGATGCTCTCGCTAGAACATTGTGTAAGGCCTGTAGTTGCGGAGGCTCCCCCGGAAAGACATCCCAAAGCCCCCTACAGGATGTTTTTAATTTGTGGTACATGAATTTATCTGTCCTCCCTCCGCAATTTGGAGATCAAGGAATTGGCCATTAGGATACAAATCCGCAAATGTGTGTAATACCGTTCCAGTCAAGGTGATGTCTCCTCCGCTTTCTTCTAAGCATGGGAGCATCGGATTCTGCTTAAAAGGGATAGCCGGTGCATACAGGAGAGGGAGAGCAGTGCGCTGTTGTAACTCCCGCCACGACCAACGCAGCATAGTAGCAGAGTCTATATCCGTTGACGGTCTCGGTGCGACCCGGAACAGGGCGACACCAAGGGGCAGAGGGGCCACCGAGTCCATTTCCACAGCCACATGTGGCTGATATGGGGTGGGGTAGGCCAAGAAATGCACGAATTGGGCCTGCGCACACAATGCATACAGGTGCATGTCAGGTGCCCCCATCCCACCCTGACGCAAAGGCAGTGTCCGCATCACCCAGGATACACGGGCCTGTCTTCCTGCCCACACCAAACTCAGCAGATGTGAGCGCAGACAGGTGAAAAAGTGCCTCGTCAGCGGGATCGGGATATTTACAAAAAGATATAGGAACTTTGGCAAGACAACCATCTTGGCAAGTGCAATCCTGCCTGCAATGGACAATGGTAACTTCGCCCAAATAGCCACCTTACCCTCAAGCCAGTTCACTGCTTTTCCAAAGTTTAGATTCCAGACGTCTTGGATGTTGCGGCTGATCCAAACACCCAAGTATTTAACTTTGCTGGCCTCCCAGCGTAGAGGGAATTCAGATTGGACCTCAGGGGTGTTATCAGTTAAGGGAAAGACAACCGATTTGGCCCAGTTGACCGAGACACCGACAACCCTCCAAATTTCACAAACTGACGTAACAGAGGGTCCAAGTTTGCGAAGGAATTTCAAGTTACTGGTAAGTATGGTTAGAATTACTTTTCAGAGTCAGCACTGGGCTCAAAGAGGCAGCACTAAGGTCTCTCCTGATAACAGGTGAGTAAATCGGAATTCGTAGGTCGGCTGATTTTAGATGAATATTTTAAAGTTCCAAAACTCGAAGAATTTCCAAGTGAAACCAGTCAATGTTAGCCTATGGAAGAAAAGTGAGTTATCGGCTTTTAGGTAAGTACTCGACTGGCAGAGTTAAGGTTCTGGGCATAGACTCAGGGGTCTCCCAGGGTCAGGTAGGTACAGTTAGTAAACCCTCAGCGGCACAGGGGCAGCCTGCTGCAGAGGTAGCTAGGCCCAATGTTATCCAATGAGAGGCAGGGGGCCTTCGGTTGGTGGATGCAAGCAGGCCACGCGGCTGTGGGAGCTGGGCTCCTGGTCACTTGCTCAGGGCAAATGGGGAAGTAGGATAGGAGAAAGGTTGCACTGCCAGGGGCACTCGGGCGGCTGGATTCAGGGTGCTTTTGAGCGGTTGGGTGCTCAATGTTATTCAATGGAGATCTTGAAAAGGGAACAAAGGCTGCAGGCTCGGGGACGGAGGATCTTCTGGAACGTCCAACACTTTGAGGGGTAAGTTGGGATCTTGGAGGATAGGTAGGCACCCCAAAGTTGGGCACAGGGGGCCGGAGGGCGCCGGGTGCAGGGGTGTCTTTTGATGTCGGGAAATCTTACACTCCGCTGGGCACGGTTGGAGGGGTCCCTGGTTCTGAGGCTGCAGGCGTCGTCTGGGTTGTCGAGGAGGGTCCTTGGGCACTGGATTTCAGGTCTTTGTTCCCCAGGCACAGGCCAGGCTCGGCGGGTGCAGAGTGGGCTGGATTCGCGGTTCCTGGCTGGCACCAGGGGTATTGCTGTTTGAGCAGAGCCACTGCTCATGGGAGTCCCAGTCTCTAAGAGGGTCAAGGCAGGCAGGTCCTCCGGTGTTCTCGAGGTTGCTATCCGCAGGAGACGCCGGGATTTAGCAGGAGCAGTTTCAAGGATTAACATGCCTGTAGAGCTGTGGCCAAGTCAGTTGGTGTCGTCCTTTTGTTAGCAGCTGCATGGCAGGTCTTCTTCTTCTTGGTCTTCTTTCTTGTTTCAAAAATGGGATCTGAGGAAGGAAGGTTCAGGGTGCCCCTAAATACTAAATTTAGGGGTGTTACAGGTAGGGGAAGGGCAGGGACCAATAGGTCCCTGTCCTGGGGTGAGTACACCCCCTATCCGGCTCCTCTCCTGTGGGAGAGGAGCAGGAGCCAATGTCTGATTGGGCAGGGCTCCCCATCCTAAAGGTGGCTGGAGCCCGGAGTTGTGCTTCACCTCGCCTCTCCCACCTGAGGGGAGGCGTTGGCTCAGGCTGGCACACCCCCTTTTCTCACGTAGGGTTTCCCACCAGTCTTCCCGCCAGAGTGGGGGTCAGAACCGTTGGGGGCCAGTTGCCGAGTACAGCAAGTGGTCTGGAGAAGCTCACAAAGGCAGAATGCCTTTGAAGCTTCCCCCTGCCCATCCTGGGGGAGGAGACCTAGCACCTCGCCCAGGATGTGCATTGTTGCAGGCCCAGGAGAGCGGGGGCTCTCCACCCAGGGGTCCAGCAACATGTCTGCTTTGTGGCAGCCTAGGCAGCCTCTCAGACAAGACGTGGATTGTAGGTTAGATTTTAGGGGGCATTTCTAAAATGCCCTCTGTAGTGCATTTTACATTAAATCCCACACAATGTGCTGAGAAGTTTGATATCAAACTTGTCAGTCTTCAGTGTAGCCATTATGGTGCTGTGGAGTTGGTAATGACAACCTCCCAGCACCATATACTCTTAATGGCATCACTGCACTTACAGTGCCCAGGAATGATCCTGGGTACTGTAGGGGCACAGGGCTTATGCACCTGTGCCCACACCACTGGCATAGGGCACCCAGCTAGAGGGGTGACTGATGTATGCCAGGGCAGTGGGTTTGCGGGCATGGCACACAGGGATGTGTGCCATGTCGACTCTTTGTTTAGTTCTGCACCAGGACACTCAGCCTGCAAAGGCAGTGTGTGTGTGTCAGGTTGCAGGCCCCCTAAGGGTGGCACAATAAGTGCTGCAGCCCTTAGGGGTCTTCCCTGATCACAATGCCCTGGGTACCTAGGGTACTATTTACCAGGGGCTGACATGTGACCAGAGATGCCAATTGGGTTTTAGCTTCAACACAGTTTTAGGGAAGGAACACAGGCCCTGGGTACCTGATTGGCAGGAGCCCAGGGCACACTCAGTCAAAGTACATCAGCGATTCAGCAAAAATTGCGGGCATACCATGCAAGAAAGATGGCACTTTCTCACACTCAACACCACGCTATAATATTAAAACAATCTTCGGCCATTAGATCAATATTATCTGTAAACATTTCCATTATCAATGTTTTGCATTGAGGCATACATAGGAAAATATTGCTGATAACGTGAGCCCTGCACAATACTTTCTCAGATACAGTAATGTACAACCTAAGCAACAGGTTTTCTAATATATAAATATTCATTTCTGCACTGTTACTTTAATAGCGTCAGTAAACTCTTTGGAGTAAAAGCACACGCTATATTACAGGGTAAACACCAGCATGAATTCACATTGAGAAATCTCTTTGCAATTTAGATGTGGATTAGCAGCTGAGCATAAGCCCACTAGGGCAGTACATCTCCAAAGTAATATTGTAAATGCTGACTAAACATGAATCAAGCATTTCTCTGCCTATAGGATATGCACAAATGTATTAAACCTTCAGAAAGAAACATTGAGTACTTACAGGCAAAAACGAACTGAGGAGTGGTTTTATTGATGTGTAGTACATATTTATTGTATTTATACAATATACTATATGTAGGCTTATTTGCACATGGTCTGCATTGTTATGATCAAAAAGATGTTAACATTGTGATATCGAGCTACTATTCTGCATAATGCAATTTTAACAACGACATTCTGTTTTCTATATTTATTGTATGCACTTGCACTTTAAAAAAGCATTGGCATAGCCAATAGGTCTCGCCTTTGGGACCTTAGAAGTGTTTAGCAAGAGTAATTGCCTTTGCCAATGTCATTTAAGCTATGTTGTAGACTACTGTGGCTGCTGTGTAGCATGTTGAAAAGTTATAATAAAATGTGTTATAAACATTTGTTACATTCTAAATATATAACCAAGAAGAAAATATGTACAACTGAACAACCCTATTAAACAAGCATTTACAATGCAATGGTTTCGCCTTTGGAAAAGTTAGAGCTATCCATTGTAAATGACAAAATTTGTATTTATGTGTTGGTTTTGAAAACAGATAAATAAATGGCATTGTCATTTACATTGCCATTAGCTTTTGGACTGTTCGGTGAATATATCGTCGCCACAACATTTATTACATGCTTGAACATAGAGCCCCAATTGTATATGCTGCAGCTGCCAACCGGAAAACAAAGCGCTGTAAAAGCTAAGCAGTGTCCAGTGGCACCTAAACAATCTGAAAAATATACGCTTGTCTCTGCGCCTCAAAAAGGTAAACCTACTGCAGAACAAAGCACTGTGAAAGCGCAGCAGTATTAGATGCGATGCAAGCGCTTTACAAACGTTTATTACAAAGGTGACATATAGAAATGTAAACAAGCAGCAGTACAGAATATAAAGGTGTTGTGCTATCTAGCGCTTTACATATTAGCACAAGAGTTGGCGTGGAAACCACAGTCAGGAAAGGGGTGCAGTGGTGGAGACGTATGGCATTCTGAACTGCATTCATACGGGGAGCTTTAGGGCAGCGCTCTGTGTTGTTTCAAGAAGGGCAATGAAGTTCTGTGCTCACTGCAGGGCAGTACGAGGCTGCCCTGCATTTCTGGTAAAACACGTTCTCTCGGCTCAAAGAAGCAAGGCTTGTTTTGCCGTCTGCAGAGCTCCCTCCCAGTGCTTAATTTGTAAAATATTACGTCCAGGTGCTCAAATTTTTGTCGGAGGCCACACCCACTCCTCTGGCTCCGCCCACTTTCTCTGCGGGCTCCACCCATTTCTTCCACTGGCTCCACCCACCTATTTCCCTGAATCCAAAGTGGTATTGGCTAACAATTAAAGCCTGGTAGAGGAAGCAGTTGCACAAGACACTCCCAGTTGGCAGCTCACCACTTCCAAAACCACTCCCCGACACTCAGTTAAGCACACCAATGGATGCGAGCCTGCCATGAAGGAAGGTGAAACTCCAGTGACGACTGCCTGTGTAGTCTATGTTGCAGCATTATGGTACGGCTAGGTTGTTGGGCTGTTCTGAATAACGGCCAATGGATCCATAAAGCCAGCAGCAGTGGAGGAATAACTGCATCCGTGGGACCACGCTATAAAAAGTAATTTAATATAATGAGCCATTTCTATGCATTGCAGACAAATATAACACTGAACACTAGTACACAGTTGATGGTAAAAAAACTAGAAAACCAAGTCTACCTGAACGTGCCAGTGTTCAATGTTATATCTGTCTATAAAGCATTCAAAAGGCTTAGTATGCCAAGTAATGTTTTATAGTGTGTGGGGCTCACAGCTGCAGTTCTTCCGCCACTGCTACCTGCTTTTCACTTGAAAAAAAGATGTCTTTCGCCACAAAAGTTAAAAGCCAGCAACAGTGGAGGAAGAGCTGCAGCCGTGAGCACCACATACTATAAAATGTTTTTTAGAATAGTCAGCCACTTGAATGCTTTGTAGACAAATATAACACTGAACACTGGCACACAGCTGATTAGAGAAAAACAAGATTACCTGAACATGCCACTCAAGGCAATTTTTTGCCGCCAGTACGCAGGGCTCACACCAACACCGATGCACACCAAGAAGACAGGACCTATAGCGACGGAAATCGCGCTTCAGAGCAGAGTCAAGAGCACTTGCCCAACATCAAGCACCAGCCTGGAAAAGGTAAACTGTTCTCTCAGGTGCTGCTCCTGCAACTCAGGGGTAGAGTTATTTGTTAAAATGGGAGTGTCTTCTCCATTGTATCGTAGAGTGCGTGCTTGGCAGCTTGAGACTTAGTAAGCAGAGCGGCTCCTCTAGATCAGCAATGAGGTGCTTGGTAAGAGCCCGAGGGTTATTGGGAGGCCCTTGGTTAGAAGTCCAGCCCAACTGCATTTTTATTATCATTTTTTTTAACAAATAAAATAATTCCTTTCTGTAGGGACTTTGAAAAAGCTGCGGGGGGAGCATCCAGAGCAAGGATCAGGCAGGCAGTTGAGACACAGCACAGACATGGCAGGCATATTGCAAGCAGAGTGGGCCTGGACAGGCACCACTGGTATAGCACGGCCAAAGCAGGCACAGCAGCAGCAGTAACACCCGCACAGAGCAGTCCGGACAGTTGTAGCGTAAGTGGGGCAAACTGTGTGAGCAGGCATAGTGCAGGTGTAGGGCAGATCCAGAGGGCAGGCAGGGCACATGGAGGCAACCTGCAAAATCTATTGGTGTGGATTGTTTTTTCCTCCGGTAGTGGTTTGAAAAACAGATGCATTCAATGAGAACAGTGAAATAATCAGTCCTTTAACAGGGAAAGACAAATCCAACGTCCAGAGTTTGCCCAAAAGGTGATAAAAAATCTCCCCAAATGTTACCCTGTAATATAAAGTACTCGTGCTGGTGTTTCTAGGGTATGCAAAGTCACCTCACTTTGAGGGTGGGCTCGTATTTACTAAGGTTTTGCACAGGCAGTCACGGTGCGAAAAGCAATGCAAACTGTGTTGATATACTTATAATTAAAAAGCACGCAAGAGCAGCGCAAAAAATTGTGCAGCGCTCACAAGTACCAGCGATACCCATAGTAAATATAAGCCTTCCGGTCCTGTGTTTGCGTAAAATATGGCCAGTGGTCCTGATTATGTGACTACAACAAAAACCACAAAATCATTGTGCCCGTGTAACCAAACAAACGCTAATTATACAAATTAAGCACTGGACATAGTGCAGGTGTAGGGCAGATCGAGAGGGCAGGCAGGGCACACGAAGGCAACGTGCAGCTAGGAGATGAAGAGAGCAGACAGGGCATATGCCCAGAGCATGCAGGGCAGGTGCAGGCCTGCCCCCAGAGGCACTGTCTAGACAGAGCAGGCACAACCTTGGCAGAAAAAGTGCAGTGCAGGCAGAACGATATGACACCACAGACAGAGCTGGCACAGCGCCTAGACAGAAGGCAGAGTGCAGGCTAGATAGACACGGGCCGCACAGCACAAAAAGAGCAAGCATGGCTCGGGCACCACTTAATCAGGACAGCACAGGCAGGACAGTGGCAGCACAGGCAGGAACAGCGCACAGCTGCTTTAAGGTGAGAGGCAGTACCGGGCTCACTGTTAACTCCGACCCTCCTCTTGCCCCCAGGCCTGCTGCTCCTCTTCAGAAACCGCTGGCATCTAATGGAGGCACCGGATGGGCTGCCTGCCCACGCCAATGTGTCTACAAAGCATTCACATTGCTTATCTAGCAAAATAACATTTTATTGTGTGGGGCCCACCGTTGCTGTTCTTCCGCCACTGCAGCTGGCTTTAACTTTAAAAAAAAGACTTCGCTGCAGAAGTTAAAAGCCAGCAGCAGTGGAGGAAGTGTTGCAGCCACGGGGCCCACACTATAAAACGTGTTTTAGCATAATGATACATTTCAAGATAACATTGCAGTCAAATAGCACCGTGGTAACAGGCATTACTTACTGGCACTGTGGGATGTCCTTTTTCCTTTTAATTAATCTGCGAGGAAGGAGGCCTGCTGCAAGACATGCTGATTGCCTCTGACGTCGGATATTGATTAAGTCGGCAGCTGCATGCTGGGCGCCCACGGGTAAAAACACTTCTAATTGGTCCGATTTGGCGCACAAACTTGATGATTCGACAAGGAGGGACAGGGCCAGCCTACTACCATGTTTTGCAATTTTTTATTGGTAGTGCGCTATGCTAGCGCGAGTGGCGCTCTGCAGAGCTGGGCACACCTCTCTGAAGCAGTCGAGCCGTGCCACATGAGGCGACAGTGTGCCAGGCAAACACCGCCCGCATCAGTTCAAGGGGCTGCCTTAATACGAAAGGACGAGCCCATACCCCTGACGGCCCCGGGCGCCTGCTGAACAGAGCCTGGTGGCGATGGCGAAGTGGCCGGCCCGACTTGGTTCCTTGGGAAATGGATCCAAAAACAAAACAAGTGGGGCCGGGGCCGGAGACACGGACAGCGGGAGGGGGTGGGGCGGGAACGGGCATAAGGACAGCGGGAGGGGGAGCGGGAGGGGGGGCGGGAACGGGCACGGGCACACGGACAGCGGGAGGTGATCACTCACCAGGACTTCTTCCGGTGGCGGTCGGCCGCGGAATGAGCAAATGAAACCTCGACGACCCAAAAAATAAACCCCGCCCACCGCCGCACTGATGTCCTAAAACGGGCTGGATGAGAAAAACATCCCAGGAACGCCCACGAATCGCCTCGGTGAATGACGGCCGCCTCTGTCTTCCAATGGCTAGCCTCCATTTATGGAGCTAGCCAATGGAAGACAGAGGCGGGAATAAGCCACATATTATTCTCAAAAGTTTTCGCCTTGCGAAAGTCTGCTACGCAGCTTTTGGCGAGGCGAAACCTAAAAAGAAATAACATAAAAAAAGATTTTTTTTCTTGGTCATGCTGGTCAAGGGCAAACGAAAATATAGTTGTGAAAAGGGTATTGTTTTACAGCAATTACTGTGTCCACTAGAAACAGATAGGTAAATGGCACACTTATTCGTTAATCGTGACCCTTCAAAAACATGTATTTAACATAACCTTGAATCAAGAAGGCCATCATTTGCATAATCTCGGCCAGCAGCAGTAACTCTTTACTTGAAAGCTGCCTAGCCTCGTATACTGTTTCAAAGTGTGTACTACTTTAAGTAAAATAAGAAGCAGCCCAGAAGCCAAAGAAGTATGCAGCCTTGTGAAGAGGAAGTCAGTTCATGTAAAGATCACAGATTGTCCGGGAACCCAGAAGAAAATTGGTGGGTGCATGATGTGCAGACCTGATACACATGACACACGTGTTCATATATTGTGGTGCCTGGAGAAGCCACCCACTGAAGCATCACTGCAGTGTATAGTTGGTTATAAAAATAATCCATGCAAGTGTTAAGCTGTAGTTTTTCCAGGGATAAACATGCAATTGCTATAATTAAGCACCCTATCTCCAAAAGAATGCAAGGAACTACTACTGTTTTATAAAAAAAACAAGAGCAGTCCGATCAGAAGTATACACCACTAAAAATATCTGTCCATCACATTACTCTACATACAGCACATGGTCACAGTGTAGACAGCTGTGCTAGTGAGTGCAAGATTTATTTTGCTTTTACTGAAGAATGTGTCAGCAGTATGCATTTACCAGCAAAGGTACTTTCCAGGCAAAGAGTCTTGTTTACATTGTCCCAGGGAGTGTATGCCAGGGGGATGCTTGACATGCCCGAGTTATTTTAAAGACAGAACAAAACAAAGCGGGATACTCTATACAACACAATTGCTGCAATTAAATGACTCAACCTTGACAAGACAATAAACTCTAAACCTTTCCCAGGTTGCGTCCTGGAGCTTACTTCCACGACAGAGGCTTTAAATGGCTGGTCGTTGAACGGTGCATCATGTTACAATGTGAGAAATACCCGGTAGAGGAGCACACATACGTCTTGGACTCCAGCAATTTTGTTGTAAGAATGCAGAAACAGCAGCAACGGAGCATGGGAATTTTTCCTTTGAAAAGTCTAGGAGCTGACAGCAAACAAAAAGTTCAAAGGAAACTGGTGTTGTGGGTAGGCCCTATCCAGTTAGGGATCACGTGCCAACGTTGAACATGACACCACCAAGTGTGTAAACAATCAGCACTTTAGCTGAGCTCATGTACAGCGCTGCAATGCCTTTGGGCTGAGTTCAGTCTATATTACACTTCCAAAAAAAGAAGAGTTGTGCATCACCCGAAACAAATTAAAACAAGCATTTACAATGCAATGGTCTCGGCATTATTAAAGGTAGAGCTATTGGCATTGCACATGAATTTTTTTTTTTGTTTAAATCATAAATAAATGGCATTGTCATTTACATTGCCAATAGCTTAATCGTTAAATAAATGGCATTGTCATTTTCAATGCCAATTGCTTAATCGCTCGCAAATGCATGACCAATTGCATTTACACACACACAGAGCCACACACACACCCAGAGCCACACACACACACCGAGCCCCACACACACACACAGAGCCACACACACACACACAGAGCCACACACACACACCCAGAGCCACACACACACACCCAGAGCCACATACACACCCAGAGCCAAATACACACCCAGAGCCACATACACACCCAGAGCCACATACACACTGTAGAGCAAGCACAGCGAGGGGGCAGGAGAGCAAGCACAACCAGGGAGCAGGAGAGCAAACACAACCAGGGGGCAGGAGAGCAAGCACAGCCAGGGGGCAGGAGAAGAAGCACAGCCAGGGGGTAGGGGAGCAAGCACAGCCAGGGGGCAGGGGAGCAAGCACAGCCAGGGGAGCAAGCGCAGCCAAGGGGCAGGGGAGCAAGCACAGCCAGGGGCAGGGGAGAAATACACACCCAGAGCCACATACACACACACAGGAGAGCAAGCACAGCGAGGGGGGCAGGAGAGCAAGCACAGCGAGTGGGCAGGAGAGCAAGCACAGCGAGGGGGGCAGGAGAACCAGGGGGCAGGGGAGCAAGCACAGCCAGGGGGCAGGGGAGCAAGCACAGCTAGGGGGCAGGAGCACCAGGGGGCAGGGGAGCAATACACACCCAGAGCCACATACACACCCAGAGCCACACACACACAGGAGAGCAAGCACAGCGAGGGGGCAGGAGAGCAAGCACAGCCAGGGGGCAGGAGAACAAACACAGCCAGGGGGCAGGAGAACCAGGGGGCAGGGGAGCAAGCACAGCCAGGGGGCAGGGGAGCAAGCACAGCCAGGGGGCAGGGGAGCAAGCACAGCCAGGGGGCAGGAGAACAAACACAGCCAGGGGGCAGGAGAACCAGGGGGCAGGGGAGCAAGCACAGCCAGGGGGCAGGGGAGCAAGCACAGCCAGGGGGCAGGGGAGCAAGCACAGCAAGGGGGCAGAAGGCAAGAAAAAACGGCACAATCAGGTGGCAGAAGGCAAGAAAAAACGGTACAATCAGGTGGCACCTCCCTAAACCTAACTGTAGGTGGTGGGAAATCTACAAGTGTGACCGATGTTTGCGGGAACTTGGAGCTGCCAGTGGAGGGGTACCATCGACCATTAGAGCTCCTCTGCTATTTGTTGACTATGTCAGACACCTCCAACCAAAATGGCCTCATGGGACTCTGAGGAGGCAGGGCTCAGTGACTATTCTCACATAAAGGTATTTATAATGAATTAAATACCCGCGGCTTGCTAGAACAGGATTACACCTTGGCCCGACTTTCGGGTGTGTGTAGATAGGTCTCTTCCTGTTTCAGCAGCTCTGCTCGGCTCTGTGTGAGGCCACATCTTCTTTACAAGGGGGAAGTCTAGACCCTGGGAGGGGGGTGGGTGGGCTACAGTTACACCGAGGCATGCAGTGGGTGTCTCCTCTGCCCATATAGAATTCAGCCAGGCATGATTCAAGCACTCACACTACGACGGCATCATCTCAACGTCCAAAAGCATCCTGGACACGCAGTAAACGAGACGTCCAAGAAGCTTTGCACAGGATCACACAGGACATTAATGAAATGAGCTGACAGTACAGTATCTCACAAGCGCTGCTCAATCACCCCCCATATACACAACTATGAACAGACTCTCGCTCGCACATACTCTCTTATACACGCACACCCCTCCATCATCTGGGCATAGTTTCTCACACACACCCAAAACCAATTTCTCGCGCTCATACCCTCACACGCACACTTTCTCTCAAATACACAGCTTCTGCCAGACGCAAGCTCCCTCTCTCGTAAACACGCAGTCTCATGCACAGTCTGGCCCCTCTCGCTCTCACACATCCCACTCACACATGCACCCCCTCTCTCACACATACCCAATCTCGCAAGTTGAAATAAGGTAAAAGGAACGCCAAGTCGCGATACTAAAAGGTGGGATTCAGTAGACAAAATAAGGTGCATGAAGTAAGAAAACGTCAGTTTAGGAGGGAGGCAGTTGAACACGTTGTTTTTGACAGCGCGCCAGCAGCATGGAAACGTGCAGGGGCACACAACAGGACTGTGGATGTTTTGTCTGAGCCCGAAACTCGCACACAGCACCCCTTTGTGTAGCTTTTTCCACCGGCTGAAACCAAAAGCCTCTTGCCACGGTCAGTCCACTTTTTGTATTACCTCAGCTTGTGCATCTTAAAGTTTACAAAACTTGTCACCCGACCCCCCCATATGTTCTCTAAGCACACCATGCACGCTTCCTGGCATAGTAACCAGCCTCGAACCAACTCCCTGGCACTCAAACACAACTCACCTCGCTTAGCTTTCATCCTGCTCTGCACTTCAAAACTTTCCCCGGTCGGGAAGAACATAGAAGCAGCGGGGACAAAGTTTGAGGCGCTGGAATCCGCCTGGCTTTGGAGGGGTTGAGGGCAGCAGGTGCCCGCTGCCAGGTCTCTGGGGTGCCCTCCTGTCGGTGTGAGCCTCCTCTCAGGGCAGCAAGTGTTGCTAGCAGCACCCCTCGGTCTCAGCCAGAATCCGTGCCACTGTCCCCCGGGCTGTCAGAAGGGGGCACAGGGAGGTGGAGGCCGGCCGAGGGAGAGACCCGCAGCAGGAAGGACGGAGAGAGTGGCGGCGGGCGGCCCGGGCCCCCTGCGCTCTGCTGAGGGCTATGGGCGGCGGCTGCCGGTGCAGTCACAGCTTGGGGCGGCTCCAGGTTCCCTCGCAATCTGCGCTCCAGAACCGGCTGAGGGAGCCGCGGGCCGGTTGCGCGGAGTTGCGGGTCGGCCTCCGAGTAACATTAAGAAGTCCCGCTTCAAATGTTGGCATGGCACAGGGAGGAGGAGGCTGGCCGAGGGAGAGACCCACAGCAGGAAAGACGGTGAGAGTGGTGGCGGGCGGCTAGGGCCCCCTGCGCTCTGCTGAAGGCTGTGGGCGGCGGCTGCCCGTGCAGTCACGGCTTGGGGCGACTCCAGGTTTCCTAACTTGAGTATGGCTTACAAGACAAAGCAGCGAGGAGGAGCAGGCTTTCGGCTGGGGAAAAAAAAATGGCGGCTGCAAAGCTCCGAACATTTTCGGGTTCGGGGGCGTGTTTTGGCGTTCTGAGTGATGGATGACGTCACAGGTGGAAAGAACGCAAAAAACACCCCCCCGAATCCGAAAGAGACGGGGCTTGATTGGAGTGATGCCCCTCTCCTCCTATGGCTGGCCTCCGTTTAGGAAGCCAGCCAATGGAGGAGAGATGGAGGAGAGAGGCGGGTTCAAGCCCCGTACTAAAAAACATTAAATCTCCAACCAGAGACTGCGCAAGTGCAGCCTTTCGGTCCTCGACCTAAAAACGTATGTGCAGGGAGCCTGCGTTGGTGTTGAAAAGAGAAGCTTACCTGTCTCAGTGTATGTGAAGACGAGCAGGTCGTCCAGTATCTGGATTTAGGTGTTTCTGGGTCGCCGCTCCTGCAAGTTCGTAAGGCGCTTGAGCAGCATCTCTAGATGCGCCTGCCCCATGTTTGAGCCGAGGTCTGGAACTCTTTTACCTCAGCGGAGCCCGAGTAGGCAGGGACCCAGATCAGCGGTGAATGTAGGAGGAAAACCACTTTCACTTCACTGTAAATGAATGGCAACTGCAGTCTCTCGTTCTGCTCCTCCTCTTGCAGTAGCCTCACCTCTTCCCCAGGCAGTTACGGCTGCGCGGGCATGGGTGAGAATGGGTGCAATTAGTACTTGGTGTTAAGCTAAAGGCTGAGCACATGTGACATGGGCTGCAGAGCAGTCTATCAAAGTAGAATATTGCTTCACCCTAAAGCCTATTGCAAAAAATATGTAAGTCCAGAGTTTCTGCTGACAATGGAGCATCGACCTTTGTATCTCTAGGCACATACCAGTGTTGAACAGTTGTAATATAGTGCTATAGACAGATGGTATATATAAAAGACATTGATAAGATAAGGATGTATTTGTTTACAGAACTTTGCAGAACTATTTGATGCATTGCAGAAAATTGAGGGTAGCAGGAATAGCAGTGTCTCACTTAGAGGTGGTTAATCTCACACTGATATAAACATACCTCTAAGGTTATAGGTTTTGTGGCCACCTGAAGAATGTGTGTGGTGCCTTTAAGCAAACTAGGGCGGGTTGTTCAAAAGCCTGACAGAGGGTGTGTTTCCAGTGGCAAATGCACACCTGTCAGCCTCTTGACTTGAAACTACAGGCCACATGAAGCCCTTACAAGTGTGATCCCATTAAGGTGAAAAAAAGGGAAACTGATTTTTGCAGTGGGTCCTGAATTTAAAAGTGGGTGAACCTATTAAAGTCTATCAAGACAGTTTTAGGTGGGTGAATATCAGTAAAAAGAAAATAACAGCTTCTAGAAGTCATATCCATTATCATGATTGGTGATTGAAAATTCGTCCTAAATATACTGAGTTTAATTATTTCAACTCCGCTAACCATAGCATATGTTGTTAAAATCTCTTGTTGATGACCTAATTCAAGATGGCATTATTGATGCCATTCAAGATGTCCTGAGTGATATAATATACAAGGTCATTAGCAGCGCATGGCTGTAGCCTGTTATAATCCTAAAGGTTCCCTCACCTTGGTTGGGCATGGAGTCAGTGAATATTTCCTCTGTAATTGTGTTGGCGGAAGTTTTACCTTTAGTAAGTAGGGACTGGCGATTGAGGTTTTTAGATTTATTAATAGCCTCATCAATCGTTTTCTGGGTATATCCCATCTCTCGAAATCTCATAGCGCTAGCCGCTTGATACATAACCTGCGGAGGCGGAGCATCTCGCCATACGAAATGCTCATAATGAGGTGGCGTGGGTGTGTACTTCCCGCATAGAGTGTGGTGTTTCGAGCTGTACGTTTTCGGTATAATTTGGTCTCAAGATTATTGTTCTGTATATATACTAGTGTGTCTAGGAAAGGGACTTGATACTGGCTCAACTCTGCTGTAAAATGAATGTTGAGTTCATTATCATTGAGGCGATCGATAAATCCCAATGCCTCTTCCTTCTCTCCCCTCCATACCACAAACAAATAATCAATGAACCTATGCCAACTAATGACATGGTTCTTCATTTCGTGTTGGCAACGTGTATGGAGGACCAGTTCCTCCCAAGCTCCCATGTGGAAACACGCGAAGCTTGGGGAAAAACTGGCCCCCATAGCTACACCCTGCAGCTGCCTGTATATCAGACTGTTAAACATAAATATATTATGTTTGAGGCAAAAATTCAACATTAAAATCAGCATGTCATTGTGTTGATGAAACTTCCTATCCCTCCTCCCCAAGTAATGCTGTACTGCTGCCACACCATCCGAGTGGCGGATACTTGTGTAGAGGGAAGTGACATCGAGGGCTATTAGCCAATCTCCCTCACGTACCTGTATATCGCTGATTTGTGACAGGAAATCCCCAGTGTCCTTGACATAAGAGCCTAATCCTTTCACATGACTCTGAAGGAAATAGTCTATGTATATAAAAGTCCTTTCCAATAGACTCCCCCTGGCCGAGATGATAGGTCTACCAGGGGGATTGTTCCTGTCATTATGGACTTTCGGGATGAAGTACAAAGAGGGTGTCTCTGGGTGATCTGTCTTTAAGTAGTATTTGTACTCCGATTCACTTAAAAGTTTCTTTGTCTTCCATTTTTGCAACAAAAGATGATATTCACCCTGTATATTTTTAACTTCATCCCCCTTGAGTCTTTCATAATGGTCCCGATTATTGAGTTGATTGAATGCCTCCTTATCATAGTCAGATTTTGTTAGAAGTACAATGTTGCCCCCTTTGTCACTGGGGCGGACAATCACCTTATTGTCCTTCTTAAACCTATCCACCAACGATTCAAAGTCAAATGTTACTTGATCATGTCTGTATTTTGTTTTACTTATCCTCCCATGTAGTTCCTTCAGGTCACTCACCAGATTCTCATGGAACACATCAATTAGATCCCGGGGAATAATAGGGCAAAATGTCGATGGAGGTTTAAATGGGGTGAGTGGCTTAGTCAAGTTCGTCATGCTAGGTATTATAGTTTTTTGAGACATATTGCCAGAGCCGATGTTATTATTGGTATTGTGACTGATGGTATCGCCCCCCTCGTTTGACCATAGAGTGTCCAGTTCCTGGGTCAATGAGGGATTTTGTTCAACCTCATAGGTTTCACTGGTTGTTCCACTTTGTCGCATCGCACGGTACTTTTTAAATTTCAACTTACGGGTCGCTTTGTAGAAGTCCACACGAGTGGCTGCATAATTTAAATTGGTCTTTGGTGCATATGATAAACTCAATCTTAGGATATTGTCCTCCCTAGTAGACAATTTCATGGGTGTCCGATTTATTTTCGTTTGCTCCGCGTGGCTGCTTATTTCTTGTACCACTGACCCCTGCCTCTTCTCTTCTGTTGACCTGTGTTCCCTTGACCTCGCCCTCGCCCTCTTCCTTCTTCTGCGGGCGTAGTTTTCCCATTTTCTTTGTAATTCTTTTTCGTTCCCGGTCTTAGGGATCGGAGGCGTTCCTCGCATAAAAAAGTGATCTCTTCACCTGGAGATGGTTTTTTACTTCTGCTTGTGGCATTGGTATCCCTGAACTCGGATTCATTTTCACTTCACGGTTCCGAGCTAAAATCAGAGGCTGTCGTATCACCGGCATTAGGTTGTACACGTTTATAATTACTTTTGCCCTGTGAGTTTTGTTGCGTGCTCCCAGTTGACCTCCGCACTCCGTCATACTTTCTTGAGAAAGTGAAGATTTGCCCTAATAAATAGTCTTGTCTGTCCCTTGCAAATTTGTAGGTTTTGCGCTCAATTATTTTTTCTTCTTCCTTTTTCAAACGGGTAGACATTTCCGTTAGAAGTTTTGTCTTTTCCTCAGATGCACCCAATGCGTCCAACTCCTCATAAATTGTTGCAATCTCTTCCAGGAGCTTTGCACGGTCGATTTCTGCGTACTTGATAAGAATCAGTACTAAGCGTCTGGATGCCTCCAGATTACTGTCCGCCCACTCCCGCATCATTTCCGAATTCAGGTTTTCATAGGTGAGTGATGTTAATATCCTGAGCCCCCTGGGTATTCTATTGACCTCTACGTATTTTTGTAGGGGCCTCGCCTCCCACCATTTACTTTGTTCTTGGCGAGACTTTTTCTCCAAAGCTTTAATCTTGTTGTGTAACGTGTCGGTGCTTGTATTTCCGTGTGTGTCTGATTTGTCATGTGTAGCGGCAGACGTAGCAGGGAGTTCCTCAGAGAACATAGCATTTACTCGAGCCTCCCGCTTCCTCACGCTGTCAGCCGACATGGTAATAATGCGAATTGTTTATGTGGTCACAGTAGCCGAAAGCCTGTAGTATAACAATCGCGCTGCTTGCCACTTTACCGTACAGCTCTCCGCCTTCAATTTCGATATATACATATCTGTGTCTTTAGCTCTCTGTCTCGCTTTTTCTCGACATGCAAATTCCCCCATTACCCGTGTGCTGCAAACTTAGTACCGTGGCTTTAGTATACACCAAATCTTGCAGATTGGTCTTGGAGAGCATAGGTGCTTTGAAAACGAACACAGAATGAATTTCTGAATCTTTAGATACACCTTTTACTGACTCTTTGGAGACGCCGGGGACTAGGAGAATACTGAGGCCCTTGTGACATACCGAATCCATTAAGGCCTGGAGACACTAGAGATATTGGATATTACGAGCAACGTCTCATGAAGCGTGTCTCTGTTGGTATTCTTTTGATCTGGACAAGTGTACTGACTCATGAATATTAATATTTTGCCATGAAGAAGCCCTCTTGAAGGGTGAAACACGTTGGCTGTATCCTAAGATGTTTGAAGGATATTTGTATTAAAGGATTAACAACGCACAACCAACAGCACCTGCAAAAGAACTTTTTTTTGTGTGTTAACACACTGTTGTTTTTGTCTGTATTGCCTCTCATCAGCCCTTTTGTATCTTATATTTATCTGTGGCCATGTGGCAGCTGGCATTTTGAGGTGGGCAGTACGTGTGCTTAAAAATCTTAGTAACCAGACGAGGTGGTGCAGTTGTCGCGAACCCTGCTGCCTTTCTCTCGTGTAGAATACATATCCCATTCAGCCAGGTCCGGGAACGCCACCACGAACAATCTAACGATAAACTGCCAAGGATCGTCCCCTTAACCCCTTCTCTTCCTTCAGGTATATCACTGACCCTCAGATTATTGCGGCTTTAGCGGTTCTCCATATCTTCAAACTTGGATTGGACCACCGCTAGTCAACTCTCATGATCCCTAATTGTTGTGACTGTCCCTACTTCCTCAGCTCTTACAACTCACTGCTGAAGCTTTGCCCCCTGTGTGGTAAGTGGTGGGACCTTCCCAGTCATCTTAGCCAAAGACTGCTGCAGTAACTGATTGTCTGCTCTAACTTGGTTATGATGTTGCAGGTCCTTTGCATGTTGAACCTGCATGAGCTGTATGATCATAAACAATTTGTTCCTACATTGCCTCCAACACAGAGGTATCTGCTGAGACAACAGGTATACAATACTCAGAGGGGATACTGCCAAAGGAAATGCGAGCCATTTCCTGAGTCAGGCTAGTGCCAGGACTGGGTAGGGTATTAGAATGCTATGCCACCGCAGAAGGCGAACCAGCCCATTAATTGTCCTCCTCCCTTGGAGGTTGACTCATCAGACTCTCAGCCTTTCCAGAATGTCACAGCCTTTCCCTCCCCCTTAGAGGTAGCCCACTTCTTAAAATGGCTGCCTTTAATAGTGGTTTTGGTTCGGGAGGTAGCCGTATTACCATGAATAGTATTTCCTTGCATATCAATGCCTTTCTTCGCATTCCCGCTCTTTTTCTGTACCAGCTGCTGAAGAAAAGCAGAAGCAGGCTCCACCATAAGCTTCCATCCAAATGTGGACAGATTAGATGTAATTATGCTACAACTAATGAAGTATAACAAGTTTTGGCAAAGCCAATAGGTTTCACATGTGCAAGACCTATTGGCTTTGATAATATGTTTTAGTCATGTTGTACACCAGTGTGCATGCTGTTCAGCATGGCTAATAGTTAGTGGGGTAAAGGAGAGTGGCGTGGAGGTGTGTCATAAAGTGGAGAAGAGTAGAGTAGAGTGGAGTGGAGTGTTGTGGAGTGCTTTAGAGTGTTGTAGAGTTGAGTGGCGTAGAGTGAAGTGGCATAGATTGGCATGCAGTGGAGTGAAGTAGCGTAGAGTTTAGTTGTCTTTTGTAGGGTAGAGTGGAGTAGAGTGGCATGGAGTGTCATAAAGGGAGTTGTGTAGATTGGAGTGGAGTAGAATGTCATAGTGTGGGGTAGAGTTTAATGGAGTAGAGGGTCATAGAGTGGAGTCTTGTAGAGTGGCATTGTCGTGGAATGAAGTGGCATAGAGTGCAGTGGTGCAGAGTGGATTGGCATAGAATGCATTGGGTTTGAGTAAAGTGGTGTAGAGTGCATTGGCATAGAGTAGAGTGGTGCAGAGTAGATTGTTGTCTCTTAGAGTAGATTGTTCTAGAGTAGAGTGAAGTGGCGTAGAGTGGAGTGGTGCAGGGTGGTGTGCAGAGGTGTAGAGTGCAGTGGCATAAAGTAAAGTGGTGTAGAATGCAGAGGCATGGAGTACAGTGGTGCAGAATAGATTAGAGTGTTGTGGAGTGATGCAGAGTGTATTGGCGTAGAGTGCCTTGGCATGGAGTTGAGTGGTGCAGTGTAGAGTACAGTGGTGCAGAGTAGAGTGACGTAGAGTGGCATAGCGTAAAGTTGCTGAGAGTGCAGTGGTATAGAGTAAAGTGGTGCAGACTAGAGTGGTGCGGAGAGCAGTGGCATAGAGACAGTGGTACAGAGTAGAATAGAGTGATGTAGAGGCAAGTGATGTAGAGCACAATGGTGTAGAGTGGCTCGAGTGCAGTGGCTTAGACTGTTGCAGAGTAGAGTATACAGGCTTGGAGTGCAGTGGTGCGAAGTAGTTGGTGTAGCGTGCCTTGGTTTTTAGTAAAGTGGTGTTGACTGCATTGTGGCGCAGCTAGAGTGCCATGGCATAGAGTAGATTGTTTCAGAGTAGAGTGAAGTGGTGCAGGGTAGAGTGCAGTGGTATTGAGTATTTATATATTTTGTAACAACAAGGGAACCCAAACTAGTCGGCCAGGGACCTTGGGAGTCAATTATTTTCAACTACAGTGGTCCCCAGAAAGTAAGATGGAAACCAAAGAATTAATATAGACTCAATCGTAGCTAGATTTTGTGGACTTGTCCAACCGGACAGAGGTCTAATATTTACTTATAAGCTTTCAACATAGTGATACACAAAAATACATAAACTGGGACACAGTCAGAAATGTGAAATGCAAATCTAATTAAAATTTGTTAAGAAGAGTTGACCATTTTGCTACGTACCCAATTTTTGTTATCTGCGGACTACAACACTGAAATCCTTTGGGAGTATGGGTGGGTACTCCTGGCTAGAGGGCCGGAGATAGTGGGCACAGCAAAGGCCATGCCTCTACAGAAAGCCAGCTGTGTAGAGCTGACGTCCATGCCCATCTGCATCCCAGACACTGGGTGAGGGCCCAGTGTGTGACCTTCAGTCACGCCTTGTGCCCAGAACCGGTTGGGTGTGGCTTAAAACCCTGCACAACAGGCTCCGTGAGTGAGCAGATAGTGGTTTTACAAAAACCCCTGACCCAGTGCCAGCCAAACACATTGGAACTCAGCACTGTAGACCGGGCAGGTGAGACCCGGCTGTGGCCGAAGCCTTTGCTCAGTGACCAGAGCACTCAGCTGTGCCTATTGGGCTCTGAGTTCCGTGGAAATGGGCAGAGGGTGTTGCCAGAGACAGGTAGGAGTGTAGGAACATAACTAAAGTATTGTATGTCATCTAAAAAATCTGTCACCGGAGAAAAAGCAAGGAAAGGAGGCATGATTATTCACTAAAATATGTAACTTGACTGAGTTAAGAGAAAAACTTAGATTCCTTATAAAAAGTACATTTGAAGGAATGTTATGGTTAAAATCGTAAACCTTCAACAGTTCTAGTGAACAGTGCAACCACAAGCCCCTTCATTAATTGTTCACGTGATATAATTTGCGATGCCATAGATGATGTAATTTGTGGATCATGAGGGTTGTTGTGGTTGATAGTTCACTATTGCACATTCAATATTTCGGATTATAACCATAACGTCCCATGTATTAAAGTAAATATGTGTTTCAAGCCCCCAGTCCATTAGAAATCACTATATTTTTCAGATTGCTTACAGCGTTGGTCCTCAAACATACTCAAAACCTTACAAAATATGTATTCATCGAAGTTGATCTTGAACTATGTTGTGCAGATTGGTCTACAATCAATAATGGTTCTGTCGGACAAAAATACACAATGATACAGTATTTCAAATATATTACTTAGTAAATACGTCCCTGTAGGGGTACATATACAGTGGCACTCAGACCACAGGCAAATACAAAAAACACACTGACCACGGTGATAGCGAAAGTAAAGTTTTAGTCATATACTTTCTTGCTTTTTGAATTGTTTCAAAACATTAATTTTGCTGTCCAAATAAATATTAAACATTTGTAATACAAAACACGAAGATTTGTGCAGGACTGATATACATTAAAACATACATACAAAAATGTGTGATGAAAAAATTATTAAAGAATGTCAACTATGTGCGCAATAGTCCAATAGGTTAGTCAATTAATTCTTGGTCCCAGTAGACTTTGTATAGTTGAATCTCAAAAAGAGGTGCGTCAACGTTTCGACCCTAGGAGGCGATGCGCTGATTTGTGCACATCAAGGGCGGGTCTTCATAAGGACTGGATCGATATGGGACAGCCTATGAATGCAATGGACATGTGTCAGGGGTGGATCAGTGTTATCGTACAGGTGAGATGAGAAACCTTAATATGCTCACCTTCTGAGGACTATGATTCCTCTTTGATGCCTGGTCCTGTACTTGGGATGGTGCTGGTCCGCCGACTCAGCAACTATCGCTGTACTTCTTATATCTGATCGACAACTGAGATTTGTTCCACATGGTAATGGCCTGGTACTGTCATTGTGGTACCTGGATAGGCTTGGTAATGTAATGTAATGTAATATTACATTTATACCGCGCGGCTGTCACTCCAAGGAGCATGTAGGCGCCCACTGTTGACCAAGATCTATCACACGGTCAGGCTGCTTGTGGTAGTTAGTCCCGCTGTCACACTAGTGTTCTAGCGCAGGTATCCTGTAAATTAAAAACCCAGGTTTTCAGAGCCTTCCGAAATTCGGATTCCCGCTCCAATACCCGGAGTTGAGGGGGAAGAGTGTTCCAAGCTTTGAGCCTAGGACTGGTAGTGATTTACCTCCTCTCGTGCTAAGTCTAAAAGCTGGAACCGCCAGTAGGTTAGCACTTGATGACCTCAAGGTACGTGGAGGTCAGTACCTAGAGAACTTCTCCCGTAGATATTTCGGCCCTTGGGAGTGAACGGCTCTAAAGGTGATAATCAGGATCTTAAAAAGGACCCGTTTGATTATCGGTAGCCAGTGCAAAGTTTTTAATGCTGCCGATGCTGATGATCTCCTCGGCCATTTCAGCACCAGCCTGGCTGCTGCATGTTGCACCATCTGGAGTTTATAAGTAACAGCCTTGTTTGTCCCTGCGTATAGGCTGTTACACTAGTCTATCCTTGATGTCACAAGGGCGACCGCTACCGTCTTTCTAGCCGCCAGAGGAAGTAGATCGAAAAACTTCCTTAGTCCCTTGATGATCCCGAAGCAGGTCCCAGCTACTGTCAGTGCTTGTTGCTTGAAAGACATGGCAGTGTCAAAGTTGATCCCCAAATTATGAGCCGAATTGGTAGTATGAGGTGGTATCTCTGCCTTCTCCGGCCACCATAGTTTGGGGACAAAGTCGTTTTGGGGGCCCATTGGCATGTTCTCTGTCTTGCCCGTATTGCATTTCAAATGGTTCTTCCCCATCCAATTGAGAGTGGCCGTGAGTCAACATTTAAGATTTTCTTCCAAGTCCTGAGTATCTTTATCAAGGACCAGGATTAGTTGCGTGTCATCGGCATATGCGACCACATCAATGCCAAATGATGATATCAGCCTAATCAGAGGGGTGGTGTACACATTAAACAATGTTGGGCTCAGACTAGACCCTTGTGGTACTCCTGTCGTGAGTAGTTTTTCCTTCAAACAGTAGTCGCCCAGGGTGACCACTTGTCTCCTGCCACTCAGAAAGTTCTTAATCCATTCCAGGACCCTACCAGTAATGCCAGATGTTACTAGCCGGTCAATCAAGATCATATGTGAGACCGTGTCGAAGGCTGCCGACAGATCTAATAAAATGAGGACAGCCTTCTTACCCTGGTCATGGGCCATACAGATGGTATCGGTGGTATACAGGAGGACTGACTCAGTTGAGTGTTGTGCTCTAAATCCTGATTTGTTAGGGTGCCAAGCCTCGCTATCCTCCAGGAACTTTGTGATTTGTTTGTTTACGAAAGACTCTGTGATCTTACATAATATAGGGAGTAATGAAATTGGCCGGAGGTTGGATAATATAGTGGGGTCAGACAGCTGTTTTTTCTGCAGGGGTTTGACCGCCGCTAATTTCCATTCTAGAGGGATTTTAGCTGTGGCTAATGAGGTATTTACAATTTTGTTTATCGTAGGGTTGACAACGTCAACGATCGAGTGTAGGAACACGGGGGGGCATGGATCAAACGGTGACCCTGATTTAGCCGTCAGTATTGCCTGATAAGTGTCCTCCAGGCTAATTGGCCGAAAGATCGCCAGCTGGTCCACAGGACTTTTCCCCCTGCTGTTCCCTTCTCCTGACTCTATGGCAGGGACTACAAAGTCCTTCGTAAGACCCTGTACTTTTTCCTCAAAGTAGTCTGCAATAGTGTTACAGAGACTCTCAGAGGGCGGGATTTCTTGCACTAATATCCTGGGATTATTAAAGCTATTTACGATCTTAAAGATAACTTTTTGTTTATTGCTTGACGATTCTACTGCTGCAGTGTAAAATTTAATCTTTGCTTGTTTAATGAGTGCGTGGTATGAACTCCTAGCTATTTTATAATTACAGCGCTCGTCGTCACGATAATCTTTCCGCCATTTTCGTTCGGCTCTCCGTACCTCCCTTTGTTTTGTTTTAAGTGACTGATCAAACCAGGGGGATGATAGTTTCTTATGGCCTGGCCTCTTTCCACTTTTCATAGGACCCGCCTTAGCTTTGATCTCGGACATCCATTCCCTAAAAATTTTATTGTCCGTTTCCAGATTACCTACTAAATGGGGCCTGCAATCACTGGCCATTGCAGTCAATTCCGGGTAGCTCATGATAACTTTCCACCCTTCATTTCTAGCCTGGGTACTTTTTCCCGACAGCTTGCCCTTCGCAGTGCCCTCAAGCAGGAGATTGAAAGGTATCAGCGCATGATCTGTCCATGTTTGGATTTTAGGGTGCTCGACCTTGAGTATGGCTAGATTGGAAGATATGCAGTCTATGGTATGACCCGCCTTGTGCGTGGACTGTGTGATAAGAGTAACTAGTCCCAGTACATCCATAGTGTCTCTAAACGAAATAACTGCAACATCTGTAGGGGAATCGAGATGGATATTGATGTCCCCAAGTACCGTGAAATTAGAAAACCTAAGTGCCAAATTACTAAAGGCCTCCCCGAAACTTTCGAAGAAGCCCTTATGTGGACCTGGGGGGCGATAGATCAAAGCACCCGCAAACGTGAAGGTGTCATTGACCTTGATGTGAAACCCCATCCCTTCGGCTTCTTTCAAGTCCTGCAGTTCCACCACAGTGCAGTTGAAGGAGTCCCTAAGAATAATCGCCACACCTCCCCCCCCCCCGTTTTTTCCCTCTATCCGCCCTTTGGATGCAATATCCAGGTGGTAGGGCGTACTCTATATCTGGGTTACACCAGGGTTTGAGCCACGTTTCCGTAATAAAAAGACAGTCCATATTTTCTTCAGTTATTAGATCATAGATATGTAGTGCATGTTTGGGCAGGGATCTAGCATTAATTAACCCCCCCTTTAGATCGTTTCTACCAACTGTGAGTGCAGCAATTTGTAAAAAAGTGAAGGTTTCCTTACATCCCCGGCAACTCACAGGGCCCTTCCATAGGGATACATCTAGTTGGTTTACACAAATATGGGAGCTAGTTTGTAAGGATAAGAGCTCTTCCCTACTGTAATTCCTAAAATTGGCAGTTCGAGCAGCATTTCTGGCCCTATGCCCGGCCGGCACGCGGACGGGCGCAGACGGGCTTACCTTTGGCGCACCTACGGCGCGCCATTGGTGCGCCCGCTGCGCGCGTCCGCTGCGCGTCATTTCCATAGGTGCTTTAAATAGAAGGCTGGGCTCGGTCCTGTCCAACAACTGGACCGTCAACCTCCGCCAAGATGGCCGCGTCTGGTATGCCCCAGGAAGTGAGGATCTCACTTCCTCTATGCCGTGCTGTCTCCCTCCACAACAAACAGCACTTGCTGCGGTGGAACGGGGAGCAATGCGGCGGTGGAAAAGGTAGGGGTGTACAAGGTATGCACAGAACACAAGTATGCCAAATATTAACACAATTTCTAAAAATTAACGTTGCCAATTTAAAACGAGTGCTAATATATCCAAGCGTGCAGGCTGCCACGAATCTTATATCATTCCAGCAGCGCGCTCCGCACTTTGACCCAGTAACACCTTAACAGAGACTAGTAATCAGTCAGGCTTCTAACAACGCAGTAGCAGGTCTGCTCGCGTCTTCCCACCCGTCCTCTAAATAGAAGGCTGGGCTCGGTTCTGTCCAACAATTGGACCGTCAACCTCCGCCAAGATGGCCGCGTCTGGTATGCCCCAGGAAGTGAGGATCTCGCTTCCTCTATGCCGTGCTGTCTCCCTCCACAACAAACAGCACTTGCTGCGGTGGAACGGGGAGCAATGCGGCGGTGGAAAAGGTAGTGTTGTACAAGGTATGCACAGAACACAAGTATGCCAAATAATAATACAATTTCTAAAAATTAACGTTGCCAATTTAAAACGAGTGCTAATATATCCAAGCGTGCAGGCTGCCACAAATCTTATATCATTCCAGCAGCGCGCTCCGCACTATGACTCAGTAACACCTTAACAGAGACTAGTAATCAGTCAGGCTTCTAACAACGCAGGAGCAGGTCTCAACGTACCTGTATAATTCAATAGTGCACAACTGGGGAAGATTCCAAACAGGGGTGCTTCAGGAATCTGTAAATTAATACGTGTGTTGTGTTAGTCAATGAGCCCGTTCTTGGTCATGATGATACTGTTATAAAACTACATCCCCCGCGGAGCACCGTGAGCATAGTGCTATTGTGCAATTGGAGCCGGGGAGTGTTTTAAGGCCAAGGCTGTGTGGTTAAAAGGTACTGTGAATGGGCAGCGTTTAACCGGCCATATTGAAAGTGCACTCATTCATGCACACGTGTTCAGTGAATATATGCTATTCTGAGTTTCATGCGGGAACGCATATTGCTAGACATGCTGAATGAGCGCACTTTCAATATGGCCGGTTAAACGCTGCCCATTCACCAGTACCTTTTAACCACACAGCCTTGGCCTTAAAACACTCCCCGGCTCCAATTGCACAATAGCACTATGCTAACGGTGCTCCGCGGACGATGTAGTTTTATAACAGTATCATCAGGACCAAGAACGGGCTCATTGACTAACACAACACACGTATTAATTTACAGATTCCTGAAGCACTCCTGTTTGGAATCTTCCCCAGTTGTGCACTATTGAATTATACAGGTACGTTGATACCAAGCCTAATCAGGTACCACAATGACAGTACCAGGCCATTACCATGTGGAACAAATCTCAGTTGTCGATCATAATTTAATTATAGATATAAGAAGTACAGCGATAGTTGCTGAGTCGGCGGACCAGCACCGTCCCAAGTACAGGACCAGGCATCAAAGAGGAATCGTAGTCCTCAGAAGGTGAGCATATTAAGGTTTCTCATCTCACCTGTACGATAACACTGATCCACCCCTGACACATGTCCATTGCATTCATAGGCTGTCCCATATCTATCCAGTCCTTATGAAGACCCGCCTTTGATGCGCACAAATCAGCGCATGCCTCCTAGAGTCGAAACGTCGACGCACCTCTTTTTGAGATTAAACTATACAAAGTCTACTAGGACCAAGAATTAATTGACTAACCTATTGGACTATTGCGCACATAGTTGGCATTCTTTAATAATTTTTTCATCACGCATTTTTGTATGTATGTTTTAATGTATATCAGTCCTGCACAAATCTTCGTGTTTTGTTTTATATATGTTTAATGTTCATTTGGACAGCAAAATTAATGTTTTGAAACAATTCAAAAAGAAAGAAAGTATACGACTAAAACTTTACTTTCGCTATCACCGTGGTCAGTGTGTTTTTTGTATTTGCCTGTGGTATGAGTGCCACTGTATATGTACCCCTACAGGGACGTATTTACTAAGTAATATATTCGAAATACTGTATCATTGTGTATTTTTGTCCGACAGAACCATTATTGATTGTTTTACTACCCACCCAGGTTCTGAGGGTTAGAGGGTCACCCCATTACATTTAATGGTGCAGATTGGTCTAGGCACAGGAAAGTTATTGATAAATCCCAAAATTAAAATTTCCCATTGAAATTAAAACACTTTGTTTCTTAACATCAAACAACCTGCTGGACACCAAATTCTTGATTCAGTTTTGATTTGGTTGAAATCGGTCGGACATTCTAAAAACAAAAGTAGAATAGAAGAAAAAATTAACATTATTTAGAAGTTTGTTTTGTCCGTTTGAATTTTAATCGGATCTGGTCATTGGACTGGTAACTAGAAGGTAACTAATTTTTTGACAGCCATTTTTATGTTAACGGAAAGCCGTTTGAGAAATAAATATTTGTTTGAGGCAGTCTAAGGGCGCCGTGAACATAACCTTACCCAGGAAAGCCTAGAGCAGTGATATTCAAAGTACGGCCCAGGGGGTCGCATTCGGCCCCCTTGTCAACAGCAGCACTAGGCTGCTCTTTACTCGACTAAGCACTAACAAAAAAGAAGATGTTAAATGAACATGAAAACATTGATCTTAAGGGTTATTTAAGTTTAAGAAATGAAATAACTAGTGTGTCCAGCAACACTTAACTTTAGGAACACTTTCATTTTTAAATACATCTTGCAGAAAAAATGCTTTAAAAAATGATAGACTTCTTAAAAGTCAAAAAAGTCTATTTTATTAACATGCACAATCGTTTCACCTTACTACATCAGATTATATCAGTGCATTGAGAAATATATATCATTTTTTAAAGTGATAGTTTTCGACCATGAATTTAGAAACATTAATTCTTCCCCTCACCTTGACAACTATGCCAATAGTGAACTAAGACGCATGTCAGTTGTTATGTGCACTGTTTGGGTGGCCTAGGTTCTTAATATAAATGAACAACATTATAGTTTATCAAATCAAACACAAGAGAAGGCTTTGTGAAATGAACATCCTGAATTCATATATTTCGAACTCCTCTTATATGCGATAACAAAGAAAAATAAAATAAACTATTTCCTAGGATCATACAATTTGGTTAAGTGGGGAATCTGGGATTAATCCAAGGTTTTCTGGTTTCACATTGTACAAATTAGTCACTAGATGTAATTGCTTCACTTCCCTTACATCCAACGTACCGTCAGGCCCCCCTACCCCCAAAAACTTGACCATCACCCTGCAGGCATCAATGCGACCCAGGGTCACATAACAGACCAAACATTTTAGCCCCTGGGAAAATGTTTGTGAGTGTTCTTGGCCTAGAGCAAACTCAATGTTTAGGATTGGCCTGAGCCACTCTTAGATATCTCACCATACTATTGTTTTTTCTAACAAACCATACATAATGTACATACAAAGAGAGACTTTTGGTCCGCAGGCTTCAACCATTGGTCTGTTAACTTGTCTTTCTTATTTTACTTCCGACCCCGACAGTATACAGCGTGGGACAATGGGTGCCAATGGATGTGTATTGTGATGTCCTTCCACTGATAGATTCACGACTGAGAAGCACATATCCTCTTTGTTTTGGCATTTGTTCCTAGCCAAAGTTGCTGGGTAATGTTAATATTTAGTTATTTTTGCTTGGGTGGAGCCTACTGGGCTTTTACTAGTGAGAAATAGCATTTTAGAAGTGATCTGGTTTTACTGGGTGATAGTGGAGTCTTTTGGGTTTTCTTGCGATGGTCTGGTCTTCTGCTGATCAAAGATCAGTCTGACTAAAGTATTTTGTGCTTTGTGTAATTATTTTATTTGATAGCAGGGCAGGCCGAAGTAAAGGGCTATGCCATAGTTAAGATATGGATATTGCACCCATCACCCCGTAAGGTGATGTTCAAAAGTAATTAATCGTAAGGTGTGTTTTTGAGGAGATTTATTTGATGGTGTCCTTAACTACCACTTCTCATTGGGTGTGAGGCAGAGGTGGGCCTTCCATATAATGCCCAGGTTTTCCCAGGTTTCAGGCCTTGGTCATTAACGAGGATAGTGCCTCACAAGAAGGTGGGAGATGGGAAATGAAATCAATTTTTGAGATGTTGGGGCAAGCCCTATACCAGAATATACCACTCTGCCTAGGAAATCCACAATCATTGAGGTGCTCTCCATTGCAAATATAGCCACTAGTGGTTTCTGTGAGATGCAACTATTACATCTAAGTGCTCTGCATTCTTTTAAACCGCTGGACAAACAGGCCCTCGAATGTGGGAATCCCAAGCCATCTCTAACTGCTGCTGTCTGTCCTGAACCTCAAGATTCAATAGCTTAATATCCTATACGTCTGAGTCGGCTCCAAAAATGTAATTTGTTTGTGTCTATAGTGCCTCTCCAGCATATTCACCCATATTTATCTCCAGTCTCAAAACCCTCTCCTTTAGCCTAACCAGGTTAGCAGTCAGTTTGTATCTTTTTATAATATTTCTTGCAGAATTTCTAGAGGAACATTCTTGGAAAGTGAGAAGCATTTGGGTGACTTGTTCATGGCTGAGTCCTCTTCTCTCAGTCCAGTTCTTGACATGAATAAATCTGAACTCCATTCACCCATGAATGTATTTTTTGGGGGGGACTGGCAACATAAGGGTAGTATGTACACAAACTCTTGGTGAAAGAATAAAGTCAATGTTCCAGTTCCAAGCTGTATTCTAAAAATACAATTTATTTGGAAATTCCACCCACCCCAGTGCATCAGCAAGAGAGCAGTACAAATGTAGCTTCCTTGGCGTTTCTGCATTCATACACACGGTGGGGAGGGGGGGTATAACTCCCCTGCAGTACCAGTGAGACGAATTTTGAAGGACATTTTTCTCATCGTCCCGAAGCCCTGAATTAAACTTTTCTTTTTTTTTTTTAACTTCAACAAAACTTATTTTGTTCTGAGGCAGCCAATCTGGCCGGAATTTTTGATCATCATACTGATCGACTTTCAGAAAGGTTTAAGTCTCGCGCTCTTGCCTTTTCTCCCTCACTCTCACTATCCCTCTCAATCAATCAATCAATCAAGAAATTTGTATAGCGCGCTACTCGCCCGCAGGGTCTCAAGGCGCTTTGGGGGGGGTCCGCTACTGCTCGAACAGCCAGGTCTTGAGTTGCTTCCTGAAGGAGAGGTGGTCTTGGGTAAGACGGAGGTGGATGGGGAGGGAGTTCCAGGTCTTGGCTGCCAGGTAGGAGAAGGATCCTCCTCCCATGGTGTCTCTTCGGATGCGTGGAACGGCGGCGAGGGCGTGGCTGGTCGATCGAAGTTGGCGGGTGGGAGTGTAGAAGGTCAGGCGGTTGTTGAGGTACCTGGGGCCTAGGTCGTGGAGGGCTTTGTGTGCGTGGGTGAGGAGGTGGAACGTGATTCTTTTGCTGATGGGGAGCCAGTGCAGGTCTTTCAGGTGTCTGGAGATGTGGCTGTGGCGGGGGATGTCCAGGATGAGTCGTGCGGAGGCGTTCTGGATGCGTTGGAGTCTTTTCTGCAGTTTGGCTGTGGTTCCGGTGTAGAGGGTGTTTCCGTAGTCCAGTAGGCTGGTGACAAGTGCCTGGGTGACCGTCTTCCTGGTTTCGGTGGGGATCCAACGGAAGATCTTTCGGAGCATTCGTAGGATGTTGAAACATGAAGACGAGACGGCGTTGACTTGTCTGGTCATCGACAGGGAGGAGTCCAGGATGAAGCCTAGGTTGCGTGCGCGGTCCATTTTTTTGGGTGCGCTGCCTAGAGCCGGGGGCCACCAGGAGTTGTCCCAGGCAGATGGTGATGGTCCAAGGATGAGGACTTCCTTCTTGTCTGAGTTCAGTTTCAAACGGCCGTTCTTCATCCACTCGGCTACTTCTTTCATTCCTTCGTGCAGGTTGGTTCTGGCGGTGGCGGGGTCGTTGGTGAGGGAGAGGATCAGCTGGGTGTCGTCGGCGTAGGAGATGATGTTGAGGTTGTGTTGGCGTGCGATGGCTGTGAGCGGGCTCATGTACACGTTGAAGAGGGTGGGGCTGAGTGATGATCCTTTTGGTACGCCGCAGATGACTTTGGTGGCCTCTGATCTGAACGGGGGAGGCGGACTCTCTGGGTCCTTCCGGCGAGGAACGAAGTGATCCACTCCAGTGCCTTCTCTTGGATTCCGACGTTGCTGAGGCGTTGCACTAGGGTGCGGTGGCAGACAGTATCGAACGCTGCAGAGAGGTCCAGGAGGATGAGGGCCGCTGTTTCCCCGTTGTCGAGTAGGGTTCGCATGTCGTCGGTGGCTGCAATGAGGACGATCTCGGTGCTGTGATTGGCTCGGAAGCCGGACTGTGAGTGGTCGAGGGATCCGTTCGTCTCGAGGAAGGCGGCCAGCTGTCTGTTGACGGTCTTCTCGATGACTTTGGCAGGAAACGGAAGGAGCGAGATGGGGCGGTAGCTCTTGAGGTCGGTGTGGGCTGATGAAGTCTGCGATGTCTTCGCTGAATTGTGTGCGGGGTCCTGGGGGTCTGTAGATGAGGGTTCCTCTGAGTGTTGTCTTGGGGTCGGTGTGTATCTGGAAGTGGAGATGTTCGGCGGCTGTGTGGGTGTCTTCGAAGTTGGTCGTGATGCGGATGGTGTTCTTGTGGACGATGGCGATACCTCCTCCAGTCTGGTTGACGCGGTCTCTCCGGGTGATCTTGTATCTGTCAGGGATGGCTATGGCGATGTCGGGTGCTGAGGAGGCGTTCATCCAGGTCTCCGTGAGGAAGGCGACGTCCGGAGACGTGGTGTCGAGCAGGTTCCATAGTTCCACGGCGTGTCTGTTGATGGATCGGGTGTTGAGCAGGATGCACTTCAGGTGGTTGCTGTTGGTACTTGGCTTGGCGGGTGCGGGTGGGTTGCAGGTCCGGATGCAGGCGAACTTGCAGGAGTGGCAGGTGAAGGGTCCGTGGGTGCGTCCTGGGATGGCTTGGTGGCAGCCAGGGAGGCGTCCGGTATTGAGTGCGCTGAGGGTGGCGGCGTCGTACGTCCGGTGGGTGGGATGGCATCTGCGAGGGCCAGGGGGTCTGGCGCTGGGCGCGGACGGGCGCAGACGAGCTTGCCTTTGGCACGCCCGCTGCGCGTGAACGCTGCGCGCACGCGCGGACTCTGCCATAAGTGGAGAGTGGAGGGGGCGGAGCGAGGGAGGAGCAGCTGGGAGGCGGGAGCGGGGTGGGGAGGGGAGCGGTGATGCTGGAGGGAGCGGGGGTGGGGCCGCGGGGGAGCAGCGGCAGGGAGCGGGGTGGGTCGGCGGTGGAGGCACAGGAGCGAGCAGGGGCACAGCAGAGGACAGATACGGCACAATAAAATCAGGGGCACAGAGGACAGGCAAAACAGATACGGCACAATAATATCAGGGGCACAGAGGACAGATACGGCACGATAATATCAGGGGCACAGAGGACAGGCAGAACAGATACGGCACAATAGTATCAGGGGCACAGAGGACGATGCTAAACAACAATTACGGCACAATACTTATCAGGGGCACAGAGGACGAACTGGCAGCGGCAGTGGCGGCGGATACCGGGACCCTCGGGGTGGGCCACGCAGCGGGAGGAGCGACCGGCTCTGACCAGGTCAGGTCAGGTCACAGCTCCCCGCCTCGCGGACACCACCTTTTGAGTCCAGTGGGAGGGAGGAGCAGCTGGGAGGCGGGAGCGGGGTGGCGAGTGGGGAGGGGAGCGGTGATGCTGGAGGGAGCGGGGGTGGGGCCGCAGGGGAGCAGCGGCAGGGAGCGGGGTGGGTCGGCGGTGGAGGTACAGGAGCGAGCAGGGGCACAGCAGAGGACAGATACGGCACAATAAAATCAGGGGCGCAGAGGACAGGCAAAACAGATACGGCACAATAATATCAGGGGCACAGAGGACAGATACGGCACGATAATATCAGGGGCACAGAGGACAGGCAGAATGTTGTACTCGAAATGATGTTGGACTCTTCATGTAAAGTAGATCAAGATACTTTATTTAAGTTAGTTAGTTAAGATATTAAGTAAAGATGTTAACCCCATCAGGAGCAGCTGTCCTGCTGCTCAGCCCTCACTCAACTGACATTCTTAGTACAGCAACATTCCATTCATCTAACAATCTATATGACATACTTACTAGCTGAGCAGCAGGGAACTCAAGTTATAACATATCTCCCTTCGTTATGGGTACATTTGCAAATAAGCAATAAAATGGTTGTTAATGAGATGTACTCTAGTACAGATAGTCAGTAATGTAAATATAATGCACTAAAGTATTAATTAACAACACTTACGATAATTTTAACATATCCCGCACCGTATTACTTCCTGACTTTAACTACTATCTTCATCCTACATCCTTATGCTACCAATTATTCTAGTTGGCCAGACCAGTATAATAAGTGAGACACTAAGGAACAAACTTGATGTAAAATTGCCAGGAAACAACGTGCACACTTTAAGTGATAGTACTCGTATGACGTAACTATATTGTGGGAAAATATACATATGTAACATGTACACCTCAGTACATCACGTGTACACAGCAAACATATAGGTAGTTGGGAAACCAGGTGCACACAACGAACTTACTTTCACACACAACACCTATTTTGTGTAACTACTCTTTGGTGAATCTATCTTTGATGCTAAAACACTATGACTAATGAGTGACTATATACTGCATAGCCTTCTAAAAAAACCCAAAGAGTGACCATATACGGCATGGCCCACAAATTACCAATGAGTGACTATATACTGCATAGCCTTCTAAATAAACCCAAAGAGTGACCATATACGGCATGGCCCACAAATAACCAATGAGTGACTATATACCGCATAGTCCTCAAATAACTAATGAGTGACTACATACAGCGTAGTCTGTAACTAACCAATGAGTGACCGCATATAGCATAGTCCTCAAATAACCTATGAGTGACCATATACAGCATAGCCCTCAATTAACCAAGTGACTATATACAGCATAGTCGCTATAAACATGAGTTAATGAGTCAAGACACACTCACACACAACATTAGTCGTGTAACAACTCTTGTTAAATGACTTCAACACCCTAAATTTATACAATTAAGGGGTGACCATATCATATCATACCACTCAGTTCCTTCTAAACATGAATGATGAGTTGCCTAATAACTAGAGACACTCACACACAACATTAATTGTGTAACAAGTCATGGTGATACACTCGCTGATACCAAAATTTTATAACCAATGAGTAACTAAGTACAGTATAGTTCTCTAATAACAAAGTGATCACATATTACGTAGCTACTACCAACATGAGTTGATGTGTCGCCTAACATCTATGTACGACACACACACAACATTTGTTGTGTAACAACTCCTAGTGAAATGATCACAAACACCAACAATGCTCTCTAACTACCAAGTGACATTCAATGTGAATCAACTAGTACTTACACAGAAAACAAAATATGAAACATTCCTTAGATCTCCACTCACTCATAGCAGTAAATTGCACCCATCCTCATGCTAGATTAGCATTACACTAAACAAATTCTCATACAAACATCCTAAACACTGCAAGCATAATACACTGTAGTTGGTCAAAAACATCATCATTAGGCTCATCAAAGTGTCCCCAGCGTGGATCCTCATCATCACTGGTTCTCCGTCGCAGATTACTTTTTTCCTGGTAGAGTCTAAAAATTACACACTTTGCAAAACGAGCAGTTTAGGTTAAATATCGCATTAGTCTCTTTAAGGTGTTCCCTCTGATCAAAAAAGAATGATACGTCTCAGGCAGAGTCGTAGATTCTTTATAAAATTGTCTCCAAAACGTCGCCAAATTGTTGTACTCGAAATGATGTTGGACTCTTCATGTAAAGTAGATCAAGATACTTTATTTAAGTTAGTTAGTTAAGATATTAAGTAAAGATGTTAACCCCATCAGGAGCAGCTGTCCTGCTGCTCAGCCCTCACTCAACTGACATTCTTAGTACAGCAACATTCCATTCATCTAACAATCTATATGACATACTTACTAGCTGAGCAGCAGGGAACTCAAGTTATAACACAGAACAGATACGGCACAATAATATCAGGGGCACAGAGGACGATGCTAAACAACAATTACGGCACAATACTTATCAGGGGCACAGAGGACGACTGGCAGCGGCAGTGGCGGCGGATACCGGGACCCTCGGGGTGGGCCACGCGGCGGGAGGAGCGACCGGCTCTGACCAGGTCAGGTCAGGTCACAGCTCCCCGCCTCGCGGACACCACCTTTTGAGTCCAGTGGGAGGGAGGAGCAGCTGGGAGGCGGGAGCGGGGTGGCGAGTGGGGAGGGGAGCGGTGATGCTGGAGGGAGCGGGGGTGGGGCCGCGGGGGAGCAGCGGCAGGGAGCGGGGTGGGTCGGCGGTGGAGGCACAGGAGCGAGCAGGGGCACAGCAGAGGACAGATACGGCACAATAAAATCAGGGGCGCAGAGGACAGGCAAAACAGATACGGCACAATAATATCAGGGGCACAGAGGACAGATACGGCACGATAATATCAGGGGCACAGAGGACAGGCAGAACAGATACGGCACAATAATATCAGGGGCACAGAGGACGATGCTAAACAACAATTACGGCACAATACTTATCAGGGGCACAGAGGACGAACTGGCAGCGGCAGTGGCGGCGGATACCGGGACCCTCGGGGTGGGCCACGCGGCGGGAGGAGCGACCGGCTCTGACCAGGTCAGGTCAGGTCACCCCACTCCCTCCTAGCTCAACACAACATTAATTGCAAGGGAGACAAGTTTGCTCTGTGCCCTGCAAGACGTGTTTGTGCTTCAGGCATTTTTGTAGACCCCAAAACAGCCCAATAACGTTAAGTCAGATGGTATTGTTACTTTATCAATTGCAATATATCAGTCTTCCGCCACGTTTCTAGTCATTCACAGTCCTGTTTCATCTGATTTTATTTCTCATGAATGTAGCTGCAAGACAGGACCGATAGGCAGATCAGAGATGTATATCATAAAGGTCCTGCCGTGAGGAACTGCAAAGAAAGCTTGCTTCTGAAACTGATGGAAGACTTTTATTCACAGAGCACTGAAAAACAGCAGAAGTTAGATTTCAGTTCCAAGCTATTTTGTTATCGTTTAATGACGTCACCGTTCTCTAATCAAACGTATCGGTAGTTTGTTCAAGTTTTGAGATTCAGGAAAAGCTATAAGCCGGTCCTTAAATATGATATTATGGAAAAATCCTCTCTTTTTAGGTCTGGTGCAGAGACTGCTTTAGCTGTTTTGACAGCCTCTCATTTTCTTTTTAGAATAAAATGTCAAAGGCATACATTTATGTTTAAATCTATGGTCTTCGGGTCAGCCCTCTTCATCCATAGGTCTGTACAATTGTCAATCACAGTGTGCTTCCTACCAGTGCAATGTTTAGCATGGTATACAATTGGTCAGCCCTTTTTAGCCAATTTCTGTCTCTCACTGAGTGACATTATTTTTGCCTCTGTACATCTGTTTTTAAAGCCAAGGCAGGCGGGCAAAGATCTGCTTTCATTTCATGTTTTTTTTTTTTTTGCTAACGCTCATTTGTTATATGCATGCGACTTTTAGAGAGTGGCCTTGTTACTTTTTATTGCTTTTATGTTTTAATGCTAATTGTAATTGCATTGGTATAGCTCTTACTACCCCTAACAAGGCGTTGAAGTGCTTTTTTTGAAAGTAGGACGCTACTCTGGAACTCCTAAAGGATTAGTGGTGAAGTAGTATAGTGAAATATGAAAGTAATTTGAGTGGTGAATATATTAGTCAGTAATTTGGATTGAGAACAATAGTGGAGGGTTAGACGAGGGAAAAGTTTTGCATTTATGTATTACATTGTACCCTTGATGAGGTGTTCAAGCGCATTTTCAGCGAGCAGCATGCTACTCCATAACCCATAAAGGATTAGTGATAAATGAGTATAGTGAAATATGAAGTAATTTGAGCAATGGACCAGGGTTGGATTGGGATCACAATTTGGCCTGGGCTCGGACAAAAAAAGTGGCCCACATTCGCTGGGTGTGGCCCACATACGCGGGGCGGGGCCCACATTTGCGGGGCGTGGCCTTTCATGAAACACACAAGGAATGTAAGTGGGAGGAAACTGTCCTTGGGAAGGACACAGGGCCAAGGTGACAATGTCCCACAAGCTGAGCAACTGAAAAACAGCGAGTCCCCTTTCTATTACAAAGTTATTCCCCAGCGCTGGAGCACCTGAAAAGCAGCGACGCCCCTTTCTCTTAAAAAAAATTCCCCAGCCCTTCAGCGCAGGAGCACCTGAAACACAGCGATGCCCCTTTCTCCTAAAAAAATATTCCCCATCCTTCCATGGCAGGAGCACCTGAAAAGCAGCGAGGCTCCTTTCTCTTAAAAAATTATTCCCCAGCCCTTCAGCGCAGAAACACCTGAAAAGCAGCGAGGCCCCTTTCTATCACAAAATTATGCCCCAGCCCCAACCCTCCAGCGCAGGAGCACCTGAAAAACAGCGAGACCCCAGCTATTTGTAGATTACTCAGCCCTTCACTGCCTCAAGGCAGCAATGGCCTGGCAGGAGAGGGGATAAAGCAAAAAACACAGCTGCTGGGCCATCCATGGGGGTGGGGGGGAGGCTAAGGTGAAGATGGTGCCAATTCCCAACATTACCTGGCCCCCACAGCGATACCCATTCTTCCTCAACCACTATGCCCTGAATAAGAAGGGCTGTGGGCGAGGTGTTAATGCAAACACTGTTTTAGGGCTGTGTGGGCCCCAGGGGGGCCCCCCAGGGGAAAATGGCTCAATGGCCTGAGCAACATCAGGCAACCTGGGAGGCCGATTCTGGCACACAATCACCCCTCCCGAGCCCACCATCAGCGTAATTGCTTGGCAGGGCAGAGGGTCAAGTAGAGGCCACAGCTGTTCATCGTTTGGCCGTGAGGTTGCTTTCCTCTCCCTGTCAGTGCTCTCTGTGGACTGGGAAAGGGGGAAAAACGGCCCACAGAGGGCACTGAGACACCGGCCCTTCGGCCAATGCCCGAGTGCCCGCAGTACCAGTCCATCCCTGCAATGGACATGTTAGTCTGTTATTTGGATTGAGATGGATAGTGGAAAACTAGAAGAGGGAAATGGTTTACAATTATATAGCGCTTGCTATCCCTGATGAGGTGTTGAAAGCGCTTTTCGGTGAATAGCATGCTACAGCGTAACCAAAACATGTATTTTTAATAAGAAAACACAAAATCATCACAGGTTTGCCGAGTTTCGGTATAACAATTTGCCAATGTTGGTTTCACATGGCAAGTCTGCCTCTGTTTTCCTTAAAGATTGTTTACGACACGTCCATAAAGTTCAAACATGCTTTTGAAAGATGTCGTTTGTTGTTTCAAGTTCGTATTTCGAACGGGAGGAAACATGTGATCTTCAGAAGTTTTTTTCAGTCTTGACATAAAAATACGGGAAATAAAAATGTTTATGTGGCGTATCCTAATATTTTACCCTGTCCTTAGCACGAGAGAGATCGATAGCGTCAGAGTAAAATAACTCCTCTGTCTAGTGAAACATTGAATAAAAATACATCAGCAGTCCCTCGGTAGGCCTCTGGATGGCAGTACAGGTTTTTTAAAATTAAAAGCATCCTCCCAGTATGAAGTAACACTTTGCCGGAGACATTGTAAGGTAATTAGTATCCCAGAAACCGCTGAAACATGGCTTCCTCACAAGGCTTTTCATTACAACTTATGTAGGGATCATTTTCACAAACTCCTCGAAGCCCGAGGCGGACGTGGCAATCAATAGTAGAGCTACGCATACATGAAATAAAACCACCCTCTACTTTCCATGAAACTTATTGTGAACTAGGACAGCAATGCGGAGGGGAAAGTAAAACTATCTCTCTTATATCAATAAATGCTCCTGCTGTATTGTATTACGTTGCATGAAGTTGCTGAGTAAGTTGATGATGGTATGTTCTCTGTTTCCGATGAACAGGATCTGTTTCATGATGTGTCGATGTATTTCTCTGAGGAGGAGTGGAAGCTTCTCCACGAGTGGCAGAAGGAACTCTACAGTAATGTCATGAAAGAAATCCACCAGGCCCTCACCGCCCTGGGTAAATATGGACCAAGCTTGTTTATAAAAATTAAGCATTGATGCCCAGTTCACACCCGCACTGTCTTCTACATATTTATCGCTTTGCCACTGATCTATTTTTGATTAGATTACATCATGAGCCGTCGAGATAGCTCAGCGAGCTATGAACTCTCCGATGACATGAATGTGTGACATGCAGGTCACAGGTTTAAACATGGCGAGGCGCACGCGGCCTTTCAACCGTCTGTGGGTTATGATTCGAGTACCATTGAATTAGATGATAGTTACACAGGTTCTGTGCTGCATTTGGGTACAACAAAATATATATATATATATATATATATATATATATATATATATATATATATATATATATATATATTTTATGATCTATGAAAAAGCAGGTTATTATTCTGTCAGTTGTGTTTTTCTGTTTATGTAGTGTCTGACCCGAAGACTAGCCTGACAAGCACTAGGGTGGAATTCGTCAATTTAAGAATAGGAGGAATGGCCAGTTGGAGACAAGCCTTGCTAGGAAACTTTTTTGCACACCCGGGGCGAATGTAGGTGCACATTGAAATGTAGTTTTTTTAAAAACTTGTGGGAGTTTTATATAGTGCGAACTTGACCCGAAGGTATCAAAGCGCTTTACGTGAGCACCAGTTGCGTTACACAAGGGCACATTCATCTTTTGTTAGGCACGGGGAGATAACGAGATTTGTCCAGAATCACAGGATATTGAGCGTCATTGCCGAGACTCGAACCCGGTTCCCCAGATTTGTGATCAATCGCCCTAATTTAGACCACATTCTCTCCTAAAAAAAAAGCCTTAAAAGTACAGACTTCGAAATCCTAATTGCATGTATCAACTCTGGGCACATATATGTTTGCCGTTGTAATATAATACAGTGGAGAACTGCTAATATTGTGAATTGTATACAGTCGTTACGCCAGAGGAAGAGAGTTTGTTTTTGGAGTTCCCAGTAGTAAGGTGGGTGGTGGTATCTAGGGAAGAAGTCAGCATCCGCAAAGTTGTTACGTTGGTGGTGGTCACAAACTTCCCCAATGGTTTTCTAGTTTACAGTTATATTTAATGGGGGTATTAGTTAAGGGGTTTCTTGATGAGGAGAAATATTTTTCTTGTGGAGAGGGAATAAATGCACACCTTAAGAGGTTGTTGATTCCCCACCACCGGGTAAGGTTATCGTTTGCATGTAAATCAGATATCGTTCGTTCGATAACTTTATTTTGGCCTCAACGGACCATAAAAATTCATACAAATGCATAACATACAAAAGTTAAAAAAATAAATATGAACGACATTTCAATTAATATACATATTTGCAAGTAGTACTACAAGACTATGCACAACTAAAACAGGATTAAACTTGGGATTCATTCATTATATATCTGTTAATAGTCCTGGGGATTTCAACAAATCATCACTTAATGTCGAGGAGGAGGGAGAAATAATGTTAGAGCACCCCCCCCCCCCCGCCAATAGCCTTCAGAGCACAAAACTAATGCACTATGGAAATGGAATGTTAATTCAAAATGAATGAGTGAGAGTGTGAAAAGCTATCCCTTGGGCAGAAGTATCATTTTTCCTCCATAATGAGTTGTCAGTCAAAGGTGCTCGGTCCTCCGTTGAAAGGACTCTGGGTCCACACCCATCCAAGGGTGGCATGCTTCGTCATTGGGTCTGCTCGTCACTTGTATAACAGACTGGCGGCAACCTTGAATATCAAGGGAATTCTTGTAGCTGAAATAGCATTCCCCAAAGGAAAAAAAAAACTTTTTCACCGAGTGTGAAAGCATGAGGGACTAAAAAATAGTACAATTACCTTACGGCTGACCTACAGTTTTATTCAGATCACCGGAGTAACGCTGGTAAAAGAATATGAGGGATGTTTTAACCCTGGGATCAGACCACCATGGGCCAGTCCCCTACCGTGAGCCTACAAGAGGTGTCGCTTTCATTAGGACCATGGTCCCTAGAATACACTGCCTTAAGTCAATTTACATATAAGTGATGGGATGTACGACATTACAACGCATGCTTTTACATCGCATGCTTTTACAACGCGAGTTTTACAACGCATACCATTACAACGCATAGCGCTTTGGGGTGCTGGATAGTGAATAGTTTAATTTACTATTCCAACTCCAGTCCCCGTGGACACTAGGTAAGTTGTTGGACAGTAAATTAAACTTATTCCCTATCCTAGAGCACCCCCCAGCGCAATGAGTTGTAATGGTGTGCGTTGTAAAAGCTGTGATGTAAAAGCATTGCGTGGTAAAAGTTGTGTTGTAAGTGATGTTTCCCATTTAATCCCTCTCAGAAGGAACCTTTTTTGTTTAAAGAGTAATACAAGACTAGGCCTGGGTGTGAAATTCTGCTCTACTAATAGAGTTTGCAGAGTTTTTCCCACTCCCCATAGTGTGTGTAGTTCCGAAAAACTTCGCTCCGCATAGCAGAGTTTTTTTTCCTCACTCTTGCTTGCTCAGGCCTAAACATGGCTTGCCCTGGTGGATCTGATGGTTGTATCCAAAATATAAAGTTTGTGCAGTACTCCTCTTTCTCCAGTATTGGGGTGTCTTTCATAGATTCACATGCCTGAATCATTCCCCGTCGTCGGAGTGGGAGTCCCACGGTACATAAAAAAGCAATAATTATGCACATAATAACCAAAAAACTTTGGTTACATAAAACCAGGAAGTAAAGTAGCCCTAACCTAGAAGGAAACAACTTCCACACCTGTGACTATCATAGTCATTATATACAGTCCAAACTGCAGCCGATCAGGCGACAGCACCCACCAGAATGTTCTCCCCAGAGGCTCAGGCTCTCAGATTTTCTACCACACGTTGTGTGAAGGGAGTGTCCCTGAGCTCTGCTCAGTACTTCACTATTCTTCTGGAATTTCTTCTCTTCAGTATGTCATCTTCAAAGAAATCTCTCTTTAGACCTTGTGAATCTTGTGGGAAGCTCCGGCTGTTTTCTGAAGATCCCCACAAGAAGTGCTTTTATTACCTTTATCCGGATCACGAGGTGAGAGATTGTAAAATTTTGAGGACCTTCCCTCCGAAGACCCTCAGAGATAGAAAAGGGCGCCTACTTCTGTGGCCACAGAAGATTAAAGACCAAGATAACCCCTTATCTGAGGTGGGAAGTGTTGCCTCTGGTTCATCTATGTCCTCTAGGAAGAGGATGGCTGAGGAAGATTTGTCTTCTCCTGGGGCTAAGGTGTCGAGAAAAGCTCAACCCTCTAAGGGTTCTGACTTGCCTTCTTCCTCAAAAAGGGCTCCTCCACCTTCAAAGTCCAAGCCTCTGCCTGCTACGCCCCAGAGAAAGACTGGAAAGTCTCTGGCGTCAAAAAGACTTCCTGAGAAAGATTTATCTCAGAGAAAAACTCAGTCGTTGACGGCGTCGTCGATGGTCCTCCGTGGACGATTATCATCGCCGCCGCTATTTCTACGTCGACTGTTACCTTCTCGTCACCATGACCCAAGATGATCATGTCATCAACTTCATCTCCGTCGACGCTGGTTTCTGTCTCTGTTAAGCCTATCTTGTCGACGAAAGAGATTTCATCTATCGCCGGCGCTCCGTCAACGGCGAAAGTTAAGAAGATCTCGTCGACAGTTGCATCGTCGACGATCGCTTCGTCGACGAAAACTGCCTCGTCGAACGGTCGCCTCGTTGTAGAAGACTGCCTCATCGTCGATTACCTCCTCGTCGACGAAGACTGACTCGTCGAAATTGCCTCGTCATCGACGACTTCCTCGTCAACAAAGATTGCCTCGTCGACAAAGACAGCTGCCTCGTCGACGGTTACTTTCTTGACACCAGCTCCATCGACGACGATACCGTCGACGGCCCACTCGTCGATTCCTCTTTTGTCATCCTGCACGGAGTTGCAAGTTTGGTCTGCAACATCGGCTACTGCCTCCTCTGCACCGCCTATGACAGCGGCTCCTTTGCTACAAAGACGTGGCTCTTCATTGGAAGCCCTCTCTCCATTACATATCTCCCTTCATAAGGTACCTCTCGAGTTGCCTGAGCAATTACTAGACTCTGGGGAGGATGAAGAGGAGTCCGAAGAGGACGACAGATTCCGCACTGCCAGAAGCCCTTTGGAATTGCTTATTAAGTATCAGGAGAAGGACCAGGATGAAGACCCTTTCCCTGAGTCTGTAGCTCCAGCTCCTGACATGGTTCCCACAGGACAGAAGCCTTTAGCCTTGCTGAATAATCTGCAATAAATGTTGGATGACTATTATTGCCGTTTTCCTCCATCTGAATCTGCAGAGTCTATTCCATCAATGCCCATGCCTCAAGCTTCTACTTCAGCTTTAAGGTCTCCTAGACTACCATCTCCAGTGCCGTCTCGTCATTCCCATGATGTTAACACCACTGACAATGACAGGGAAGAAGGAAAAGTGGATGATAGGTCTATTCTTATGGAGTGGGACGATTACCAAATTCAAACTCCTTCGCCTTCAACTCCAGCTCCCATTGACTCTCCTCCAGTAGATATCGGAGGCTTTCATCTCCTTATGGAGAGGGCGACGCAAAGGTTTCTCATACCAATGGAAACAAAGAAGGATGAGTGCTTTCTCTATGATTTTAAAGACCAGCCACGAAAACAGATACAGACCATTCCCATTATAGATTTCATTTGGAAGGAAGGTTTGAAGGTCATGATAGCGCCTGCTTCTCTTCCTGCGGTCTTGCCTCGATTAGAGAAAATATATAAGGCACCAAGCAACTCACCTGCATGCCTCATAGGCCAGCCGAAAGCTGACTCTGTCATCGCCCAAGCGGCGCAGAGAAGTGCCAGGAACCCCTCCTCTCCTATCACAGCTCCGTCAGACAGGGATGGCAGACGGCTAGATTCTATTGGCAAGAAGGCGACTGTCTGGGCTGCTAATTCTCTAGCCATATTAGGGAGATATGACAGGCAGATGTGGTCGGACATCACCCCCTACGTTAACATGCTGCCGGAACCATCCAAGTCTGAGGCCTTGAAGATTTTACAAGAAGGAGAGCGTACATCTGCGGAAATAATAGATGCAGCCGTGGATGTCGCATCCACAGGATTTAGACAGCTAGCGGGTGCAGCAGTACTAAGGAGACAAGGTTGGCTAAAATCAACATCTTTTCGCCAAGAGGTTGAAGCGAAAATTATTGACATGCCGTTTGATGGGGAATCACTATTTGGCCAGCATGTTGATGAGGCCCTTCAGGGTATTAAAAAAGGCACTGACACAGCAAGATCTCTTGGTAGCCTTCAATTTCGCAATCAGCCCTTTCGGGGTGCTAAAGGACGTGGATCCTTCTCCAATAGAGGAGGTTACAACCAACATAGGTCATACCAATCCTCTCAAGGTAATCAAAGATATCAATCCTACAGGCAGCAGTCATACGGACAGCGAAATACCTCCTACTCGCAAACAAAAAGAAAACCCTCCTACCATGGACGGGATTCAACTAAAAAGCAACCTGTCACCATTTCTGCCGTCCCCCCATTAAAAGTTGGAGGAAGAATACCCCAATTTTACTCAAACTGGTCCGCTATCACATCAGACAAGTGGGTTCTGGACATAGTGGCCAGAGGCCATGTTTTAGAGTTCATAAAGATTCCTCCAAACTCTCCTCCCAAAGTCCCACCCCCTGCTCATCTCAAGGAGCTTTTTCCCCAAATAAATTTGATGATTCGAAAAGGAGCGATCGAAAAGGTCCCTCACTTACAAAAAGGAACAGGATTTTATTCAAGATTTTTCCTGATAATGAAAAAGTCGGGAGAATGGCGCCCCATCTCGACCTTCGCACCCTCAACAAATACCAGAAAAAATTATCCTTCCAAATGTTAACACTTCAAGAAATCCTTCAACTCCTTTCGGCAGGGGATCACATGCCCACCCTCGACCTCCAAGACGCTTATTTTCATGTGCCGATCCTACCCAGACACAGAAAATTCTTACTGTTCAGAGTGGCTGGCAGGGACTTTCAATTCAAAGTCCTTCCTTGTGGATTATGGTCAGCACCCCATGTGTTTACAAAGGTCCTAGCTCCGGTGGCCGCACACCTTCGTCTGGAAGGAATTCAAATCTTCCCATACTTGGACGACTGCCTTATCAAGGCAAATTCCTTTCCAGTCGCAATCGCATATGTTCAAAGATGTCTGTCACTATTCCAATCTCTGGGTCTCTCCATCAACTTCGACAAATCTCATCTGGTTCCATCACAAAGAAAGACCTTCTTGGGAGCCACGTTGGACACTCAGCTTACTCAGGCTTTTGTCTCAAAAGAAAGACAACACAAGATCTGCAAGCTAGCTCGCCTATTACAATCAAAAAGGTGAGTTTCAGTCCGACTATTCAAGTCTTTTCTAGGGATGATTTCTTCCTGCATCCCCTTGATACCCAACTGCCGTCTCAGAATGAGGCCCTTGCAAGAAGAGCTCAACCTCCAATGGTTGAAGATATCGGGGTCGTTTGACGATGTCATTCGCATCACTCCTCGGATGCGAGAAGCCTTCTTCTGGTGGAGAACCTAAAAGAAGGATGTGCATTCCAGGTAGAAGTGCCAAATTTCACCATCACCAGGGACGCTTCCCTCGAAGGATGGTGGGTACACCTTCAAGGTATGACGGTCAACGGCAAGTGGAACGTCCAACAAAAGAAGTGGCATATCAACCTTCTGGAGTTGCGAGCCATTTTCTTGGCCCTGAAGTCCTTTCGAACTGTCATTCTGGGAGCTTCAGTACAAGTATGCATTACTTGAACAAGTAGGGAGGGACGAAGTCGGCCCTACTCTCTCAACAAGCCCAAGAGATCTGGGACTGGGCGATACGTCACAAGATCAACCTTTCAGCTATTCATGTTCCAGTGGTCTCCAATATCCACTGGGAGTTGCATCAACCAACATTGGATCGAGTCTTTCAGGAGTGGGGTCATCCCGATCTGGACCTGTTTGCGACCAGTCAGAACTGCAAATTCCCATCCTTTGTAAGTTGGCTTCCCCACAACGACTCATGCGGGAATGCTTTTTCGATGAATTGGTCGCAGATGTATGCCTACGCCTTTCCTCCGATACCGTTGGTTCCCAGAGTTCTCCGCAAAATGAAGAAACAACCTTGCCGCCTAATTCTCATTGCTCCCAGATGGCCTCGCCAGTTCTGGTTCACCAAACTTCTCCTTCTCTCAGAATGCGATCCCATTCAGTTTCAACCAATACCGAACCTGCTGTCCATCCAGAACGGACAGATCTGTCACCCGGACCCAGCATCTTTGAGATTAGCAGCCTGGTTCCTGAACACCTTGAATTCGCACACATAAATATTCCTGCGGACTGTCAAGAAGTTCTGGCTAATGCTCGAGCGCCTGCTACTATTAAAACTTACAAGCTCAAATGGAAGAGATTTTGCATGTGGTGTCAATCTGCCAATGTACATTCGATTCATGCAAAACCAGAACAAATGTTACTGTTCTTTCTTCACTTGGCGATCGGGTCTATCCCATTCTACTTTGAAAGTGTTTTTGGCAGCTATTTCAAGGTTTCGGCAGGATGGGTCCAATTCTCTTTATTCAGCTAGAGTCATTCAGCAGTTCTTCAAGGGATTGTTTCGGATGTTTCCCCCGTCCGACATCCACCTCCATCCTGGCATCTTAATGTGGTGCTTGCACAACTTATGCAGCACCCCTTCAAGCCTATTCATAAGGTGGATTTAAAGTTCCTTTCGTGGAAAGTATCTCTGCTGTTAGCTCTAACGTCAGCAAGGAGAGCCAGTGACATTCAAGCATTCACAACTAAACCTCCTTTCCTTAAATTCACCTCAAAATCAGTAGTGCTACGTACTAATCCCAGCTTCATGCCAAAAGTGCCTGCGGACTTCCATCTCAACGAGCCAAAAATTTAAAAAACATTCTTTCCAAATCCTCAAACACCTGCGGAAAGAGCCTTACATTCCCTGGACATCTAAAGATGTCTCAAGTTCTATTTACAGCGGACTGCAACAATCCGTAACTCTGACTAATTGTTTGTGGCCTACAGGAGGTTACGTCAAGGATATTCAGTATACAAGCAAACCATAGCTCATTGGATTTCTGCTGCGATTTGTCTTTGCCATCAACAGGCGGGAAGACCTTTGCAGACAACTCCAAGAGCGCAGTATACGAGAGCAATCTCCTTATCTACCGCTCTCTTTGCCGATGTGCCTTTTCATCAAATCTGCAGAGTGGCAACTTGGTCCAATAGACACACTTTTACCAAACACTACTGTTTGGAGGCTTCAAGTGATGAAGATACGTCAGTGGGACAAGCTGTTCTCCACTATCTTTTTAAATAAGGTGAGCCTCTGTTCTCCCTCCTGCACTATGCTCTTTCTTAGACGCTTATTGACATACTTATTCTAGGTCTTAAAAATTGTTCTGCATATGTTAAACACAAATGTATACATGAAGAATTATGACATTATTGGTATTTTATTGCTTGATGTATGTATTTATATATCTTTATACATATATATATATATATATATATATATATATATATACATACACACACACACACACACACTATGGTACAAAGAGCGTCTCACGAGCATTATGTTACTGTACTGCTATCTACGCTGATTCAGGCATGTGAATCTATAAATGACACCCCAATACTGGAGAAGAACAATAGTTACTTACCTGTAATCTGTGGTTCTCCAGTATTGGTGTCTTTCATAGATTCACATGCAACCCGCCCACCTTCCCTCAGAGGCTGGTTTATGCTCTTATCTCTTGGTTCACTCTTGTGCGAGAAAATCTTGGAGCCTGAGCCTCTGGGGAGAACATTCTGGTGGGTGCTGGCGCCTGATTGGCTGCAGTTTGGACTGTATTTAATGACTATGATAGTCATAGGTGTGGAAGTTTTTTCCTTGTAGCTTAGGGCTACTTTACTTCCTGGTTTTATGTTACCAAGGTTTTTTGGTTATTATGTGCATAATTATTGCTTTTTTATGTACCATGGGACTCCCACTCCGACGACTGGGAATGATTCAGGCTTGTGAATCTATGAAAGACACCAATACTGGAGAACCATAGATTACAGGTAAGTAACTATTGTTCTTACTCGTCACACTATTCGTAGAAAAGAGTACATTGTTGATGTGATCTCCCAAAAATCTGTTTAACCAACTCCCACATACATCAGTCCTAAAAAGAGGTAGGTAACATTGAAAACAAACTCAGTTCTTACCACCTAATTAAATGTGTATTGTTTCTGGACAGGGGTCGAGAAACCTCTAGTTGCTCTTTTTACAACATGGCAGAAAAGGTAAAAGAGGGAGAATCACCAAAGCCTTTTAAAGCCTTTCCAGGGAGGTGAAAGGAGGTGGTGCTTGAGGTAACCACGTGATGATCCCCCCTTGAAACTAAGTTTCCACTCAAGTTGCACCAGGCGCGTGAGCTCCCCCAGGCAGGGATCAAGTATCATCTCAGGTCCGAGTCGTCATTGCATACGTGGATCACAGGATCCTTTCATCGCTGTTAATACATGTGATGCCATTTCTGCCAAATAGCTACATCTGGAGTAATGGTGTTGGGTGGGTAAAAAAGACCTGAAAAGTATCTTCTAGGCCTTCAAATTGGTGTCCCATTTGACATCATTACTCCAATCAACTGGTCATGTTCTCTTCTCCACCAATTTCAAGAGGCTTTTGTATACTTTCACACCTTAGGACTGTCGTACACTTCTCCCCCTTAAGTCTAAGAAGGAGGTGTGTGCCAGTGTCACAAATCTGTCTTTTCAACACAAAGACACAAAGCTGAGAATCCTGCTTCGATTAACAGTATTAGAAGCACAAAATGAACAGCCCTTGTCATTTTTGAATAACAGCAGCATGGAACTGTAGTGGAACTGTAGAAGTAAATCTACAGAAGCCTCTCTGTAGCTATAACTACTTTGCACAATCGGCAGAGAATGGAAAATCCTTTTCTAGCTGACGCAACATGAACTGATGATGTGTGGCAGTTTGCACGAAGTTAAATACCCTAATAGCTTTAGGCAAAAATATGAAAACCCTAATTAATTCTGATGCCTGAGTTTCATGCCTAACAAGCCTATGCTAAGTGAACAATTTGCACAGGCATGGATAGTGTTATTATTCATTAAGGTCCACACGGTATGCCATCATTACCTAACATGTAAAATGACTTATGCCAGTGGTTCTTACCATTTTTACTTCTCTTGACCCCCACATTATCATTACTGGAATACGGGTAGCCTCATTGAATCATTCGGGAACTCCCAACTGAGTTATTATTGGAATCCAGGGAACCCGGACTAAGCAATTTTGATAATTTGAAGTGCAAAACAACACACAAAATACAGAAACAAACATTCATTAAATAGATACACAAATGATGAAATATTTGATTTAACTGACAAACAAATATGCACAAAAAATCTAAGGTTTAATTTTAATGGGAAGGTTGGTGCTTGTCTAAATTTAACTGAGGTCACCCATTGCTCATACTATATTCTGTTTGATGCACTTGCACTTCTCCCATGAATTAATTGTAAGATGCCAATTTCATTTTTAGCATCCAGTTTCAAAGTCCTTCACAGTTACAGGACATTTTCCTGCTTTAGTTGTATGCTCAGACGTGGGTTCCATGCTCTCCATGCCACTGGAATCAAGCTATTCTGTCTGATGAGGGCTGAAAGCCCGAAACCAGTCCTAGGATGCTTGTTTCCAGTCCAGGGAGCACCTGGCCTGGCAGTTCGGGCTGGACTTTTCCCATGGTGCACAGGGTCAAGACTGATTTGCATAAGGCTTGGTCCAAACTGGAATGGCATGGTGAGCACAAAACGCTAGATTTAGGCCCAGATCTCTGTACTGGGGTGAATGTATGACATTGTTCTGCATTCTGTCCATCAATTGTTCTTTTTGCATTTGTCACCCTGAGTGGGACGGGTATGCTCAGACGTGGGTCCCGTGCTCTCCATGCCACTGGAATCAAGCTATCCTGGCTGAAGAGGGCTGACAGCCCGAAACTGGTCCTAGGATGCTTGTTTCCAGTCCAGGGAGGACCTGGCCTGGCAGTTCGGGCTGGACTGTTCCCATGGGGCACAGGGTCAAGGCTGATTTGCATATGGCTGGGTCCAAACTGGAATAGCATGGTGAGCAAAAAATGATGGATTTAAGCCCAGATCTCTTTACTGGGGCGAATGTACGACATTGTTCTGCATTCTGTCCATCAATTGTTCTTTTTTGCATTAGTTATATACACTTCATTAATCTGTTAATATTTTTTTTTGAGTCGGGTAGGTGTTGCGGACCACCAGGGGTTCCAGGACCACAGGTTACGAACCGCTGACCTGAGTCATCTCTCAGTCCTGAGTGGAACAGAGACAAAGCCTCTCCTGTGTTAGAGGGCCTTCCACAGTTGGCCCTGTGTAGACAGGCCTACCTTATTTAAAGTTCCCTGCTTTCTCAGTAGATTTATTTATGTGTGTTCAAAAGCAAATCCCCAATGCAGGAAGGGGGCAGAGGGGAGTTGTTTCAGAAAAACAAAAAACAAATGTCCTTGACACGCAGGGTTTTCTTCCTGAACCTTGGGACAGTTCTTGCAGCTCAGTGGCTAACAGGAAAAATCAGTGTTGATGCCTCTAAAAAGGACAGGTTTTCTGATGCTTTAATGTTAGCGGCTCTGCGACAGACTGACTGCTGGCCGAGGGTTTCCAGCTGCAAAGCCGGCTGAGCTTCTCCTGTCAGAAAACATGTCAATCATCCAACTCTAAACAAGAAACATTAGGGGATCGAGAGTTGAGAGGAACGGTACATCCACTTATTTACAGCAGATGCCATATTGCTCTCCTCTCCTTAATGAGTCCTGGAGCATTCAAGGTTTACAGCCAACACAAGATGATGGACGGAGCGCTGAAGCTTTTCAACCGCTCACCCCAGTCATAGATCTGGATTAATTCCATCATCGTTCTTTTGCTCACTTCGCCCACCCCAGTTTCACCCAGCCATATGCAAATCAGCCTTGACCCTGCTCCTCATCTCAGTTTTTCAGCACTCAATCCATCATCTTGTTGTGTTGCTGCATTCATGGGATCAGACAGTGAGCATGTAGAAAGAGTGGACATGCAACATGGGAACTGAGCTGCAAATGAGAAGGTAACCGCTCCTAGCTAATACTGAGCTACTTGATTTGTTGAGTGGTTATGTTTAGTCAGACTTGTAATATCATCTGATGTCAATGTACACAATGAGATTCTGCCCCACTACAAAGGGGACACCACACCAGTTGGGTATATGAAGAAACGGTTCTTTATAAAGCAATTCAATAGGTCAAAAAATACACTTTTCACGCAAGGTGGGGAGCAGGGTCCTTCATTGGTCGGACGGGATTAGAGGATATTTCAATCTGGGGGGGTTTAGGCGGGATGCTCCCCGTCCTCACAGTCTACTAAGGGTGGTAGTCCACAGTCCACCGGCCCGGGCTACCCCCTGTCCGGGCCGGTGCTTGGGGCACCGTGAAGAGCAGCGGTAACTTGGCTGGGGCCAGGGGCGATTGTATCCGGCGCACGGCTCTCAATCCTCGAGCTGCTGGGTGTAAGGATGCTTTCAGGCGCACTGCGTTCCAGGCTCTCAATCCTCGAGCCGCTGGGGGTAAAGATGCTTTCAGGCGCACTACGTACCAGGCTCTCAATCCTTGGGCCGCTGGTACGAGAAGACGGGTACAGACCGTACTACTCCCCCGGCGTCTGTGCTCTCAGCAGGGTACGGCTCGTACCTCCGTACGGCTCGTACTCTTCCTTCGGCGGCCGGTTCTCTCCTCCTTCGGCGGCCGGTTCTCTCAGCGGGGTACGGCTCGTACCTCCGTACGGCTCGTACTCCTCCTTCGGCGGCGGTTCTCTCAGTAGGGTACGGCTCGTACCTCTGTACGGCTCATACTCCTCCTTCGGCGGTCGGTTCTCTCAACGGGGTACGGCTCGTACCTCCTTACGGCTCGTACTCCTCCTTCGGCGGCGGTTCTCTCAGTAGGGTACGGCTCGTACTTCTCCTGCGGTGCACTGCTCGTACCCCAGTAAGGCTCGTACCGCGACCAGGTCGGCAGGGCTCAGGGGGGCTCCAGAGGCGAGCGTACGTTCTTCCCCCAGCGGGACGAGCCGCGACCACGTCAGCAGGGCTCAGCGAGGGCTAGGCACGAAGCGTAGGATGTTTCTTTCCCCAAAAGTTGAGCCGCGACCAGGTCTGCAGGGCTCACGAAGCGTAGGAGGTCTCAGGACATTTCTTCTACCAAATATTGAGCCATGACCAGGTCTGCAGGGCTCACGAAGCGTAGGAGGTTTCAGGACGTTTCTTCTACCAAAGATTGAGCCGCGACCAGGTCTGCAGGGCTCACGAAGCGTAGGATGTTTCAGGACATTTCTTCTACCAAAGATTGAGCCACGACCAGGTCTGCAGGGCTCACGAAGCGTAGGATGTTTCAGGACGTTTCCTCCACCAAAAGGCTGAGCCGCGACCAGGTCAGCAGGGCTCCCCTCTTTCAGTCCTCCAAATCTGCTCCTCGTTTCAGAGCGGCCCCAGTTATAGTTCTCCTTCTCTTTGAAGTCCGAGCTCTCCGGCCTAGTGCCCCGGGCTGATTGTCGGGTCTTCCTGCCATCCACCCTTTGATCCTTTAAAGTCCGGCTGGGGGGCTTCCAGACACCCGGCGAGGTGCGGGGCCATCCCTGGGGGAGGCAGGAGGTGAGATTGAAACTACTCTACCCCCTTTCACTTGGGAGAGGCTCGCTCCAGGCCGCCGGGCATAGCACGTTTGGTGTCTAGTTTTCTCTGGGGGTCGGGGCCCTGCGTGGGGGCTATGGAGTCAGGCGTCGTATGGGAAATCTGATGGCTTAACCTAGGCCTTCTATCGTTTTGCCTGGCGGCTAGGTTTCCTGCATCTGGGGGATTGGGGGTGCTGCGGGGGTTGCCATTATTTCTCTGGGGTCATGGGGGATCGGGGAGGACAGAGGACCAGATTACATTGGTGTTGGCCTTGCACGGGGCCAACTGTCGGGGGGGCCACCGGAGAGTGACATAAGGGGGCCCACGCCAAGGATGCCAGGTCTAACAGTTAGATTGTGAGGCTTCTGTGGACTGAACTGTGAAATATCTCTTCTCAGACTTCTGCTTGTAACCTCTAGGTCTCACTCCTATCCGAGACATGGACCTGTAAGAGCTGGCTCTGCTTTATGATGCCTGAATCTTTAAGACTGTGAAGAATGAGAGGCACACTTTGCTGACTGAGTATTCTGCCCACTACATTCTGTGAAGTCTAAGGATAGGTCTCCTACTTAAAGCTACAGCTTATTATTTCTGTGCTATTTGAGGGATAGCTCTGATGTGTCAAGCCTGTGCCTTAGTGTTTGTGTAACACGAGCTGTAGTTCTTCAATTGACTTGTAATGTCTGTTAGATATGTGTATCATCAACGGGGATAGGTTTGAGGCCTAACTCTTAATGTTTTGTCTTTTCATACAATCAATACTTTTTTTGGTGGGACGGAATGGTAGGGTAAAAGGGCGGTAAGATCTCTGCTTTCAGCAGTCCTCACCCTTTTTTAGAAGCCTCCCATTAAAAATCCTGCATTCGACTCTCACTGTCAACTGTGCTTTTCAGTGGGACAGGCTCGCTGTTTACCCCCACCCTAATATAAAATTTCACGCCTCATGATAATCCTTTTAGTAATCTTAGAAAGAATGAAAGGCTGCATCACAAATGCTTGCAATGCAACCGACTGGACCAAAGGCCTTTCCTGATTAGCATTAAATTGCACATTTACTCTTTTTGTTGCTACCTAGTCTATCAAAGTCTAAATTATGAAAAGTTGAGCCACGCTTCTCTGCATTGAAAAATGTGATTCACAGATCTCTGTAGCAGGCACATTAACATACTGTAAAAACGTACAGGAGAGTTTAACATTCTAATTTATCTGGATAATCGAAATTTGCCTAGCTATCGTAACGGTAAGTTTCAATTCTATTAAGGACACGGAGGCAAGGATTATGCTTTTCCTTCTTTGCTTTTATTATAACAGAAAAACCACAGCAGCCAGAAAAGCAAAGACTGACAACTTTCTTTTCAAAATCTAGGAAAAGAGCAGTTCCATCACAACAAAAACGCTTCCAACATTGGTCAGGAACTACACAGTCCGAGTCCACGGGCGCAGACTATCAGGAGCCCTTCTACAGTGTCCATGCAGCCTAGATAGACCATCCAACTCCACTGCTCCTCCTCTTTCTTCGACCCGCTACCCGATATATTTATGGGTCTTGCTTCGCACCAGCATTCCCTGCAACAACAAGAGTGCATCCGAACCTGAACTGGCTTATGCACAGCATGACTGAGAAAACATGACCTCCAGAGCATATTTCACCAAACTATCCACACAAATACATCGAAAAAGGTTTACTTACACACCTACGGGCGGGTTCGCACCAGCGGTGGCACGGGCGGGATAATCCTCGACTCCGTGTCCTTAATAGAATTGAAACTTACTGTTACGATAGCTAGGCAAATTTCGATTCTATGGCAGGGCCGGAGGCTTCGAATATGCTAGTTCAAAGCTTACTTATCACCAATCGCTCTTCATCCACCACCGGTTTAAAATAGAACCGTTTAAAAGTGGAATCAGAGGACCAGTCTGCTGCTCGCATCCCTCCAAACATGCACCGAGAGAGAAAGCGTTAGAAGCCATGGCCCCTCTAGCTGAATGGGCGCCAAACTGCTTCATATCAATGCCCACCTCCTGCATAACTCACCGTGCCCACCTAGCTATAGTGGGCGAGGAACAGCTTTATGAGGCTTACGAAGGGCAATAAGAAGTTGTCGTCGCCCGGAGGACGAGTAATAACCTCATAGGCCTTAAGGCTCTGCACCACACATGACTTAGGAACCTCCAAAAAGGCTGGATATGAAATTGTTTGTGACAAAGATTTGGTCTGGCGACCCACCATAAAAGTCACCCCGTCCGAGGAAAAAACCTGCGCCGAAATGTCCAGCTCGCGGACATCAGAAACTCTCCGACAAGAGACCAAACACAGGAGCATAGTCAACTTAGACAACAACTCGTTCCGGGAGACTACTTTATTTACCTTCCAAGACGGGAAAAGATTCAAAACCACATTGACATCCCATAAAGTGGAGAATCTAGGCTCCGGCGGTAAAGACAAACGGACTCCCCGCAAGAGTCTGCACACAAAAGGATGGGCGCCAATCGTGGCCCTGTCCACCGGACAATACGCAGCAGAAATTGCGGACCGCACATCGGTAACCGAACGATATGCCATACCATCCGTGACCAGTTCCGCCAGATAATTCAAGACGGGAACAACGCCTGCGACCACGGGATCCAAATCCCTTCGAAGACACCAACGTACCCACTTAAACCAAGCCGAGCGATATCGTCTCGAAGTACTGTCCGCCCAGGCATTGGACAAGAGGACCTCAGACGGTCCCAAAAGGCCCAAGAGCGACCAACGTCGCGGAAAGCCGCCATGCCATGAGGCGGAGAGACCTTTGTAGGACCAGCGGATGGCGCTTACCGCTCGGATTCAGAAGAAGATGAGGAAAGTGGGGGAGTAGGATTGGAAAATCCCAAGAAAGTTCCAGAAGAACTGGAAACCACACTTGAGACCTCCAACACGGCGTCACCATCATGGCGGTCGCCGCATGCCGGCGAATCTGGGCCGCCGCACGGACAATCATCGGAAGGGGCGGAAACGCAAACCCTTGCTCCGGAGCCCAATCCTGGAGGAAGGCATCCGTCACCTCCACCAGCGGATCCGGCCTCCAACTGAAGAACCGAGGGACCTGATAATCCAGACTGGATGCAAACAGATTCACTGAGAAGGGACCCCACACACTGACCAGCCACTGAAACACCAACCTGTCCAGTCTCCACTGACTCGAGTCCCGCAAATGACGAGAGTGCCAGTCCGCCACCTGGTTGGCCTGACCGGGCAAGTACTCCGCCGTGACGGATATGTGTTGAGAGAGACATTACTCCCAACAGTCTTTCGCTAGAGCCCGAGAGCGAGTACCCCCCAGATAATTGACATAACGAACCACCAAGACGTTCTACATCTTGAGAAGAACACACGACGTTACTCGGTCTCTGGTCCAGCACCGTATGGCGAAGGACCCCGCCACGAGCTCCAAACAGTTGATATGAAGAGCTTGCTCGTCTAATGACCATGTGCCGCCTGTGGAGAAATCTCCACAACAGGCGTCCCAGGCCGCTCTGCTGGCATCCGATTCTATGACCAAATCGAGAACTGACCCGAAGATCGCGCGGCCAATCCAGGCCTCCGTGTGTGTCAATCACCAGGTCATCTCCTCCTTGGTCTCTGTCAATAGAGCCACTACCTGATCGTAGGAGAGACCACGACGGATATGACGGGCCTTCAAACGCTGCATAGCCCTGTAATGCAGGGGTCCTGGAAAGATTGCCTGAATGGACGACGAGAGAAGTTCCACCAGCCGGGTAATCTGCCGGAGAGAAGTATGGGTCTTGGAAATGGTCCGTCGCAGCTCGTTACGAATCTTCGTCATCTTGCGAGAAGGCAGGCTCAACGTGGCTCACACCGAATCTATGACAAACCCGAAAAAGACCACCGATTGAGCCGGACAAAGGACGGACTTCTGACTGTTGATCACAAAGCCCAGGTCTTGGAGGAGAGAGACCGTCTGCTGCAGTTGATCGGTCAACACCGACGGACACTGGGCCATGAGCAACATATCGTCCAGATAGACGATCAGGCGAATACCCTGGGCCCGCAAGAACTCCACTACCGGATGCAGGACCTTGGTAAAACACCAGGGGGCGGAGGGCAGTCCGAACGGAAGGGCGGTAAACTCCAAGACCTGCTCCCGCCAACGAAAATGCAGAAACCGCCGATGCGGTGGATGTATTGGAACCACAAGATAAGCATCTTTGAGATCCAATTAAACCATGCAGTCGCGTGGCAAAAGGACATCCCTGAGCAGATGGATCCCTTCCATCTTGAAATGCCGGTAGACCAACCACCCTTTGAACTCCTTCAGGTTCATCACCGGACGCCGTCCCCCGTTCGGTTTGTCTACCAGAAACAGATTGCTGAGGAACCCAAATGGTGCAGCTCCGAACGACAAATCGCCCCTTTGCAAAGCAGATCCAAACCCCCCGCGTCGACCAACTGCGCATCCGCCTCTGAAAAGGCAATGGGTGGAGGCGGAATGTATAGTAGAGGCTGATTGTAGAACTTGATGTGGAAACTACACACGGTGTGCAAGACCCACGCATCAGATGTTAGAGCCTCCCAAGCCTTTCGAAAGACCCGGGGGCGCCCCCCATTACGCAGATGCGCGGCAGGTAGCACACTTTCAGATAGTAACGCACTTACCGTTGGAGTTGCCTCCGGCGTTGGACTTTTTTTTTGTAAAAACAATTTTTATTGGCAGTCAAGATCGAAAATAGTTCGGTGCAAAGGATAAAACAATGCAGTAATAACCGACATTTTAGGATAACAATGCATTTCTGACAAGACGCCTTTTATATAGAACAATCCCCCAAACCGTTCCCTCCCTGTGTCCCACCCCCCTAGTCAGTGTGCCGTTGTCCTCTCTCTCATGCAGCTGAGAACCAACAGTGAGTCACCTCCCTGATAAGAACAATAGTAAAAGGTAAGTAGTGCATATCAATGGGGGATCCGATCTCTCAGAACCTCTATCGTTACTTGTTACGATTGTGTGCCTCGCTGGAAGTGGGGTACCCCTTAAAATAACATCCCTACGGTGTCGCTACTCCTTCATCCTCACTCAGTTCGCTCTCAGGCAACTGGAGCGCAATCACTAGGGCCTCCCACGCTCTAGCCACCTCTAAGGCCTTGTCATTATCTAGGCGCCTGGCCTGTTGCAGCCGCAACTCGCTCTCCGCTTTCGCCCACCGCACCAGAGTGGTCCTCCAACGCAAGTAGCTGGGTCCCTGGCTAGATTTCCAGTGCATGGTGATCTCTCGTTTGGCTAGTATCAAGCCCAAGTCGTAAAACTTACTGGTAACGCGAGTACGGGGGGTGTGAGGGAACCATAACAATAAGGAAGCGCCCATATCTGCGTCAATCTGCCGGTCCGTGACAGCATTCAGGCAGGCCATCACCGCTTCCCAGTAACCAGTTAGCTCACCACAGGACCAAAATATGTGTGCGAAGTCCGCTTCCGCTGTCCCGCATCTAGGACAGTGCGAGGATGCACCTTCAAAATATTGCGAGATCTTAGCTGGCGTCAGGTATGCTCGGTGTAGGGTGAAAAACTGGATCAACTGGAACCTGGCATTCCTAGTGCCTTTCCACGCCCGCCGCAATAGCTGCAGCCACGTCGACTCAGGGATCGGTCGCCCGATATCACCTTTCCACTTGGCTCTCAGCCCATCCAGGGGCTGCAGGGTTTCAGTCGACAGCCGCCGGTAGAGGCAGGTGACGGCCTTGTAAGTGCCAGCAGCCATGACCACATATTGACAGCACTCTGACGTCGGTGGTTCGGTGAGCCCTCTCTTCCAGTGTCTTCGAATACCGGCCACCAGCGAGGCGTGCAGCAGGTAGTCACCTCTTGGGAGGTCGTAAGCATCTCGCAGCTCTTGGAACGTGAGCAGCGATCCCTCTTTGTAAAGATCACCGAGCATTTGCAAGCCGAGCTCCTCCCAGGTCGCCAGCGCAGACCAGTCGCCTCCGTGCGGAAAGGCAGTGCACATCCCCAGCGGGATCTCAGGGGCATATGGGCGAGTGGTGCCGGAGCGCCTATGGCAACGAAGCCAACAGCTACGAATCGTACGTTCCTCCAGTGTGAGCTGGGTAAGGTCCAATTTCTGGCCTAGGATTATAAAGGAGATGACATGTCTTGGAAATGGTCTGCCCACTACCCCCTCTGGGCCCCGGAACTCTAAAGCCACTGCCTGGGTAAGCCACTGCAGCTGCGCCGCCAAGTAATACCACTCGAAATCCGGGACCGCAAGACCCCCGTCTGCCCAGGGGCGCATCAACGTGGACAGCGCTACGCGCCGTCTACCCGACCCCCAGATGAACCTGGAGAGAAGGGAGCGGAGTCTGGTAACAACCGACGCCGGGATCCAGATCGGCAGAGTGCGAAACAGATACAATAAACGGGGAAGTGCCACCATTTTCAGTAACGCCACTCGTCCCGCGACCGACAGCGGCAGCGTCCGCCAGAATCCCATGCAGCTTAGCAGACTCCGGATCGCTCTGTCGATGTTACCCTCCAGGAGGTCCAACGACTAGATGTGCGTACCTAGATAAGGGAGGCAATGGTATTCCCATCGCAGTTCACCCTCCCGTCGGGAGTCATCCGTCCCTAGTGCCAACGGGAAGAGGCATGATTTCCCCCAGTTGACTCTCAGTCCTGAGAGGTGGCCAAAATCCGAGAGCAATCGCTCGGCCCCACGCAGGGAGTCGTCAGTATCGGCTAAAAACAGCAAACAATCGTCTGCATAGAGAGAGATGTAATGTGGAAGGCCTTCATACGCTCGGCCCATACGGGCGTGAGCGGCCAGGGGCTCTATAGCGAGCGCGAATAGTAGGGGGGACAAGGAGCATCCCTGCCGAGTCCCCCTTCCCACCCTGTATGGGGCAGAGATGGTGGCCCCCGTCTTGACTCGGTTAGTGGCCGCGGCATAAAGCAAGGCGGTCCACTTCACAAATCGTTCGCCCAGTCCGAAGGCCTCCAGTACGCGGAGCAGGTATGGCCACTCAACGCTGTCAAATGCTTTCTCGATGTCAATCGAAAGGACAGCGGCACCCGGTGGGCCAGCAGCATTGCCCCCCATGACCCGAAGCAGCCGACGCACACAGGTGGCGGTGGTGCGCTGGGGGATAAAGCCCGCTTGGTCTGAGTGCACCAAAGCGCGCATGTGGGCCAGAAGCCGCGTCGCGAGAACCTTGCTCAGAATCTTATAGTCCGTTGTGAGCATGGATAGTGGGCGGTAGGCCGAACGGGAGCCAGCATCGCCGCCACATTTCAGTAAGGGTATCACCAAGGCCTCGCGAGTAGTCGCCGGTAGGACCCCGGTGTCCCAGGCCTCCCGGTGAACCGCCTGTAATCGCGGTATCAGTACATCCGCGTAGGCTGCGTAAAATTCAATCGGTAGCCCATCTGTGCCAGGGGTCTTGCGGCGAGCCATGTGTTTAATGGCCACTCGGATCTCTCCTTCGGTCCAAGCGGTCCGCGTGTTCCGGGTCGAGCTGGGGAAGCCGCGCCGCTAACAGGAACTCATCTAGCTCCACAGGCGCACGTGGCATCCCGCTCCTATAAAGGTGCGCATAATATGTCAAGAATTGATCGTTGATCTCCGATTGAGTATAAACCATGCGTCCCTCTGGGGTGGCCAGAGCTACAATCGGAGTGCCTCGGGTCCCAGGATTGGCCACCCAGGCCAGCAGCGAGTCCACCTTGTCTCGTTCAGCATGAGCTCCAACCAGAAACTCCTTATAGTCAAAGCAGAGCAGCTTCTCCATCGCTGCCGCCACTTCCTCCCGCGCGGCCGAAACCGCTCCGTGAGCCTCAGGAGTCACGTGATTATACCGTTCCTCCTCGCGTAAGCGATCCTCGCTTCGCGCGACATCCTGGAGGAGGGTTTTACGGACTGCCGCGGTAGCCGAAATACAGACGCCCCGAACTACTGCCTTAAAGGCGTCCCATTCCAGCGCCCTACTTGAAGCTGTGCCCACATTAGCATCGAAATAGCCTTCCACCCCAACGCATACACCAGCCTTAAATGCCGCATCCTCCAACGCCAACGGGTTTAACCGCCACGTCGGGATAGCTTGGCGTTGCCGCGTCCATTGGACCACTACCAAGCAAGGGTTATGATCGGATATCGTTTTAGCCAGGTATTCGCTGTGAGCATCCGGCGAGCAGAGAATGCTGTCAAGGCGAACATGCAGAGCGTGTGGGGGGGAATAAAAGGAAAAATCCCTCTCCGTAGGGTGTTGAGTTTGCCATGCATCAACCAGGCCCCAGCTACTTTGCCACTCTCCCCTACTCTTCGCTAGCCTGTGAGCTGCCGCCTGCGCCAGTGGTGGGTGAGATCTATCTAACTCCACATCCAATACAGAGTTAAAATCCCCCCCCAGTAGGACCGTATTGGCTAGGACTGTCGCCAGTTTCCCGGACAATCGCGCAAAAAAGGCAGGCTGTTCCACATTTGGGGCGTAGACGCTGCAGAGCGTCACATCACACGCATCTAGGCGGCCCTGCACAGCCACAAACCTCCCCTCAGGATCGATCACTGTCACCAAGGGTTGGAAGGGAACCCCCGCCGCACCCAAATCAAAACTCCCCTTGCAAAGGCCGAGTATACTGTGTAAAACAGCTGGCCCCGCCACCTGCGCTGCAGAGCCCGCCCCTCTGTTTGGTCAATATGGGTTTCCTGCAGGAAGGCTACCTGAATCCCCCTACGAACAAGATAGGCATGCACCTTGTGACGTTTCAGCATGGAATTCAGTCCCCGCACATTCCAGGTCACACACTTCAGCTCAGGTAAAGTCCCCATTCACAATAGCAAGTACAGTTCTGAATAAAGAAAAAATCCTAGGCACACTGACAACACCCCAAAACCAGAACCCTAAGACCACCCCACAGTCCCACGTCCCACCCATCCCCAGAATAGGCCCCAAACAGCAGAAACCCATCCAAAAGTCAAAATCCCAAGAAAAACAGTCTCTGGTAACTACCAGAGTCCCACAATAAGTGTGAGATAGGGGGGGTGGCCTGTCGCTATTTCCAACAGACCGCGAGCTACATACGCCTCCCGACCGGCCCTCCCCAGTGTGCCCTATGTGCCCCACATCCCCACCCCGTCGGCGGCAGGAGCCACAAAGGGCGTGAGGCAGCCGCCCAACAACAGTTCCCTGCCTACCCGGGCTACATGTCTCTGCCCCAAACACAAATCAGGAACACAGCAGCATATACAATACCACTTCGGGGGGGCATTAGGATCATTCGTCTAGTAAGTCATCAGCAGTTCCAGGTGTGACATGGGGCGGCCCGGGGCCACCAGCGCCGACTCCTCCGATGCCGCCTCCTCAGAGCCCCCACGGGAGCCCGACTCCATCGCCGACGTCGATCCCACTGTCTTGGAAATGGTAGAGACCGCCCGGAGGGCCTCCTTGCGTTCCAGCTCAGTCTGTGAGACGGAGGGTGTCCGAGCATTCGGTGGTCGTCTCCTGGATCTCCTGGTCCGCCTAGATCTCGGTGCCACCCTCCGTGGCTCCCCAGATGTAAGATGAGCATCCGCACCGGTCCTGTATAATTCCAGCCAGTCCCATACTTCGTCGGGAGAATTGTAGAAGGAGGATTTACCGTCCATCATGATCCGCAGGCGGGCTGGGAATAAGAGAGAGTAACGGATACCCTCCTCCCGAAGAGCCTTCTTGACTGCCAGAAAGGTTGAGTGCTGCCTCTGAACCTCAAAAGAATAGTCCGGGTAGATGGAGACCTGGGCGTTGTCTACCTTATAGGGCCCCAGTGCCTGAGCCTTTTGCAGAATAAGATCACGGTCCCTGTAGTGCAGCAAGCGCGCCACCACCGGCCGAGGAGGCCGACCCTCAGCTGGGGGCGGAGCCGGCACCCGGTGGGCACGCTCCAGAGTGTAGAACGACGTCAGGCCCTCCGGGACCACCACGTCGCGCAGCCAGGACTCTAGATAGCCCAACATGTCTGCCCCTTCAATTTTTTCCGGTAGGCCAACCACGCGTATATTGTTGCGGCGGTTGCGTCCCTCTGCATCCTCCGCCCTCTGTTCCAGCAGGTGCACCCGTTGTTGCAGCTCCCCCAGCGAAGCCTCAGTCGCCTTGGTCGCGGGTTCCAGTGCGTCCATCCGAATCTCGGCCTGCTTGACCCGGTCCGCCAGTTTGCCGTGGTCCGCTCGCAGGAGCCCCAAACTCCTGGATACCTGCCCGATATCATGGTGCAAGGCCTCTCTGGTGTCGGCGATGGCCTTCAAGATCTGCTCCAGTTGGTCCTGCGGTAGGCCCGGCGTCGATCCATTGTCCATTGTGGAGTCTTGACTGCTCGCCGTTCCCCCCGCAGCGTCCGGAGGAGGCTTCAGGCGCTTCCCCATGATGGTAGCCGGTCTCAGTCCTCCCCGACAGCAGGTGCAGGGCGTCCCGCCAATCAAATCCGCCAAAGGTTCACGCTGCGCTGGCGGGCCAGCACACAGGCCTGCAAGCCCAGGGGACACTCCCCATGTCGCCCACGTGTCAGCGCCGGGAGCCTCCGAGTCTAGCACCCCACAACAGGGGATCTGCTATGCGGCAGTCAGTGCGTTCTCCGTGATGCGGCGACACCAGTGGTAGAAGGTCTCGGTCCCAGCCGGGGGGGGTCAACGCCACTGCGCACCGGGTAAGAACCGCCTCCCGGGACTAGGCCCCGCTATACTCCCAGGGATCACGTCTGGGTCCCAGCTCCCACGCCAGCAGCGTCCGGCAGGGCCCCTCAGGCTCCGACCACGTCAGAGGTGCACAGTGCCGACCCTTCCGGTCTCTCGCCGCCGGTAGACCACGCCAGTTCCACAGGGGAAGTGTCCGGTGCCTGCAAAGCACTTCCGGCCGTCCACCGTCCCCAGGGTACGAACAGGGAATCTCCCCGGTCCCGAGTCCGGGATGCCCCCGCAGTCACAGGAGGCGGTCAGCCCTCTCACCAATGGGGTTCCCCAGGCAGATCTCGCCTCAGCTCCTCCGCGGGGCAGCCCATCCACCGCCGCTGGCAATCCGGTCGTGAAGCTGCAGACCCGACCCTCGTAGCAGCCGGTGGCCGGGCAGCTCCCACTGCAGGTCGGCCACCCGCGTAATTTATGCCGGGGATGAAGCATGGCACACAGGCCGCTCAAGATGGCCGTCGCTGTTCAGGGGAGCCCGGGCTCGGCGCATCCCCACACCGCTGCCGGGACGACTTCACCGCCCCAGAGCGAGCTTCAATGTCCGCGGGCGGGGATGTGGTCAAACCCCAGCCAGCAGGGTCAGCAGGAGGATTCAGAGCAGGATAAATGGGGAAGGCCGTGACGGAGCTCAGAGCTCACGCGTCCATTCCCATCGGCGGTCAAGCCACGCCCCCCCTCCGGCGTTGGACTTAAAGCCTCCCCAGCCCCTGAAGCGCTGTCAACGGGTCGGGTAGAAGTCTGTGTAGGTACCTGAGGAGTTATACTGCCCTCGACCGGAGCCTTGCCCCTTACCAGGGTGCTGCTGCTGGTGACCCCCACGGTCGGGCGAGCAGCCCCTTCCACGTTTCTCCCCTTGGGAAAAACGGCTCTGGAAAACTCTTTTAATACTGGATTGTGCTTTGTCCAGCGACGTGAAAGTGGACACGAAATTTCCGAGCTCCTTAACGAAGGAGTCCCCAAAGAGGCCCCCCTCCGCTACGGGCCCCGCCTCCGCCGAAGCCAAATCGCCCAGCTTTGGATCCAACTTGATCAAGAGCGAGCGACGGCGCTCCATTGAAATTGCGCAATTCGCATTCCCCATGAAGACCACTACCCGCTGCACCCAATTAGACAAGACTTCCGGAGAAATAACGGACCCCGTCACCTTGGCTTCCTCAGCCATATCTAAAATCTTTGTCAACGGCCCGACGACATCCAACAACTGCCACGACCGAACTATCCCCTTCCTCGGATCCTTTATAAACTTGCCCAAAAACGTTGCCATCTTGGAGTCTAACTCCGGAGTAAGCGCCACCTTGTGCTCCAAAGTCGGTCTGGGGTACTCGGCCCGCAAACAACCCCGCGCCTCTTTTTCGAGTGGCTTGCGGAGGCGACCGGCCATGAACTTCGCTACTTTGTCCCCCGGCGCCTAGGCAGCGGACCGCGGATAAACAATTTCATCTGGGTCTAGCATACCTGAGGCATCCTGGGGCAACGCAGCAGAAGAACTGGGCGGTCTTCACGATCGCAAGGACTTGTCATCATCATCTGTGTCCCCCGGCGAGTCCCCATCCGGGACAGGCGAGGGAAGGGGAGAAGTTTCCACAGCCGACACGGACGATGATGGCACAGGGGGAGCAGGGGACCCTCTAGCAAGAAAAGCGGACCGCAAATGCTCGAAGGCGTCCTTGTCAACCCCCTGCGCCACCTCGGGGTCGCCCTGAACACAAACCTTTTTAGGAGGAGGAGGAGGGACCTCCCCCGCAGCCAATGAGGGAGGTGCGGGAACCCATGGGGCATACAAATGGGCCTGGCCTAGCTTGGCGCCTTCCTGCACAATGCTGTCCGTCAACCCCTGCTCCATCGGGCCCACGACCTCGTTGACACAGCGGTAAATGGACTGATCGACCGCCTCATAGAAGTCGTTGTCAAAGGGAAGACACTCATGAACTTCCTTCTCTACATAAGAATCCTCCATTACTGCCAAGGCTCACAAGACCGAGATCTATCCCACTACAAAAAGGAATACACACAGTCAAATGCTCCAGTAGAATCCCGCCCGTGCAAATCAGGGCGCTATGGGCAGACCGAAGGCCTGTAAGCAATAGGGGCGGGCGCCAGCCACCAATAGAGGCGACACGCACCTCGGACACGCGCGGCCCGCACCACATTGACCGGGCCCAATCCGCCACCTCACATGTCACTGAAAGTGTCACCAACGCCTCACGGTGGCAACGCAGTAAAACCAAACCACAGACCCCCACCTCGGGCCTTCAATGTAAATAAGCGGGAATACGGACCCAGAGCCGGGGCGTAAGAGTGTGGTAGTGGGGCAAGGCTCACGGCGACTATGCTCCTGCAGCGCTACTCGCAAAGTGAAGCGAGCGCGCCGCAGGAGCAACGAGGCCTGAGGATCCCCCTAGCGTGCCTCCAAGGCACAGTACACAAAGGGCGGCGGCCGCGTCAGAAGCGAGAACACTTCCGCGGCCGCAGGAACCTGTAAATGAAAACAAAAGCCAAATTAACACAGCTGATTTAACGCCGCAAGGAGACAATTACTACACACGGCGAGCTGCGTCTATTACCATTATTGACAGGCAAACAGAAAAATCGTCAATTACAGTACCAGAAAGAGAAACGAAAAAACACAACTTAACTGGCTGCGCAGCAGCGAAGAAAGAGGAGGAGCAGTGGAGTTGGATGGTCTATCTCGGCTGCATGGACACTGTAGAAGGACTCCTGATGGTCTGCGCCTGTGGACTCATGAACTGTGTAGTTCCTGACCAATGTTGGAAGCATTTTTGTTGTGATGGAACTCTTCTTTTCCTGGATTTTGAAAAGAAAGTTGCCAGTTGGTGCTTTTCTGGCTGCTGTGGTTTTTCTGTTATAATAAAAGCGAAGAAGGGCATAATCGGAGCCTCCGGTCCTGCCGTAGAATCTCAACCGTTCTCTGTTTTTCTTCTGATAACCCCTGCTTATTTGTTGCTCCTCCTTTCTTCCTACCCCACTTCCACTTCTGACAGCTTTGCCTCCCTTTGATCTTATATCCTAATGTGTGATCCTCACAGAATTTATTTTTCACACTTTTCGTTGGGATTCAATGTTTCATTATGAGGAGAGTGTGTGAAGACCATTGAATCGATCCAAATCTCCAGTAAGGATTTGTGATTGTCCACAAACCACTTTTGAAAAGTTCATACAGATTTACCTGAAATAGACCCTAATGCCAGGCTGCATGCGGCTGTGCAGAATACCAATGTACTGGAGAGACAAATATTTCAAGGATCTGTGCCATAGCCAAGAAGAGAGCTATGTGACTAGTCAGAAAACATTGTCCCTAACTGGGTGTAGATCAAGTGCTGTGTACACCTGAAGAATGTGCAGTGAGATACATAGTATTTACGATACACAGCCACATGATTTCAAGACAGGTGTTCATGTAGAAGAGGTAATGGTGAAGGCAGTTTCTTAGTCTTGGTGGCTGCCTTAGAAACAACTACAGCCTGAACCGCTGAATGGAATTACATTAAATTTGGCAGAAAGCTAGATTTTGGCCCATAGAGATTTATTTTTGTAATTTGGTGTAAATCCATTCAGTAGTTTTTTAGTTGAAAAAAAAAAGATAAATGTATATCTAGTGATGCTGAAAGTCCGCATATCCAACAGATCTCATGCTGAGATCTGATTGGCTTCCACCAGTTCAACCAGGAAGTGATGGCAGCCATTGTGGGACTTGCCCCGAGTCCCAAGAAAAATGTCAGAAAAACAAAAGGGGACAGTGTAGGAATACCCTGATCCCCAAGGCCTATTGGTGGGGTCCCATTCGACCACGCCAGGTGCCAATATAATTATTTTATTTTGCCACAAATTTGCGAGGATCTGTTGATCCACAGCAAAATTTGCACAAAAATTGCTTTTTTCTAAGTCCCCTGGGTAGGCCAGGTCCTGGGGAGTAATTGTTTATATTATTATGGGGGACGGGGGCTCACAAGGACCCGTCTCGAGGCTGGTTTTGACACCAGGGACCCAATTGATCAGGACCCAGCCTTATTATTGTGCACCCGTTTTGTAATCTTTTTTGGACTTCAAATAAGATTGTTGGTAACATTTTGACTTTGTGCTAGACTAGTCATGCATTCAGTCGATACCTTAGTGTGACACTTCTCCCTGCTTGTCAAATGCTTCCTTTGACACTGATGAAACCTTCGTTCTTCTGAGCTTCTTGCAAGGTCACTTCTAACTGTTATTGTGTGACTGAATGGCTTCTCGTGTGGATGTTGTCATGGTCTGTGCATGCACTCAATGATTGACATCCTATATTTTATTTGTGTACTTTTGTCTACATGGTTCAAGTCTTCTATCCCATAACTCTGTTTTTGACCCTAGTACCATTTTGGCCCATATGGACATGTGGCCTGCCCTGTCTGTTCTTGTTTACTTGCAAACAGGACTTGTCTGTCTACAGTCCACTCCCATTTTTATGTTGGTTAGTATGCAAGCTGTATTGCAATCAGTGGTATAGTATTCTGCACTCAAGTTTAGCTTTGAGTCCACAAACTTCTACCGATCTCTTCTCTGACATTTAAACTACCCACCAATACCCCATTTTTTATGCACTTTCTTGGGTTTAACTGTAATGAGTATACACCCTTCATCAAATTCATGGAGGTGTTTCGCTTCAAACTACTTCAGCGCAATGATCAGCCGATCCAGGCTGTTGTCAAGGAAAACAGAGTACCGTAGTCATACATGGCAAAATCCTTCCTATGGTATTTTTAGGTCGAGCCTGAGCAGCTCATACACTGCCCTGCTAGGCATGCTGCATTGAGGTAGGGACTTGAAGCTCCGGCCACTATCCACCCACATTTTACATTGGCTTGTATCATTGTCCGCTGTAAACTGTGGCTGTTCATTGGTCAAAAGGCTTAGTAGTCCCGCCTTGTGTAATTTTGTAACCTCCCATGGTGACACCCCGTTACATGTGTTGTTGCTCTGTAGGCTTTAATTACAGTCTCCAACCACTATTTTCTCAAATAGTTTTGTCCTGCCTGCTGTTGTAGGCAGGACACGCTCTCTCCCAACGGTTTTCTTTCATTTTTATAGCACGCATTTGCAATGCAATAGGTCTTGCATTTGCAAGAGTTTAAGCTATTGGCATTCTAAATGACAATCCCTTTTATTTATCTATTTTAGAAACAACACATACATAAAAGGAATTGTCATTTACAGTGCCTATAGCTCAAACTCTCATAAATGCCAAACCTATTGCATAGCAAATGCTGGTTCAACATTTGCACCCACTTGCTGCCTTTTTTTCTGTTCTGACACTCTGTTGGGAAAGGCATTGAAGTGACAGCAATGTGTTGTTTGTAACCTATTAAACCCTTTTAAATATCTTTCTCTTTTCTCTCCCCACCTCTTTCTCTCTCTCGCTTTCATGTTTTGGATGTAGCCCTCTTAAAACAAAATGTATGCATGTGTACTTCAGTTGAGCTTACACTTCTGAGTGCAACATTTACCTGATGTAAAATGTCAGAGAGCCACCTCCCAACTCTTGACTTCATTTTGGCTTTCATTCATGATTTGTGACTTAAAGGGACCAGTGGATCAATGGCATGTTTGTACGTTTCACACTCCAACATTCGATCAGTGTTGAATTTGAAACTGCCTTGATAGTGAAGACAGTCCGCGTGCTCTCTGTATCATACATGTACATATAAAGAGCATGCACCGCCTCCATCTTTTTTCAGGATTCTCCAGGTCAGACCTTCAATGACAAGGCGGGCAGTGCACGTGCAGCTGCTGTAAGATCCTGATCAACCTTACCCAGCCCTCTTTAAGAAAGCCACTGTTTGCTGGTTTCAGTGCGATGGCTCGTGCCATTGCATAGATATTACATATTCACTAGCCCCTCTCTCCATGGAGTCCTCCCACGCGGAAGCATCACAGAGTCAAAAGGGAGGGATGTGTCAGAAGGGAGGGATTAGTGCCAATGCATGATGAAACCTGGACATGTTATGCCTTTAGAGATGCCCGAGATTTTGGAGAAAGTGTCTAAGGATCTGAACTCTATTGTATTTGTAAATATTTGAATATTAGTATGCCAGTTCTTCTTCAATGAGCGTCATGATTCTCAGTTCACCAGTTTTGCATTGTATCAAAAGATTAGACATTGGGGCTTCTCTTCCTTATCTCGCGGATTAAATTAAAGCTTCTATTCTTCTCAGATCACGAGTTGTAAAGTGTAGAGCTGATCTGCCTGGTCGATGCCTCCGCCGAGTGGAATATCTTTTTCAAAATGCATCTCATTCATAGATAATTTAATGAGGACTCTTGCAATGGTAAAGTTCTGAAAAAGCTTAGAGATCAACTTTTTTTTTCTAATTAGTTGCAATGGAGTAGCTTCCGATGCATTCAAATCACTCTGCAAAGGCCAGGCTATCCTTTATGATCATTATCTGAAAGAGGAAAAAAATCAGAAAGGCTAAAGACTTGGAGCGCTGACGTTCATAGAATCCTAGATTGGTGGGGCTTGTGGACATGAGTCGCTCTTGCTGTTCAGATCTGATGTGCTCTGCATCCTTCCATGGTCTGTAATTTACCCACCATTAAACTGAATAGGAAAAACTCAATTTGGAACCGCTTATATTATGAATAATATCATTCTTATGATTTTCTTATTTGGGGGCTGTCTCTCACTACTGCTGTCCATGTCATTTTTTTGATAGCCTATCTCTTTACCATAGGCATGTATTTAAGCCCGCAGAAGTAATGAAATGCGACTAAACCGCGAAATAATTGGATTTATTTCATCCTATGGAGTTACGTGGCATTGCTATACTGCTTGCATTACTTTCTCAAAGGGTCCACGGTATTTCCATTGACATTGATGACATCATGTACCCTTTGATCTCCAGTGAGATCACATAGTTGATCCCTTCTCTGTCACTAGACACCTCGCATGTCTCTTATGTACCGCCAGGTGTCTAAAGGAGGGGCAACGTTTGGAAGCTACAGAGGGTGAGGAGGGCTGGCTGCCTTTGCATTCAAAAGGCAACCCTGATCAGATGTATTGAAAGCATCTCTGGGACCACAGTAGCCAGATATCACTATGAGTGCACTCACTTACTGGTGAAGAAACTTACCATCACATTTGGCAATTGCAACTTGAAGAGCATTTCAGAATTTAAATGCAAAAGACAAGAACCCATCAAAAGCTTTCTTGGTGTTTAACTCTTAACTGTTATGTCTGTGCTGAGAGAGTGTAAGGATTGAGCAGAAGACTACTTGCGTTGTCAAGCAGTACTTTGCTGGATGCTGCTCTCAGCCCATGTTTAAGCATTCCTGCCTAGTCCGCATTGATGTTACTGCACTGATGGTCACCTGGAATGGTGTTGCATAAGGTGTGTTGATTGCCTGGCGAGAAGGGCAGTGGTAGGACTGGGCAGTTTGGTGCTGCGCAAAGGTTGTCAAAATTGGGCTTCTACTTTGTATGCCAAATCAACTTTATGAGTTCCACTAAAGGGTCGCGGACAAGCCTTAAAAACGACCCTTTCCAAGATGGTGCTCTGACCAGAGAATTCTATCTTGGGCTCCCATTCCAAGAAAGAGTGGAGCATGTCAGATCCTATTTAAATACTAAGGTTGCATTTACTAGTGATAGATCCATCATAGTGCTTTTGTTGCTTTCTTTATTGTGGCATTCTACGCCCCTTCGCCACTATTTTTGTCCTTGATTCTTTGCTTTTTGCCATTGGAACTTCTACTGTATCTCCTTTCTTAAATCTTTCCACTTCTCTGATCTGAGAGGGAGTTTGGTGCCTTGCTGTTAACTTCAATATTATTAATTAATCATCATCTTTAATCATGAGCCACAAGATTGCCAAGCAGGTTTTTTGTCCTCTGTAGTTTTTCCTTCTACGTGGAGCCCTCTAAAGGAGACATTTCATACCTTTCAAGTGTACATATATATGCAGGATGGTGCTGTGGTGACTGGGAAGGGTCGTCATTTCCTTGGGCAGACAAGGAGGAGACTCCCAGTGTCCAGTCCCTTGCAGCGTGTGGGAACAGCCCCTCTAAATCAGATGTACCCACCTCCCTCCTGTAATCCAGGAAAGACATACAGATTACTCTATTCAAGTAATATTCGTATGTGCAACTATTAACTTGATTCTGCCATCACACATTAACATTTTGTTAACTACTTGAATTCCCGGATCTCCTTGCTCTTTTCTCCATGGACTTCTCTCTCCACTGTCTAAGATACTCCCCTTTGCTCTTTATTTGCCTGTCATCCTGCTACTCTTGTTACATTCTATGTATTGTTCTCCTTTGCTGGGATGATTTGAATGTTCTTTAGTCCAAATAAACCCCTGTCTCTTAGTTGTATATTGTACATCTCATCTGATGCATCGCAGTTGCAGGTTTCAATAGTGCAAATTCTCATGTCCATATGCATAATCGTCTTTGTAGTTGGAAATTCAAAACCCTTTGTACTGGCTGCTCTCCATTTAAACTGCATCAACGTTTTCTGGTCGGATCTCTTGTTGCCACGTGAGCATTGGTATTGTACATCTTGCAGTTAACCTAGTACGTCAAAGTTGCAGGTTTACTATTTGCTTGTCAGGCCACAAAAAGCTATTTTTAGTAAAGAAGCAGCTCCCGGCGGCTGCGACGGAAAGTCTCCGCAGGATATGCCGCGTTTTATGTTTTTATGTAAATTATATGAATACCCCCGCAAACGCTATCTGGTGTCACTTTTAAAGAAACTTAATTTTCGTCAGATCAGACCAGCTATGATGTATTTACAACTATTACACATCGATAGTATCCTTTATGTACTTGAGTTTTTAAAATCTATTGTAAAGTATAGAAAATGTCTGGATTTGTAATGAATTTTTGTCAAACTCCTTTCTGAATCTGTATTTAATGTACTTTGGCAAAACATGTATTTTCTCAAAGTGCTGCTCATCTTGTATTTTTGTATCTTGATGTGGTTTTCTTTAATAATGAATTTTGTATCGCTGCACTTGCACTTTTATGATATGCAAAACAAAACCGAAATAAAGTTTTTATTGATTGATTGATTGATTGATTGAGGGGACCATGTTCTCAAGTCCTAATGCTTCATGATTATTTCCAGGCTAGTTCTCTAGGACCTGTCTTGCTCAAAGTCGGTTAGTAATCCTTGTGACATGTTTTGCCACAGGCGTTGGAAACTTTGAGCTCGCTAGATTGTTAAGTACCTTCTCCTTTGGCTTTGACTTTCAGGAAGCAGCAAAGTTTAAAATTCAAGCCTTAGTCTTGAAGGGCTGTGTTTGGTTGAACTCTTAATTCAGGCAGTACATATATCACTCACAGTAAAAAGAATGTCCAGACAATTTTATAAAAGCTATAAGACTTTATTTTTGTTAAGAGAATATATTGGGTAACCTTAAGAAATGTTGTGGCATTACAATACTTCTAAACGAGTGTCTAGTTACTCTGTATCTTCTATGCCTCACATGCTAGGCACTTAACAGGTGACACGCCAAGTAGAGCATTTGCTTTTGATTGTTGTTGGTTGCAGAGTTCGATTGACGATTGACTTTTTTTGCGATGTGCCAGATTTATTTTGCCCTTGTGCAGGCTGCTCAGCACTGCCAGTTTTTTTTGCAGCGTTTGCAGTGTCTTCAAGAATGTAGCAGCAAATGAGGCACCCTGGTCCTATCTTCATGACGTCCACTCCATGGCTGGGAACATTTTACAATGCTGATGCTGCCACAAGGGAATAGCCCAAAAATTAAAACATCCCCCCACTTCGAACCAAAGCTCTTATGGCACCAAGCAAACAAAGCAAGTCATCACAGCCCTCCCCTGAAGAGCCCTCTTTCATCCAAGCATTTATCCATTCGTCCATACTTGCTGATATTTACCATTTCACCTTTAAATTCTGTTATCCATTCATTCTCTCATCCATCTTTCAGTCTTTCACCATTCCATTCGTCCACCCATCCAAATCCAAACCTATCCATTAAACCTAGCCATTGTTAATCCATTTATCTATCCACCCACCCTTTCGCCTATCAATTTCTCGACCCTTTCACTCATCCATCCATCATTTCAACCATCCATCCAATCTTTCACTTCATCCATCCATTCTCACACTCCATTCATCCATCCTTTTACTAATCCATCCACCCTTCAACTCATCCATCCATTTACCCTTCCACTCATCTATCCACCCTTTCACTCAAGCTTCCATCCATGCTTTCACTCAAGTGCCCATCCATTCACCCTCCCTTTCACTCATCCATCCTTTCACTCATCCTTCCATCCACCCTTTCACTCATCCTTCCACCCCCCCTTTAATTCATCCTCCTTTTCACTCATCCATTCATCCTTTACTCATCCTTCTAACCTCCCCTTTTAACTCATCAATCCATCCTTTCACTCATCCCTCCTTTCTCTCATCCATCACCTCACTCCGTCCATTCACCATCCTCCTTTTCACTCATCCCATCCACCCATCATTTCACTCACTCATCCATCCATCCTCTCTCATCACTCATCCACCCACCACTTTCACTCTTCCATCCATCTACCCTTTCATCCATCCATCCTCCCTTTGACTAATCCATCCATTCTTTCTCATCCATCCTTTCATTCATCCATCTACCCATCCATGCTTTCACTCACCCATTCATCCACATTTTTCACTCCCATTCATCCATCCATCCTATCACTCACTCAACTGTGTCTGCCAAGTCACAGACAGATGAGGCCCATCAAGAATTTCACTCCATCTGTATCTGCTAAAGTTTGGGGTTCCTGGTGCCCTAGCATCCACCATTTTAGTCATCTATCCACCCTTTCACTTTGTTTCATTCATCCACCCGTTACCACACCCATTCATCCTTTCACTCAGCCATCCATGCTTTCACTCACTCATGCATTCATACTTTCTCTCTTCACCCATCCACCCACTCTTCCGTACCTGTCCGTTCAATGTTATGTATGAGCCTTTGTCTGTCTGCCGAGTTGCAGACAGAAGAGACCCATCAAGAACTTTACCCCGGCTGCAGCTAAATAAGCAGTGGGCGGGAGAGGGAGACGGTTGTGGAGTTTACAAGGACCCTGTGAGGAAGTATGGCCATCAGACCTAGCGAAGACATCATGGTCACTGACGAAAGGGTACCTCAGGCTCACACATCTCTTGCAGAAAGCTATGTTTCTGAATAAAGTGCATGTGACAAAACAACATTTGTAGGCACAAGTGCCTCACAGGAACATAGGCAACTCTAAAAAATAACACAGGCATTCACAAGCCCACTCGAGTCAAAAGTCACAGATAACATATCACATGGATCACTGTGTCTGAGACTCACGTCACAGATTTCCTGCACATGAAAACATACAGCGACACCTACAGCCCTGCCAAGTACCACGCATCATGCGTTAGAATAACGCTTTTCAGTGTAGTGGTCCGCATCACTGCACTGAAATGCAAAGACACGGATAATAGGCATATCAGCCTCATCGATTGTCAAGCTGTACAGCGCTGCTGATCATGCACCCATTGGAATGCTAAACTTAAACTGGAGCAGTGGCAGCACGCCACTGGCTCTCTGCAGTTATAGCTCAGCTGCTACTATGTAATAATCTATTCCCAACACCGCGCATGATTGATTATATATTTTGTGGTCTGATAATGTCACTGTTAATGCGTTGTCTCCTGAAATTCCTTGGCCTTTAAAAGAGCTGAAATGAAAATAAAATAAATGTTTTTGGTATATGTGCGATGATTGTATTAAACTTCATTCTATAGTAAGAGCACAGCAGGATGTTGAGCTACACAGAAAGTAACACAATACAATTAAAATGTTTATACAGCCCCACATTATGACTACAACTCTATTTTAACATATGTGGTGATAACGGCCTGTAGCTTGGTCACGTCTTTCAGTCCTGCTGCATTAGCACAATTACCTACGTGAGAAGATTGTTCAGTCCTGCTGCTCCCACTCACATCTAGAGGAGGCGTTTATCACACATTTCTCATGCTCTAAAATAAACTCCACTAAATGAAATGTGTTAAGATGGTCTACAGCTAGTCACTTTTCTAGGTCTGGCTTGAAAACGGTTTTAGATATCTGCCTCATGAAATCAGAAAAAGCATTAAAAAAACAAAGGTAATGTGATACACTGGAGTCAGTACCTTTCAAAGATGGCAACCATATTCGGGATCAGTCACCAGGTTAGCTTTTGCCATTTGTAACAATGAACACTGAAGTCTCATTAAGAGCGGCAACGCTCTTAACTGGCTTCTATGACCTCTCTGCGGCAGGAGAGGTGCTTGGGGCTCCACTCTCTTAGAGACTACAGTGGTGCACCTCACCATATTCGAAATTGGGGACTTGAAAGCATAACTCCTATAGTAGATGAGTGTAATGCAGACTATCTAGGCAGACTTCTGTCTTTTCTCTGCCGTGTCTCTCCTTAGATGCGCACAAATATAGTTGGAATGTTCTTTAGACACCGTAGGAGGTGAATCTCCAGTAACCATCACAAACTCAACATGGGACCAACATAGTCTGTAGCAGCCGGTCAGTAGTATGTACTCTCACACTATCCCTCACATACCCTTCCTCACATACCCTTCCTCTATCACGAAATTAATTGACCCAACTCAAGATTAGGCCACGGCGGAGTTCGCAACGTTCACTGTGCGGAACTTTGCGAAGCAACCCAAAAAACTTGCCGCGCTATGCAGTGTCCCGCAAAGCGATGGAGTTTGTTAGGTTGCGTGCATTCACGTAGATTTTTAGCGCCGGGTGTATGATCCATGTTTGATGGTTTCTCACTGCAAGCTGTCGTGACCATGTAAGAATGTATGGAGAAATGTGAATAAGAGTAACATGGATGATGTAATCAGTGATGCCATCAGTGATGTGAGATGTCATCAGTGATGTCATCAACAATGTAATTTAACTTGTCACGAGGGATGTAATATGTGAGGTCATAATCAGTGTGCACGTTATAATATAGTTCACAGAATTGTTACTGGCAAGTTTAAGTGTTTTTCGTTTTTTTTAGTTAGTTTTTTAGCTCTTTGGAACACCTAACTATAATGTCACTTTAAACGTTGTTTTTTTCCAGTGAATTTGTTTTTTTAATGGGTGTTTTGATCTTATTACCATATGCAACTATAATGTCACTAAACTTTTTTCAGTGAAAACATTTACTACCCAGTGACTTTTGCCACTGTGTAGTTATAGTTAGGAGCACGATTCCATAGGAAATAGATTTTTTTGTGGTAATATCTTTAGCGTCGTTTGACGAATCTTAATGATATGTTCCAAAAAAAGTCTCATCCACTTCTGCTCCTTCATGCTAGGTTTCAGGGTAATCATTCAAGCAGGGACGGAGAAAAAGGCGGCCCTACAACATGTTTTCCCCATGCAATTTTCAATTGTAAAAATAGTCACAGCTACAGCCGGAATGGCTGTACAGAATTCCACCAAATTTGTCTGAAATCTCCTGATCTTGGTCCACAAAGCATGCTTTTTAGGTTTCACCTGCACAGTGCATGCGCTGTGCTTGCAAAATCTCTTGTAAAGAAAAAAAATCTTGGCTTAGTGCCCACCCATTAATTAACTTTACTTCCATTGGCTGGCTCCCACGTCACTCTTGTTTCATTGCTTCCTATTGGTCAGCCCTCCTTCTCCTACAGCTTTCTCCTGGGCTTTGAGTCTTCATAGGTGCCGTGGAGCATGATGTGGGAAGAAGGGGACCCCTACGGGGAACAGTGAAACCAGCTAGCTAGTACGGAAAATTATACAGGGGGGAAAGGCTAGGGCTAGGTACAGGTATTAGGCTACAATTTCACATAAAGAGACATAAATTAGAGTGCACTAAACATGATATATACACATGACCATAAGTAAGTATGTATTCCAAAAATGACTTTTTATTTCAATTGCTTAAAGGCAATATATATATTTTTCGTGTGTATATATATATAAAAAAGAGTATAAACCAAGTACAGCTTCCTGTGTCCAGTGCCCTTCCACTGGCCAAATACTTCTGCAGCTACTCTTTTGTTACTTTTGGATGTCCACCTTATAGAGTGTATGCCCAAAATTAACTCTTCTTCACCCCACCTTTGTATCCCCCACCACCTACGCCATGGTTTTTGCGTTTCACAAACGTAATTAAGTAGCCCACGTCCGTATTGAGAATCCTTTCGCTGGCTACTTACATTCCTTTCTCCTATTCTAGATTCTACTTCGAATGTATTCAGCATAGCATTACCATTTCTTACTTTTCACAAATTATAAATGCATAAATAATCCAAGAAGGCAAAGAAAACATATGCGCCTGTGTGGGCTATTCACGCCAGCTTATGCGCTCCTATCAAGATGTTCTTCTCTTATTTAACACCCGTCTGTATTTGGCTTTCAACATTTTCCCATTCTCCTTTCAATCAATCAGTGTTTGTTAAGCGCGGTTATTCACCCGTGAGGATCTCAAGGAGCGGGAGGTTGAAGGTCCTGATGGGTGCTGAGGTTGAGTCGAAGAGCCAATTCTTGAGATGCTTCCTGAATTGGGTCAGCAAAGAGGATAGCCTGAGGTAGAGAGGCAGGATGTTTCATGTTTTGGTGGCGAGGTAGGAGAAGGAGCTTCCTCCAGTCCTGGTCTTGCGGATCCGAGGGACGGTGGCAAGGGCCAGGTCAGTGGAGCAGAGGTGTCCAGTATGATGCTAAGGTTTCATGCATGGTCCGTGGGTGTGGGGGGGGGGGTTCCTAACACGGCCGGCCACCTAGAGTTTTCCTAACGGAGGTGTTAGGCTCCAGGATGAGGACTTCGGCTTGAGGCAGTTGTCTTTCATCCAGGTTGCAACTGCCTTTATCCCGTTGTGGAAGTTGTTTCTGGCGATTGTGAGCTCGTTGGTGAGGGAGAGAATCAGCTGGGTGTCGTTATTGTAGGAGACAACGTAGAATCCGTGGTTCCTGACTATGGCTGCTAGCAGAGCCATGTAGATGTTAAAGAGGGTGGGGCTCAGAGAGGAGCCATGAGGGACCCCGCAACCAATTTCCGTGGGGTCTGAGAGGAACGGTGGTAGTCTGGCTGGTGAGGAAGGAACTGACCCAGTCCAGTGCTTTGTCACGGATGCCGACTTTTTGCTTTGGGTGCAGTGGGAGACAGTGTCAAAGGCGGCAGAGAGGTCCAGGAGGATGAGGGCTGCTGTTTCCTCCTGGGTAGTGGTAATCCTTACACAAGGGCATTGCATGACCTTAAAATGTGTGCCTATGCATGACGAAGAGACTCCTACATTTGCATGAAACTGGCTACGCAAGCTTGTTGCCTAGTGCGCATGTGCACGGAGTCAGGGGTAATAGTAGTGTCTTTCCACATGCAGCATGGCGATTTCTGTGGATGTTGAGAGTGAGAATGGTGAAGGCAAGAGGAGAAGAAGGCAAGGAAAGAGCAGGAGGGTGCAAGGTACCCGCATTATGCTGCAAGGGTCACTGTCCCCAGACTGACTGTTCCACACGCGACACTGTGCCCTGATACCTTATTTAGTGCAGCGTAGAAAATAGTGCTGAATTGCACCCAAAATGGCCTGCGGCTTATTATTTTTTATTACATATAATTAATTAAGACGTCTTTGCAGAATACCATGCATACCTCCTCCCGCACTGTATCTCCCACTGCCACTCGGAGCATTGCACGTGTTCCTAGCCCAGACATGCCGAAACTCGTAACCAGGGCACAAATCAGGGACAAATTGGGGGTACCCGCAGGTACATGGCATCCACCCACTATTTTCACAAGTTGGACGCCGCCCCCTCTGCCAAGACGTTGGGCTCCACAGAAATATGCTGAACTTGTCCCCGTGTAATTTGCAGACACCGGGACACATTACTCAGCGCTTGTACATTTTCTGCTTTACATTCCCAGCAGCAACTTGCAGTCAGCAAGGGAGTTTTTTTATTCTCCTCCAGCTGGGTTGAAGTTATGGGGCCATCAACCCTCCTTTTATTTGGTTTGAATATCCAGACTGGAGGCGGCCTGGAACCTCAAACTTAAATGTAAGGCCACGAAGGGGGAACAAACGCTCTCAGCTTGTAATCTATTCACAGGTACTTAAGAGAGGCATGCTTTTGCCTTTGTTCAGTCCCTGTATATAAGAGATGCATGCATTGTAAGAATGTCAGATGCGTTGGCCTGTCCCAGTATTTACACAAATAACAATTTAATAGCACAGTTTTATTTCTTTTACACCGCTACGCAACCCAGTGCAAGGTGTTCGAGTGCTTTATGTAACACACACATTATACATTGACAATAAATCATGTACAAGATGAGTTACATGAGACAGGGTTACAAGGTGTAGGAGTCACATGTCCTTTATTGCTCACTGTGCTTTATTACAAGGATTACAATTTATGAACTGCTGGTAACAAAAACAGATCTATGTGTTAAAAGCTTTAACCCTCTTTACTATCTACATCAAATAAAAATCTGTCATCTGCATGTTATGTGATGTGCTTTGCAGTAGACACATTAACCATATAATACTTTGATACAAATCTGGGACTTCACAAAACACAGATCTCGCCAATAAATGCGTTAAACTCCAGAGTTATCTCACCATTATTACTATTCCCTGAGATTTACTGGGCACCTTTACAGCAGATGCCTTAACACAATGAAATATTTTAAAATGTAGACTTTGCAACCAATTAAGCATAACAGATCTACAGCCATGCTTCTCCTTGTAGCCAATTTCTTTGTGGCAGGGTTAACAAAAAAATGTATTAGTTGAGGCTCAGATTTTGCGTCTGGATTGCAACACTTTTTGGCACAACCAGAGGCCAAATCTCATGTATTAAATCTCATAATGTGCTTAAATGTACTCATGATATACCTGATAAACATATGTGTGAGGTCTTAATATGTGATGTCACTTCTTGTGATAACACTTCCATTGAGGTCACTTCCTGTGATGTCACGTGCAATGTCATGTGTCGTGACATTATGCGCTGTGATGGCACACGTTATGATTTCACTTGCATACTGCCTAACCTGGTTAGTCCCCCCACTTCTTTTTAGGTCTCGCCTAGCGTTGCAGCGCGCATGCCCTGCTCGCTCTGGGAGGTTTCTTGTAGTCGGGATTTTCTTGAAGTTCAGTTTAAGCCCCGCCCATCATTTGCATTGGGTCGCCTCAACGTTTATGCTAAACGCTGGCTTCCCATTGAAAATGAGGCTTTTGGGTTACCGCCCTGTCTCTTTTTGGGACGGCCCATCCAGACTCGATCGTGTACTCTGGGAGATTACACTGTGGGCTTTATCTGGTGGGTGAGCACTATTTTCTTTCACTCGTCTTTATTGAAGATGTGATTTACCGCCGACCCGGTGTCTCTTGGCACCGCAGCATGACATAAATAACGGAAACCTGACCACAAAATCTGAAAATGGCTTTTAAATAGGGTTCATGTGATATAACTTGCGTTTTGATGGGAGCTGTTCTGCGAGCAAAGTGAAACTCTGGCTTGCAGGTTTGAGGCCTGGCCGCAATGGCTGCCTCTCCCGCTGTGGAGACATTGAAAGCTGTGCCAGAGTGCCCTGACATGAGGCATGTCGGAAAAAATACCCTCTCCCAGGGCTGTGCTTCGAGATCGCCCAGACAGGGCTTTTTCTATGGCTGGCTCTGCATGTGAACATATAAAGTTGCCAAAGAGTTTGGAAACATCTTGCAGACAGGGAAGGAAATGGGGACCAGCTTTGTTTAACTTTGTAGACAGGAGGCAGTGGAGTACCAGGGATGGAATGGGCACATCCTGTTTTTATTATGTATGCATTTTGTGCAGCACTGTGCATGTGAACAAGCAGCATAGTTAGTTATAGACATATCAAAAGAGATTTCCTCTGTGCTTGCTGGGAGGTTTTCTGATGCAATGATATTGCAAGGTCCTACTACTGTGGGGGCGCTGACGAGGTGGGGGTGGGGTGACTTGTAGAGTGGTGGAGGATAAGGGGTATTAAACGCCCAGTATCGGTAGCGTAAACAGCGACATAATTCCTAGAGGCTGTAGCGAGACCAGCTGGTTGGCAAAGGGATGGATAGGAACAGGACGCCTGTTTTTGGGGCGAAGGAAATACTTCACAGGTTACATCAAAATACCAGGGGGATTATAAAAGAGCCTTCGCATGTTCTTTGGCCTCTTAGCACCCCTGGGAGGCTCATTGTGCAACCAGTTCTGGGCTTTTCCATAACGGCGCTCCATACGGTTTTTTGTTTTTTGGGGCCCGCCTATTTGACGCTTTTCATCCTTCCAACGACTGTGCGAGGGTGATCGAGAAGAACGTCCGTTCCGGTCCCAATATGTTAGTGACGTGTGTTCCTGGTCTTAATATTTCCAGTGTCTGTCCTCATTTATCAGCCTATATTTCCCCCCTCTCTCCCTCCGCCAGTGTATTCTCTGACCTAGTTTCAGTGTGCTCCCTGTCCAAGTATTAGTGTATTCAGTGTCACTGTGACTGTTGTGTATCCCTGGCTGCATGTGTTGCCTGTACACGTATTCTTCTATAACCAGGGCCTCTGGAATTATGCGGCAGCGGACGATCAAATTATGCGGCAGATCTCACTAAAATATGCAACAAAAACTGCGAATCGAGCTTTATAATGCAGCACATTTTGTGATGGTATTACTTCATTATTTTTTCATTTGTTCTCAGATTAACACTGTCTGGGAAAATGTTTTACCTCATCAGTATCAGTTTAACACCTAAATAAAGCAACACATATCACCGCTTTTTGTTGTTGTTGTTTTATTTATGCTTTTATTGCAAAAAAACAAGTCAGCAACATATGAAATAATAAAATATATCGTGGATCAATGCAACATAGACAAATACTAGATTTGTTTAGCATATCCATTAGAGGCTTCTCTGCCCCCATGTTGCTGCATTTTTAGTAACTTTTGATCTAGCAACATTTTTTAGACAACATCTGCAGATCATGCTGAAGATCATAGATTGTGTGCTAAATTCATAATGTATGTAGAAAACTCACTGAGCACATAAATCACATAATTCCAGTGGCCCTGCCTATAACCCATATCATTGCTGGTATGTGGCCAATCTTTAAAAACAGCCAACTTTAAACAGACCAAAAAAACTTGTCACCCATTTGCTTTAAAATGTCACTTTGAGTGGGGGGTGTGGCTAGCCGGGCAGCGAAATGGCCGCCATTTGAGCGAGCTCCGCCGGCTAAGGAAATTATCCTAAATTAATCCTCTCTAGGCGAAAGCTGTAGGACCCAATTCCATGACATTCAGTGGCGGAGACAAAGCGGTACCTGATGCGAAAACGGCAGAACTCTGGCTGCAACGAGTAGTGCCCTGCGTCCATCTGAGGGAACAACCGAGAGTGACTGCGGAGCAGCCTGAGGTCTACGAACTCCTTCCCGGGAGCGCCTGCCCGCTCAAGCCCGGTGCTGCGCGGGCCGGATGTGACACAGTCAACACAAGCGACGCGCTTAAAGCATGATGTAAAATAAGAACTGCTGCCACGTTTTAAAGTAAGAAGCAGTCTACCCCTGCGCCACAATACCTGATATAAGGGAGCTGAGGGCGCATCGGCGCTGATGCGAGATACGCCGCTGCGGGACCGGAGAGGCGCCATCTTAGAGATACAGGAAGGCGCCCATGGATGACGGGTAAGAGACCCTGGACTGCCGCACGCCTGCTGCATGCTACCACAGTGAACCAGCACTGATTAAGCCCACATTGCCTGATAAAGCGTATAAATAGCGCTAGACTGTGGCGCCATAGACTCCTCACCCCCTCCCCCGCTGCATTGAATTTGGCGCAATAGTAAGCGGGATACGGGGGACGAACGAACATTACACCTGACAAGGAGGTACACATAAGAACTGCAAAGCCGCCATTGGGACTAAGTGGCTGGTTGCTACACCCGCTTAGGCGCTGACAGTAACGGAGGGAACTGCGTGAAGTTAAGGTGTGTCCATACTTTAAAGACAAAGCCACTCTGAGAAAATTGGCGTCGCTCTAGTCGCCATACTGAACTCTGACACCCCAAGGACCTGGACCCCCTAGGCCATGCAGTGAAGATAGAGGCAATTGAGAAAGTGAGATATGTCTGCAGCGGGCACCGCATGACCTGCGACTCCCAACTGGCGACAATCTATGCTTGCTGAGGAAGGGTGGACCTCTCCTGTCTAACTGCTGGATAATCAATCCCTGACTTTACTTTGGGGTAGGGGGCTCACACGCCACGGTTGTAATCCATCTCAAGCCGTATAAGAAGCGAACTGCTGATACAACACCATGGGCAAAGTTGAACCTCGCCAACCAAAAATTACTTTTGATAACAAACGTCCAACGAAGCACAATAGCTTAGATCATGAGGCGGCGGGAAGTGATGCGGCGGGTGCAAGCCAAGAGGAGGATATTAAATCGTTAATGCTGGAAATGCGTACAAGCCTCAAAAACATTGATTCCAAGCGAGACGCCCTGACATCTCGACTTGAGGTGGTACAAACCCAGGTATCCACACACGAAAAACGACTGGACTGTCTCGAAAACCGTCAAACTGAAGATCGAGAATTCCAGCAAGCAGCAAAGGAACAGATTTCAAACATGGATAAATTATTGGAAGTAATACGGACGAAAGCAGATGATTTGGAAGCACGCTCGCGATGGAGCAACGTCTGGATCACCGGAATTCCGAAGACTACAGCCATTGCGAAAATGGAAATATATGTGTCGGACCTACTCCACGAACTTTTCGATCCACACCTGTCTCCCGTGTTCACGGTGGAACGTGCACACAGAGCGCTTGGTCAGAAACCCCCAGTGGGGGGCACGCCGAGGCCAATTCTGGCTAAACTACTAAATTATCAAGACAGAGACTTGATATTGCGACTGGCCAGGGAGAAAGGGCGGATCGTACATAAAGGAAACACCATATCCTTTTATCCAGATTTTACTCCCATACTACAAGCGGCACGAAGAGAATTTCTCCCGGTGAAACGTCTTCTACTCCAAGCTGAAATTCCTTACTCATTACTGTATCCTGCTAAACTCAAGGTATCCCATGACGGTACTGTACATTTCTTTACAGACGCTAAATCTGCCCTCAAGTTCGCCAAACACATCTGTGGCCCAAAGGCGAGAGCGACAGGCGCTGTAGGAGGCAGCAGAAATGACAACCTGAGCGACAATGATTGACACAGGCCTACTAGGTTGCTTAAACATCCCTTGTGAGTTGCATAATCTCTATGTGTAGATTCTAAGTACTGCCCTTACGCTACTGATTGTGTACCTCTAGAGAGGCAGCCTCTACTGGCTGCTGAACCGCTCCTCCATTATGCCATTTTCTAGTAACCGAGTATTATTGATGATCTGCTGTTACATTGTTGGGGTCTTGCGGTGGCGCATACATACTCCCTTAGCCACCCTGTGAAAACGGGGGTGCATGCTTGTGCTACCGCGCCTCTGAGGGGTTAATCCCAATGTTTGTTTTTCCTACTGAGTTCCACGCGTTGCGTGACTATGGGGGGGATTTGACACAACCTAATTGGGGGGTTGGAGTGGGTGGACGGTGGCGGGGTATTGTTGGGTGTTTGGTAAAATATCGGTCATATGTACATAGGTTCCCTACCACAAACCTAGCAACATTGGCAACTTGTCGTCTGATGGGCGAGCACATTCCAGCAGCACAATGTAGATGGGATTGACCAAAGAAGTACTTAAGATCCTGACATGGAATATCCGGGGCTTAAATGATGGCAGAAAGGTGAGGTTAATGCATGCCTATTTACAAAGACATGGTGTAGACGTCTGTTTCTTACAAGAAACACATCTTAATTCACAACCTTCAACAAAACTGAAACATGGCAGATGGGGGAATACTTACTCTGCTATATATTCAAATTATGCCAGAGGGGTGGCACTGCTGGTGCGCAGGGGGCTGGACTGGAAAGAACACCGGACCTATATTGATCCGGAAGGAAGATATCTTGTGCTGAATGGAGTATTCAGTGGTCGGAAGGTAGTACTGGCGGCAGTGTATGGTCCAAATACTTACGGGCCAGATTTTTTTAGGGATGTTTGGGCAAAAATTAGCCTGATGGCTTGTTCCACCATTATCTGGGGGGGACACTTTAACGTGGTGTTGAATGATGCCCTAGATCGTAAGGGTGTATCTAGACCATTGCACCCACATGCATGCCAGGCTCTTCGAGATATTATGCTGGAAGGGGACTTGATAGATATCTTGAGAGTAAGGCATCCTGACGCCCAAGAGGGCACCTGTATATCCAAAACAAACACTTTAATAAGAGGGTCCAAGGGCGAATTTAACGACTCACCTTAGGTACATGCCCCAAAACAGTCTCTCGATACACAAAAGAGTACCTAAAGGTCGAAAAAACCACTCAACTGTAGATACAGCCCCAACACCATACAGACAACATAGTGGGAACTAACGGTGTGAACTAAATGTGATAATATTTGAGTTAAAACTCAAGGGCATAGGGAAAAATTCCCATCAGAAACCACACTGTACCGCCCTCTTTGCATCATTTGGGTACTCCTTGCCCAGGAGACATAACAAAACACAACAAACGGCTAGTTGTTATCTTAGCCGTATTCAAATGTGCATGAAGTATACTTATAAAGGGAGGTAATGTAAAAGTTTACAGTATTGGTGTGGCTAATGAAAAAAGCAGTGTGAAGGTAAGTGAAAAAAGTGAAAGGTGCAATACTTAAAATAGGATAGGCTAGGTGGATATAAATAATTTATTGGTATCCCCCAGACTTCCAACTCTAAAAACTCAGTGCAAACACAGATTTAACAAAATATCTGTGATCAGTAGTGGTCAACATGTTTCAGCATATCAACGAACATTTTTCATGCCTTCTTCAGGACCCGTTGTAACATAACTACTGCTTTTTGTGTGAAAGATAAAAAGTCACATCACCTGAGATAGCCAGGTTGTTAATACAACCACATACTGTTGATGCAAAGAGGGCGGTACAGTGTGGTTTCTGATGGGAATTTTTCCCTATGCCCTTGAGTTTTAACTCAAATATTATCACACTTAGTTCACACCGTTAGTTCCCACTATGTTGTCTGTATGGTGTTGGGGCTGTATCTACAGTTGAGTGGTTTTTTCGACCTGTATATCCAGCCAACATGCAGCATGGTCCAGAATAGATTTCTGGCTGATCTCCCCTGATGTAGCCACATGAACGGTGAGGGTCTGTGGCCTGGCACACTCGCTTTCTGATCATGCCCCATGTCTGTTGGAGTTGGCAATCCCGGACGCGCCCACATGCGCCTTTAGTTGGAGACTTCCCACACATGCTTTACTAGATGAGGCCTTTAAAGAGGAGATAAGGAACGAAATCGCAGACTATTTTACTTTAAACTCAGGTTCAGTGTCCACTGAGTCAGTGCTATGGGACGCGTTCAAAGCAGTAATCCAGGGAAAATGTATAGCGAAACAAGCGGGAGTCCTAAAGGCCAGTAGGGGCACTATTGCTAACCTGGAGAGGAAAATAAAAGAACTTGAAAACCTTTTCTGTATTGATCCAGATCCCCGGATAGCAGCGGAATTAAAAGGAAAATTATTGGAGTATGCGGAAGTAGCCCAGCGTGAGCTGAAATTCCTAGGTAAACACGCTGAGGCCAGTAGATATGGGGAGGGTGATAGGCCTAGCCGCACCCTAGCCAGACTTATTAGCAATACCAGAGCGACTACGTACATTCACACGATACATAATCCGATGGGTCGGGATGTGGTGGGACAAACTGAGATTCTACAGGAGTTTAGAGATTTTTATTCCAAATTATACACCACCACACACACTACTCTACCAGAGCATCTTCAGGAATTCCTAGACTCAATTGGGCTGGCCTGGTTTAATGACGCACACCGCAAATACATGGACCACCCAGTAACAATAGAGGATATTGCTAAAGTAATAAAAGGTCTTCCATTGAATAAGGCACCAGGCCCAGATGGCCTTACCACGGCGTTTTACAAGGCATATGTAGAGGAACTGGCCCCTAGATTACATGCTGTATATGCAGAATCGCTAGAACTTGGGGTACTCCCAGACTCAATGAGGGAAGCCCTAATTATAACGCTACTGAAGCCGGATAAGGATGAAAAAGAATTAGACTCTTATAGGCCCCTCTCCCTTATAAATGTAGACGTCAAAATGTACGCTAACATTATAGCGGACCGATTGCAGCCTCTCCTTCCGATGGTGGCCCTACCGGACAAATCGGGCTTTATACCAGGCCGCTCTACATCCCATAATCTTAGAACCATATTATCGGTGCTGTATTATCTCCACCCTACTGTGCAGGATGCGGGCGTCTTCCTAGACGCCACGAAGGTGTTCGATTGTCTCGAGTGGCCATACCTATTTCGCATATTAGGGCGCATGGGTTTTAGTCCAATGTTTATTAATCAAATATGTCTGCTCTATACAAACCCGACGGCACGAGTTCGGGTAAACGGCATGATTTCTGACCCCTTTGTTATCTCACGTGGAACGAGACAAGGTTGTCCCCTGTCTCCTTTACTCTTTGCTATCGCCATGGAGCCGCTGGCGGCCAGAGCAAGGCAACATCACACGGCTCGTGGGATAGGCTTTAGTACACGTAGTTTATTAATCTCCCTATATGCGGACGATGTAACATTATATGTCTCAAATCCCGCTGAGAATCTAAACCCCCTGCTGCGTGAATTTGTGAAATTTGGTGGTTTGTCGGGAGTATCTATAAATTGGGCAAAATCAGTAATATTTCCTTTGACAGATCACACACCCGAGGTGCACTCTGAATTCCCGCTCCGCTGGGAGGCAGAAGAAGTAAAATACCTGGGGATATGGATTAGTCGTAACATCCAGGATATTTGGACATTAAACTTTGGGCGGGCCATCAATTGGTTGGAAAGCAAAGTGGCAATCTGGGCGAAATTACCCCTCTCTCTCGCGGGAAGAGTCGCCCTTTCGAAAATGGTGACCCTACCCATATTTCTTTATTTGTTTATAAACATTCAAATCCCGCTCACAAAACATTTCTTTCATTGCCTGCGATCACAATTCTTATCCTTGGTGTGGGCGGGTGGTCAAGCTAGGATTTCCTAGGCTCTATTAACCCTACCGTTAAGACAGGGCGGACTGGGAGCCCCGGACATGCACCTCTATGCCCTATGTGAGCAAGCTCAATTCCTGCACTTTTGGACCTACCCTACGCCCTATCAACCACACGTGGCAGTGGAAATTGACTCGGTAGCTCCTATGCCTTTGGGAGTGGCTCTATACCAAAAAGCCTCGAGACCTACTACTGATGTTGACTCAGCTAACACCCTAAGATGGGCATGGCATGAATTACAACGCCGAGCTCGCCTTCCACTGCTATATGCACCTGCTATTCCGTTAAGGCATAACCCAATGCTGCCCTGTTTGGAGGAATGTGGAGGTGAGATGTCATTGGGAGGCACACAACTGCGAACATTTGGTGACATATACCCTGACGGGACATTCAAGGACCCATGATCGGGGATGAGAGGGAAATTGTTCCATTCAAGGAAATGTTCGTCTATCACAAATTGAGGGCGGCGTGTAGATCATTCTGGAAGGGATTCCCTGATGAGCCCCCAACATTGCTTGCTCTCCAAAACATACTAGCTCGGGCGACCCCGAAAAATTGGTAACTCGACTGTACACTAACATGCAAGACCAGGCCCCGATCATAAAGCCCACCTCCATGCACCTTTGGAATACGGAACTGACCCCTCCCTTAACTGATGCACAATGGTCCTTTTTAGGTCTCGCGCCTGCGATTGCAGGGGCGAAGCCCTTGCAGTCGCAAAGCGAGACTATTGCGATCGTTTCAGCTTTCAGGAATTAGCAAAACTTGGAGACAAGAGACTGGCACGCGCACGCAGCCTGCCGGAATCGGATCAGGTTGCGCACGTGAACACGTGCTCCGATTCTGGCAGGCTCTTCACAACACATGCACAACACACATACAGACCTCCCCCCCCGCCGCGCATACACACACACACACACACACACACACATACAGAACCCCCCCGCCGAGCATACACACACATAGAGACCCCCCGCCGCCGCCGCGCATACACACACATTCACGCAGAACCCCCGGCGTACACACACACATCCCCTACCTCATCTCGGCGTGTCTTCGCGCTCCCTTGCCCCCGCTCCTCTGGTGCGTGCGCACCACTGATTTCGAGTGCGCACCACAGGTTTCTATTCTGTGCTTGTTCTTGTTTCATTTTGATATCTGACTATTTACGAGTCACAAATTAGGACCAGATTTTTCCCAAGTTAACAAGAAAATGTTTACGGGACCAGAGTTAAAACTTTTGAAAATGTTTGGTGCTGGAGTCAAACAGGGAATGATCATAAAAGTTGCATCTGTTTCTCTTACGGCTACTGGGTTTCTTTTACCAGCATTCTTTCCCCATTTACTGCGAATGCTCTAGAGCTCTGCCTGCAACCGTCAGCCAAGCAACACACAGCTGAGGTGGCAGGAACCCATGAGCACCAGAGTGGAAGAAGAGCCGTGCTGGAAGATAAGAACAGAGATGCATACCCATAACACACTCCCTCCCACCAAGACCACATCTAGTGCACAGGCACGCCCTAGCAAAACAGCACGCTTATCTGCGGACCATTTAAATAAACACACCCAGTTACGCTTTACACATGTGGTTCCTCTAATGTATGCTTGCTTTTTGGAACTGAATATTACAAGGAGGCATCGGATCTGAAAGTAGTTTCTATTTCAGATCTACAAAGATAAACAGGCATTAGCAAGGATAATCGGTTTGGCCATGGCTGCCTGCCTTTTGGCTTTTTCGATGCTTGATTGTTTTATTTTGCCATAATTTTATAAAGCGTTTTTGTGTAAGCACTGGCCAACATTAGTACAAGCATTTTCAATGCAATAGGTCTCGCATTTACTAGAGTTTGAGCTATTGGCATTGTAAATGACAATGCCTTTTATTTACTTGTTGATTTTTAAAACATAAATAAAATGCATTGTTATTTAAAATGCCAATAGCTTAAACTCTCACAAATGCGAGACTTATTGCATTGCAAATGCTTGTGTTGTAAACAGCTTTTGGAACTCTCACCTAATTACAAACTGCGCCTCATACATTTCAAATTCCTACATAGATATTACCGCACCCCCCTTAGTCTCCATCGCATGCGTCTAAGAGAAAATGCTAAATGCTGGAGATGTGGCTTTGATGATGCTACCTTACTACATGTGGCCTGGAATTGCCCCCAGCTCATTGATTATTGGCACAACATTTTTGATGCAGTTAACCAAATAGTTGGGAGACATGACAATCCAACTCCACACCTGGGTCTCCTAGGACTGGTAGATAATACTGAATCATCAAGACGCAAACTACATGCCCTCCTATTACTATATGCCAGGCGACAGATTGCTATCTGATGGGGCCGTCAGAAATTGCCTACGTTTGGGACTTGGCTCTCTGACGTTACCTATGGACACACACAACTCGTTACTTATTGGGAGTTGATGCCTTCTGCGTCTAGACCCCGTGACATCTGGGAACCGTTTGTGCAGTGGGCGCATGGGAGGGCTGGCTCCCCAACTTCTGACCACTCAGAATCTAGAACTGGAACACCGGGAGAGACCTAGAGGCACACAGAATGCACTCCTTAAATAGAGAAATGGTGTGAATACACTGTATGTTCATTAATATGTCATGTACATTGTAAACTCGAAATGGGCATATAACCTTGCATCTCGAAATGCCAAGTACTTCTATACTCCCTGTATGAAACACTCGCGATAGGACGACTTGCCAATGATTATTTTTTATTGCACTGTAATCTTCATGTGGATAATATGTAATCAGCCGTCTTGGATTGGGAACAGTTAAGAGACCTCGATATATGTACCTTTTATAGATACACTGACCGATATCTGTTTGGTTTGCACGTTTTCGATGACTAGTACATTTCATGTATGTAACACTACCATATGCTAATTGATGCTGTAACAACAGTTGTTATGCTTATAACATGTCATATGCATTGTGTTAACTTTGAAAATGCTAATATACAAAGTTAAAAAAAAAAGTCACTTTGAGTCATTTCTTAGTTCAGGTGCATGGAATTTACAACAATCAGAACACATCGAAATATTGTTTTCCACCATGTGTAATAGATAATATTTTCTATATATCAGTTGCGTTTCTATAGCACTCACGAAATCAGGATGCCACTTAAAAGCGCTAATAAAAACATCATGACAAATCCCACGTACCTTGTCACACTTTTTTTTTATTTTTCACACACAGCTTTCATTAACTTACTTCATCATCCCTGATGACTCAAGCAGTTCAACATATAAATGATAGTACATAAGTACAGAGCTCCCTAAGTCATTCTCAGCATTGCATAAACTGTGTTTTTTTGCATGCAGCTATCGGTAAGGTAATAAGTGTGAAAGTGGTCCTGGTGCAAGTAAGGAAAATAGTCCCCCTCTGTACTGATGGCCTATTAAAATAGGGTATAAATAGGGGGGGTTTACCCAAACATATTCACTGGGACCTGGGTTCAATAAGTACTGAGAGGACGGAGTCCCAGTGTGTGTGTAAATTATTGTTATACAATCAAAACAAATAATTAGCAACACATTAACTGAGTCCACATTGTTTTAATCACAACGAGACTGGGTATATTAAATATACACAAGAATAAATCAATAGGTACAATTGGTTGTACAGTGCCCCAGAGAGGATAGGGAAAGGTGGTGGTAAGTGATCAGGTGAGGATGAGGTAGTGAGGAAAATTGAGTGACAATAAAATCAATGAATCAAGAGGACTGTATTTGTAAATCGTATACAGTACAATAGACAAATAGTTCATGACAATTGGTTGGTATTAAAATAGAGGCATGACTGGTGTTCCAATGGCCTCTAAGACATTAGAGTCCTGGTGCTACTGCACCTGCTGAACTAAGTATAGCTCCGCCCCTGACAGCTAAGTACACATTTTTATTACTGTTTGATATGTAACCACTGGACTGTTTCTATATGCATGTATTCTTTCTTCGAAGTAGTAGTAAGTCCGTAAGGAAAGTTGCTCTCTGAAATAAATAGCCTCCAGGTGCTGGTCACCCGGGCTGAGATGTGAACAGCAGTGGAGGTTTCTCCTGTTGCTTTAAGACATTTACCCACCGGGTTCAGACGACAGCCAATGACCTTCTTTCTGGCCTCCATCACAAGATCACATTTTGTGACACCAGTGAGCTAACTGCAGCATTGAATACTTTTTGCAGTCTGATCACGAGATCACTAGACAGCCTTCCCTATAACGTATTTATTTTTTGCAGTTTTGTATTGCACGAGCATGACCCCTAGCCATTGGAGCGCTTTACATTGGCACCCGATTACATTACAAAGGGTCAGATTACAATTGCAAAAATAATAACTTGAGTTAACCATACCGTTCTCTTCACCCGCCCTCCTCCAGCTGGAATTTCTGTTTACCCCCGCCCCGCTCTTTTAATACATATTGTACAGCAGCCTGGGCTACAATGCAACATGACTTGAAGGTAAACAAGCATTGGCATAGCCAATAGGTCTCGCCTTTGGGCCATTATAAGTGTTTAGCCATGCAACAGTTGATGTTGCACCAAGAATATTGTGCTGCATAATGAAATACTTACAAGGTCCCAAAGGCGAGACCTATTGGCTGTGCCAATGCTTGTTCTTTACTGTGGCTACGTATGGTAGAAGTCAGCAACTGCTGACACCAGTGCTTGATAGAGACAGCTGTGCCCTAGTAAAATGGCACTGTAGTCAGCCTGGTCTTTGTCTATTTTCTTATATTTTCGTAAGTTAGCCTGGGACGCATGCAACACCCAACATGTTATACCGTTTACACAGGAAACAACAAAATGTACCCAGCTACATTCCTAATCATGTCACTGTTTCTAGGTTGCACAGGTTACTCTGAAATTGGCAACAAAGGCAAAGCTGGACTTGCGATAAACTGTAACTCACAATGGCACACAAAACGGAAAATGCGGCAATAACATTTCACATATAAGCACATTTCAAACACTGAAATGTCACACAAGCGAGCTGGAAACTAGGCGGCTATGGAAGAAAGAGTTTAGACAGGTGGAGGAAGGAGCGGGGAGGAAGATAGGGAAGAGGAGGAAGGGAGAGGGTAGATAGATGGAGGAGACAAGAGATAAGCGGAGACTGGAAATGGGGGAGGAGGCAAACGAGAGGAAAAGAAATGCAGAAAACGTGACAATGGGAGAGTTGAGACACGCTGATGCGGTGTAAAGGGAAAACATTTGCAAGGAGAGGTGGAATTTTTAACGGGCATCAGAAGCAAAAAAAAAAAGGCGCTGCGAGGCAAAGATAGAAAGGGACGCGGGACAGATAGAGAAAAGAAGAAACTGGTAAAACAAGACGGAGGGCATTGCTGTGGGGAGGGGGGAAGAGAAATTCGACACGGCGGGCAGGGGAGGGGGCTGAGCGGGGAGAGCGGCATGAGCGTATGAAGCAGCAGGGGCCTGAGACGCGCCGCCTTTAATGTGGTAATGCGAGGCAGGCAGGCAGGCGGCTGGTGGCATTGTGCACGCGCTTTTTAGGGCTTGCGCTTGCGCAATGACCTAAAAAGCACATGCACTGCAACAAATCGCCAGTGGAATCGCCAGTTAGGTAAACTCTCGATAAGCCCCTATATATCTTGCTCCCGCTCAATGCGCATGCGCATTGAGATAGGTCGCTCGACCTAAAAAAGCGCTGTGGTGCAATCAATACTGGCTGCTTCATAGCACTTTTTGAAATTTGCTTTTTTTGCTTTAAGCCATGTTGCGCAGCAGCTCGTACTGCTGGGCCGCAGGTAAAAACAATATTAACTAAGTCAATAGATCTCGCAAAGGGGAAACCTATTAGCTTTGCCCGTGCTTGTTGTGATTTGGCATAAATCTGTTCTGTAGTTTTTTTTAGGAATGAATGTTCAAAATGTAAGTATATATATATAGAGACGCGGAGGGTCCTGGATCTAATAGATCGACGGTATGATCTGATAAGCTGTCACCATATTAACATAGACATGGCTACAGCCATTTTAGGATATGGGGACTCAGTCCCCTGTCCTGTAAAAAATCTTAAAAAAATATATAAAAGGGGTGGGGGGGGGGGGGGGGTGCGGGGTCAGGGTAAAGATAGGTTGCTACTCTAGCCCTAGTGGCCTGGGACCAAAAACATTATTTTATTTTTAAAGTGGACCACGGATTTGTGGAGGATATGCATTCCTGGGTGGTTGCCGCATTTATTTTTTTGGGGAAGAGGGAGTGCAGTTCTCCTCTGAGCAAATTTTAGGCCCCAGGAATGTCATTACATGGACCGGTTTACCTTATATGGGCCATTACGAGGCCCCAGTGACCCCATCCCCCTGGGCTGCAACAATTAAGTGGAGCGGGTACACCAGTCCCACCTGGGGCACCCACAGCAAAAGCAGCCTTCAGGAGAAGTCCTAGGACTGCCTCAGCTTCTGTGAACTACCGTGCTGGCCCCCACCCAGGTTGTGGTGGGAGCCAGCTTTTTTTGTTTGCTCCTGCCTGGCAGGAGCAAGCCGGTGTCCCCTACTCACAAGAGGATGGGTAGGAAGTTGAAGCTCTCGTGTGTCCACGCTCTTGCAGGCCAGGATTTGCAGTGTCTGGGGGTGAAGATAATGTCCCCGGGATTATGATCCCATTGGGACGCCTGGATTGGAGTTCCCGGGGCAACTAGAGTACTCGGGGAGGCGGATCCCACAACCCCCCCAATTGAAAAAAGAGTAATATGCTCCTGGGCGATTGTGTCCCTGGGGCCTTGAAAGGGATCGCGGAGGGAAGCTGCACGCACCATTCCCATTAAAGAAGCGATCCCCGAAGAAGGGGTTCCTGGAGCCTTCAAAAGGCTCGGGGAGAGGAGCCTCCTGAAATGAAATAAATAAATATAAAGCAGTGAATGTGAAATGAGCAGAACAGCCCCTAATTTCACATTCATCACTCCAGCTGAGTAGTGCCCCATTATGCCCTGCAAGTACTTTAAAAATATATATATTTTGATGTTGTTGGTGCCCCCGCCCCTTGTGTGGGCAACACCAGCATGATCGCGATACTTCGGACACAGACGGCTGCGAATCTCGGCATTTCCTTACTTCCAGACACGATAATTGGCACACTACGACCTAGAAAAACGGGCTGACACAGGCTTGGAGGAAACTAACAGAAAAATGGATCTACTTGAGTCCCTAACACATATAATAATGGACATATGACAACATATTCTTCCTTCTCGCTGAGAAGTTATGGGAAACTTAGACGCTTGATTTACCCTAACAAGGTTTTATAGACACAGCCTTCAGTCCTCTATTATATTTACCTATAAGGACGTCCCTGTTATCGTTTGAACTGGGACATCTCATGATCCCGTACTAAGATTTATTTTCTGATTCCTCTACCAGGAACCCACAATATATTTAGACTCCCCACTTTTCTCTATGGATATTGTTTTTCTTTCTTCGGCCCTGATGAAGGTGATATAAATATCGAGTCACCGAAACGCACGTAGGCCACCTCTGCACATCTGAGAGACACATCCCAAGAGAAACAACTAAAAGAAAGCCTCAGACAACTAAGAGGATGAAATAATGTCCCTTATATGAATATGGCTATTCAGTTCAGACCAGATCAGATGTGCCTTTCTTTTGGTTTTTCTTTTCCTTTGAAAAAGTGTTACGTGTGAGTTAGTGTGCGTGAGTAGTGTGATTGATAAGGCAGTGTACATGAGAGTATGATTTGTGATTACAATTTTCCTATGTTCTGTTGTGTTTGTGGGGATCTCTAACTTTTGATATTTATAGAAAAATATTGTGATATTTGAAAATAATCATGTATACTGATAAATGAAAAATGAACTGTTCTTTCTTTTTTATGTATCAAAAAAAGAGTAAAAAAAAGTTTTTTACACTAAAAAGACGAAGAAATATTTTTGTACAAAATAAATTCAAATCATTTGAAAGATATAATTTATGTCCTTATTTGTATTTGTGCTGTACACATAATGGACTAGAACAGAGCTATTGCCTGATGTAAAACTATTGGGTTTGACAAGAGGTTATATTTCTTATAGTTTGCCTTGTTTTTTCCCCCTCCTCTTGAACCCTAAAGTAATTAGGGGGTGCCTTAGCTTTACGGCACCACCAGCATCAAAATGGCATTTTTTTTAAATGTGAAGGGCAGGGCTGCAGGGAACCCAGCAGCCCTTCTCGCATCGTTAACCCTTTCCCTGTGCCCTGAATTCCGCCGTGGCGTGGGGGGCAAGGGGTGAACGCGGCGCTGCGGTGCTCATGACAGAACCACGCCGTGGTTATAGTGAGGTGAAAATGTCAGTTAAAACATACCATTTGAAATGAACAAAACCACTGAAATTCACCAGTTATAGTTATCTCAAGGGACTTAAATTGTGTCTTAAAGTAACTATAAGACATTCTATCGCCATGTACTGCTAATTACCTCACATATTGCATCCCTCATGGCATGTTCTATGACATCATTGATACCATCACTGCAACATCTGAAATTACATAATTGGTTACAACACCGTGCATGGTGGAGGGGAGCGAGATATAGTTACTTTAGTGCACACATTATAGTTACTTTCGATAAGTATTACTAGTACATTTCAGGTGTTTTGTTTGTTTAAAATGTTATGTTTTAAACAACATTTTCACCTAGCTATAACATCCTTTAATCCTTTGGTTTTTTTTTCAGTCTTTAGATACACATTGACGAAGGCTTAGCGCCAAGACGCGTCTGGGTGTCCAGAGTCCAAGTATCAAATAAAATCTACCGAAGGACTCTACCGAGAGTGCTGTCGTTCTTTACTGGGTAGGCATACCCCAGGAACTTTGCAGTGGCTTATTACGATCGGGAACACCCCCGTCAGACGAGCACCCGTTCGAGAGTGCAATCAGCTGGTGTCACAGGAGCGTTTATATACATATATCTATCCACTTTGGGCAAGATATGCATTTCGCCCTTGCCCCTGTTTAATGGACACCGGATACAGGGAGGCTGAGACGGTCGGGGACTGGAGAGGACGGCGTGTTCCACAGCATGCAGGTGTGAAGTTTTTCCCATTAATCCAGCGCTTTGGCATCCGCCCTCGCAACATTCACCAGTTACAAGCAACAGAACTGCATGCTGGGACTGGTAGTCGCGACATACAAAGCGACATACCAGAGACATTGGCGATAGGTATTTGCACCTCAAGGGACGGACCAGCGCTGGACCAATCAGGTGGGGCATGATATTGTATCAATGAACATTGCCGCCACCTGAAGCATTCACACCCGTGGCGCTGACGAAGGCTAATCCTAAGCCGAAATGCATTCGCCTTACAGCGGGTGTTGCAAGACTCACTTACCTCATGTATTGGAATAAAGGCTGTTTTCACCCGTTCCCCTGCTGTGGCCTCTTCACTCTCGTCGTTGGAGGAGGTGATGGATGATATATATATATATATATATATAAAATATATATATATATATATATATATATATATATATATATATATATATATATATATAAAACATCCTGTACTTGTTCAAAAGAGCAGTCTCATCTTCAAAGGCTGAAGAGCCACATAACCGTTTTTGGCCAGTTATAGTTATGCATGTAGTGTCTGGAAGCTGTAGGAGGCAAGCAGTATTCCTCATACACATTTTCAGTCCTTTGTGGTAGTTTTTCCCCCGCATATTCACCATACTCCTCTTCTTGGTACCAAGTACTGGGCTGTCTTTGCTTACATTGTACGATAACAGTGCGTCGCTGCTTCCCATTGTTGAAGGTCGTTGGTACATTGATTCGGCTCTTCGAATGACATATTTGCCACCGCACTGGCAGAAACAGGAGAAAGAATGCAATTCAAGACCAGCTTTTTTCCATTACAGGTTTTGGATTACCAGTTAAGCTATTTTTATCACTTTTTGATGATTTTTATTCCTATAATAGCTGGAATGTTTACAGTGCTGGAAAAAGGATAATACTACTCCAGTAACCCATAAATTTAGTGATGAGGAGCAGAGTGAAGACAGTGGGCTTATACATTATGGAACGGATTTCTACATTTTTGGCACAGCAAGCCAATATGCTGCTCCAAATGGAGAGGGCAGGAATGCGCCACATCTATCAAGATATGGCGCATTCCTGTCCTCTCCTTGTGCTGACCACAATGTGCTGTCTTGAACAAACGCAGACACCCTTGTTTTAGGCGAAGGTGCCTGCCTTGTAGGCTGGATTGCTTTTGTGCAGGGGAACACCCATGCTCCTCCCATGTAACGACTCCTCCACGTAGTGTAATGCAAAGCAGCCACTTGTGCCGCCTTGTGCTACATCAGATTTACTGAGCCGCACAGGCCCACACTTTTTCGGTGAGAAGCACGCTACTCCAGAAAGAAAAAAGGATTAGTGGTGAGCTGGACTAGGGAAATATGAAATTAATTTGAGCGGTGGATATGTTAGCCTGTTATTTAGATTGAGAAATAGAGTGAAGGGATAGAAGAGGAAAGGTTTTGAATTTTATGGTGCTTGCTACCCCTGATGAGATGTTGAGTCGCCTTTTAGCAGGTAGAAAGCTACTCCCGAACCCACACAGGATTAGTGGGGAATCTGTTATTTGAACTGAAAAGTAATAGCAAAGGGATAGAAGAGGGAAGGGTCTAGAATGTTTTTTGTTGGGGGGTGTTCATAGCAGCAGGAAGGGGTTTGGGATCAGTAAAGGAGAGGTGGAGAGAAGGGTTTAGAGAGGCTGGTTTGGGAGATCTGAATAGTAAAAGTGGTATAAGATGATGCAAGGAGGGTTACCGGTTTGGGTATCATAATAGTGATATGGGTTTTGGGATGAATGAGAGAGTCGAGGTAGAGGATATATTGAGAGTGGTATAGGGTGAAAAATAGGGTAGTGCATTGGTAAGAGTAGTAGAATGAGGTTTGGAATGAGAGAAAGAGTTGAGGTAGAGAATATATTGAGAGAGGTATAGGGTGAGAAATAGGGTAGTGCATTGAAGAGAGTAGTGGAGTGAGACTTGAGATAAGTCAGAGTGGAGGTAGAGGCTATATTGAGAGAGATATAGGGTAGTAGATTGGATATGCTGAATTATAAGCAAAGTAATAAATATAAGGATACATAATTACATGGAAGGTATATATGTATAAGCAAAGTAAAATATGTAGATTAGAGTTTCATTTAATACATTCAGACTTTCAAGTGTTGGTGTAAGTTAAATTAATATTTTTTTTGTAATTCAGTAGTGAAGCAATTGTAGATAAATAGTTATGATAAAAGATTTCCTTATTCATGCAGACACTTATATACATGTTAAACATTACATAATGGAACTATAAGTAATTTGTACATTTGTTAAGCAGAACTAACTAATTTCTATATCTTTAAAAACATTATTATTATACACGTTTATACAAAGTAACACACATATGTAGGTACACATCATTGTCCAAATAAATGGTTATATGCAGAGGAATATGCTGTATATTTATGTTTGAGTATGGTGGTTATGTTGGGAACAGACAATTCTTGAGTAGTTTTATTAAGACAAGGTGGTTATACGTGGATTTTATGTTTGGGGATAAAGAGTTCCATAGTTTGGCTGCTTGAACAAAGAAGGATGTACCACCCATGTTTTTTTTTCTTGTGTGGCGGGATTTTGAGTTAAGATGCCACTCTAGAGCAGAGGTTTCTTTGTTGAATGTATTTGGTGATTTTATTCCTGATGTAGAGCAGTCCCGTTCCATGTATCGCTCTGTGGGTGATACAAAGCAACTTGAATGTGGATCTTCTGGCAAACGGTAACCAATGTAGAATTTTCAAGGCAGGGGAGATGTGAGCTTGTGGGTTTATTTGTAAGAGTAGTCTGTCTGTCAGCAGAGTTCTGAATCTGTTTTAGTCTTTCCATAGTTGTTAAAGGTGATCTGTGGTAGAGGCTACTGGCGTAATCGAGTTTGGACAGACGAGACATGGTAGCCTGGACCTTGTGTAGAAATCCCAGGAGGGGAAAAAACGTTGGAGAGTTTTTATATTAACCAAGCTTGGTCATGCTAGTTTGTCCACTTGGTCATTTACTGATAGGTTGAGTCCGTGGCCTTTCCGAGGTTTCTTACTTCCTTTAATACTTTAGTCGGTGTTCCCAAATCATCAGGCCATGTGGCGAGTGGGTCATAATTGTTCCAATTGCCACACGTGAGTATTTCCATTATGTGGAGTTTCCAATGTCTTTGGGGCATTCCAGTTGAAGGAGTATTTGTGTGTCATCTGCATAGTAATAGCATGTGAGGTGAAATTTATCCTCAACCAAACTAACTTGTAACCCTCAGCAAGAACCAGACTCCCCTGACCACTTTTCCACTAATTGGGAAATTCAGAGCACAGAAAAAAATCAATGTCTTACGACAACACTGTGAACCAATCACATTGACTGCACTACAACAATTTTCTTTCTAAGATGATCTACCGTAGGGTGAGATATTCTCCTAGAACTGGCTTCACCAACAAGAAGTTTGTGAGCTAATGCTGTCTCTCCAACTACCTGTAAGTAACTCTCCTGTGAGCAACCAAGCCTACTAAATGGCTTAGTTGAATTAATATATGTATACCACAATTTTTAAGTGCGTATTTAACACAAAAATTTGTCTTTTCAGAATTTAGAGGTTAGGTTTAGAAAGAATGGTTGAATTTCCAAAATATATGTTATCTAAGATTTGAGTGATAAATCATGTGGCTTTGAGGAGACTTATTAATATTATTAACTAGGTTCCAGAGGCATTGTAGTTATGGCTTTTATGTATTACCCATGTAAAAGCATTCCAAATTGACAAGGCCTTTTTTGCGTCACTGCTTGCAACCCTAATGATAGTAGCCCAGGATGAGTTTGGTTGAACAGAAGTAGCTCTTATTAGAGAAAAGGTTGGTGACCCCTGCCCCAGAACATATGTCATTGCTCCCTTGAGCACTAAAAGTATAGCCCAACCTTATTACTATCTCTTCCAGTATAGACACCCTCCAGATGAAAGAATGATTGCTGTCCACTGATTTAATTTACAGATGTCCTAATACAATGATGTTGGATGGGAATATCTTTGCATTGTAGATGGAAGTGCATCTCATCCCTGAATTGCCCAACTGCAAGGGAATCAGATATCCTGACTTTCGTTAAGTCCTGTACCCATGAAATTCTGCATATGTGCCGTGCTTAGTTCAAAATTGACTATGAGAATCAGAACCTGGCTCTGAAGTCAGTGGCTAACGCCAAACGTGTACCACTTAACTGAAACAAGACTACCATCCGTCTCCCTGGGATGTGTACAGTGAGTAGGGATGGCAGCATACTGTTTTTCAAACTATAGTGGTTGGTCAGGCCTTTTTAGGTCTCTCCTGTCTCTTGCATGACTCTGTGTTAGCGTGCAGTGGGCTTAGAGTCCTCCCATTGCTTACCATTTGTGGGCTTCATTGTCACTCTCATTTGCTTGCTTCTCTGTGGTCAGTACTTGCTGACTTTACTTCCTATTCTTCTCTTTGACCCTCCTCTGAAGCATGGCTAAAGTACTTGTGTCCTTCTGCTTCTAGCTTTGTTGGAGCACATTTTTTCATTTTGTGGAAGCCCTCAGTGCAAGTGCATATTTTTGTCTGCTTGATCCCAGCACCTCCCGCGCATTATCCTCTCTCCATGTTGCAAAACAATAAAAATGTGCTGTGACTAGGTATGCAGTGGTTGCATCATAGCACTTTTTTGCCTTTTTGTCCATGTTGCCCCCCACATGCCCTCCCTTATGTGAGTTTCACTTGTTCATGTTCCAGGAGACATCAGTTCATGTTTTCTGTTCTTATGACCAAGAACTGCTCTGGATGTTGATTTCCCAACATTATTTGAATACAGCTTGTTTTCCCAAGTGGCAGATTAGCCTGCAAACAAAGTATTTGACTTTGCGTGAAAAACACTGTGGACAGTGAGTTGTTTAGATGCTGGAGTTTTCAAAGCATTTGATCCCAATTGTTAAGATGAGCTTAAAGCAGAGAAAGACTCCAAAATTCTCCGTTGTCTCATATCCGCTGTACCACATCTTGTTCTGGCTCTTTGTTATAAGCAGAAAATTTAGCAGAATTCAGCGTGCTCATTATGAATTGTTGTCCAGTCTTTTCCAAATAATGACAGAAAACAACCAGGGTCAAACCCCTCATCTGTATAGTGTTCTACATATTTCTTCATGTCAGGGCTTTCTACTATATGTTGGCTCCTGACCGCACTCCCTCCCCACCAGCAATGATAAAAAAGCACTAGGATTATACAGATGTCGGTCTACCTCCTAAATGCCTTTAGCAGCAGTTGCCTGCCTACCCTTTTTATCTGTTTATGAGTCTGAAGGTGAAAAGAATGCGTGTGTGAGGCAACAGGATACTAACCCCTTTAGTCTTGGTCTTAGGTCTCCAGAATTCTTCATTCAATAAATGTGTTCCCTGGAGGAGGCAGATATCAACACCCATTTTCTTAAATTTGTGTTTAGTCATCAGTCTCTTGGTAGGTGTATTCACTTCTTGTAGTTCCTTGCCCATCTCTGCCGTGGTACAGCAAACTCATCCTTCAGGCCATGGAAGAGTTTTTCCATCAACTCCCCTGTTACCTCTGGGGGTCACCAGCAGGGCCGGACTGGGAACCCCAACCAGCCCTGGCAAAGTGCTCGGCCAGACCCCCTGCCCACACAGGGGCAGTTGGAAGTGCCATCGAGCTCTTTGCCGGGACGGGTTTTCGACGATTATGGTACAGGGCCGATTTTGCAGCTATGCTGCAAAAAACGGCCCTGTAACAAAAAGCAGCCCCCACCCGTGCGGCGCACCGGGGTATTGCCCGGTGCCCGCTATGGCCAGTCCGGCCCTGGTCACCAGGCATATAGAAGGTTACTGTAGGCCATGTTTATTGCCTGGGCCATGTAATCATTTTCGCTATGCAGTCTGGGTCTCTGTGAAACATGCCCTCCAGTGGGCTGCTTACATTTCTACAGTTATGTTGTAGGAAGATTCCCGCAACCTAAACATGCTTTTTGTAGCCCTCTATCAGTCCTTCTCTAATGATGTCACCTGTGCTTGATTCGGGCACTGTAGTTTGTGTCAGTGGGCTACCATATTGAATCTGTGCCCAGTGTTGGCCCAGGATAACAACCAACGTTTCTGCTGGACTTCCTACTCTGGCACAATAAATGATACAAACGCAAATACGAATCTTGCTGTGAGACTCATTGTGTCTAGATGGCAGTCAGTAAGGCCAAATATTCCTGAATTTGGATCACCAAGACCGAGGGCGCAAACCCACGTCTGATCCCACGCTGACCAAGTCCTCCAATAGTGTTTATTATAGACATAATTATGTAAACGGTGTATCTCTATTTTGTTCTACTCACATTACCATCTGTCACAGAAACATGTTCCTCAATTTATGGATGGATGTTAATGGTAAAGTAAAGCTATTAGACACTGCACCTTTTTGAAGCAAAAAGTGCACCACTTAGGGAAATGCTTGAAATTCAGTTTACAAGTAAGGATCTCCACTGATATTGACAGACTAACGATTGAGTTGCACCTTGCATCATTGATAGTTTATATATCTGCTTTAATTTTGGTATCTGAATTGGCTCGGGCTTCTAACTCCCCTTTGTTGTAGCTTGCATATAAGAAAATATTTTTGTAGATAGATGAAGGCCATAGTGGTCCTTGACTTCATTTGATAGCCTCGCTGAGAGTGTAAGGATACTTGTGACACTTGTAGAAAGTCAGAAATTTGGTGAAGTCGAGCAAAGACTTTTAACCCCAAGACATGAGCTTGCACATATCCCTATAAGTGTCACACAGATGAGTAATTTGACGTTTTTCACAGAGTGGGCAAGACCAAATGGATGGCAGAGAACTTTACATAGGAGCAATTTTGCAAGAACAATAGATAACATAGAAACGGAAACATAGGTTGCAGATTAGAGGATAATAAAAACATTTTAAGGATTTTGTCTTCTTCAATATTAGCATTTCATGAAGAAAGGTTTCAGTTTCAGAACTCTGAAGGTTCCACTGACCTCCTAAGATAGAAAAGAGTTTGGGCAAAAGAATCGAATGTCCTATGTGTGATGAATGCTAGCCTGGAGCTACTCTGACCTACTTTGGGAAGCCACTTCTGTGCGATCAGAATTAGTAAAATGCGGTCAAACAGTCTCAATACCTTGGCTGGTTTAGCAACTGCAGGCAAGGCTGCTGTGAGAGATGCAAGTAAAGTTTAGCAATCTCTAGGAGTAGGAAGTTACCATAGTACAATTGTGATAGCCCAAGGAATTTAAAATTCGCATCAGGGATGAAAGGTTAAAATTGTGCAATTGTAGGCAGCAAACAGATAAATGCTTGTAGGTAAGGTTTGTACCCAAAATAAAGAGCGAGCATTTGCACACTCTGTAATAGAAGGGTTCCTGTCCAGTAGTGAGTGTGTCAAACCAAGTTTGAAGAGGTACAGCTCAATTAGGAGCGATTAAGAACTGGTTTTGCTTAAGATGTTGGTGTATCCTCCATATTTGGAAATGTTCTAGTATTTTGGCCTTGAATGTAACATTGTTAGAGGAGGAATGTTCCAAACAGAGCAGAATGTCCTCAGTGTAGAAGTTGCACAATATGTCAGTTGTTTTGAATTAAGATGAGACGATCAATGTATTGGTTGAAGATAATATGACAGAGATTTGAACCTTCTGGAACTCAGTGTTGTAGAACAACTGCTTTAAAGAGAGAGAGAGGTGGCCATTTTATATGTTTTGACCTCTGTTTTCAGGTGTGACAAGAACCAAAGGAGAACAAGGCTATATAGCCCATTCTCCTCTTGAGAATGTTTAGGAGAAAGGAATGATTAATTATGTCCAAGGACACTGATAGGTCAAGGTGGAGGTAGCATTCGTCTTTGTCTTTAATTCAAAGAGGGCTGTCAAAGTTACCATCTCCATTCTGTAACCTGAACCTGTGCCTGATTGGAGTTCTATGATACTGTTGATCTGGTCTCTACACAGCATTTTAATGACTTGAGCTAGGAAGATTAAAAACCAGGTATAACTTGTTCAAAATATTTAACTCTACCCTATGTTGTTAAGCAATGCAAAAGCATGTCCTGTTTTAGGCAATCTGGGACTGTTGCTTAAGACAGGAAGGTGGTATCACGTTATGACGGTATAGTGCAATTGAGGAGGTGATCTCATATCTATGAGAAGTGTCTTAGGATTGAGTCTGAGAAATGGGAGGTTGTCTTGGCAACAGTGTTAAACAGTTTCATAGGAGTTACTTCTCCGAAGGAAGACTATGTTAGAGGTTTCATAGTTTTACAAATTCAAATAGCTTTTTTGGGTTCTTTTGAGTTCCAAAAAAAGTAGATTTGGCGGCGAAAATATGCTACCTGAGGCGACCAACCTTTCTATGAAGAGGTAAATCGAATCTGAATGTAACCATTTAGATGGTAGTTGAGACATGGATTTTAGAAGGAGCCAGAACTACCTTTTTTATTTCTACAAAGGCACCAGAAAGTTGTGTACTGATATCTTTTTTTTTATAGTTGTGCGTTCTACAGAGTTTTTACGTACACCTGCCACCCCACCACCAGTTTAATATATCCATGAGGATAATAAGTATGTTTAGGGCAAGTAGACCTCAACTCTAATTGCAAGGATAAATTCAGTCCGATATTGGTTAAGAAAATTAGGTCTAAGTTGTTCGATTGCAAGGCTGTTTCATTTTGCTACTGAGGGTTGCTGACATTTTTTCTGTTGGGCTGGGTTGTTGGGTAATATGCCTTTGCCATAACAGATCTGTAAAACTTTTTCTTTTGATCTCAGTGGTGCAAATGTTGAAGATCACTAGAGGTCTACCGGTATTAGATAAAGGGTCATAGTCTCAAAAAAGTCTTCAATGTCAGTTTTGGCCAGAGTGCGGTGGTGGTTCAAGGTTGCTGATTGCTGTCTGATCTAGATTTCATTTTTGGACTAATGGAAGGATCGGAGTGGCAGGATTCAGATGGGCAGTTTAAGTGTTCTTAAGCAACAACATGACAGAAACCATTCTTGGAGGGATGTGGAGGGGTAGTTGGCAATTGCATAGGGCAAACTGGGTTACTGGCCATCAACAACAATGGATGGAGCCTTTACTGTTGTTGTCCTGAGGTCCTCCTTACTACAGCGCTGAAAACTAGGCCAAGTACACCCTTACTGCAATTGGTTGTCATTGTAGCGAGTGCGAGCAATCCAAATATCTCTGAGTGTTAGTGTTGGGGAAGAGCTCAAGCAGTCAAGCAATAGTATCAATTAATGAATGTCTAGTCTAGTGTTTTTCTCTTATGAAGGAAAATACTTAAATCACACCTAAAAAGTAATAAGGTACATAAAAAATAAGTAGCACTTCTGCTAAGCACGCTAAAGTCTTAGACTAAAGCGTAGGTACAGGATCACTATGGCAAAATGGAGCCATGTTCCTTTAATCTGTAACACATGAATCAGTCCTTAATCTTTGACTAGACAGCTCTTGTACACTGGATGCAATTATTTTTCATAGTCTCACCAAAGTCTGCTTAGCCAATTTAAAGTTACTTTCAGGCGTTGTTGGTTTACCTGATCAAGGTGCTCAAATGGAACTTCCAAGTGGAGGTGTACAGTTATTGCCTAGATTTGGGGTTGGAGGTCATCAGAGGTTTCAGCAACTCCACCTCTTTCTCTTCATGTTTGCCTGCAAAGACTGCAGCTGCTCAGCTCAGTGAAGGCACATCAGACAGTAGTTCCAGCTCTCCCAGTGGAAATATCTAAAGGTCCTCAGGTACAGACAGAGTTGGTACAGATCTTCAGTTCTCCTCTGTGGCAGTCTCTGGAGCGGTCATTCTGGTTGACTGTCGCTCACACACTTAGCTTTGATTGATCCGCGAGGTCCAGAGATCCTCAGGCATACATAGGTTGGCCTTGGTCAAAGAAGCAGCTTGGAACAGAAACTAAGTGAAAGAATAAGGGTACAACTTTTACACATTGTTTCAAGACAGGACATGTGGATCCAATGCTGACAGTTCATCTTCGAGTTTGCTCTCCTTCCTGTTCATAATTGTATCTTCTTTCTGCAGTGCAGGCAATCCTTTGTGTAAATTGATGATTCTCACAGCGAGTATTGATGATGCTTGCTCCAAGCAGGAGTACTCATAACGTGAGCACAATACATGTGAAGCCCTACACCTGGCTGTCTTCAATCGTCCCAGATGGATCACTCAGGGAAAGACAAAGGCTTAGGCCGTGGCTAAAAATCCCCCTCTTTTTAACTACAGCTGATTCACTTCCATTCTCGATCACCCAAGTGGCAGTGTTCAGAAAGAACAAATCAATAATGTCGTCCGAAAAAAGGTCACATTAAATTTCAAAAGGCATCCCCGTCTCCTTCCCTCCCACCTTTCAATGGGGTGGGGGAGTTAAATCATCCAGCTCAGTAATGTAGGCAATACACTTCCACTGTCTGGGGAGCTGTATCAACACCTCCATCTTATGCCATTTCAAAACAGGGGCAATTTGAAATGGATCCCACAGGCTACAGAATATATGCACCCACAAACCGCATGGTGTCCTGCTAGCAAGTACTGTACTCACAACAAGCACTCACTATCACACAGATACAGAGACTGGGCATGTCACACAAGTAGACCTTTACACAAGTGGCCCCGTAGGCATTGCACTTTTTCATGGCAAAGAGAACAAGCATGGGCTAAGCTAATAGGTCTCACCTACAAGGGCTATTGCCTTTGTCAATGTGTTTTTCAGCCATGTTGTACAACAGCATGACTGAAAGTAAAATTGTTTGATAGTGCTTTCTTTAAATTGCTGGTGGGAGAGAGGGCAGGACATGAGGCAAAATGGGGGGGAGGGTACATGGGGATTCAGCACAGAGATCGATCGAAAGTGGTATAACTCAGAAATAGCAGAACTGTTATATCAGTTTTACCAAAATGTGGAGTCGACCCATCTGAACATGCGCAAATGTGTGCATCTATTTAGCAGGCTAAGCTGGATAAGCTACACCTTCAGCAAGCGGGGATTTTAGATTAGCCCATTTCAAAGAAGGAAGTATTTAAAACCATGACAAACCTGCAACCTTCCAAAGCATCAGACCGTCACAGTTATGAACCAATAGTTTATTAAACCAGGTGGCCCAGATTCATGGATCTAGTGATGAGATGTCCCTACTCATTTGCTGACTCTGTATCTGTTACCCTCACCATGGTAGAGTTGAAGAACTTGGTACTCCCTAAGCCAGAAAATGACGAGTAGGCGTACAGGTCATATAGCACCAAGCTCCTGCTTAGTCTAGATGTGAAACTCTACACCAAGATATTTGCATAATGGTTAAGTGCAATACCACCCTAGTTATTCCAGTCTGGGTTTTAGGTGGAGTGACAACGGTTAGTGACAACACAAGAAAGGGATGCACCTGATTTATGCGATACCAAGAGTTGTGAATCTGTTCTCCCCTCCTTTAAGCCGAGAGGGCCTTTAAAGGGTAGACTGCCACATTTTCTAGGAAAGGATTAGGATGAGAGGGTTTGGAAACACATTTATGCATATGGTCTGGGTTACCTATGCAGCTCAGTGGCTTCAATTTCAATAAACATTATGGCCTCATTGAGGCTGCATATTGAGAGATGACCAAGATAGGGGTTTCCTCTGCCCCCTTACTTTTTGCCCTGTGTATTGGTCCTTGGGCACAGAATTTAAGAGATAACCATGAACTGAAGGGACTTTGGTGTGGACACGTCTCATTCAAGCACACCACTTTTGCAGTTGACGTTCTAGTGTCAAACTTGGACCCAACTTAGTCTCTCCCTCCCCTGCAGCCGCAACTCAAGTAATACCATGAAGAATCAGCCTTTATCATTAATTTGACAAACACAAAGGCCATGAGCCTTACTCTATACTGCAACAATGTATCAGTCACAAGATGAGACTTCCCTTAGATGGATGGCCAAGTTGATTAGGTATCCAGATACAAATGTCCCTTCCCTTAGCAAATCTTATTTGCTGCTGATTACCTACTCTTAATAGACTCGATCAGACAAGATTTACAATTTTGGCACAGTATAAACTCGTCGGCGCTAGACTGCGTAGCTGTGGTTTGGACAAAAACCTTACTGAGAACTCTGTTCTTCCAGTTCCTTCAAGTACATGTATCCAAAGTAACCCTGATTCAAATGCAGAGAATTTGTTTTACCTTCATACAAGGGTGGGGATTGGAAAATGAGAATATGTCTCAAACAGAGCTTGCTTTGCCGCAAATATGAAGGATTAGGCAACCCGGACCTAGTCTCACTACAGAGCATCACAGTTGTAATGTATATGGGAATGTTTGAGGGTGGAGTCTGAGAAGCTGTATGCTGGTTCTACACACAATGGGTACTCCCATGAATTAAAATGAGTGGTAGAAGTGAGATATGGGATGGTGAAGGGCTTAGCAGTCATGAACGCGACCCTGAAATTCTGGGACACAACAACACAAGGTGTCTGATGAGTTATCCTTCCCCATTTACCCCCATTTTCTTGTCAATTCAGACTTTCACTCTGGGCCGGAGAGAGACTCATTCAAACACTGGAGAAGGGTGGATGTCGGAAATTTGGTGACCTCTTTCTTAAGAGAATTATTAAACCCTTTGACAGATTGGGTCATTTCAGTTTGGGGCAGATGAGAGACTTTCCTGTTATCCGCTACCACACTATTGGGGCTGGGGAAACAAGAGAACTTAAACCTCTTTTGAGCTCCTTCTGCAGGTGTTGGACTCTGCTAAACATTTGATTTCTAGACTGTATCTTTGGCTGCGCTTGACAGAATCACAGATCAGGTGGGGGTCTCAGAGGACCTGAAAGGAGGACTTGCATACTTAATGCTCTGAGAAAGACTTGACTGACCTACAACAGAAACTGAGTGAGGGAATCTTGAGTATCAGGGGCTTGGAGTCCAACCTTAAAAATGTTCTACAAGTGGGCGTTACACTTTGACCGAATAACATATATTTGATGAGAGACTGTGCAATGCGTGCTGGAAGAAATGTGGGAAAGAAGGATACAGTGTTAGGATTGGTGCGAGAGTGCCTCATAATAAATAGCTTTTGTACAGTAGTCTTGAATTCAAATCTAAAACAGACGTAGTGATCCCAACACAGAGCTCTTGGTTAGGCTGGATGCAGCAATTAAAGTGGGTGGCTTCAAAAAAGACACTTGAAAATAGGTGCAGATACCTTTGCTGGTTGCCAAACAAAACCGTACTTGGAAGATGGGGGAAAGGGAGCTCCCCGTAATGCTGGACTAGTGCAACTAACTATGGCACCTGTTGGGTCTGGAACATATCGCACATAAGCCTTTGCTGCCAAATGGACCAAGACGTTAAGGGCCCTACAGAGCCTGACACAGGAGTTCTCAGGGAATGATTCTGCCTGAACACTCTACTGTTCTGAGAGCTATATTGCTGGACTTAATACTTTGTTCAAAAATTAGAAATTTGACTCTCCTTTAGCCGAAACCTGATGTTTGCCGTGTGGTGGGGGAGGTTGGGAAGTTCATGACATCATAGTTAATTAGCAAATTGTTAATAGTTTACATTTCCTGGATCATAAACACCTTCCAATCAGCATAAATCTGGTAAAGAAAATGATTAAGCATCAGTGTGATAGGAGTTTTCTGGCAGTGTGTCTCATAGTTCTGTGCTTTGTTTCTGCTTTCCAGTTATAAAGGTAGTTTGAAATAAGATTTAATTTTTTCCTGTGTTTGTGATTGTGCTAGCAAAATCCTGGCCAATGATTTAACCATGTGGTCTAGAAATCAATACGCTGTAAATTTCAGCGAAAATGTATTTTGCAAAATAATCAAGAATTAAAAGGTGTCTGATATATTGGTCCTACCCCTTCAATAATGAGTACGTTTGAGAAACCTCCGTGTCACTTTTTGTAAACTGAACAGTATTTCACACATCGGTGTCAGTGATCCAGGTAAGTCTCTCTAGCAATGCAGGGTGATGAAAGCATCAGAGACGTCTAGTAACAACACTGTCGCGTCTCCATTAAAATCAACAGTGGTTGTGGTGATGGCCCATATGGTGGCAGTTCCTAACCATTTGACTGCTCTGCCCCCTGTGAGAAATTGCCCCTTTTTGGAATGGTCATTTCCACTTTTTGCCTGTTTTTTGTATGTGATTTTGACTGGAAGTGCACTGGGTTCCTGCTAACCAGTTCCCCAGTGCCAGATCTCTTTCCCAAAAACCCCTGAAGTCCCTAGTAAGGGATACGCCTGATACCTAGGGCCAGGAGGCTAAAGAGCGTCCTGAATTGTGCACCCTAAAGGACACCTCACCAAAAACATTTTCAGACTGCCACTGCAGGCTGCGTGTCTTGGTGCAGACAATTGTGAGAATACGACATGGTGCACATCCCTGTGTGCCATGCCCACAAACACTGCATGCAGTATAGGTAAGTCCCCCCCTACAGCAGGCCTTACAGCCCTAAGGCAGGGCGCTGTACCCTACATGTGAGGACATATCTGCATGAGCAGATATGCCCCTGTGCTGGTCAGCTCTAGCGCTGCCAGTACAAGTGAACAGGGAAGCCATTTTTAATACATGTGCTGGACCCTGGTGGAAACTAGCTCCCCAGCTTCATTGAAAATAGGGATATTTGGTATCAAACATCTCATATTAACAAACCCAGACTGATGCCAGTGTTGAATGTATTAATACATGCACTCAGAGGGCCCCTTAGAGGTGCCCCCTGAAAACCTACCACCTACTCGTGTTCTGACTGACTGGTTTTCCCCAGCCGGACTGTAGTGTAGCTCCTATTTTCCCAATAGGCTCTGCGCATTGGAATAATACCTACAGCAGTAAAGGCCTAGACCAGACGTTAACTAGGTCTACTACTGTCGATACTAGACTTAATTTTTGGGTTTGCCAGCTAAGCTCAGAGTTCGCTAGAAACTTTCTCGAATGTTCAAGGAAGGATTAACTTCCCTGATTAGACAAGAAGGGATTTAGTTTCTGACAACCATAGAACATGACAACTTTGCTCTCCCCTAATCAAGAGTCAATCTCAAGAGTCGTGTGAGCACAAGGCAATTATTTTACTCAGTCAGTACGTGCATTCTTAGTCTCATCAGATTGTAGAGAAAAGGAAGAGACGGGCGTGTTCAATAAAAAGGTGTTATTTATTGATCAGTCTCTTTTCTCATACAAGAGAAATGGATCGATATTATTGCAATACTTATAGTTAAGTAAAGTGCATACATTAAAAGCAATAGTATAAAATAATACTGTAAAAACATTGATATGGTTTCTGAGCCATATGATGTTTAAAATGATTAAAATATATTTACATACACATATACATTTGACTAAACGTACTCAACTGGTGTTTCTAAATACGCCTACCCCGTGTACCTGACCTAGGTCTAATGCGTGGGCGGGAATAGAAAGTTACAGTTTAAGTTAAGTTTGTTTTTGCCAAGTGAATAACTAAAGAATTCTCTGTGAGGGGTTATTCAGTTCTGTACCTGGAAGTTAGGATGAATGAGGAATTGTATCTCTTTCTCTGCTCTCGATATTCCAGGCTGCCTGCGAGGGCTGCCCAGAAGCGCCGGTGCTGGGTCTCTCGGCTTGAGATAGCAGCGCGTCTCTCAGCGCGTCAGGAAGGCGGGGCTGCTGCCAGCGGGGTCTGCTTCTGCTCTCGGCTTCGGCAAGGGTGGCTGCTCCGTCTTGTCACCACGCGTGTGTTTGCATAGGGCAAGGTCGGCAATATTTATACCTTAAAGGTGCCGAGATTGACGTAAGGATGGACATAGATACGTCAATAAAGATGTCATACGACTTGCTCGTTAGCACATTCTTTTGCAAAAGTTCTCTGTGAAATCAAAACAATGGCCGCACGGATTATCCAGGTTGTCATAGGTTTGATTTGTTATGAGAACGTCGTATGCCTTATCAGGGGCTGGAGGAATGTCGCTTGTCTAATTAGATCTCAAGCGTTATGACCTAATCAGATAACACGTTCCTGTGCCGTAGTGTGACTGCGTCAGATAACGGTATCTGCATCATGGGGGATTTCTTGCCTCATGGGCTGACTGTTAGTTAACTTAGCTAGTTAGTTTAACCAGAATAGGGTCAGGAATAGGGGGATCGATTCAGAACCTATAGAAATACACGACACCCACTCCACGCTAACTATGGTCATATCTACTAATCTATGCATAGTATAACATAGTACAACATACTATAGAGTGTAGTGTATACCTTACCACCCCAAAATACATAAATGCATTTTGAAATTTTCAAATATACTGAAAAATTGCAGTCATATATATTGTATGCACTTAAGCTATGAATTAAATGCAAAGGTAAACACGCATTGTTATGCATTATTGCTTTTTGGTATATGAGAAATACACATGAAATGGCTCTTAATATGGCTATACAGAAAGGAAGTTCGAGACCATTTCATCACATAATAAAATATTTGTGAACATATCAGCGGGCAGCTAAGGTCTATATAAAGTATCTAAAAATAGAAATCTTAGTTCTCTAGGAATAGCTTCTTACTTTAAGCAGAAGATCAGTGTCCCGGAAAAAAATATATAGAAAAATATTTTAGGGGCTTGCTGAAAAAATCGCTGTCCGTGAACTGGATTGTAATTGTTCATGTGACTTTATTTTTAAAGTTGAAGGCCGAATTCAGGGAACGCCGTGTGCGAGTTTACTCAAAAGTCTCTATTTCTGTTCCGGAGAGAACATCATATCATTCAGGCTTTCGAAAAAACTGTCAACAGCTTCATGGGAAAGTTCCACTAAGTCGGAAATAGGGGTAACCATGCATTCGTGCGCATGATTGTCTCCATTGACATTCTGATTTGCATTGCTGACAGAAGGTCGTACCTGTTCGATGTTGCTTTCATCTTGAACTTCACTACTCTTCAATCGTAGTGGTGAAGATTCCAGGAATGCCGTCATCAGGATTGGCAGCCTTTGAGGGCAGCACAAAGCGTGAACCTTGGTAGGAACCAACAGTGTATCTGCATCCACCGGCGCATCCGATTGTAGCGTCAGACAGGTGTCTAACACGCATTCTTCTCCGCATAGCAGACACCTTAGTACAGGTAAAACACACCTTTGCCACATTGGTCGAAATGATAGAAACCAAGTCATGTTTAGGTCTCTAATCCGGGAGAGTCCCAGGATTTTTGATATCCGGTCCCGGTATCCAATGGCTAGGATCGTATCTTCCATTGTCGCGAGAGTTTGATCTGTGACGTGGGTTGCCATAACGAAAAATAAGGACTAGGAATAGGATTCCTGCAATTAGTCCCAGGATCAGGGGAAGTCCGCCAAAAATCGAATGGACGAAATCTGGAAAAATACCCAGTATGGCTTTGAATGGTGTTAATGCCATCGAAAATACTGTCTTAAATACCTTTGAGACCCCAGTGGTATCAGAAATATTTAAGATTTCGCTTAGGATTTCCGCGAAATGTACGGGGGAATTGGTTGATAATAATGTATGTATCTCTGCAGTCGTCCTTGCGACTTGTAGATCATACGTTTCTTTAGATGACGTGAGCCTTGTAGGCGTCTGAAGAAGCACTGTTTTCATTCTGCTTAAAGTATCTATTCGAATAGAAGTAATTTTCAAACTGGGCCATGCCCTCGCCTCCCTGTCTGGAAAGGAGCTGGGGAACAAAGAACGTCCACAGCACTTGACCTTCGCCGTTGTAGTTACTAGATAAGGAGTCCCGGGCATAAGACTGCAACATCTGCGGTCTACAATAAGAATGTAACTCCCATTATAGAGTCTTTGAAAGAATGGTTCTATTTCAGTTGCAGGTGCGCCTTGCTGGTGACATGAAAGGTTGTATGAATTCCCTTCACAGGCTCCGTGCAAACTAATACCGTTACACAGAAGCGTGCCGCTTAGTGACATAGCACAATTGTTGCCACTAAGAAACACTTTCTGTCCTTTATTACTGACACATGCATGTGAATAGGGCAGGTTCCAAGTTGTTTTAAGGTACCCCCTTCCCAATTTCTCGTACATGCCAGCCTGTATATATTTTTGGCAGTATTGAAACCTGAAGGTTGAGATTGGAATATTTATGATTCAGTGGATTATCCATTCACTGACAGGTCGTTCTGACATTGTCAACGGTAATCTTTCTAGTTTTTCAATGCTCAAGATTGTATAATCAGCACCCTTTTGCGCCATACCGATTTGTCTATCAGTAAGGTTAAAGATTTGGAATAGTGACGTTGTGTTGATTAAACGCCAAGGCACATAGCCTGAACGCAGATTTTGTAACGTCCAGCCAAGCTGTACAATAGAACGCAATTGTGACTGACCATGTTGTAATAACAGTAAGTCTTGCGATAATATATCGATTGCTGAAGACACAATGCTGTCCAATGAAAATATTCTGGAGGACAGAGTCATTAACACATTGTCCACTACAGATAGTGATTTTTCCAAATTAATACGATCAATTTCACGTATTCTCTCTGCTGTTTCAATTTGAGTAACCTTCCAGGCCTCATTGTATGCTGCATATACAGAGGCTGCTATGAAACGCTTTTGACGCTGTTTGCGTGGTCCCATTATGAAATCACGCAAGTCAGCACCATCAGTAAGTAAAGTTAGGTGTTGCTTAATTTCAGGCAGTGTGGAAGTTTGTAGCCATTGAAGGCATAATTTGCCCACACTGTAGGTTGTTATTATCCCTGGGTGATGTCTTTGGGGATATCTAGGGTCTGGCCTGGTCATTTTGAAACCCTGTGTTTTATTCAGGAATCTATCTTGACAGTTATTTGTATCTGTGGGCCAGATCAACCATTGTTTCCAATCAGGATGTGTTCTGTTTTGGTTAAGTATATGGTTTATGTCTATTTCTTCATCTGTATCAGAGTTATTGCTAAACATTGTTGGCTTTGGAATAGACAGGTTATTTAAATCTTTGATTTTGGCTAAGCCAAGACAGGTGGTTTGTTGAACAGTGTCATTTAAAAATATCATTTGTTCTGGGATCATGCAGGCTCTAAACAAAGCTTCTAAACCCTGTACTTGCCATTCTTTTGTACCCCAAACACTTTTCAAATCAACATTTTTGTCCCAATAATCAAATCCAAAAGTATTCATTTTTTCAAAGAATGAATCTGAATATATCAATTTTGTGTTGGTTATCATGGTTTTCATCCCTGTCTTGTTTGACAATTTGTAATAAAATGTTTCAGCATTACTTGTGTTAAAACCTTGAAAGTATGAATATTTGTCATAAACGGTTCTTGAACTCCCTTTTGGAGGTGTTGCACAATGTTCCCATTGATTATAATTTAAAACATTTCTAGGTTGTGCAGATTTATGCAAGAAATGGTTACCATAATGGTTATAGCAATACATACTATCATAATTTGTAGAACCTTGCAAATAATCATGTTTTGTAAATTTAGCAGACATTACTAAGTCAGACATCATATTGTTAATACTTTCAAAGTCCCAATCATCAGCAAATGATTTTGGTTTTGCAAAGTCACTCAAAGAGATCTTGATTTGGTGTGGATATTTCAGGATCTCGACCGGACCATAAATTTCATAGTCAGTGTTGTCCCAGGCTACCCCACCAGGTATCGGATTGGCTGTGAAGTTGGCTGAAGAAAGTTCTGGAGAAAGTTCTCTTTTCTCGACGTGTGAAGATGTGTGTGGTTTGAGGACCAAGTTGATGTTCTGACTTGCTGTGTCCATTTTAGCATATTTTCCCTCAATGAAGCGTCCCAAAGTAAATACCATGATGAGCCAAAGTATGAGGATAAATGCACCAAAACCCACCCAAAATTCAATCCATGGAGAAACCAGATATGTTTCTTTCAGTTGTTTCAAAAGTTCCTTAGCTCTGTCTTTAAAGGATTTTGATGATGGCTGTGTCTTTGATTCACTGAAGCCTTCAGAGGAATCATCGAAGTTGATGAAGTACCCGGATGCAGTTCTGTCAATTGTTCCAATTGCTTCAGGATTTTTGTTTCTTGCATTGTCACTTGGTACTTCATTGTAGATTGGTGTGTCTCTGCTAAATGTTTGTATTTGGGTTTTCAGAGGTCTGAGTTCTATTGCATTGTTGCATAGTCGTTGTTGTTCTTCTGTAGGCGTTTCGAATGTGATGAGCCTCTTTGATAGGACCTCTGTACTGGTAGCAAACCTTGGTGTTCTGCTACTTATTGGGAGTCCACTTGGCCTACCGTTTGTTATCGGCCACATGTTGTGGTTTTACCAGGTCGATGGATACAACTCAGTTCTCCTTTTTTCCAGCAAGTGGCGGTAGTACAACTGATCTTGTCCCGTTGACAGACAAGACAGGAACTGCTTTTCTGTAAGAAGGCCCAAATTCCTTCTTTACCGCGATCTTCTCCCTGACTAGATCCCCGACTTTTGGAATCCAGACAGGTCTTGCTGGGACAGGTGGTGATTCTTCAGTGGTTGTTGGCTGTTGTTTCAACTGTATGTTGCTCAGGTCTTTTCTTGTTTTGTTTAAGTCCTGCAAAATAGCCAAACGGTCTTTGACATCAAAGGTTTTTTCTATTACCACTGAAGTCTGACTATCAAGGTCAGAGATCAACATCCTAGTTCCGAATAATAATTCGTACGGACTGAATCCCTTCAGAGAATTTCTTGGCAAGTTATTTAGACTACGTTGGACACTTATTAGATGTTTGACCCACCCAGCTCCCGAACCTAATACCTTTGCCGTTATAGATTGCTTTATGTCACGGTTTTTTCTTTCAACAATTCCGTTCCCCTCAGGGTGAAATGGACAAGAGTACCGCAATTGCACGCCCATGCTGACCATGGCCTCCTTATAAGCCCGAGAGCTAAAAGCAGGACCATTGTCCGAATGCAGAATGCCAATTGCGTATGTGCCGATAAAGACCCGCAAATCTTTTATAACAGTTCTGGCGTCAGCCGTTCGCTGGGGCCACATCCATATGAATCTCGTGCATGAGTCCACTGCGACCAAGATATATTTATAGTTACCATCCCTTTGTAAGGGACCGCAGTGGTCTAGATAAACACAGGCTAATGGTTTATCCGAGATTAGATGGGGCGTCTGTGCTGGACGTCTCACAGTTGATACTTTCATTTTTTGACATATTTCACATGCTAGAACATAGTTCCTTGTTTGTCTTCTCATTTGTGGCCACCAGTATCTCTGTTTTAATAATGATACAGTGGCTGAGACGCCAGCATGGGTAGAAGCAAGCCCTTCGTGTGCCGCTATTATTAGTCCTAATCTATGTTCCATGTTTGGAATTGCCCTATCCCCCACTCCAGGGATTTGAGCAAAAGGAACATTGTTTTCATCAGTTATGTATGAGTATTTTACTGGAAAGCCTTTAGGGAGTGGTTCTATCGAATCCTTTTCTGAAGCGCTGACAGCTTGTAATATTTCGCTGTCTATTTTTGTTTTTGACCGGGTGACGGCAGCTACGGAAGCCGTTTGCACAGCTGCCTTCGCGGCCTCATCAGCCAATGAATTCCCTGCAACGTGAACGCCATCACGTTGATGACTCAGTGTATGTATCACGTGAGTCTTTGGTAGTTCTTTTTGTAAAAGAGCTACTTGTTCCCATAGCATTTTATGCTTGATTGTGCCACCTTTCGCATCCTTGAAACCGTTTTGAAGCCAGATCTGCAAGTATTCATTATAAGATTGAACGCAATAATACGAATCGCACACTAGGAGTGTGGGGAATTCTCGATCGGTATTTTCAAGCGCCATCTTGAATGCTAGTAATTCAGCTCGCTGAGCTGTGCAATCTCCTAGAGATTGGGTTTTAGTGAGGGTTGGTTTAAATTTCCCTTCGTGCCAACGACCTTTAACAATCGCGCACGCAGCACTGTAAGCTTGTTTACCCCCTACTGCGGGTTGTGCTGATCCGTCTGTATATATTATACAGCCGTATTGGTCTAGAGGCAGAATTTCGGTTGGCGGAGGACATTCAAATTCATATTGGAGGAATTCTTGTGTTTTTAAGTAAGGATCAAATTCGTACACCACGTCTGTTGCAGCAAGAGAATTAGCCCATTGTATCCATCTCGGATGGAGTGCTTTAGCATTTGGAATGCTTGCCTTTGTTACCGCCTCTAAGGCTGGTATTGGTGTCACGACTATTATTCGTTTACCTTGTGCCAGGGCTCGTTCTTTTGCTATAGCTGTCTGTGTTGCTGTCAGAATTTTTTCCGTTGGGCTAAATTTCATTTCAGCCTTAGTGTACAAGTGTGATTTAAATGCAATTGGTACCTTATCTCCCTCATTAGAGGTTAGGTATGTGAATCCGCATCTCCCTGGGATGACTCGGATCACAAGGTTGCGTGTGTTATCACGTGTTTCTAATTTTGTTTTAATTAGCATGTCTGTTTGTAAGGATCTCAAAATTTCTGTGTGTGTTTGAGTCCAACTGGATCTTTTAAAGTCTGGTTTAATTAGATCATAAAGGGGTTTGACCCTTTCTGCGTAATTTGCAATGTATGTTCTTCCGAAATTTAGGAAGCCTAGAATTGACTGTAGGTTTTTTAGTGTTTTAGGAGCTTGGATAACGGCACATTTCTCTAGGAAATTGTCTGCCAGGCTTTTGCCTTCACTTGATAACTCATATCCTAAGAATAGGACTGTCAGATGGGCAATTCTGGATTTTTTGAAGTTGAATTTGTAACCCTCTGCAGCGAACCCAAGTATTATGGTGTTCACTCTTTTCAAGTGAGTCTCCAAGTCATCATCTGTTAAGTAAATGTCATCGACATAAGATAATGCTTCATCATCATATAGTTGTAGTAATTCTGTTACTCTCGCTGAGAATACCCCCGGGCTGTTCTTGTACCCCTGGGCTAACCGACAGAATTGTTTTTGAGTGCCATTTACTGAGAATGCAGTTAAATATCTGCTCTCTGGTGCTATGTTTTGACAAAAGAATCCATTGGAGATGTCCAAGGTTGTTTTGTATTTTTTGCGCACTATGTTATTCATTAGTGCAGCACTGTGTGAGTTTTGCACTGCAAAAGTTTTGCAACATGTGTTAAGGTGTCGGTAATCCAAAACTAGACGGTACGAATTGTCTGGTTTGGAGACCGGAAACAAAGGATTGTTCATTTGTGAGGTGCAAGTTTCAATCACCCCCTGGTATTCTAGCTGATCTAGTATTTCATTTACTTGTTTTTTAGCTTCTTGCTTAATTGGGTACTGCCTTTGTGCAGTAGGTTGTGATTTTAACTGGATTTTGTGAGGAGGAGAATCCTCATCCCATCCTACATGATTTTTATATAAAGCAGGTGCTAAGGCCACTGCCCACTTTCTAGCAAGTGTATATTTTTTATGAATCGGGATTTGATTCGAGAAGGCAGGCATAATTACTTCTTCGCCATGAGGGCACTCCCTGACAAACTCTGGTGGCCAGTCTTTTTCAGCAAGAAGGATGTCATAGCCTTTGGAGAGGTTATCCCAAAATAGTCCCCTTATCTTCCTAGTCTTATCTCCCTCTATACGTAATGTTATCTCGTATATCTTGTGGGGCTTGCTAACTCTGGTATCTGCAGTTTCCACTTGAAGGTATTCATTCGTGTCCACTGTCTCCAGATGATTCATAAGGACTTTGCGAGCTATGCTCACCTCTGCTGCGCTGTCTAGCATTGTCTGAGCCCACTCTCCGTTTTTCAGTTGTGTCCTCCGTATTCTCGGCATTGTTAACTACCTTGATACTGGCTACCTTCTTTTTTGGAAATTGTAATTTCTTTTTCAGTTGAGCAGGTTCCTTGTCTTTGGACTTGGCGTGCTCTTCTGATCGTCCTCTTCTTTCCGATTTCTGCGAGGAATTCTGAAAAGATTGAGAGGGACGTGTATCAATGTCTTGATATCTATCAGGTTTTTTAATATTATCCCTATTTCTAAGGTTATATCTATTCCCAGAGGGGTCACTCTGTGGTGACCTCTGTCTTTGGTTTGGAGATTTCTCTCTTCGCCTGGGAGACCTTCCTCTGGACTGGAATTTCTTTTCTTTAGGATTGGATTGTTTGTTTCCATCCCAGTTCTTTTTTGGTGAATTATTATTATTAAAAAATATTTTTTCTGGACTTGTAGTCAGTTGCGGTTTTACTGGTATTCCACCTAGACTATCTCTGCCTAGTTCTTCATAGGATTTTTCTATGATTCTGGCAATTTCAGCTGGTTGGTCTGCTATATCTGTCTCTTTTAACCTCTGGCGGATCGCCACGTTTGCTGCTTCACCTTTTATGTTGGCTAGTAATATAGCCGAGACCTGCTTGAAGTCTTTCAGTAATTTCATACCAAGAGTTAAAGCAGGTTCTGGACCGTATTCATCTTGAATTTGTTTTAGCACATCTGGTATTACTGAAATGGATGGCACACCGTGCGTTTTTGTATAGATGGAAGCAAAGACTGTACCCCAAGTGTCACAGTCCTCAATGTGTGGTGCGATTCCCATTGGGAGACATATAGTCAGAATCCTGTGTTTTTCCAGCGGGGTGGTGTCAGGAAACACCGCCTCTATTTGGGTGATTTTCTGTGCCAACCAGAATGGTATTTGTTCCCGTTTAGCTGGAACTTTACCTAGGCAGGATTGGATGTTCTGTGGTGTAATTTTATTTGTGTTCCCCTGGTGAGGGGTCAGCTGTGGAAGTTTAATCGCTGGCTGAATTGTTGAAGTCCGCATTACATACTGAACTAATTGTCTATGAATTTTTAGTAGTTGTTTTAGCTGTATTAACAGCTCTGCTGCAGGCATTCTATCGATGTCTGGATGTGGTGTGTATCCGGCTAAGACCGGCCACGTTGCTCCTGGTCTTCCTAAAGGACCGAGCCTTGTAATGTGATTATTATGTTTTAGGGCGCCATCAAATAAGAGCAAATGCTCTTGGAATTTGAGTGGTACTTCCACCTCCTCGAAAGGAGTGTATGTTTCAGGAGGTTCCTCTACTTTGTAATAGTGGAAGTACTTTGTTACAGCATTTGCTGCTGGAAAATGTATCCATGAATAGTATACCTCTGTCTGCCGATATTCGTGTGCCTCAATTACGAATATGACTGTGCCACCTCTAGGTGTCAGTCCATTTTCTATAAGTTTTAAGGTTATAGATCTCCTTTTGGCGACCTGGATGAGTATTATATCCGGGTCTGCATCGAGTGCTGTAGTGTCAGCTGCTGCTATTTCAGCTGCTAATCTAGTAGCCTCTCTTTCTTCATCGCTGTCCATTTTACTGACAGAATGGTATTATGTTTATTTGCAGATCAGGTTTCTTTATGGAAACAGAGATTAGATGCACAATATTTTGGAACACTGTTTATCCTTCAACGTTGACTTGACCAAGAACCATACATAGGAGTTCCCTCCTGCGAGGTTTTGGAGGATATAACCTTTCACCCACTCCAGACGTCTTTGGAGTATGTGGGAAAAGGGGTCTGAGTGAGAAAGCACGACTGAGTTACTCTAAATGTCTTACGTTAGTTTTATCGCCCTTTCCAAACGCGTTGGGAGCCATGTAGTGTAGCTCCTATTTTCCCAATAGGCTCTGCGCATTGGAATAATACCTACAGCAGTAAAGGCCTAGACCAGACGTTAACTAGGTCTACTACTGTCGATACTAGACTTAATTTTTGGGTTTGCCAGCTAAGCTCAGAGTTCGCTAGAAACTTTCTCGAATGTTCAAGGAAGGATTAACTTCCCTGATTAGACAAGAAGGGATTTAGTTTCTGACAACCATAGAACATGACAACTTTGCTCTCCCCCAATCAAGAGTCAATCTCAAGAGTCGTGTGAGCACAAGGCAATTATTTTACTCAGTCAGTACGTGCATTCTTAGTCTCATCAGATTGTAGAGAAAAGGAAGAGACGGGCGTGTTCAATAAAAAGGTGTTATTTATTGATCAGTCTCTTTTCTCATACAAGAGAAATGGATCGATATTATTGCAATACTTATAGTTAAGTAAAGTGCATACATTAAAAGCAATAGTATAAAATAATACTGTAAAAACATTGATATGGTTTCTGAGCCATATGATGTTTAAAATGATTAAAATATATTTACATACACATATACATTTGACTAAACGTACTCAACTAGTGTTTCTAAATACGCCTACCCCGTGTACCTGACCTAGGTCTAATGCGTGGGCGGGAATAGAAAGTTACAGTTTAAGTTAAGTTTGTTTTTGCCAAGTGAATAACTAAAGAATTCTCTGTGAGGGGTTATTCAGTTCTGTACCTGGAAGTTAGGATGAATGAGGAATGGTATCTCTTTCTCTGCTCTCGATATTCCAGGCTGCCTGCGAGGGCTGCCCAGAAGCGCCGGTGCTGGGTCTCTCGGCTTGAGATAGCAGCGCGTCTCTCAGCGCGTCAGGAAGGCGGGGCTGCTGCCAGCGGGGTCTGCTTCTGCTCTCGGCTTCGGCAAGGGTGGCTGCTCCGTCTTGTCACCACGCGTGTGTTTGCATAGGGCAAGGTCGGCAATATTTATACCTTAAAGGTGCCGAGATTGACGTAAGGATGGACATAGATACGTCAATAAAGATGTCATACGACTTGCTCGTTAGCACATTCTTTTGCAAAAGTTCTCTGTGAAATCAAAACAATGGCCGCACGGATTATCCAGGTTGTCATAGGTTTGATTTGTTATGAGAACGTCGTATGCCTTATCAGGGGCTGGAGGAATGTCGCTTGTCTAATTAGATCTCAAGCGTTATGACCTAATCAGATAACACGTTCCTGTGCCGTAGTGTGACTGCGTCAGATAACGGTATCTGCATCATGGGGGATTTCTTGCCTCATGGGCTGACTGTTAGTTAACTTAGCTAGTTAGTTTAACCAGAATAGGGTCAGGAATAGGGGGATCGATTCAGAACCTATAGAAATACACGACAGGACAAGTGTCTGACCCCCATGGGTGAGGGCATTTGCTCACAAGAGGCCAAGAGCAAAGCCTGCTCGGGCTGAAGGGGCTTACACCCCCTCCAAAAGGATGACCTGCAGATTAGCATTCCAAGGCAGGAGAGCTTCAAAGAGTCCATCGCATTTGGTAGGCAAATCTGGCTTCTCTCACATGAGTGGAAGCTGACCCCCTTTGTACAGAGCCCTTTGACACTTGGAAATTTGAAAAAATTCCCTAGTCAGATTGGTGTTTAAACCCTCAGGCCAGTACCACTCCTAAGTTGGGCTACCTGAAATGGAGGTGACTTTTCAGAGTTAGTCATTTTGATGATGCAAACTTAGGAACTCTGGGGCAGGGTTAGGCCCACTTCCCACAGGAAGAGGTCATAAAGGGGGTGTATTGGCCCCAGGGGTAGGTAGCACATTGGCTACTACCATACACTCCCCTAGAACCCCTAAATTCAGTATTTAGGGAAGTCACTGGCACCCTAAGATCAAATCCTGATGACCTAATAAGAAGGAGGACACTGAAGAGCGTGAAAGCAAAGACTGAAGACAGCAGCTGGCTTGGCACTAGCCCTGCCGGCCTGTCTGCTGTCCTCGATCAAATTGCGCTGAAGACATCTCACCCTGCAAGCCGCCCGTGCCTCCAAAGCCTGGGAGGACTGCCTGCCTTCAGTAAAGACTCAAGAACTCCCATGGCACCCCAAGAAGAACCACAAGGACTCCGGAACCGTCAAAACCTATTGCCGCCAAGCACCACTGCACCTGAGCCCTCAGTCCAAAAATACCAGGCCCATGTCGAAGTGAGTCAACTGTGTCAGTGTACTTCGCAAGCCATCAAGAGACAGAGTCCACCTTGGTTTTGCCTCTCATGAACTCCCTGGCGCTGCCAGCAGTCTTTGTTGGCAGTCCCCATCAACTGTGAGTGGTCGCAGATGAAGAAATTCAACACCTCAAAGATCCTCTGCACCTGTCCGCACCGGCCCGAGGAGTAGAGGACCACTGGTGTCCCCTAGCATTGTATGACTTGATCCTTCCTGTTGGTTCAGCCCGACTGGCCTCCCAGTCAAAAGCTGCAGCCTCTTTTCACTCAGATCAATCCCCATAAACTAACGTTGGACACCCTACTCTGTACTGCACCACTGCACCTAGCCACCATAGTGTCGCTGGAGGTGACCTGCTGGTGCTGCCTTGGACCTTGCCCCATACCCATCTTAGGTCCAGGAGATTGGCCCCATAAGTCACTGTGCTCTAAAACGTACTCACTTGATTTTATTGATTCTGTTGCCTAAACATATATGAATATACATGTTATTTTTTCAAAAATTGGTGTAGATCTCCTTATTGAATTGTATGAATTATTTATTGATCTATTGTGTGTATTTGCAGCTGTCTAACTCTCCTCTCTGATAAGCCTAAGGCTTATAAGAGCACATTGGGATTGCTAGAGCAAGCCCCCACCACTCATAAGGGAACCACTGGACTCTTTGGATGATGTATCTCATTTTGGTATATAATATAAAGAGCTAGCTTTCTACACCACCCAAAAAAAATATTGTAGGAAGCCAGAAACCCCAGCTAGGCAATTTCTACGACTGAAATATAAATAAAGCCCAAAAATACACAAAAAGTGCACATGAAACACAGACACATTTTCAACTTTTTAATTTAATGCAATTTTAATTTTATTAGGAAAGTTAGGCCTTTTAAAAATATATTTGTTTTGCCTAAAAGACAAACGATATGCTGGACTAGCATATCAGTGTCTTTTTTCTCTTAATGCATGCTCAGTTTTTTTTTTTACAGACCTTTTTTACATTTGAAATATTACATTCTGCCTTTTATCTATATAGACTTCATTAGTTTGTTAATATTACATTTTCTAAACAGTTGCAGATCTCCTACGTAGGCGTCGTGGACCCCCTATAGTCCAATACCACAGTTTAAGAACCACTGTCATGTGTTAAACAATGCGCCTTCCATGCCGCTGTCAGGATGAAATAAAGTTTGGTAATCTGGAAGAAAGTTGTTTCTTTGGTGAATGGTGATAGTTGACTGAAGTCATATCTTTCTACGTGTTTGCCTTATAACGCACAATTACAAATTAGCTGGTTGTTAGAAAGATCACTGCCTTGTGTTTTGTTCTGGAACTTGAGTGAAGTCTTTTTCGATCATTACATATCGCAAAACTTAATATAATGCTTGTAATTGTTGCTTCATGGCAACATATTGTCTAATTGTTCATTTGTGCTTTATTTCAAAAACAGGTCCTCTTATTGCCACCACTGTCTTTAAATTAACAGCTAAAGAAAAGCTAGAGCTCTGCCCCGGGCAGGACTCCGTGAGAAACCATGAAATTCAACATCTTCCAGGTAAGTGACGGGCATTGACCCATGTCATTGTCCCCACACATACCACACAAACGCACTAAATACATGCTTGATCACTGCTTACCTTTAATGTGGAACTCCTTGGATGGTCAGTTGGTCCCAGTCCTGATTAAACAAGAGGGCAGGGAGTGGAGGGACAGATTATTAGTAGAGGCTTGAGAGTAAATGATGAAATCCATTTTGATTTCCAGAGGGCTCTTTGATGGTCTCAGGCCAAATACAGCACATTTGCAATACTATGTGTTAAAAGGGCTTGCGTTCAGAAGGGAAGGGCTGTCAACTCTGCAGACCAGGCACATCACCGCATGTCTGTTTTGCTACATGGTGGACGTTTCATCCTTCTTAACGTTGCACTGTCCTGGAGGTCCATCTTATGAAGATACATATATGGGTTTCATTTTCTTATCCATCAAACAATTATTACATGTGAACATTGATTGACATTGATTGAACGTGTCTATTAGGTTTTTGCTTGCTTCATACAAGACATTAGAAGAGGAGAAAGCAGGAAACATTTGCGGCAACCCTTATGACATATACAAAATGATTAAGGAAAAGGCTGTGGGTGTATCCTTAGCAAACTGCACCACTGTACAGTAAAAGAAAAACCATTTAAACAACTGGTTGTTTAGATTAGAGGGCTAAATACAAAGACATTTGCCATTCTCATTTTCAAGATACTATTTCCAGTGGGTCAGCTTATGTAGTCTTTACATTGGTTTGCAAAAAGAACTTATCAACTCTTTTTGATTTACATTATGGTAGCTTGCGATGCACTACATACTTTCAAAATCGTCAGTTCTTATCTGTAGTCTGTGGACCACTGGGGTTCCGCAACAGCTACTTAGGTAGCCTGCAACTGTTCAGAGTTTTAAACAATATTACCAGACTAAGCAAATATTTACAGTTTGTAAAAAAGTAGAATTAAAGATTTTTAAACACTCTGTAAATGGGATAGAGTTTGAAATTGTATGTTAAAATTAGTTTGGTATCCTTAGCTTGATTTGTGGGAGTAGTACAAGTAAAGTAATATGTAGTTTGGATGAGAGGTAGCCTCAGTTAAAGCAATAGTATGTGCCAACAAAAAGGGAGGATGCATTAGGAAAAAGAAGATATAAGTATTATGTTAGACTCCAGCAAAACCCTTTGTCTCTTAGAAATAAAACCAAGCTTTGAAAAGCCCCAAACTTCCCAATAAAAAAATACATTTTTAAATATCTATTGTTTGAGACTTAATTAACATATTCCATAATTTGTGCATTTGTTGTATACTTGTATCTGTAGTTTTGTGTATTTTATAAATAAAATCATAGAATTTGTTTAGTCTGCGGTCGCTGGCTTCCAATAGTCATTCATTGGGGGTCCACAGAAGTCAAAAGGAACCTAAGTTACTTCTAATCAGTATACATTGTCCACACTTTTGTTATGCTCTACCCATTGATCAAACATAATACCTTAAAATGTAAAGATTTGTCATGTGAAATAAATAAGGGCTACAGAATGGGCCTCTAGTTGTAAAGGACACACTACCAATCTGCCTTCAGCCACATTTCTGTTGCATTCGTACATACTAACATGTAATAAGTCGAACATAAAAAATATGTTTACAGCAGTTCTGTTTTGAGTTTCAGCTTATGTTATGATCAAGAGTATTTGCAATGACTAAATGGGTCTAAAAAGTGTAATTGTAACTTCTTCCACTATCAGAATATATTGTTCCTAAACTCCATTTGGGCTTTACGATGCTGGGCATAGGAAAATAACTTGTTTTTGTGATCATGAGTTGTAAGCAGTGTTCATTCATCACTATTTCTTGTATATCTTTCATGTATGTGAATTGGTCTAAATGCCTTATTCAACAAAACAGGAGAGTAGAATTTCAGAATTAAGTTTAGTGATGTTTCATTTTAAATACAACAATGATGTATGTATATAGTGATTGGGGCCCCTTCCAGACTTCAAATATGGAATTCAGTGGAGCAGCTTTGAAAGGTTAAGAACCCAAGGCTGGGAAGATCACTTGTAATTCTGATTGAGCAAGTAGTCTGTGGAGGTACTAGTATAGAAACAGATTTGAGGGTTTGTTTTGTTTTTCTGTCTAGGAGTATGTTCATAGTGACAGTACATAGCAGGTTCCTACCAGCATGTTTATTCTTTATTTAGTAATTGACTGAAGAATATGGCATGAGTAGGCCAGACAAGAGAACATTTCAATGTAGCCTTTTGGTCATTACACGTAGGTCAGAGTGGCGTCATAAAAGAAGCCCCGTGATTCATTGGTGCCCTATTCTACTTCTTGAGTAAACTAGATATTTGTCAAATCAATATCCCACAAAGAGTAGTGGGAAGAAAATAGCCTAAAGGCAAAATTTAGACTCTTAAAGGGCACAGGGGAGGTAAGCAGTTAATATAGAATGGGCCACTAATTCTACCCTGCTTTTAGTAATTAGATAGTGTTATTGATCCAGTAAGATCTCATTTTTTCCCCGGTTTCTGAGACAACCAGTGGCTACTGAAAGGTATCCTTGATAGATACTGTTGTTTACCACTTGTTCAGGGGTCTCATCCATTTTTGTACTCCAGTCATATAATTTAGTTTACAGCATGTTTCTATTGTAGAATCACAAGCTAAGCACTCTCCTGCCATATAGTGTATCAACTTCTAGTGTGTATGGAATGATTCATGATCCTATTCCTTAAAACCCGCAATACACGGGGGTGCAAACCACCTCTCATTTATTCTCTCTAATTGGATCCGAAAGTTATCACCATTCTGCTGCATGTTTAGTTGCATTGTGACCATTGACTCTTGTCTCCAACAATCAGAAAACAAGCTTGTTGTAGGTGTTTCCTCTATCTGACATGGCCTTGTTTTAGGTAAGTTGAATACCCTTTCTAAATGTTGCCTTAAATGTAAAGCAGATTACCGCTTGGCATACCTCTGCTGGGATGTGCCAGGCTTTTTGATACATAACATTTATAAGATAAACAGCTACTTACAAAGATTATAGGTCTTCCTTTTGGAGCCTGGAGCCTAGTGACTCTGGCAATACTTTTTTGCGATGTACAGCATCTAATAAAAACAAACTGCTCTATGCTGAAGCCGTGCACCAGTGCAAAAAAGAAATTGAATAATGGTTTATGTGATGCACTCAAAGTGCTTGCGTGTTATGACTGCTGGAACCCCGTCATTTAGTAGGCATTCACATGCGTGACGACGTATGCGCACACATGTCACCAATAATGCACAGGTGTACTAAATGATGCAGGCACCATTTCATTTGTTTATCAGTCCGCTATGGGAGACATCACTTGGTGCGGTAAATAAATCTTTAAAAAAATTAATTTGAGCTAAAGCACATTTGTGCAAGCAGAACAGCATGATAACCAGATGGGAGCTACTGGCCCCTCTAGAAAATATTTAGAAAAATATCAAAATAAATGCAAACGGTGGGAGAGTCATACAGGAGCAGGTGGAGAAAAGCAGCAGGGAGTGGCCAGCAACAAGAAAAATTAAAATAAAGCTCGATGAGAAGAGATAAAGTAGAGGAAAAGCAGCATGGGTAGGGTGTGCAGGGGGGAGACGCACCCAAAAGAGAGTAGAACAAAAGAGAGAGAGCAACAAAGAACGCATTGGCAGTTATTTGGCAGTGGATGAAGCACACAGGGGTGAGGCTTGGAAAACTCATACTCTGATGGCGTGCTTACCATAAAAGACAAAAACAGTTCCATGAAAGTGAGCAGTGAACATACATGTCAGCCAATCAAAAGCAAGGTAAAGAGGATATCCTTCAGGTAAGGGACAAACACAATAAGCAAAACGAAACCCATCAAATAAGAAGCAATGAAATAAGAGTGACAGTAAAGCTAACCAATGGAAGCAATAGGCGGCCCACTGTAAGTTTTGGGATGGTCCACAAGAGGTCTTTCACACCCAGGTAGCGTCTTATTTTAGGTAGACGAGACCTAAAAAGGTTTGCATGTGAGCTCATTATGCCATAATAGTGCAGGAGGGCTTCACTGGGTTTCCTAAAGGAGTCCATGGGGAGGAATTGAAAGAAATCATGAACATGTATAGGGAGGATCTTTACTTGGTACCCACTTGTTTATAACCATGGATGTCAAATACTAGAGTTGTTTATTTCATATGCCTGCACCTTTACTAGAGTTTAAGAACACCCAATGAAACCCTCAAGGCACACAGATAATATTGATATAAATATACATGGCAATGCTATTTAGTTGAGGCAACTTGAAATTTCAAAACCATCAAAAACTTACACATGCCAACACCTTACAGTAGACTTTAGGAGGCAACACCTAGTCAGCCTAAGTTGCAAAATGGAGAGAATGTGGCTTTGAAATTTGTGTGCCATTGAAAGAAGGAGCCACCATAAAAATTGCTCACTGTAGGAGAACAGATCTCAAAATGAGGATAGATTTCAGGACCAGTCTGTCAGAGCTCATCCTTTCCGAGATCTTTAGCAAAGAATGATTCACATTGATAATCAAACGGGTCACACTTTTTCTCACCCACCCCCTAACACTTCGTCCCTGCTAGTAGTAAGGTAACACTTGAAAAAGCGATATTCGAGAGTTGAAGAACAAACTGCCAGTGAATTGAGTTACTACCTCAGCCTGGACTCGGAGGCGATGGGTATCAAGACTTTGTTATAGGAGGGGCAGAAGAAAATGCTGCCTCAAAAAATTTCCCAACTGGTATTGCCCCTTAAAGAAGCTATAGCTCCATTGACTGTTTGTGTTTATCCTCCGAATAAATCCTCTACATGCCTCCTAGCGATACAGTGGATGGTGTACCATCATAGAGTATTACAGGTCAAAAAAGAGGATGGCAGTTTTCTTCTTGAGTCCCTCAAAACCAATGGAAATTAATAACCTGTTCTTTCCAGCTACAGTACTAAAGTTGACTAAAGACAGCTTTGTCTCAGTGTAAGAAACCCGGTCCGTCATCGAAGATGGGGAGTGGAAATACAATTGCCTCTCAGGATTTTTTTTTGAAACCAGAGTATGTGGCTTTAACACGGACCCCATATGCTTTCTTTTGTGTACCTTCAATCCACCGGCAATAACTTGTTTTTCTCTTTGCTGGCCCTGTATAACATCAACAAAAAGCATTGGAGTTGCAAATGCTTGTTATTCATGATGCAACTTTTTCTCCAATTGTTTTTTTTGTATAACTAAACACAAAAAACAGGTTATTAACCCTGTTAAATGTATTCATCCAACAGGTGTGCATTAATGTTCTGGGTACAGTGGTGCAGCAATGGTGCCATGTGTGTCCTTGTGCGGGCTAGTAAATGTCCCCCTCCGCCCTCCAGTTAAGTATTGAATGACAGGCCTAAAATAAGAGTGCAGTGGCTCCTTCAGACGTCTGGGCCCAGGTGCCACTGCACATGCTACAGTATTGATAGGTATGCCTGTATCTGGCTAGAGATGGTAGTATCTACTTTGTTCTTTGCTGATTGAGAGCAGTAAAGACTAAGGTAGTGTCTTAAGTGAGATTGTCTTGATTGTCTTTGAGATAAGGCTACGAGTAAGGAAGTGCAGAATTCAAAAGTCCCCCCAAAACAGGTGAGCGGAAGTCCCTTTACTTTCAAGCAGGTTCTTTTTTGGTGGGGGCTTAAGCACCATGCTTGCGTGCACTACGATACACTACAGTATTGAACAAAGTCCTCATCAAGTACCCCATCAAAAGGCTACACTCTGGAAATAGGAAGGCACCAATAGTTGCACAACGACAGGGAGTGCTGTGGACACAGATGCAGGTGTGAGTACAAAAGAATTAGACACCCTCATAGAAAGAGTAAAGGAAACAAATTATGTTAGAAGAACTCGGCCACTATAGGAGCCGTTCCGGCAGGCGTCATTCTCCTTCAACGGCCGGAGGCAAGTCTCAACATTGGTGGTCAAAGTCGCGGCGCCTTCCGCCTTTGGCGCCTCCCGCTGGTCCCTGCTCTTCTGTTGAAATGTCGAAGCATGAGTCTGTCCTGCGTCTCCCCACCTATCCTGGGGTTGGAGGGTCTTTGACGGAGGAAAGTTCCTCTCTGGCGAACATGTTCAATCGAGTTTCGGTTGTACTGGACTTACAATTTCTTTCTGTGGAATTGTCAACAGACCCTTTACTTGGTGTTCTACATCCTGACCAGTCTCACTTTGAGTCTGTCTTTCTTATAGTGACTGTCTTTTCGATGTTCTGTTGGGTACTTGTGCTCAGCCTGAGACGGGACTCCCTGTTGATTGCTTTATTTCTCCCACATCGTCGTGCATGGTTGCGTACTTCCAGGTTTTCAGAGGCTGTGCAAACTACTTTGATTGACATGCCTTTTGATGGGACTCCCTTTTTGGTGCGCCTGCTGACTTGGCTTTACTCCAGTTCAGAGATAGTTCTGGTGGTGCAGAGTCTTAACTCTGTTGTTGTACTAGGTTATTGGGACACATTGTTTCCCCTTGTTTCAGCTGTTATCGGCCTTCATAGGGTGGAGTACTAATCTCCCATCTAGGGTTACATCCAGTGTGGTGTTCCTGCTTGTTGCAGGTGCTTTTCTTATTATTATTCTGTTAGTGACAGATTTCGTTTCCAGCCCTTTTAAACATGTCTTAATTGCGTCCTCGCGTGGGCCTGTTCTTACAGCTTCCTTTTGCCTCTTGATTTTTTGTACTTGAGTACTTACTCTCTATCGGGTATTCTGTTACGTTGTGCGAATGCACTATATCCTTGTTCCCTGTTTTTCAGGGACTTTATTGTGTATGCCCTACGGGTATCTTGTGAGGTACATATACACTTAGTATCCTGTACAGGGACTTCAACTTTCCTGTTCTCCTTATATCCTTTTTGTGTGTGGTTATTTCATTACTTTTCTTTGTGCATATCCCATCTTCTGCCCAACTACATATTTCTGCTGTGTATGCACTGTCCTCCAATGTTGGATGCTTCTTCCCCTTCCTGGGGCTTGTTTCCCTTATTCTCTGTACTCTCAGTTTTTGTCTAGAGCTTTAGTTTGGTTTATGACTTGTTTCTCAAGTTTCCATGGAGCATTGATCAGGCTTCTCAACTGTTTTTCAAGACTTCATGTGTTGGACAATGTGTGATTGTCTACCTCAACTATTTGTTGCCCTTAGTCTCAGCTAGCCCTTTCGTTTCACCCTGGTGGTCTTCTTCTTCTTGGTGGATTTCTCCCTGCTGTTTATTTTTCTTTTCACCTGTTATCACCTGCTAGCACCCTTCCTTGGTTCTTGGCCAGTTGCCCTTCATTTCCTGTAGTGGGCAATACCCTCCACTTCCTACTCTTAGGGGGCTGTTTTCCAGCCTTTTCTTTCGGTCTCCACCGCAGTTTGTTTTGTAACTTCTTCTTTACGATGGTAGGATGTATTATCTCAGTCCTTCCTTGATTATCTGTGTTCTTGGCGTACCCTTCATTCCTCTAATTCTCATCCTCCCGCTCACTGGCAGAGGACGTGGGTTATCTTTGGTGGAGTGCATATACTTTCGCTCCCCTGTATGACTTGTGTGTCTATGGGAATTTGTATATTTTTTCTACACATATTTATCCTTCTATACATTCTCTTTGGATATTTATGTCTCTGCATGTATTTAGCTATCTCTTGAATGGATCTTTTGTAGATGTCTTTTACTTCTGGTATTTATGTGTGTGCTGTGCACATATGGTCGTCTAGCCTTCTATAAGGTGTATGTCACGGTATTTTACCTACACCTTTCTTGGTGACCTGGTTCAGCATTCTTGGTTGTGCTTGTCTGTTTCCTTACTTCTCATCAGTGAGCATCTCCGTTACATTTTTTGGAGGATGTCTTTTATACCTTCGAGGTTCTCAATGTAAGACTGGTTTTCTTTACTGTTCTTGTTGTTTCCTGGTGATGCTCTTCAGCATTCATTGTTCCCTTTCTCTTTTCTCTATCATTCTGTTGTTCGAGGTTTATTTTTTCAAAATCAATTTCTCAGGATAGTTTCCTCGACAATCATTGGGTGCTTTTTATTCGTTGTATGTGTTGCTACTGCTGAGCATGCTGTGTTTGCTCCTTCCATTTGGTTTTGAGCCTGGACTCTATGGACTATTGTCCTTGGTCCCTTTGCATTCCCCGATCTTCGGTTGCATTCCCTTTGGGGCTGCCTCTTTACTGGTTCTGTACAGTGTTCTTACACTCATGGCTTTCTGCTCCCTACGGGCTTTCCATAGTCCTTCTTGGAGATCAATCCTCTCGGTGAGCATCCTGCTTCACCTATCATTTTCGGATAGTCTAGTCCCTTTCTATCTTTTGGAATAGCTTCTCCTATTGGGGATCTTTGGTGAGGTCAGTTCGCAGCCTGCTCCACGGATGGTATTGCTTGGGTATCTGATTCTAAGATAAGTAACCTGTCTCTATCAGATGGACAAGTTATTTGTCTTCGGTAACGCTTATCTGGTAGAGACAGGATTCATATTGACCCACCCATCCTCCCCGCTCTGCAAACTGTGGTCCCCTTTTTTGCATGCTACTACTGTTCGTTCATTCTGTACTTGTTGATACACATTTTTTTCCTTTTCTGGCACACTGTTTCCAGAGACTGTTTCTCTAAACTGCTCCGCATTCAGGGATGTGACATTCCTATAGCCAGACGCCCAGGACATATTGTTTGGGGTCAAGGGCAACACGTTTTCATGTGTATTTTGTCCTTGCGACAAGTAGGCCCAACCCCCTGCAGCACAAACCCTTTGGCTACCAGTTTGCAGTACCACATTATGGATGAGGGAAGGGCACTGTCTGCAGTTAAGGTAATATTGTTGTCTATATGTTAAAGCTGCTCAAACTTGTATTTTTGGTTCATTTATTGAAAGCCTTTATTATTAGGGTGAGCGCTCTAGGTAAATGTTGTAAGCTCTAACTGCACTACTGACAGTGGTTCCAGTATAAAAATGTGTACACACGTTTTCAAAGTTTAGCAATTTGAGGCTATGCATAATGCTCCCAGAATGCTCTCTGTTTTGATGCAAATATTTGCAGAAGCTTGAAAGCAAGATTGATGATTCTTTGCTTTCAAAATAAAATGTTCATAAAAAAGTGAAAGCAGGGAAAAACATTTAGCAAAACTACTTTAAAAGTTCATGTACCTTTTCTTTGCAGCATCATTTAGAAACATGTGTTGATGGATACTAGTATTTCCCAAAAATATTCATAATTGACAATCAGTGTAACCAGTTTCAATAAGATTAAGGGAATCAAAAGTAAAGAAGCATTGGCAAAGCCAGTATGTCTGAAATTGCTGGCACTGAACAAAACTACTTTATTTTATTTAACAGGTTATATATAGCGCTGACTAGACCCAGAGGTATCAGAGCGCTTTACAGCAGCTAGAAGAGGTACGGAGAATAAAACGAGTTCAGCCATGTCAAAATAAAACCATAAGGGCCAACAAAATGATTAAACCTAAGACTTAACATAAATAACGAGAACAAACTGTATAGGGTGGGAGGGGGGAAGAGAAAAAAAAAGGGGGGAGGCTAGGAGGTGAAGGGGGTGGGAGAAAGTTGGAGGGGAAGGTCTAAGAGGGGGTAGAGGGAAGATAGGGTGCAGGTGGATGTGGTGAAAGGGAGAGAGGGAGAGTGGAGAAAGACAAGGGAACAGACAGGTAGAATCTGACAGGGGGCAACTGGGAGAGGTTCGGAGGGCAAGCCGAGGGAATTAGGGACCCCAATATTTGTTGAGGAGAAGAAGTTTAAGGTCCTATTTGAAGCTGAGATAGGAGGGGTTGCAGCGCAGGTCTTTGGGGAGGTTGTTCCAGATGCTACGGGCATTACCAGAGAAAGAGCGAGCTTGTGTGCGTTTCTTATTCAACCGGGGATGGACTAGAACGAGAGCATTGGTAATTCGCGTCAGTCGGGAACAGCCCGGTTTGTGGAGTTTATCAGTAAGGTACGAAGGGGAGTTATGATGAAGGGCTTTATGAGTAATGCATGCAACCTTGAAGGAGGATCTGCCTTCGACAGGCAGCCAGTTGAGGGCTTTGAGGGTAGGTGAGATGTGTTCAAAGTGTTTGCAGTCGGACATAAGCCTGGCAGCAAGGTTAAGCACAGTTTGACGTGGAGCTAAGTGAATTTTAGGCATACCGGAGAGGATAGCCTTCCCATAGTCAATTTTTGACAGGACCAGTGCTTGGACTACAGATTTGAAGTCATCAACAGGAATGAAGGGTTTGATTTTCTAGAGGTGGCGGAGGCAGAAGAGTTCCCCCTTGGCCGAGTTTTTTATATGGGGAATAAGTGTCTGGGAGTTGTCAATGGTAAAGCCTAAATATTTGACTGAATTGGATTAGGTAAGAGAGCAGTTGAGCTCATTCAGGTCTTGGATCCAGTCTTGGATGGGAAGAGGGTTGTTTTTCGGAGAGAAGAGAATGATTTTGGTTTTATTCGGGTTGAATTTGAGATGGTTATGGTGGAACCAAGATTGGATCTTAGTTAGAGTGTTTTTAAGGTGTAGAACATCAGAGCGGGACTTAATCTTTAAATAGAGTTGCATGTCGTCGGCATAGAGGTGGTATTTGATACCTGCATTTTTAAGAATGAAGGTGAGCGGTTCCATAAAGAGGTTGAAGAGGAAGGGGGCGAGCCCTGGGGAACGCCAGGGGAGATAGGAGTGGGGTTAGAAAGGCAGTCCAAGATTTTGATTTGCTGGGTTCTCTGCTTGAAGAAGAAGGTGAACCATTGGAGAACGATCCCATTGAGGCCAAAGCGAACTTTGAGAGTGTTAAGTGGGTAAGAGTGGTTGACAGTATCAAAAGCAGCAGAGAGGTCGAGGAGGATGAGAAGGCAAGAGTCACCCCTGTCAATGGAGTGGTGGATGTCATCCACTATGTTAAGCATAGCAGTTTCAGTACTGCAGCCTTTTCTGAAGCCAGATTGCAGAGAGTCCAGGAGATTAAAAAAGTTGATATGTTTATCCAATTGGAGAAGGGCACATTTTTCAAGGGCTTTGGAGAGAAGAGGGAGGCTAGAGATAGGTCTGAGATTATTTAGGTCGTTAGGGTCGGCATTGGGATTTTTGAGAATTGGAGTGATTTCTCCGAGCTGGACGGAGGAATTGATGATAGTGGTCCAGAAAGGAGCAATGATATGCTTAAGATCTTTGATTAGGTTAGAAGGGAGGAGGTCTTTGGTGTGGGAGGAAGGGTTAAGGTAAGTGATGATGTCATAAACTTCGAGTTCAGAAATAGGGCGGAAAGTATTTCAGGAGGCGAATTTTGTCAGGAGGGAGAAGTGAGGGGTCAGTGGGTGGGTTGATAGTGGCAGGAGAGTCCGAAGTCATGTCAAAGGAGGGTAGAGGGAGAGTAGAGAGGGGAGTTAAGAGGAAGGATTGTTCAATTTTTGGCTATTTGTTTTCGGAGAAGAAGTTTGCAATATCTTCACAATTTTCAATGGAGGCCTTAAGATTAGGGTGGGGCAGAGGATGTTTGGTTTTTGACAATGTTGAATAGTTCTATAGGTCTATTTTTGTCCCGATCAAGTTGTGTGCGGAAGTAGGAGGCCTTTTCATTCAGGATGTGCTTCTTGTAATTGGACCTAGCGGATCTGAGTAGGGCAATATTGGCGGGGATAGGGTGTTGCCTCCACGTTCTTTCCGTTAATCTAAGAGAGCGACTTTCATTGTTGAGATCTGGGTTGAATCACAATTTGGAAGGGATATTTCGTATTGTTTTAAGCTTGGGAGGGGCAAGTTGGTCAAGCACCTCTTTAACCGAATTATTGAAATGGTCTGTGAGGTCATTAGCGTTATGGGAGGGAGGATTAAGTAGAAGTTGAGCTTGCAATTTAGACTCCAGTTCGCCAGGGAATATGATTAAAGTTTCTGGTCAGTTTCTTGTGCTTAAGAGGTCTTGGGGAGAGAGGAGAAGACGTGGTAGAGATCGTGAAGAGAATGAGGTGGTGGTTGGACCAATCGATGGGGATGATGTTGGATAAAGTGGGCAGATTGTTGTTAGCGATGATGGCGTCAAGAGTAGCCCCTTTGGTGTGGATTGTGGAAAGGCAAAGTTGTTTAAAGTCATTGATCTCAAGAAAGTTGGAGACTTAGTATCATTCCACAACTTGTGTGATATGCTCCTTGTGAAAGAGCAGAATGCAGTCACTCACAGTGAAGCCAGCTGATACAGAGGGAGAGAGACAGAATTTTAATAAACGCAAAAGGTCATGGTCAACACCAGACCAAATTAGGGGCCCAATTATTAAAGAAAGTCTAAAAAGTACACCCATGGTATATATTTCCTTGCATTAAATGCAGCTATACGGCTTTCGTGAATTCCCAAGAATTTACAGAGTAGGACAAAAAATAGTACTCCTAGAAAATATTTGTGAACTGCATTTTAGCATGAGCAAATATGCATATGTAGATTTGCTCATGAGTAAATCTGAGTGTTTGCAAGATCACTTTCCCTCCAACCACTTTTTTTCCCCCAACTCTTGAAGAAGGTTTACACCTGCCAATGTCAAGAGTACACTTCCAACATTTCTCAGTATGCAAAACAATTAGAGAAGAGTTGTTGAAAACACTTAAAACCTGAAAGTTAGGTTTGCACAGACTCAAAAGGGCATTCTAACCCTGGAACTATTGCTTACCACTACCTTCAGCCCAAATATATAGATCTGCGAAAATGTGGCAACATAAGGGGATTGCACGTATTCAAACACTGCTATGGTATGAGCCCTGTGATAACCAGAGAGGCTATATCAGAGCTCTTATATAATACGATTGCTGCCATAATTTGTCGCTGCACTACATCGCACCAAAGGAACAAGTGGATTTTGTTACAGGACAAATAGATTTATGAAGCAACCTGCCCCATGGACAAGTAGATATTTATTAAATTCCACACCCATAGCATTGTTGGCGCTGAAATAGTCACAAAAGAAACTGATGTCAGCGCGTCGGGGGAGGGTTTATATGGACTCAGTTTACGTCACATTCAGGAGACGATGCCGCTATGGAGTAGTTTGACGCCCTCTACAGACGCGCAGAAGTACTGCTGGGAAAATTTCCATATCTAGTCTGGCGCCTGGGGAGGATTCTAAGATAAGGAATCTGCGGGTAGATCCTGTCTCTACCAGATAAGGCATTACCAAAGGTAAGTATTTTGTCCTTTATGGATGTGTTCATTTTTTCACCTCCTAAACAAGCTGCTTTGATTTATCATTATTACACAATATTGTAAAGATAGATTAAATATGTGTTGGTGTGACTCAAGGGGAAGCAGGGAGACATAAAATGGAATGCAGGACAAAAAGGAAAAGGGGTGTAATTTCATGAGGCTGTTATGCTTTTTTATGTTTATTCAACAGGCAACATGATTTCCAGTCCGGACGTGCTATTCAGGACACACCGAGCTGAAGAGCTGTGTCTAAAGAATGTCCAGGGCACAGAAGGAAGTATACAGAATGACTGCCTTTGCCCAGGTGAGAAAGAAGGTGCAGCATGTTGGCCCTAGTCTGATTTCAAGTACTAACTAGCACCCTACTCGTCTCTGGTTTGCTTTATTCGATACCAAAATCCCCAAATTTACCTCATCTTGTGTTGTAATGGGTAAAAAAATGTGTCTTGTCGGAAAATGTAATTTTAAATGGTGCACTCTCTTTCGTTTAACAACCAATTGTGAAAGGTTGTTTTGTGCAGAAAATGATGAATGTATGATAATCTCTTAATGCCTCTAGTACCTCCCAAATGGAAGAGCTCCTTTCGAAAAAAATCTGTCACTGCCTATTTGACTTCATACTACAGTTGCTCTGGCACCAGGCAAGTCTGTGCCTTTAGACTGGTAAAAGCCCCCATCTGCCAAGCCTCACTAGGTTTTCTGGATTGCCTCCTGTCTTCACTGCACCTTATTCCACTGGTTGGTTTTCCTTTTACATATTATAGTTTTTAGCTGCGTTAGTCCCATTGGCTCTATTTCAAAAACCCAAGAAAACATTCCCCAGGATGCAATAGTGTGTTAAAGGTAAGCCCATGCGAGGAAAAATGTGTCAGTGATCTAATTCACTTCCAAACCCGCCTGATGTATCCACAGTTTTTTTATTGTTTAATCTCAACTTCAAATGACTTTATTCTTTATGCTTGCTAGAAAGACAAACCAGCTGATATGGTTTGTATATAATGCTTAAAAACTCACCCTGCATGCGCCCAGTGAGGAAACAGTGTTTACTACGCATGCGATAGACCACATGACATTGCAACGCGGTTGTTACAACGACTGCGTTGTAACATCGCGAACCATTACATCGCAAGTTGTTACAACGATTTGCGATAGGGGGCACATGGTGTTGGATTTACAATCCAACACCTTCCCTACTGTTGCACAAACTGCAGTAGGAATAGTAAATAATACTTTCTAAGTCCAACGCGACCCTACAGCAAGTCGTTGTAATGACTTGCAATGTAATGCTTCGCGATGTAACAACGAAGTCGTTGTAACAACCGCGTTGTAATGGCACGCGATCTATCGCATGCATAGTAAAGATACATATTCCCCCAATGTGACATAAGTCACAGAAACTACATGAGCTTTGGGGGCAAGGGCGCAAAGTCAAGTTGGTTGGGATTCTAGAGTGTGTTTTCAGTCCTGGTGACTGAAGTCATCTGATAACCTCAGGTTTATGCCTGACCAGACCGGGACCCGATGAATCGTGTAGCTGAGCGGGCACAAGATTAGCCAACCTCCCATCTTTCCTAACTAGCCTTCCAAATATCCAAACCCATGTCTTTTTTTTTCTTTTTATATTAATGTTTTTGGTTTGAAATCTAACACTTGTCAGCCTGAAATGTAACTTATTCTTTGCTTTGTTTTTCCCCTACTGACTCGTGTTTGAGGACGAAAGACGAGCCGGTTCCAATTTTCATTGACCACCTTGGGGTGGAAGTGCCAGGCAGCGGTGCCAATACAGACACAGGCAAGTTACAGACTTTCCGCCTTGACGCCCTGCCCAGATGGGTATCCGCTTATTACTGATGTCTTGAATGGGGACGATTTTTTTCTCACTTTGCGCAGTGTACATTACAGACATGCCCTCGAGCTGTTACACTGATGGGACTTTACAAGGAACAAACCAGTATCTCCTGATAGGTGATTCCTCATCGTAGCCTCTTCATTTGCTGTATCCCCTGTGCCCAGTGCCACGTGTCCTTTTTGCTCAGAAAAGTAATTCCAAAAGCTTATTTTACAGCTCTTAATAGGATCCTTTGATGGGGTTTGCAAGGTGATCACATCTGCTTTCTTTCCCTACCAGCGCTTCATTAGCCCCTTGGATTACACTCGCATTGTGTGATTGTACTTCCCGGCAGGCTCTGCGCCGTCATAATGAGGCCCTTTGATGGACCTGTACAGGATGATCAAATCATTTAGTGATTGCCTGCTCCTGAAAGGTCACTTTGCTAAGCTCTTAAAGGCGACCTGACCTGCCTCTGTCTATGCCACTGACTTAAAAGGTTCTTTGAAAGCTCGGAAAGCCTGGTCCCTTCCTCTGAAACCATTTTAAGTGCACTAAGCCGGTTCACTGCAACACCGCCATATCGACATCTATATGTTTTATTATGTACTTAAACATGTTTCTGCATGTAGGTTCAGGCCTCAAGATTGGTTCGTTCCGGCTAAAAAACGAGGAAGACACCTACTGCGTGGACTATAAGGACAGGACAATCACAGAAGGCAACAGTGTCCCTGCTAGTAAGAAATGTAAGTTTGTTCTTAAAATGTTCATTTGAAAATAACTGTTAAAAAAAACTATGTATAAAGTTCATCCTGCCCATCCATATATGTTGTGTTTTATGGTATTCTTAATTCGAGGTGGGCTCGCTTGTACGGCTCCCACACTTTCTAACCCATGTTTTCCTCTCATCATGCTTTCTGTACGGTATAATTTGCACCATTCCAACATGGCCACAAGGTTAGTCCAGTTTCCGTATCCGCCTAGGCCCCAGACCACGAGATACAAAGCTGACGGAGTTGCTTGTATTCAGAAAAAGGCTTAGGTTTAGTATTTTGCGCTTTTTATACACCTGTTTGGGGTAATGTTTTCTGTTCCCTTCAACACATGTGTCTACCCACAGATTAGTCTCCTCCTCTTGTGTGTTCGTCAAATATGCTTAAATGAAACCCCTTTGTTAAGGTGGGGGCCAGAGCTAAATCGGTCACTAATCGTTTTTACCGGTATTTTAGCACTTAATCGTGGGAGGTGCATGTACATTCAGTATTTCCGAGTTGGGTAGGTATTTTGGTGTTCATATGGGCAGAAATGTACCTAATTCTTCAAGCTCTGATAATTTCATGCACTCCAATTGGTGTAACATCATTTTTTTTTTATTTGAATTGTATGCATCAACAAGAAAACAATAGACAATTGCTGTTTAACAACCGTCCACAATACTAGATTACAAGAAATAATCAGCATTTTTTTTTAATATATCGGGCCCGTTTCATCAACTTGGATTGTTGTTTCTTTTCTTTTTTCCGGTGACACCATCATTTATTTTGCCACAAATTGCCCCATAGTAGAAATGTGTTTGATTTTTCAGAGGTTCCTGAGAATTCTGAAACTGATGCTACTCTCTGCCGTCATGCTTTATCACTTATCCGATACAGACTGGCGCAACCCATCATCTAGTAAACTGTGCAATGCTTTGCAATCTTAGCCAACCGTTTTTAATGTGCCACATGCTTGATTTAGCACCACATCACCAAAGTCGAAGAGATGATCAGCCTCCTGATGCCAAAAACCTTTACATTTTAAAACGGCCAGCTCAAGACCCATTGCTCAGCTTGGCTGACAATCCCCAACTCATCATCACTGTCTGCCACCTTTTCTAATAAATTCAAACTCAATTGACCTCATCTGTTGAAACAACCAGTCCGTGCCCAGAAAAGTTACACATACCAGGCCATCACTGACTTTCCATTCATAAGCTAAATACCACCTTATGCCATCTCCAGAGCGAAGGTTGGTGGTGCTCACCTCCTTAAACTGAATATGATGTTATGATGCATTGGCCTTGCTGAAATTTGGTAAATTTGTTTTTAAGGTTCCATTATTTTGAGGTAATACACTCCGATTTGTGTACGGCGGCACATTTCATATTCTCCCTCCATTCAAATTAAGTAAGGCATGCCTGGGCACTGCAGGAGTGCCACAGCATGATTTACATGTTAAGGGAGGAACATGAGCTTCTGTTTTTGGCCGAGGGGTGGCAGGCAGGATTCCCTGCGGCAGTATGTTTGGTTTCCCTGCTGTATGTTGCACTTGGCATATGTATTTCCGAAAGACTGGGTGTTCTTTACTATTTAATGTGCATTTGTATGTGTTGATAAAATGGCTGGCTCACTTGCAATGCCCAGATACCTGTGTTTTGGTTGGGTTGAAATATGTTGTTCCCTTGTTGATTGACAACAGGCCACTTAAATTGGATAGATGGGGGGGAAACAGTGATTAATAAGCGCTTTGCTTTTGTTGTTGCTATAGGCCGTGGCTCAAAATGCTACATTTATGCCTGCACTGGATTAGGGCAAGAGTGAATTTAGAGGTGCAGAGCAAGGCTCAAAGGTCTGGCACACCCTTCTCATCGCCACACCACCCTTTCTCTATTGGCGCGATTCAATGGTAACACATGCACGGCCTACAGGCTCCTACGTTTTCCTGTGCCTCGTGGTACCTTAACGAATGCAGCCCAGGCTCTCCTCAAGGAGGAAGGGGAGATGAGTGTTTTTTTTTGGTGTGTATGTGTGCGTGTGCATGTGCGCACATGCGTCTTGTTCACTGCTGGTATTTAGCTGAATGTTGTGCTATGGAGGGCAGTTTTAATTCAGACTCCAAAAGTTCATTCTATTTCAGGTTGTCTTTTGTATGCTGTTGCCTGCATGACTTACCCCCAGAAATCCTGTTGAAGTCTAGTGAACTGGGTGGTATACTTGCAATCCCTGCCAGCAAGAGACTTCCTTGCTACAACATCTAGAATCCCTCTTACACTTTATTGGGCTAGGTGGGGTTCATCGAACATCCTGAGGCCTTGGCTGAGAGTGCCTGCTTTTGGACAAAGCTATTCTACATGATTTATCCAGTTGAGGGCAGCTACGTCTTACCTTTGCTGAAAGCCAGAGAGAAAGGCAGACCTCCTGGAGACATGTGATTTGTCCTGGTAGAAGTGTATTCAGTTTTGTAAAGAAACAATTCTTTTTGATTGGCAATGGCTTGTTGTCAGCATCTCCAGAGAATAAGAATAATGGGCCCTATCCATCCAGTACTAGTACATTACCTCTTCTGTAGAAGGCAGCTTTTCACCAACCCAGAGAGACATTTGCCAGGAACAGGACTTTGCTTGCTTCTGAGAACCTTATGATGTTGTCAACTTCTGGACATGCAGACCCTTCCTCCTGCCTGCTGGGGTGAAGGGAGTCACATATTTCACTTAAGCTTCAAAAGTAATGACTGCCTTCTGAGAAGCAGAATTGTCATGATTAAGACTTATCTAAGGATGTGTTGGAAGATTGGCTTTCTGATGCAATGCTTCTTACCTCAGATTCCTTACTTTGTGAATGTCTCCAGGAGCCAGTCTAGATCTGGAAAAACTCACCTATGCCGGTAGGTGATGCCATGCAACTCCTTGTTGACACCCTTCCTCTCCATCAGTGACAAACTGAGGCACATTTATGCACCACCCATGAACCCTGAGGTCAGTTCCTTTCTTTCCACACATTCAGACGTGGACCAGAGCTTCAGTCCTCCTCCTTTCTTCCCTCTAAGAAGAGATTTTCTTCACAACTTTTTCAGTCTTCAAGGAACATGTCACGCCCCAACCCAACCGTAAACAGGGTTTTAAATCTTGTAAGATCTGTTGCAAATAGATGTCTCTGATAGATCCCCTTGAGGTGTGCTTCTGGTGACTGGCCAATATTCATGGACCCGCTCCAAGTCGAAGTTGAGTACGGAGATGTTCTTCACTGTCATGTAAGTCAAAGAAGAAACCTAAGCAGGTTAAGTGGGGCTCAGCTTCTTTCGCTCACTCTCTTTCTCCAGAGAAGGAGCAAGAGTGTCATTGTTCATCCAAGTCTCTTCCTGTTCCATCGAGGAGCCACGTCCATCCTTGGTCCCTAAACGCATACTGGTTCTCGGATCTGTCGGCGACCTCACAGCAGGTCGAAGTCTTTTGAGAGTCCATCCTGCACATCTTTGGCATACTTTCAGCTCCCTGTGGTGCCCTTTCAGGCCTCAAGGATGTGCTGGAACTCCAGATGTGTTATCGATGGCGGGTGCACCATCTGTGCCCCTAAAATCTGCTTTAGGTTTCGTACTGGGGTCAGGGTCAGTGCCAAGGTCCACAATGGTCAAATGTCAACACTGGCACTGATAGCATTGGCCCCAAAGCAACTGCAGCCGTCACAGTATCAGACTCCGAGCTGGCTTCTTTTTGACCAAGACTGCATCCAGATCTTGATGTGCCTCAATCCGTTTCTAATATATTAAAGTCAGATAAGATTCCACTTCCCATAACCATGCACAGACTCTACATCAGACCACAGCAAGCCATATGGAGATGACAGTGGTGCAGATGGGAAAGAGTTTGCCTCAGCCTATGATGACGACAATTGGTACATGGACAGGATGGTCGGATATGCGGCCCAATTCATCATCTGTTCCGGCCTAGACACTACAGATTGACTGGTAAAGAGTTTGGTGTTCCTCTGACACTCGTAGAAGAGGTCCACCGGCTTCCCCAGGGATGTCCTGGTGTCCTTAATGGACATGCCTTTAAAAGGCTCCTGCCTATTGGGTGAAAGGCAAACTCGTCCATAGAGCATATTAAGGAGAACCGAGCCACATCACACACTTTGTGCCTTTTAGCTCCCGTCTGGCACGTCTGCCAACAATTTTGCTGTTTTCGAAGATATGCCATGAGCTTGACGTATCTTCAGCGTCAGACTTCACTACCTGCACAACTGGCCTTACAGCCCCTTTTGGGCTCGGGCCTGGGCCCAACAGACATTTTCCTATCTATCAGGGCCAGCACTCATTCCAGTCATGCCCTTCCCGCCACAACTTTGAAACCTCTTTAGTGTCCACTTAGCAGCATATAGCCAGGGTAGGAGGCAGAATCAGCCACTCTCTGCCGGGGTAGCAACAAATTGCATCTGACAAATGGGTCCTGTACATTGTGCAACAGGGCTATGGCCTTCCATTTCTTTTCGTCCCACCACACCTCCCACCTTCATCGGACAACTTCTCAAAGTGCCATATAAGCACAGTCTGTTTTGACCAAAGAAACCACAGAGAGTGTGCCGGCTTCTGAACTAGGGACAGTTCCCACTTATTCCTTGTGCCTAAGAAAGACAGATGCCTCCACTGTGTCCCTACATCTTCACTATCTCACGGCCTTCCTGCTCAAAGACAAATTCAAAATGCTCACCCTGGCCCAGGTTCTCTCTGTTCTGGATCCCGGAGATTGAATGGTGGCAATGGGCTTGCAGGACACTTAACTTCACGCCCCTTTCTTGCAGGCCCACAAACGTTACCTGTGGTTCAAAATGGGCCATGAGACTTTCATTTTGCTGTGATCTCTTTCGGTCCCACCAGTGCCCCTCTGGTGTTCACAAATGTGATGAAGTTGGTTGCTGCACATCTTCAGAGGTCATGCCTACCAATCTTGTCCTACCTTTACGACTGACTGTTGAAGTCAGTTAGTCATGACTGATTATTGAAGGTAGTCAATCACAGACCACCTCTAGATGACATTGGAGTTCTCGGTCAGCCTTCTGAAGTGAAACCTGAGCGCTCACAGAGGCTCCCCGTCATCAGAGCCATCCTGGATACGGTGCACTATTAACCCTTTCTTCTGGACTAACAAGTCAAGAACATTCGGGAGATGATGCTTCAGCCTCTGTCTGGCATCTCAAGAAAGGGTAGCTCTGACATTTCTTGGCCTGTCAGTCTCCTGAATGTTTAGGTTGCAAAATTTCCATTGCTATTTTTGTACAATTTTCATGCTTTAATCTTATGAACATCTTCGGAAACAAGTAGTAGCTAGAGAAATTGTTTGCTATGCTGGGAAGCATTCTTAAGGAAGAGAGCTAGGTATGGTCCCTTTGCCTGTTGATGTGATCATGTGAAAAAGGTGAAGGCTATCCGCTCAGAAGAAATCATAGAAAATATATCTATGCTAGGGACTCTGGCAGGACTGTGCAGTCTCCATGCGGAGCCATACTACCCTGGTGGTTCATTGAGATCCCTGCCTTTTGTCTCTGCTCCGTAGGCTCACAGATTATCTCCACAGGTCTGTAGGCCAATACAGTAAGAGCTGAAATCTGCGCTTGCATTACAATTTGACACAATTTGTGATGGCTGCATTTCCTGTGCTCAGCTAATATCAAATCAAGCATCTTTTTGAGGCAACTTGAACGATGTCGCTAGCTTTGTATTCACCAATTCTCACGTAAGAAAACATACTCACTTTTGTTAAAGTGACCTTTTCTTCATATATGCTGATAATGCCCAGCAAGGTGTCCTTTATTTTCAGCTGTCACCTGATCTATTCTCCTGAGGGGGTTAATGCTGTAATCCCAATAATTGGTCATGCCTCAGATTTATCCATGGCCAATACGGGTTTCTCCTTCTACTTCTTAACGCATCACGGTCATATAAAAACTGGTAGCTTGACACTTCATTTCACAGTAGACCCCTTTGGATGAATGATACAACTTCAGACTCCTATGTTTGCCATGCAGACTAGGCCCAGGGTTACATTTCTGCTCATTAGTGGCTTGGTGACTTTGAGGACCTGCATCCATAGTTATCTATCTCCTCTCTTTTTTCCCCCCAATTAGATGCACCATAGAAGATTATTACAATAACTTTCGCAAATGGGGTTTCTGCCTTGGGTTCAGAGAGACAGCCTCATGACCACCCTTTCGTTGGCCCGAATGGCTTTAAGGTGTCCTGGCCAAGACTGTTATCGAGGAACATGATCGCCCCAAATAATTGTAAATTGAGAAAGACTTTACTTTTTGATATTTTATCCATTAAGGTTAACTTTTTTTAACCAACTTCTACTCCAGGACTAATGGCGAGTATTATACATAACACTGTATAGCAAGGACAGCAGCCAAACGAATGCCATTATAAAGAACCACATTTCAAATAAGCCAAGAGAAACAAACTTCAACTGTTGCAGGAGATGTGAACATGTCACACTCAACTGCACCCCAGAACAGAGTCCTCCTTCTGAGCTGACCATTTAATTCTTTCCCAATGATTCTGTATTAAGGTTTTACAAATACAGTCATTATATATCTTCCAGAATAGGCAGGGTTATCTGGCAACAGACCATTGATTCTGGAGGCCGTGACTATGATTTTACTAGCAGTGTAACATAATGTACGTGGCAATACAAAAGACGCCAATCGTGATCTATCAAGCTCAAAATATAAAATATTAAATAATATGAGCAGGGAAAGTACTTGAAATAAAGCAAAAGTTATGTAAAATGGACGAAAGGTCCAGGACCCAAAGACAGATAGAGACGGTGTGGTCGAGACTGGAAGGAAGAGGGGAAGACCAGGGGGCCAGCACTAGGTCATCCTTTGGAGGTGTAGAGAGGAAGGTAAACCCCGGCATCCGGGGATGGAGCAACAAGCTGCAACTGTACGAAGGTTCAGTAGAAGGGTGAAAAGTGCCAAGGCTTTGGACATTGTAGGAAGGATGTTTGCCTCAGAGATGTTAACCTTTACGGTTTTGAGGAGAACAAAGTCCATCAGAGGTACGATTACCTACCAAGTTTAGCACTTGCAAAGTCACTAACTAGCAAGATCAAGCCTCAAGGTGGCTTTTGTTTTCTCTTTGGAAGACTTCTGTTCTGGTGTAGTCTTCCTACCTAGACAGGTGGGTGTTATTGATTGTGGTGGAGGTAAGCCTGGTTCCTTACCATAAAGTACGTGTCCGAGGCATATGAGCTGTAGATCATATGCTTTAGCATAGATCCTCATCTGGTGTTGGGTACATATGTTTGCACTTTGTTTTTGTTCGAGGAAGTCGTGTAGTCACGAGGTAAGTGACTCCTCTTTTCGGTAATAGTGTGCATGGGCATCGACTCCATCCTTAGATTGTTGTTTTCCGCCATCTGGTTTGGATATGTATTGCTGCGCTCCGGTTTGGTACCGTTTTTGGACCCCTTCGACGCGCAATCCACTACACTTGACGGTATTGTTATTGATTGCGGTTCCTCATTCGACGCGCATCGTCTCACTTGGTTTTGTTATCAATCGCGGTTCCTCGTTTGACGCGCATTGTCTCACTTTTAAAAACCTTTCCATTGGAAAACTCGAGGCAGGCCGCTGGGCCTACCCGTGCCAACCGCGCTAGCGGTCTATGGAACGGACTCCATTTAAGCGATGTCCTGGGTGTTGTGCTAAATTTCCACGCACCGACTTGCGCGAAGTGTGCAACCTCTGCTGGTCCCCGGAACACGACGAGAAGGACTGCGACGCGTGTGGATCATTCCGATCGAAAAAGACACTTTGTGATCGTCAGGCTGGACGCCAAGAGATGCAACATTAGAGCGATGCTGTTCCTTACATCTTCGGCGAAGACTCTGAGACCCAGCACCCAGCTCAAGGGCCAGAGGAAGAAGAGCAGATCTCCACCGTCCGAGGCCGACTCCTACATGGAAGAAGAAGAAGACATCACTGCGGGTCAGCGTACCGATTCCCCTGTGCCCATTCCACATGAGACAAAGGCTCCGGTCCCTCTTTCACCCTCGGGTTCAGGTTGGCACCGACAAAAAGTTTTTGATGCCCCACCCTCCGGCCCAGCTTCGAAACAAACAAAAAGAGAAGCCTTCTGGCTCGGGCTCGAGCCAGCACCAATCTGATGCCGAACCGATACGTTCGGCACCAAGACATAAGACCAAGCATCAATCGGTCAACATACCTTCGGGACCAAAGATTCAACCTTCGACCCTAAAAGGCTCGGAACCGAAACATTACAAGGCCAAAGACTCGGAGCCGAAATCCTCCAAGGCCAAAGACTCTGAGCCGAAACACTCCAAGGCCAAACACTCTGAGCCGAAACCTTCGACGCCCAAAGGCTTGGAACAGAAACCTTCGGCGCTGAAATCACAATGCAAAGAGAAAGACATTCTCCCCAAAGAGCCTCCGTCCAATGAGCCAACTTTGGCCACGAAACAAAAAAAGCTGGTGATAAACCCTAAAATAGGACCTATTCAGGCAACCCTTCCACAGAAACTGAAAATTGACCTGCCAGAGGACTATCTTATCCCTCATAAGAAGAAGAATGTGGCTACGAACCCTTCTCCTCCTTATATTCTACCTCCTTCTCCATCTCCTCCTTCTAATCCTAACTTGATTATTACACCATTAAATTCACCACCAACACCAATTACACCTGACCCACAGGATGAAGGGGATGGGAATGAGGATCAGGACACTGACGCTTGGGAGGATTACCACACAGATCCAAATACAGAGAATGACCCTGATTTGTATCCCTCCAGACCCTCCCCACCTGATGACAACATTGTCTACCTCAAGCTCCTTAACAGGGCTGCTCATTATCATGGAGTAGAACTTCATAAAGAGCCTTTAGAAGAGGATTTCCTCTTTGAGACACTTTCCTCCTCACAGAGAACTCCTTGCCGATGCTAAAAGGCATGTTAAAACCCACAGACAAGGTCTTTAAAGATCCTGTAAAGGCAAGAATAATCACACCTAGAGTGGATAAATAATACAAATCAGCTCCTACAGATCCTATTTATATTAAAGGTCATCTGCCTTTAGACTCTCTTGTAGTCTCCAACACACACAAGAGGGCTAACTCACTAGCCACAGGAGACACCCCTCCTTCTGACAGAGTCCAAGCTTATTGATGCCTTATGCCAAAAGAATAGCTTCACAGGCAGCAAACAAATGGCGCATTGCCAACGCTCAGGCGCTGCTAGCTTGTTACGACAGAGCTCATTACGATGAGCTAGAAAAACTCATGCAACATTTCCCTAACGAATATAAATCTAAGGCTAATGACCTTATTCTGGAAGGTAAACTCATTACCAACACTTCCGCAGCAGACATAGTATCTCATGCAATTAACACCAGTGTACTATTACGCAGACACGCTTGGCTCAGAATTTCTGGATATAAGCCAGAGGTGCAAACCTCCATACTAAATCAACCCTTTGACAAAAAGCCTCTTTTTTGCCCAGCTGTTGATACAGTGCTGGAAAAGATGAAAAAAGACACTGAGGTTGCAAAGTCCATGGGGGCTTTACCGTTACCTGCCAATAGGGGTTCTTTTCACTGCTCATATACCAGGGGTGGCTCAAAAACTGTGTCCACTGAGAATGCCTCCTCCTCTTACAAGTGCCTCAACCAATCCCCCTTCGCCCAGAGGCTATTCTAGAGGAGGTTTTAGAGGAAATAAGGGTAGGAGAAGAGGTAGAGGTAATCCACAATCACTTCCCCCGCAAACAAACAGTGATTTCCCTACGCTACCCCGATCATTCCACTCCTGTCGGGGGACGTCTCTCCCAATTCCTACCTGTCTGGAATTCAATCACCTCAGACAAGTGGGAGCTACAAATTATCCAATATGGTTACTGCCTGGAGCTTACAAGCACTCCTCCAAATATTCTTCCAAGAGCACATGCAATTTCACCAGAACATATCACCTCTTAAAGCAAGAGGTTCTATCTCTGTTAGAAAAACATGCCATAGAGCCTGTCCCATTAATATATCAAGGGACCGGGGTATACTCCCTGTATTTCTTAATTCCCAAAAAGGACAGCTCTCTCAGGCCTATACTTGACCTCAGACAGCTGAATCTGTACATACAGTCGAATCCCTTTCACACGGTCACTCTCCAACAGGTGCTCCCACTACTTCAGCAAGCCGACTTTCTGTCCACTCTAGACCTAACGGATGCCTATTTCCATATTCCCATTCACCCTGCTCACAGAAAATATCTCAGGGTTGTGGTAGACGGACAACATTACCAGTTCAAAGTTCTCCCGTTCGGAGTAACTGCAGCACCCAGGGTTTTCACCAAGTGCCTGGCAATAGTCGAAGCTTATCTAAGAAGACAGCATCTTTATGTCTTCCCTTACCTGGTCGACTGGCTGATTAAAGCCAGATCACAACAAAGCTGCCTACATCACACTCAAAAGACAGTCCAACTGCTTCACAACTTGGGGTTCACTGTAAACCTCACCAAGCCTCACCTCCAACACACAAGTGTATCTAGGAGCCACAATAGACACTCGCAAAGCTCTAGCGTACCCTAACCCAGTCAGGATTCACACCAAGCAACCTCTTATATCACAATTTCAGCCTGATCACTCATTACCAGCCAGAGTGTTCATGCAATTGATCGGAATTATGGCTTCTTGCAATTTAATCGTTCCCTATGCAAGACTTCAAATGCGTCCCCTACAGAAATGCTTAGCACGTTAGTGGAACCAGGCTCAAGGTCAGTTATCAGATCTGGTGTTGATAGATGGCTGTACTCATCGCTCTCTGCAGTGGTGGAACATACAAAACCTTTCCAAGGGGTGACCATTTCTCAATCCAGTTCCACAGATAGGGCTAACAGCATTCGCATCCCTCTCTGGCTAATGAGCTCATCTGGAAAAACATACCATTCAGGGCATGTGGACTCTGCAACAAAAACAACTCCACATAAACCATCTCAAACTGGTAACAATTTTTCTAGCATTGAAAGCCTTTCAACTTCATAAAGTAGGCAAAGCTGTCCTGGTTCGCACAGACAATATGACAGCGATGTAAAGCAGGGGGGACGCCCCCTCTCCAGCTCTCACTGCTAGCACAGAGCACCTGGAGATGGGCCATACCTCAAAAAATATATCTCTTTGCTGAACATCTTCCAGGAGTAGACAACCAAATTGCAGATCTGCTCAGTTGTCAATGACAGCAGATCCACGAATGGGAACTCCACCCTCAAGTTCTCCTCCCATTCTTCCAAATGTGGGGCTTCCCAGAGATAAATCTGTTCGCCACCCAACTAAACGCAAAGTGCCCAAACTTCGCGTCCAGGCATCCACACCCATTGTCCAAAGGCAATGCACTATGGGTGAATTGGTCAGGAATATTTGCTTACGCTTTTGCACCTCTCCCACTCCTTCCGTTAGTGGTTCGGAAACTCAAACAGGACTCCCTGGCGCTTATCATAGTTGCTCCCACTTGGGCCCGATAACCCTGGTTCACAAACCTGTTGGAGCTATCAGTAGTTCTTCACCAAAAAACTACACCTATGCCCCAAGTTTCTTGAAGCATGACACAACTAGGGTGTGTGAGGGTATATAAAACAAAAGGACTTGTTTCCTTCCCCACTTCCTAGTGACATACAATCCGTAGCTTCACATAGGGTCTTCCCATCACTGTTGGATCAGGATCAATCTATATAATTGTCGTGAAATACGATTGATATATAAGAGGAGTACTTTGAGTGATTTAGTGTTAAAACACGGGAGGGTGTACTCCCTCTTGTGAGTTCCTCTTGGCCCTTCTGGTATCGAGAGAGCTGCCTTCCTCATTTACCTTTGTGTATTACAAATACCTTAATCTTCCACCAGACTGTCTGAATGTTATCAAAGAGGCTAGACGCCCTACCACAAGAGCATGCTACGCAGCAAAGTGGAAGAGGTTTGTCGTTTACTGTAACAGCAATCAGACTAATCCACTAGATGCTTCAATCCAGACATCATTTGTTATCTATTATACCTACAACGTTCTAATTTAGCGTACACATCCATTCGCTTACATCTTGCTGCAATAACTGCATATCTGCAAAAATAGACAGCACTTGTCTCTTTTTAGAGTGCCAGCTATTAAAGCTTTTATGGAAGGACTTAAAAGAATCATTCCCCCCAGACTTCCACCTTCTCCAATGTGAAATCTCAACATAGTCCTTACAAGACTCATGGGTCCACCATTTGAGCCATTGCACAAATGTGAAATACAATTTCTCACCTGGAAGGTAGCCTTCCTTATAGCCATCACTTCTCTAAGAAGAGTCGGGGAGCTTCAGGCACTAACCATAGAGCTACCATTTTTGCAAATACACCAAATAAAAGTGGTTCTTAGGACTAGCCCTATATTTTTACCTGAAGTCATCTCTGCCTTTCATATCAACCAATCTGTTGAGTTGCCTGTGTTCTTCCCTCAACCAGATTCAGTGGCAGAACGTGCCCTTCACACATTAGATGTCAAGAGAGCCTTACTATACTACATAGAAAGAACAAAACCTTTTAGTAAAACCAAACAAATTTTTGTTGCTTTTGCTCCACCACATAAAGGCAATCCCATAACAAAATCAGGCATTGCAAGATGGATAGTTAATTGCATTCAGATATGCTACATTAAAGCTAAATGCACATTAAGATTCCCCCTAGAGCACACTTTACAAGCAAACTAGGGCCTTCTATGACATTCTTAGGAAACATACCCATAGATTACATCTGCAAAGCTGCAACATGGTCTACACCACACACATTCACAAAACATTATTGTGTGGATGTGTTAGCAAAACAAGTAGCTAGTGTGGCCAGGCAGTTTTATGAACACTATTTCAAACCACTGTAACAGCTACAGGTTAGCCACGGCTTCAGAAATAACTGCTTTATAGTCTTTGCCAAAGCATATGATCTACAGCTCATATGCCTCGAACGGAAAATGTTACTTACCCAGTATGCATCTGTCCTTAGCATATAGAGCTGTAGAGTCATATGCATGGGGTACCTTTACCTGTTGCATTGATATCTTACTTAGATACAATTTACATGGACATCTACCTTTACCACTTTACTAACTCCATCACCACCCTTTATAGCAAAACAATCTAAGGATGGAGTCGAGGCCCATGCGCACTATCACCGAAAGGAGGAGTCACCAAGCTCGTGGCTACAAGACTTCTTTGAACGAAAACAAAGTGCAAACATCCGGACCCAACACCAGATGGCGATCTATGCTAAAGCATATGACTCTACAGCTCTATATGCCAAGAACAGATGCATACTGGGTAAGTAGCATTTTCCTTATGATTGCAGACCTTGCTGTTAAGAGAGTTAAAAGCATATTCCCAGCCTCCGTGTCCTTAATAAAACTTGATCTTTTTATCACGTTAGCTCAGAAATGTAAATTCTAGAAACCTTGTGTTGGTGTTGCTTATTGCAAGTCTATCTTTGGCGCCCTGTTTCTTTAACACTTCTAATTGACTCTGTTGCTAATTCGGAGCATCATTTCAGCGACCTCACACATTAGAGAGGGAATCTCACTTTCTCGAAGAGACTGGTTTAAAATGCATACCCCATAGCAACAGTCCTGGAGATATGTAGGTTTTTGTGGGATATAACTGAGCTCGTCAGATTCAGATGGTTGCGTAAAGGTGTTATGTACCTGAACCTTCCGGGTGTGTTTATGAAGTAACATGCTCGTGAAGGGTTCTGATTATTTATAAGAACATACTATTGGAGCAATGACTTCTGATTTGTAAACTAGGTTATCTAAGTGTCAAGCTGCCTAGTGGTGTGGCATAGTACTTGAACCTAGATATTAACTAGGCTTGTGAACAAATGATAATTTTGCCTGCATCAGCTCCACAGGATCGTGATGCTTGTCTCTTCAGTACATTCCTGAATCTGTCGTTTTAATCATGAAAGCAATGTTTTTTGTAATGTAATAATTGAAAATAGTTTTTTTGTAACCAGATACTTGCAATAACCACCTCTTACACAAATCTATATATTTGTTACACATGCAGCAAGCGTTGAACTGTATGTAGGCGTTGCAGGAGTTGCAGAAGCAGCCTGCTGTATAAGCCTTCATAAAGGAAATTAAAGAATGGTTGGGCCTAAGGTGGTGAGAGAACCTGTTCTGAGGCCTAGGTTCGATGACCGAGACTCTTCATTTACCAACAAGCAGTGCAGAAAGGTAGAGTGTAATGGAGTGAAGTGGGGTAGATTGGATCAAAGTGGAGTGGAGTGGGGTAGATTGGAGATAAGTAGATTGAGGTAGTTTGGCTTGGGTGGGGTAGATTGGAGTGAGGTATCGTGGGTGGGGTAGCTTGGAGTGGGGTGGATTGGTGTAGATTGGGATGGAGTGCTGTTGATTGGGATGGAGTGGGGGTAGAATGGAGTGGAGCCTAGTTTCAAGGAATGAGCATTGCATTTACCAACAAGCATTGGCAAAGTCAATATGTCTTGCCTATGCTAGAGCTATTGGTGTTGGCAATGTGTTTTAACCATGTTGTATATCAGTGTGGCTACTGTTCGCTATGGCTAAAAGTTAGTGATATGGGGGTGTGGTGGAGTGGGGTAGATTGAAATGGGGTAGGGCTTAGTTGGGTATTTTGAGGTAGAGTGGAGCTGGGTAGATTGGGTTAAATTGTAGTGGGGTAGATTGTAGTTAAGTAGAGTGAGGTGGATTGGAAGTGAGTGGGGTAGACTGGAGTGAGGTAGATTGGAGTGGGGGCGTTTGATAGGTTGGAGTGGAAGATTGGATTGGTGTTGATAGCAGTGGTGTATTTTGGACTGGGGAGGAGTGGAGTAGATTGGAGTGCAGTAAATTGAAGTGGGTAGATTTGGGTGGAGTGGGGTGGGTTAGATTGGAGTGGAGTAGATTGGGGAAGAGTGGAGTGGGGTAGATTGGGTAGAGTAGTTGGGTGGATTGTGGTAGATTGGAGTGATGTAGATTAAAGCGAAGAGGGGTAAATTCGGGTGGAGCGGGTGGAGTAGATTGAGGAAAAGGTGTTGGGTGGATTGGGGTAGAGTGGAGTGGGTAGATTAGTGTGGAGTTGGGTAGATTAGTGTGTAATGGCGTAGATTGGGGTAGAGTAGTGTGGGGTAGATTTCAGTAAGGGAAATTGGGTGTATTCAATTGGGGTAGATTGGAATGGATTGGGGTAGATTGGAGTGAGGTAGAGTGGGGTGGATTTGGGTTGATTGGGGTAGACTGTAGTGAAGTAGAGTGGAGTATATTGGAATGGAGGTGGGTGGATTGGAGTGGGGTAGATTGAGTTGAGGTAGTTTCAAGTGAGGTGGATTGGGGTGGTGTGGATCTTGAGTTACGTGGGTTAGATTTGCGTGGCATGTGGTAAATTTGACTGAGGGAGATTGGGGTAGAGTGAAGTGTGGTAGACTGAGGTAGAGGGAAGCTAGAGGGGTAGATTGAGTGGATTGGAGTGGAGTGTGGTAGACTGGCGTAGAGTGTAATAGATTGGAGAGGAGTTGAGTGTGGTAGACTGCTAGGCTGGAGTGGGGTAGATTGTAGTGAAGTAGAGTGGAGTGATGTGAGATAGATGTGACTGGAGTGGGTAGCCTGGTAGACTTGATTGGAGTTGATTGGAGTGGGATAGATTGTAGTCATATAGGGTAAATTAGAATGGGGTGGGATAGGTTGGTGTGGGATAGTTTGGGCTGGAGTCCGATAGATTGGAGTGGGATAGATTGGGGTAGTTTGGAGTGGGCTGGATTGGGATAGATTGGAACGGAGTGGAGCAGGGTAGATTGAAGTGGAGTGGGGTAGAAAGGAGTGGAGTGATGTGGTATAGTTTGGAGTAGAGTGGAGTGTTGTAGAATGGGGTGATGTGGAGTGGGGTAGATTTCAGAGGAGTGGATCAGATTAGATTGGGGTAGTTTTGCATAGGTGAAGTGGGGTAGGTTGGATCAGAGTTGAGTGAGGTATGGTATAGTGAGGTGGGGTTGATTGGAGTGGGATGGATTGGGTCAGAGTGGAGTGGGGCAGATTTGAGTTGAGTGGTATGGATTGGGGTAGAGTGGAGTTGAGTGGTTGTAGATTGGGTAGGGTAGATTGGAGTGGGGTGGATTGGAGTAGAGTAGAGTGGAGTGGGGTAGATTGGGGTGTTGCAACGATTCTGTTTAGAAACAGAACTGCGCCCTGGGATCACAGGTCACCAGAATGTAAGGACTGAGTCTCCTTTACCACATGGGCACAAATCCGACTAGTGTACAGTGCCTCACCTGCCCTTCTAACCTTCCTGGAGTAACAAGTGAATTAGCAACCTAGAACATGACACCCTAGTCCCCAAGGGAACTGTGGAAACAGAACATCACCTTTCGTTTCTCAATCATGCATGTCCATAATAAACAAAAGAAAGTCACAAGGAAAGTTTACAATATTTATTTAAACTATCGTAGTCTATTAACCGCATGCGTGCGTGCGGAATTCCGCTCGCACGCTGAGATTTTCAAAACCGCACTTTACATGACGAGCTGGGCTCGTCATGAGCGTGCGAGGAGGCTACCTCATGACGAGCCCAGCTCGTCATGAGCGTGGAAGGGGTTAAGAAGCAGTTGTCTTGTGATTAGAAAACACACACAACTGAACAATTTTATTAGCATTACTAGCAAATTGTGTACAATAAAAGTCCTACCATAGCTAATGATATCTGTCTAGGCCTACCTTCACTATGTGAGCACAGTGATGTATCAGTGATCTGTGGGACTATTACCGAACCCCATACCTGCTATTTGTAGTAAGGTGGTCCACATCATAGTTGTAAGCTCAGGTTACGCAAGGCTGTTGCTCCCATCCCAGGACCTTTCCCCTCCGCTAGAATTCTCCTCTCTGGTTTTCAGCGAGCAAGTCACGGTTTATATGATAAGAACTACGGTGTTGGAAAACAGCAGCTGTGCCACTGTATTGTGTCTAAACGTTAGGAGATGTTGCTGACCAAGCACAGAAAAACAGTACACCATGTTGTTTGATCTGTATGAAATGTTCAGACTAAATCCCAAGAAGAAGAACTGAATAAAAATAACGTGCACAGCATATCATGGTACAAAATAAATGTGTTATGTGTGGCTGGGCAAAGCAAAGGCAGCCTAAAACGTTTAATATACTAAAATAAGGGAGAACCAAAGTGGGCTCAAAAGGGAACTTAATACACTTCCCTCCTCAGTCTGAAAATTAACTTAGTGGCTAACTAAATAATAGAAGGCACAAGCCAAGCAAGTACAATGACCAGTTAGTGTCCCGGTCCTGGAGCAAGGAGAATTCGAGAAATCGTACCATGCGCACATTGCACATCTGAACCAGTGTTAGTTCCATTACTAGTGGGCTTCGAAATGGAATATCCATTACAGAGGAGCAAAAATAGAACCAAAACGTCGCAAATGAGGAATTACACCAACATTATGCCTCTGAACACACTGGAAAAGAGGAAATGAATAAAGGCTGGTATTACAACAAAGATTTTCTGTAAGAAACTGCCTGAGCCAGTTCCAGTAACTTTAAAAAAGTGTGCTATTCCGGCAGTATTGGGAGCATTAATATTCAGTGCACTAACTTGCTGAAATGTAATGGTAGATTGGTGTTTAACTAGGACTTTGTTCACTCAATGTCCTTGCAACTTACAATTCAAACGTTTCTCGAGCAGATGTTAATGCAACATCTTTTTGAAACAATAGTGCTTTGAGTCTGCTTAGCTTGTTAAAATCTGCCTTCAAAGTTGGAATTGAAGGCCAAAACAAGCTATTAAAACTCCCTTGAGTGGGAGGGAACTACACTTTATTACAGCAGGTCACTAGCTGAAAGACCGATAAAATATATGGGATCTTGGCCTTCATTCCACAGCAGTCCTGGTTGCTTAACATTAAATAGATTACATTTAGTAGGACAGTAGTGAGGGGGTGAATTGAAGGGGCTGGTATTCCTTTTAGGAAACAGGCCACATTCACTTCTGAAGCATTACATGCACCGTGAATAGTAACGTGTTTACAAATGAGTGAATTTCCGACAGAAGAGTTGCCTTCCTTTCCAGAAAGGAAGACTCCTTTGTTGCCTCGTTCAAAGTAGTCATAACTCATGACTGAAGCTGCCTCTAAGGAGTTCATATGTATCGACAGGGAAATGTATCGTGCAAGCTGTTATCTAAAATGTTGAAATTGGCAAAGATATAGCAGCGGAGGGCATCACAAAAGTTTTGTGGCTCCTGTAAGACAGCACAACTATCATTTATGCCACAGGGTGTGGCTGCCGCCACAATGTCTGGACTGTCAAGGTCTGGAATGTATATTTTGATGCCATAAAGGACCTTGTATGGGGTCCGACCACCCAGAGATTTGATAGGGTGACTGTTAGGTGCTTGTTGTACCCCCATATAGATGGTGGAACCAACTATACCCTGTGCCTAATACTCTAGCTGTTAAAGACTGCTTTGAATCCTGGTTCATACTCTCCACAACAGAATTGCCCTTGGGCCGATATGGAGAAGAATAAGGCACCTCTGCACCCATGGAAGCCATAGTATCCCTGTAAGCCTTAGCGGCAAAAGCAGGGCCCAGGTCCGAGTGGAATGCAGTACATGCATATGTTCCTATTAAGACTTGCATGTCTTTAATAACAGTATGAGCATCAGCCGAAAGCTGTGGCCAAACGCAGAGAAACCTTGACCAAGAATCGACTGCATCTAGGATACCATCATCATTCAATCTTTATTTCGGCCATTGGCCATCAAAGATATAAAGTAAAGCATGTATAGTCACTATAAAATCAACATACATAATCAATACAATATAAAACCTTGAGATTACATACTAATAAAACTACGTTAAAAAAGACTATAAGCCTAAAATTACGAAAGAGCCTGCATCTTCAGAATACGGGTGCGAGTGTGCCAGACATTAGTGAGGAATTTTGCTAATACAAATACAGTTATACTAGAGCCATCGGTTTTCAGGATTCTGTACATTGGGAGGTACTCCCTACAACCCAGATTTCTGATCAATGGTAGGAGCCAGTATTTCCTCGCTGCCTTGTAAGCTGGGCAAAACAGGACCACGTGTAAGTCGCTTTCCTCCGCCGCAGTGCAAGCCGGGCACTGCTTGGTGGAGGGAGGCGATGACCAGGAGCTGGTAAAGGATCGTAGAGGCAGTGTGCCATATCTCCATTGGAGAAACAGCTTCCTGGCCAGCGCGGGGTAGATGGCATCTAAGACCCTCTCCCGCCTGTACGAGTCCTTGCTTTGCAGAAAAACTGAAGTTAGTGACCCTTCACACTGACTGTCTAGGGCCGTGGCTAATTTATGTTCATGATAAGCGATAGCCAGAGCTCTCCTTGAGATGTTTAATGAGGCGTTAGCAGGGTTAGACCAGAGGTCGGGGAGCCCCAGTGCCGTGCAAGAGTTTTGGATATACTTTATCCAGGGGATCAATAGCGCTTTCGGATGGGTCAATAGCTCCATTAATTCCACCCTATAGGCAAGAAGTTCGTTGCTACTCCACAGCCTTCGCCAGAAGGCTATGGGTCTCAAGCCTAGTTCGTCAGCTATGGGACGCAAACCCAGATCTAGCCTCAGGGGGAGGAGTGGGGTGCTCGGCGGAAGTGCGACTATCTGTCTGATGAATTTATTCTCTGTTAAGGACAGACTACGACAAGATGTGTGTCCCCACAATTCCGCCCCATACATAGCAGCACCCCTGGCTTGCGCCTTGTAGATCTGGATGAGCGGCCCCAGTGGTCGGTATGTGGAACCATTTAACATCTGCGCGATACCCCCTGTGGTCTGTATCAATTTTAGATTGGCCCTGCTCTGGTGTGCTCCCCAAGACATAGTTTCATTAAGGGTTACGCCAAGATAGTCAAAGGTGGAAACTCTCTCGAGCCGCGAGGCTCCCAATAGTGGATTTGGCCGCAATTTATGGCTTGGGTTCAAAACCATGAACTTAGTTTTGGCCGCATCTAGGATACATTTAAACGCAGTATATGAAATAGGAGGATCACAATGTTCCAAATAAATGCAGCTGAAAGGTTTGTTGGAAATTAACAGGTGTGTCTGCGGTGGGCTACATGGTGGAAGCTTTAATTTGTAGACAAAGGTCACAACAAAGGACATATTTATTGGCATGTTAGTATAAGCCTTGCCACGAATAACATTGCTGTAGCAACAAAATTGTGGCTGCCACACCTGCATGTGCAGAAGAAACACCTTCATGCGCAGCTATCACTAGAGCAAGTCTGCGGTCTTGGTTGGGAATCATACGATCACCAACCCGTGAAATCGATGCAAAGAGAACTTCCTATTCACTTAAAATATACGTGCATTTAGCTTGAAAGCCTATAGGTAAAGGGGTGCTGTCTTTGTCAGCATTAACGGCAGCCAGTATGTTGTTATCTATGCTCATTTGAGGATGAGTAATCGCAGCAGCTGTTGCAGTCGCAACTGCAGATTTGGCCACTTCATCAGCCAGATAATTTCCTACGTGTGTTCCCTCAATGTATGAATAATGTGAGTCTGTGGCAACACATCTTTAAGGACTAACCCCTTTACCCAAAGTGTTTTATGTTAATTGTGTTGCCTTTAGAATCTTTGAATCCATTTTGGCGCTAAAAATTTAGATTAGCATTAGAGGACTGGACACAGTAATGTGAGTCACACACTATAAGTGTGGGAAATTCAGGATCTGTATGTTCTAGTAAAAGAAGCAAAGCTTTCAGTTTAGCCAACTGCACTGTGCAGTCCCCCAAGAACTGAGTGCAAGTTTTTTGTGGTTGGAATTTTCCGTCCAACATCACACAGTGGTACACATCCCTAAATATCGGTGCTTGGTTCCTATAGCAAAATACTACAATTGGTTCTGTCGGATGGAACAATTTCTTAGTATGCCATATTTGACAGTGATATGACATACTAAGAAATTGTTCTATCCAACAGAACCAATTGTAGTATTTTGGTTAATTGCCCAGGTTCTGAGGGATACAGGGCTACCCCATTCTTATTGACGTTTAGTGCCTATAGCAGGCTGAGCTCAACCATCAGTATAAATAACATATTTATACTGTGCAAGAGGTAAAACAGGGCTGGGTATGGGATAAACATGCTCACATTGTTGAAATTCTTGTGTCTATAAAAAGGGGCAAAGACAAAATCTCCATTAACCGCTGTTAAGGATGTAGCCCACTGTAGCCATCGGGGATGGAGGGCTTAAGCGTTAGGAACGCTAGCTTTTATATCAGTCTCTAAGGCTGGCACGGGAGTAACGACAATAATGTGTTTCCCTTGTGCAAGTAGCCACTCTTTAAAAATAGCCCGGTACAAAAGGGGGTGGTGATGGACGGAGCATCTGAACCAATCAAACACTCACACCCAGTCAACAGATCTGGGTTTAATCCATCACCGTTCTTTAGCCCACTCTGCCACGCCAGTTCAGACATGGCCAAATTTGTTCGCCATAAGTTGGCAGGGTATGCTCAGACGTGAGTCCCTTGCTCACTTTGCCACTGGATTCAAGCAAGCCTGGCTGAAGACGGCTGAATGCCAGAAACCGGTCCTAGGTAGCTTGTTTCCGATCCAGGGATGGCATGGCTTGGCAGTTCGGGCTGGACTGTTCCCATGAGGCATAGGGTCAGACTGATTTCCATATGGCCATGTCTGAATTGGGGTGGCAGAGTGGGCTAAAGAACGGTGATGGATTAAACCCAGATCTGTTGACTGGGTGTGAGTGTTTGATTGGTTCTGATGCTCCGTCCATCACCACCCCTTTTGTACCGCTTTAAAAAAAAACAGCTGCACAGCAACTAGTATTTTTTCAGTGGATGCAAAACACATTTCTGCGGAGGACTATCAAAGCGATTTATATGCAATCTGCACTTTCTCACCCTTGTTAAAGGTGATACAGGCAAATCCAATTACACCCACAGTGACGTTGTTGACTGTTTGTGGTATTTATATGTGTATGTAAGTGCTGTATTGCAAGTTAGTCAGATTATAAGGATCTAAGTGTATCTGTATGTTCTGATGTTCAATGTGAACTGGAAAAATCAGAGTGTATCAGTTCATATAGATTCAATGCTTTGTGCATAATCAGGTATGTATTTTCTTCCAAAGTTAAGGTATCCTAATAAGGATTGAAGTTTTTTCAGAGTTTGTGAAGATTGTAGCTGCGCACATTTCTCTAAGAAGTGAGCTGCAAGGCTTTTCCCTTCACGAGTATGTTCATATCTCAAGAGGAGGACACTTAGAAAAGCTATATTAGGTTTCTTAAAGTTGAACTTATAGCCTGATTGAGAGAATCCCAATATGATGCAATCCACTCTGGATAAGTGTATATTTAGCTCATCGTCTGTCAGATAGATATCAGCAACATAGTCATGCGTCGGGGTCAATATCATGTAGAATTGACACTATACGGGCAGAAACACTCCAGGACTGTTCTTATAGCCCTTAGGTAAACAAGAAAAACAACACTGAAAGCCGAGAAGGCAGTCCAGTCTCTGATTTCAGGTGCTAGATTTTGGCAGAGAAAAACATTGGAAATATCCAAGGTTGTTTTGTATTTTTTACAGACTATATTATTAATAAGTGCCGTACTGTGTGTATTCTTTATTGCAAATGTGCGTGTATGACTGTTTAAATGTCTGTAGTTTAAAACTATACAATATGAATGATCCAGTTTTAAGAGAGGAAAACGGGTATTATTCATTTGAATGACACAGAGTTAAATGACACCCCGATTCTTCAATTAGGAGAGTATTTCTCCAATAGGTGCTGTTAGCATCCCATTGTATTGGGTATTGTGGTTGCACTTGTGGGCTGCACCTTATGGGTATTATATGATAAGGAGAGTCCTAATCCCAGCCCAGATGACTGTGATATAAAGCTGGGGCTTGCAGACAAGCTTGTGCAAAAGCCCATTCTGCTGAATGAGCTTGTTTAATAAGAACAAGTGCAGAAAATAAAGGAATTACATACTTACCTTATGGGGATCTTTGTATAAACCGCAGGGACCAATCGACCTCCGGCTAAAAGAAGGTCATAGGACAATATTAAATTTTCTCAGAAAATTACTTTAGTGGTGCACTGTCTGCCACCCTCAATTTGAATATCCAAATTATATAATCTATCTGGAGGGACTACTGCACCTGTCTGGTGTTTCAACTGTTACAAAATTATCAGTTGCTGTCGCTGCCAGAAACTCCTGGTGATTCCAGTGCACAATAGTGACTTCTGAGGAGAGTCACCAACCAACTTCTGTTCAGGAGGAGAGTCCTCAGAGTGTGTAGCATATTTTCTTGTTATAGCCACAAGCTTCTTTTTCTGAAATTGGGGCTTAAATTGAGGAGGTTTTTCCTCCTTCTTGATCTTCACAATAGATGAGCTTTATGAGTCCCTCTTTGGTTTCACACACTCTTCCTGTCTGTGATCAGCATGTCCTCCTCCCTCATATTGCTTGTCTGGTTAGTACTGAAAGCAACGATAAGGATGAGCATCAGAAATCTGGTGCATTGATTTGTGTGCAATTACGCAAATTATATTGCCTCTCAGAGTGCTCTGGTGGCAGAGAACCTCCTCGAGATTTACCCGCTTTTGTTTGGATTTGTCCCAATATTCGTTAACAAACTCTGGGTTCTGCTTGGCAGTGTTCTTGTCGGGACTAGGTTTGCCACGTGGAGGAGTGCATTGGAATGGATCGGATTGGGGTAGATTGTAGTAGGGTGGAGTAGATTGGAGTGGGAGGAGTAGGGTGAGGTAGATTGGAGTGGGGTGGGTTGCGATAGAGTGGGTGGAGTGGGTTAGATGGAGTGTATTGGGGTAGATTTGGGTAGATTGGAGTGGGGTTGAGTGGAGTAGATTGGGCTGAGAGGAGTAGGGTAGATTGTGGTACATAGCAGTGGTGTAGATTGGAGTGGAGTTGAATGGGGTAGATTGGGGTGAAGAGGGGTAGATTGGAGTAGAGTGGGTAGAACTGAGTGGAGTGGGGTAGTTTGGAGTGCAGGGGATTGGGATAGATAAGAGTGGAGTAGGGTAGATTGTGGTAGCTTGGAGTGGAGTGGGGTAGATTGATGTTGAGTGTAGTGAGGTAGATTGGAATGGAACAGGGTTGAGGGCAGTTGGAATGGAGTGGGTTATATTGGGTAGATTGGTGTTGGGTAGATTGAGCAGATTGGGGTAGACTGGAGTAGATTAGAGTGGAGTGGGGTAGACTAGAGTATAACGGGACAAGTGATGTGAAGTGGAGGGGCATAAACTTGAGCAGCTTATAGTAGAGTAGAATGGTGTGTCGTGAAGTGCTGTGGAGTGCTGTGGCGTGTCATACTGTGTCTCATACTGGAGGGTCATAGAGGGTAGTGGCATGCCGTGGAGTGTTATAGAATGGAGTAACATGTCGTAGAGTGGAGTGCCGTAGAATGAGATGCGTGGCATAGTATGGAGTAGACTGTTGTGGAGTGGTGTAGAGTGGAGTAGCGTAGTGTGGAGTATACATGGTGTGGTTGTGCACTGCCATCACAGTCAACACATTGTCAATTGATTTGACCATTACATTTGCACTGACATACAGTTTTACTGGGCACAAACGAGTGTGTGGAAATGTCATTACCTAGGGTATTGATGTGTTTTGATCATATTCAGATATTTGTTACCACCACACTTCAAAATTGCTGAAAAATGTGCTTCATTTGTCCTTTCCTAATTCTGAAATATTCTAAAATATCAGCACAGTTCATTTTTGTTGGGTGCTTTAAGTAACTTACACCCTGCAGCCTCTCCTCTCTCATGGGTACCCAGCAGGATTGTCACTTAAGTTCTCTCAATTTGAAATAAGATCTCTCACTTTGAAATCAGAGAAAGAAAAGTAAACACCGGGCTCCCTGAAAGACAGAATATGACACTTGACCTTAGTCTTTGAATGCACAGCAAATGTGACAAGATAAGAACAAGATTTAACAGCCTGTTTACAGGAAGTAAGTACTCAGAAGTGTACAGCAAATGGGCAAGGGTCCATGGGAGGGTCGAAGTCAAGCTGGACAGCCTAAAACAAAGAAACACAGCAAATAGAAAGCAAGCAACTATGAGTTACAATCCACGGAGCCAATAGTAAAGTCCACATTTGTAAAGCGCACAATCACCCGTAAGGGTCTCTAGGCGCTGGGGGCCGTCGGGAAGATTAAGCGAGCTATTGCCCAGAGTCACATGGTGCTGGGCTAATCTGCCGCCGGAGCCGGGGATCGAACTGTGATCCCCAGATTCCAGCGTCAGTCGCCCTGGCCGCGGCGCCACACCACACCTCTCCCCAATAGTAAGCAATGGACGAAATGCATTCCCATCTAAGCTTTTAGAATACCCACAAGAAGTCATTGGCAAACCAGTCTTCAACCTAAGAATGTTGCAGACCACTTGCGGTACCATAAGCAGCAACAACAGGACAGTCCAATAAATGTTGTCAGCCCGATAAGTGGTTGCAAGCCAGTAAACGCAGGTTCGTAAATTCCACTCTTGCCTTCACTAGTAGCCTGGGCTAGAATTCCCTCAGGTTTGAGACGTAATCTTGTGGGCGTAGTCTAAACGCTAGCTAGATGGTGGCTTTCTGAACTGTAGTTGGAAATCAGAAATTCATCCAAAAATGATGTTTCCATTATCTAACTTTGATTTAGCAAGCATTTAAACAACAGCAGGGTATGAGTCTCATTGGAGGAGGATTTTTTCATAGGTTGCATCGTTTAAACCTGCAGTCATTTACCAGCTTAGCAATTTGATTATGCCTCAATGTTTTAGTGCATCTGAAAACTTAAAAAGAGTATCTAGCTGTGTTAGATGGTGATGGCAACAAATACCCCCCCCCCTTTGTCGACATATGCTGGTCACTGACTTCCACCTGTTCTTTTCCAGCTTCTCCTGCTTGTTACACACACCAGGCTTTAAAGTGTCCATCCAGACTAGGCAGTCAGTCAAAATGCTTTATTTGGTTAATTAAAACCATTAAAACACACACAATAACATTGAATAAAAACATTATAAATATACATATTTTAAAAAAAACCTAATCCAGATCATCAAAAATGCTCCAAAAACATCAAGATAAAATCATTACAACGTAGGAATCAAATGTGCTCATAATCAGAGAAGCCCTTTTTTCATTTCCCTTACCACCGCAACTAAAAGAAAATTGCAATGTTAAAATAGTCCCATGCATTATTCAGCATCTGTAAATATATTAATGCAGGTTTTACTTGCACAAAACCTTTGTCTTTTAGTAACGGAAATATAAAACATTTATGGATACGATGGTAATAGTCACAAAACATCCTAAAATGCAAAGAATCTTGAGTGGAGACATTTTCACAAGGTCAAAGGCCCAAGTCTTTCACCTTACACCACCCCTGAGGTTCCACCAACACAGAATGTAACAGGTTAAGTCTGAACCTCGTTAAAAGGAAGCAGCGATTGTGGTTTGTTATTTTAATTAAATAAGGTTCTATGAGTAAAGCAGTTTTCAGTAATATATAGGCCCGTACCCTAGGTTTCTGGAGCTCTCTGGCATCTATCTCTGCCTGCACGAGTCAGGAAGCGTTTTTTAACCCAAGATAAGTCTTCTCTGACCAGCTCATTGGGAGAGTCAAATAAGGGAGAATGCCCTAACTTCTCTGCTAAGCTCTTAATATAGCCTCACCAGGGAATGTTATTTGCTCTGTCTAAAGATAAACAGTCCCAAATGATTTTACGGTTCAGCTAAAATTCTGGGTTGGTCCAGATCGCCATCCATTGCAGAAGTGGTGCCATTCTGAACAGATCTGGTACAAAGTCAGCCCCAAATTCCTGATGGATAATATAAGCGGGTACTGATTACAGAATTGAAAGCAAGTTTCTAATAAACCTATTCTCCACTATTTGGAGTTCTTCATCCTCCTTATACCCCCAAATATCAGACCCATAGTAAGCGATAGCAATGCACTTGGCTCTATATATATTTACAATAGCTTGAATAGGTTTGGCCCCTAACCTACTTGCGAAGTCGAGGACTGCTATGGTCGCTCTCGCCATGGCATTTCTTTTTGCCTTTCTTTGTGGAGCCCATGTGCTCCTTTCATCGAACAATACCCCTAAATAGAATAAAGTAGTCACCCTTGTTATTTCATTTCCTTCACAAAAATGAGTTTTTGCTCTTCTGGCTCTTGGGCCCAGAATTATTGTATGTGATTAAGAAAAAATCAGCAAAAGAGTTAAGTAAACTCTGAAGCCCTACTGCTGTCCTCGCCATGAATACTGCGTCATCCGCGTAAAGGAGCGCAGGGATTAACCAGTCCCCTGCACGAGGAATCTCTTTATTGGCCATACAGAAAGACAAATCTAAATTATTAATATATAACTGTTGTTAATGGGGGAAAACAACTTGTACCCTAACAATAACTTAAACAATAAGGGAGCTAAAATACATCCCTGTTTGATTCCCCTTGCTATCCGTATATGCTGAGTGTGGTTGACCCTTTGATCATATCTCACCAGAGCAGAGAGATCCCTTTGCAGGTCAGACAAGAAATTGACGATATTCTGACCAACTCTAAATTAATCAGTAATGCCCATAATTTTGATCTATTCACGCTGTCAAAAGCCGAGGATAGATTCATAAAGGCCAGGTACCCCTACTTGGCAGTAATATATTTCCCTGCTATCAGATGTAAATTGAGGCACTTGTCTACCGAACCCCTACCTACCCTGAACCCATATTATAAATTGGACAATACCTTACGCTCATCTAACCAATCTGTTAATTTCTTGAGTATCACTCTTCCCATAACTTTTACTGCTGAGTCAATCAGCGATATGTGCCTATAACATTGTAGGTCCTCTCGCTGCCCCCTCTTGAAAATTGGGATAATAATAGATTGTGACCACAACCTCGGCAAACCATACAAACAGGCAGCGTTAAATACGTATGTCAGAATTTTAGACCATAATGTCACATTAAACTTGTAGAGATCGGCCAGGGGACATCATCCTGTCCGGGTGCTTCATTACTTGACATAATATAACCACCTCACTTACGTCTTCATTGAAGACCATAGCATATTCACCATGATCCGGTATCAAGGGTGAAGAAATTCCTGCTTCAGCAAGATTACCTTATATGTTTTCAAAATAATGACCCACTGATCTTCTGGTATGCTACAGTCCATTGGGCTGTTTCTATCACCCGAAAAATAAAATGGTTTATTAACAATCTCCCAGAACCTGGCACGGTTTTTGATGACATCTGTGGACGATAAATCATTCCAGGCTTCTTTTTTAATTTCTTCTTTGCATGTTTCCAAGACTTTCTTATACAATTTCTTGCATGTAACTAGCTGGGCTTCATCTTGAGGAACTCGCCTTAATAATTTCTGGTGGGCCTCTGTGCATTTGTGGTCAAACCATCTTTCACCACCTTCAATGGTTTTCCTAGCAGGTTGTGTGAGTGCTTTGGCCACCTGCTGACATTTCCTATGATAAGTCTTTAGGATTACATCCTCCTCATTAGTGCCTTCTAAGCAGAATCTGATATCATCCCTGGAGGTTTCTAATAAATCGTTGAAGAAATGTTCAGGGAGTACCTTATTCCATTTAATCCTACGTGCCTGATCCTTTGGCCTAACATTGACACTAATAGTACCCCCCTGGAGGTTTGTATTTTCCTCAGTCCCCCAACTTAACCTTAAGTGTATGGGGGTATGGTCACTGAATTGGGACCACTTGGCTGCACAGGATACTACCTGAGGGAACAAACACGCGGTGATAAAGATGTAGTCAAATGTAGAATTCACACCTCTTCTATTGTAAGAGGGAATACTATCCTCACCCTTTTTAACAATCTGGTATAGTAGGTCAAAATCAGCCATGATGTCCTCTAGTAGCCCTCCTTGCTGCCTATGCTCAAAATTCAGATTTAAACAGTTCCCAGGGGCAAGATTGTCAGAAACATGGCAATCCTTCGGGCATAGGGGCACATTAAAATCCCCCAAAATTATCACTGAATAAAAAGTATTTTTCTATCCCTATATGACTCTAACAAGGATTTTAGACTTAACAGGTGTTCGTTCATAAACTTTCTCTCAAAAGAGTTATATAAATTGACAATGAGTAATTTTGGCACATTTGCGGGGGTTATTTGAACCACTAAGAAGTTGCTGAAGCCAGAATCAAGTTTACAATGGGTACCCAAATTCTTGAGGGAGATATGGGTAAGTAAGTCCCCTTTAGATCTACTTGCCAGTGAGGGTTGGGTGGGTTCAAAGTAAGCCGTAAAACCATCCACCCAGAGGGAGTTATCAATTTCCCAGGTTTCTTGTAGGGCCACCACATCATTTTCCCTTAGAATATCTACCCACCCTGTATCTTCTCTTTTATCTTTTAACCAGCTGTATTCCAGCAAAGGACATTTAAGTGTCTAACTGTGCTGGGTACTGTATCTTTTGTATCTTTTCTAGGGCGGGGTTTGCCCATTTTTAATTTGTCCTTAGTCTATGTTAGGGGAGGAAGAGGTGGTATGAGTCGGTCATTGTTATCCAACTGGCTCAATGGAGACCATCTGTTTGTTGTTTCTATACTATTTTCAGAAGCCCCCCCCCCCCCCACTTGAGCAGAAGCTGTTCTGAGAGGATATATGGTGGATCCAGCCTGGGCTGCTTCTCTCGGGGGGATAAAAGAAACCAAGTGGCAATGCTCCTATACCTCCAGGGCCCCGGTTAGAGCCTCCATATAACAACCCCCAGCTATGTCGATCTGGTCAAAGTTGATTATAATGCAGTCCCCATCTTCCAGTTTGGTTCTCCAGCCTACCCTTCCCACCCGTCTGTTCATGATGATATGAGAGGAAGACTGCGCCCCATATTCTTACAAATTTTGCACCAATATTTTGTTTTCCGAATGAGCGATAAGGTAGTGTCTATTGTTTCAGCTCTTAACTGAGCCACCCCTGCTAATACCGCTACCAAAAGGTGTAGCCTCAGGCGTAAATGTAATCTGCACTTGCTGCCAACCCCAGGGCTTTGTTCAATCGGACAACTAAAATCTAGTTTGTGTAGTGTTTTACTGCACAATAAATTATGTAAATTCCCTGAGAGAGGAGGAGGGTAAACTCCCCAATGGATGGGCTAGTTTTTGACACCTTAGGACCAGGCTCCTTTTTAGACCTAGCCTTATCAGGCTTAGGTGCAATATGGCCCGGATTACTATCTTGGGGCTGCCCCCCTCTAACATGCCTTACCTTCTGTTTACTTTGAGTAGAGTTTGATAAGTTAGTCACAGCGTGAGTTTCATTTACCACAAACCTTGCATTCAAGTCAATCACTAAAGTCTCTATTTGGCATATTTTCCCCACCAACCCTTCTAAAGTATAACCAACAAATTTAGCTAATTTCTCGTAGAAAGTCGCGAGCAATGGTTCTAATCGGGACTTGATAAGGTTACCCACAGTTGATTTCATGGATGGATGCAACAAACATCATTATCCGGGGGCATTTCCATTTCCTGATAAGAGATAGAGGAAGTGTTATCTGTTATTAATAATTTGTCCGTGGCAGTACCAATTTTTGGTCCCCCTTCCTTCTTTTTTTTTTGCAGGAGCTACTCTTAAGGGGAATGGAGAGTCCATTATAGGATGATTGCCTCCCTTGATGGTGATGTTCTTGATGGTAAATTATTTTGCGTGGGATCACCCGGACCTCTGCCTTGACCAACTGTCCCAACTTCGTCCCCTTCACCGGCAGCTCATTAGATGACATATTTGATGCAGCTTTAGCACCCCCAGGCCTAATTTTTCCTCTGCACTCTGGATCTCTACTTATAGGGCTTCCACAGCTGCTGTAAGATACGAGATGATTGAAGCACAATTACGAGGAACTTTTACTTTTTCTGTGACTGAATTACAAGGTAATTTACGCTTACGCATATTGTCTTCCCAATCGTAGACGAACGGGGGGGGGGTGGCCCAGCCCAGCCACTGTCGGGCATGGGATGGGCCCGCCCTTGGCCCAGGCTTCGCCCGCACGCTTTAATAGTGCTGCCGATTGTTGACGGGCGATAGCCCAGCAAGGGCTTATGGGGCTTGGAGTCCCTCGCGGTCGCAATCGTCTCCGTGACGGCTTTCTTGTTTAGTTCATGCAAGCAGGGCACAAGCTCTCCACAGGATCCAAGAAGTAAGTGCGAGCAGCCCCTACAGCGTTGGTTCACAGATTGGGCGAGCATCCCCTGATCCAGCGGGCTATAGAAAATATATCATAAACTACGCTACCCAATTTCATAACCTATAAACAAAATTCTAAACTATACATGGACCCATTTATGAACCTGATATATTTTGGGCCTACTGAATCAGGTGGTCAAATAAATCTATATACACATTATTTACAAACTATAAACATTTTATACATTTGCTGAAAGAATATAGTCATTAGAATAAAACCCAATCATTTAAACGACCACCATAGGCGACGTGATCTAGCTAATGGTAACCTATACTTCTAAATAATCAAGACCAGCTTGTTTGTCAAAAGTAAGATTTTATTTTCTAAATTATGGTATATAAGTTGTAAGTTTTATAAATGAAATTTATTAGCAATAAAGCAAGCATGATGGTAAGAAATATGAGAAAAATACAATTTAAGCAATTGAATCAATTTAAAGAAATTATATGAAGTTTAGCATTTCTAAAACCTATTTCCCTAACTGAGCTAAATAGACAGAAATTAAAGTAAAGATCTTTGAGGATTCTTACGTGCTCCACGCAAAGTCCAGCAGCACATCACCCTCATCGGAAAGTCAGAAAGCAGCAGCCAGCCCAACCCTAAGGGCATGACTTTTTATACCTTTCTACGCTAACTAAACTAGCAAAGGAAAGTTTTCAGAAATACTCGACGTCCCATTGGCTGAGAGTGACAAGTGACATGTCACCCGATTCTTAAAAAGTTCCACAAAATCATGTCTTACAAAGACCATTGTCTCTTCCACGTGAAGCCAGAGGCTTCCTGCGATTTGCAACTTTGTTTTAAGTCATCCTCGCAGCTTCCATAGTCTTACAGTGCAACTTCCGCGGATGCCAAGTTAAGGACTGACAAAAAGTTCACTTTCGACCTTGGCCATGTCCGACAGAATGATGTCAGCTCATCAGTTTTTGCCTTGTGAATGCAGTTTCAATAAACGTTTTAATTCAGAATGGGCGTCTCGTGACTTTCTGCAGAAATTCAGATCAGCTTTTATTTTGCGGCTCAAATAGCTAGGCCTCAAAAGCAGGCAACTTATGATTTCTAGTATAAAACAAACACAAGAAAAGTATTAATGTAAGAAATAAAGTATATTCTGTATCCACCCCATGGTTTACTAAATAATTAACCCACCCGATTAATCAAAATGTTACCTAGCCATTGCAAACAAATAAAGCAGCGTTTATATTTACCAGTCTCCGTTTTTCTATGAGACCCATATGCACCTAGAATAGTAGAAATGACATCATACAGACAAGAATAAGCAAAACAAGCACATGCTTATTTTAAATATGCAGCAGTTAGTAATGACAAAAACGAAAACAATAAATTATTTTATTATTTTGCACGAACAAAAAGATGCAACATTTATGCACGTTTATGAGCACACATGTTAGTCCCCCCACGTGTAAAGTTTAATCTAGGTTGTATTAGCACGACATATCACAAATCATTAATAATTTTATTCATGTTATGGAAATGTGACTTTGCGAGTTTAAACAAAATTTTGTTTTCTATCTCGCTCCATCAACTCCCTCATCTGGTGATTAACAAATCACCACACCAGCACTCAAAATTTTGGTAAATTTAATTTATAAGAAATCGATTCAAATTCATTGTATTAGTAAACCTAAAAGTCTGTTTCAGCATAATCCTTGCAATTAACATGACGCTCTCTATGTAACTCCTGCAACTCAATCTCCCTTTCCTCTTCTTTTCTGAGTTTATAAATTCTCTTCTTTTCTCTTAAATGCTTCTTTCTTTTATGCAACAAACAACCTACTTTAGTCAAAATAAAAATGAATATAATTATAATCAAAGGTGCCAGAATCTTGCCAAGAATTGAACTTCCGATATTATGAAACCAGTTTTTAATTGCTTGAAACCTATTTGAAAGTTTCCCAGTAAAATCTTCTTCTTCTAAAGGAATTATTTCAGAATGCATTTGTGTAATATTCTTAATATACATTTCAATATTTTTACTTTCATCCGGTATATATGTACAGCAATGTTGGACATGTAAAATGCCACAGACTCCTCCCTCCTTTGCTAGGAGTATGTCTAAAGCAAGACGGTCTTGAATTACCATGGATCTAATTGCAATAACTTCAACATTCACTAATTGAAATCCATCAGCAGTGTCAGTTGATAATCTATCAACTATAGTGGACAATTTTCTGATTCTCCCTGCATTTAGGGTTATACCAACAAAAGGTATTACAGCTTGGAAAATATCTCCCAGAACTTCAGTAAAAGTTTCTCTTTTAGCTCTATTTACATAATTATGAATTTTAAATAATCCTTCTGAATCTCTGTCAACATGAAACACTTTAGGAAAAACAATTCCCACATAACAAGTTCCATACCAATGGTCTGGAAGGTTGTAGTAGGCTTTGTCACCACAAACAAAATAAATTCCAGGAAAGATAGGATCTTTTCCACCTTTAAATCCCCAACCTCCCAAAATCTGATAAGTATCTTCACAGTTGCTTGCACCTACAAAATAATTATCAAAAAGTGTGTTATCTCTTCTAATGCAAAGCTTTCCACTAACAGGTTTGTCTATGTGAATTGCAATATTTTCAAGCATTTTGCCATTTAGTTTCTCATCCTCTTTTTGCCAGAATGATGACTTAGTCTGCTTGACTAATTCATTTCTCTTATAAATTGCTCTTCTCTCCTCAACCATATTCAGAAATTTCTTCCCTTCAGCACTTAATTTACATGTTAGATTATTCTTGTAAGCATACTCATAAGTGAGTTCGTTAGTAACAAGGAAATATTCTCTCAATTGTTTAGCTTTCTTATGCTTATTTAAAGCATTATCAATCTTGACATTAGCAAAAATCTCATCATAATTTGAATAGTAATATTCTAAACGACCAGTTTGATAAAATAAACTAGTTAATACACTACATGTAACAGCATAAGTGAGAGGAAGCATATTATATGTTACTCCCTCAGAAACAGAAGCGGGTAACTTAACGCATACATAACAATCCTTTGCATCCATTACCTTTACATATTCACTCAAAAGCTTTGTGAAAGTATTGCTTGAAAAATCACCTATTGATTTATCTTGATGAATGTTAGGCTGATGATCAATTACTTTTGCAGATGCACTATGTTTAGTTTGGCTAACCAGAGCTTTGCTTGTTAAATTAACTTTGTGTAATTCTCTATTCATTTCTAAAGGTATAATCACAGCTAGTACCAACCAGAGCAGAACTAAAATGAGCAGACACACCAGAGTCATCTTACAGCATCTTTTAAAAACAGAGCATTTTGAAGTGCTCTCCTTAATGTAAGGCATTTTTAGGTTAGTTTTAGCCTCAAAAATAAAATAAAAAATAAAAATAAATTTTAAAATTTATATACACCCCCCTTTTAAAATATTTTTCTTTTTATAACCCTAAACAAGATTTCTTCGACCTTATGTCATACATAAGTTTTTCTTCTACTAGACAGTTTTTCTTCGACCTTGTGTCAACTAACAGGATTTCTTCAGCCTTATGCCAATTTAATAAATTTGTACTTCAATCATTGTCACTAATTTCTTGGATTTCGTTTTCTTCTTCACTACTATCATATATGTCTATAACAGGTGGAATTACTAAGTAAGTCCACTCAGGAGACTTGTATTTCTGGTTTGGTCTAATTATTCTCTTCCCTTTTCTTGATATCACTTCTATTTTCCTTCCAACTCCAACCTCTTTTCCAGGACTCTTTTGACTACTTATTTCTTCGACTTGTTCTATTGGCTTTTTAATCAATCTGACTCTCAATCTTCCACCAGGCCAGTAGTCTGCTTTTCTCACGTACTTTTTCTTTGGTTCAGAATTATTCGATTCTGATTTCCAAGTCCTTTTCTTTCTGTTTTCACTTCCACCTTCCACGTCACTTTCCTCAGTTTCGTAGTCTGAAATTTCAATTGACTCAGGAACTTCTCTATTCGGCAATTTCACTCCTTCAGGAACTTCACTTTGTCTTCCATCACTGGTACTCGGTAATTCGTTCTCTTCCTCTTCCTCAATTACCTCTAGCTTCCCAGATTTCGGATTTTTGTTCCTTACTTCAGAGCTTGTTCTCTGCCTTTCGATACTCTCCTGGTCTGAAACTTCTTTTGGTTCAGCTTCTCTGTCTTCAACATAGACAACCGAATCCTCAGTTATCTTTCCTTTTAGCAGATTCTCTTCACCTTCAGAATCTATTTCAATTATTTCTAAGTCTTTTCTTGTCAGATTTCCATTCACTGGCACAGTTTCCAGATGTCGACTTTCTTGTCGATCTTCAGAATCTGGAATTACTTCACCTTCTGTTCTGTCTTCTGCTTCAGAATCAGAGTCATCTGTGGTATCACTTTCAACATCAGAACTCTCAGGAGTTGGTATTGGAATAGTATGACTTGGATGAATCCAACGCTTCAATCCTCTGCACTTTACAGCATTAGTAGTGATCAAGATTACCTGCCTAGGTTTCTGCCATCTAGGAGATAGACAATTCCTCCTCCGATGTACTTTCGTTCTGACCCAGTCTCCAGGTCTCAGATCATGTGTCAAAACTTTGTCATTTGATTGTGCTTCAGTTCCCACCTGATTAGACACAGAAGTTACCATATCAGATAACCTTTTACAGTAATCCAAAATTGCACTGTCATTTATGCTCAACAGTTTACCTACAGGTACAAAAGCTTGCCTCATAACTCTTCCCATCAAAATTTCATGAGGACTCAAACCTGTCTTTTTATCTGGTGTACTTCTTATTGACATCAAAACAAGTGGAAGAGCATCAGTCCACTTAACTCCTGTTTCTAGACACATTTTCCCAATTCTGTTTTTGATAGTTCCATTTATTTGTTCAACTACACCTGATGCCTCTGGTCTGTATGCACAGTGTATTTTCTGCTCAATACTCATAGCTTCGCAAATTAATTTCAACAGTTTGTTATCAAAATGACTTCCTCCATCACTCTCAATAGTGACTGGAAAACCGTACCTTGGGATGATTTCTCTGAGCATTAGTTTTGCTACTGTAATTGAATCACAATGTCTTGTAGGAAAAGCCTCTACCCACCTTGAGAATAAGCATACAATTACAAGTACATATTTCAAACAGTTGTGTAAGGGCATTTCAATGAAATCTATTTGTAACCTGGTAAAGGGACCACCTTCTCGACCAATTATTCCTGTCCCCACCACTGATTTTCTGTTAGGATTCATTTGTTGGCATGATAAACACCTTTGACAAAAAGATTCTGCAATGGTTCTAAATTTGGTATTGAACCATGTTTCTTTAAACAGTCTGACCATAGAATCTCTTCCTAAATGAGCAGGACCATGATATAATCTGGCCATGTCAGAAATCATGCAATTTGGTAAAACTACTCTGCCATCTTTGTAAACCCACACTCCATCTTCATCACGTTGTCTACAATCTGATCTTAACCACTGGTCTTTTTCTTCATCATCTGCTTCGTTTTGTAAATCTCTAATCTCATTCCATGTTTCTACAATAGTTGTTAGCATTAATGAATTTGAATCAGTTTCTGTGCTTCTATTCCGATTGTAAGAATAATTTTTCCTTGCACAGTACTTTGCTGTTTCATCTGCGAAGGCATTTCCTTTGGAAATATAATCAGTTCCTCTAGTGTGCGCTGCACACTTGACTATGGCAATTTCTTTTGGCAATTGTATTGCTTCAATTAATCTTCTAATGAAAACTGCATTTTTAATTGGTGATCCTGTTGATGTCATGTATCCTCTCTGTGACCAGAGTTGTCCATAATCATGCACAACTCCGTACCCATACTGACTATCAGTAATGATGGTAACTCTTATATCCTTTGATACTTCACATGCACGAATTAAAGCAATCAATTCAGCTACTTGAGCTGAACGAACTCCTTCAAGACATGATGCTTCTTTAATGTTTTCGACTGTACAAACTGAGTATGAAGCTTTCAAGACACCACCTTCGGATCTTAAGCATGAGCCATCTACAAAGTAGACAAAATCCGATTCAGGCAAAGGTCTGTCTTTGATGTCTTTTCTTGGTTTTGTGCAGAATTCCATGACATCTAAACATTCATGTTCTGTCTCAATGTCATTAACGATTTCAGAATCAGGCAGTAATGTAGAAGGATTCAGATTCAAACATCTTGAAATCGAAACATTATCTGCTCCCAGTATGATTTTCTCATACTTTGTCAATCTGCTACTTGTTAAATGCTGAGTCTTACCTCTTGTCAGTAATATTTCAACTGAATGAGGCACAAAAACTTTCACAGGAAATCCCATAATGATTCCTTCACTTTGTTCAAGACTGATACTTGTAGCTGCGACTGCTTTCAAACAACCTGGTAACGCTTTTGCAATTGGATCAAGAACTGCAGAGAAATATGCAATAGGTTTCTTTAGGTTTCCATGTCTCTGAATTAATACAGATAATGCACATCCTTCTCTCTCACTGCAATACAGTTCAAAATCTTTCTCATAATTTGGCATACCCAAAGCAGGAGCTTGGCATAAGCTCTTTTTCAAGTTTTCAAAAGATTCCATCTCAACATCACTGAGAATAATTGGATCTTTTACATCTGATTTGGTCAGTCTTTGTAGTGGTTTTGCAATTACTGAAAATCCACTTATCCATTGTCGACAGTAACCTACCATTCCTAGGAACATTCTGACCTGTCTTTGTGTTCTTGGCGGTAACATTGCTTGAATCATTTTTATTCTCTCTATTGTTACTTGTCTTTTTCCCTTTGCAATTCTGTGACCAAGATATTTCACTTCCTGTTTGCAAAACTGTAGTTTTGCTGGGGACACTTTATGTCCTTCTTCTGCAAGGCGATTTAACAGAATTATTGTGTCTGTTACACAATTTTCTCTTGTCTTTGCAGCTATTAACAAATCATCAATATACTGCACCAACGTAGACCTACCTGGTAAGTCTAAATCTTCTAATGATCTTTTTAACAGTTCGTTAAAGATTGAAGGACTTTCTGTATAGCCCTGAGGGATTCTTGTCCATCCAAGGGTCTTACCTTGGAATCTGAAAGCAAAGATTTCATAACTGTCTGGGTGTAGAGGAACAGTAAAGAATGCATTGCAAAGGTCAATGACTGTGTACCATTCAGCATCATATGGAATCTGAAATAGAATCACTGCTGGATTTGGAACCACAGGACAACATGGAATAACAATTTGATTAACCTTTCTCAAATCTTGTACGATCCTAAATGTTCCGTTAGCCTTTTTAACTCCCATAATTGGTGAATTACAAGAGCTACTCTTCATTTCTTCCAATACACCTTGCTTGATTAATTTTTCAATTACAGGTGTAATACCTTCAATTGTCTCTGTTTTCATTTTATATTGTGGAGTGTTTGGAAATTCTATTCCCTGCTTCAATGCAATTTTAACAGGATCTACGTTTTTCATCAGACCCATCTCATTCCCAGTAAAATCCCATATTTCAGATTTCACTGTTTCTTTTAGCTCTTCAGGTAAATCTTTTTCTTCAAATGCAGGAAACAATTTTGTTTCTTCTGCTTCCATCATCATCATTGTCATTCTGTACAAACCATCTTCCTCCATTGTTTGTAATTCAACTCCTTCAGGAGAACAATATATTCTGCAATTCATTTTACATAGGATGTCTCTACCTAATAGATTTACTGGACTACTATTACAAACCACAAATCTGTGTTTGTCTCTGTAATTTCCAATTTCAACTGGTACTGGATCAGTTAAGTCTGTTTTAATTTGCTGATTACTTACTCCCACAACTTGGATGGTATCCCCAGAGAGAGGTAGGTTTTCAATTTCCACTGATCTAACAGTAGAACGGGTAGCACCAGTGTCCACTAGAAAAGTGATGTCTACATCATTAACTTTCCCGTTTACATAAGGACCAGACTGGTCAACCTCAAGAGTGGCTCCAACAACACACTCTTCCTCCTCTCTCGGGCACCGTCAGCAATAATCATCAGAATCACTGTCTTGGCTTTCTGTTAATAAAAATTGTTGTGAAGCATTTTGCATTTGAACCCTTTGCTGCTTTTGCTGTTTTTGTGGTTTTATTACCTGTTCACATCCCTGAAATCCCACGTTTGGATTATATTTTTGAACTCCCCCACAATTCGGAAAAGGTGGTTGTGGCAACTGGTCCTGTCGATTATTCACCTGTTGTTGTTGCTGTTGTTGTAATTGTCGCTGAATATTAAATTCATTTAACCCCTGTTGCATCTGTAGCTGTTGCTGCACGTTAACACCATTCTGCATCTGTGGATTCAATAAGGGATTCTTTAAGTTTCTAGGAGGATGAGGACACTCGTCCCTCCAATGTCCAATTTCGCCACAATTAAAACAAGGTAATCTTTGTTTCAGCTCTTCTATTTTTGGGCTAAATTTCTTTTGGAAATTATTACCTTTAAACTTTCCTTGTATCTGGTTCGTATTTCCAGTTTGAACAAAATTAGTGTTCTTATTTCCCATGCTGGCAATCTGTTGCTCAGCCACTTTTACCTGTGCCCACATGGCTTTCTCCTTCAGCTTTTTCTGTTTTACTTCTAATTCATCACTACAATATTTTGCTTTTCTCAGAATATCATCAATAGATAGTGCTTGCCATCCGACAATACTAGTTCTGATCATTTCTCCAATTTCAGGCTTTAGTCCATAAACAAATCTATAGATAAAATGACTCATGTCTTTCTCATCTAATTTTTCATAACCACTGTATTGTTTAAAGATTAACAGTAGTCTTTCATAAAAAGAATGAACTGATTCTTTTGTTTCCTGCTCTGTTCTTTCTATTTTAACCCAATCAACTTCTTTGGGTGGAATTTTGTTTTTCATCCAAACAATTACTTTCTCATAAAAATCCATTACAAGTGGATTTGGGGCACCTGTTTCTTTAATTCGCTCAGGTTCTGTTTTTGGCCAACTAATAGATATTTTACATTCTGTCCAAAGATCAGATGGAACAACAATGTCAAAAAATCCATCCAAATCAATCCACAGAACTTTTGACACTTTGATAAATCTATCGACTTGCCTGTACCACTCAACAGGTTTCTCTCTTAATTTTGGAAAGTCATTTGTGAATAACAGAATGTCCTGTCTCGACCATGGGACATGAACATATCCTCCACCTGCAACTTCTCTCATTGGAAATTGTTTTGACATTCTTTCTAATCTTTCATCTTCCTTCCTTTTAGTCCATTTCACTCTCCATTTGTTCAGTTCTCCTAGCTTTTTGATATAGACAATTAAATCTTTAATGTGAACTATTCTTCCCATTGAGTTCAAACTCTCAATGTCGCTTTCTGAGAAATCTAATCTGTAATGTTTTGCAAAATTCTTTTGTTTACTCACATCGATTTCAAGTTCTGCAGCTAGATCCTCTAATTGATCATATTTATTTTTCGTTTTCCATTGAATACTTTTGCAAATGAATAATAGTTCATCATCCCGATAGTAATTTAAACTATCTGGGCCAATTGTTCCAATTATTAATTCTTCAATATTTGCTTTTAATTTGGCCACATCAAGCTTTGGTGTAGTTACCCTGACTTCAGGACTTCCTACATCTGACATAGCACCCATTGGTGTTTTTGGAGATAAATCCTCATTAAAGGTTAAATCAGGCATTCTCGATCTAGAAGTGTTTAATTCAGTCAAGTCTGAATAAAATTTTTCAGCAGGCTTTTGAATTTCTGTATTTAAAGGAATAGTTAATCCAGTTTTGTTTGTATTTCTTTGATCAAATACAGGCTGAACAGGACCTATTGTTACTGGAACTGTGACAGCTTCCATGCCTTTTGTCATTCTTTTAATTAATTCTTCTTTAGACCTTAAGTATTCATTATAATCATCCTCATCAACATTTCTTGTCTCTCTTGTATAATCTTTTGGAGGTTCCCTTGCTCTTGGAGTCATTGAAAAATGTCTACCCTCATTTCGAGCATTCTCAAATTCTGGTCTTCTAGGAGTTTCAGTGATTTCACAATTATTTGGATAAAGTTTAGGAGCTTCACTAATTGGAGGTGCACTCGGTGAAGTTTCAGTAGAAACCACCGGAGTAGACCATGATCTAGGAGGTCTCAAAGGCTGATTAGGCTGTTTATTTCTAGCAGTTGTATATATTTCTTCCATAACTGCATCCTCAGATTCACTTTCCATAGATTTTCCTGTAGGAGAACCCATTACCATTTCATGAATTAAATACAATCCTTCACTCATGTTTCCCTGTCTCCACATTCGTAATCTATCTTCATGAGTTTCTCTTTTCCATGATGGATTTTTAGAAGGTCTTTTAATTCCACTAGCTTCTCTTTGTAACTGATACATCTCATCTTCCCACTCAACTAAAGCTTCAAATTGAGTTGGTCTCGGTTTTGGAACAAGAGCATTCATTTTCTCTCGTAAGTTTCTTAAAACTCTTACATTAAATGAACCATCATCAGGCCAAGCCAAAACACCATCGTTTTTAGTATAACGTTTCCAACTGTCGAACCATAAGACAGTATGATATCCGTATTCACCTTCCATGTACGCTGCAGGTGTTTTATACTTATGAAGTAGTTTACCACCTCGCGTTTCGATTTTCTTGTCAGGTGAAAATAAATTCTTAAATTTCTGAAATAATGTTGTCTTTTTCTCAGCATATTTAAAATGATAACTCATTTTTAAAAGTTAAATTTAATTCACAAAATCGTCCGTAAAATATTTCCGGGATGTTCCGCAAAACAACCAATCCGTGCGCGAAACACACCAACAAGCCAATGGCAGTTGAGCTACGTCAGTTTCCTGCTCAACCAATAATTTTGGAGATTTTCCTAAGTACCAATCAGCTCACAGGCCGTCAGAGACTCAGGAGCCAATCAGAATACACCTTGTGACGTAGGTCACCCAATCCCAGCGCGGCTCTGTGACGTACACAGCAGCTGCGGTTTCTCGCTTCTCACTCCTGGCGCTTACCCCTCCTTCACAAAATCTTTTCACAGCGCCATTTTAAGAACACTTTTCAGTGTAAATTAATTCTTAACAATGACTTATAAAGACAACATCTGTTCGTTTCACTAATTAGGATAGTTTACACACATTCAAGTATCCACACTTCGGAATAGACGGCGCTATTCACACTAAGGATAATATTCAATTGTCAGTAGAGTAACCTTACCCCACCCTTCTAACACGTATAATTATGCACTCGCTTTGCTCTGAACCCACCGCGAAGTGAAAGTTCTAAGAGTTCCACTTGAACATAAAATACAACTCAAACTCGCACTTTTACACGGAAAATTCCCTAAATTCAAACACACACGAAATCCGTACAGGACTCTCACCTGTTTATAGAAATCATGCACCGTTAGCAAAATAACGACGTTATCCGTACAGGGCTCTCACCTGTTTATAGATATGAAACATGTACCCGTACAGGACTCTAACCTGTTTATAGATAATCATGCACCGACGTTAAATTTTACCCTTCACTCAAGCTTGGATATAACTATTACTCTCATCACAGTGAGTTTTATGGAAGGCGCTTTGTCCCTATTCTCATGCTGCTTTGATTTCTTAGAAAATCCTCACTATACAAGATTCAGACCTAGCCCTAAAACTGTGCTGCTCGGCGACAACACTATGGTACACGGCGATACCTCTTGTGATACTCGGCGATATCACTACAAACGAACAGATGGCTTGCGTGACTAATTTCTCGCCACACAATCTATACCGGTATAGCTTACAGATAGGCACGAAAAACGAACTTAACGAGTGTTAAAACATTGATCCTATTTGCATACCATGACGCAATCCTTAGCAACCAACATGTTACCTTGGTTACCCCTTAGCAACCATCCTCTGCTACCAGATAATTGATCCAGCGGGCTATAGAAAATATATCATAAACTACGCTACCCAATTTCATAACCTATAAACAAAATTCTAAACTATACATGGACCCATTTATGAACCTGATATATTTTGGGCCTACTGAATCAGGTGGTCAAATAAATCTATATACACATTATTTACAAACTATAAACATTTTATACATTTGCTGAAAGAATATAGTCATTAGAATAAAACCCAATCATTTAAACGACCACCATAGGCGACGTGATCTAGCTAATGGTAACCTATACTTCTAAATAATCAAGACCAGCTTGTTTGTCAAAAGTAAGATTTTATTTTCTAAATTATGGTATATAAGTTGTAAGTTTTATAAATGAAATTTATTAGCAATAAAGCAAGCATGATGGTAAGAAATATGAGAAAAATACAATTTAAGCAATTGAATCAATTTAAAGAAATTATATGAAGTTTAGCATTTCTAAAACCTATTTCCCTAACTGAGCTAAATAGACAGAAATTAAAGTAAAGATCTTTGAGGATTCTTACGTGCTCCACGCAAAGTCCAGCAGCACATCACCCTCATCGGAAAGTCAGAAAGCAGCAGCCAGCCCAACCCTAAGGGCATGACTTTTTATACCTTTCTACGCTAACTAAACTAGCAAAGGAAAGTTTTCAGAAATACTCGACGTCCCATTGGCTGAGAGTGACAAGTGACATGTCACCCGATTCTTAAAAAGTTCCACAAAATCATGTCTTACAAAGACCATTGTCTCTTCCACGTGAAGCCAGAGGCTTCCTGCGATTTGCAACTTTGTTTTAAGTCATCCTCGCAGCTTCCATAGTCTTACAGTGCAACTTCCGCGGATGCCAAGTTAAGGACTGACAAAAAGTTCACTTTCGACCTTGGCCATGTCCGACAGAATGATGTCAGCTCATCAGTTTTTGCCTTGTGAATGCAGTTTCAATAAACGTTTTAATTCAGAATGGGCGTCTCGTGACTTTCTGCAGAAATTCAGATCAGCTTTTATTTTGCGGCTCAAATAGCTAGGCCTCAAAAGCAGGCAACTTATGATTTCTAGTATAAAACAAACACAAGAAAAGTATTAATGTAAGAAATAAAGTATATTCTGTATCCACCCCATGGTTTACTAAATAATTAACCCACCCGATTAATCAAAATGTTACCTAGCCATTGCAAACAAATAAAGCAGCGTTTATATTTACCAGTCTCCGTTTTTCTATGAGACCCATATGCACCTAGAATAGTAGAAATGACATCATACAGACAAGAATAAGCAAAACAAGCACATGCTTATTTTAAATATGCAGCAGTTAGTAATGACAAAAACGAAAACAATAAATTATTTTATTATTTTGCACGAACAAAAAGATGCAACATTTATGCACGTTTATGAGCACACATGTTAGTCCCCCCACGTGTAAAGTTTAATCTAGGTTGTATTAGCACGACATATCACAAATCATTAATAATTTTATTCATGTTATGGAAATGTGACTTTGCGAGTTTAAACAAAATTTTGTTTTCTATCTCGCTCCATCACCCCCAATGCGCCGGACTCCCTTGTGCTTTAATAGCGCTGCAGAGTGCTGCTATGTGATGGCCCAGCAAGGGCTTGTGGGACTTGGAGTCCCCAGCAGTCGGGCTAGTCTCCGCGACGGCTTTCTCATTTAGTGCAGGCAAGCAGGGCACAAGAAGCAGCTCTCCACGGGATCTAAGAAGTAAGTGGGAGCCGAGCCAACCAACCAGCCAACGAACCAACCAGCCAGCCAGCCAGCCAACGAACCAACCAACCAACCACCCCCCTTGGATCACAAATAGTGCATGTGTCCCCCAGCGCAGCAGGACTCCCTCACGCTTTAATAGCGCTGCCGATTACTGCCAGGTGTTTGCCCAGCAAGGACTTGTGGGACTTTGAGTCCTCAGCGATCTCGCTCGTCTCCGCGACAAATTTCTCCTATAGTTCAGGCAAGTAGGGCACAAGAAGGAGCTGTCCGTGGGAGCAACCCCCACAGCAATGGTTCACAGATAGAGTGCTCGTCCTCCGTAAGCTTACTTATTTTTTCAAAAGTATTCACCATCCGATCCGTAGTTTATCTGGTTTGTTCTTTTTTACTTGCGCTATAAATGTTATTATTTACATGAGTCTTGAAACACATCGGTCTCCAAGCCTCACTTTCAGCCCAAAGCCCCGCACATGGGTTTTACCACCGGGCCATCATTCCCCTATCGCTCCTGCACAGCTAAGACTGACACGAGGTCAGAAACATCTTACCATGCGCTTCAACCACGCTTGTGAAGTCCACCAAACCCACTGCAGGGGAAACTGCCACAACACCGCGGCCGTTTCCACACAAACCTTAACCACGCATGCATTACAACGAATATATGATTATACCACGCTTACAATTACCACGCATGGCTTTACCACGCGAATTTTACATCGCAAGTGGCTTTACCACGCTGGAATTTACAACGAAGGATTATACCACGCGTAGAAACGTCTTACCTGCACGTCTTTCACCAGCAGCCCTTACTTCCATCCACCATGGAAACAAGCGTCAAAACACGTCTACCAAAATTAAAAAAGGACTGCTATTTTGACGTACACGGCACGTCTTTGGGGGAGGCTCTTTCCTATTACTTCAAAAATACTAAAGAGCGTTTTTTTTTTTATTTAAGTAACCCGCTCCATGATTTTTGTTATTTTGGGGGGGAAGACCCCCCCAGACTCCCCCCGAGCCCCCCCAGCTCCCCCAAGCCCACGCAGAACGACTGGAAGGAATACCACGTCTCCCCCACAACCCACGCAGAACTTACTTGCGTGTTAAAGACGGTCGTGGAAGGCACCCGCGTTGGAAAAACGTTTGCGTGGTTAGTGTACCGTGGTAAACGCTATGCGTGGTGATGCCTTCGTAGTAAATGATGTTTCCCATTAAAACGCATGCGTGGTTACCACGAAAGCCTTTACCACGCATACCTTTACTACGAGATACGTAGTAAAGGCATGTGTGGTAAAGGGTCAAATTAGAAAAATGCGGCTTGGGTGGTCTCCCCCCAAAAATTAAATAATGTGGGGAATAAAAGGGGGCTTGGGGGGGTCTCCCCCCCCAAAAAAAAACCTCACATGAAGTCACGTCGAGAAGTGCAGGCAATCAGCGTCGTTTGAGAGGAAACGGAAAGAAACTTCTGCTTCCTCTTTACGACGTCACCACGGAAGATGGAGAGGAGACGACGTGAAGAGGTAAGGGGAATTTTTGTTTTAAAAAATATATATATAAATGGATTGAGGGTTAAGGGCAGGGGTAAATATAAGAAGGATTAGGGGCTGGGGGGTCACGTAAGGGTACAGGGGAGGGGTATATCCTTTACCAAGAGTATGCCCTTACTATGCATAAATTTACAACGAAAATCGTTGTAAAGGTATGCACGCTAAAGGAATATTCGTGGTAAAGGTTATGCGTTGAAAAAGCATTCCGTTGTAACACATGCGTGGTAAAGGCATGCGTTGCAACGGAATGCGTTGTAACAACATACAACCCACTGCAGACTAGGAAAAGAACAGAAGTAACCCTCTTCAGGTCACTCTAGCCTTCTCCGCTGCTTCCAGCATGTAGACGCCATATGGAGGGATCTCCGGGCTGCTTATACCAGCTACATAAAGTGCTTCTACTAGTTACGTGGAATTCTGTGCAGATTCTCGAGCACATGTCAAATGTTGTTTAAACAAAAAGATACAGGGCTGGGCTTAAGGAATATTTATTTCGGCTGTTTTGCCTGCCACCCATTTAAATGGTTATGTAGCTCACATCGGTGGCTTTGGAAAATTATCTGCATAACCTACCTGCAAAAATGTTTTGAAAACAGCTGTCCGTGCCATCAGTGAGGAGTGCTGAGAAATGTGTGCACTGGCACAGTAGGCCTTCCAGAGTTTGTAGGGCAAATACTAACCACGCACTTATATGCTGTGGTGCTGGTCTTCGGGTAGAACGTGGACTCTCATTTGCCAGGTAATGAACGATTGTAGTATTGACTGTACATGAAAAGATGTTAACAGCACCGTTGATGTGAGAACCATTAAACGCCTTTTATTACAATATGTAGATTCTTTGTGTTTTATGACGAAAAATCAAGGGGATTGTCATTTCCTCTTAATTATGTTTTCACATTGTTCTGTATAGTTGATACTATGAATGTGTTAATTGGATTTGAAGCGGGGAAATAAACTATGCACTAAATGAAATGCTTTAAGTTTATTGAGACAATATTTTCGAATTAGTGTAACTGTCTAATTTTTATATCACTGTTTTATTGTCTGTGGTTTGTATAAACCTCAAATAAAACATTTAGAAACTGAATCCACATTGGTTCTCAGCATAAATCTTCTGAAAGTGTTTTTTATGTCCGTAAATCCAGAATTTATATCATTAGTTGACAAGAAATAGGTTACATTTGCATTAGTCTAACTTGTGAGCAGCAGAATGAATAGGTAGTGGGAAACAACAATGTTGTATCCTGTATGACACTGCTGTGTAGTAATTTAAACATGTATGTCTTTCTGTAACCAACTTATGCCCTCCAGATCTCTTTAATATTTAGTGACAAATACCTTTTGTAGGCAACCCTCATACTGATAAAAAAAAAGTTGGTTAATATGATTCAATTTTCTGCTACGTTAGCTGCAATAACATAATAGAAATCCCCTGCTCTTGTTGACGTTAATCATTGGTTTAGAATGTAATCTCCGCGGTGCAGCCTGGAGAGACAATCTCCCATTCCACATGACAGCCACATAAAACCACTGTACTGAAAACTGCATAAGCGTTCACTAATTAATGTCCATTTGTGACGCTCCCTTTTCATGCTCACTTGTATTGAGTAGCTCGTCGTGTTTCTTCAGACTTTAATAGTGTGAACCTCCTTCTATGATCCAAATTCTGCAGCACCACTTTGATTAGTTAAATATCTTACCCGCACCCTGTCTGTAATTAAAAGTGTCAGAAGAGCAGGAACCGACCAGGTACCATGAAGAAGATGCTTAAACAAGCATATTATTGAGCGAATTTGTAGAGTGCATGTATACCCTGAGGTGTCTTGGGGTTGTCAGTGATCAATGGAAAAGGATGTTTTATTCGGGAAACTTATAAGGTCCTTCAGCACTCACATGCATTGCTCCCACATACATTTCAGCAACGTTAGCACACAGATATTGAGGAAGAAGCACCCCCCCCCGAACACTGGAAATAACTATGGAGGGACATCCTTAACACTCTCAAAAGCATTGTGTAACAAGAGACGTCTTACAAAATTATGACCCACTGGTATTGTACCCCCTTCAGACTACAGAATATGTTTCCCACTTCCACAGCCCTATGCTGGCAATGCAAGACTGACACAGGTTCTTTTATCCATATATGGTGGTTGTGCCAGCTTGTCACGCTCTTTTGGAATGAGGTGTTGAGTCACATCAAGGAGGTAGTGGGATCTCCTATTCCAAGTGCCCCGGGGCTAGTGATTCTTGGACTTCAGCCGAAGTCTCTTAAAGCAATGACACACTCGCACTGGTGTTCGATCTTCCACATGCTTAATGCGGCAAAACAGGTTATAGCACTGCATTGAAAGAAGGCTCTGGCCCCTCACTCCTCGGTGTGGTTCACCCGCCTACGGCAGGTAATGGCGATAGAGCTTCTCTCCCATCGTCTAGCGCACACTAAGTTTAAGCGCATTTGGCAACCCTTGGTGTTACACCTCTCTAAACTGGAGCATGCTCGAGCCGTCCCTCCCCGCCTACGGGCCCTCCAGCTGTTTGACGACCCCCTGCTTCGGGGTCCAATTAGGGAGCAATGGGTTAAACTGGAACTCTTTCTCCACCTCCCCCTTGTGCACTCAATGTGCTAGGGTGTGATGTTTCTGCTTGGGGTAGATGCACCCGGCCTTTTCTCCCCTAACCACTTTTCTGCAAATGAGGTGCCCTTCCACCTCCTCCCTCCCCTCCCTTCTTTTCTTTCTGTCTATCTTATCTAGTCTTCGCTATTTCTCGTTTCTTTCCTCTTTTGCAGGCTGGCAGAACAGTTTTTTTTTTCTTTTCTTTTGCTACAGGTTGATTTGTTTTCAATTTGGGGCTTTTGGTCTTTGAAGAGCTTGTCACAAAGCGGCAGGTGTGTTCGTTTGCAGTCTCGTGAGGCTTATTGTGTCCTAGCAGAGACCGAAGTGACTATCTTCAGCCACATAGTGCTACTGATATTATTGCCCAATATTTTTTTGTTCTGATATCAATCACTATTTGGTTGTGATATACTAATAAGGCAGATTTCACAACCAAAAAACGAAAGCATGATACGAAAGCAGTAGTCAAAGAGTGTAGTTGACCAGTCATGCATTGCTCGAGGAACAGAAGAGCTCCTCATGACCAGCCAACACAGGTATCCATGCACTGAGATGCATGTACACCCTATTAGCCATATACTACCGAATACTTGCTTTACTGTGCCATGTGGCAGTGTAGTATGTTATATATCCCGTAACCTAAGGATGCTGACCAACATTGTATACAATGTACTCTTGTCTGAATAGCACTGCCTATTGCTCTGTTTTGTTAACCTCTTACCTTTGTTTAAAAAAATCAATAAAAGAGATTCAAACAAAACACACCGCCCTCTGGAACGACCCCTGGTGGCCATCGGAACTCACCCCCACGCCTAAAGACCACACTTGCAACCTCTGCATTATCGTCGACCGCAAACTCTCCATGAAATGTCTGGTCAGTGTCATCTCTTCAGTCTGCTTCCACAACCTCCACATGCTTTGCAGACATTTTAAGTGACTGCCCACCGGCACGACGTTGGTGCAGGCCCTCATCCCCAGCTGACAGGACTACGGCAAAACACTGTATGCAGGCACTTCCACAAACTCATGCAAAGACGCCAGATGATCCAGAACACAGCTGTGAGACTGATCTTTAACCTACCCAAGAGAACCCCCAGCACCTGAAGGACCACCAATGGCTCCCGGTGCCGAAGATATGCCATTTCATGCTCCTGACCCATGCCTACAAAGCCCTCCGAAACAATGGACCCGCCTACATGAACCACCTCCTGCACACCCCCACCCCTCCTGGAACCTCTGTTCTACACACCTTGCCTTCAAACAGATCCATAGCATACCCTTCTTCTTTGACGGATGATCTCGCTGCCAAAGCCTTGAACATCCTCTACCTCCGCATTGCGCCCTCTCTGGCCTTCTTCAGGAAGGGGCTCAAGATCTGGCTCTTCTACTGAAACATGCAGCAAGTGCCTGGATACACTTGGGTGATAAGTCGCGCTCTAGAAGTACAACCTGATTGATTGATTGTCTGGGAGATCACGGGTGGTGTCTGCAACCCGAGGTGGTAGAGGGCGTCTTCCATCAATGAAGGGAACTGTGGCTAGATCTTTTTTCCACTGCTGAGAACACTCAGTGTCAATAATGCAGTGCATTGAAGTTTCCGCAAGAGCACTCGTTAGGTGGCACATTCCAGTTGGAATGCAACAATGACTCATGAATGCCCTCCTGCCACTACCTCGCCTGCCACTTCTTCTGAAGAAGATTAAGTACCACTGGGCCCAAGACATTCTAATCACTCAAGATTGGGTCAGGAGCGCTTGGTACCTGGAACTCCTCGGCAAGAGTATCAATCCTCTAATTAGGCTTCCAGTTAGTAAGAACTCGTGCATGATCCTCCACTCAAACCTCTGCAATCTACACCTCCATGCATGAAGACTGAGCGGTGGCAATTAACTGCTTTATATTTGCCACCTCACTGCTAAACACCACTCCACACAAATCTCTTTATGCCGTTGCTGTGATAAATTTTTGACCTGTTCTGATTCCAGAGACATTGATCTATTATGGCAAATCTGTCAGATAACCTTTAGTTTGTTTTGGCTTTAGTATAGCAAAGTCTTGCAGTGGGCACTTTGGAAGGTTATTTGTTGCCCCTTTCTGCATTCCTGCATTTATTAGACCATCCCTCCTTGTTCATATTACCTGTTGTAATGACATTCCTTAAAGGTTTGGCCAAGCAGTTTGTGATACCACAGTGGGACCTTAACTTGGTCTTGACATTCCTCACGTGTACACCCTCCAGCATACACATAGCTTATCTCTGTGTCTTCTGACTTTGGAAATGGCCTTGCTTATTACAATTACATCTGCTTGTCACATGAGTGAATTAAATGCACTGTTGACGCACCCACCTTTACACCACATTTTTCCAGACAAGCTGTTGCTGAGGACTCCGTGGCTTTCTTACAAGAAGGCATGATTCCTTTCTGTGTTGGGCAGGGCATCACGCGATCACTGTTCTTTGTTCCTCCTCACCCCTCAAAAGAAGAGAGAATCTTTTGGTTGGATCCCTAAAGGGCATTAAGCTTTTACATACATTGTAGAAATGATGATCGAGTTGACAATCAACTTTTTGGGGGATCTCTGGTGCAAAGAAAGGGTAGGATATCCAGAAAAGTACTAAGCATTAAGATCTGCTATGCACTGACCACGCAGCCCTCAGAAGGTCCACCAGAGACCAGGCTGCTACCACTGCATTCAAGTTCAAGTTCAGGCATTTATAAAGCGCACTACTCACCCAGAGGGTCTCAAGGCGCTAGAGGGAGGGGTTCACTGTTTATCGAATAGCCATGTTTTCAGTTCTTTTCTGAAGGAGATGTGGTTCTGAGTAAGGCGGAGGTGGGTGGGGAGTGAGTTCCAGGTCTTGGCAGCCAGGAAGGAGAAGGATCTGCCACCCATGGTGGTTTTTCGGATGCGCGGGACTGCGGCGAGGGCTTGATTGGATGATCTTAGTTGGCGGGTGGGATAGTAGAAGGACAGTCGGGTGTTGAGGCATTCGGGTCCTAGATTATAAAGGGCCTTGTGTGCGTGGGTAAGAAGGCGGAAAGTAATTCTTTTGTTGACGGGAAGCCAGTGGAGGTTTTTTAAGTGACCGGTGATGTGCTCTTGGCGCGGGATGTCTAATATGAGTCTCGCTGATGCGTTTTGGATGCGCTGGAGCTTTTTCTGCAATTTTGTTGTAATTCCGGCGTAGAGTGTGTTGCCATAGTCCAGTCGACTCGTGACCAGTGCATGGGTGACAGTCTTTCTTGTTTCGAGGGGGATCCAGCGGAAGATCTTTTTGAGAATGCGAAGGACGTTGAAGCAGGATGACGATACGGCGTTGACTTGTCTGGACATTGAGAGAGAGGAGTCTAGAATGAAGCCAAGGTTACGTGCATGGTCTGTGGGTGTGGGCGCTGATCCCAAAGCGGAAGGCCACCAGGAGTCGTCCCAAGCTGAGGGGGAGGATCCTAGGATGAGCACCTCCGTTTTGTCTGAGTTGAGTTTTAGGCGGCTCTGTTTCATCCATTCGGCTACTTCTTTCATACCTTCGTGAAGGTTGTTTTTGGCGGTGTTAGGGTCTTTGGTGAGGGAAAGGATTAGCTGGGTGTCGTCGGCGTAGGAGATGATGTTGAGGTTGTGTTGACGTGCGATGGAGGCGAGGGGACTCATGTAGACGTTGAAGAGGGTGGGACTGAGTGAGGAGCCTTGAGGTACGCCGCAGATGACTTCGGTGGGCTCTGAGTAGAAAGGGGGGAGTCGGACTCTCTGGGTTCTCCCGGCTAGGAACGAGATGATCCAGTCCAAGGCTTTTCCTTGTATGCCGATGTTGTTGAGGCGTTGTATGAGGGTGTTGTGACAGACAGTGTCGAAGGCGGCGGAGAGGTCGAGTAGAATGAGGGCCACTGTTTCACCGTTGTCCAGGAGTGCTCGGATGTCGTCAGTCGCCGCAATGAGGGCGGTTTCGGTGCTGTGTTTGGCTCGAAAGCCGTTCTGTGAGGGATCCAGGGAGTTGTTGGATTCAAGGAAGGCTGCGAGTTGGCTATTGACGGCTTTCTCGATGACTTTGGCCGGGAAAGGGAGGAGGGAAATGGGTCGGTAGTTTTTCAGTTCTGAGGGGTCTGCTGTTGGTTTTTTCAGAAGGGCGCTGAGTTCGGCGTGTTTCCATATTTCTGGAAAGGTGGCGGAGTTGAAGGAGCAGTTGATGATATCGCGGAGTTGGGGAGCGATGATGGAGTCAGCTTTGTTGAAGATGTAGTGGGGACAGGGGTCGGAAGGTGAGCCAGAGTGGATTGAGTTCATGAGGCGAATGGTGTCTTCAATGGTTATTGGGTTCCAGGAGTTGAGGTTGTTAGTTGGAGGGGTGGGATCTGAAGGGGGTGGGGTGAGTTGGTCATTGGGAGTATTCTTGAAGCTGTTGTGGATGTCGGCAATTTTGTTGTAGAAGAAGGAGGATAGCGCATCGCAGAGGTCTTGGGAGTTAGTGATGTCGTTGGATGCTGCGGGAGGGTTGGTGAATTCTTTGACGATATTGAAGAGTTCCTTGCTGTTATGAGAATTGTTGTCGAGACGGTCCTTAAATGCTGATTTCTTGGCGGATCGAATCAGTTGGTGGTGTTTGCGGGTGGCTGTCTTGAGGGAGGCCATGTTGTCTGAGGTTGGTTCTTTTCTCCAATTCTTCTCCAGGGTGCGGCATGTCTTCTTGGATTTTTTAAGGTCATCATTGAACCAGGGAGCCTTTTTGCTGGATGATTTCAACTGGTGTTTTTTCAGGGGTGCTAGTTCGTCCGCACTGTGGGTAATCCATTGCCTGAGGTTGGTGGCCGCTTGGTCTGGGTCCGTTGCTAGGGTGGGAGTGTTTTGGCTGAGTGATGTGAGGAGTTGGTCGGTGGTGATTTTGTTCCATTTTCTTCGGGGAATGGGTTGTGGACGGTTGTGGGACAGGGTTGTTTTGTAGCTGAAGTGAACACAGCTGTGATCCGTCCAGTGGAGAGCTGTAGTGTGATCGAAGAAGATGTGCTTGCTGGAGGTGAAGATAGGGTCGAGCGTGTGTCCGGCTGTGTGAGTGGGGGTGTCAACAAGTTGTTTGAGTCCGAGATTGGACAGGTTGTCCAGAAGGGTGGTGGTGTTGTTGTCGAGAATGTTGTCAAGGTGGTAGTTGAGGTCTCCTAGAAGAATGTAGTTCTCGGAGGCGAGGGCGTGCGGGCTGACGAAGTCAGTGATGACGTCGCTGAATTGAGATCGGGTGCCTGGGGGCCTGTAAATGAGGGTGCCTCTAAGGGTGGTCCTGGGGTCGGTGTGGATCTGAAAGTGGAGGTGTTCGGCGGTTGCAAGATTGTCGTCAGAGCTGGTTGTAATTTTGATGGTGTTTCTATGGACGATGGCGATGCCTCCTCCAGTTTGATCGGTGCGGTCTTTTCGAATGATCTTGTAAGTGTCCGGTATGGCTATGGCGATGTCGGGGGCAGAGGATGCATTCATCCATGTTTCAGTAAGGAAGGCGATGTCAGGTGACGCAGTGTCGATTAGGTCCCAGAGTTCTGTTGCATGTCTGTGGACCGAGCGGGTGTTCAGTAGGATGCATTTCAAGTCGTTGGGTTCGGAGCTGTGTGTAGAGGAAGTGTGTTTGGTGAGGGTCCTGAAGCAGTTGAACTTACAGGAGAGGCAGGAGAATGGGCCGTGGGTACGTCCTGGGGTAGCTTCGCAGCATAGTGGGGTGCGTCCGGCGTTGAGGGCGAGGAGAGTAGCGGCATCATAAGTTACTCTGGGGGGTTGGGAGCGGCATAGTGCAGGGGGACGGGCGCTGGGCGCGGTCCAGGCGCGGACGGGCGCAGACGGGCTTACCTTTGGCGCACCTTCGGCGCGATCGCTGCGCGTGAACGCTGCGCGTAGATGCATCTGTCATAAGTGGAGTAGTGGAAGGGGCGGAGCGTGGGAGGGGTAGCTGGGAGGCGGTAGCGTAGGGGGAGGGACGGGCTGCAGGCACAACAAAATGGTGGAAGCAACAACAACAAGGACATCAGGACGCTATGGGTGCAGACAATCAGGCAGCACAAGTCCTATTAAATTAAGTTATGGCAGTGGGGGAAGGCAGCGCTACGCACACAATTAAAGTACTTTAAACACTGAAAGTAATGCGTCGAGATAAAGATCAGCGCTAAGCACATAGGTCGAATAGAATATTGTATACAGATAATGCAATGCGGAGCGCTACGCCGGATATCAGGTGCAGAAATAATAAGAATAATGGCAGTGTGGGCAGGCAGCGCTACGATACCAATACAGCGCTTGCAGGTCGGGAGGTGGGCTGGAGCGACCGCTTCACACGAAGCTAGGCTGGTCACAAGGGGTGCCTGTCCTCAATATCTGCCAGGTTGTGATTTGGGCATTGCTGTATACGGTCACAAAGCTCCACAACCAGGTGGGAAGAACACTTTGCCTGCTCGGTTCCACACGTCTTTCTAATCTAAGCCCATTCCACAGACCCTCGACCTTGGGGAAATAATGCTTTGGTATCTTTTCTAAAGTTAGAAATCTGAAAAGTTACTTTCTGTAACGCTCTTTGTGGTTGAGGTTTCACCATGCCACAGATTCCTCACTGCCCTCCCACCTCCTCGTCTGTGGAGTGGCCCATTTTCCCAAGTTAGTAATCAGCTATCTGTTTTCAACAATTGCAAAGGAAAAATGCAAATAAATGTCTGAGCACACAGATAGTGCTTAAATACAGCTCTTGACTATCACTTTGATCAATGTCTTACACCATAGATATTCTTTGGTAAATTTCAGCTCAACCATTGTGCTATTGTATTTGTGTGATAGTGGATTTGATGCCCAGCTGAGTATTTTTTCTTCTGAGTGTGGGCAGCTTGTCTAGTGATGATGTGGTAGAGGTATAGCAGCAAAACGTCCGAGTCAGTAGTGTTTAGCGTATAGAGCCTAACTAGGATGGGTTCTGTATAGAGCCTAACTAGGATGGGTTCTGACTCATGCATGATTCACAACCCATCACAGGCTTTCTTCCGGAGGGTAGGGTTTGACTTTCTTTGGACGCTATAAGTATTGTGTCGGACTTTGGACTGGGATTCACAGTCCTAGCCTGCTTTGATCTGTGGAGGGGTGGCGGGCATCCACTATCACCCGCGACCGCATATTGCGCTATAAAGTGCTTACAGCCATCACGCAGGCAAAGCCTGGGCCAAGGGTGGGCCTGTGCGCAGCCGGACAAGGCCGAGCCACTCCCCTAATTTCAAGCTCAGGGGTGAGTGACTTTTTTTGTTTTTTTTGTTACTAGTCATTATTTCTAAAGATAGGGAAGGGTAAAGGTGGTGTTGCAAACTCCACCAGTAAGAGGGCCCGAACCCAGAACAACATTATGTACTTAAATAACGCAGTAGGGGCTCTGGCTGAAGAAATCACACAGGTCAAAGGTCAATTGGCTTCCCTCCCAACGCATACACATAACAACTCTCCAGCCATTGATACTTCAACTGGAGATTCTCTGGCCCATAACAACTCAATTTGGCCCACGGCTGGATCACCTCTTAATGAGATAAACCCACTGTTAACTATTACTTCAGGCCACACTAAGCCCATTGGACAGGGTGACTCGGTTGCATCGACCGGCTCAAGGACTAAAGCCTCTACTTCTGCTACCCAGTTGCCCCCATCGAAAAGACTTGGTAAGAGATGCAGGAAGCCTTCGGTAATGGAGGTTGCTATGGCAGGTCCTGTGAGTGCAATGACCCCGGCTCAGGACACTGCCTTGAAAACCCTGCCGGTCGTTGAGTCCTTGGTGACCCGTGTATTTGGACTGGACGGGCGGGTTCATAACATGGAAGGAGGGCTGGATAAAGCAGTTAGGGTGATTGAAAGCCTGGAGAGTAGATTACGTTCATTGAGCTTTCCTTCTGGTGTCTCCTCCTAGGCGCCGGATCCTAGGTCTTACCAGGGTGCAACCTCTTTAGTTCCAGTGGCCCAAACTAGTTGCCAAGCTACCCCTTTACAGTGTCTCTGTGGGCACTGGCGCTTCCAATAATATGACGGTAGGGGAGAGAAATTCTCAATTTAGTTTGCTTGCCGATCAGTCAAGAGCCCCCGGTGATCGTCCCAAGAATTTGAGAGCTCACATTCTTAATACCAGTAGCAGCCCACCTCGTCCCCATCCTATTATTAATGCCGAGCCATCTCCCGTGAGAAATGTCATGCAATTACCCCCAGCCGCAACCTCCTACGTTCTTGTATTGACTAACTTACCTTCCGTTAGTGAGGGTACTGAAGAGAGATGCAGTTAGATTAAAAATAAGCCTATCGAAATGGCTGAATTTTTCTGCCTCTTCTTTGTACTATGAAGTCATTATGGTGCGGAGGGCTGGCTTGGGGACTCTCCCAAGTCCTGTGTAGGTGACTGTTGTGGTCAATTTTATGAACCCCCGGTTAGTGGAATATATTGTGTCTACTTTTAAATCCAACCTGCCCACGAGGTTTGTTATTCAACCTTATCCTCTGGGCTTTTTGTTTATCCCCTGCAACGCTTTAATCTTTCTCCAGTGGTTCCAGCCAGTCAGCCTCCGAATAGTGGGTGTCCTACAGTGTCAGGTATAGGACAGATGGGAGATATTCAACTTCATAACAGATTTGCACCCCTGGTGTTATTAGACCAATCAATCAATCAATCAAGTCATTTGTATAGCGCACTACTCACCCGTAGGGTCTCAAGGCGCTGGGAGGGGGGGGGGGTGCCGTTACTGCTCGAACAGCCAGGTCTTGAGCTTCTTCCTGAAGGAGAGGTGGTCTTGGGTCAGGCGCAGGTCGGACGGGAGTGAGTTCCAGGTCTTGGCAGCCAGGTGGGAGAAGGACCTTCCTCCTGTTGTCGCTCTTCGGATGCGGGGGACGGCGGCGAGGGCGTGGCTGGTTGATCTGAGGAGGCGCGTGGGAGTGTAGAAGTTGATCCTGCTGTTGAGGTAGCTCGGGCCTTGGTCGTGTAGGGCTTTGTGCGCGTGGGTGAGGAGGCGGAAGGTGATCCTCTTGTTGACCGGGAGCCAGTGCAGGTCTCTCAGGTGTCCGGAGATGTGGCTGTTTCGTGGGATGTCGAGGATGAGTCTGGCCGAGGCGTTCTGGATCCGCTGGAGTCTCTTCTGGAGCTTGGCGGTGGTTCCGGCGTAGAGGGCGTTGCCGTAGTCCAGTCGGCTAGTGACGAGGGCCTGGGTGACAGTCTTCCTGGTCTCGGTGGGGATCCACCGGAAGATCTTCCGTAGCATGCGCAGGATGTTGAAGCATGACGAGGAGACGGCGTTGACTTGTCTGGTCATGGAGAGGGAGGAGTCCAGGATGAAGCCCAGGTTGCGTGCGTGGTCCGTCGGTATGGGTGCGGTGCCCAGGGCGGGGGGCCACCAGGAGTCGTCCCAGGCGGAGGGCGAGGAGCCCAGGATGAGGACCTCCGTCTTGTCTGCGTTCAGTTTCAGGCGGCTGGTCGTCATCCATTCGGCTACCTCTCTCATCCCTTCGTGCAGGTTGGCTCTGGCGGCGTCGGGGTCGTTGGTCAGGGAGAGGATCAGCTGGGTGTCATCGGCGTAGGAGATGATGTTCAGGTTGTGTTGGCGTGCGATGGTCGCGAGGGGGCTCATGTAGACGTTGAAGAGGGTTGGGCTCAGCGAGGATCCCTGGGGTACGCCGCAGATGACTTCGGTGGCCTCTGACTTGTACGGTGGTAGACGGACTCTCTGCGTTCTTCCGTCGAGGAAGGAGGTGATCCATTCCAGTGCCTTGTCCTGGATTCCGATGTTGCCGAGGCGCTGTACTAGGGTGCGGTGGCAAACAGTGTCGAAAGCCGCGGAGAGGTCCAGGAGGATGAGGGCCGCTGTTTCCCCGTTGTCCATCAGAGTCCGAAGGTCATCGGTGGCGGCGATGAGGGCGGTCTCGGTGCTGTGGTTCGCTCGGAAGCCAGACTGTGAGGGGTCGAGGGATCCATTCGTCTCGAGGAAGGCGGCCAGTTGTTTGTTGACGGTCTTCTCGATGACTTTGGCCGGGAACGGGAGGAGCGAGATGGGACGGTAGTTCTTGAGGTCGGTGGGGTCTGCTGTGGGTTTCTTGAGAAGGGCGCTGAGTTCGGCGTGCTTCCAGCTCTCCGGGAAGGTGGCGGTGCTGAAGGAGGTGTTGATGATGTCCCGCAGGTGGGGTGCGATGACAGCGTCGGCCTTGTTGAAGACGTGGTGAGGGCAGGGGTCGGTCGGAGATCCGGAGTGGATGGAGTTCATTGTGCGGATGGTGTCTTCGGTGCTGATCGGAGTCCAGGTGCGGAGGGTGATGGTGGGTGGCGTTGTTGCGGTTGTGGCTTCCGTTGGTTGGTTGCTGAAGCTGTTGTGTATGTCCGCGATCTTGTTGTGGAAGTAGGACGCGAGGGAGTTGCAGAGGTCTTGCGACGGGGTGATGTCGTTGTTTGCGGCGTTAGGGTTGGAGAGCTCTTTCACGATGTTGAAGAGTTCCTTGCAGTTGTGTGCGTTGTTGTCCAGCCGGTCCTTGTAAGTATTTTTCTTGGTGGCGCGGATCAGTTGGTGGTGTTTCCGGGTGGCGTGCTTGAGGGTGGTCATGTTGTCCGTGGTTGGTTCCCTTCTCCAGACTTTCTCGAGGGCTCGACAGTTCTTCTTGGAGCTCTTGAGTTCGTCGGTGAACCATGGTGTTTTTCTGCTGCAGGGTCCGCTGGGTGGGGTTCTCAGAGGGGCGAGTTCGTCTGCGCAGTTGTTGATCCACTTCGTGAGGTTGTCGGCGGCCTGGCTGGGGTTCGCTGAGCTGGCGGGAGGGTGCTGGCTCAGGGAAGCGGTGAGCTGGTCGGCTGTGATCTTGTTCCAGCTTCTTCGGGCAGCCTGTTGCTGGTGGTGGTGGATCGTCGTTCTTTTGAAGGTGAAGTGGACGCAGCTGTGGTCCGTCCAGTGGAGTCCTGTTGCGTGGCTGAAGGTGACGTCTTTGCTGGATGAGAAGACTGCGTCGAGTGTGTGTCCGGCGAGGTGGGTGGGGGAGGTCACCAGTTGCTTGAGTCCGAGGTTGGCGAGGTTGTCGAGCAGGCTGATGGTGTTGCGGTCGCTGTTGTTCTCCAGGTGGAAGTTGAGGTCCCCCAGGAGGATGTAGTCGGCGGAGGGGAGGGCATGCGGGCTGACGAAGTCGGTGATGTCCTCGCTGAATCGTGTGCGTGGTCCCGGGGGTCGGTAGATCAGGGTGCCTCTGAGGGTGGTCTTCGGGTCGGTGTGGATCTGGAAATGCAGGTGTTCAGCGGTGGTTAGGGTGTCGTCGGTGTTGGTCGTGATGCGGATGGTGTCTCTGTGGATGATGGCAATGCCTCCTCCCGTCAGGTTGGCGGTGCGGTCCCTCCGGATGATCTTGTAGCCCTCCGGGATGGCGATGGCGATGTCTGGGGCTGAGGAGGCGTTCATCCAGGTCTCGGTGAGGAAGGCAACGTCAGGGGCGGTGGTGTCGAGGAGGTTCCAGAGTTCTACGGCGTGTCTGTGGACGGAGCGGGTGTTGAGCAGGAAGCACTTGAGGTGGTTGCTGCTGATGTTCGGCTTGGCGAGTGCTGGTGCAGGGCAGGTCCGGATGCAGGTGAACCTGCAGGCGTGGCAGCTGAAGGGTCCGTGGGTGTGCTTCGGGGCGGCTTGGTGACATCCTGGGGTGCGGCCGGCGTTGAGTGCGAGGAGGTCCGCGGCGTTGTAGGTTCGTCGGGTCGGCTTCCGTCGGTGGGGACCAGGGGTCCTGGCGCTGGCCGCGATCCGGTCGCGGACGGGCGCAGACGGGCTTACCTTTGGCGCGCCTTCGGCGCACAATCGGCGCACCCGCTGCGCGTGACCGCTGCGCGTTCGCACGGTCGCCATATAAGGCGAAGTGCGCGGGTGGGCGGAGCAGCTGGGAGGCGGGAGCGGGGAGGGAACAAAAGAGAAAGGGGCGGGGTAACTGGCGGTGGCGGGAAGCGGGGAGGGAGAGCGGCGAGGGCGGCGGGAAAAGGGTAGACGTTGGCACAGAAGATACAATGTCACAGAAAACAGGCACAAATTACGGGGAAAAAGAAAACAAGCACAGATTCCGGCAAAACAGGCCAAACTTACGGGGAAAAAGAAAACAAGCACAAATTCCGGCAAAACAGGCCAAACTTACGGGGAAAAAGAAAACAAGCACAAATTACGGCAAAAACAGGCAAAACGTACGGGGGAAGAGAAAACAAGCACAGATTACGGCAGAGCAGCTGGAGCCGAGCGCACAGGGAGACGCAAGGCGGCCGGCGGCTCGGCAGTCAGGCACAACGGGGCAGAGGGGCACACGCAGCAGCTGGTGGCCGTGCGGCGCGGGGGTGTCCCACAAGTGCAAGACTGACACTCAATGAGCCTGGACTTACCCTTGGGGAGGGATGAGGCGTGTTCCCCAAAGGAGAGGCTACTTGCAACATTGGGCTCGAATGCCCGTCATGTTTTGAATGATGAGAGAAATCCATGCTGTTATCATATGACATTATCTGCCTACAAGAGACCCGGGATGTTTCTGGTGACCTGAATTTGGATGGATTTGCAGCCTTTTTTTAAGAACGCAGAACCATCGCCACATAGGAGACCTAAAGGGGGGCTCGTTACCTTGGTTAAGTTGGTCTTTGGTTGCAATATGAAGATGGTGCCTATTGATTGTCCCAACAATTTATGTGTGTTGCTAACCTTTAGTAATAATTATGAGATGTTAGTTATCAATGTTTACAATTCTACTACTGCATTGGTTTCACTCGTAACAGACATAACACATTTTTTAGTTTTTTTTATTGTCCCTACTTTAACCTATTTTCACGTTAATTTTAGGTGATTTTAACTTGCACCCAGGCACATCATGTGGTTTGGCGGCGGAGAAAGACAGTTCATGCTTCGGCACAAGTACATTTTAGTTATTCTAGCCAGCGGGAGTTTTTTTAACTGTGGCTCACTGGTTAGAGGAGGCAGACCTGGAAGCAGAGGTCAGCCCGGGACCAGGGTTCAATTCCCGGCTCGGCGGGGTCTTGAGTCCTAAAATGTCCATGGACTCGACAATTCTCGCTCCGGTGCCTACTCGATTCACGGGTTCACACTCTGCGACTCTGGGCAATAGCTTGCTTAATCTCCACAACGGCCCCTCGCGGCGGGATGCCTGGCTTTCACCTTGCGGATACCCTGCCGGGGTTATCTCACAGGGGAATACCAGGACGGGTTCCCTAAGGAAGCGCTTAGAAACCGCTTGGTGATTTGCGCTATATAAATTCCTGTACATTTACATTTAACACCTTATTGTCTGAGTTTAATCTCATTTGTCTCATTTGTTAACTTGAGATGAGTTCCTCTCGGATGGCTTAGTACCCGCTTTTAAGGGTAGAGGCCATAGCACTACAATTGACTACATCATAACATCAGCCAGTTTATTTTCTTCCCTTATCGATTTTAAGACACAATAGAGTGCCCAAAGTGACCACAATCAACTGTTTGCTAAGTTTAGATTTGATGCGTTAGTTGCTAAACAGGCTAGCTTGTATAGGGAGCCACCCGCATCTAAGGATGAGGGTCGTAGAATAAGCTGTGCGAAGATAATCCCTGAAGATTTTTAAAAGACTGATAAAAACCTGCCATCTAAACTTTGAGCTCTTCTTGCAGCTTGACCGTTCCAACTGCAATATTTTAAATTCCTTTGAGTGTTTTGTCAAAGAAATCCAGTTGGCCTTGACTAGACAGGGGCATGTGTCGGACAATGCGCAACCCAAGGGGTTCGATAAGACGTTCTAAAACTCACAAGGCTTTACTGATGGTCATGCATCAGAAACCTAGGAGTATAACAGCAGTAAGGGAGGCCAGACAGGAATATGCAGCTGCATGTAAGCCAAGCAAAAATATGCTTAGAAGCTAATCCTGGGAGGATTTAACAACTGCCTGTTCTCTCTGGGATAGATCAGCATTCTGGTGGGTAGTGAATCTGCCTCTTTTCCATGTAGGCACCCAGTCTAAGTTGGCCCTCTATCCCCTCCAGAGCCTGGGTAAGTCATTATGAATCTGTCTATAATCGGGGAGAGGAGTTGGCCTAACGGCTAGGGCAGTCGACCTCGAATCTGGGGAACAGGGTTCGAGTCTCGGCAATGACGCTGAACATCCTGTGATTCTGAGCAAATCTCTTAATCTACCCGTGCCTAACAAAAATGAATGTGTCCTCATGTAATGCAACTTGTGCTATGTACAGCGCTCTGATACCAGATTCGGGTCAAGTTCACGCTATGTAAAACTCTGTAAAAAAGAAAAAAACCTGTGTAGTGGATCTCCTTCGCCCTTCATTCCTAGTAAAAGAGAGTTTATCCTTTTTGACCTGGAGGGAGTTAGAGATGTGATCCAGGTCCTGCATTCAGGAAAAGGCCCAGACAGACTACCTGGAGACCTTTATAATGCTCATGTTGATATGTGGTATACTGCCATCACACAACACCTGAATGCGGCAGCCAGTAGTTCTATTCCCACCTCCTGGCAAAGGTCAGTAATTGTGCTGGTTTATAAGAAAGGGAATAGAGCCTACCCAGCCTGCTACAGGCCTATTTCTTTATTTGATGCAGAGGTTAAAATAGTAGGCCACATGCTGCTAAAGCGGTTGTCAGAGTGGGCTGAAGAGCATAATATACTGAGAGACATTCAATATGGCTTTAGAGCAGGGCGAGGAAATGTTGAACAAAACTTTAACCTTCATTTATTAATTAGTAAGTATGTCACAGCTAAGAAGAGGTCCATAGATTTGGCATTCGTGAACCTCAGCACAGCCTTTGACTCTGTCAATAGGTCGAAGCTCTGGGTCATGCTGGAGCCCATGGGGGTTAATACTGCGCTAGCTCTTTTTTGCACGATTTGCACTCTGAGCTTGAGGCGTCTGTAAGACTTGACTGCAATGGGGAATGCTCTCCTCATTTTAGGTTAGCCAGGGGAGTGCATCAGGGTGGCATTTTAGCTCCCATGCTTTTTATTGTATCTATCATTCAGCTTGACTCTTTCCTTCTGGATTTATGTTAGGACGTCCCGAGGGTGGTGGATAGATACATATCGGCATTGCTCTATGCAGACAGTATTGTCCTTATAGCACGTACGGCCAATTGTCTGCAGTATTTGCTAGACCGGTTTATATTTATTTATGGACAGTTTGTGACTGAAAAACTATTTTTTAAAGTTTTTCGCCATGGTTTTTGGCCCGTCCAAAACAAACTTCAAAACCTTTACCATTTCAGGCAGGCGGATTAGCAAGGTTGATAAATTCTGCTACCTGGGTTGACTACTGGACACCAAACAAAATTGGCAATTTCTCCGCAGGTGCAGTCCTAGAACAGATAATCATGCAGTATTGAGGAGTTCTGTAGGCGACTTGGCCGGCCCCATATTTGATCTATTATTGAGCTTTTACAAAGCTAAATGTGTTCCTACAGTGAGCTTTGGCTGTGAGGTCTGGGGATACAAGGACTGCCAACTAATTCAGGTGGCGGAAAATAAACCATTATGAAAGGTCTTGAGGGTACGGCAAAGTGTGTCGATGTAGATTGTGCATGAGGAATTGGGGGTTGGTCATATTACCAATTTTATTTAGTTTTGCCCCTCAATGTTATGGCTGTCAGTTTGGATTAAGAAGGAATTAGAGTTTAACAGAATGATTTTAAGTGATTGCCTTGTCTTTGACCGAGGGCTGATATACCTTGGTTAAATTATGTAAAGTGTTTATTCCGTACTGTAGGTAAACCGGAGTTATTCTCTGATCCAAATGTAATTACCAAGAAAGATATTGCCTGGGTTAAGACAGAATGTTGTCATCTTGCCCAGCAATAAAGGACCGTTAAGGGCTTGCTTAAAAGGTGTTTATTGCATTATACTATGTTTAAATCCCCGAACCCTATTGAATTATATTTGTTGCTTGACATGCCAGTTCACCATAAGCGACTCTTGAACTATTTTCGTTTGAACCTTTTTCCTCAGTTGTTAATGGGCTGGCACAAGCTTTCTGAGTCTCCTTCTTGTCCTTGCGACCCTGCTGCTATATTTTATACCTTGCATGTTGTATTTATATGTCCTATTTTTTCTAACCTACGTTTAAAGTATAATCAACCGTTGTTTTAAACACAGAACTTTAGGCACGTTCGCCCTGCCTTATTATAACTTAAATATTTAAGTACACCTACGATTTGTTTTTATGTCTTGTGGTTTTAATCAGGGGTTTTTCGTTCGTGTGTATGAGATGCTTGATGGTTTTATCTCTGTATCGAGGTCAACTGTTCTGACTCTATTGTACTTGTGTTTTGATGAACTTTTCTGATTTGTATTATTCAAATTGAAGAAAGATGATTGAATATTGACTTTCTTGTCGGAAAGGTAAATGTCTTCAAGTTGTGGTGCTTTGTTTGCTCCAACCGAGTTTCAAGAAGGTGTCTCTGAATTTTAACCTGGTATTGTTGTTGAACTGAATTGAAACAGTTCAATTGTTGTGAGTATTAATTGTATATTTCCCCTGGGTGCCAGAGCTGTCTACCTTTAGTCTTTGCCTTTTTTATAGTATCTTCTTTCTGAAACATTCTCATCCTAGCCTTTGGGCAATTCACGGAGAATGAGAGATCCTTCTTGGCTATACCCATATTCAGTCTTGAATAAAAGAAATGCTCATTTAACTAATTAGCCCTGTCACTGAAGTGTAAACAATATCAGGTTGTTCAAAAATTCTCTGTCCTAAAATATTGTTCTGGAGGGTAGAATAGAATCAAATGCAGATATGGAGTTACTGAAGCGAATTGGGCACTTGTACATTGTAAGAGTTTGCTCCTGGCAGCAATTGCCTAACGGCAACATCTTGTTTAAAAACTTTCTGTCCCTAAAATGTTCTTCAACAGCGTGCATACCTTTTTATGGCAGATCGCACGTATGAGAATTGCCATGCGGTTCCAGGCAGAAGAACTGTGCTCGGTATAGCCTTAGTAACTGGGGTCTACCCAAGATTATGCGTGTGCGGTAGAAGCAATGCACAGCACATCACTATTAATGACAGTATCATGTTTTAAAAAAAAGTCTTCAACGCGGGAGGGAAGCTCGAGGGGGGCTTTGCACTTATCGGGTTCATGACAGCATAATTTTGAATATTTTGTAAAACACAAACTTAACTGTAGGTACCTGCTTCGTGTATATTTGAATGCATTTGTTGAATTTACCAAGCCCTGTCTGTCGTTTCTGCAAACTTTGTGAGATTTTAGATACTTTTGGGCTGGTATATGAAGGCATACTGTTCAACGTGTTGCCACCCACATTTTTTTTGTTTAAATATTTTTATTGGGGTTTTTATATTACACTATACCAGTTTAGACAGCAGACATAACACTGATTAAGGATCATTCATGTACGTTGCGGGTACCCGCAGCAATAACGAGAAGAAATGTCAAATATTGTCCAATCCACAAAACATATCGTCATAACATATTCCTTCAAATCAATAATGATGTGTTTCGGTGTGTGGTAAATTAATTTTATTTTAACCTGTTCCAGGCACTTTTTCTGTTAACTTAGGATGCCGTGCAGAAATGGGTAAGTGAAACTTATTAAAACTGTCTCAGTCCTAATATAGGGCCATATGTATCAATATTAGGAATAGCGATTACCTAATTGTGATTTTCTTATAATCGCAATTAGGGAATCGCTAATGTGTAAAACTCCAAGAGTTTCATTTTACGATTCCTAGGGGTCGCAAATTGACCTACCTCATCAATATTAATGACCCATTAGGAACCGTTAAAATAACAGGGATGGTAGCCTGCTGGGGTCAGCAGACCACCATGTCTGTGATTGCTTGAAACGGGTTGCTTTTAAACGAAAAAAATTAAAAGTTTTCTTTTCATGTTTTAAGCATTTGCCGTGGGACCATTGCCTGCTCTGAAAAAAAAGTTTTCACCACCATTTACAAAGGGGAAAGTGTCGCCACCCCTACCTATTTGCGAATGGGTTACCATCAGATTGAATTTGATGGTAAACTGCGAATGTTTTACAACCAGTATTTGGTCGCAAAATATTCATACATACTGCTGCGATTCGGTATTAGGAAGGGAAGTCCTAAATAAGCCCCTTCCTAATACCGACTCGCAAACCCATTTTGCGATTCTGTAACAGGGTACTAAATCGCAAAATAGAGGTTGGTACATTGGAAAAGCCTTTTTTGAGTTCACAAACAGGACGATTCTGTGAATCGTCCTGTTGGAACGCAAAATAGCTCCATACTCCTTCAATACTTGCTACCCTTATCTGATAGAGACTACTTGCCGCAGATTCCTTCACGAAGAATTATCCCCAGGCGTGAGACTGGATCCGGAAACTTTTTGCCACAGCATCCCTGCGCGCCGGGGACGGGGCGGCATCACGCGACTCCGCCCAGGCGTCGTACGTGTCGTCAGCGAGGTCACATAAGCCCCTCCCTGGCACGCCCACGTGGTTTTTTCCTTTACCGCGTGCAACAGGCCTGTTTGGGGCCCTTTTTATAGGGCTCGCCTGGCGTTGCAGCGCGAAGCGCTGCCGCCAGCGAGCCTTATTGTCGTTGTCTTCCCTCCCCAAGTGGCACAGACTGGTGCACGAGCAGACACCGGTCTGTGAACGCGCGAGCCGCAGGGAACGCCAACGTGCACGCTCACGGCGTCACGCTCCTGCCCTCCCGCGTCTCTTCCAAGGCGAGCTCCAGGCCGACTTGTTTGGGTTAAGCGGGGGCGCGAAACGGGCCGTCAGACGCCGCACGTCCCGCATCGTGGTCATGGAGAGGAAGGGCGGGCTCCACTGCAGGCTCCAGAGCGACGTCAGTTATGTTGTATTTCACACTTGTTAGTCGTGCAGTGCTTTTATATGTTGGTTCTTCTTGTTTTTGTTAGGCATGGGGAGATTAAGTGATTTGCCCAGAATCACAGGACGTTGAGCGTGGGTGCCGAGACTGGAACCCTGTTCCCCCAGATTTAAGGTCAACTGCCTTCCAACATTTCGACACACCGACGACATCTTTGTTCCCGTGACGTAGGAGGGTGTGCTTCTACTTGTTTAGTTAGGAACGTTTATGTGTAGCGGTTAGGAACATCAGCATCGCGTAGTGATCGGCACGAAAGGTACACAGGTGAAAACTTGGCAGTCATAGATAGCATCATTGTACAAGGCATGTCTCCAGTGTGCTGTTGTCAACTGCATTGACGTTGGCGCAGACGAAGCGATATAAAACTGATTTTGTCCGTGTTTTAGAAGCTGCAATACTTCTGAAATCACTGTTTGATGAGTGCTCGAATGTGGTTTTTTTAGCCGAAGGGATCAAATGCTAAAGCTCGTCTTTTGAAGCGTTCATCCTAATAGTTAACTAATGACGTGCTTTCAGATAGATGAATGCGTACATCTACGACACAGGCCACTGTCTGGACTGTGGTGGAGCGAGCTTCTGCGCGCCATCTTCTGAACTGCTTGCATTGTCTGTGCGCCACCACGGCCCTCCCGGCCGGGCAGGTTCTACTTCTTGTCCTCAGAGGGGCCACTGCCCCCTCCACCTCCAGAGACGGGGAGGCTGCCCGGTATTTGAGTCGGGCTCCGGGGACAATTTCCTCCTGCTCGGCACCCCGGCCTTTCCTTCCATCCTGCCAGGGACTTCACACCTCAGTCTGGGGCATTGTCCGGGCGAAAGCAGGAACTGACGGGCCGAGACAAAGCGCCCGCCATAAAATGCTAAAGGCAGCTCTTCCTGCGTCTCTTACTTCCTGTCTGTCGCCCTCCCGTTCTTTCTTCTATCTTTCCTTTTCCTTAGTTTGCTTTTCAATCTTTATGTCTCGTCCTTTCTTTTACATGTACTTTATCTTTATATATTTCTGTGGTTCTTTCTTTCCAATATTCTTTATGTATTTATCTTTCTTTGTTGTTACTTTTCTCTCTTTTATGCCATATTTCCCTACATTGTTCCTCTTCACCCCTTCCTTGTTCCATTTCTTTCTTGCTGTCTCCACTCCCACCCTTCCCCTTTTCCTCTTTCTCACTCCTTCTCTCTTTGTTCGCCTCTTTCGTCATTCTTCCTACAATCCACAGGTTTTCTACCTCCTCATTTCATCTTCTTTTTCCCTGTTCGCTCTCTGTTTCGTTGTGATCTTTAAAAAAAATACCACTCTCATACACACTTCCTTGCATCTCTTTTGTGTTTCAGACTCGAAGGTGAAAGCATCATTCATCTTGTTGCCATTGGCTTGTGTCAGTCCGTCTGAAATGCTGACTTCTGATTCGAAAATAGGATTGTTAGTCTCCTTAGTAACGCCACCTCTTCATTTGTCACCTCCCATTGCAACTGGCCCCTATACTTTGTTTGTTAAAGGGTGCGTGTTATTTAGACTGTGAGCACTATTTTCTTCACTTTCTTTTACTGCATGCAGGCGGTGCTTTGGTGCCTGGTGCCCCTCCTCCCGTTGTCCATGCCTTTAGCCAACCCCAGCCCGCTGGCGTTAGTGCCTTGCATTTGCAATGCGATAGGTCTCACATTTAAGCCAGTTTGAGCTAATGGCATTGTAAATGACAATGCCTTTTATTGAAGTTTTGGCTTTTAAAACATAAATAAAATGCATTGTCATATCCAATGCCAATAGCTTAAACTCGCGTAAAGGCGAGACCTATTGCATTGCAAATGCTTGTCTTTCCATTGTCTCTTCTTTTGGTGGAGCAGTGTGCAAATGCCTTCGGGATTCAAGACTTGCACGTCGTGTGGGTGTCTTATGTCGGCGATGGACCCTCACTTGTATGTGGTGTTTGGGGGAGGATCACAGCACCACTGATTGTGCGGAGAACCAACAGTTGAAGCCGAAGTCGCGGTGGGAGCGCCGGATGAAACTACTCTCGGCGTGTCTCTCCAGGTCGACGTCTTCCCCTCGGTCTGCTTCGGTGGACGGCTTCAGATACGGTCGTGGTTGTCGTCCTTGCCCTTCTCCGATGTCATGTGAGCGTCGCTCCCCGGTGGGTAAGTGTCGCAGTTTGTCCCCGGGGGCTGGTTTCCGGCCTGCCGGGGGCGTGGGCTCTCCGCGGGTGATGCGGCCTGCGTGTCGTCCTGTCCACTGTTTCCCGTGTTGAGGCATCGAGAGTCCAGATGGAGACATACGCGGTGGCTTTGCAGGCCTTGCTGGCGTCTCCTCCTCCTTCCCCTCCTGTGGCGTCTGCAGATCTCTTGCCTAGCGTGGGGCCCTCTGCGACACCGCCGGTGGCCCAGGCGCCGACTGGCTCTTATTCAGGCTTGGAGGATGTGGTACTGTTGGGGTGCGGCCCCTCGGGGGTTCCTCCTTCAGACCATGGTGCCTCTGCCTCGCCGCACACTCCTGCGGGGGTCCCTGTGGTGTCGCAGGAGGTCACCGGGGCTCGGGTCGCATCCCCAAGCCCATCTCGGTCCTTTGACAAGGTGGTCCTGTCTAAGGCCCAGGTAACACCGCTACGGCGCCGGCAGCGGCTGGACCGTGCAGAGCCACAGGGGTCGGTGGACCCTCCTCGTCCCGCTCCGGGTCGAGGCTGGGTGGGGACCCCTCGCCCCTCTCCAGGCCCTCCTCGTCCCTCCCCACAAGCGGCTGCCTCGTCGGAGGGCGAGATGGAGGTTGAATCGTCCCTGGCGCTACCACATGGGTTGCCGGGCGACCTCCGCCACATTCTGGGCCGCGGCTGGCGGAGGGCTTCGTGTCACTCCCATGGCCCTTCTCGTTCCTCCGTGCAGGCAGCTGCCTCGGCGAAGGTTGAGTCGGCGCCGTTCCGGTGCCACCCTGGGGCCAGTTTGGCTTTGGCTCCACTCCAGTCCCCGGCGCGGTGTGACTTGGAGGAACCCTGTCCGGCGACACCGGATGGTGTCGATGTCCTGCCTCAGGCGGCGGACTCTACGGCTCCGTGCAGTGGTCGTGCTGCGGATTCGTCTTCGGACGCTCCTTCTTCTACGGAGGCAGGCCGTATGTTGGTGTCGTCCTCCCCGGAGACTGGTCGCTGTGTGGTATCTTTTCCACCGGCATCGTCGAAGGGCAGCTCCCTGCCCTTTCTGAGGCAGAGGTGTTCGTCGGAGGAGCGGCAGGTCCCTCATTCTTCGGTTCCTTCTGACTTCCAGTTCTGGCCCTTGCCCGTCTCGCTTGGCATCGGGGACAGCCGCCTTAGTTTGCAGCCGTCGCCCATGGAGGAGCTGCTTTCTCCACTGCAGGGCCCTACGGAGGTGGGTGTGGCCTTTGCTCACGCGGTGTCCGCGGCTGTGGGCATTCTGCGCATGGTGACCCGGTTGCTCACTTTCCGGCGGACCATTCTTTTGGAGGTTCTCCACCAGGGCTCTGGTGGGAGGGAAATCTTGCTTCCCTTTGGGGGTTCGCTCTTTTCTTCCTTGACGGGAGCTTGGAGGCGTCCTGCCTCAGGGGATCCGATGCCTCAACATCTTCTGCACCGGCACCTTCCGGCGCCGCATGACCCGGTGTGTCTTTCCCTTCAACCCTCTGCCGCCAGTCCACTTTTGCGGACTGCTTTTCCTTCCCTGCCGCCACTGTTGACTCCACCGTCCTGGGAGGCCCGCTGGCTGGACTCTTGGGGGCGCAACATGTTCGCCTTGACCAGCGCTGCCCTGCGGGCCCTAACACCTTGTGTGTTCTGGCTAGTGCCTCCTCCTGTGTGTAGGACTCGGCTGAGTCTCTGAGATCCGCAGCGTCCCAGGAGACTGTTCAGGTGGACTTTCGGCATCATGCTTAAGATGGCCGGGAGCTTGCAGCGTTTATTCTCCGCTCCGCACTGGACATCTCAGAGGTGCTGGGCCGGGCCATGGCTTCCTCAGTCGCTTTCCGTCGCCATGCTTGGCTTCGGGACGGAGTATTCCCCGAGAATATTTGGGAGCGACTCATTGACCTTCCGTTTGATGGCAGCCTGTTGTTCCATGCCCCATCTGACTCAGCCATCCAAAGGTTCTTGGCAGGGCTCCGTCCTCCCCCTCCTCCTCCGCCTTATCCTCCTCCTCCTTCTTCCCCTCCTCCGTGACCGCTGAGTTGAGTGACTGCTGAGTTGAGCTGGTTCTGGCCCTTTTGGGGTGGTTGCTCTTACTAGGGCTTGTGTTCTGGCCAGTGCGTCCTCCTAGCTGGGACTTGGCCTTGTTGGCTGCTGGATGGCCCTTTGTTCACTGTGTGTGTGTGTTTTTGCTGGAATTGTTACACAGACTTGACCCTGAAATTAGGCCTTCTGTTTTTTCCTCGTGGGCTGCTTGTCAAGCCTTTCGTGGGGGTGTTTCCCTGTGTCCTTTTGTTTTTTCCTCTGCTGCGGAAGTTCTTCCAAAGAGGGTTCCCATGTCTTGGGATTTAACGTACCCTATGTGGGGTAGTGGTAGCTATTACATAGCTTGCGCTCTGCTGGGGAGTTCTGGTGGCCTTTGGGTGCCTGTACTCCGTGGCGTCTGTGTATGTTGCGTTGCTTCTTGAGGTTGTGTGCGCTGCCCCTCCTGGTGGTGTGCCTGGCCATTTCCTCACCTCACTGCTCCTGTCCTGGCGGCTGGGATGCTTCTGTTTTTTCTGGCTTATGGCGGCTTCAGTCTGTTGGCGCCACTCTGGCTGGCCTGTTTCCTTCCGTCTGGGGAGGACTCGCCTTCTTTTCCCTTGTTTCTTTGGACCTCTGAGCTCTTCCCCTGGCTTCGGTGGAAGTTTTCTTGCCTTGGAGGGGTGTGGGGTATTTAGTCCTCTCTGGCCTTGCCCTTGATCCCTCGATCGTGAGTGTGGGGGCTTCTTCTTTCTCTTCTTCCTCCGTCCCTATGGGGTTGGTGGTGTTCTGCTTGGGGAGCTCCTTTTTCCTACGAGGGACCGGGCTCCTTGCCCGATCCGGTCCCCTGTGAGAACCTTTGTCCTGTCATAGCTGGTGGTGTCCTTTCGCAGACCCTCCTTCCCCATGGGTATTGCTAGGGTATCTAGTCTACGTGAAGGAATCTGCGGCTCGTAGTCTCTATCAGATGTACGAGTTACTTACCTTCGGTAACAATGTATCTGGTAGAGACGATTCTAGCCGCAGATTCCCTCACGGCCCACCTTTCCTCCCCGTTCTGCGAGGATCCTTGAGTTGGTCTTCGGCACTCGCCTCCCGGTGGGGGGCTGTGTCTCCTGTGAGTGCATTCTTTTGCTCTTGCCGGGCTGCTCTGTCTTGTTGCTGCTCCTTACTCCTCTTTGGCTCTTGGAGGATGGGGTTGAAGTGCTTCTGTCACTGCTGCTCTGGCTGCTCCAAGTTGGGGTGGTTGGCCTTTCAATTTCTGCCTCCCCTCACTTCTCTCCTTCTGGCTCCTCGGGGTCTTACCCCTCTGCTGCCTTTGACTTGGGGTCATCTGTTCATGCCCTGCCCTTGTACCTTGAGGGGGATTGGGGGGAGGGGGGGCACTCCATGCCCGGGTGGCTGGGAGGTTGGTTGTTCCTGTCGTTTTGGGGCTGTCCCCCCATGTCTGCATAACGGTTGTAGGCCTGCTGCATGTGTCTTGACCCTTGACGCATGTTCCTTGTGTATGGGGAAGGGGAGGGGTGGCAGTCTATGTACTAGCAGGGTGGTTGGTCGGGACTCTGTCCTGTTCCTCCTCTGTCCCTGCCTTTGGACACCGCAGTGTTCCGCTGCTCTTTATGGTGTCTTCCTCTTTTCTACTATTTTGTACACTGTTCCCATGCTCCCACAGTTTTAGTCTGGTGGCTCCGCGTTGTGGTGCGGAAAAGTACTCCGAAGAAAACTGATGTGGGTGCACGGGGGCGGGGCTTATGTGACCTCGCTGACGTCAGGTACGCGGACGACGCCTGGGCGGAGTCGCGTGATGCCGCCCCGCCCCCGGTGCGCAGGGATGCTGTGGCAAAAAGTTTCCGGATCCAGTGTCATGCCTGGGGATAATTCTACGTGAAGGAATCTGCGGCTAGAATTGTCTCTACCAGATACATCATTACCGAAGGTAAGTAATTCGTACTACAGGTCATTTTCCTTTAATATAACAACTGTTATGATACTTTTTCCAGCCACTTGACTTTTCCCTATCATCAGTCACTTTAATTCCAATCCGTGACTTCCCTAATTCACAGCATTCCCTACAGGAGGGCTGACTGCCTCCCTAACCTATTTTGGCAGTGCACACACCTGTGTAAATAAATACACATCCGTTCTGTAGACCTATTTCACATTACTTCCATATGTAACTGAATGGCAGGATCCTGCAGCTTTTGTGCTGTTATTATCTCTAACTGGCCTTGACTGCTACAGTGGAAACGCACCACTTTATCAATTCATGTATCTAATAACTTTAAATTATCAATTTTTGGGGGAAATGTTTTGTCTCATGAGAACGGTTGACATTTTTCTACCTGTTAATTACCATGCGGTGAGAGCTGGAAGCTTGTGTCTTCTTAAGTGGGAGAACATGCTGCTATGGAGGTGTGATAACAACCACTTGCTATTTCCCGAACATTCCCAGGTGGTGCACAACTGATTCTCAACAAGAGGATATCCTTCAAGCTCCTCATCCACGCACACAAGGCACTCCACAAGACCGGCCCAGCCTACCTCAACAGACCGCTCTCCTTCTACACCCCCAACCACCAGCTACGCTCCGCCGACCTCTCACTCGCCACCGTCCCGCGCATCCGAAGAACAACCACCGGCGGTAGATCCTTCTCCCATCTCGCCGCCAAGATATGGAACACCCTCCCACTGAGCCTACGACAGACCCAAGACCTGCTGACCTTCAGGAGGACACTAAAGACCTGGCTGTTCGATCAGTAGCGGCCCCCACCTCCCCCCCCCCCACGCCTTGAGACCCTCACGGGTATGTAGTGCGCTTAACAAATGACTGATTGATTGTCATGTACGTTCAGAGATAAAGGGCAGCACTTTGATTCGTGAAGCTTATCTGCTTAGGGACAAGCTTCCTTGACATCCTTCTAGTGCCAAGCGCAACTCCCTATCTTTTCTGATTAGGGTCACCCCCTAACAGTTTTATAATTTGAGGAACAAGAGAATTGACTTGTCTTTAGTTCCCGCGTACGTTTAAGTTTAGAGAAAGGAGTGTGTGAAACTCACTGGAATGTCTGTTTTGTGAATTATTAGTGTTACTGGAACCTTGGGGATTGCAAGGCTTCGTTGGGTGCAGGTTGCAGCATGCCTTTTTCTTAGTGTAGGGTTGCGTCAAGCCCCCTCCCCCCAAAAATACTAACTTGCCTAGAGTAAATGATCCAGAGGCTTCAACTCCCTTACTACCACTAGTTAAAATGCCATCTGGAATTTCAATCCAGCCTATGTATGTGTAATTAGTACAGCATTACTTTTTGCATCTGCCATTGTACAGTTTATCTGATTAGCCTGGCGAAGGTCACTTTGAGGTAGTTGGTATTTAATATTTTATGAGTCTCTGAATATATATTGTGTCCAGGGGTGGCTCCTCTACTAGGGCAGAGGAGCGTCACCCCACTGCTTTCTCGCAGTGCGAGAAAGCCAAAACATAAAATGGTAATAACTTTAACTTAAGTTTTATGTTTGCTTTGTATATTGAGGGCGGGTGGGCGGGGCTGCTCTGCTCTTTGAGCAGGGCAGGGGACAAGTGGTTTGCCCACTCCTGAGTGCGCAAAGACTGTTTGGTCGGCCCTCTCTGGCCCCCACAATCAGTCATCCACACTCTGGCCTTCTCCATGCAGGCTGCATTGCAGCCTGCAATGAGAACATGGCCACCCCATTAGCCTCTGGTTGGGCGACGTCCCGACCATTCACAACGCTGCCCTGCAGTATTGTGATTGGCTGAGGGGAGGGAGCCTGGCTGCATGCTTCCTGTTCAGGAGAGCAGGAGCAGAGAAGTCGTGGGACCCTGCCGGCAGAAAGGTAAGGTTAGATTATTTTTTACTACTTTCCCCGCGTTCCCCCCCCCCCCCCTGCGCGCGACACCCCCGCGAAACCCCCCCATGTGGGCCCTCACACCAAACCCACCAGCCATGTCGGCCGCTACTGATTGTGTCCTCAGTTTGAGTAAGTGTATAAGGAACTAGAAAAAATTATTCGAATTGCCCTGAGACGAGCCACACAGTTATGACTACATTTAGCCCAAGGCCTTCTCAGGATGTCTAAGAAAATAACTGGATTGAAACTCTGGATTCTTCTTCCCAGTTCCACTACCCACATATCCTGTATTCTTGGAATCCCTGTCCTCAGGTATTCTGATTTGTCCCAAGCAGCAGCAATCCAAGAGGAGCCAGGAATGGTTCCATTACCACTATTTGGTGTTTCCAGTGGTTACAGTTTACCTTTATTGATTTCCACCATGTCTATACCCTTTAAATAAATCTTATTGTTCCATAGTTGGATTGTCCATCCCTAGGCTTATGTAGCTCTTCACTGTTACAATTTCTTCTTTGAAGTTCAGTGTGCTAATTATTGCCGTAAGTTCAAGTGTGTGTTTTTTTAGCTATGTTTCTAGCCTACATTTGTTTTCCAAACATAAGGATTTTATAGATGTGATCCCTTAACAGGTAGCAAGCATCTCCATTAGTAATAATTTCAATATTAATGTGTAATAACTCAATTCAGAATTGCTTTTCGGGTGGTACCGTCCGTTATAAGCAGCAAGAAATTGTTAAGCAGAATTTTGTTTCCTTCAGGTCACATATTAAGAGTGAAGTAGCTCCTTGCCTGAATTCCGAGTAGGAGGGAAGTCATCAGAACATCTTTGAAATATCTAGTATTAAATGTTGATCTTGTGAGGTGGGAGACATGGTTCATTGCGTAAATGAAAGGTATTGCATTTTGATTTTGACCTTATTATACTAAAGTAAGTAGCAGACATAATTTTAAGGAAACCTGTGTAAGTGCTGTGCTATTGATGACCTATCCTAGACTAGCATATGTATTGAGAAACTGTACCTAACCCTGAACTCTTCACTTTGCCAGGCTAATCACTATGGGTGTGTACTTACATTATAGGCAGTGGTAAAGAAAACTATACTTTTGATACTTTTATTAAAAGCGAGATGCCCATTTAGTATCATCAGTATCACATTTTCTAAATGTTGAATTATATTAACTTCACTCTCATATTACATCAACAGGTGATGGGCCATTAAGCAGAAACGTTAAAGTGGGAGCTTCAGCAAAATTGACTGGAAACAGCACAAGAGGCAAAGCGTCATCAGAAAAGTCCAAAATGAAGATGCTCCACAAATCCGCGAAAGCAGCGCACTATAGTAGCCACATTTGGTCTGCAATGGAAGGAGATACCTCTATACCAGCTGACAGTGGTTTTAGGAATAATCCAGCAGATGTAAAATTTCAGCAAAAGGCCACTAAGGAACCAAAATTGGAAAAAATTGACTCGGACGGCAGTCGTGACTATCTTTTTACGTGTCAGCCTAACATAGAACAAACATGGAGTCAATACTCGTCTGTTGATTGTGAGAAAGCAAATATTTCTGAACAGAACAGAGTGAATTCTAGTTTGAAACCATATCAATGCACTGAATGTGAGAAAAGCTTTAATAAAAAAGCAAACCTTTTTGTTCACAAAAGAACGCATACAGGGGAGAGACCTTATCGCTGTGCTATATGTCAGAGAAGCTTCAGTCAGAAAGGAGTGCTCAATAGACATCATAGAACACACACTGGAGAGAGGCCTTATCAATGCACTGAGTGTGAAAAAAGATTCAGTCAAAAGGGAGATCTTATTGCACACCAAAAAAAACATTATCTTTCAGCAGATTTTCATCCCAGAGGTAAAGCTTCAACAAGGAATGTTCATATATTGCCAGGTCCTAAACCCAATAATCAGACTATTAAGGAATCTGCCTACAGTTTCATTTTCCCCTCAGTAAAGAAAAACCTACAATCTTGTTCTGAATCTACAGTAATTGTGGAATCTACATCTGAGTGAAAAACAAAACTCTAAGTGGCAAAATAATTGTCTACCAGCACCCGCATTCAGTATCGATCCTCTGTATACACAGATGTACTCAATTCACCTACTTGGACGAATACGGCTACGTAAAAGAAATGGAGAGTCCCGGAAGCTGAGAACTACTTTGAGAGAAGAATAAAACTAAAAGACAGTTCAGGAAACCAAAGTAGACAAATACTTGGAAATACTAAAACTAGTTCTTGAAGAACGCATTGAACAAAATAAATATAAATACTAAAAGTAAAAATAATGTTTTGTCACCAACAACTTTTATAAAACAAGTAATAGAATTAAGACTTGGTCATTGAAATAAAATTACAAGAAAATATGAATATTTAAATATTGGCCTCTAATCTAGCACCATTATTTAATTATTTCATTTTGACAGATGTATAGTGGGAGTTTCAACTTTGTTCACTATTTCTTAAGGCTCAAACTATTAAAGTAATGGAGGGGTGGCGTCCCATACTGATATAGGTTGACCTTTACTCTTTTTTTGTCCGATATTGCCTATGAAAATGCAGCAATTAATCGATGCCACCAGTGCGTTCATAACTCAGCGATGAGGAAGATGAATGTATGTCAAACTTTAACACTGTTTTTTTTTGTATTGTCATAATGTTTTACACCATAAAACTTAGTTCTTAAAATAATAAATGTCTACCATTGCAACTATGTAGGTATGTCAGGTTATACATCGCTGCTGATGCAGATAATGAAAATGAAATGTATCACAGTTTGCTAATAGCGGGGCATTATTTTAATCAATAGCATATCTGCAAACTAAAATTTCAGTTGATAGCTGTGTAGAAAAGGATCATGAACTTTGTCATAGGGTGTTTACAAATGTATGTAACAAAAATAATAATTTCATTTTTGTACAATGCAAGCTATCTATTTATATTCTGCTGTTCTGTAGCACAATAAATAAAAGTTATTACTATTACCTAATGAAATGGTACTAATTCCAATCATGTTTCAAGAGTGAAAGGCTATGTTTAATTTGTACTAACATTACGCGTGGTTCACACAGATCTCAAAAGCAAATACTAAACAGGCTATGCAATTTTGCTACTTTTAGATCATCAGCTATAGCACAACATTTAACAACACAAATTTACCTGAGTAACGAGGCATCAAGCAGCCATTTTTCTAATATTATTACATCCTTAATCTTACAGAGAATATTCTCTTTACTAGGATGTTTGCTACTGATGTACCCACCAACTGGTTTACCAAGGTCACCTTTGATAACTTTTCAACCAAGGCCTGACCGGGTAGCAATCTTTTACCTTTTTGTCCATTTTTATTATTTTCTCAAACCAGTCCTATACAAAGCCAGAGGATGTGTGACTTTTGAGTAACCCCTAGTTAATTATTCTACACATAATTCTATTCAATGTTTCGAAAGAGCTAACACCAACTGACACAGAACAAACATTTTAATTTTGTGGGAGGATCAGTTTTGCTTATCCTGGTGCACACCAAGTCAGCAATTGCATGTGCTAATAGAGACCCATAGTAAACAGAGTTAAGATTTGGAGGATGCTTCTTATCTCTGTTAGCATGAGGCTAAACAATTATTCCAGTTTGTTTCTTTGTGTAAAAGCGCCAACTGGTGAAGGATATCTGTGTATTCAGGGCTGTCTGTCCTCGTTAGCAACATTTTTAAATTACAGTTCTGATAGAGACTTCTAGACATAGACTTCTCACATTAGAATATTCCCTAGGCATCAGAGTGGATACGGAACATCTTGAGCAGTACCTCTGCTCGCCGGTATGTGGTATCGATTTGCTAAGCATCTCCTTTGCCCATGCCACAAGTGACATGCGTGGTGTCTGTATAGATACCTCTCAAGCATACTGACATCAGTTCCTTTCTTTCAGCGCTAACAGCTTGGAACCGAACAGCTACCACAGTCATTTTTTACCATTTTTTTCCTACCCTTTTGTTGATTCGCTTTTTTTTTTTTTGCATTCTGCTCCCAGTGTGCAAGAGATATGTTCCCCAACAAACCTATGGCATTTAAACCGTGTGGGTTATATCACAGACAGTTGCCTGACTCCAAGGCCTGTACCAACTGCAAGTCGATTGTGAGCAGATGATAAAGCTCCTGGCAGTATAACAATAGAAGGCTCTGCACCGCTCTCAGTCTCTATCCCAGGGTCTATCTTGCATCTGCTCCGGCGAACGATCATCATACCGCTCCAAGTAGTTGTTGTCGAAGAAGTTTCCCAAGTGGCCTTCGACCTCTCCTAGTCGAGGCTGTGCTTCCTGACCCCGCTTCTTCTCTCCACCAACAGAGACCGTGGCTGGGTCAGCTCAATGCCTCCTCGAATTCCTTGGAGTGGAGCTCCCCCTGCTCAACTCTCGAGTTTATGATGCCATGCACTGCACTTTTGGGCCATCAGCTCCCTCTGGCCTGACTTCAGGGCCCAGGAAGCTGAGAGGTGCCACTGCTGGGTGTTCCCACCAGTGGGTTCGCCCCTGACACCAGTCTGGCTCTCTGGGTCCTCCTAGGATCTGTACTCACACCTACACCAGTTCAAGTTTCCTTGACTCGGTTTCCAGTTTCACCCACCCCACTGGAGGAGGACCCTATCATCTTCTCAAAATCTGAGAGTGCTGCCTAGCTGCTGACACCGGCGCTGCCTGGACTGCTTCAACCTACCCTAGACTTGCCACACTCGGTCAGTTCTACCTTCCCAGAGGGGAGTGATGATGAAGAGGGCTATGCCCACTAAAGGATGATCCCTACCAAGAGGAAAATTTGTATGAGGAGCTCGGCGATACCAGTTTTCTGTAAACCCCACCAGACTCTGTCCTGGTTTCTCCTCCGGGACCTGCCATAGAGAAAGGAGCATCTTTCACCATGGAAATGTGCAGGAAAGTGAAGGTCCTGGATGTACAGCTGTCTGCCATCAAGGTTGAGACCACCGTCTTGACGTTCTCATTGGGGCCGTGGCTACACGCTGCACAGGGGTCCCCATGCACAGAGTGATTGCCCATCACCACAGCCCTGCCCCCGAGGACCCAGCCTTCCTCACTCAACATCCCTCTCCTAAGAGCTTGGTGGTGCCAGCCTCAACAGCCAGATGTAACCTGAGCGCATTCCTTACCACTCACCTGGATAGGAAATTAAAAGAGTCTGGATACCTTCCGGAAGAGGCCACCAGACTCGCATTGCGTTCGTTGAACACTGCATGTCACTCGGGCCAATATACCCGCATATTGTGGGATTTGGTTGCGCGGCAGCTGCCCATGCTTCCTAGAGAGGGCCGAGCCATGGTGGGCCGAACCATGGTGAATCTGGCACTGATAGATTGCCGGGACACAGCGAAGTTCACTATTCGGTGCGGACTGGACACCAGCGACTCACTGGACAGGGGCATGACCTCAACAATGGCACTTGACCTCCACGCCTGGCTGACGTAGATTGGGTTTTTGGCGAATGTCCAGTCTTCCCTGATAAACACGCTTTTTGACGGCTCCCATCTTTTTGGCAAATACGGTGCTCGAGCGTTTTAAGGAGTGTCGAGTCACCTCCAGATTCCCAGGCCTCTCATTGGGTTTCAGACAAAAGCAACAATCTTACTTTCCCACCTTTGGTGGCTACAGCTGGGGCTCCCTTGTGCATTCACAATTCCAAACTAAGCCTCCCAGACCAGCAGACTTCTCGGTCCTTTCGTGACCAGGTATGTGGATCCCACAGCGGACGTGGAATTCACACCCAGCATACTGTCATTCCCCTGCCCCTCTGCCCCTCTGGCTTCCGCAGCCTCCAAACCTCTTTAATGAGTTCTGAACACAGCTCACCATCCCGTTGGAAGCAGGATCAGGCACCACCTGCCCCAATGGCAAACAGTAACTTTTGACAAGCGGGTGCTCCAAATAGTGCAACAGGTTTATGCTCATCCATTTCTTGAAACCATGCCTACATTGCCACTGTCTTCAAAATGGCTGGCAGAGGGCCATCTCTTTTTGCTCTGTCGGGAAGTGCAGACTCTGCTGGCCAAAGAAGCCATTGAGTGGGTGCCAGCATTAGAACAGGATGTGGTCCCACTACTTTCTGGTGCTGAAAAAGGGCAGAGGTCATCTCCCTATACTAGATCTCTGCCCTCTCTGCGCCTTTCTACAGAAAGAAAAATTAAAGATGCTCATGTTGACTCAAGTTTTGTCTGCCCTGGACCTCGGAGACTGTACGGTAATGCTGGGCCTGCAGGATGCGTATTTCCACATTCCATCCTGCAGCACCACAGTTGTCCACAAGAATTTCCAGTTTGTTGTGCCCTACTTTGGCTTCACCAGTGGGCTGTGGGTGTTCACAAAAGGGATGGCAGTGGTTGCAGCACACCAGCGGAGGTCAGGGGTCCCAGTCTTACCCCACCTCAATTACTGGCTGTTGAAGGCAGGCTCTCCCCAGGCAGTCATCTCCCGCCTCCAGACTACGGAAAATCTTCTGCACTCACTGGTGTTCAGTATCAGTATGCTGAAGTCCCACCTGACTCCTCTTTCGTTCCCTTTCATGAGAGCCATTCTGGACATGGTGCAGTTATGCGCCTACCCTCCGGAGTAGAGAGTCCAGGACATTTGGACTATGATCCCGATGTTTCAAACTCAGTCCCTGATTTTGATGAGACTGACTCTGAGGTTGCTGGCTCTTATGGCCGCCTGAATCCTGCTGGTGAAGCACACTCGATGGCATATGCGATCTCGGCAGTAGGATCTGAAGTCGCAGTGGGCACAGCACCAGGCAAATCTCTCTGCCACTCCAGATTTTGGGGGGAGGCAGCAAAAGTTCCGCAGTGGTGGTTGAAAGACAGGGGCAGACGCCTTTCCCTTCTCCACCTGGAGCGACTGTGGTGACCAACGCTTAGTCTTTTCGGTTAATGGGGAGAACCTTAGTTTGATTTATTTGCCACAGACGGGAAAGCCAAATGTCCGTTAGTATGCAATTGAAGTTTCCAAAGTGGCTCACTCTCAGAGACAGGTTTCGCTTAGACTTGATCCCAGGACTCCTGTATTGGAATTTACTCGCTTGGAGATGTGTCCTACATAGACTGGAACCCAGGACTGATTCCTGTATTGGAATTGGGTTTTCCAAAGCGGTCCTCTCTTGGAGACTCGTTCTGCTTTGACAGGATCCCTGTATGTCTTTCTGCTGATATTGCTCGTGCCACAGGTTCTCAGAAAGATCAGGAACGATCGGGCCCTAGTCATCTCAGTACCTCCGGACTGGGCTAGGAGAGTTTGGACTCCTGAGCACAAACATCTGTTCCCCAATCACGCTGCCCTTTTGGTAGGACCTCGTGTTGCAGCAATATGGCGGGGTCCTGCATCCAAACCTGTGCACACTCCATCTTCATGCATGGAGATTGTGTAGCAACAGTTGAATGCCTTTGATCTTTTCCCAAGATTTGTGATGTCATCTTGGCAGGCAGGAGTCCTTAAAAAAAGACTATACACCTGCTGTTGAGACACATTTGTTGCTTGGTGTGCCTCACAACATGTTGATCCACTTTCTGCCTCTTGTTAAAGGTGTTGTTTTTGCTCATTATCCCTGTAATGCCTTGCCAAAGTTCATCTGTCTGCCATTTCTGCTTTTTTGAGGTTGCCCGATCAGCCCTCACTATTTAAATCACCTGTTGTGACACGTTTCCTCAGGGGATTGCAATATTTGTTACCTACCCATTTCATCATGTCCCAATCAGGCCTACAAAAATCATAATACCTGCAGGTCTAGTGACTTAAATAATCTACTTGACCCAATTGTAATGCTCTTGACCCATAAACTGGTTTCAAATGATGTGATGGTGGGCAAAAAGTTTAATTCAGTGAGCCGCCATTTTCTTCATTATCATATTTGAGAGAACCTTGAAATATGCAAGTTCAGCATGTCTGCTGTACAAAAAACTATTTTGTTTGATTTTATAGATTGAACTTCAGCTCCATCTATAATACAAATCTAGCCACATATACAATGTAGATGACACATGACTTGCCTCATACAGCCAGATTCATCATGCAAAAATCCGCTCGCAAAGGGCCAGATTCTGAGAATCAGGCCCTTTGCGAGCGGTATTTTTGCATTTGGGATGCATCATCCCAAATGCAAAAATCGCTAATTAGGAATTCGCTAAATTGCGGATCTTTGCATTTAAGGTATCTCAAATTGAGATTCCTTAAATGCAATGCATGAAAGTGAAAAAAATAGCGAATTCGCTATTAGGGCACGCAAATTACCATGAAGTTCAACTTCATGGTAATTTGCAAAAACTTTGAAAAATGCACTAAAGCGCATTTTTCAAAGTTTCATGTTGCGCACACACATGCCCTAAGGCAGAGGTCTTCAAACTGGGGGGCGGGCCCCTCTAGGGGGGCCTCGAGTGATCCCAGGGGGGGCACCAGGCTGTGCCCAAAAGAAGCATTATGCTCACAGCAGTGCTTTGTTTTAAACATGGAAGAACACGAGCAGCTGTAGCCTCTCTGTAATGTGCCATCACTAACAGCTTTTGTCATTTATATCTGGCTGGGAGAAGGTGTCAGAAGGGAAGGGACTCCAAATATTCTTCTACACCCCTACCCCCATTTTTATTAATCACACTGTAGATATTTTTACACGTGGCCGGCCTGACCACAATAGTATGTTTGGCAATCATGTATTTGGTCGCATTTTTAAAACACTAAGAGGATTTAACTGGAATGTTTAAATATGTCTCCTGTTTAAATAAATTGAGACATATTTAAACAGTGCCAATTTAATGGACTTATTGTGAAAGATTCTGAGGCAGGGGAGCCCGAGCAATTAGATCTTTTCACTGGGGAGGTGCGCAGCGTTAAAAAGTTTGAAGACCACTGCCCTAAGGACATGTGTGTGCGCAACATATGTGCAGACATCATTTCAGGGGTGCAACAGGGTGTCCTTTGGACACCCCTGCACCCTTGAAATCGCAATCTCAATTTGCGAATCGCTAATTGCGATTAGCAAATTGAGATTGTCTTCCCATTCATTCCTATGGGCCTCTAGGCCCATAGGAATGAATGGAGAGATATTCCTTAATTGCGACTCGCAATTAAGGAATTACTAGAAATCGCTATTTTTTTTGTGATTTCTTGATGCATAGCATTTTGCTATTCCTTAATAGCGATTCGGTATTTTTCACTATTAAGGATTAGCAAAATGTGTTCTTGATGAATTAATTGTGGTTTCTAAAGCGCTAGAATGGACTCCCGAAGGAGTATCTCTGCGCTGTAGACCGCTGGGGAACCCGTCCTGGCTTTCCCTGTGAGATGGTCCCTACAGGGTATCTCCAGGGTGAAACCAGGCATCCCCAGCGTATGTGGGGGGCCGTTGTGGAGATGAGGCAAGCTAATGCCCAGAGTTGCCGAGTGTGATCCCTGGTTAGAGTAGGCACCGAGGCAAGAATTATCGAGTCCGCTGACCCTGGTCCACGACCCTGCCGCGTCGGGGATAGAACCCTGGTCCCGGGCCGTCCTCTGCTTCCGGGTCTGCCGCCTCTAACCAGTGAGCCACACCACTCCACTGAATCTGGGGGTTAGTTCATTAACTGCATTGTCGTCAGGACAAGGGTAGGAGTGTTTCGCAAATCATGTTTAAAACTATCACTTTTAATAAATACACAACTAAAGCATGAAGTGGTAGCACACTGTCATCTGCAAATAGTCTTTACATTGAAATGGCCACAACATTTTCCACTGACATGTAGTTTTACTGATTAATATGATATAGTGTACAAACAATAGTGTTTGGAAATAGAGTTTCTGCAAATTTGTGCCATTTGCACACTACCAATAAAGTGTTCTGATTTGTTTTGCTTCTATTTAAATCCTTGTTTGCATCACACTTGTTAATTACAAAAAAGTGCTTTCATAATTCGTAGAATATTTTGAAATATTTATACTATTCATTTACAAGCTATTTAACTTGTTATGTGTTAGAAACAATTTGACATCTTCAGACAGCTCACTAGGCAAAACCCTCTAACTGTAGTAAGAGGAAGACAAATAACTCAGTATTCCAAGCAGCAATTAGTTGAAAGACAAACTGGCATTTGACCTATTTCTTTGAACAGAAAGCAAATGTGTCACAGAAACAAGATTTAATGGCATTTTTATTGTTCATTTACTTTCTGAATGAACAGAACAGCAGTTCCTTTCCAGATTAAGTTCAGGTGCCAGAACAGACTACTAGGTGCTAAAAATAGGTCGAGTTGGCGAGGCCTCCCAATGGGATCTTCATTTGGTTCTAATGTTTCTTATAGGCTCCCTATTCGAGCCCAGACACATCTGTCACATGAAATTTCTGACTGTCAATACTGTCTTCTTAATGGCCATTACATCGGCCAGGAGGGTCAGTAATGTTCAAGCTCTTTCAGTTAACCCTCCATACACCAGCTTCTACCTGGGCAATGTTATTCCTACAACTCACCCTTTTTTCCTACTAAAGGGGTTGAATCCATACCACACCGGCCATAACATTACTTTGCTGACACTTATTCGGAGAGGCTTCACCATCTGGGACATATCAGAATTCTGTTTTTTACATTGATCATACCACAGACCACCAGGTGGACGATCAGCTTGTTACCAGAATTAAAAGTGAGAAAAAAGGCTGGACTGTGCAGAACCATCTCTTGATGAACTGACCTTGCATCAAGATCTGCTATGAAATGTTTAAGAAGCAGCTTCCTAAGGGCTTGTGGGCCTATTCCACCAGGGCCATTGCCACTACTACTGCCTTACCATGCAGAGTACCTGTCCTGGGCATCTGCCAAGCTGCTGTGTGGTGTCACTACATTCGGAAAGCATTACTTCTTGGCCTATCGGAACTGCCAATTTTCAGGATTTCCTGGTTTGAGACAGTTTTCTGACCCACTACCGGGAGGTATTGCTTGGGTATCTATTCCATGGTAAGGAATGTGTGGTTTAAAGTCTCTATCAGAAGAACAAGTCACTGACCTTCGATACTGCTTTCTCTCGTAGAGACTCTATCTAACCACAGATTCCTCCATGACTTCCATTCTCTTTGTTTTGCAAAATGGGCTCATCACTCAAAAGCTCCTATTAGATTCGGCACACTGGTCACACATCATTCAGTCATGGCTCCGCACTTATGATGCGGAAAAAGTAATAAAAGTCACTGATGTCAATGCACCACGATGGCCCCTTCATAGGCAAGGAGCAGGTCACTTTCAACGCAGAGTCGATTAATGCCACCTGCCGCCGAGTTACTGATTTAGATTTTTGGGATCCAGTGTGACGCCTGTCGGATATTCTAAGGTGAGGTAGCTGCGTTAGCTAGAGTCTCTTTATAACAAAACGCGTTACCAAAGGGAACTAACTTGTTCTTCAGAATCCTGCAGTCAGCAAATTCAGTGTTCAGCAAAAGCTAAAATACAGGGCGACCCTGCCAAAAGGGTACATTCCCTAGAGTCACAGTCTAAATGTTGGATACCTGTATTATTTTAAAATTACATCTGGACCTTTCACTTCTCTGTGGATTTAATCTAATGTGGTGGTTGAAAAAGTTAAAAATACTGCGATTTTACATGGACTGGTGTCCTCATTTTGTCTACTCTTTAGTCTCTCGAGTCCTCAGTTTTTGTAAATGAAGGACTTAAGTCTCATTAATAGCCCCATACATAGATATGCCTGTTGCTTAAACCCCAGAGCCATAGGTGACTTTACATCTTTTAGCAAGAACGAGTGCCAAATCTAAAAATGTACTGCCATTGTTTAACTTAAACCGGGGGTTGCAAGTGGGGCCCACATACTTTCTTTTTGTGGACCACCACTTATTTTTCACAACAGATATTGAGCAAGGAGGAAGGCAAAAAGGAAAGAACAGTGACAAAGAGCGAAATCAGGGATGACAAAGGACCTGCTACAGTGAGATAAAGAGCCAGGGATTGTCCAGTGGTGGATTAAGGAGGCATCGGTTGGAATCAAGACCTAGTATTCGGCAGCCTGGCTTTCTCTAGTGCCAGCCGCGTACTTTGAGCAAAACTGTGGGCCCGAACACTTAATGTATGTATTTGTATTTAATACTTGTTAAGCGCAACTGTCACCCAGAGGGTATCCTGGCGCTGAGATCAATTCAACCATCCGGTGTATGCTTTAGACTACTCTTGGAAAAAGATGTGTTTTGAGATCCCTTTTAAAAGAAACCAGACCTTGTCTACTCCTCAGCGTCAGAGGTAGAGTATTCCATGTTGTGGCGGCTGCAAAGCTGAAAGCGCGGCCGCCCATTCTCACTCTGTTTATCCTAGGAATTCTCACTAGGAACTCCGAGGCGGATCTCAAAGGCCTGGCAGTCTGGTACCACGAGAAAAGATTCTGCAATGGTATTGGTCCTTGTGCATGCAGAGCTCCAAAAACCAGGCATAAAGCCTTATAGATGATCCTTTGCTGGACCGGTAGCCAATGAAGATCAGCCAGAGCGCCAGAAGAAGAAGCCGAGCGCGGGAGGGACAGAGCTAATTTAGCCGCCATATTTTGGATCCTTTGTAACTTGAGAATCAGGGTCTTTGGAGCTCCCAGGAGTAGTGCGTTACAGTAGTCTAGCCTACTGAGAATGGCACTACGCACTACCTCTGCTCTAGCTTCCCGTGGAAGGAGTGGTAATATCTTCCGAAGCGCGTGGAGCAGACCCATACAAGTCCCTACAGTCCTGTTTACCGAGGCATCGAGTTGTAGATTTGATTCAAACACAACTCCCAGATTGCGAGCCGATTCTGCGGCCTCCACCGAGCCTGGTATAGAAGTAGGCCAGAAATCTTCCGGCAGAGCACGAGGGAGTCGATCTAAAGAACAGTGCAGTATCTCCGTTTTCGACCCATTAAATTGGAGTGAGTTGGCTTGCAACCACTCTGCTGTGGCCGACATACAGTGGTGAAAAGTGTCCCTCGAAACCACTTCAGTACCCTCAAAAGAAAAAATCAATTGCGTGTCATCGGCATAATTGATGACTTGTATGCCGAATGACTTTATTAGTTGTATCAGGGGTTGGAGGTAAAGATTAAAAAGGATCGGACTTATCGCAGATCCCTGGGGGACACCTTGATTCACCTGTCGTATGGCGGAGCGGAAAGGTGGTAACGCCACAGCTTGTTGTCTGTTGCCGAGATATGATGTTAACCAAGATAAGGCCAGGCCAGTTATTCCCGCATTTTGAAGACGGCCCAGTAGGACCTCATGGTTCACCGTGTCGAACGCGGCCGACATGTCAAGCAGCACTAAAAATGCTGACTTGCCCCTGTCGACACGCGTTCGCAGATCGTTCAGCACGGTGACCAGAGCAGTCTCAGTACCATGGGCCGGTCTGAAGCCAAATTGGGCTGCGTCCAGGCAGCAGTTGGTTTCCAGGAAGTTGGCTAAGGCTCTCGTAACCCACTTCTCCATGATTTTTATCACAAATGGTAGGAGCGAGATAGGCCTATAATTGGCTGAGCAGAGAGGGTCCAAGGTAGCCTTTTTTAACAAAGGTGTAACTATTGCCAACTTCCAGCTGTCTGGAACTGATGCTGTAGCCAACGATTGGCAGCAGATTGAATGTAGCGGGGGAAACAACTCGTCTTGGAAGGCCTTCCAAATCTTATGCTGCATCGGATCTAGGGGCGAGCCTGAGGATACGCAATTAGCCAGTATGCAAAATTCCTCCAGTAAGGGAACAGGGAAACTTAGCAACTGGGGGGACCCCTCCTTGTTCTTGCTCTCTTCGGATTCCGGATGACAACGGGGTGCCGCAGGAGGAAGTAAAGATGGTGTATGCTGTCTGGAGGCTTCTAGTCCATTCAAGATGTTCCTAATTTTTTCTTGAAAAGCGAGGGCTAAGGAATCGCAAAGTTCCTGAGACGCAGGAATAGGTGGTACAGCGCATGAAGGATTGGATAAGCTTTTAACCAGCTTGAACAAGGTCTGCGATTTATTAGGAGCCTTTGTCAAGGTATCTTCCAAAAACCTTGCTTTAGCGTTCCTTAGTTCGAGCTTATATTCCAACAGAATAACTTTGTATGCAGCCCTGTCCCGCTCCATATACCCTCTCCTCCATGTGCGTTCCGCCTGCTTACAGCGGCGCATGGACTGGCCAAGTTCCTCAGTAAACCAGGCGTTAGTCCCTCTGGGTCTATCCCACACTTTCCGTAGGGGTGCCACCTCATCCAGTGATGTCAAAATTTGCTGACAGAGGGCAGCGTAGCTCTTATCCGCGCTGTCTTCCATCCTAAAAGTTCCAGACAGCAGCCTAGGTCGAATCGGCTCCTTTAAAAGGCGGGTCCATTGTCGATTAAGCTTAGTACTCCCCCGGTTGCTTGATTTTATTAGGGCAAGCTGGGCTATGGTGAAAAGGATCAGTGAGTGGTCGGTCCAACATTGATCTAAAATTTCTTCCACGGTGACTAATTCCCTCTCCGCAAATATCAAATCCAGTGTATGCCCCTTCGTGTGAGTAGATGACAGAACCAGCTGTTCAAGTTGGATATTACCACACGCTTGGCAAAGTTCTCTATAGGCCAGGTCTTGAGGGCCAGAGGGCCAAAGGTTAAAATCGCCCAGTACCAGAAACTTGGAGTGGGAATTTGAAAGATCATAGATCAGATCGACCAAGGACTGAAGGGCCGCTGTAGTTGATGAACCCAGGACTCCTGTATTGGAATTTACTCGCTTGGAGATGTGTCCCACATAGACTGGAACCCAGGACTGACTCCTGTATTGGAATTTACTCGCTTGGAGAAGTGTCCCACTTAGACTGGAACTCAGGACTGACTCCTGTATTGGAATTGGGTTTTCCAAAGCGGCCCTCTCTTGGAATCTCGTTCTGCTTTGACTGGATCCCTGTATGTCTTTCTGCTGATACTGCTCCTGCCACAGGTTCTCAGAAAGATCAGGAACGATCGGCCCTAGTCATCTCAGTGCCTCCGGACTGGGCTAGGAGAGTTTGGACTCCTGAGCACAAACATCTGTTCCCCAATCACGCTGCCCTTTTGGGGAGGACCGCGTGTTGCAGCAATATGGCGGGGTCCTGCATCCAAACCTGTGCACACTCCACCTTCATGCATGGAGATTGTGCAGCAACAGTTGAATGCCTTTGATCTTTTCCCAACATTTGTTATGTCATCTTGGCAGGCAGGAGTCCTTAAAAAAAGACTGTATACACCTGCTGTTGAGACGCATTCGTTGTTGGGTGCGCCTCACAACATGTTGATCCACTTTCTGCCTCTTGTTGAAGGTGTTGTTGTTGCTCATTATCCCTGTAATGCCTTGCCAAAGTTGATCTGTCTGCCATTTCTGCTTTTTTGAGATTGCCCGATCAGCCCTCACTATTTAACTCGCCTGTTGTGACACGTTTCCTCAAGGGATTGCAATATTTGTTACCTCCTACCCCTTTCATCATGTCCCAATCAGGCCTAGAAAAATCATAATACCTGCAGGTCTAGTGACTTAAATAATCTACTTGACCCAATTGTAATGCTCTTGACCCATAAACTGGTTTCAAATGATGTGATCGTGGGCAAAAATTTGTATTCAGTGAGCCGCCATTTTCTTCATTATCATATTTGAGAAAACCTTGAAATATGCCAGTTCAGCATGTCTGCTGTACAAAAAAACTATTTTGTTTGATTTTATAGATTAAACTTCAGCTCCATCTATAATACAAATCTAGCCACATATACAATGCAGATGACTCATGACTTGCCTCTTAGTTCATTTACAGCATTGTCATCAGGACAAGGGCAGGAGTGTTTCTCAAATCATGCTTAAAACTATCACTTTTAATAAATACACAACTAAAGCATGAAGTGATAGCAAACTGTCATCTGCAAATAGTCTTTACATTGAAGTGGCCACAACATTTTCCACTGACATGCAGTTTTACTTATTAATATGATATAGTGTACAAACAATAATGTTTGGAAATAGAGTTTCTGCAAATTTGTGCCATTTGCACACTACCAATAAGGTGTTCTGATTTGTTTTGATTCTATTTAAATCCTTGTTTGCATCACACTTGTTAATTACAAAAAAGTGCTTTCATAATTCGTAAAACATTTTGAAATATTTATACTATTCATTTACAAGCTATTTAACTTGTTATGTGTTAGAAAAAAAATGACATCTTCAGACAGCTCACTAGGCAAAACCCTCTAACTGTAGTAAGAGAAAGAAAAATAACTCAGTATTCCAAGCAGCAATTAGTTGAAAGACAAACCGGCATTTGACCTATTTCTTTGAACAGAAAGCAAATTTGTCACAGAAACAAGATTTAATGGCATTTGTATTGTTCATTTACTTTCTGAATGAACAGAACAGCAGTTCCTTTCCAGATTAAGTTCACTTGCCAGAACTGCCTACTAGGTGCTAAAAATAGGTCGAGTTGGCGAGGCCTGCCAATGGGATCTTCATTTGGTTCTAATGTTTCTTATAGGCTCCCTATTCGAGCCCAGATACATCTGTCACATGACATTTCTGACTCTTAAGACTGTCTTCTTAATGTCCATTACATCGTCCAGGAGGGTCAGTAATGTTCAAGCTCTTTCAGTTAACCCTCCATACACCAGCTTCTACCTGGGCAATGTTATTCCTACAACTCACCCTTTTTCCCTACTAAAGGGGGTGAATCCATACCACACCGGCCATAACATTACTTTGCTGACACTTATTCGGAGAGGCTTCACCATCTGGGACATATCAGAGGTCTGTTTTTTTACATTGATCATACCACAGACCACCAGGTGGACAATCAGCTTGTTACCAGAATTAAAAGTGAGAAAAAAGGCTGGACTGTGCAGAACCTTCTCTTGATGAACTGACCTTGCATCAAGATCTGCTATGAACTGTTTAAGAAGCAGCTTCCTAAGGGCTTGTGGGCCTATTCCACCAGGGCCATTGCCACTACTACTGCCTTACCATGCAGAGTACCTGTCCTGGGCATCTGCCAAGCTGCTGTGTGGTGTCACTACATTCAGAAAGCATTACTTCTTGGCCTATCGGAACTGCCAATTTTCAGGATTTCCTGGTTTGAGCCAGTTTTCTGACCCACTACCGGGAGGTATTGCTTGGGTATCTATTCCAAGGTAAGGAATGTGTGGTTTAAAGTCTCTATCAGAAGAACAAGTCACTGACCTTCGATACTGCTTTCTCTCGTAGAGACTCTATCTAACCACAGATTCCTCCATGACTTCCATTCTCTTTGTTTTGCAAAATGGGCTCATCACTCAAAAGCTCCTATTAGATTCAGCACACTGGTCACACATCATTCAGTCATGGCTCCGCACTTATGATGCGGAAAAAGTAATAAAAGTCACTGATGTCATTGCACCATGATGGCCCCTTCATAGGCAAGGAGCAGGTCGCTTTCGACGTAGAGTCGATTAATGCCACCTCCCGCCGAGTTACTGATTTAGATTTTTTGGATCCAGTCTGATGCCTGTCGGATATTCTAAGGTGAGGTAGCTGCGTTAGCTAGAGTCTCTTTATAACAAAACGTGTTACCAAAGGGAACTAACTTGTTCTTCAGTATCCTGCAGTCAGCAAATTCAGGGTTCAACAAAAGCAAAAATACAGGGCGATCCTACCAAAAGGGTACATTCTCTAGAGTCACAGTCTAAATGTTGGATACCTGTATTATTTTAAAATTGCATTTGGACCTTTCACTTCTCTGTGGATTTAATCTAATGTGGTGGTTGAAAAAGTAAAAAATACTGCGATTTTACATGGACTGGTGTCCTCATTTTGTCTACTCTTTAGTCTCTCGAGTCCTCAGTTTTTGTAAATGAAGGACTTAAGTCTCATTAATAGCCCCATACATAGATATGCCTGTTGCTTAAACCCCAGAGCCATAGGTGACTTTACATCTTTTAGCAAGAACGAGTGCCAAATCTAAAAATGTACTGCCATTGTTTAACTTAAACCGGTGGTTGCAAGTGGGGCCCACATACTTTCTTTTTGTGGACAACCACTTATTTTGCGCAACAGATATTGAGCAAGGAGGAAGACAAAAAGGAACGAACCGTGACAAAGAGCGAAATCAGGGATGACAAAGGACCTGCTACAGTGCGATAAAGAGCCAGGGATTGTCCAGTGGTGGATTAAGGAGGCATCGGTTGGAATCAAGACCTAGTATTCGGCAGCCTGGCCTTCTCTAGTGCCAGCCGCGTACTTTGAGCAAAACTGTGGGCCCGAACTCTTATTTCACAAAGTGAGTGCTGCACATTGCCAAATGTCTTTTTTTTGGTGGTGTGGCATTGAGACCAGCATACAGGTCTTGAGTATCAAGACCACAGTCCTATTCGGTGTGTCCTTAACAGTGCATGTAATTCACACCTGATATTCAGTTATTATTGGGCATGTCCAATTGATGTGGTAAAAATCTGGCACAGGGGTCTTACACTGTTGGCAGTTCACCACCACATTGGGATACATTTTGGATAATCGTTTAGAAGTAAGATATGTTCGCTGCAAGAAATTAAACAATCTCATTTTAAATCTTATATTCCTGTAGACTCCAGGCGTGTGTCACAGGATGCAAGTCCAGTTGTCCTCTGTCAATTCAATTTCTGTGTCCCGTGACCACTTCTCCCAAAGGTCATTCAAGTCCATCTTAAACCTGTCTTTGAATAACTCGCAGTATAGTATATTGCCTTTCTGTCCCTGCCCATGCCAACTAACATTTGAAGTCTGTTGCATGTGACGGTTCGGTCCTAAACACCCTTTACCCAGATTGATTATAGGACCCCGGACAATATGCCAAGAATTTTCTGTTGGTGAATCACTGTTTCTTGTCAAGTATAGGAAAACTTTGAGGTTGTCCAAATTTTACAGGTCTCCACCATTTGTAAGACCATGCTCATCACACCCGGGTCATCCTTTTCTTCCTGTGTCATGTAAGGTTTTTATCGGAATACCAGGGAGCATACACAGTCTCAGTGGGCATCATGTGCAAACTGTGTGTCCAACAATGCTTGAAATAATAGAACCCTATGACAGCACTCTCATAAGTAAACCGAAGAGACCATTAAGTCCTCGGATAGTCCTTTGATACAAGAACTCCACTTAATGTGGCTGAGCTAGGGCCCCCAACAAGCCTATCTTTAAGCAAGTTATATTTGATTTTATATTTCATATTGCATTGTTATTGTCCTGCTTTTTATACACTATGGAATTTTATATATTGTAATGATTTTAATTAACTAAACAATAAAGAATTTACTTACTTAAAAAAAGTCCTCGGATAGCATTTAAAGGCAGTATATGCAACTATTCAAAGTATTACAAATACTCAATTTTAGTTCAAATTGTTAAGTTGGAAAACATTTCTTCTCTTAATGGAAATACAAGAAAAAAAGTTCATGAAAGATAGTGATTCCACTGTTGTTTTATTGAATTCTTTTTCTTTCCACAACAATCAGCCGACACATGTTCGTCTTATCCACAAGACTTTTTCAAGGCTGAAATAAAGACAGAATACACATTTGTCTTAATTTGTACAAAATGTGGAATCAGATGGAAACAGTTGAATATACAGTTCTCAGAATTTATCAAGCAATTTACCAGTACAAAAAAGTGTTTTTTACTTTTCCCAGCTGAAAATATAGAAAGTGATATGTGATAAGGTACATAAGAACCAAAGAAGAAAATCCAAGAAAAAAAGTTCAAAGAAAAATCCCCCAAAAATAAATCCAAAATAGAAAAGCCACAGCGAGACCAGAGATATATCAAGATAGATAATGTGATATTTGTATTTGGAAATTTTCACACCAAACAAAAGAAATGTGATTGCAAGTACAGATCTCTAACCTGAGAAAAATAACTGTAATACTAAAAAAGAATTTTTTCTCTAAAGAAGCACCCACCCAACGTAGTATCCGAAAAAAACAACGAAGTCCTCAACTCCACGGTTCAGTCAATAGAAGTTGTTTTTAAAAGGGAATAATTCTGTAAAAAGAGCAATAATATAAGTGAAGCACCCTGTAGTGAAAACAAGATACTATCAGCATTATAAGTTTGAACACAATGAGGGCATTGCAAAAAATACTAAATATAAAGGGTAGAAGTGTAAACCCCATGTAAGGAGCTTAATTATGTTATACTTCTATGTAGGAGCAGGCGAGCAGAAGTTATATAGGAATCCCTTTGTACACCCCAAAATGATGCCAAAATGCAGGAAATAAAAATTGATCCATTGATTCGTTGCGCATTACTTTAGATAAGTATTACTACCAAAATGTGGTCAAAAGTTATATATGGCACACGAAATACTTGCAAAAAAATTGTTATATAGAAATCACTTTGCACATATAATTATGATGCAAGGATAAGAAAAATCACTTGTAGATTATGCACTTCCTGTGTCATGTGAGGTTTTTATCGGAATACCAGGAAGCATAAACAGTCTCAATGGGCATTGTGTGCAAACTGTGTGTCCAACAATGTTTAGCTGGCTTCACAAGACTAGATGGTTCCCTGTTCAGGGTCTTGTGCAACACTAACGTAGGCATGATTCTGTCTAGTGGGATTTCTAATGTCATCTACTGTCACCTCCGTGGTTTGTCCGCAAACCCAATACTGCTGCCAGGTAATCTGACTCAGTCTGGAAACCTCAAGCTGCCCGCCGAGACAGATAGGCAGAGTTTGTGCAGAGACATTCTGCATCTGTCTGCTTTTACATATTAATGAGGGAAGTATGGCATTGTGTACCTTAAAGATCTTTTTGGAGTGTACAGTTTGTGTTGGCTAAGCAATATAGTAGACGTGGTAATGTCACCATTTTTACAAAGGCCATACTGCTCATAATTGTGATATGTAAGACTTTCCATAATTCAACACTGCCTTTAATTGCAGTACTGCTCTACCTGCATAGTTGACAAGTGTGTCGGCTATGACATGATATACCTGGATCCCCAAGTACCGAAAAGACCTTTACTCCCATGTAAAGGCGCATCTTGGGGTCGGCCAGGACACCTCAGCCTATAAAGTCCTGATCAGTAATATGCTAATTTTGGTCCAATTAGCCTGCAATTGAGAAAGGGATACGAATGCTTACAAATGGCTTGATGCCAGTGGTGGCTGCTCTGTAAAAGCAGAGGAGCATCACCCACTGCAGATAAAATATATAACCATTTTATTATTGTTTTATATTTCACGGACAGCTGATGCTGCCGAGTCTAGGGTTGGGCGGTCCCGGGCTATCCTCTATAGACAGACAGCAGCGCTGTAAGTGCGCATGACATGTGCAATTTGATTTCTACAAACCCCGCTATATTGGACTGCTGGGTGCCTTAGAGAATGCCTAACCAGGTCACTCAGACCAATCCTGGTTCTGCTCTCATTCTGGGTAATAGCATGAGAGCAGAGTCTGGATTGGGTTGGGGAGTGTCGGAGCCTGTGCCAGGCCATGGACTTCTAGGGAGAGAGGAGCACCGAGGCGGGTGGAGTGGGAGTGGTAAGTAATTGCTTTTTCAATTATTATTTGCTCACCATTTTTTTTGCAGCAGCCGCCCCTGCTTGATGCCCTCTGATCCTAATGTGTTTCAAATGTAATAAGATTTTGTCTGCATAAAAAGAAGGGGCGTGGACCACCCTGGATATGGCAATACCTGCAGCCCATCTGGAACACTGTATAACATTTGTCCGAGGTTCCATGGTTAGTGAATAGAATACTGGGGCAGCGGGCATCCCCTGCCCTGCATGTCTTTTGATGATGTATGGCTCTGATTTCACTCAGTTTTCACCCTGGCAGCTGATTCAGCATAAAGCTACTTTACCCATTTAAACATGTATTATTAATCTCGTAGTCTATGCACTACTTTGAAGATGTATCCCCAGTTGACCGTATCAAAGGCCTTTTCTACATCTGGTGCAAATACTCTAGGGCCAGGGGCCCATGCAGGTGTCGTTCAAGCACATTGGAGATGTTCTGCCAGGGAACGTATTTCCTCTGACCTGGGTGCACAATAGATGACAATATGTAAATTTTTTGATTTACAACTACATTGCTGAGAATTTTGTTGTTGAGGCTTAACATTGACAGTGATCTAAATACAGACCTTATGAGAGTCACAGCCAGGCTTGAGGAGGGAGACTATTAAGGCATCTTCTGTAGTGAGCAGCAGAGGACCATTCTGATATGCTCCCTCATCCAGGGCATAGAACCTAGTCATTAAATATCAATATATGGCCTATGCAAATCTACTGGCAAACCCATCTGTCCCAGGTGTTTTGCCACAGGCCAGGTAAGTGGTAGCTTCCCATACCTCAGAAGTCAGATGCATCTCCAAGTAAGCTAATGGGCCTGGTGATGTGCAATAATACTGATAAAAAACGGATTGATTCCAACCTTCATATATATGTCCTACCTAGCAATGTCTTAAATCTTACTAACCGGGATCCCTTTTAGTCCCAACTGTATAAGACAAGTGAACAACTATCCAGCCTTGTCACCCTACCTAAGTGCTCCTGTAATGTTGCTGTAGTCTAAGGACCTTTGGTGCTTCATTAAATGTGCTTATGCATAATTCTTCCAAGTTATCTAATCACAAACCTCTTGGGTGGGATCAGAGATAACTTTGGGTTCCTCAATTACTTTTCCAGCAATTCCATTTCCCCCTGTCGCAACTTTCTAATACCAAAAGGCATCCTAATACAGCAGCCCGGTCTTATTACCTGGAAGGCTTCATATTGTAAGCAGGTCTCTCGTTTTTTCTTTGAGTAGCTTCAGATTTTTTTTCCAACTTTAATCCCTTAACACTAGATCTTCCACTGCAGAAGGGTGGTTGGGATCTTAGTTCTTCACTTGATGCAAAGTGGAAGGAGAGGGCTATAATCCAATGAAGTTGTGCCAAGATTGTTTCTGTATGTAATCCATGTTTGTAGTTCCTTAAGACATTGTATTTTATCTAATTTAACTTGTAAATTGAGTATGCTGGAGAAAAAGGAATTTTCCCTAATAGTAGGGTTAAGTAGTCTCCAAGGGTGAACCAACTTCAATTTGCTATCCAGACTGTTTCTGCCGTGGCTACCCTCACACTGGTCGAGGGAAGAGGATGGTGGGATCTATTCCAATATGTGCCAGATATGCTATTAAAATGTCCTCCAAATAATATCAAAATTTGCACAAGTCTGCCAAATGACCTGATGGAGTCAAATATGTTTTGTCTGTTCTACGTGGATGGCTACACGCTTGGCAATAGCAAGTCCATCCCATCTAGTCTGCTGAGCACCAATACATACTACCCTTGTTGATGGGTCTAAACATTGAGTGCTGTATAGAGAACCCCATGGGCCGTGTTGCATAAAGTGCCCTGAGGGGGCAATAGGCATTTACGCCCACTTTGCGCGCCACCGGGACACTTTGGTAGTACTTGGATACAGTCAGGTGTACAGCACCTATCCTCAATGTGAGTGGCACAGCTCTGCACACAATGCCAAGTTTGGCCAGCCAGCTTTGTTGCCAGATTTTGTTGTCATGTGCCACCACCTCCATGTCAAGGATACCCAGTGTCCAGGCATGTCCAACAGTCACTCACAGGGCCACAGTATGTACTAAAGAGAAAAGAGAGGGGCAGCAGCCCTCTACCACCCCACCACCAGATCTCTGCTGCTGCCACCAATACGCCACCTCCACTAGCTCTCCACCGTGCCATATGCACCCCAGCACTCCTCCGGCTTCTGGCAAGTGGTCTTCTATGCCTTTTGCCTCGCCTGCACCCTGGCCAGCCCATAAGGCGATGTCGCTGTCACCTCCAAGACCACAGTCGGCCCAGCATCTGCCTCCACGTAGAGGGAAGTCCTCAGCGCGGGGTTGTGGACCAGCTCACCTCATCACATATGGTTCATTGTCTCCAGCGAGTTCTCAGGCCAACAATGTTCAGAGTTACTCAGCATCACAATGTAAGGCTCTGGTCCAGCTTCAAACACCCAACATCACTTCTTTGCCTCTAGTTAATCCTTGGGCTGGCAATACTGTAATTTCACTTGAGTATCCCGACATCTGTAATGCTGCCATACAGCCGCTTCCTAGGGCAGCGCATCTCTTGGCCGCATTTGCTACCCCACCACCTTGGAGAGCACACTGGCTTGTCTTGGTCACATGGGAAACGCCAAATGCTTGGTGCTGTGACATTTCAAGTCGCATCTGATACATCACATACCAGTGTCAGTATGAGGGGCTCACTGAATTATAAGCTTTAGGTATTGCATAGTTTGAGGATCAGGGTTTCAAGCAGTGGGTGGCAGGGAGCGCCTAGAGAAGTGTCTTACATCATATGCATTAGCCACACCCTCTTCAGGTCCCTGTTAACTTACTGGTACATGATAGCACCACCCCCTCTAAAAAAATTATTGCATCGTAGCTTTTTAACATTGACCAATAACCTTTCACATTGCCTTCAATGGAAAATTAAACTTTCGGCTATGTTGGCCTGATTGTGTTTTTTACCCAACGCTAGCTTCTTATATAGACATAAATACAGATGTGGAGAGGATTCATACCAGCACAGTTAAAATCTTCTCATGTCCAAAACTATCGAATACATGGCTTTCAGCAAAAAAAAATATAACGAAAAGAAAGTCAAAGTAGAAAGTAGTTGAAAGGAAGGCAGCAACACTGAAGATGAACCAGTAAGACCTAAAAACAAAAACTGACACCCTAGAGCTCAGCAGTGATGTTTGGTTTAAAATCAAGTATCAATATTTATTTAGAGGTGCATCTGAACTGGAGCAGGTTTTGTTAGAAGCAGGTTGGCTAATGTACTTCAGTAACTCAGCATGCCTCCTCTGCTCGTTAAGCACTTCATTGGCTGTGAAGAACCAGACTATTCACTGTAAGGCCCTATCCATGTTCTATCACCCTTTTCACATGAAAAGCCCCCCTAGTTAACAGATATTTTATAAGACTTCACCAGCCAGGTTAGAGGTGGTCGGAATCTTCTTCAGACCATGGGTAGCGGAAAGAAGTCTTGGTGTCCTGACTCCCAAAACAAGATCTAGATTGTCTTCAGATACAAGAAGATCCATAATAATAAACATTTTGATAAGGGCTATAGGAAACAACATTCATGCAAAACACATTCTTCCATTCAACCCTCATCAAACGCACTCACTAGCTCTCACACAATGTACAACTGTTCATCAAGCCTCTTCTGAATAGCTAAGAGGTACTATAGACACCTTTATTGCTAGTGTTGATCAGTATATTGCTAAGAGGGAAGACACTGCTGATGTTTTCCATGTTTCAAATGGTAGTTTGATTGTTCCTGGCTGGGAGGGCTTGGCGTACTTTCATCTTGTAAAGAATTTAAAGGCAGATTGAGGATCATATATTTGCACAGGAAAAAATAGGTAGGATGTTTTTTCTGGGCTGTCAGGGGTCAGCATACTTTCATCTTCTAATGTTACTAAAGGTGGATTGCATGTCATAATTTTGCAAGGGTAAGTGTCAGCAAAATGGGACCAAATGCCCCCAAATCAACAAGGCTAGCCTGTGACATTGCAACCAGCCTTAAGGTGGTAAGGGGTAGTTTGATTTTTTTCTGGCTGGTAGGGCTCCAGGTGTCGGTGAAGGCTGATTGCGGGTAATATCTTTAGAATAAGAAGGGTCAGTGGCATGGAACTATGTGCCTCGGAATTGGCAAGGTGAACCAGAAACACGGCTCAGAGCCTAAAAGTTGTAAAGGGGTTAGTTTCATTTTTCCTAAAATTTTCCCACAGGGTCCTAGGCCAGAGTTCTTGGATGAACTAGGCAGGCAAGGGCATTGCTCTCCCAAGGCAGATTTGAGCTTCAATATCCAGTTGGCATTCAGAGAAATAGAATTTGGAGTTATCCCGGACAGGAAATGACATCTATTGGCTACTACCAGCTGCCACCCTTCCGTATGGGCCGAGGGGCCATGCCTCTCACCTTTTTCCCCGACAAAAGAAGAGTCTGTCGGGCTGAACATAGGTCAGCCTGACAGACAATCTTCTTGTTCAGGTCAGATAGCCAGAAGCTAGACATGCGCTGAATTTGGTCCTGACCTTTGCCAGGCTGATAATTTTACAGCCCTGTCGGCATGACTTCCTCATTCTAGCAGAAGTGCCTTGAGGCCCTCCCCCTCATGACGAGGGAGAGTGTCACTGATAGCCTCTGAGCGGGATGCTTCAGGTTTAACCCCAAAGGGTCCAAAACCAGGGGTCAGTCAGTGACACTTAATCACACAGTGGGGTAGTGTCAGCAGTCTCACTGATCCCATCCCACTCTGTGACAAGTGATTGACTGCTGCTTTCCATCATTGGCTGACCTAAGGTAAGTCAGTGAAAGAGGTCAGCAGTCTCAACCCCCCTGGTACCTCTAAGGCTTCCCTCCTAAGAGCTGCAGTTAAGGTGAAGTTTTATATTTTGTGTTGTTTGGTGCATGTGTATATGTATGAATGTATCGATTCCTGCTCCTACCTTTGCTCTCCCTCGTGCCAGGACACTCTAGAGTAACAGTGCGCGCTACAAATGCAATATAACATAACATAACATCTATGTATGTGTATTTGTGAGTGAATGTTGTGAATGGGTGTGTATGCGTGTGTGAATGCATGGTGTGAGTGAGTGTGTATGTGTGCGTTTGTGGCCCTCCCACCCTCTCCCTGCTAAAATTATTGCCCACCACTTCCTACTATTCTTTTAATTCAAAGGTCTTTTGCTAGAGAAGAGAGCATATATTCGTGGAGGAGGTGGGAGAATGGGAAGGGGCAAGACAGACCACATTTGCAGTACAATTAGTTAGTGAAGACATATATAAAAGATGTGTTTCACAAAGCTCAATGTCACAGAAGAGCTGGGCTAAGATTGAACAAAATGAGAACTACAAAATGTGGACCATGCTGCTGTCCTGGCCAAACAATGGATGCAGGGTAGGCCTCTTTTCACCACATTGTCTCTTTTTTACCCTGAAATGAAATTCACTACTAATAATAATGTAAGTGGAAGTTGTCTGGGAGGAAATTCTACAAAGTCAGTATAATGCCTCATCATGGCAACTAAGTAAAGTATTAGGCTTGCATGGAGGGGTGTGCAGACCTACCAACTTACTGTGTTGCTGTGTGACACACTCTTTCGGCCACCTGGTATAGAGACCATGTCAAACGGTGAACAAGTAAGATGAGCTGGAAACTACTGCAAAGTGTAGATATGCAACTGACATGGGGTGCCTCTGTGCTGTATGACTCCACTTACACTTAACAGTGCCCTAAATATGGAAAGCAGTCCAAGAGGGCTTTGTTTTTGCTATGGCAGCAGAGGGGTTGGTGTGGCTGGTCGAGCAGTGTTGGGGATCCAAAAGCCACGCCCCCTCTCCATGCGCACACCCTCTCCAAGACACTGCTCTTTCCTTCCCCATACAGTCACAAAATATTCCTAAATTGGTAGGTCAGGGCGAGGACAGAAGGGCAACATGAGGCAGGCCAGTTTGCCTTTGTGCTGTCAGGGCAACACTCAACCAAGCATGTTGTCTTTCACTTTCACATGTGCTGGGTGCCAGGCCGGATAGGGTCTGAGTCACAACCTGACTAGGGTTATCTCGTCTGGTGCTCTTCTGTCTTTGGAAGCCTTCAGGAGCTGAGAAGAACTTGGGACCAGGGCACGAGTCGGGGGTCCACGCGGGTGGACGGCGTCCCCCCACCTCTTTCACAGGATGGATGCCGTCCCCCCTGACAAGAAGTTGGGCCCCACTAAAAAAGATGCTGAATTCGTCCCGGTGTAATTTCCAAACACCGGGACATATTCAGCAGCGCCTGCACGTTGTTGTCAGCCTTCGATCACAACGTGCAGGCAGGTGGGGACGGGGCTCTCTTATTTCTGACTCCTGCTGGGATACTCGGCCATAACAAAGGCGGAGTCTCAGGGGTCATCAGGCCTCCTTTTGTTGGAGTTTCCTGGCTGGCAGCAGTCAGGAGCCTCACACCTGATGCAAGTGCAGCAGAGGGGAAACAAAGGCTCGCACCTTGTTAGCACTTCACTTAGGAGAGGCAGTTTTTCACTTTGTTCAGGCTCTGTTTAAGAGATTTGCATGCACTGTTAGAATGTCAGATGTGTTGATCTTTCCCAGTATTTGCACACAATAAATTGAATTTATATTCGCTTATTACCCTTGAGGAGGCGCTGTAATAATTTAAATATCACTATTTCTTTTAAAGCACTCTGGCTATAGAAAGCTTACCGCTGACAAAAGGTAACATTGTTTTATATGTAGCGTACAAAAGTGTGAATCTTCTGCCTAAATCAGGAGTGTTTGCAAGTATACTTGAAATGTGCTCAAATATACTCATGATACACCTGCTAAACATATATGTGAGGGCTTAAGATCTGATATCCCTTCTTGTGATGCCAGTTCCTGTGATGTCACGCGCTGTGATGTCACGCACCGTGATGTCACATGCTGCGAAGCCACGCGCTGTGATTCCACTTGCATACTGATCAACTAGGTTAGTCCCCCCACTACTGTTTTTTTAGGACTTGTGCCCTGCTTGGGACGCAAACCCCTTCTCAAAATGTTAGCTTCTTTTGGCATTGCAGGAGTAGGTGGAATCTGGGCCTTTTAAAGATTGTGGAGGTTCAGCTCACGTTGCCATCCTTTGATGTTCCATTACCTGTCTTATTCATGGGGCATATTTGTTCACCAGTGAGCAATATACTACCCTTAAAAATAAAAATGCTACTGCTCATGTCACCCAATCCACATTCTGCTCTTTGGCATCCTTTTACTAAGGTAACACCATCGCTGCCTGGCACAGTTTGCCTTATGGATTGCTGGGCTTTTTTTTGTACTTACCCCCTCTTTATTGGTGTAAACACACTGAGCAACCCAGTAGCTGCCCATCTGTTTAGTTCTTATTCTAATTATAATTTGCGCTTCTATCTCTCATATACTCTTATACATCATACCACCAGGTGCTGTGTTCCATAACGCAATAAGCACACCTCGGTAGTCATCACGCACGACATGAGAACACTTCCCACAGAAACTCAAAACAAAAACAACACCCTTCAAACCACACACTCTACATAGTGTAGCTTCCTTTCTGTGGGGGTGTGCTCTTCAGTGCCCCAGAAGCAAGTGTTATACACATGCTAGAATACAATACAGTAGTATTTAGCCGAAGGAGGAATTCTGATACATGCTGACGTGAGTTGGTGGGCCCCACCAGCAACCACCGGCTCAAATTAAGCATTGAGTTTACCTACTAGAAAATGTTAGGTCTGGCGGCTCAGGACTAATACATCCACTCCAGAAAATTGTGTTTGACCTCATGATCAGAGGTTCCAATCCCAGCAGAATCACCCAGAGCTCGAAGTCTTTTATAGCATGAGAAAATTGCTGCTGTCTTTTAAGCCACGTAGGCATTTCCAACAAGGGCCCTCCTTTACTTCAGGCTGGGCCAGGTTATGGAGATCACACAGGCTGACTGATAATGTGTCCACGAGGGAGGTTTCATTGTGTAGAACTAGCAGGCTAACTAATAAACCACAACTCTAACAGATGGTGTACAGGGAACAGATGGACTAATTTTATTTGTGCAGCTTTGCTCCAAAGAACTGAGCAGAAATAAAAAATCAATACCGAAATAGGTTTGTAATGCTACAGCAATAAATATGTCACAGGCAGCTGAAATGAACAGCAATACATAGGGAGTTAGGAGAAAGGTACAGTCACATTTTAGAGTGAATTTCAGGAAACAAAATCTATCCAGCAGGTCAGACCTGAAGGCTTCGTTGGATTCTGAGGGTCACCATATAGACCCATTGCTCCAGCAGGGAAAAGGTGAACTTTTTTTTCTCCAATGTTTTTATCTGGACCCTTTTCGTTAGATTCCTTTTGACATGGGGTCAATGAGGTTGGCGCGTGGTTCTCCCCACTCTCACTGAGCTGGTTTGTGGAGATGAAATGTTACCTATCCTACACATTACTTTCATAATTTATTAATGTGAATTCCACAGAGTATACACTTTAATTTCAAATTTGTTTTATTGGCACTTACAGATCTAAAAACGCAATACAATTTCTTTAAAGTTTATAACAGGCATTCATAGTATCTGAGTTATAAAAATAGCAGCTGCGTCATTGGCAGACACCGTGTTCCTAGAAGAAAACAATGGATTATTGATGGCTCTAATTTGACAATACCTGACAACATGTTGACGACGTGCAGTGTGTCTTGCAGTGGAGAAGAATACTAGGTGCAAACACGAGCCTTATTTGTACTATCATTAGACTAGGCATTAAAAGCAATTTGCTGTTCACCAGTTCTTCCTGTCTAACATGTAAAATGACATATATTTCAATTTCAATTGCCTACGACAGTTTCTAATCGAGTCGATTTAGAACAGTGCAAATTATCTGGCTCAAAACGTTTAATATATATGGGTTTCAGAAGTTGGTTTGATTGTTCCTTTTGTGCACCTGCCAGGCACATCATTGCATAACAAAACAAGTGCTTGAATGGAGAGAACATATGGGCCGAATGTATTATGGGCCAGATGTACAACCATTGCATTTTGCGACTCGCAAATTGCGGAAAATTGCGAGTCGCAATTTGCGAGTCACAAACTTCAATGTACAACAGTGTCTCAGACACTGTTTGCGATTCCCAATGGGGTCGCAAATTGCATGCCTCATGAATATTAATGAGGGTGTCGTGATTTGCGACCCTATTGGGAATGGCTGGCACTCTCAGGGATGGTGACCTGCTGGGGTCAGCAGACCACCATGTGTGGGACTGCTTTGTCAATAAAGCAGTTTTTTTTTCTAAATGCGGCCCGTTTTCCTTAAAGGAAAACGTGATGCATTATTTTTTAAGGGCAGGCAGTGTTCCCTGGGACCACAGCCTGCTCTTAAAAATTCTTTGTGCATCCATTTGCAAAGGGGAAGAGGTCCCCTGGGTACCCCTTCCCATTTGCGAGTGCCTTACAACCCTTCTGAGAAGGGTGGTAAACTGAAAGTGTTTTTTACGGCGGTCGCAAAACAATCATACATTGATTGAGTAAAGACTCGCTATTAGTAAGGGACGCCCTTGGCACGCCCCTTCCTAATAGCAAGTGGCTAACCCATTTTAAGAGGTTAGCGACTTGCAAAATAGGGTTAGTACATTGTGCTGACCTATTTTGCGGCTGCAAAGGCGCCAAAATCCCCTTCACGACAGCAAATAATGGTCGTACATCTGGCCCTAAATTCTGTTTGAGCGAATCATAAACTGCGATACGTAAAAAAATTGCATTTTGCAGTGCTGTAAATGAAATGTACTATCCTGTAAATATTCCTATTACTGATTTCTTAGGGTTTGGCTCCTAAAAATACTGAATCATACAAAGCAGTTTCAACATGTCCACAAACTGTAGAGAGCATCCAGAGACATATGATGACATTGCAATCATAAAATATAATTTTGTATTGCTATTCTAAAGCAAAGAAGCTTGCAATGAGGACCTATTGATCTCCCAGCTACTTTTTTAGGAAAAATGGCAACTGGTAAAGGCAAACAGAAGACACCTTAAGAAAGTGGAATCGCAAGTTCTCAGATGATGAGATAGCTATGCTAGTGTAGGAGTGTTTAGCTAACACAGACCAACACTTTGGAAGATCCTCCCCAACTGTGCCTGAAGCCACAAAGAAGCAGAGTTAGACTTGTATCTAAGAAAGGATCAATGCTGTGGGCATAATAGCTCACAGTACACCTGAAATCCATAGGCAGTAGGACAACCATGGCTCATCCATGGAGAAGCTCCCCAGTAGGAGAAGGAAGCTGCTGGCACTGGAGGAGAAACGTCTACCCAGCCACCACCACCAGCATTGAAAGCACTCAGTGGAGGGCATATCTGGCCTCACTAATATTGATACCTGTCTGAACCTCCTCAACAGCACACAGGTAGGTGTGAAGCCCCTCCTATATAATATGGATTTATTATATAAATGGTAAATGTGGAAATAGCTCAATTATATATTTATCCCCAATTTCTCATCTTGCAAGCCGGTTGTACAGGGCACAGTGCCGAAATAAATAGGAGTCAATGGGTGGAATCTGGAAATCTAGCCACAAGGCCAGTAATAGAACAGCCAGCAGCTATTCTGATTCCTAAACAAAACATCTGTAGCACTAGGTGGGCAAATTAAAACGTGTTTCATCAATTCAGCAACGGCAGCTACCTCGGAACAGGGGTGGAGGGGGGAAAGGTAAGAATGGAAATAAAAAAATGAAATGAACTTACCTGCCCTTCGCATGCAGCAGCATTCCTCTCCTTCGGCCCCTTGTCAGCACTGGCAGCACCGGAAGCAGACACTGCCATCCAATGCAGCGTCGTAATTGGCCTAAGCGGCCTGTTTGGACATCCGGGCAGTGCCTGGGAGCCTGGGCATGTTCTCTATCAGGCTGTGCAAAGCCAGATGGAGAACATACTAAGTATACATGAATGTTTGGTCAGCCCAAGAGGGCCAGCCAAACCTTCATGTGGACTTAGGAAGTGAAAACCACTCCTTAGTGTGTTCAGCTCCGCCTGCCCCGACCCGGCTGGCTCCAGTCCCACACAGAAAAATAAAATAATGTCATGTTATCATGTTATTTTTATTTTTGCACTGCTCAAATAGCAGTGGGGCAAGGGGTGACATGGAGGCCTTCCTGACCACGTGGATAGAAAGCTGGATGCCGCCAGATTCACTTTCGCGCTGCTTCATCGTCGAACGGGCGCACAGGGCGCTGACACAGAAGCCACCGGTGGGAGAACGCCCTAGGCCAGTGATAGCCAAACTCCTGAACTATCACGACCGCGACATGATTCTGCGCCAAGCTCGTCTGAAGGACCCTCTGCTCTATGACAACCATAAGATCCTAATTTTTCCAGACTACACCAAGCTAGTGCAGAAGCAGCGCCAATCCTTCACGGAAGCTAAAGCGAAGCTGCGAGGTCTGCACATCCAATACGCCCTGCTCTATCCGGCCCGCCTGCGGGTGGTGTTCCAATCCAGGACTCTGTTCTTCAATACCCCGGAGGAGGTCTTCGCCTGGACTGACGAGACAGTCCGCATTCGAGTGCACACCCCCCGGGTCGGGATTCGGACTCCTCCGCGGCGGGGCCCCCTCGGACTCCGCGGAGGTCGCGCAGCAGAAGTAATTGGAGGTCCCGCACAAAGAACAACTCATCCACAGGGGACTTGGCAGCGGCGACTACTGGGGCTCCCGGCTCTCAGGATCCAACGTCTTAGCTTCCACAACGCCAGGCGAGGGCTCTGTTGCGCTTAATGGGGAGTTGTCTTGCTCCCCCCTGTTGTGAACAGCTGTGGCGGATCGAAGCTGAAGACATCCTTGTACAAGTAACTTTACAGTTTTGGGACTCGGGTGGGGGGACTGCTTACGGAGGGCGGACTTGGCCCCTCTGTTGGTTTAGTTGTTAAGGGGTTCTGGGGTGTGATGGGGGTCCATTGGTGGGGTCGGCTGACTGTCTCACGTTGGGGGCGGGAGCGGAGCTTCACCGCGACAGGTACTTCATTGTTCATTGAGGGCGGGGGCGGGGGGGGGGAGTTGTTGGATGTTGACTACGGTTGGGGTAGGGGGGTCGGGGACTGAGGGAGGAGGGGGGTGGAGGGGTCCTGCTCACGATTGTCTCGAAAAATGCTGCTATGGTGTTCACATTTGCTGTGCCTCTTGCCTGCTGTACGAATTCACCGGCGCTTAGATGGGGGCTGAAAACCCAAGGCGGGCGCAACTAGGTGCCCTCATGAGAGTGATGAGCTGGAATGTGAGAGGTGTGCTTGACAAGATTAAGCGGGGAGCGGTGTTGCGACAGGGGAAGAAAGAGAATGTCGATGTCATGATGCTGCAAGAAACACACCTCATGGGTAACAAAGCACTGGGCCTACAGAGATATGGTTATGATCAAGTTTACCATGCGGGCTTTGGGAGGGGTTCCAGGGGGGTGGCTTTGCTGATACATCGTAGGCTGGCTTTTTCACACACCAAGCACTGGATAGACCCTCAGTGCAGGTAGGTCTTTGTACACGGGATGGTGGGCTCCGACTCCGTGGTCCTGGGGAGCGTCTATGCTCCACCCCCGCTGCAGTGGGCCCTTATCGAAAAACTCTTCACAATATGGGCGGAGATACCTGAGGGTCTTGCGGTGATTGGGGGGGACTGGAACGATGTCATGCAGTGTCGGCTTGATCGCCTCAGACTTAGGGGAGATCCCGCTGTTGATACCCCCACTAAATTGTATGACATGGTAAATAGTTTGAACTGGATAGACTCATGGCGTTATCTCCATCCGCACGAGAGGGAATACTCATACGTCTCAGCGGTCCACCGCTCCTTTTCGCGACTGGATTACGTATTTGTTCCTGCAGCGGTCTCCAGAGTAGTCTCAGCGGCTATTCGGCCGCGGGGACTGTCAGATCACTCCCCTGTAGTTGTTGAGGTCGCCCTCGGCAGGGCGAGGCGCCCGTTCCGGTGGAGACTCTCCGCCTGGCATTTGCAGCGAGAGGAGTATCAACAACATTTGGAAGTGGCTATTGCCCAGTACTGGGAAGACAATCTGGGCTCGGTCTCTGATCCACGGGCTGTTTGGGAGGCTATGAAGCCCACGCTGCGCGGGGTGGACATAACCTGGTGTGCGGCAGCACGGCGCGAACGACGGGAGGAATTGGTGCGGGCGGCGGCGGAGGTGGAGCGGTTGGAAACTCAATGTGGGGTGGCAAACCGCTTGGAAGACGTGGGGCAACTGTTGCTGGCGCAACAGACGTACGCCTCTCTTCAGCTAGACGAGGCCCGCCAGATCTGGCTGGTGACCAGGAGTAGGATTTATCAATGGGGCGACAAGTCCAGCACCATGCTTCATAGGCTCTGCCAGAGGGTGTTTCAGGCACAGGACGTGCCGTGTCTTCGAGATGATACCGGGGCCTCCATTACGGCTCCCAAGTTGCTTGCGGACAGTTTCGCTGGCTACTTTGCAGCGCAGTGTGCCCCGAGGGACCTTCTCTCGGCCCTTGACGTGGATAAATTTATAGCTGATCTCCCGCCCCGTGCGCTCTCTGATGAAGTGCGAGAACTCCTTGAGGCCCCGCTTTCAGCAGATGAATTGGGCACGGCATTGGGGGAACTTAATACTGGTAAGGCTCCCGGGCCCAATGGTTTTCCGAGTGAGTTCTTTAAACGCTACCATCTACAGTTGGGCCCGCACTACAATGCCGCCCTGGAGGCGGCGCGGGAGGAGGGCCTACTGCCGGCAGACTGGAGGCATGCAGAGATTGTTGTCTTCTGTAAACCCGGCCGACCCCCGGAGCGACACGAGTCCTATCGGCCAATCTCGCTCCTAAACATAGAGGCCAAAATACTTGCTAAAGCACTCGCGAATCGTCTTCATCCCTATATATCAGAGTTGGTCCATCCGGATCAGGCCGGATCCATGCCCCGCAGGGCGACGAGACACAATATTAGGCAAGCCCATGTGGCTGTGGAAGCGATGAGTAAGACCGGGAGCCAGGCGGCGCTGCTGCTAGCTGATATCGACGGAGCCTTCGATTCCCTGAGCTGGAACTACTTATTTGCCCTCCTTCCGCGCCTTAACTTGGGGCCCCACTTTCTGTCTTATGTTAAGCTCCTCTATACCGGTCTGACGGCCTCCGTGAGGGTGGTGGGGGAAGTGTCGGCCGCCTTTCCGGTAGGACGTGGCACCCGACAGGGGTGCCCCCTCTCGCCTTATTTGTTTGCTCTGGCAATGGAGCCGCTGGCGGCGTGGGTCCGGATTGATGCACAGCTGACGGGGTTTGAGTGGCAGGCGGGACCGTCGGACAGAATCGCGCTTTATGCTGATGATGTCCTGTTCTTCCTTACCAACGTGAATCGCTCTGGGCCGCGGGTCCTGGACATTATGAGAATCTTTGGCGAGGTCTCCGGGCTCTGCTTGAAACCGCAGAAGTCCACTTTGTGGACTCTGGGTAGCCACTTTGAAGTTGGGTCGTGGGCCTCGACTTTGCAGCGAGCCGTCGGGGGCCTCAAATATTTGGGAGTGTTCCTGAGGACTATGCCGACCATGGCTTGGGAGCGCAACATGGTCCCTGTGTGGGACAAAGTGCAACAAGAAATGAAATGCTGGTCCCGCATGCCTCTTAATATTTATGGCAGGTCAGCCATCTTCAAGATGGTAGCCCTTCCCAGAATGTTATACCAACTACAGAACCATCCGTTCCCGATTCCGCCGCAGTGGTTCCGGCTGGTCAACTCGGCTCTTGGTCGCTTTTTGTGGGCCGGTGGCGCGGCTAGGGTAGCACTGCGAACCTGCTTTCTATCCACATATTGCGGGGGGTTAGCGACTTCGGATATTCTGTCGTATTACCAGGCTTCGCATCTGGTGGTCCTGAATGACTGGTGGTACTGTGACGGGGGGGACCCGGCGTATGCCCTGGAGCGCTTCCTGATGGAGCCTGATCCCCTTCACACGGTCTTATACTCACCCCAGCTGCGAAAGAGGCTGCCTAGTGCAACGCAAGTGGTGTTCCGGATCTGGCGGCAGGCGCTGCGCCGCATGGGATGGTGGGGTAAGTTGACTGGGGAGACCCCGCTCTGGCGTAACGGGCAACTGCCGGCTCTGATGTCCCTTTCAGGATTCAGGTGTTGGGACTTGATAGGAATTTCCACCCTGGGCCAGTTCCTTAGAGGCACCACGCTTTCAGGATCTTAGTGCAGAATTTGATATGCCCCGCACCCAGTTTTTTCGCTACCTGCAGTTTAGACATGCTTTGGCTCCTGCGCTGGAGGGCTTGACCACGCTGCCCGAATTCAGCCCGATAGAAGCGAAAGTCTTTATGGGGGACTTGGAGGAGCGTAAAATTTCCAAAATATACCAAACATTAGTGACACACTGCTCATCGGACCTACAGCCTCTAAGAGAGCGATGGGAGCGAGACGTGGGAGAACTGGAGGAGGAGGACTGGGGGGAGGCTCTGGAGTCCCCATGGGGTGCTGCAATAGCAATCCGTCTACGGCTCATACAATTCAAGTACTTGCACCGTACATACTACACCAGAGAGAGGTTGTGGAAGGCAGGATTGATTGAGTCCCCGGCGTGCTTGCGATGCGGTCATGAGATGGGTACCCTGTTACATACAGTGTGGGAATGTGGTGGCCTGGCGCGGTTCTGGACGGGTGTGTGGGATTGTTTGTCAGAGGTGCTGGGGTGGGAGCTGCATCGCATGGCGAAATTAGGCCTGCTCCATGTGCTTGAAGGGGTAGGTGGGAATGTGTACGAGCGGCACTTGTTATTATTGGGACTCACGCTGGCCAAACGGGATGTGGCTCAGGCCTGGAAGGAATCTGGGGCTCCTAGGGTGGTCGGGTGGAAAAAAGGCCTGGACTTCTGCATGGGACTGGAGAGGCCGGTGTTCGAGGCCAGGGGCTGGCCCACAAAACACTATAAGATATGGAAGAGGTGGGCGGACTACAGGGGATTGTGGCTCGAGCCCCCGCCGCCGCCACGGAGCGAGGAGGAGCAGATGTAGGGGGCATATTGAGGCCTGATTTTTTTTATGTTGGATTGTATGCTCCTCATGGCAGTGTTGGGAGACGGGGTGTTGCAGGACCGGGGGGGGGCGGCCGGGTGGTTAGAGGGGGGAGGGACGGGCACTGTTTCATTAAATGTATCGCATACCATGACTCATGATTGTCGTCACAGTCCCTCCGGGGTTCGGAGCGCTGTGGTTGTTTATCTCTGCGATTCAATAAAACCAGTTTTGAAAAAGAAAATAGCAGTGGGGCGACGCACCTCTGCTTTAGCGAAGGAGCCGCCAGCACCAAGTCAGTCTATAATCTGTCGGAAATGTGATAATCACCAATAGGTAATCGCATATTCCAGTTGCAAAACTAGTGAGTCAGTAAGATTCGGTTTGCATTTCTATTTTTGCGACATGAGAGAAAGGTCACTTTGATACATTTGCGAAAATGATCTTTTATGGGTTGCTATCCTATTTGCGACCGAATACTCAATCGCAATCCATTTGCACATAAAGCCTAATATTCTCAATGTCTAAAAAGATTTCCTAAATCAACTTTGTTTTTGTGTTAAGCCATTTTCTTTAACACATGCAGACTGTATACCATACATGAGCGAGGCAGGAACTTCGCTAATTTCTTTATAATCTGCGACTTGTGACGCACGCAGTAGATTGTAAAGACAATACATCAGAACTTGCCTATTATAAGTTATTACAGTTGAGTTCTGACATCACAATGCCTGTTGCCAGAGCCAGCAGCTGAGGTGAAAGGCAGGTCAGATCTCTGAGCATAATTGAAGCAGCTGTTTAAAGCAATGAAAACGGAATGTTCTTTCTCTGCTCTATTTTAATAGTTTACAATGACAAGCAGAGAGATTATGTTTATTTCTTCATTCCATAGAAAGAAAAAAAGCTAGAATTTTTCTATATATTTTTACACATTCAGAGCTACTGTATTTTTTTTAAAAATTGACTAGTATGTAACTGCTTCAAATATCTGTTTGCTACAAATATCTAACAGGTTTTTGATGTTTTTAATTTTGCACCAGAGATTTTATTTTTATTCCTCATGCTTCCAAACATGCTCGTTTTTTCATATGAAAGACCTATGCACTACGATTTTAAGTGGTTTGTGAGAAAGGTGATGGTGTGGCCATGTATTATATGAGATAAAGTACACCCAGGTGTACATGATCAAAATATTGCAGGTCACATCGGAATTCCATAACCATATAAAGAAGCTCGACCTTCAGCCTTGTTGCTCTATATAGTTATGGAACTCCTCTGTGACATGCAATATCCTCTTATTGTATGGAAGTGTTTTATCCCTTATATCTTTTTATCGACCTGTGCTGCAAAAAGGTTTTATTGAGATGGTCTATTGATATTGCTTTGTCTATCCGATTACAGCTGCAATGTGCTTGCTAGTAGAGACGTTTGTATCAAACAACATACCCAAATAAACAAGACTGCATTAAGTGTAGTGGTTACCTAATGTTCAGCTGAAACATTTTATCAAACTGAACCTTCATAAATATCATCATTTTGGATTTATTAAAGTTCATTTTAAGGAAAGGCTGCGTTACAAACGTATGCCAAATGTTTAATTTCCTTTAGAGACCTATTGAGGTGAGAGTCAATAGAACTTTCTGTGCACATACATCAGTAAATTATTAGCACCTCTTCCAAATTTTGGTGGACATGATTGAATGCTAGATAGAACTCTTGGTAAATCAGTCAAATAAAGAGATAACAGGGTGGCAAAAGACATTCCTGGTTAATTATATTTTCACTGGGATAATAGGTGATTATTCACTAGCACTACCTGTCTGGATTCTAAAGCAGTTATCCAAATGTAGCTGTTTCTGTGCATTTAACAAAGGTATGTCTACATTTTATCATATTGATCACAAAATGTTATAGTCTACTGTGTCAAAACCACAGGTAATCTATGAATGCTGCATGCACATAATGGTTCTTTTTCCCGAATAGCTTACTTTTCTATTAAGGTGCGAAAAACCATTATGTTGTCTAATTGTAAATAAGTTTAATGAGGCAGCTTTTTTCTAAGAGGAATCTAATTCAGCTGATCCAGCGGCCAATAGGAAATATGCCATAAGCAACGCTACCCAACTCCACAAAACCTATCATCTACCACAAATTATTCATAAGGCCCATAAACTAACATGACATATTTTGACCAACTGAATCATGTGACCTAATTAACCTATTCACAAAATATATACATTTATATACAACTGCAGTAAAACGATTTCATCACACTTTATCAAACCCTATAATTCATTAAGCCACTGTGGCGAAAAGATCTGCTATTAGTAACCTAAACTCATGAAATAACAAGGCCAGCTTGTCTTTTTAAAGTATGTTTTTATTAACTAATATTTAGAAAGTGCATTAGAATCTTTTACTAAAGCATTTTTATTCAGAATTTGCAAAGTGTAGTAACAGTTTCAAGTAAATTTCAAAAGCATAATTCAAATAGAAAATAGCAATTTGGCATCATCTAAATTCTAAGTCCCTAACTACACTTGTTGTATTAAAATAAAGGGTAAAAGTCTTTAAGCCCTAGGTTCTTACGTGCTCCAAAGAAGTCCGTCAGCACGACACACCCATCTAAAGGTCAGCAATCAGCAGCAGCTCTTCCCTAGAGGAAGAGTTTATATACCTTTTCTAACTAAACTAATCTAAGGAAAATTGTATTCTTTCTGCTCGGTCTGGGATTTCATTGGCTGTCAAGTGACAGGCCATAATGTCATTGCATTCTCAAAACTTTAGTTCCGTCGCTTTCTTAGAGTCCATTGTCCTTCGCTTTCGAATTGTGAGGCTTCCCCCAGTTTGCAACATTTTAATAACGAGGTTCATAACTTCCTCAGCTTGTCATACTCCTCTGCCGGTTCCTGGCCTTGGCCTCGCGGACTAAAAGAACAGTCAGCTCATCACGTTTATTTATTTCATTCCACACGAATAATTTTTGGCAGAGAAATCATTTTTCCTCACAGGACTCTTTGCTTTCTCCGAGCAGAACTTTTGCTAACCGCGAAAACACTAGGCCTCAAAACGCCTTCACGTTAACTAGTGTATAAACAAACATAAAAAGAATAATTAATGCAAGAAATATAGTTCGTTCTGTTACCCACCCACCATTGCTAATAATTAACCCATTAGTCTATATTATCTAGCAGAAGTAAACAAATAAAGCAGCATTTATATCTACCATTCTTCATTTAGTCCATCAGGATTCTCCACAAACCTGTATAGAATAAAAAGACATAACATAGACAAAAGCATACATAAAATAAGCGCATGCCATTAATTAAACAGCCGCAATTAATAAGACAATAGACAAACAGACAAGGTTAGTTAATTATTTTAAAAAAACGTACTTGCTGCAACATAGAGCACATAATGTTAAACCCATATGTTCGTGAATGCAACTTTTATTCTAGGTTGAATTAATTTTCTCACTACACACATTATTAATTTTGTTACTGAATTATGGAAGTATAACTTCGCGAGCTGAAATAAATGTATTTCTAAATCTCGCTCCATCAACTCCCTCATCTGGTGATTTCCAAATCACCACACCATACCCAAAATGTAGTAAATTTTATCTAAAATGAACATGATTCAATTCCACTGTGTTAGTATTTCTTAAAGACTTGTCTCAGCTGTTTGTTTGCAACTATCATATTGAGCTTTACGAAACTCCTCCAGCTCTATTTCTCTCTCCTGTTCCTTTCTGATTTTGTAAATCCTTCTCTTTTCTTTCATGTACTTCTTTCTTTTGTGTAACATGCCACTAATCTTAATCAAAACTGTCACAAAAATTATTACAAATAAAGGTGTTAGAATCTCGCCAAGAACTGAACCACCAATCTCTTGAAACCAGGTTTTGATAGCCTGAAATCTTTTGGAAAGACGTTCCGAAAAATCATTCTCTTCTAATGGGACTATTTCCGAATGCATCTCTGTGATGTTCTTGATGTACATTTCAATGTTTCTGCTTTCATCTGGGATATATGTACAGCAATGCTGAACATGTAAAATGCCACAGACTCCTCCCTCTTTTGCTAGGAGTATGTCCAAGGCAAGGCGATTCTGCATCACCATCGATCTGATTACAATAACTTCGGTATCCACTAATTGGAAACCACCAGCTGTATCCGTTGACAATCTATCAACAATTGTGGACAATTTCCTGATTCTTCCTGCATTCAGGGTTATACCTACTAAAGGTATCACTGCCTCAAAAATGTCTCCCAAAATTTCTGAAAAACTTTCTCTTTTGTACCTGTTTATATGACTACTGATTTCGAATGAGCCTTCTGCATTTCTGTCAACATGAAATATTTTCGGAAACACAAGACCAACAAAACACGTCCCATACCAATGGTCTGGGAGGTTATAATATGCTTTGTCTTCGCAAACAAAATAAACTCCAGGAAAAATAGGGTCTTTACCACCTTTAAATCCCCAACCCCCCAAGTGTCTTCACAATTGCTAGCTCCTACAAAATAATTATCAAAATGTGTGTTATCTCTTCTAATGCAAAGCTTGCCACTAATTGGTGTGTCTATGTGAATTGCAACATTATCAAAAGACTTGCCATTACATTTTTCGTCCTCCTTCTGCCAGAACTTGGATTTGGTCTGTTTGACCATCTCATTTCTTTTATAAATCGCTCGCCTCTCCTCAACAAGGTTTAGGAAAGTTTTTTCCTCAGCTCTCAATTTACAAGTTAGATTATTTCTGTAAGCATACTCATAGGTAAGTTCATTAGTCACTAAAAAGAATTCCCTCATCTGTTTAGCTTGCTTGTGTTTATTTAAAGCCTTTTCAATTTTCAGATTAGCAAAAATCTCGTCATAATTTGAATAATAATACTCTAAACGACCAAAATAAACTAGCTATCACACTGCAGGTCATGCCATAAGTAAGAGGAAGCATATTGTATGTCACTCCCTCTGAAACAGAAGCAGGCTACTTTACACAGATGTAACAATCTTTGACACCCATAATCTTAACATATTCACCCAAAAGTCTTGAAAAAGTATTGCTAGAAAAATCACCAACAGACTTGTCTTGATGAGCCTCTGATCTGTGATCAATAGCCTTGTTAGCTTTACTTGTTGCACTATGTTTGTCTTGTCTAACTGAAGCTTTGCTTGTCATATTGACCTTGTACATCTCCTTATCGATCCCAAAAGGAAAGATGACAGCTAAAACTAACCAGAGCAGAATTAATATGAGCATACATATCAGAGTCCTCTTACAGCAATTTTTAAAAATGGAACATTTCGAGGTACTACGTTTCAGAGCAAAAGGCATTTTCACTAGCCTTATCACAGAAAAAGGAAACACAAATTTAAAAATATGTCTAAATATAAAACCAAAAATCCTACAATTTTAAACACCCCCTTTTAAAAAAAATTTTTTTAAACCCTCTAACAATTTTTCTTCGACCTTGCGTCACAAGTTATTTTCCAGCTAAACACAATTTCTTCGACCTTGTGTCACCTAACACAATTTCTTCAGCCTTATGCCAAAAACAGAAACCTAAATTCTAACAAATCAGTTCTTCAATCATTGTCACTATTGTCCTCAATTTCTTCCTGACTGCTACTATTTATTTCAACTACAGGTGGAATAATAATGTAGGCCCATTCAGGAGACTTATATTTTTGATTTGGCCTTAAAATTCTCTTTGTCTTTCTAGTGATAACTTCTATTTTCCTCCCTGTCTCTGCTTTCTTTTCAGGATCTTTCTGACTAGTTATCTCATTCACTTGTTCCTTTGATCTTTTTATCAACCTGTATCTCAGCCCTCCATTTTCACTTGGCCAAATATCCCCTTTTCTTAGTATTTTCTTCTTCGGCTCAGTCACATTTGATTCTGTTCTCCAAGATTTCTTTCTCTATCTGCCTATTTGAGAATCTTCATCACTTTCTCCAGAATCACTGTCAAAAACTTCAATTCTAGACTCAGGTACCTTTCAACTCGGCAGCTTCACTCCATTAGGAACATTACTTCCCCGACTGGTACTCGGCAATTCGTCCTCTTCTTCAATTACCTTCAACTTCCCAGCTTCAGATTTCTCGTTCCTGCTTTCGGAGCTTCTTCTCTGCCTTTCAATACTCTCCTGGTTTTGTTTCTGAGCCTGATCACACTCTTCTGCAGCTTCTGCTTCATTCTCTAGCAGATCTTCATCATTTTCAGAGTCTAGCACAATAATGTTCCAATCCTTTTCATTTTGATCTCCATTCTCAGATGAATTATCCAGATGTCGACCACCCTGTCGATCTTCAGAATCTAGATTTTCTTCAGCTTCGTCTTCAGAATCTGAATCAGCTGTTGTATCACTCTCTTCATCAGAATTTTCAGGTGTAGGTATAGGGATAGTATGACTCGGATGTATCCACCGTTTTATGCCTCTGCACTTCACTGCATTTGTTGTCACAAGAATCACCTGTCTCGGTTTCTGCCACCTCGGCACCAGACAGTTCCTTCTTCGGTGAACTTTTGTTCTCACCCAATCTCCAGGCGACAGATCATGTGTTTGTATTTTTTCTTTTGACTGTCCTTCAGTTCCCACCTGATTAGACACAGAATTCACGACATCAGACAGCTTCTTGCAATATTCCAAAATTGCACTGTCATTTATACTCAACAGTTTTCCTACTGGTACAAATGCTTGTCTCATGACTCTGCCCATGAGGATATCATGTGGACTTAAACCTGTCTTTTTATCTGGTGCACTTCTTAGGGTCATCAAAACAAGTGGAAGAGCATCTGTCCACTTCATCCCTGTAGCTAAACACATTTTCCCTATTCTGTTTTTAATCGTTCCATTTATTTGCTCTACAACTCCAGATGCCTCTGGTCTGTATGCACAGTGTAACTTCTGCTCAATGTGTAGTGCTTCACAAATTAATTTCAACAGTCTGTTTTCAAAATGTCCTCCTCTATCACTCTCCAGAGTCACAGGGAAACCGTATCTTGGTATAATCTCTCTCAAAAGCAATTTTGCTACAGTAATTGCATTACTGTGACGTGTGGGGAATGCTTCTACCCATCTTGAAAACAAACAGACAATTACCAAAACATATTGTAGCTTGTTGTGTTTGGGCATCACAATGAAATCCATTTGTAACCTGGTGAAAGGACCACCCTCCCGTCCTATGGTTCCCGTTCCCACAACCGTCTTTCTGTTTGGGTTCATTTGTTGACAGATCAAACACCTTTGACAAAGGGATTCTGCAATTGTTCTAAATTTGGTATTAATCCAAGTTTCTTTGAAAAGCCTAATCATTGAATCTCTTCCAATATGTCCTGGGCCATGATACATTCTGGCCATGTCAGCAATCATACAATTTGGTAAAACTACTCTGCCATCTTTGTAAGTCCAAACTCCATCCTCATCCCGCTGCCTACATTCTGCTCTCAACCATGTGTCTGTCTCCTCATCATCAGCTTCATCTTGTAAATCTATGACTTCCTGCCATGTCTCAACTACTGATGTTAGCATTAATGAATTTGAGGCATGTTCATTGACCTTTTCCCGATTAAGTGCAAAATTGTTTCTTGCACAATATTTTGCAATTTCGTCTGCATAGGCATTTCCTTTGGTGATAAAATCTTCACCTTTCTGATGAGCAGCACATTTTACTTCTGCAATTTCCTTTGGCAACTGTATGCCATCAATCAATCTTTTGATACATTTTGCGTTTCTGATTGGTGAACCTGCTGATGTCATGTAGCCTCTCTGAGACCAGAGCTGTCCATAATCATGCACAACTCCATATCCATATTGGCTATCAGTTATTATCGTTATTCTCAAACCCTTTGCTCTTTCACATGCATGAATTAAAGCAATCAATTCAGCTACTTGTGCTGAACGAATTCCTTCAAGACATGATGCTTCCACAACATCTGCAACTGTGCAGACTGAGTAGGCTGCCCTTAAAACCCCTCCTTCTGATCTCAGACAGGAACCATCTACAAAGTAGACATAATCTGAAACAGGCAAAGGTACATCTTTAATGTCCTGCCTTGGCTTGGTACAGTATTCCAACACATCCAAGCATTCATGATCCGCATCATTTTTATCTCCAATTTCATTCACAGTACCATCAGGCAACAATGTGGAAGGATTTAAATTCACACATCTTGCTATTGAAACATTATCTGATCCCAGAATAATGTTTTCGTACTTCGTGAGTCTATTGCTTGTTAAGTGTTGCGTTTTGCTCCTTGTAAGGAGAATCTCAACTGAATGAGGAATATAGACTTTTACAGGAAATCCCATTATGATTCCTTCACTTTGCTCAAGGCTCACACTTGTTGCTGCAACTGCTTTTAAGCAACCTGGTAATGCTTTTGCAACTGGATCAAGGACTGCTGAGAAATATGCAATAGGTTTTCTCAGGTTTCCATGTCTCTGAATTAACACAGACAATGCACATCCCCCTCTTTCACTGCAATACAGCTCAAAATCTTTCTCATAATCTGGCATGCCCAGAGCTGGAGCTTCGCACAAACTTCTTTTTAATTTTTCAAAAGCCTCCAACTCAGTTTCAGTAAGGACAATTGGATCTTTTATATCTGATTTTGCCAGTCTCTGCAGTGGTTTCGCAATTACTGAAAATCCACTAATCCATTGACGACAATAACCAACCATTCCTAGAAACATTCTGACTTGTCTTTGCGTTTTTGGAGGTTGCATTCCATGAATCATTTTAATTCTCTCAATTGTCACCTGTCTGATTCCCTTTGCAATTCTATGACCAAGGTATTTTACTTCCTGTTTACAAAACTGCAATTTTGCAGGAGACACTTTATGTCCTTCATCTACCAGATGATTCAAAAGAGTAATTGTATCTGTAACACAGTTTTCTCTTGTTTTTGCTGCCACTAAAAGGTCGTCAATATACTGAACCAAAGTTGATCGACCTGGTAAATCTAGATCTTCCAAAGATTTCTTTAATATCTCATTAAAGATTGAAGGACTCTCTGTATACCCTTGAGGAATTCTACACCATGCTAGGGTCCTACTTTGGAACCTGAACGCAAAGACTTCCTGGCTTTATGGATGCAATGGAACAGTAAAGAACGCATTGCAAAGATCAATGACAGTATACCATTCTGCATCATGCGGAATTTGGTAAAGAATGACTGCTGGATTTGGTACAACTGGACAACAAGGAACAACTATTTGGTTAATTTTTCTCAAATCCTGAACAATCCTATACGTTCCATTTGGCTTTTTGATCCCCATAATCGGTGAATTACAAGGACTGCTTTCAATTTCTTTCAAAACACCTTGTTTAATGAATTTTTCAATCACAGGAATGACACCCTCAATTGTTTCAGCTTTCATTTTATACTGAGGAATGTTTGGAAATTCTATTCCCTGCTTCACTGTAATTTTGACTGGATCAACATGTTTCATCAGACCCATCTCATTCCCTGTAAAATCCCAAATTTCAGCTTTGACTGTCTCTTTTAATTCTTCAGGCAAATTTTCTTTATCAAAAACAGGAAATAATTTTGTTTCTTCTGCTTCAACCATTAGCATTGTTAACATGTACAGCCCATCTTCCTCCATGGTTTGCAATTCAATTCCTTCTGGTGAGCAATATATTCTGCAATTCATCTTGCAGAATATATCTCTCCCCAATAAGTTTACAGGACTGCTGTTGCAAACTACAAACCTGTGTTTGTCTTTAAAATTGCCAATTTCCACCTTCACAGGTTCTGTCAGATCTGTTTTAATTTGCTGATTACTTACACCGACTACTTGGATGGAATCCCCAGAGAGAGGCAGGTTTTCCATTTCCACTGATCTAACAGTAGAACGGGTAGCACCAGTGTCCACAAGGAAAGTGATTTCTACATCATTCACTTTACCATTTACATATGGACCAGACTGGTCAACCTCAAGAGTGGCTCCAATTACACACTCTTCCTCCTCTCTCGGGCACCGTCAGAAGCAGTCGTCAGAATCGCTTCCTTGGTTTCCTGTAATCAAAAATTGTCCTGATGCATTTTGCACATTTGGTCTTTGAGCTCTTATTACCTGATCACCTCCGCTGAATCCAGTGTTTGAATTAAATCTCTGACCACCCCCACAGTTTGGAAGAGGAGGTTGTGGAATCTGACTCTGCTGGTGCACTAACTGTCGCTGTAGCTGTTGCTGAAGACTCAAGTCATTCAATTGTCGCTGTAGCTGTTGCTGCAGATCCACATCATTCTGCATCTGTGGATTTAATGATGCATTTTTAAAATTTCTGGGTGGGTTTTTACACTCGCGCTTCCAGTGTCCAATTTCACAGCAATTAAAGCAAGGTAATTTTTGTTTTAACTCCTCAATGTTAACATTAAATTTTGGCTTGCTGAAATTATTTTTAAACTTTCCCTGACCCTGATTCTGATTCTGATTCTGAACAAAGTTTACATTTTTATTCTCGAGACTTGCAATTTGATGTTCAGCTACCTTCACCTGTGCCCACATTGCCTTCTCTTTTAATTTCTTTTGCTTTGCTTCCAGCTCATCACTGCAGTATTTTGCCTTTCTCAAAATATCATCAACTGAATTTGATTGCCATCCGACAATATTATTCCTGATCATTTCCCCAATTTCAGGTCTAAGACCATAAACAAATCTGTAAATAAAATGGCTCATGTCCTTTTCATTTAATTTCTCATAACCACTGTACTGCTTGAAAACCAACAGTAATCTTTCATAGAATAAATGTACTGATTCCTTTGGTTCCTGATTTGTTCTGTCTATTTTTACCCAATCAACTTCTTTTGGTGGAATTTTTTCTTTTAACCAATAAATCACTTTGTCATATAGATCCATGACCACTGGTGCTGGAGCACCTGTCTCCTTGATTCGATCTGGCTCTGACTTGGGCCAACTCACAGCAATTTTACATTCTGTCCAAAGATCTGATGGGACAACTATGTCAAAGAATCCATCTAGATCATTCCACAGAACTTTTGAAACTTTGATAAATCTGTCTACCTGCCGATACCATTCCACTGGTTTTTCTCTCAGCCGAGGAAAATCATTTGTAAAAAGCAGAATGTCTTGTCTTGACCAGGGAACATGAACATATCCACCCCCAGCAATTTCCCTCATTGGAAGCTGTTTAGATAGTTTTTCTAACCTTTGTCTTCCTTATTTTTGGTCCACTTCACTCTCCATTTACTCAGATCATCTAACATTTTGATGTACACAATCAGCTCTTTTATGTGCATGATTCTTCCCATTGTATTGAAATTCCCAATATCTTTTTCAGTAAAATCTAACCTGTAATGTTTTCCAAAATGTTTCTGTTTACTCAAATCAACATCCAATTCTGCAGCTAATTCCTCCAACTGATCATATTTGTTTTTAGTTTTCCACTGAATACTTTTGCTGATGAACAGAAGTTCATCATCCCTATAATACTTCAAACTGTCAGGACCAATTGTGCCAATTATTAACTCCTCTAAATCTGCTTTTAGTTTTGCCACATCAAGTTTAGAAGTGGACTCTGTTTTTTCTGATGATTCAGTATCTGAATCTGCACCCATTGGTGTTCTGTTTAATGAACCTTCATTAAAAGTTAAATTAGGCATTTTTGTTTTCTCACGATGTATTTCAGTTAATTCCGAATAAAAATTTTCAGCTACTTTCTGAATTTCTCCATTCAATGGAATGGTCAAACCTGGTTGTTTAATTTCTCCTTTATCAAAAACAGGCTGGACAGGACCAATCGTTACTGGAACTGTCACCGCTTCCATGCCCTTAGATAACTGCCGAATTAATTCCTCTTTTGATCGTAAATAGTCTGATGTATTTGCAACTTCCTCATCTCTCCCAGTTCCCATTGAATTTCTCGGAGCTTCCCTTCTTATTGGGGTTTCAGAAAAAGTTCTATTCTCATTATAGACATTAGAATTAGTTCTTGTTTCAAACCTTTCAGGGGTTTCAAAAGATTCAGAATAATTTGGATACAATCTGGATGATTCTTCATTTAATGGAGGTGCACTCGGTGTGGTTCCTGTAGAAACCATCGGAGTGGACCATGAACAAGCTGGTTTTAATGGGGTCTGCTTTTTGTTTGTCATATAAATTTCTTCTAAGACTGCATCTTCTGTTTCACTTCTGCAACAGCATTATTTTTCTACTGAGTATTCTTTTCACCTGGCGTTCCAGAAACCATTTCTCTTATTACATAAAGACCCTCACACATGTCTGCCTGTCTCCACACACGCATTCTATCCTCATGTGTTTCTCGTTTGTAAATCGATGTTTTAGGAGGTCTTATTAAGCCATTTGCTTCCTTCTGAAGTTGAAACATCTCATCCTCCCATTCAACTAATGCTTCAAATTGTGTCGGTCTAGGCTTTGGAACAAGAGCTGTAATTTTTTCTCTCAAGTTTCTCAAAATCCTCATGTTAAATGAACCATCTTCCGGCCAAGCTAAAACTCCGTCATCTGTAGTGTAATATTTCCAAACATCAAACCATAGGCAGGCAGGTGTGATAACCATATTCACCTTCCATATATGCTGCAGGTGTTTTGTATTTATGAAGTAATTTTCCACCTCGCATTTCAATTTTCTTATCGGGTGAAATAAAAATTTTAAATCTTTGAAACAACGTAGGCTTTTTCTCTACCTTTTTGTAGAAATAACTCATTTTTAAATCTAATCCGCTTAATTGAAATGTTCGTAAATACTTCCTGTATGTTCCGCAAACACAGCCAATCCGTGCGCGAAACACACCAACAGACCAATGAGGTTCGAGCTACGTCACCACCTTGCTCAACCAATAAGAACAGAGCTTTCCACAAAAGCCAATCAGCGTCTAGCTCGTTAAAGTCACGTGAGCCAATCAGAGTACAAGCTGTGACGTATGATACCCAATCACAGCACAGACGTGTGACGTACACAGCCGCTGCGGTTTCTCGCGTCTCACTCTCAGCGCTCACCCCTCCTTCACAAAAACTTTTCACAGCGCCATTCTAAGAACACTTTTTCCAATGAAACTCAATTAATAATGACAAAAAGAACAAACCATTTGTCTGTTTCTCTAAAATAAAGTGACAGTTTTTACAGGCATGCAAGAATTCTTTTGCGTGGAATAGACAACGCTACTCTCACAGAATATACATTCGTCGATAAAGTAAAGTTTTACTCTACCCTTCAAACAGGTAATAACGAACTCGTTTCCCTCTGAATGCACCTAAAGTAGCAATTCAAAGTTTAAGTCGAACGGAATTACAGAATCATTTATCCACTTTCAAACGGAAAATTACCCTAAACTACACATACGTGAAATCCAGGCAGGACTTTAACCAGCCTCAGAAATCCAGGAACTGCTAGCAAAATAAACGACGTTATCCTACCCTTCACACAAGCTCGAATATATTCTATTACTCTTTTCACAGTGAGTTTTAAAACGGGCTCTCTGTCCCTATACTCAAAGCCAAAATTTCATAGATAATACTCACTATACATGCATTCTATCTAGCACACCTAAATCCCTAACACGTGTTGTACGACCACAACACTTGTGATATAAAGTAATACCACTATTCTGAAACAGATCAAATGCACTGTGTAACTTCACTTCTCGTCACACCACTCTGTACCGGTACAACTAGGATTTTTCACACTGCAGGAAAAAACCTTTCGACTACACGTAACACAAGTGAACAAACTCAACATATATTAGACATTGATCCTATGTTACTACCATGTAGCATGGTGGTTACCATAGCAACCATATCTCTGCTACCAGGAAATTGATCCAGCGGCCTATAGGAAATATGCCATAAGCAACGCTAACCAACTCCACAAAACCTACCATCTACCACAAATTATTCATAAGGCCCATAAACTAACATGACATATTTTGACCAACTGAATCATGTGACCTAATTAACCTATTCACAAAATATATACATTTATATACAACTGCAGTAAAACGATTTCATCACACTTTATCAAACCCTATGATTAATTAAGCCACTGTGGCGAAAAGATCTGCTATTAGTAACCTAAACTCATGAAATAACAAGGCCAGCTTGTCTTTTCAAAGTATGTTTTTATTAACTAATATTTAGAAAGTGCATTAGAATCTTTTATTGAAGCATTTTTATTCAGAATTTGCAAAGTGTAGTAACAGTTTCAAGTAAATTTCAAAAGCATAATTCAAATAGAAAATAGCAGTTTGGCATCATCTAAATTCTAAGTCCCTAACTACACTTGCTCTATTAAAATAAAGGGTAAAAGTCTTTAAGCCCTAGGTTCTTACGTGCTCCAAAGAAGTCCGTCAGCACGACACACCCATCGAAAGGTCAGCAAGCAGCAGCAGCTCTTCCCTAGAGGAAGAGTTTATATACCTTTTCTAACTAAACTAATCTAAGGAAAATTGTATTCTTTCTGCTCGGTCTGGGATTTCATTGGCTGTCAAGTGACAGGCCATAATGTCATTGCGTTCTCAAAACTTTAGTTCCGTCTCTTTCTTAGAGTCCATTGTCCTTCACTTTCCAATTGTGAGGCTTCCTCCAGTTTGCAACATTTTAATAACGAGGTTCATAACTTCCTCAGCTTGTCATACTCCTCTGCCGGTTCCTGGCCTTGGCCTCGCGGACTAAAAGAACAGTCAGCTCATCACGTTTATTTATTTCATTCCACACGAATAATTTTTGGCAGAGAAATCATTTTTCCTCACAGGACTCTTTGCTTTCTCCGAGCAGAACTTTTGCCAACCGCGAAAACACTAGGCCTCAAAACGCCTTCACGTTAACTAGTGTATAAACAAACATAAAAAGAATAATTAATGCAAGAAATATAGTTTGTTCTGTTACCCACCCACCATTGCTAATAATTAACCCATTAGTCTATATTATCTAGCAGAAGTAAACAAATAAAGCAGCATTTATATCTACCATTCTTCATTTAGTCCATCAGGATTCTCCACAAACCTGTATAAAATAAAAAGACATAACATAGACAAAAGCATACATAAAATAAGCGCATGCCATTAATTAAACAGCCACAATTAAAAAGACAATAGACAAACAGAACAAGGTTAGTTAATTATTTTTAAAAAAAACGTACTTGCTGCAACATAGAGCACATAATGTTAAACCCATATGTTCGTGAATGCAACTTTTATTCTAGGTTGAATTAATTTTCTCACTACACACATTATTAATTTTGTTACTGAATTATGGAAGTATAACTTCGCGAGCTGAAATAAATTTATTTCTAAATCTCGCTCCATCACAGCTACTGATACTTTAAAGAGAAACAGGCAAAATATGGCACTTTCTTTTTCCTACAATTCACATATTTTCTGGTTATATGCAGCATGGTCCCCATTTCCATCCTTTCCGCCGGCTATAAAAAAACAAGAATTGGAAAAGCCATTAGGTTTTGCCTGTGTGAGATCAATTGACTTTGTCAATGTTTATTTAGACAAGCTGCACAGTAGCACAAGTTGCTGTGCAACATACCTTAAAGTAAAGCAAAAAAAAGCACTATGAAAGGGCAGTTTTGACCACGTCATAACGCAATTTTTTCTTTCAGCCGTTTTGCAAAGCAGCCCACCCTACTTTCAGCAGGCAATGCCAGCATACATCCAGCTCCTCTCTGACAGCCAGTGGGCCCAGCCTGTATAATTAATAGGACAGGCTATTATTTTATCACATTAGCGGCCGGCATGGATCGGGGGTGTCGGGCTGGGGGGAGAGAGGGCAGGGTAAGAGGTTGTGATTGGTAAGCACCCAGGCTCCCTTGACCAATCACAACCCTCAAACAGGGACTGTGGGCCTGGGCATGTTCTCCATGCAGGCTATAATGCAGCCTGCATGGCGAGCAGGGAAAGTGCGCATGACTGTTTGGTTGGCACGAGAGGGCCAGCCAGTCATTGTGCACTTAGGAGGTTGGTACCACTCCTCCCCTGCTTCCCCGCCACGTCACGCAAAGCTGCCTAAGCAGGAGGACAACATAAAATGATAATAACATTACGTTATTATCATGTTATTTTTCCTTTCTTTTACTACTTCAAGGCAGTGGGGCGAAGCTTCTTTGCCTTAGCGGAGGAGCCGCCACTGTGTTATCAGCTGGTACTTTAGATCTGATGCAGAGCTGCCCTTATTATATTACACCTAGCCCCTTTTCCAGAACTATGTCAGCCAAATCCCACAAGACTTCACTTAAGGTTAAAGCCTGTCCAATCCAAGATGACAAAGTCCATTCTCCCAGAACAAGACTTCTCTTGGAAAGTAAACCCATCCCCTTTACTCTCCTAAATAATTCCTTGCCACCCAGAGTAACATCAGGTTGGCTGGATCCTGCGGCGCATGAATCCACAGAGCCCCCAGGTCACAAGAGACACAGTGTGTGTTTCTGCTCGCTTTTACTTGACAAGATACAGACAAGGCCCAAGGATTCTGCTCTCTAAACACCTCTGTGATGGAACTCTCCTTTGAATTTGTGAAGACGGGTGGGTCACAGGTTGAACAGAAATGTGATTTGTAAATGTTGGCCAAACTTCTATTAAACCTCTTAAACGTACATTAATTGCTGTCTAGAATTAATAACTTCCCGATGAAAATACATTATAATGAGGCCAAGCTATAGGCAAGTGCCTCCTAGCGCAATGAAAGACACAGAAAGCTGCCTGTAAAAACATTTATTTTGGTTAAAAATGTTTATGCTCCAGAGCCACACAACCTAAGTGCATGAGTGTACAGACTTGGGTGGTCACCTACTCCAACACTAAAATAATAGTGTACAGCTTATTGATGTTTGAACCTTCCTTGTGTCAGGCCAATCCTATATTGACAGGGCTGCACTGGGAGTGAAGGGAACATTGTTTTGATATCTATAGTAGCTGTTTACTACCACAGCAGCGGTCAAGCATCCTCAGCGCCTAAAAGCAGAAAACTGTGGGGATAACCTGGCCAGATTGGTTGTGTCATGGTTATGTTCTGGGTAGTGTCCAGAGAACTGTAATGGAGAGGAGATCTCTCAAAGGAGTCTTGCGGAAGACCGCTTGGGCTCATCACATCACTCCTCATAGTGTGAATGGAAGATCACCATTCATGAGTTTGAGGGTTCGGGTGGCGAGATCCAAGCTTAATCTCATGTGGATAAGTCTAGCCGGAGAAAGAAAGACAACAAGCAGAGAGATTCTGAGAAATGTAGCCTGTCAGGTTTGATTGCATAAGCACAAGTACAATCATATTATGACAAAACCCCCAAGGCAAATGGTAAATCTAGATCTTCCAAAGATTTCTTTAATAGCTCATTAAAGATAGAAGGACTCTCTGTATACCCTTGGGGAATTCTACACCATGCTAGGGTCCTACTTTGGAACCTGAACGCAAAGATTTCCTGGCTTTCTGGATGCAATGGAACAGTAAAGAACGCATTGTAAAGATCAATGACAGCATACCATTCTGCATCATGCGGAATTTGGTAAAGAATGACTGCTGGATTTGGTACAACTGGACAACAAGGAACAACTATGTGGTTAATTTTTCTCAAATCCTGAACAATCCTATACGTTCCATTTGGCTTTTTGAACCCCATAATCGGTGAATTACAAGGACTGCTTTCAATTTCTTTCAAAACACCTTGTTTAATGAGTTTTTCAATCACAGGAATGACACCCTCAATTGTTTCAGCTTTCATTTTATACTGAGGAATAATTGGAAATTCTATTCCCTGCTTCACTGTAATTTTGACTGGATCAACATGTTTCATCAGACCCATCTCATTCCCTGTAAAATCCCAAATTTCAGCTTTGACTGTCTCTTTTAATTCTTCAGGCAAATTTTCTTTATCAAATACAGGAAATAATGTTGTTTCTTCTGCTTCAACCAATAGCATTGTTAACCTGTACAGCCCATCTTCCTCCATGGTTTGCAATTCAATTCCTTCTGGTGAGCAATACATTCTGCAATTCATCTTGCACAATATATCTCTCCCCAATAAGTTTACAGGACTGCTGTTGCAAACTACAAACCTGTGTTTGTCTTTAAAATTGCCAATTTCCACCTTCACAGGTTCTGTCAGATCTGTTTTAATTTGCTGATTACTTACACCGACTACTTGGATGGAATCCCCAGAGAGAGGCAGGTTTTCAATTTCCACTGATCTAACAGTAGAACGGGTAGCACCAGTGTCCACAAGAAAAGTGATTTCTACATCATTCACTTTACCATTTACATATGGACCAGACTGGTCAACCTCAAGAGTGGCTCCAATTACACACTCTTCCTCCTCTCTCGGGCACCATTAGAAGCAGTCGTCAGAATCGCTTCCTTGGTTTCCTGTAATCAAAAATTGTCCTGATGCATTTTGCACATTTGGTCTTTAAGCTCTTATTACCTGATCACCTCCGCTGAATCCAGTGTTTGAATTAAATCTCTGACCACCCCCACAGTTTGGAAGAAGAGGTTGTGGAATCTGACTCTGCTGGTGCACTAACTGTCGCTGTAGCTGTTGCTGAAGACTCAAGTCATTCAATTGTCGCTGTAGCTGTTGCTGCAGATCCACATCATTCTGCATCTGTGGATTTAATGATTTTCTGGGCGGGTTTTTACACTCGCGCTTCCAGTGTCCAATTTCCCCGCAATTAAAGCAAGGTAATTTTTGTTTTAACTCCTCAATGTTAACATTAAATTTTGGCTTGCTGAAATTATTTTTAAACTTTCCCTGACCCTGATTCTGATTCTGATTCTGAACAAAGTTTACATTTTTATTCTCGAGACTTGCAATTTGATGTTCAGCTACCTTCACCTGTGCCCACATTGCCTTCTCTTTTAATTTCTTTTGCTTTGCTTCCAGCTCATCACTGCAGTATTTTGCCTTTCTCAAAATATCCTCAACTGAATTTGATTGCCATCCGACAATATTATTCCTGATCATTTCCCCAATTTCAGGTCTAAGACCATAAACAAATCTGTAAATAAAATGGCTCATGTCCTTTTCATTTAATTTCTCATAACCACTGTACTGCTTGAAAACCAACAGTAATCTTTCATAGAATGAATGTACTGATTCCTTTGGTTCCTGATTTGTTCTGTCTATTTTTACCCAATCAACTTCTTTTGGTGGAATTTTTTCTTTTAACCAATAAATCACTTTGTCATATAGATCCATGACCACTGGTGCTGGAGCACCTGTCTCCTTGATTCGATCTGGCTCTGACTTGGGCCAACTCACAGCAATTTTACATTCTGTCCATAGATCTGATGGGACAACTATGTCAAAGAATCCATCTAGATAAATCCACAGAACTTTTGAAACTTTGATAAATCTGTCTACCTGCCGATACCATTCCACTGGTTTGTCTCTCAGCCGAGGAAAATCATTTGTAAAAAGCAGAATGTCTTGTCTTGACCAGGGAACATGAACATATCCACCCCCAGCAATTTCCCTCATTGGAAGCTGTCTAGATAGTTTTTCTAACCTTTCGTCTGCCTTCTTTTTGGTCCACTTCACTCTCCATTTACTCAGATCACCTAACCTTTTGATGTACACAATCAGCTCTTTTATGTGCATGATTCTTCCCATTGTATTGAAATTCCCAATATCTTTTTCAGTAAAATCTAATCTGTAATGTTTTCCAAAATGTTCCTGTTTACTCAAATCAACATCCAATTCTGCAGCTAATTCCTCCAACTGATCATATTTGTTTTTAGTTTTCCACTGAATACTTTTGCTGATGAACAGAAGTTCATCATCCCGATAATACTTCAAACTGTCAGGACCAATTGTGTCAATTATTAACTCCTCTAAATCTGCTTTTAGTTTTGCCACATCAAGTTTAGAATTGGACTCTGTTTTTTCTGATGATTCAGTATCTGACTCTGCACCCATTGGTGTTCTGTTTAATGAACCTTCATTAAAAGTTAAATCAGGCATTTTTGTTTTTTCACTATGTATTTCAGTTAATTCCGAATAAAAATTTTCAGCTACTTTCTGAATTTCTCCATTCAATGGAATGGTCAAACCTGGTTGTTTAATTTCTCCTTCATCAAAAACAGGCTGGACAGGACCAATCGTTACTGGAACTGTCACTGCTTCCATGCCCTTAGATAACTGCCAAATTAATTCCTCTTTTGATCGTAAATAGTCTGATGTATTTGCAACTTCCTCATCTCTCCCAGTTCCCATTGAATTTCTAGGAGCTTCCCTTCTTATTGGGGTTTCAGAAACATTTCTATTCTCATTATAGACACTAGAATTAGTTCTTGTTTCAAACCTTTCAGGGGTTTCAAAAGATTCAGAATTATTTGGATACAATCTGGATGATTCGTCATTTAATGGAGGTGCACTCGGTGTGGTCTCTGTAGAAACCATCGGAGTGGACCATGAACAAGCTGATTTTAATGGGGTCTGCGTTTTTTTTTTGTCATATAAATTTCTTCTAAGACTGCATCTTCTGTTACACTTTCTGCAACAGCATTATTTTTCTTTTGAGTATTCTTTTCACCTGGCGTTCCAGAAGCCATTTCTCTTAATACATAAAGACCCTCACACATGTCTGCCTGTCTCCACACACGCATTCTATCCTCACGTGTTTCTCGTTTGTAAATCGATGTTTTAGGAGGTCTTATTAAGCCATTTGCTTCCTTCTGAAGTTGAAACATCTCATCCTCCCATTCAACTAATGCTTCAAATTGTGTCGGTCTAGGCTTTGGAACAAGAGCTGTCATTTTTTCTCTCAAGTTTCTCAAAATCCTCATGTTAAATGAACCATCTTCCGGCCAAGCTAAAACTCCGTCATCTCTAGTGTAATATTTCCAAACATCAAACCATAGGCAGGTGTGATAACCATATTCACCTTCCATATACGCTGCAGGTGTTTTGTATTTATGAAGTAATTTTCCAACTCGCGTTTCAATTTTCTCATCGGGTGAAATAAAAATGTTAAATCTTTGAAACAACGTAGGCTTTTTCTCTACCTTTTTTTAGAAATAACTCATTTTTAAATCAAATCCGCTTAATTGAAATGTTCGTAAATTCTTCCTGTATGTTCCGCAAACTCAGCCAATCCGTGCGCGAAACACACCAACAGACCAATGAGGTTTGAGCTACGTCACCACCTTGCTCAACCAATAAGAACAGGGCTTTCCACAAAAGCCAATCAGCGTCTAGCTCGTTAAAGTCACGTGAGCCAATCAGAGTACAAGCTGTGACGTATGATACCCAATCACAGCGCGGATGTGTGACGTACACAGCCGCTGCGGTTTCTCGCGTCTCACTCTCAGCGCTCACCCCTCCTTCACAAAAACTTTTCACAGCGCCATTTTAAGAACAGTTTTTCCAATGAAACTCAATTAATAACGACAAAAAGACCAAACCATTTGTCTGTTTCTCTAAAATAAAGTGACAGTTTTTACAGGCATGCAAGAATTCTTTTGCGTGGAATAGACGACGCTACTCTCACAGAATATACATTCGTCGATAAAGTCAACTTTTACTCTACCCTTCAAACAGGTAATAACAAACTCGTTTCGCTCTGAATGCACATAAAGTAGCAATTCAAAGTTTAACTCGAACGGAATTACAGAATCATTTACGCACTTTCAAACGGAAAATTACCCTAAATACACATCCGTCAAATCCAGGCAGGACTTTAACCAGCCTCAGAAATCCAGAAACTGCTAGCAAAATAAACGACGTTATCCTACCCTTCTCACAAGCTCGAATATATTCTATTACTCTTTTCACAGTGAGTTTTAAAACGGGCTCTCTGTCCCTATACTCAAAGCCAGAATTTCATAGATAATCCTCACTATACATGCATTCTATCTAGCACACCTAAATCCCTAACACGTGTTGTACGACCACAACACTTGTGATATAAAGTAATACCACTATTCTGAAACAGATCAAATGCACTGTGTAACTTCACTTCTCGTCACACCACTCTTTACCGGTACAACTAGGATTTTTCACACTGCAGGAAAAAACCTTTCGACTTCCCGTAACACAAGTGAACGAACTCAACATATGTTAGACATTGATCCTATGTAACTACCATGTAGCTTGTTGGTTACCATAGCAACCATATCTCTGCTACCAGGAAATTGATCCAGCAGCCTATAGGAAATATGCCATAAGCAACGCTACCCAACTCCACAAAACCTACCATCTACCACAAATTATTCATAAGGCCCATAAACTAACATGACATATTTTGACCAACTGAATCATGTGACCTAATTAACCTATTCACAAAATATATACATTTATATACAACTGCAGTAAAACGATTTCATCACACTTTATCCAACCCTATGATTAATTAAGCCACTGTGGCGAAAAGATCTGCTATTAGTAACCTAAACTCATGAAATAACAAGGCCAGCTTGTCTTTTCAAAGTATGTTTTTATTAACTAATATATAATATTTAGAAAGTGCATTAGAATCATTATTAAAGCATTTTTATTCAGAATTTGCAAAGTGTAGTAACAGTTTCAAGTAAATTTCAAAAGCATAATTCAAATAGAAAATAGCAGTTTGGCATCATTTAAATTCTAAGTCCCTAACTACACTTGCTCTATTAAAATAAAGGGTAAAAGTCTTTAAGCCCTAGGTTATTACGTGCTCCAAAGAAGTCCGTCAGCACGACACACCCATCTAAAGGTCGGCAAGCAGCAGCAGCTCTTCCCTAGAGGAAGAGTTTATATACCTTTTCTAACTAAACTAATCTAAGGAAAATTGTATTCTTTCTGCTCGGTCTGGGATTTCATTGGCTGTCAAGTGTCAGGCCATAATGTCATTGCATTCTCAAAACTTTAGTCCCGTCTCTTTCTTAGAGTCCATTGTCCTTCGCTTTCGAATTGTGAGGCTTCCTCCAGTTTGCAACATTTTAATAACGAGGTTCATAACTTCCTCAGCTTGTCATACTCCTCTGCCGGTTCCTGGCCTTGGCCTCGCTGACTAAAAGAACAGTCAGCTCATCACGTTTATTTATTTCATTCCACACAAATAATTTTTGGCAGAGAAATCATTTTTCCTCACAGGACTCTTTGCTTTCTACGAGCAGAACTTTTGCCAACCGCGAAAACACTAGGCCTCAAAACGCCTTCACGTTAACTAGTGTATAAACAAACATAAAAAGAATAATTAATGCAAGAAATATAGTTCGTTCTGTTACCCACCCACCATTGCTAATAATTAACCCATTAGTCTATATTATCTAGCAGAAGTAAACAAATAAAGCAGCATTTATATCTACCATTCTTCATTTAGTCCATCAGGATTCTCCACAAACCTGTATAAAATAAAAAGACATAACATAGACAAAAGCATACATAAAATAAGCGCATGCCATTAATTAAACAGCCGCAATTAATAAGACAATAGACAAACAGACAAGGTTAGTTAATTATTTTTTTTAAAAACGTACTTGCTGCAACATAGAGCACATAATGTTAAACCCATATGTTCGTGAATGCAACTTTTATTCTAGGTTGAATTAATTTTCTCACTACACACATTATTAATTTTGTTACTGAATTATGGAAGTATAACTTTGCGAGCTGAAATAAATTTATTTCTAAATCTCGCTCCATCACAGCTACTGATACTTTAAAGAGAAACAGGCAAAATATGGCACTTTCTTTTTCCTACAATTCACATATTTTCTGGTTATATGCAGCATGGTCCCCATTTCCATCCTTTCTGCCGTCTATAAAAAAACAAGAATTGGAAAAGCCATTAGGTTTTGCCTGTGTGAGATCAATTGACTTTGTCAATGTTTATTTAGACAAGCTGCACAGTAGCACAAGTTGCTGTGCAACATACCTTAAAGTAAAGCAAAAAAAAAGCACTATGAAAGGGCAGTTTTGACCACGTCATATCGCTATTTTTTCTTTCAGCCGTGTTGCACAGCAGCCCACCCTACTTTCAGCAGGCAATGCCAGCATACATCCAGCTCCTCTCTGACTGCCAGTGGGCACAGCCTGTATAATTAATAGGACAGGCTATTATTTTATCACATTAGCTGCCGGCATGGATCGGGGGTGTCGGGCTGGGGGGAGAGAGGGCAGGGTAAGAGGTTGTGATTGGTAAGCACCCAGGCTCCCTTGACCAATCACAACACTCAACCAGGGACTGTGGGCCTGGGCATGTTCTCCATGCAGGCTGTAATGCAGCCTGCATGGCGAGCAGGGAAAGTGCGCATGACTGTTTGGTCGGCACGAGAGGGCCAGCCAGTCATTGTGCACTTAGGAGGTTGCTACCACTCCTCCCCTGCTCTGCTTCCCCGCCACGTCACGCAAAGCTGCCGCAGCAGGAGGACAACATAAAATGATAATAACATTACGTTATTATCATGTTATTTTTCCTTTCTTTTACTACTTCAAGGCAGTGGGGCGAAGCTTCTTTGCCTTAGCGGAGGAGCCGCCACTGTGTTTTCAGCTGGTACTTTAGATCTGATGCAGAGCTGCCCGTATTATATTACACCTAGCCCCTTTTCCAGAACTATGTCAGCCAAATCCCACAAGACTTCACTTAAGGTTAAAGCCTGTCCAATCCAAGATGACAAAGTCCATTCTCCCAGAACAAGACTTCTCTTGGAAAGTAAACCCATCCCCTTTACTCTCCTAAATAATTCCTTGCCACCCAGAGTAACATCAGGTTGGCTGGATCCTGCGGCGCATGAATCCACAGAGCCCCCAGGTCACAAGAGACACAGTGTGTGTTTCTGCTCGCTGTTACTTGACAAGATACAGACAAGGCCCAAGGATTCTGCTCTCCAAACACCTCTGTGATGGAACTCTCCTTTGAAGCTGTGAAGACAGGTGGGTCACAGGTTGAACAGAAATGTGATTTGTAAATGTTGGCCAAAATTTTATTAAACCTCTTAAACGTACATTAATTGCTGTCTAGAATTAATAACTTCCCGATGAAAATACATTATAACGAGGCCAAGCTATAGGCAAGTGCCTCCTAGCGCAATGAAAGACACAGAAAGCTGCCTGTAAAAACATTTATTTTGGTTAGAAATGTTTATGCTCCAGAGCCACACAACCTAAGTGCATGAGTGTACAGACTTGGGTGGACACCTACTCCAACACTAAAATAATAGTGTACAGCTTATTGATGTTTGAACCTTCCTTGTGTCAGGCCAATCCCATATTGACAGGGCTGCACTGGGAGTGAAGGGAACATTGTTTTGATATCTATAGTAGCTGTTTACTACACAGCAGCGGTCAAGCATCCTCAGCGCCTAAAAGCAGAAAACTGTGGGGATAACCTGGCCAGATTGGTTGTGTCATGGTTATGTTCTGGGTAGTGTCCAGAGAACTGTAATGGAGAGGAGATCTCTCAAAGGAGTCTTGCGGAAGACCGCTTGGGCTCATCACATCACTCCTCATAGTGTGAATGGAAGATCACCATTCATGAGTTTGAGGGTTCGGGTGGCGAGATCCAAGCTTAATCTCATGTGGATAAGTCTAGCCGGAGAAAGAAAGACAACAAGCAGAGGGATTCTGAGAAATGTAGCCTGTCAGGTTTGATTGCATAAGCACAAGTGCAATCATATTATGACAAAAACCCCCAAGACAAAAATGTTGGGGTGGAAGATAGATGATTTTTGTGGACAAACTTAAGTTTGTGCAGGAAGGAGAGTTTGCATTTATGACGATTCGGATGATGTGCGAGGCATATCACGATTGGCGTAGACGAATGGTAAAGGAGACAAGGCTGCACATAGATCGATGGAGAGTAATCCTGCAGCAAAAAAATCATGTGCTACATTGTCTTCCGTATGGCACTTAAAATATATGGTTTGTGAAGTAAATTTTGTCCTGTTGAAGGAGACTTCAAATTGCTAAAAGTACCAAAACATTGACAGATAAATGTCTTGGAGGGTGTCCTGGAGTTTGTATCCATTCAAGTCCAATCAAGATTGGTTGTTCGATTTACTTGTAATGATCTAGGGCAGTGTTTCCCAAACTGTGGTCCGCGGACCCCCAGGGGTCCGTGACACATTCCCAGGGGGTCCATAGGCAACAGTTTTAAAAGCACAGAAACGTTGTTGTATAATTAGCAGCTTTCGAGCAACAATAAAAGTGTCAAGAGACTGTCATTGATTAATGTACCTGCTGGAGAGCGAGGAGAGTTTTGTTCAGTGGCAGCTTTGATTTAACTAATGTAGCATAGAAGGTTCATGTGCCTACTGCAATGAACGTGTAACATGCATCTTAAAAAGCAGCATTTTATGTGCCTAGGTTCGTGGTTACTGCTTTTGTCACAGAGATTCCTTTATTACTGTGCACTTCATAAGTGACAATCGTAATCTAGCAGAGGGACCTATAAACTGTCATCAAAGAGCTGCTTGCAAACTGCATGGTACCAGTTAGTAACTTATATTTTGTCCCAGTTATTCATTATCCTGATGCTGCTAAAAAGATATATTTGGATGGAAATACATTTTTAATGTTAAAGTCAATGCTACCCACTGTGTTATGCTCTGAATCCTGAGTTTGTGCTTTTCCAGACCAAGCACTCTTTAAACATTTTATTTACACACTGATTTACATGTATGATTCAATGTCTCTATATGTGTGTGAAGTAAAGTGCTCTGACATCCTACAATGGTATTAGAAATGCTACAAAACAAATGAAATACATGTGACAGAGGGGCTATTACTTCAATATAAAATACTAAGGACCAGATGTACGATCTGTTTTTATATGCGCGAACGAGTCGCAATTGGTTTGCGACTCTCTAAATAGGTTTTGCAACTTGCTATTTGGAAGGGGAATTTCCTTCCAAATAGCGAGTCTCAAAACCATGTACAAATGTTTTGCGGTCGCAAAACAGTCACAATTACCACCTACTTCAAGTAGATGGTAAGGTCACGCAGTGGTCTCAGGGACCTCTGCCTGCCCTTAGAAAATGAAAGAAAAACGTTTCATTATCTTTTTTTTTTTTAAATGCATGGTAAACAGGTTGCATTTTTTTTAAACTGCTTTATTTAAAAGCAGTCCGAGACATGGTGGCCTGCAGAGCCCAGCAGGCCACCATCGCTGGGAGGGCAGGCATTCCCAATGGGCTCGCAAATTGTGAGAGGCTCATTAATATTAATGAACCTCGCAATTTGCTCACCCATTGGGAATCCCAACCCGATTTAAACACACTGTTGTACATTTCATTTAGCGACTCGCAATTTGCCACTCGCAATGTGTCGCCAATTGCGAGGCGCTAAATAAAATGATCGTACATCTGGCCCCAAAATCCTTAGTACTTTGAGTATTTGTTTTGTGTGCACACGTGTGTATTCTTTTCGAATTACTGTTTTAATGTTTGAAATTTAACTCATACAAATTGCTTGGGGGTCCCCAGCTTCCAGTGGTGACTCAATGGGGGTCCTCAGGAGTCAAAAGTTTGGGAACCACTGATCTAGGGTTTAGATTGTGTGGGTATATTTGCTTGGATTCTTTAGACAAGTGCTCCTAGGCTTGTTATTTAGATATATGGTATTGCCTTACATAGAAAACTATGACTCTTATATGTTAAAGAACAATGCACTCCGTTTTTAAATATTCGTGTGCATATGTATTTGGGATAAAACAAATGAAAACTGAAACTTTTAAAATAATGTTCCTGTTTTTCCATGTCTGTAACTAGTGTCTGTGTTATTTACAGCTCTGTGGTTGGTATAACCTCACCCAAGGTTACAATAACAGTCATGTTCAGAGTTTAATATTATGGTTGTATCTTTGCAGCTCTTCCGATGAGTTTTTAACACATTTGTCTTTTCAATGTAGGCTGGCTTGGGTTATTCTTAGGTATTTTACCACCTGGGCAACGAGAAGCCAACTCAGCAGCTAGGCTAGGCAAGATGAACCTCGGAAGAAGAGGTTGAGAAACTCCACAAAAAACTACTTTGCAATCATAAAAGCTTTAGATGCTCACAAGATGGGATACCCAGAGCTCCCTCTGAAGCATGGTGTATATTTGTGAATATGGCGAGGCGTTCAACCCAGGTAGAGCACCCCTTAAGAGGGAAATCGTGACTGCCAATTAGCAATAATTTATATATAAAAACCTTCACTCCCAACATTTTATGGTAAATCAGTAACTATAGGACTCCCAGAGATGAGCCCTTTTTAAGGCAGCAATCCACTACCACAGTTTGTGTTCATTGTGGCCCTTGCTCAAAGGACCAGGCCAAAGTGCACACCGTTAATACAGCTGCCGGTATACATTCAATATTATACAATATATGCAGTACAATGGGCATTTTGGATGTCTAATGATCACATTCGCACCCAGGTGCTTATTTACAAGCCCCTTGGGCCGCTGGGGGAAAAGTGACGCATAGGCGGTGAAAGGGGCTTGTAAGTAATCCCCCCAGCATTTGATTTGTATTTTTTTTAAAGAATAACTGCAGACTGTGCAATGGCCCAAAGTTTATTTAGGAGCCTGATGTCTGGTGCTCTGATGCTGGAATTGCTGAATACCAAGGGCGCTTAGACCTGATTCCACCTCATGCCTCTTTCTTCAATTACCCTACACTTGCTGCCTCTTCAACTCACTTTTGTAGATTATTTTTCATCCCTTCGTTATACCTCTTGCTGATTCCCTGTCTTTCGCCTCCTCACTTTTTTGCCCATCTCTCTCTTGCTCTGGGTCAAAGTCTGATCCAGGAAAATAACTCCCAGTCTTAAAAAACGATTGCTGGTGCCCACCACCTGCAACCACTGGTGCAAATTATACACTTCACGCTTTTGCCAGGAAAATGTTGTTTGGGGCTTTTGAGCACCACAACTTCTCTAGGACGGAAGGGTCCAGAGGAATATAGAGCTCCATTTTGATGGTAACATCTATTTTCTGACCCAGGTAGTAGTTACTGTGAAGTTGTCAAGTGCCAGCACCCCCATCTTTAATACCTGATATTAATAGAGTGTTTTTATTGGAAGTGAGCATTGTGGACAACCACTCTGGAAGCCACTTGAAGGAGCTTAGGGCAACTTGTGCTGACTCTGTTTATGGCAACCCTCAGAGTGCAAGGGTGACAACCTCCTTTGACCACTGCTTTAGAACCAGCAGGAAGTAATATACTGGCTTTTTTGGGAGGCAGCAACACAATAGCTCTGTCTTAGAGGACATCCATGTTGCTTTATTGTATCCTGTATGCTCCTTCTCGCCTACTGGGTGGTGCTGGAATTCATGATTTTATTTTCTTTTTTATGGTTAGAGGAGGAAAGTGCACTACCCTTACCACCATACACTGATTAACCTCTTAAACACACGGTGGTGAACATGCTAATAATACATTTACTAAAACATTATTTATTTTGGTTTGGCTTTAAAAAAAACTCCAGTCTGTCCTATTTTTGGCACAACAGCAATCAATAATAGTTTGGGTAGCCCACTGGCGGTAGAATGTTCTAAATTGAACAGAGAGAAACAAATACATGACTTGGAGTGTTGGATTGAAGGTCCATACCTGTCATTATTAGCCCTCTGTGAATTCTATTGTCTTCAAGGAAGTTTCCAACATTGAGCTGTTGTAATGTAATACTACAGTCTCCTGCTGTGGGCTATGCAGTGGTTGAAGGAATTATTCCCAACTCATAGGTCCAAGCCGCAAGTGGGCCCCTATAATAGGAAGAGGACAATTATCAACTTGTGTAGCCCAAGCAGAAGAGCTATAATGCTATCAGACCATTACTGTCACGAAGGGAAGAGTATTCTAAATTAAACATTGAGAAACAGAAAGTAAATCAGTGGAATTTGTTTGTGTTTCTCTACTTCTTTTTGGCCAATTGGGCATTCCTCCCACTAAAGGCGAATGGAGGACCCGACAGCTTCGTGTGAACTGGGAGTTGCTCGAGAAGATGCTGATGGGTGCATGGAGCCATTGTTTCATCTAAACATTCAGGTGAGAGGCAGCTCATACATCCGTAGCACTCCTTATTTGCCCACAGCATGGAGGATGGACATTGGCAGTAGGTCAGTCATAGAACGCTCCCATTTGTAGGCCTGCAATGTTAAATGTTGCCAGCAAGAGAGCATTCAGTTTGGCTTGCCAGATACCCCTCGTTCCACTCTAGTCAAGTCAATTCAAGTCAGAGATATTTGTATTGCGCACATATCACATCCAAAGAGTCTCATGGCGCATGCAGACGGCTCTGACGGGAATGATAGATCTTTAATTTGTAAAAAGCCATGTCTTCAGCTTTTTATGAAAACAACTGTGTTCGTGGACAATGCGAAGGTCATGATGCATTTTGTTCCATGAGGAGGGGGCAAGAAACGAGAATGTGCGACCTCCATTTCTGGAGGTGCGTATCCTAAGAGGAGTTAGCAGAGACTCTGAACTGGATCGCAGTTCTCTTTGGGGCTGGTACCATGGTAACTTACGAGACCAATATTTTGGGCCGTTTCCGTACATCTGTTTATGGATTAAGCATAGTGTTTTAAACAGAATTCGTTTTTTTACCGGGAGCCAATGAAGGCTCTTTAGGCAGGGGGCCGATGGGGATCTGCGTGGCAGGTTGAGCACCAGCCGAGCTGCAGCATTTTGCAGAACCTGGAGTCTATTTAGATGGTGCTCATTGATGGGCAATAAGAGGGCGTTCCCATAGTCCATTCTATTTATGATAAGACCCTGGACTAAGGGTTTCCGAGCCACCACTGGAATCCACTTAAAAACCTACCTGAGGCTACGCATGAGTCCGAAGCAGGTCCCTACACTATGATTTATTTGGTTTCTCATACATAGCTTATTGTCCAAGTAAAAACCCAGGTTCCGCACTGATTCTTTGGGCATAGGACAATTGCCCAGATTAGTTGGCCACCAGTCATGTGCCCAGTGTTCTGCTGCCTTGCCAAAGAGCATTATTTCCGATTTGCTGCCATTCAGCTGTAAATGGTTAGTATTCATCCATTTATCAACCTCGATCATACAGTTTTTGAAGCGCTGTTTTGTCTCATTGGGATCCGAATCCAGAGTGATCAAGATCTGTGTGTCGTCTGCATAAGACAGGACATCAAATCCAAAGGTTCTGATCACTCTGGCCAGGGGTGTCATGTAGACATTAAAAAGTGTAGGGCTTAAGATGGAGCCCTGAGGGACACCCATCTTAACAGGTCTTTTACCTGCTATATTTTTCCCAATTTGGACTTCAGTAGTACGATCAGAAAGATAGCTGGTGAGCCATTTCAGGGCGCTGCCACTGACACCAATCTCCCATAGCCGGTGGATTAGAATGCGATGGGAGATGGTGTCAAACGCAGCGGACAGATCGAGTAGGACAAGGATAGAAGATTGATGTTTGTCCAGTGTTAATCTAATATTATCAACAACCTCGACCAATACTGTGTGATGGCCGAAAACCTGATTGAGAAGGGTCTAAAAGTCCTTGTTTTTCCAGATGGCTCACAAGCTGTTTGTTGACAAATGATTCAAGGATTTTTCCAAAATACGGGAGTAATGAAATAGGTCGATAGTTTGAAAGAATATTAGGATCGGCCAGGGGTTTCTTTAATATTGGTCTAATTCTGGCTTCTTTCCAAGCTATGGGGAAGTCTGCTTCCACAGGAGATTTGTTAAGGAGCAATAATATATAGCCTTATAGACCTCTGCAGGGGGCTGTACCAGCTATTAGAAGCCCTACACCAGAGTTATAGGCTATTAGAAATTTGGTTACTAGTTGACTGGGGTGTGAGCCCTGGTCAAGCAGCAACCACAATCCTAGTCAGGGTAAGGCACAAGCAAACAGCAAATTACCCTGTGCTCAAACCCCTGGTAGCTTGGCACAGAGCAGTCAGGCTTAACTTGGAGGCAATTTATAAAGTATGTGTGCAACACTTCAAACACCACACAAAAAGATCCCACATCAGGTCACAAACTTTGGGCCTGATTCACAGAACTAACTTAAGACAAAATCCTAAACTCACTACCATTTTGGTATTCAAAAAAGGCACCTACTCATTTTGGTATTCACAGAAGTTAGGAGTCCTAACTTTGGACTCCTAAATGCCTTCTGTGAATACAGAAAGTCTTAAAGTTAGGATTTTTCTTAGTTTAGGAGTAGTAAAGTTAGGAGTCCTAACTTTACTACTCCTACTCCATCATTGCTGCTACATTTATGTTTTCTTCCAACAGTTCCTGCAGATCTTTCTGGTCTTTAATTAGAATCAAAAGTCCACATGCAAAATAAGTGGCAACTGTTCTTGGTAAGTAGTTTTGGGCTCCAATTTAAGATTAAATATTTTGAGGCTTCACCATCAGCCCGACAGCCATTCTTGCCAAGCTGATAGTGATAGCTTCTTTTGTTCAACCTCATTGCATTTATGGTTCAAATCTCTTCATTCAAGAAAAGCCAGATTATATCATACGGGAGTGTCGCACTGCACAACACAATGAGAGGTCATACATTCTTTGGTATTCAATTATTTCAAACAAATCCCAACCCCACGTCCCTCCCACCACCTACCCCAAACTCATTCAGCTGTCTGTAGTGAGCATAAGAAGACAACAGCTTGACACATATCACTAAGGCTCATGACATGATTAGGTGTTAGAGACAAGTTCAGACAGGCGCAGGATGCAAAGATATTTAGGGCACGTTAGTTTCCAGAAGTCTTGTTAAAGGAGAGACAAGTGAAGATGTCTTAGCTCTCCAAATAATGCCCCTTGATTGAGGAGGGTTAGCGTAATCTTTTCCATGCCAAGTATGTACCACAATCGATGGAGCCATCCCAGGTGAGTAGACGTATGCGTCGACCCCCAGTGTGAAAGAATATTCTGAACAGCTGAACCCAGAGCTAATCCTATTTGTCTCCCTTGCCTAGATTTACCTGGGTACGTAAGGGGATTTGGTAGACCGTAACATGTAGGAGGAAAATGTTGGAAGTTGTGTATCAAGATTAAGGCTCCATGTTTTCCGTTTTTACTGATTTTTACAGATAAATACAGACAGAAAACCATTCATTTTTTTGTCTGCATTTATTTTTAAATGTGGATAAAAACGGAAATTGGGTGCTTTTAAAGTGATTCTAAATACACTTTGCCATGACTGTAAGACCAATAACTGTGTGGATTGATAGGTTAACACAGAAAGGAATTTTAGTAAAGAGGCTTTAACAGCAGTAGATATGCACAAGGCTAATACTGAAATGTGCTTTTTTCATATAAGTGCATTTATTTATCTTCTATGGGTGTTCATTTCACTGAAACCTGGCAGGCATTCAAGCAAGACTGCATATTTATTGGTTAAATAAATAGGGAAATATACCAGTTTCAGCTTTATTTTTTCACAAAGCCCATAATAAATATGGATAAATACAGATAAAGTTGACAAAAAATAAATATGGATAAATACAGACGGAAATGGCCAAAAAATAAATACCATAAAACCGGGAGCCCTAATCAAGATGCAGGTCAATATCCTCAATTACTTGAGACCAGTAGGTTTGAAGTCGCATCCTCTCCAACAATCTGCGCTACGTTCTGGGTTAGCTCTGCGTAAGCGTACTGGGGTGAAGTACCAATATGTGACCACTTTAGTGAATGATTCAGTAAGGGCTGAGGTACAAGCAGTGTGCCTGGCTTTGTGATATATCTCTTCCCATTCCTTGTCAGTAATCTGCCTACTGAGTTCTGCTTACCCCTGATTTCGATTGGCGATATACATATGCCTTGTGGGCTGATTCAAAAGGGCATATAGTTCAGAAATAAACTGCTTATCGGAAGACTTGGTACTTCATTAAAATTATAAGGAACTTGTTTTTGTTGTCTATGGCACTGTTGTCTCTCTAACAATCACTTTCTTTTTCTACATTTCTACTGAATTACTCAGTCTCTGTGCCTGGTTACTTCTGTGGTCTTTCAACTTCTATCTGCACCGTTGGTCATGTAATTAATCAGCATTTAGATTCAGTCAAAAAATTGTTTTTTCAATCCTTCCTATGGCTTCAATCACTTGAACTTTCTATGGAAAGGATAACCCTGATGAAATTTACTTAATCAGATGACGATAAATTCCCTGCAAAACAAGATTTCCTTGTTCTGGGTACATAATGCCACCAGGCACTGTCAGGGGGCGGCCATTATTTTCAACTTAATGGTAATCATTTAAGTTAATTACAATAGCTCGCCCCTGACTGTGCTTTTCAAAGGAATCTACCCAGCAGGAGGACCCTGCAGGAAGGCTCTGCACATGCACTTCCCTCCTGGGAAATTTGCTTTTAAGTGCAGTGTAAGGGGCTTGGAAAATTGTCCACCTTAATGCATTTGTCATTAAAGTAAAAACACTGCCCAGCCATTACAACTCTTTTAAACTCAATTGTGCTTTTGTTTGTTTTTCTTTCATGGAGCTACAGGTGAGGTCCCACAAAACTCCCATGAGTGAAAATAAGGTAGAAATTCCCGTGGTTTGCTTTCTCCATGAGAATTTCGCTCTTGGCTCTTGTACGCACTGTCAGTCCAGGGAGCATCTTTGCTGCCTACTCATCAACCTAGTTCAAACCATTCTGGATGTCAGGAACTCCTAGTGGCCACCTGTTGCCAAATTTACTGGTGGTTAGCCAAACTCCTTCCTTCCCTGGGCTCCCCAGGCTCCCCCAGACTCCTTCACCTGCCTTGGTTAGCAATCACTGCTGCCCTTTAATAAAAGACCTGCAGTGTGCGCTGGCTTTGTGGGCTCCTGGGGCACTATAGTATTACAGTGAGGACTGCGGACTCTTTCTGGCCCCTTCTGCAATACTGATAAGGCTGGTGCACATGTAGCACAGGCACTATCATGCTAGGTTGTTTCCTCATTTGCATGGCCCCATGCAAATGAGGATATTGGTTTGTCTCTGCTCCTGCACCCTTTTATGGAGAGCAGACCCTTGAGAAGCGCACTGATAGCTCGCCACAAATAGGTGGCACACTGTTAGAGCGCCCCAGGAGGGAAGCCCTTTGGAGGGAGGAAAAGTGGACCCATGGACAAAACAGACACCCTCCTGAATGATGATGGATTAAACCCAGATCAGTTGACTGGGGGTGACTGCTTGCAATGTTCAACACTCCATCCACCATCCCCTTTGGTTTTGCTTTGTTCGCCCTAAGTTGGCAGGGTGTGCCCAGATGTGGGCCCCTTGCTCACTTTGCCACTTGTTTCAAGCTAGCCTGGCTGATGATGGCTGATTAGCCAGAAACCAGTACCGGGATGCTTGTTTCTGGTCCAGGGAAGACATGGCTTGGCAGTTCGGGCTGGACTGTTCCCATGAGGCACGGGGTCAGACTGATTTGTATATGGCCATGTCTGAACTGGGGTGGCAGAGTGAGCTAAAGAATGATGATGGCTTAAACCCAGATCAGTTGACTGGGGGTGAGTGCATGCAATGTTCAACACTCCTTCCATCATCTCCTTTGGTTTTGATTTGTTCGCCCTAAGTTGGCATGGTATGCCCAAACGTGGGTCTCCCTCTCACTTTGCCACTGGATTCAAGCTAGCCTGGCTGATGATGGCTGATTAGCCAGAAACCGGTCCCAGGGTGCTTGTTTCTGGTCCAGGGAAGACATGGCTTGGCAGTTCGGGCTGGACTATTCCCATGAGGCACAGGGTCAGACTGATTTGGATATGGCCATGTCTGGACTGGGATGGCAGACTGAGCTAAATAAGGATGATGGATTAAACCCAGATCAGTTGACTGGGGGTGAGTGCTTGCAATGTTAAACACTCCGTCCATCATCCCCTTTGGTTTTGCTTTGTTCGCCCTAAGTTGGCAGGGTATGCCCAGACGTGGGTCCCCTGCTCACTTTGCCACTTGATTCAAGCTAGCCTCGCTGATGACGACTGATTAGCCAGAAACCGGTCCCAGGATTCTTGTTTCCGGTCCAGGAAAGACATAGGTTGGCAGTTCGGGCTGGGCTGTTTCCATGAGTCACAGGGTCAGACTGATTTGCATATGGCCATGTCTGAACTGGGGTAGCGGAGTGAGCTAAAGAATGATGATGGATTAAACCCAGATCAGTTGACTGGGGGTGAGTGCGTGCAATGTTCAACACTCCATCCATCATCCCCTTTGGTTTTGCTTAGAAGTAAAATATAGCATAGCTCATGTATATTAACTTCATATTTAACGTGCAATGCTTATAGCAACATTTAGAATTTGATCTTAATGACCAAATACATTATGTTGAATAAATCAATACAATAATGCCTACAAAGTTTAAAGAGAGGTACTAAGGAATGAATAGGAAATGCCACAAAGGTCTAAGGCTAAAGCATCTGCTTTACACAACTAAGTAAATAAAAGCAAGCATTCCAGCATGCTGGTAAAAGCTGTCTGCCTTTTCCGTGGGAAGAGATCTTAACTTGACAGTGAATGGGCCTCACAGAGTGTGAACAGCTTAAGTAGAAGTATCATAAATGCGTGCAGCCAATGAAAGCTAACAAAAAATAGTTCTACACAAAAGCAAATGAACACAGTAATTTGGCTATGGGAACTGATAAGAGCCCCCTTTTAAGTTATGTGCTGTGCTGACGAAACCGAAAAAGGGCAGACGGTCTCCTAGGAAGTGGATGGAAGCATGGCTTCTACTATCCTGATGGCTTTGGTGAACTGCTTGTTGGGATCTAAATGGCACCCTATGTCTACAAATACGTTAACATCAGCCTTTAGATTAGGGCTAGTCAAGTTTGCATAAAGTAGAGTTACTGGCTCAGCTAATGAGATTGCAAGACCATGAGGCGACCGAGGAGACTGCTTTTAGCCCCTGACTGTCACAATGTATTCCTTTAAGTTTCTCCCCTGTTGTTATTTCTCTTGCATCTCCTGTTTCCCATGCTAGCCTCACCCATGGTCCTGGAGATAGCCTTGTACCCATAGATAGTCCAACACTTACATCTCTGGAGTGCGTGACGCAGCTGCAGAGGGCTTTGGAGGACAAGCTTCGGAGTAAAGAACTCCAGCTAGAGCGAAACAGCTCCCAGAATACAGACAAGCCAAGGAGTAAGAAATATGAGAAAAGGAAAATAAGAGTGGTGGAAGAGTGGAAGCTTTTCGATGTGGATCTGAAGAAGCTAGAATTAGAGCTATCAGACAGAACTCCCCACACCCTCATATCTCAAAGTGCCTAGTTCCCAACTACACAGTAGGTGCTGATATGATCACTTGCATCCATGGTTTTCAATTAGCAAATGCTATGCTTAATTTTAGTGATGCAGAGAAAGGGGTATCTCCACCAAGCAGAGTACAACTAGCGGGCAGTGATGCTGGCATGATATTGAACAATTGTGATGGAACTAAGTATGAAAGGATGGTTAGAAGTTAGGGGTTGACTCCAGCTCAATACAACAAAAACATTATGCATGCTGAGAAAATGCTAAGTGGAAGTGCAAGGGTTATCCCTAGGACTCCGAAGTATCCAAAAAGTGACACATGAAACTTTCTAAAAGTTACATATATATATATATTTATATATGCCACAGCAAGAAAACCTTCTGTAACGAAGACACCGCACTCCTCTTGAAGTATATAAATTTCACTTTATTTGCCTGTAAGTTTCTCCCACCTACATGTTTCGAACCTCACGGTTCCTGGTCACGGTAGCAAACATTAGTCCATTGTTTGTGTTATATTATTTATACAAAGTCACCATTCCTGCTAGTTATGATGCATTATGGGCTGTGTAGTGTTGTTGAACCAATGGCTCTTATGGAGCCTATCCAGATGTCTCGCTTCTGGAACCTGGTGATTATTTCACACTTGAAGGGCGTGTTTACAGCTTCCATGATGTAAGAAGGCGCTGTTTCTTTATGGACATATGCTAGTGAGAATCATAAAGTATGATTACCCACAGTGCAAATAATTGCAACTTATTGGTGCATGTTCCATATGAGATCAAGACTGAGTGTCTATTGGGTCAGTGATGGCTGAGTGCCTTTTAACTCTATCACTTCAAGGTGTTTCTCAACCAAAGTTCACATTTGCTCGACATTATGGATAAATAGTAAGTTTCTATATCTTATTACACTTCTCAACTATTAAATCATTTTGCCTATACTTATTGGTAATATATACATATATACAGTGAAGTTATTAGGTACATGTTGATGAAATTCATGATTATACAGATTAAGACCGAAAAGTCTTATATAGAGGCTTATCTGATGCTCCATTAGTTGTTGATCATTTTACTGGTACAATCATTCTCCTTGGATTGATATATCAAGTTTTGCAGTTCTACAGATGCACATGCATCTCTTCATCCCCATTGAGTCTCCATTGGCTTCTGGTCTTAAAGCGGATTATTCATTTTGAATCTAGGCGTTTAAGTTTCTGGATGCGGTTACCTCCTCTTTCATGTTCCTTCACAGTTGCTAGTCCTGAGTATTTGATATCTTGCCAGGTTTTATTAGTGTGGGTTTGCAGATGTTTTGATATGGCATAGCTTGTATCGTTGTTTTGGATCGCTCTTATGCGTTCTAATATCCTCTTTTTCAGGGAGCAGATGGTTGAGCCAATATATCGTTTCCCACAGCAACATTCTATCAGGTATACCACAAACTGAGATTCACAGGTGATTTTATCTCGTACTTCAAAATTTCTTCCCTTTGGTCCTTAATGGATTTTAGATTCTTTCCTACTTTGCAGGCTTTGCAGATCATACATTTTGTGAAGCCTTTCTGTCGCTTTTCCAACCAGGTTTCTGATTTGGCATTCTTGAAATGACTATTAACCAGTGTGTCCTGGATTAATGGCGCTTTTCTGTAAGAGATTAGGGGTCTATCTCCTATCAGTGTCCCAATATCCGGATCCTTCTTGAGTACGCTCCAATATTTTGTCAGTATTTTGCGAATTTTGAAAACTTTCTTTGGAATACGTTAAGATTAACCGAAGTTTGTCCTCCTCTTCTTTTGTTTCATTTTTGTTTTTGACAACTAGCGTCTCACCCTGGTTTTTACTCTAGCCCTTTGTTATTCCTGTTTGATGTCACTATGTTTGTATCCGCGTTTTGTAAATCGACAATTAGTTTCTGCGAATTTCTTTTCCATTTCACCTTGCTCTGAACAGTTTCTTTTCATTCGCAAAAATTCGCCATAGGGAATACTTTGTTTTAACGACTGCGGATGAAAACTGGTGCCATGGAGCACACTGTTAGTAGAAGTCTTTTTCCGGAAAACTGTAGTTTCTAGCTTGTTGTTCTTGATATATACTTTTGTGTCCAAGAAATCTATTTATTTTTTCTGTATTTTGAAAGTAAACTTGAGACCAACTTCATTTTGATTCAAGATCTTTATATATTCCATGAGTTTTTGTTTGCAATGTCTTTAATGTAAAGCAAAGGATATATTATTCAGTATAATATATGGTCACAACATTATCCTTTCCACCCCCAAAAGGCTAAATCTTGGAGGTATTGCTCCTTCATGTGAATGACTATAGTTCTATATATGCAGAATAAATGGAGTGAGCGATTAAATACATTAAATACACCAATATAGAAAGAGTAATTAGTTGAAAAACATATTTTATGCAATTAAATGTAAGCCAGTTTCAAAAAAACAGATCTAGAAATGTTGTACCTCTGGTGCTTCATGCACTTGCTGCAGAGATCTGTGATTTGCCTACTTATAGTTTTGACACATCATAAAGCAGCATAGAGGGTACTGGATCTGTTGCAAAGAACAACAGGTACCATGCAGATCACAGATTTGTACTTAATGCAGGTAGCTCAGTGGGTTACTGTTCTTGTCACAAAGAACCTTCTATTACTTGCAGTTTATGAGTGATAATCCTTCTAATGTAGCACATTGAGTCATGAACCAGCATCATGGAGCTGCAGGCAGCAAGACATAGCTTTTGAATCTTATTTTCTCAATCGTTCATTATTCTAAGGGTGCTAAAGAGGGTTCCTGTAGGTAGTAATAAACATATATTAGAATAGACAACTCCATCCACTGTGTTACAATTTAAATCCTGAGTTTGAGAGGCAAATTTACTAACACTTTGCACTGACCGGGTTTATGTCACAAAAGGTATGCAAACCCATCTCAAAGGTTGTTTTGGGATTGATTTGTCAGCATAAATCCAGATTTGTATTGTGAAGTAATCCCAAAGTAAAACAAAATAGCCCTATGCACTACCTTAAGCCAAGGGAGCATACCATAGGTGGTACATGTGCATTCTCATGTGACATGGATTTTGAAGCTGATCCCTACCTATTAACGTTGGCAGAAAACAGATTTTCATCAACAACTTGCACCTCCTTGAGGAAGGCATAATGTTAGAGAAAATTTTCTTTTCTCCAAACTTTACCACCTTTGTATGTGTCCTGCACTGTACTGCACACATAAAAAGTGGAAAAAGTGTTGAACTGTCAGGATCGTCAGTAGCACAAAATGATATCAACGCCACAAACCTTTTCCTTGGGGCCAGCAGGGACGATGGTAGCTGATAAGTTCCCCAATTCCCTTGAACACAACCCCCAACAGCGGAAGAGAAAACCTACTGCGTGAGGTCATGCCTGGGGGAAAAGGGAAAGGGAGAAAATAATAAACTGGACTGCAGGGGCTCTTGTCCTTCCCTGGTCTGGTCTGGGAGCCCGGAATGCGTCCTTCTGGATCGCACCAGAAGGCCTACAGCCAGATTCCTCTGACTAGACAAGATGGCATGATACAGGTGTTAATGTTCGTCAGTGCTAGGGGAGAGAGCAACAGCACCATATCTTATTAGATCGAAATGGCTTTGTTGTGCTCTCTCCATTTCATGCAGCGCAGCAACTTTGATTGCTGACTGCGTTGCGTGAAAACTTAGTAAATCCACCCCTTCGTCACTCCAGACCAAGCATTCTTAACATATAATGCCTACCAGTATGGATGATGCTGCTCCAACAGCTTGTAGACATAATTGTCTTAGGTAACATTTCCTATACCTTGATTTATACACTTGTATGATTAAAAAAAAAGAGAGGGAGAGAGAGAGAAAGCGAGATAGTCTGTAACTCATGCTGTGAGGATTGGTCCTCATAGGTGGGTAAAACCTGACAGAAGCAGTCAAGCACTATCTTTGTGAGGAGTGGTGGATTAGGAGTACCGGTACTGGTAGTGTGTTTAGGTTCTTTTGAAATTAGTGTACTAAAAAACTAAAAGTGCAGTTATATTTGTCTTGGTCTGCTTTATAACCAACCTTCCCTATTAGCAAAGCATGTGTGGAGTTAGGATAGTAAATACACACTTCATTGTGGTCAATGGGCGGTCCTTATAATAATAGGAATGGTATGTTTTGTGTGTGTGCATGTATAACCCACTCTGTGGGGACCAACTGGGTCCTCGCAGAGTGGGTTAACCTTGTCAGAACCTGATAAACACTTTGGGAGGACCGGTGTGTACCGGTCGCCGTAGTGTGTTTTGGTACTTAGGAATTAGTGTATCAAAAAACTGTGGGGCATATTAACAACCCCCTTATCGCCGCGTTATCTGCACTTTGCTGCCAATGACGCGGCACTATCTGCATCGCCCTATTATCAAGGCAGCGTTAAATCAATTAACGTGTCTTAAAGCCACGTTAATTGACTTAACGCTGCCTTGGGAATAGGTCCCCTTTCACGATACACTCATCGTGAAAGGGGGCGTGCAGTGGGTGTTGCGGTGGGCGTACCACCGCAACGCCCATTCACTTCAATGATGCCACCTATTATCAAGCTTGGCGATAATAGGTGGCAGCGCCGTATTTAAGAACAGGTCAGACCTGTTCTTAAGGTGGCGAAACGAGGAGAAATGCTTCATTTCTCCTCATTTTTGGTTTTTCCATGTCGCTGCCTTGTGCAGCACACGTGGAAAAAGCAAAATGCCAAAGTTTGTTTATGTACAGAAGGTGTCCCTTCCTGTACATAAACAAACCTCTTTTTAAAAATGCCAATTTGTAACTTACATGTGTGCTGCACACATGTAAGTTACAAAATGGCATTTAAGCTTTGTTTATGTGCAGGAAGGAACTCCTTCCTGTACATAAACAAAACTTCCCTGCCTGCGCTGGCGTTAAGTTGTAAAACTTATCGCCATCGCAGGGGTAAACGCTAGGCTGCACCATATCCTTGGTAATATGGTGCAGCCTAGCGTTTCCGAAGTGGCGAAGAGAGGCGTTAAGCCAAGGCGGCAAACACCTCTCTTCGCCATGTTGTAGCTAATATGCCCCTAAAAGCTCTGTTAAATTTGCCTTGGTCCGCTTCATAACCTTTCCTACTATCAAAGCGCGAGTGGAGTTAGAATAGTAATTACACACTTCATTACCGTCAATGGCCGTTCCTCAAAATAATAGGTATGGTATGGGGAGGGGGTGAAGTGTGCGCCTACTTGTATGATGTAAAGTGCTCGGACACCCAACAATGGAATGAACAGCGCAATAAAACAAATTAAATAAATGTGAGAGAATGATTTAGGAGAGATGAGGGGCACCGTTAGAGGACAGTAGCGAGGGAATGCATTTCTATAGGTTAGTTGTAGGGAAAGGTTGTGGCTGATGTGTTCAATATCTGAAAACATGTCCAGACGCCAGCGCCCAGCTGACTATGATAATGAGGGGGCTGGCCCAGAAGTGAATTACATAACATGTATAAAGGCTGGAAAAGCACTTGTTTGGTAAATACTGTCTGATTGAATATCGCTAACCCGCTCGATCCTAATCCCTTCTTCCTGTCAACTAATACCTTTCAGAACCGTTCTGGAGAGATTGAGCGCGCGCGCCCAGAAGGCCGCTGGTTGACGCCTGGTAATTTCATTCCCTTCCTAAAGTGGATTACAGTGGTGTCACTCTGGCTTCAGAGCAAGCGTCTATATTTGTGTTTGTCATTTACAATTGGCTAGAGACAGACAATAATTAATTCTATTGGTTAAGCCTTCTGTTGACATTTTGGAAGACTTCCAGAAATTAATGTGTTTAATTATGCGGAGTGCCAGGGCAGTGCAACAAACTTTAATTACATTCAGACTTCTAACACGTGCAGGAGTCTGTCTCCTTTTCACGTCCAGAAGCACGAAAAAACGACGAATGCGAATTTAGAACTCAGGTTCGTCCACAGATGAACCCCGCCGTGGAACGTTGGAAAATCTTTTCCGTGCGTAGTTCTCCGCCCCGGTGTCAGAGACTGCCAGATATGTAGGTATAGGTTTTGGTAGTTAAATGTGTGTAAAACAAGTGGGAGCGGTGGGAAAATGGGGAATAACAACTACAAGATGGGTGAAGATTTTGAAAATCAAAGAGGAGTGTAACAGATGGGGAAATTAGTGAGAAAATTCCATTAACAAAAGAAACCCCTACATTTACCTCTGTAGGATTACTGAAAAGAACAGGCTTAAATGTACCCCAACAAACACCACAATATGATGAATGGCGTTCCGAAACTTTTCAAACACTTAGGGCCTTATTTATGAAGGCCTTGCGCCGCCGGTGCGTCACTTTTAACATGGGAAAAAGTGACACACCAGTGGCGCAAGGCTTTCATAAATGAGGCCCTTACCCTAATGTCAAGAGATCTGGGTTAAATCCATTGAGCCTCATCTGCAAGGCAATGACGAAGCGCAGCGGCGCAAGCCAAATAGCTGCGCCTTGCTGCGTCATTTTCAAAGCACAGGGAAGCGTCATATACAACAATACAATGCTTCTCTGTGCTTTGCCCCCTTTGACACACAAATGGGCCAGCACAGGCACCCCAGGGTCATTTTGCAAGGGTGCCTGCGCTGCGGGGATGATTGTTTTTGTGCAGGAAGGGAGATCTTCCTGCACAAAAACAATCATTAATGCCATTTTCCTCTTTCTATGAGTGCTGCAGAATGCAGAATGCATAGAAAGAGGAAAAACGTGGAGAAATAAAAGTATTACTCCTCGTTGGGCATGGGATTCTGACGCATTCCCAGTTTTACAAAATGTTGTAAATCTGGGAATGCGTCAAGTTCCAAAGATGTTGCGTTGGAACACCCACAGCAACACCCATGGAGCGCCCCTTTCGCGCAGAGTAATGCGTGAAAGGGGCCCATATTTACAAGGCCATGAAAAGTCACGCAGGGTGACTTTACGTGGCCTTGTAAATATGGGCAAGCCCATTACACCACTGGTGTGGCCAAAACAATTATGCACTAGCTGTGCAATGAGCTTGTAAATAAGCCCCATCATTCTTTTGCTCACCATGCAACCCCAGTTTGAACTCACCATATGCAAATCAGTCTTGACCCGGCTACCCATAGGAACAGTCCAGCCTAAACTGGACCGTAAACAAGGTCCTCCCTTGGTTGCTGTGCCACTGGACTTAACCTAGCCTGGCTGATGAGTGGTGATACCCCAAAACTGGTCCTAGGATGCTTGTTTCTGGTCCAGAGAGAGCTTGGCCTGGCAGTTTGGGCTGGACTACTCCCGTGGGGAGCAGAGTCAAGACTGATTTGCATATGGCTGGGTCCACACTCGGGTGGCATTGGGATCAAAAGAGCAATGGATTTAACCCAGATCTGTTGACTGTGGGTGAGTGGTTGAAAGTTTTTGGCACTCTGTTCATTATCTTGTTGTCTTTGCTATGACTGTGGGTAACGTACAAGTTCTATAAATAACAAAGGGGAGGGAGAGAGAGAGAGAGGTGGATTCCTTCTACCTTGCAATATAGATAAACAACAAGAATCCAGCAGATTGGGTAATGTGTTCCCTACTGTGGTGGGGAGCACATAGTGTTTTTTAAATACCCCTCACACACCAAAAGGACCCTTGGTGTCATGCTTCATCATTGGGGTCTTCGTACCCCTCTATGGGATGCGGCGTGCTGCGACCTACGACTGCGCGGCAGCACTGATCATATAGACTATGTGTGGTGTGTGTGAGGGGTGGGTGAAAGTATGTGGTGGGGTAATTTGAGTGAGTGAATGGTTTAAAAAGTGCCTGGCTCCTGGGGTAGGTCTGAACTATTTTAATGAGCCCTCTGGCTGGTACTGTTAAAATGGGTGCAGGTCGAGGTGATTATGTGATATTAAGCACATCACCTCGTGGGTGCGTCGACATGTTTCGGAGATCAACTCCTTCTTCAGGACAGGGTGCACCACACCCAACCTTACTCACGTTTCTCTAAGTAAAAAAGTGTATTTACAAAAGAGTGGAGATGTAGTACTGTTATGTGCCTACAAATTCAATGAAGTTTTCTTTGCCAATATGCAAATAACCTGCAAAGAAAGACAGGAAGAAAGGACCACAATGTAGTACTCCACTCCTCATTTTACATGGTACAGTGACCTGTAATAAAAATTAGTGTAGGGTCACTAGACATAATGATGTCATACTACTCGTGCAGGTGACCCTGTAAAAAAAGGGGGGACAAATACATTACAAACACACACATAACAAAAAGCACACACTTTAGAGCATTGTATTCCTTGTGCCCCTAGGACATCATTTTCAGTGTGAAAAGTCAGCAAATAAATGGTTAAGAAAGGGCATACTTTGTGTTCTTGGTTCAATGCCTCATGAGCCTCCAAACGTTGGGGGTTGCTCTGGCCAAATGGCTCCTGTGAATAATACATAGTATAGCAGTTACAGGTACTTACAGGCTTGTTGATTACCAATAGTCCCATCTCGCCACGAACCATTTACTCATGAGTTACAGCATAGGTAATGTCCTTGCTCCCCCGAACGCGGCTCCGCTGAGAATGCGGAAGAGCGCCGTGGGGGCGGTATTTATAGTGATAGGAAACCTCGTATGTAAAGTTAATTGGGGATTTAATTGACGGAAAAGCCTTATATGGGTATTCCGCTCGCCCGTGATTCCAGCGATATGTCAAAGGCGCTGTTAGTGGTTCGAGAGTCTAGCGCTCATGCGCGGATGTATTCGGTGTCGTCTTTGTTGTGCGCATGCGCGCAAGGTTGGTTCTATAGCGCATACTTGAGAGAAAGACACTTATCTCTCGCGTTCACTAGATATCGCTTGAGGGAGCGGTAGGCCACGTGATAGGCTTTGAGTAAAAAAGAGACCCTGGTTGTTTATACGTTTGGATACATGCTGTTATTTTTTGAGCCCTGAAGTTGTGTTAGCAGAGCATCAGAACAGTAGGGACTAAGAGTCTAGTAATTTATAAAAACATTGTAAGGGAATTGATGATACAGGTAATTGAGTTAGGTAAGGGGATGCAAAGGGATGTATAATCCCTTAATCAGAAGGCAGGTGGTTGGAGATTTTTAGGGAAGAGGGTAATCATTAGGTGACTTGACCCCAGGGGATTTCATCATTGAGCCCATCTATGTGTGTTCCCAGACAGAAAACCCACCTTTGTTCCTTTTGGAACAGGCCTGTCTCCGTGGGCAGTTGTTCAATCACTGTCCATTTTATGTCATTTACACAGTGTCGGGCTTCCAAAAAATGTGTTACCATTTTTGTTGTACTTTTTTTACACCTGATATTACTCTTGTGCTCAGTCAAACGTGTTTTGATTGCTCTGGACGTCATGCCCACATATTCCAATGTACAAGGGCATGTAATCATGTAAATTACATTTTTGCTGTTGCAGGTTGTGAGACTTCTTTGTTCCCATGTAGTGCCATTTTTGAAGGTTAGGTGTTTGCTCTTTCTGGTGAGATGGCAACTGCTGCAGTTTCCGCAAGGGAAGTGACCCTGTATGCCATGCATAGAGGGTGTGTATGGTTGGCTATCTTTAGGGCGAGTATGAACTAACATGTCCTTTAGATTTCTCCCGCGTTTATGTGCGAACATGGGTTTTTCAAAAGCCAGTTCGCCGCAGGTCAGGATTCGCCAGTTTTTATTAATGATTTTGGTGACCTCATTCGAGGGTGTGTTGTATGTTGTCACACATACTTGTCTTTTTTGGTCATTGTCTGTTGTCACCCTGTTTTCGAGGAGAGCATCACGGTTATTGTTCCTTGCCCGTTTCATTGCGGCATCAATAATGCGGTCTGGATACTGCCTATGTTGTAGTTTTGTTTTTAGGTCCTTGGCTTGTGTTATGAACTGGGCAATGTCAGTGCAATTCCGCCTGAGGCGGAGGAATTGGCCGTAGGGTAAGTTTGTTCGTAGGTGACGAGGATGGAAACTGTCGATCCTCAGTAGGCAGTTCCTGGCCGTTGGCTTAAAGTGGGTAGTTGTCTTCAGTGTGCCTGCTTCTGGGTAGATGTTCAGATCTAAGAATACAAGGGACTCATTAGAGCCAGAGCTGGTGAATTTAAGGAAGGCATTTTGAGTGTTTAGCCAAGTCATAAATGCTGTTACCGACTGTAGATCCCCTTCCCAGATTACCAAGATATCGTCTATGTATCTCCTCCAGATGAGGATCTTGTCTCTGAAGGGATTAGTCGGTTTTAGGGTCTTATTTGTTTCCAAATGGTGGACGTATAGGCCTGCTAAGCTGGGAGCAAAAGTACTGCCCATACTGGTCCCATGGCTTTGGAGGTATAGGGTGGTGTTGTATCTAAAAAAGTTTTTAGTTAGTACCAATGAAATGCACTCCAGGACCACACCTCTGGGTGTCTGGTACTTCCAGGGGTTACTAAATAGTACTTCCTCAATGATGCATTGTGTCTCGTCATGGGGCAGGCTGGTGTATAGGCTCTCGACGTCTAAGCTGAGTAGTAGTTGAGTCTTAGGGTCGAAGGATATGTCTTTCAACAATTGGAGGACCGCTTTTGTATCTTTTAGATACGTGTCAGTGGCCTGCACAAGAGGGCGGAGGAAAGCATCGGCAAATTTTGAAAGGGGCTCAAGGATGGAACCAATTCCCGAGACTATGGGTCTCCGTGGGGGTTTCTCTTGATTTTTGTGTATCTTGGGGATACTATAGGGAGTTAAATATAGGGAGTTAAATACCATGGACCACTCACAACCCAAGAATTTCCATAATACCAGCAGTATGGAACAAGAAGCTATCAGACAGTTAGCTTCTAACCAAGAGATCACGATAAAACCAGCAGACAAGGGGGGAGCAATCCCCCTTGGGATGAAATCCTCCACGGCATATGATCAAGAATGCCTAAGACTTCTCTCTGATAGACGTAACTATACGGTCTTAACAGATGACCCAACAGAGTCACTAAGGATGAGGATCGGGGGGGGCATGATGGAGGAGGCGCTAGCGCATGACTGGCTTTCAAAAAAAGTAGGGGAGTTTTTGATCCAAAAAACACAGAAGATCCCATATTTCTATAGTATCCCCAAGATACACAAAAATCAAGAGAAACCCCCAGGGAGACCCAAAGTCTCGGGAATTGGTTCCATCCTTGAGCCCCTTTCAAAATTTGCCGATGCTTTCTTCCGCCCTCTTGTGCAGGCCACTGACACGTATCTAAAAGATACAAAAGCGGTCCTCCAATTGTTGAAAGACATATCCTTCGACCCTAAGACTCAACTACTACTCAGCTTAGACGTCGAGAGCCTATACACCAGCCTGCCCCATGACGAGACACAATGCATCATTGAGGAAGTACTATTTAGTAACCCCTGGAAGTACCAGACACACAGAGGTGTGCTCCTGGAGTGCATTTCATTGGCACTAACTACAAACTTTTTTCAATACAACACCACCCTATACCTCCAAAGCCATGGGACCAGTATGGGCAGTACTTTTGCTCCCAGCATAGCAGGCCTATACGTCCACCATTTGGAAACAAATAAGATCCGAAACCCGACTAATCCCTTCAGAGACAAGATCCTCACCTGGAGGAGATACATAGACGATGTCATGGTAATCTGGGAAGGGGATCTACAGTCGGTAACAGCATTTATGACTTGGCTAAACACTCAGAATGCCTTCCTTAAATTCACCAGCTCTGTCTCTAATGAGTCCCTTATATTCTTAGATCTGAACATCTACCCAGAAGCAGGCACACTGAAGACAACTACCCACTTTAAGCCAACGGCCAGGAACTGCCTACTGAGGTTCGACAGTTTCCATCCTCGTCACCTACGAACAAACTTACCCTACGGCCAATTCCTCCGCCTCAGGCGGAATTGCACTGACATTGCCCAGTTCAAAACACAAGCCAAGGACCTAAAAACAAAACTACAACATAGGCAGTATCCAGACCGCATTTTTGATGCCGCAATGAAACGGGCAAGGAACAATAACCGTGATGCTCTCCTGGAAAACAGGGTGACAACAGACAATGACCAAAAAAGACAAGTATGTGTGACAACATACAACACACCCTCGAATGAGGTCACCAAAATCATTAATAAAAACTGGCGAATCCTGACCTGCGGCGAACTGGCTTTTGAAAAACCCATGTTCGCACATAAACGCGTGAGAAATCTAAAGGACATGTTAGTTCATACTCGCCCTAAAGATAGCCAACCATACACACCCTCTATGCATGGCATACAGGGTCACTTCCCTTGCGGAAACTGCAGCAGTTGCTATCTCACCAGAAAGAGCAAACACCTAACCTTCAAAAATGAATGGCACTACATGGGAACAAAGAAGTCTCACAACCTGCAACAGCAAAAATGTAATTTACATGATTACATGCCCTTGTACATTGGAATACGTGGGCATGACGTCCAGAGCAATCAAAACACGTTTGACTGAGCACAAGAGTAATATCAGGTGTAAAAAAATGTACAACAAAAATGGCAACACATTTTTTGGAAGCCCGACACTGTGTAAATGGCATAAAATGGACAGTGATTGAACAACTGCCCTAGGAGACAGGCCTGTTCCAAAAGGAACAAAGGTGGGTTTTCCGTCTGGGAACACACATAGATGGGTTCAATGATGAAATCCCCTGGGGTCAAGTCACCTAATGATTACCCTCTTCCCTAAAAATCTCCAACCACCTGCCTTCTGATTAAGGGATTATACATCCCTTTGCATCCCCTTACCTACCCCAATTACCTGTATCATCAATTCCCTTACAATGTTTTTATACATTACTAGACTCTTAGTCCCTACTGTTCTGATGCTCTGCTAACACAACTTCAGGGCTCAAAAAATAACAGCATGTATCCAAACGTATAAACAACCAGGGTCTCTTTTTTACTCAAGGCCTATCACGTGGCCTACCGCTCCCTCAAGCGCTATCTAGTGAACGCGAGAGATAAGTGTCTCTCTCTCTCGCGCATGCGCAATAGAACCAACCTTGCGCGCATGCGCACAACAAAGACGACACAGAATACATCCGCGCATGAATGCTAGACTCTCGAACCACTAACAGCGCCTTTGACATATCGCTGGGATCACGGGCGAGCAGAATACCCATATAAGGCTTTTCCGTCAATTAAATCACCAATTAACTTTACATACGAGGTTTCCTATCACTATAAATACCGCCCCCACGGCGTTCTACCGCATTCACAGCGGAGCCGCATTCGGGGGAGCAAGGACATTACCCATGCTGTAACTCATGAGTAAATGGTTCATGGCGAGATGGGACTATTGGAAATCAACAAGCCTGTAAGTACCTGTAACTGCTATACTATGTATTATTCACAGGAGCCATTTGGCCAGAGCAACCCCCAACGTTTGGAGGCTCATGAGGCATTGAACCAAGAACACAAAGTATGCCCTTTCTTAACCATTTATTTGCTGACTTTTCACACTGAAAATGATGTCCTAGGGGCACAAGGAATACAATGCTCTAGAGTTTGTGCTTTTTGTTATGTGTGTGTTTGTAATGTATTTGTCCCCCCTTTTTTTACAGTGTCACCTGCACGAGTAGTTTGACATCATTATGTCTAGTGACCCTACACTAATTTTTATTACAGGTCACTGTACCATGTGAAATGAGGAGTGGAGTATTACATTGTGGTCCTTTCTTCCTGTCTTTCTTTCCAGGTTATTTGCATATTGGCAAAGAAAACTTCATTGAATTTGTAGGCACATAACAGTACTACATCTCCACTCTTTTATAAATACACTTTTTTACTTAGACAAACGTGAGTAAGGTGGGGTGTGGTGCACCCTGTTCTGAAGAAGGAGTTGATCTACGAAACATGTCAACGCACCCACGAGGTGATGTGCTTAATATCACATAATCACCTCGACCTGCACCCATTTTAACAGTACCAGCCCGGGGGCTCATTAAAATAGTTCTGACCTACCCCACGAGCCAGGCACTTTTTAAACCATTCACTCACTCAAATTACCCCACCACATACTTTCACCCAACCCTCACACACACCACACATAGTCTATATGATCTGTTCTCCCGCGTAGTCGTAGGTCGCAGCACGCCGCATCCCGTAGAGGGGTGCGAAGACCCCAATGATGAAGCATGACACCAAGGGTCCTTTTGGTGTGTGAGGGGTATTTAAAAACACTATTTGCTCCCCACCACAGTAGGGAACACATTACCCAATCTGCTGGATTCTTGTTGTTTATCTAACCTACAAGTTCTCCACATCCTATCACCCGCAAACAAATAGGGTTGTTGAGAGATTCAACAAGAATATCAATGGCCTGTTTATTCGCCTGCCTGAGCCCACGAGGTGGAAGTGGGACATCTTCTTTCCATGCCTGCTCTCTGCCTGCAAAGAGGCAGCACAGAAGGGAGTTGGTTTAGGCCATTTGAACTACTCAATGGATACCCTGGTAGTGGAATTTGGCCCTATAGATGGGACACCCATCAATGACACTGTCTAGCTTATCTGAGCATTTGTAATTGTTGGCAATATAATTTGAATTAAGCAGAGTAATAGCCATTGCTGATGCTCCTCCCTAGAGTACTCAAATCCACCCTGCTTTATTGCATTTATGTAATAAGTAACAATCATTTACAGTAATTGCCAGGGCGATGATTAAGTGCAAACGGGTTTGCATTCCAGTTTCTTGTTTCACCCTGGTTTATTGCATTTATGTAATAAGTAACACACATTTACAACAATTGCCAGTGCGATTATTAGCTGCAAAAGGGTTGCATTCCAGTCTCTCGTTTCATCATTTTCGCAAAGCATGTGCCGCGACCCTGATGCGCGGTGCTGTAACACAAAGTCCAGGCATTTCCGGCTGGGACTCCTGGGCTCCTGGGCTCTCAAGCGGTCAGCAGAGCAGCGCCGATCAGAGGGCACAGCTGACGCGAGGACCAGGCAGGCACAGGCAGTCTCCGATGGGACACTGGAGATTGCACACGTGTTTCAAACTCTGGCAGCAATTGGGGCAATCCACTGAAATGCATTTCTCCGACGCGAAGATCAGGCATTTGATCACCAACATGCAGGCCCTTTTCCGGACACGGGGAACCAACTTAACAAACCTGGGAACACACGTGCTACCAATTTACTAATCAAGGAACCTACTTAAGGCTAAAATCTATCGTCCTTCTTTCCCCATCAGCGAACATAACTAGGCACACGGCGAGAGAGGCACCTTGATGTAGTAAGAGTATGAGTAGTTGTGTGGGTACGTGCTTGTTTGCTTCTGTGCAACTTTACCGTCCCTATAAGGAAATTCTGAATTTATTAAATCTCCAATCACTTTGAATTTTAATTTTTCTTCCAGAGTGTGACTACAGGGGTTTCTCCTTCACCCTCCTCCCATGGGGTGTTTAGGAACCTTAATTAGGGTAAGGCTGAAAGCTGGTTTCACACTTCTGTGCAGAAAATAACTGTGTGTGTCTCACGTTTGCAGTGACACGTGTTTCACACAAAAGCCACTATATGTATATTGATGCATGTGGGGCAATTTTCACTGCAATTTTCACTGTGCTTTGACCGAATTTCTCTCAGATTTATCTGTCTCTGATGGCAATCCCTCTTTCTTTACATTTACAGGTTTGAGGAAGCTCTTTTAGGTAGAGTCTGACATAGGTCAACCTACCCAGTGGTAATTTCGAACCATCTTTTGGTAAGATAGGAGCCCACATTATTTTTCCCGTCCTGATGAATGCTGCAAACCCCTTGGACCATTTGGGCAGAAACATATTGACGACTTTAATCACAACGATGATGGGGTACTAATTCCCCTAATCACCATTCTTTCCAATTTAATACCAAGTAGTTGCCTGTTAAAGTAAATGCATTTTGGCAATTAAATTGGTTTTTAATAATCACTCACTTTCACGGGCCCCCATTTAGAAGTGCCTCCCTGTCTCCAGGTGCAGGCCCGCTCTCTACCAAACCAAGTTTCTAGAGAGGGAGGACTTCCAATGATGAAGCATGACACCTGGTGGTGTGTGAGGACAGTGCTTCACTTTTTGTTAGATGACAGGTACTCTACCAAGTAAATTTTAACCCTCTGTCATGTAACAATCAGGGAAGCTTCTTTTGTGTATACATGTTTAGTATGGAGGCCAGCTCACCCTGAATACCCCGTGCCTCTAGTTCCCTCCCCTGGGACTCCCATGGTTAGTATGTTGCATACCCTGGTAGTGAACCATTCAGCTTGGTGAAGTTGTGGGAGCAAGCTCTCAAGAAGTCCCTCCAGGATGTAGTCAGCTACATCCTTGCTTTCCAAAACCAGATGCAGCGCTCTGGAAGAAGGCTAAAGAGGATCTAGATGTCAGCCAAGAGGTTATGAAACTCTGGTATGACCAGAAGGCCATTCTGATCGAGTTTCACCCAAGATCTGTGACTGGGGGTGAGTGTCTGAAAAGTTTCAGCGCTCTGTCCACCATCTCCTTGTGTTTGCTTTGTTCGCCCTAAGTTGGCAGGGTATACCCAGACATGGTGCCCTTGCTCACTTTGAAACTGGATTCAAGCTAGCCTGGCTGATGAGGGCTGTGAGCCCAAAGCCAGTCCCAGGATGCTTGTTTCCGGTCCAGGGAAGACATGGCTTGGCAGTTTGGGCTGGTCTGTTCCCATGAGGCACAGGGTCAAGACTGATTTGCATATAGCTCTGTCTGTACTGGGGTGGCGAAGTGAGCTAAAGAACGATAATGGATTCAACTCAGATCTCTGACTGGGGGTGAGTGTCTGAAAAGTTTCAGCGCTCCATCCATCATCTCCTTGTGTTTGCTTTGTTCACCCTTATTTGGCAAGATATGTCCAGACGTGGGTCCCTTGCTCAATTTGCCACTGGATTCAAGCTAGTCTGGTTGATGAGGGCTGTTAGCCCAAAACCAGTCCCAGGATGCTTGTTTCCGGTCCAGGGAAGACATGGCTTGGCCGTTTGAACTGGCACAAGGTCAAGACTGATTTGCATATAGCTCTGTCTGTTATTGGGGTGGCGAAGTGAGCTAAAGAACGATGATGGATTCAACTCAGATCTCTGACTGGGGGTGAGTGTCTGAAAAGTTTCAGCGCTCCATCCATCATCTCCTTGTGTTTGCTTTGTTCACCCTTATTTGGCAAGATATGTCCAGACGTGGGTCCCTTGCTCACTTTGCCACTGGATTCAAGCTAGCCTGGTTGATGAGGGCTGTTAGCCCGAAACCAGTCCCAGGATGCTTATTTCTGGTCCAGAGAAGACATGGCTTGGCAGTTCGGGCTCGACTGTTCCCATGAGGCACAGGGTCAAGACTGATTTGAATATAGCTGTGTCTGAACTGGGGTGGCGAAGTGAGCTAAAGAAAGATGATGGATTCAACCCAGATCTGTGACTCTGGGTGAGTGTCTGAAAAGTTTCAGTGCTCCATACATCATCTCCTTGTGTTTGCCGAGTTTCAACCTGGGCAAAAAATGTGGGTCATGGAACCCAGGGCTATCCTAGACTGCTGGTCTGGGCCTTACAAAGTGAAGGAGCGAACAGGGGAGGTAATCTACCTGGCGACCTTAAGACTCCTAGGAACCCCTTACTGGTACTCCAAGTCAACCTCTGTAAACCACACAATGAGAGGTCCAAGGTCACCATGCTCCTGGTGACAGATGATGGAGTGGAAGAGGAGCTTGACCTCCCTGACCCAATATCCTCCAAGGAGAAAGATGGTTCTGTTGAGGGTGTCAATTTATCCCCCACTCTGACTCCATAACAGCAGAGGGAGTACCACAAGGCACTGCGACAGTTTGCCTGTCTCAGGATGCTTGTTTGCAGTACATTCAGGACCTGGCCTGGCAGTTTGGGCTCGAATGCTCCATGGGGAGCAGGGTCAAGGCTGATTTGCATATGGCTGAGTCCAAACTGGGGTGGCATAGTGAGCAAAGGAACAATGGATTTAACTCAGATCTCTTGACTGGGGTGAGTGGTTGAAAAGTTTCTGCACCCCGTCCATCATCTTGTGTTTGCTACCCACACTCATCCCAAATGGACTTCTTGTACACCAAAATTAAGTTGGCGCCCTTGTCAGATATCACTTCTTTGGGGAAGCCCACTAGGGTACAAATCACCATCAGGACTGTAACCATTGCAGGTGCAGGTACAGCCCTTAGAAGTATGGCATCTGAGTATCTAGTTGCATGATCCTTCGAAATCAGGATAAACCTGTTACTGAAAGCAGTTTTGGGGTCCAGCAATGTCAATGCCCACCCTTTCCAAGGGAGCGTGTCATGATCAGGAATGTGTACAACTGTTTCATGTGTATTTCCATAGACGAGGCTGATTAAACAGAAAAGAAACCTTTCATCTACAGGACTACAGTACTATGATCTTTTGCCATGATCTGGCTGAGTGTCATCTGTTTATAAGGTAGACACACCCAGGGGGCATATTTACAAGGCACTTGTGACACCACTGAGTCATGTTTTTTGATGCAGCAGCAACGCTATCATTGCTCCATATTTACAAGGTGGCACGTCTAGGCTGATGTGTCACTCTTTGTCGGCCTGCTTCAGTTTTTTCCTTTATCGGAATCAGCTGCGTCATATTAGTTTTAATATATGCAAGGTAGGCGTTCCCACCTAAAATCCCCTGTAAAACTGACACAGTGGTATTTATGACTTTTTCCCAAAGTGACACATCTTCAGGAGGCAGGCAACTGAGCTTCATATGCGTCAAAATTCCTAAGGGCCAGATGTAGGTAATTCCACTTTACCGACTCTAAAATACCGAATCATACCGAATCGGTATTTCAGAATCGGAAAACGGGATGTAGGTAATTTTTTGGTAAAAAATACCGAATCGGTAACATTCGGATTTCTTGATTCGGTATTTACCGGGAAAATACAGAATCGGTAACACCCATTCAACCCTATGGGCCTCCAGGCCCATAGGAATGAATGGGAATTACCGATTCGGTATATACCGAATCGGTTAATACCGAATCGGTAATACAAAATACACCCAATTGAGCCTGTCAACCAATCAGGATCACCCACCACACCTCACAACAAAGCAACAGAGGAATGAACCAATCAAATGCATCAACCCCACCCCACTACCAGGAAGTGGCCACACCCATGCAGGTGCAGAGCAACTGAACAAACAGGAAAGCTGTGAGAGACTGAGGAACAGGCTGTCCTGAGTTGAGCATAGCTGCACAATGGAGTCCCAGGAGTCACAGAGGGATGGAGCTGAGCGAAAAAGGAAACTGAAATTCAGCCCAGCTGAACTGCAGGTGCTGTTGGAGGAAGTAGTGAGACACCACACCCAGCTCTTCGGAAAGCAGTCTCTGCATGTTGCAGAGTCTGTTAAAACAACAAGAGAAATTGATGACTTAAAAAAATGGTGGTATGATCTTAGGATCATAACCAAAAAAAGCTGGCAGCACAGAGAAAAGAAGCCAGTGCCACAGGTGGAGGAAGGAACCGGGCACCTGCATTAACAGACCTGGAGCAGCTGGTGGAGTCCACCCTGGATCCAGAGAGAGTCCATGGGATCGGGGATGCTGACAGCTCAGCCATAGCTGCAAGAAAAGAAGGTAAGCTGCATGGACATCAATCCTCACCCCCTTCCCAGTCCCCCTTCCCCAATGTGGTTGAGTGTATCACACTCCAGTACAGGTTTTAGGATTTTCGTGCAATGCATCATGGGAGACGTAGTCAGAGAAACATACATCAATACATTCATCGCAGAATACAGCAAGGCATGCCACACACTACATCCAGAAGCAGTTGAGGACTAGGCAATTGTGTGACTGGAATGTGATTTAATAATGACACACAGGTGTACATCACCACTGACCCAATGTTCATGTCTCTCCACAGGAGAGTCATCGCGCAGGACAGCGCAGGAAAGGGAGGAGAGGGCACCGCCAATGGAGAGGAGTGATGACGCTGGCACAAGTGCAGGGCAAAGCACTGATCTACCACCCGCACCCACAGCACAGGCAGATCAACACCTGAGCGACCCACCACAGCACAGCCTTTGTCACCTCTGTGTACGACTCACCACAGCAGGACCTACCTCCACACTCCCCAACACCAACTTCAGAAGTGGTAAGGCCAAGGAGGCATGATGTGACCCCTCTCAGGATCTTGGAAACGTCCGATGAGGATGATGGTGAGGGTGACACACAACCAGACCCACTGGAGGCAGACCACACTGGGCAGCAGTCCACATCTGTCAGTGTGCGTAGCGGTGCCAGGCGCCGAAGGGTACGGGAGAGAAGCGATGGTCAGGATGGAGAGGGGGTCTTCTGTGGCCTGGAGGCCACTATGGTCAAAGTGCAGCGCCTGCAAGCAAAGGGAATATTAGCTGTGCAGAGACAGGTGCGCCACTTGTATACAAAGATGGGCAACATTGACCGGGGGATTGGCTCCATGGCTGAGAGCATGAAAGACATGGCAGACGGGATGAGGGACATGTCGCAGTGCATAATGGCTCTCTGTGACAAACTCGATTCTGACCACACTGAAAGGCGCCGGGATAGACAGTGTATGCGCCAACAAACCAAGACCATTAACCGCCTTGCTACAGCCACCTCCCTGCTATGTCGGCGCTCTGTCGCCATGCAAGATGGCATTGTGCACTGCTGCACGGATTTGTCTAGGGGGATGGGGAGAGTAACCTCAGCAATGGAACTACTTCTGACAAACCAGTCAGCCAACGCTGGGGACACAGGTGTGGGGGACACTGAGGACTCCACCAGCAGGAGCAGCTGTAGCACTCCCATACATACATGATTACATGTACTTGCAATTTGCATTACATCGGGATGACGACACGCAAAGTAAGTACAAGGATAGTTGAACACCGCAGCACTATTAGGTGCAAAAGGACAACAACAAGAATGACGAATCATTTCATTGAATCAAATCACACTCCCAATGACATGAGATGGTAGTGTTAGAGACTGCAAAAACCAAAGAAAACCAAGAAAGATTTCTCCATGAGCGTGAACAACGATGGGTGTTTAGACTACGTACAGACACCCTTGGATTGAACGATGATATTACTTGGGGGGGTTTTTTATGATCAAGATCTAACCACAGTCTTATGTCGAGAATTGGTCGCTGAGAACTATGACCTATCCCAGAGACGGAATCCGCCCTGTAAACACTATAACCACTTGAATTTGAATCAAATGGAGCCCTTAGTGTAATTCTGAACTGTTATGGGACAAGATAAATGACCAAGAAATCATACACCTTCATTAATGATCCTGAAGTACAATTGAACCAATTAAACGCCAATATATTTTCCCAGAAACCATATCATGACGTTAAATTCATTTCTGGTATTGTACTAATAATATAGAGCAAGACCGCAAACTTTTTTTCACTTTGGTTGTGGTAGTTATTATTTCAAAAAACGAACAATCACCCTTCCGTTTTTTGTTAAAAATAAATATAAACATATTATGAGACAATAGAGCGTCTAGTTTTAGCTCTGAGTCTTTATTTTCCCTTAATTCCCCTTCTACCCATTTCATGCCATTAGCGCTAAACACTGACAGAGACCACCGTCATCTGTTTCTAAATACAATCCCAAAAGGCATACTTCCAATATGGCCGCTAAGCTCGCACGGGTCTAGTTGCCGAGGGCGTTTCCGTCTCAGCGCCGGGACAGAAACAAACAAAACCAACGCGCCGGCTTTGGCCAGGTAAGATGCGGTCCGGGGAGGTGCCGAGTAGGTAGCAAAAGCGCAATTTCACAAGACAGGATGTAAGTACATTAACCCTGAGTGAATGGACATTGTGAGTCCGAGCAACAAGGTGATCATTTTTTCTAAACCCAATGATCAAAGCGTAATTTCGATCTAATGGGCACTGTATATATCTATCATCTTTTTGCAGCAGTGTATCCCATAAGTGAAATTGACCCCCAACGTGACCATGAAGCGTCAATTTTCGCTTCTATAAGTAACTATTGAAATCCTTTCTGTGTACTTATTATGTGTTGTTATGTCTATTGTTTGGTCACAAAAGTCCTGTCTTGTTTATGTGTGTGAATTCACGAACATTTTCACGACTATTTGGACTAATGGAAAGCATGCACGCGCCGATATGGCGCCAACCATCCTTCGAAACACAGTATGCGAGTGGCATGCAAATGTACTATGTGTATCTTCCCTCGGGGAAGATTTGTTATTAACAATATGTTTTATTTTACAGAACCCACTAATTGAGAGGAACGTATGTATTTTAAAATAAATGCATGCATGAATTCACTTTAATATTGTTATAATATTCACGATCCCAACGAGTGGGATTTAGGAGTGGCATATGCAGGGCTGGTCCCTGCATGGTCCCGATGAAATGCTAGGGGTAGCATGAAACATGTCGACCATATTGATCACTGAGTCAACCACATTATAGGTTGTCCTACAGTGACATCAACCCCACTTTTAATATACCTGCATAGGAGCTCAATAAAACAGTTAGGCCCACTAAGTATGGTATTTTTAACACACACACACCCACTCCACTTATTCTTTTCGCACCACACATAGTCATTCACACTAACAGTGCTCCTGCGTAGTTCGCGAGTCGCAGCACGCCCCTTTTCGTAGAGAACTGGGAGGGCCCCAATGATGAAGCATGTCACCATGGGGCAACCCCGGTGAGTGAGGGGACACTAGAAAGAAATTTCTCTTTCTTGAAGGTGTAGGGTTCCAATCAATCATACACCTGAACTGAGCTAGGCCCCAGGGTCCCATGACTGGGATCCACACTGTTGTTTGTACTGCTCTTTAGGAGGACAACCTAGTCTCATCTATCCTCCTTCTCCCCCTGTTTCACATAGCACTCCCATACCCGACATTCGGCGAAGCAGCAGGCGCCAATCTGCTGACCCTAGCTCCACTGCCACCGTTGCCACCCAGCCTCGGGCATTCCGCACTGTTGTGCGTGGGCGCAAACAGTAATGCTGCCCACAACCCACAGGACATGTCAGGGTGAAGTAACCTGTGACCCCCCAGTGAGGTATTCTGACATTGAGGTAGCATGATGTACTATTGTTAAATTACCGTAGTGCCAATTAAACTACGTCATTCAAAAACAAAGCCTGGCTGTGTCTCGTAACTTACTTAGAAATAGCTGCTTGTGATCTCTGCTCGTCTCAGTGAGTGAGTGAGTGAGTGAGTTATTTTTAGAGCGCTCTTATGCCGAGGCGTCTTGGCGCTGTAAGACGGAGAGATGGATGTGGCAGAGTTAAGGTAGCACAAAGAGCCAGGTCTTCAGCTCTCTTCTGAACTTGGCTATACTCTTTTCAGAACGCAGTGAGGATGGTAGACTGTTCCAAAGCTTTGGGACTTGATGGGAGAAGGATCTGCCGCCCCAACGGACTCTCTTGGTCCTAGGGATGTGAAGTAGATTTTGGGAGCTGGATCTAAGTAGGCGTTCAGGTGTATAGGGTGAGAGAAGATTGGAGAGCTGTTTGGAGGTCTGCCCATACAGGGATTTGTGGGCCAGGCACAAGACCTTGAATTGAATTCTTCTCCTGACTGGGAGCCAATGTAGTTCACCTATTGCTTTAGAGGTAGGGTGTCGTTTGGGGAGATTAAGCAGAACTCTGGCGGCCGCATTTTGGATGGACTGGAGTCGGTTAAGCTGTTTTTCGCCGGCACCTATGTATAGGGGGTTACAGTAGTCTACCCTAGACATGATTAGAGCTCCCACAACTGTTTTCCTCAGGGTGAAAGGGATGTAAGGCAGGATTTTTCGGAGGACCTTCAGAGTGAAGAAGCAGGACGACGTGACCTGGTTGATTTGGGTTGTGCAAGAGAGGTCATTGTCCATGATGAAACCAAGGTTTCTAACCTTGTTGGCCGGGGTGGGACATGCACCGGCTTCTGGAGGCCACCATAGGTCATTCCAGATGGAAGGTTTTTGACCAAACTCAATCACCTCCGTTTTTTCGGCGTTAAGTTTGAGGAAGTGAGAGTTCATCCATGTCTTCACGTCTGGCAGACAGTTCCTAAAGCTGGTGGCAGTGGCTTCTACTGTCTGAGCCAGTGAGACCACCAGTTGGGTGTCGTCAGCGTACGAAACTAAGTGTAGGCCATGGGATTTTATCCGTGCGGCTAGTGGTGTGACATAAAGATTAAAAAGAGTTGGTGACAGAGCCGACCCCTGGGGGACTCCGCATGGTAGAAGGAACTCCTTGGACATGAGCCCATCCCAGAGAATTTGGTGAGTGCGTGCCTCCAAAAAGGTCTGGAGCAATTTTAGGGCGGTGTGGGAAATGCCCAACGTTATTAGTCTGTTTAACAGGACGTCGTGGTTCACGGTGTCAAACGCCGCTGTCAAATCTAGTAAGATTAGAGCGGCTCTGCCTCCTTTATCCATAGTTTGACGGATGTCATCAGATGCTATGATCAGAGCGGTTTCCGTTGAGTGACAGGCCCTGAAACCATGCTGCGTGGGATCTAGTAGATGGTTGTCCTCGAGATGTTTAGTTAGCTCCTGATTCATTGCATTTTCCAGAATTTTGGCAGGTAAGGGTAAGCAAGATATAGGGCGATAATGCTTAGCTTCCTTGGGGTCGAGGGTCTCCTTTTTAAGTAAGGGCCTGATGCACGCCTTCCTCCAACTGCTGGGAAATTGTCCGGAGTTTATTACTGAGTTGAGAAGGGGGGTTAAGGCTAGGCTAATGATTTCAGGGACCATATGTAGGACATGAGGGGGACATGGGTCCAGCGGCGAGCCAGACTTGGTCTGAAGGAGCAATGTGGCAACTTGGTCACAGCTAAGCTGGGAGAATCTAGAGAATTCCAGAATTGGTGTCTGTGAAACTGATTCATGGGGAACCGCTTCACACGAGGGTAGCGATCGCAGGTCATTATCCACTGTCTGAACTTTCTGTTGAAAGAATTGGGCTATGTTTTCCACAAATTCTTGGTGAGGCTGGAATGTGACTTCTCTAGGGCTTTTGGCTAAGTGAGTAATGGTCTTAAACAGTTCCTTAGAGGAGTTAGGTGACTCTTGAATTTTCTTAGTGTAGAATATGGTCTTAGCTTGCTCTATGGCGAGCTTGTATTCGTGAAGGGCAGCCGTGTACTCCTTTCTGGACTGAGGGTTATAGCCATTTCGCCAAAGTCTCTCGGCCCTCCTGCATTTCAGTTTTATTAGTTTAACCTCTGGAGTGTACCATTGTGAGGTTGCCGAGCGGATCCTAGTTTTTTTTACTTCTTCTGGGGCTAACTTGTCCATTGCTTGTAAGAGCCACGCGTTAAATTTGTGGGCTCCATCGTCACTGTCTGTGCTTACGGCGGTGGGTCTGCTAAGAAAGTTTGCTAGGGAAGTGACTTCTAGTTTTTTCCATGGGCAGGATTTAGCCGGAAGTACAAGGTCCTTTCACCTAGCATTAGACAGCGTGATTGTTAGAGTAAAATTGATGGCGGCGTGGTCAGACCAAGGTAGGGGTGTCGTGGAGGTGACCTTGATGTGGCGATTATTAGTGAAAATGGAATCCAGAGTGTGACCTGCTGTATGAGTGGGTCCTGTCCTTAATTGGGTTAATCCATAACTACTGAAGTTGTCTATTAGGGTGGAGGAGTCATTCGAGTTATTGTCTTCAAGGTGAAAATTGAAATCCCCCAATACTGTGAAGGAGGGGTGGTTAGACGTAGACTCCAGGAAGGTTAGAAGAGCATTGGTGAAAGCACCTCTGGGTCCTGGGGGTCGGTATAGCAGGAGGCCATTAAATATTTGTTGGTTGTTGTATTTGACCGAGAAGGATATGGCCTCTGATTCCAATCCTAGCTGATGAAGAATATGTAATTTAAAGATTGAACGGTGAATAATGGCTACACCACCGCCAATGATTCCTTGTCTGTCTACGTGCACTACAGAATAGTCTGTGGGTACTGCGGTGTTCCAGTCCGGCCCAGAAGAGTCTGTAGCCCATGTTTCGGTTAGGAAGGCCAGATCAATCTCATTATCCACAATGAGAGATTCAATTTCATGTTTGTGCTTGGGCATAGACCTAACATTTAAGAGTATATTTTTTAGAGATTTGCTGTTAGGTTTAGCGCGACAGTGCATGGGCTGTGAGTGAAGGTAGGAAGAGGTAGGTGGGGGTAGGGAAGTGAGCCCATAGAATGGGGGGTGTGGTATTTTGTAGCCGCAAGATCGACATTTACTGATGTACAGCATACCTCTCACTGAGGGTTGTACTCCATGTTGGCATTCATTACATCTTAGTTTAAGGAGTGTTTCTCTGGTGTAGCCATTTTTCAGTTGAGCCGTAGGGAATAGGGCAGGGGTTTTGGCACTGGGCGCTGGTCTGGCGCGGACGGGCGCAGACGGGCTTGCCTTAGGTGCGCCTTCGGCGCGCTGTCGGCGCACCCGCTGCGCTCATCCGCTGCGCGTCCGGAAGAGCATAGGGCTAAATAGGCTCGTGGGGCTCATAGGGCGGAAGTCGCGACAACTAGAGCGCGTCTCACCACTCACGCCACACCTAAGATGGTGGCTAAGTGACCTGCTCGGATATTGAGTAATGAGTAACCCTAATTATCCCTCCGCTACAAACGGGACTTCCCGCGGCGGACCAGGGATTAGGGTGTCAGGTGGATAAACATACAATTATTAAATCAATTGTGTGCAAGATGCGTTCTATACGTTTGTCAGGGTAATATCGCTGTTACAAATCAAGTGACAACAAGTGCAGGTTTAAAATTCTAACAAGTAAAAACGTTGCAATCACGATTTACATAAACAAAGAGTCGCAGCGTTTAGAAGCGCTGACCGCACTGCTTCTCCGTCTCAGTCTCCCATCTGTGGCTGGCGCTGCTCCTGCTGCATAGGGCTCTGGCTGTTCACTTCCATCATCAATGTCCTCATGATATGTAATTTCCACTTCTGTGCCTTTCTTGGTGGCAAGGTTGTGCAGCATGGCATAGGTCGCAATGATCTTGCAGCAGATGATAGGAGTGTACTGCCGTGCACCTCCGCTCTTGTGGAGGCAGCGGGACCTGCTTTATACAAGTCCAAATGTGCGTTCTACAACGCTGCATGTTGCTCTGTGTGCCACATTGTAACTCCTCTCACTCCTGGTGGATGTATTCAGGTAGGGGGTGAGCACAAAGGACCGCACAGCATAAGCGCTATCGCCTAGGTGGAAAAGAGAGAGCCATTACTTACATACTCATTATACATCCATCTGCAATAACTATCAGGGTGTGTCACAGTAATTTACCTAGCAGGTATCCATCACCAAAATACCCAGTGGCAAGGCGTCCGTAGATCCCACTGTTCTGGAATATGTAGGAGTCGTGGGTGCTCCCAGGAAATTTGGCCACAATGTCTGCTATGATGTTGCTAGCGTTGCATATCACCTGCACATTGATTGAGTGTGTTGACTTCCGGTTCCTGTATATGTGTTCTGTGGCTGCAGGTGTGCAGAGTGGGATGTGGGTGCCATGTATGCAGCCTATCACGTGTGGGAAGTGTGCCAGTTGATAGAAATCCATTTTGGTCTTTACCCTTCTGCATGTGTCTCAGGGAAGCTAATGTAGTGATGCATTCTCCGCATCATGGCCTCCAGGAACTTCCTAAAGAAACGGGACAGGCAGCTCTGGGACACCCCACCTACCGCAGCAATCACACTCTGGTAACTCCCAGATGCAAGCAGGTGAAGGCTACACAGCACCTGCACATGGGGTGGGATGGCGTGCGCCCTTGGTGTTGGGTGCTCCAGGAGTGGTTGCAGGTCCCTGATCAAGTCCAGGATGGTTTGGGGGTGTAACCTGTACCTTTGCAATATCTCTGGCTCAGTGATTTGGAAAAGCGTAATCCTCTGCCTGTAGACTTGCTCCTCCCTTCTCCAGACCCTCTCTCCTGCTGCCTGTAGCCGTAGCCGCCTTGCAATGACGTAGAATGCCGCCATTCTGGTCACACTGTTGCATTTTGGGCCCTTTTTATAGCCTGTACCTGGTTACCACCTGCTTTCACTCCATGGTAAATACCAACTCTTAAATACCGAATTTCATGAAATTCTGTATTTTTGAGGTTTCCTACATCTCAATGGTAATTTTTTACCATTTCTTATTTACCGATTCGGAAAATTAGAATTCGGTAAATAAGAATTCGGTAACTACCGAGTCGGTAAAATACCGACTCGTATTTACCGATTCGGTAACATTTTGCCTCCTACATCTCAAATAGCCAATTCCGGTCGGTAACGGACGAAATTCGGTATTTTCAGCCGTGACCGACCGGTATTTGGCTACCTACATCTGGCCCTAAGTCTCTAAAACCCAGGCGTAGGAATGGCGCATTGGCTGTGTCAGTGGAATTTGACCAGCTGAAGTTACTTGTAACAGTGTAATCTACAATCAAGTCACAACCCCTCTACAGGTAAGTGCACACATAAGGTAGGTAACACAGTAAATCACACATTACACCCCATTATTGACTTACGTCACACATACATATGCATAGTGGTACACATAAGTACACTATGCCCACTTGAATGCCTGACATCCAGGACCAATGTAATAGAGTGCCAGGTGAGTTTTATACTTTTTGGCATTGCATTACATTAGTCCCTATACAGTAGGCTACTTCTGTCAGCCAAAACTGATGCATTGCCTCTGTTTTTTTAAGCATTGCTGCAGTCAAGTCAGTTTTATGATCAACTACAGCAATGCGCCAGTTTTGGGCCGAATGCCTTGCGGCATCCTTCCCACGGATACTTCAGAGATTCTAGAAAGTCCAATTGGTCGCACACTGCTTGTCCTACCAGCATGTTGCCCCAAAGCATTGTGGTCCATGAAGTAAGCATCAGCGGGTGCGCCTCTGCCAGAGTCTTGAGCAAAAGTCACTGTCGCGTTGGCCATCCCTGGACACGTGTTTCAAGGTTGTTACCTCTCGTCAGCAGGGAATAGGCATATATATAGGGGTGCTGCGTAGGCTGCCAAAAAATATTCTCAGGTCCGGTACCGCTCGTGGCACGCAGGTGCGTAACCCGGGCTCGTCAGTCCCACCAGCTCAAGGGAGCTTGACTATAAAAGAAAGTCCAATTGGTCGCACACTGCTTGTCCTACCAGCGTGTTGCCCCAAAGCATTGTGGTCAATGAAGTAATCATCAGCGAGTGCGCCTCTGCCAGAGTCTTGAGCAAAAATCACTGTCGCGTTGGCCATCCCTGGACACGTGTTTCGAGGTTGTTACCTCTCGTCACCAGGGAATAGGCATATATATATAGGGGTGCTGCGTAGGCTGCCAAAAAATATTCCCAGGTCCGGTACAGCTCGTGGAACGCAGGTGCGTAACCCGGGATCGTCAGCCCCACCAGCTCAAGGGAGCTTGAATATAAAAGAAAGTCCAATTGGTCGCACACTGCTTGTCCTACCAGCGTGTTGCCCCAAAGCATTGTGGTCCATGAAGTAAGCATCAGCGGGTGCGCCTCTGCCAGAGTCTTGAGCAAAAATCACTGTCGCGTTGGCCATCCCTGGACACGTGTTTCGAGGTTGTTACCTCTCGTCAGCAGGGAATAGGCATATATATAGGGGTGCTGCGTAGGCTGCCAAAAAATATTCTCAGGTCCGGTACCGCTCGTGGCACGCAGGTGCGTAACCCGGGCTCGTCAGCCCCACCAGCTCAAGGGAGCTTGAATATAAAAGAAAGTCCAATTGGTCGCACACTGCTTGTCCTGCCAGCGTGTTGCCCCAAAGCATTATGGTCCATGCAGTAAGCATCAGCGGGTGCGCCTCTGCCAGAGTCTTGAGAAAAAATCACTGTCGCGTTGGCCATCCCTGGACACGTGTTTCGAGGTTGCTACCTCTCGTCAGCAGGGAATAGGCATATATATAGGGGTGCTGCGGAAGGCTGCCAAAAAATATTCTCAGGTCCGGTACCGCTCGTGGCACGCAGGTGCGTAACCCGGGCTCGTCAGCCCCACCAGCTCAAGGGAGCTTGAATATAAAAGAAAGTCCAATTGGTTGCACACTGCTTGTCCTACCAGCGTGTTGCCCCAAAGCATTGTGGTCCATGAAGTAAGCATCAGCGGGTGCGCCTCTGCCAGAGTCTTGAGCAAAAATCACTGTCGCGTTGGCCATCCCTGGACACGTGTTTCGAGGTTGTTACCTCTCGTCAGCAGGGAATAGGCATATATATAGGGGTGCTGCGTAGGCTGCCAAAAAATATTCTCAGGTCCGGTACCGCTCCAGGCACGCAGGTGCGTAACCCGGGCTCGTCAGCCCCACCAGCTCAAGGGAGCTTGAATATAAAAGAAAGTCCAATTGGTCGCACACTGCTTGTCCTACCAGCGTGTTGCCCCAAAGCATTGTGGTCCATGAAGTAAGCATCAGCAGGTGCGCCTCTGCCAGAGTCTTGAGCAAAAATCACTGTCGCGTTGGCCATCCCTGGACACGTGTTTCGAGGTTGTTACCTCTCGTCAGCAGGGAATAGGCATATATATAGGGGTGCTGCGTAGGCTGCCAAAAAATATTCTCAGGTCCGGTACCGCTCGTGGCAGGCAGGTGCATAACCCGGGCTCCTCAGCCCCACCAGCTCAAGGGAGCTTGAATATAAAAGAAAGTCCAATTGGTCGCACACTGCTTGTCCTACCAGCGTGTTGCCCCAAAGCATTGTGGTCCATGAAGTAAGCATCAGCGGGTGCGCCTCTGCCAGAGTCTTGAGCAAAAATCACTGTCGCGTTGGCCATCCCTGGACACGTGTTTCGAGGTTGTTACCTCTCGTCACCAGGGAATAGGCATATATATAGGGGTGCTGCGTAGGCTGCCAAAAAATATTCTCAGGTCCGGTATCGCTCGTGGCACGCAGGTGCGTAACCCGGGCTCGTCAGCCCCACCAGCTCAAGGGAGCTTGAATATAAAAGAAAGTCCAATTGGTCGCACACTGCTTGTCCTACCAGCGTGTTGCCCCAAAGCATTGTAGTCCATGAAGTAAGCATCAGCGGGTGCGCCTCTGCCAGAGTCTTGAGCAAAAATCACTGTCGCGTTGGCCATCCCTGGACACGTGTTTCGAGGTTGTTACCTCTCGTCAGCAGGGAATAGGCATATATATAGAGGTGCTGCGTAGGCTGCCAAAAAATATTCTCAGGTCCGGTACCGCTCGTGGCACGCAGGTGCGTAACCCGGGCTCGTCAGCCCCACCAGCTCAAGGGAGCTTGAATATAAAAGAAAGTCCAATTGGTCGCACACTGCTTGTCCTACCAGCGTGTTGCCCCAAAGCATTGTGGTCCATGAAGTAAGCATCAGCGGGTGCGCCTCTGCCAGAGTCTTGAGAAAAAATCACTGTCGCGTTGGCCATCCCTGGACACGTGTTTCGAGGTTGTTACCTCTCGTCAGCAGGGAATAGGCATATATATAGGGGTGCTGCGTAGGCTGCCAAAAAATATTCTCAGGTCCGGTATCGCTCGTGGCACGCAGGTGCGTAACCCGGGCTCGTCAGCCCCACCAGCTCAAGGGAGCTTGAATATAAAAGAAAGTCCAATTGGTCGCACACTGCTTGTCCTACCAGCGTGTTGCCCCAAAGCATTGTGGTACATGAAGTAAGCATCAGCGGGTGCGCCTCTGCCAGAGTCTTGAGCAAAAATCACTGTCGCGTTGGCCATCCCTGGACACGTGTTTCGAGGTTGTTACCTCTCGTCAGCAGGGAATAGGCATATATATAGGGGTGCTGCGTAGGCTGCCAAAAAATATTCTCAGGTCCGGTACCGCTCGTGGCACGCAGGTGCGTAATCCGGGCTCGTCAGCCGCACCAGCTCAAGGGAGCTTGAATATAAAAGAATGTCCAATTGGTCGCACACTGCTTGTCCTACCAGCGTGTTGCCCCAAAGCATTGTGGTCCATGAAGTAAGCATCAGCGGGTGCGCCTCTGCCAGAGTCTTGAGCAAAAATCACTGTCCCGTTGGCCATCCCTGGACACGTGTTTCGAGGTTGTTACCTCTCGTCAGCAGGGAATAGGCATATATATAGAGGTGCTGCGTAGGCTGCCAAAAAATATTCTCAGGTCCGGTACCGCTCGTGGCACGCAGGTGCGTAACCCGGGCTCGTCAGCCCCACCAGCTCAAGGGAGCTTGAATATAAAAGAAAGTCCAATTGGTCGCACACTGCTTGTCCTACCAGCGTGTTGCCCCAAAGCATTGTGGTCCATGAAGTAAGCATCAGCGGGTGCGCCTCTGCCAGAGTCTTGAGCAAAAATCACTGTCGCGTTGGCCATCCCTGGACACGTGTTTCGAGGTTGTTACCTCTCGTCAGCAGGGAATAGGCATATATATAGGGGTGCTGCGTAGGCTGCCAAAAAATATTCTCAGGTCCGGTACCGCTCGTGGCACGCAGGTGCCTAACCCGGGCTCGTCAGCCCCACCAGCTCAAGGGAGCTTGAATATAAAAGAAAGTCCAATTGGTCGCACACTGCTTGTCCTACCAGTTTGTTGCCCAAAGCATTGTGGTCCATGAAGTAAGCATCAGCGGGTGCGCCTCTGCCAGAGTCTTGAGCAAAAATCACTGTCGCGTTGGCCATCCCTGGACACGTGTATCGAGGTTGTTACCTCTCGTCAGCAGGGAATAGGCATATATATAGAGGTGCTGCGTAGGCTGCCAAAAAATATTCTCAGGTCCGGTACCGCTCGTGGCACGCAGGTGCGTAACCCGGGCTCATCAGCCCCACCAGCTCAAGGGAGCTTGAATATAAAAGAAAGTCCAATTGGTCGCACACTGCTTGTCCTACCAGCGTGTTGCCCCAAAGCATTGTGGTCCATGAAGTAAGCATCAGCGGGTGCGCCTCTGCCAGAGTCTTGAGCAAAAATCACTGTCGCGTTGGCCATCCCTGGACAAGTGTTTCGAGGTTGTTACCTCTCGTCAGCAGGGAATAGGCATATATATAGGGGTGCTGCGTAGGCTGCCAAAAAATATTCTCAGGTCCGGTACCGCTCGTGGCACGCAGGTGCGTAACCCGGGCTCATCAGCCCCACCAGCTCAAGGGAGCTTGAATATAAAAGAAAGTCCAATTGGTCGCACACTGCTTGTCCTACCAGCGTGTTGCCCCAAAGCATTGTGGTCCATGAAGTAAGCATCAGCGGGTGCGCCTCTGCCAGAGTCTTGAGCAAAAATCACTGTCGCGTTGGCCATCCCTGGACAAGTGTTTCGAGGTTGTTACCTCTCGTCAGCAGGGAATAGGCATATATATAGGGGTGCTGCGTAGGCTGCCAAAAAATATTCTCAGGTCCGGTACCGCTCGTGGCACGCAGGTGCGTAATCCGGGCTCGTCAGCCGCACCAGCTCAAGGGAGCTTGAATATAAAAGAATGTCCAATTGGTCGCACACTGCTTGTCCTACCAGCGTGTTGCCCCAAAGCATTGTGGTCCATGAAGTAAGCATCAGCGGGTGCGCCTCTGCCAGAGTCTTGAGCAAAAATCACTGTCCCGTTGGCCATCCCTGGACACGTGTTTCGAGGTTGTTACCTCTCGTCAGCAGGGAATAGGCATATATATAGAGGTGCTGCGTAGGCTGCCAAAAAATATTCTCAGGTCCGGTACCGCTCGTGGCACGCAGGTGCGTAACCCGGGCTCGTCAGCCCCACCAGCTCAAGGGAGCTTGAATATAAAAGAAAGTCCAATTGGTCGCACACTGCTTGTCCTACCAGCGTGTTGCCCCAAAGCATTGTGGTCCATGAAGTAAGCATCAGCGGGTGCGCCTCTGCCAGAGTCTTGAGCAAAAATCACTGTCGCGTTGGCCATCCCTGGACACGTGTTTCGAGGTTGTTACCTCTCGTCAGCAGGGAATAGGCATATATATAGGGGTGCTGCGTAGGCTGCCAAAAAATATTCTCAGGTCCGGTACCGCTCGTGGCACGCAGGTGCCTAACCCGGGCTCGTCAGCCCCACCAGCTCAAGGGAGCTTGAATATAAAAGAAAGTCCAATTGGTCGCACACTGCTTGTCCTACCAGTTTGTTGCCCAAAGCATTGTGGTCCATGAAGTAAGCATCAGCGGGTGCGCCTCTGCCAGAGTCTTGAGCAAAAATCACTGTCGCGTTGGCCATCCCTGGACACGTGTATCGAGGTTGTTACCTCTCGTCAGCAGGGAATAGGCATATATATAGAGGTGCTGCGTAGGCTGCCAAAAAATATTCTCAGGTCCGGTACCGCTCGTGGCACGCAGGTGCGTAACCCGGGCTCATCAGCCCCACCAGCTCAAGGGAGCTTGAATATAAAAGAAAGTCCAATTGGTCGCACACTGCTTGTCCTACCAGCGTGTTGCCCCAAAGCATTGTGGTCCATGAAGTAAGCATCAGCGGGTGCGCCTCTGCCAGAGTCTTGAGCAAAAATCACTGTCGCGTTGGCCATCCCTGGACAAGTGTTTCGAGGTTGTTACCTCTCGTCAGCAGGGAATAGGCATATATACAGGGGTGCTGCGTAGGCTGCCAAAAAATATTCTCAGGTCCGGTACCGCTCGTGGCACGCAGGTGCGTAACCCGGGCTCGTCAGCCCCACCAGCTCAAGGGAGCTTGAATATAAAAGAAAGTCCAATTGGTCGCACACTGCTTGTCCTGCCAGCGTGTTGCCCCAAAGTATTGTGGTCCATGAAGTAAGCATCAGCGGGTGCGCCTCTGCCAGAGTCTTGAGCAAAAATCACTGTCGCGTTGGCCATCCCTGGACACGTGTTTCGAGGTTGTTACCTCTCGTCAGCAGGGAATAGGCATATATATAGGGGTGCTGCGTAGGCTGCCAAAAAATATTCTCAGGTCCGGTACCGCTCGTGGCACGCAGGTGCGTAATCCGGGCTCGTCAGCCGCACCAGCTCAAGGGAGCATGAATATAAAAGAAAGTCCAATTGGTCGCACACTGCTTGTCCTACCAGCGTGTTGCCCCAAAGCAATGTGGTCCATGAAGTAAGCATCAGCGGGTGCGCCTCTGCCAGAGTCTTGAGCAAAAATCACTGTCCCGTTGGCCATCCCTGGACACGTGTTTCGAGGTTGTTACCTCTCGTCAGCAGGGAATAGGCATATATATAGGGGTGCTGCGTAGGCTGCCAAAAAATATTCTCAGTTCCGGTACCGCTCGTGGCACGCAGGTGCGTAACCCGGGCTCGCCAGCCCCACCAGCTCAAGGGAGCTTGAATATAAAAGAAAGTCCAATTGGTCGCACACTGCTTGTCCTACCAGCGTGTTGCCCCAAAGTATTGTGGTCCATGAAGTAAGCATCAGCGGGTGCGCCTCTGCCAGAGTCTTGAGCAAAAATCACTGTCGCGTTGGCCATCCCTGGACACGTGTTTCGAGGTTGTTACCTCTCGTCAGCAGGGAATAGGCATATATATAGGGGTGCTGCGTAGGCTGCCAAAAAATATTCTCAGGTCCGGTACCGCTCGTGGCACGCAGGTGCGTAACCCGGGCTCGTCAGCCCCACCAGCTCAAGGGAGCTTGAATATAAAAGAAAGTCCAATTGGTCGCACACTGCTTATCCTACCAGCGTGTTGCCCCAAAGCATTGTGGTACATGAAGTAAGCATCAGCGGCTGCGCCTCTGCCAGGATCTTGAGCAAAAATCACTGTCGCGTTGGCCATCCCTGGACACGTGTTTCGAGGTTGTTACCTCTCGTCAGCAGGGAATAGGCATTTATATAGGGGTGCTGCGTAGGCTGCCAAAAAATATTCTCAGGTCCGGTACCGCTCGTGGCACGCAGGTGCGTAACCCGGGCTCGTCAGCCGCACCAGCTCAAGGGAGCTTGAATATAAAAGAAAGTCCAATTGGTCGCACATACTTCAGAGATTCTGATGCAACCTTTGGACCTTGTGCCATGAAGCCCCGAGTTGTAAATACGGTGCATGCATGGCATCATAAGGATTTTTCATGCAGGTGCAAGAAATGTTGACACATCACTGCCTTGGCGCAGCGATGAGCAATTTCTCGTAAATATGCCCCAGTTACCAATGCTTACTATTCGAAAATCTCTCTCTGGACAGAGAGGAGGAGTTCTCTCTCTGGCTTTCAGTTGATGAGCTTGTGGAATCGGAAGAGTGTGTACGCTTACAGCAATCAGAATCCTCATGGTGATTAGTCACTCGTAAATTAGCTGAGTGAAGGGAGCCTCTGTTTCACTTTAGTGAATTGTGATAAGCAGCACTCACTGTGAAAGCTAATTTATTTTGGAGAAATCAAAGTAACATTTTAGAACATCTGATTTTTGTTTTCTGTCTAAGTACAGAGGAAAGTGCATTAGTCTTGCTTGGCTGTGAACGCTGTTAACTGTATTCAGTTAAAAAAGTTAAAAGACTTTTACCAACAATTAACTCTTCGGAGAAAAATAAGGCTCACTTTGTTTATCAAGAAGCAGGAAGAAAGTGCATTTATCTTGCTTGGCAACGAACCCTGTTAACTGCATTCTGTTTCATAAGGAAAAAGACTTTTACCAACAATTATCTCTTTGAGAAAAATAATGCTCACTTTGTTTATCAAGAAGCTCGAAGAAAGTACATTTCTCTTGCTTAACAGTAAATGCTGTAAGTTTCAAAAGTTAAAAGACAGTTACCAACAATTAACTCTTCAGAGAAAAATAAGGCTCAATTTGTTTTTCAAGAAGCTCCTGGAAAGTGCAAGTATTAATTGTTTAACACCTTCGCTGCGGCGGTTATTCCGCCGCAGCGCTAAGGGGGCGGGGGGGCCGCGTGGCGCTCACACGCTGGTGACGGAACCGCTCCATCACCAGCCTCGGGTGAGCTGTGCTGATGACGGAGCGGTTCCGTCATGGCCCCGCCCGCTCAACAGAGCGCCGCGCAGGCATGAAATCAGCGCCGCGCAGGAGCGTCGGGCGGGCCATGACGGAACCGCTCCGTCATCAGCACAGCGCCACCACGGCTGATGACGGAGCGGTTCTGTCATCAGCGTCGAAGAGGTTAAAAGGGTGAGCTTCATGAGCAACACTTTTTCTTTGGCAAATACAAACTCAGATCAAAGTATAATTGACATTGCTTTCAAATTTACAAGCGCTGAGGAAGGCGTAACCCAGGTTAACTATAACAGTATTAATGACGCATCAAGAGCTGAGAAAAGCGCAGTCAATTGGAGTCTCAAAGGACCAATTATTAACAAGCGCTGATGTAAGCGTGGCCGTGTGAAGAATTTAAGGCATAACAAATTGATAATGCTGAGGAAAGAGCGTTCAATTTTGAGAAGACCTTCACGAGACATAATCATAGCTATAAAATGCAAGCTATGTGTTATTTTTGTTTATGAGAAAACATTGTGGGAAAAGAACAATCATATCAAACCTTTCTTCTCTCTACATTTCCTGAAAAACAAATAAGATAAGGATCACATATCAAAAAAGCTAATCCACCTCAGAGTTTTGAGACATTTATTGAAGGTACCAGTAGTATAGGTACATACATTATATGTTATTACAGACTTTAAGGCACACACGTATTACCCTAATTTTTCTAACCTTTATCATTTCAGAACTCCTTCCCAGCAGCCCCTTTTCTTCCTCCTTCCCTTCATCTGGTATCTCAGGGGTCCTGTGTTAGTTTCTTTCAGGAGCCCGGTGATGCCTGGATGTGGGTCCCTTTTAGTATTGTGCCATTCCTAAGAAGCATCAGATTCAGACCTGACAGGGTGGTAACGACAGGAAAGAGAATCAGGGGAGCGTTCATCTTTTTTCCTTGTTTCCTACTGGCCTGGCAGGTGGGACATGACCGGCAGAATGTATCTGAGGCAGTCTTCATCTGGGGCAAATAAAAGTGGGTGACAAGCCTGGCAAAGGTCTTGTCCTGCCTCAGATATCCTGCCAGGGGTATACCAAGAGCCAAACCCGGTAAGGAGGCCCTGTAGCACTGGGGGAGGGGGTGGGGTGGGGTAGGGTGGGGTCAAAACACACAGGTTGCCACTGCTGCAAGAGCCTTAGGCTCACTATATAGGAGGTCCTTCTACCACTAGTTGAGGTAATCTCCTGAGGTGTCACCAGCTGCTTGGGCATCATTTTGCTCGCTCAAGCCCTCTATATTCGGTCACTCTTTCTGTGCCTTGCAGATTCTCTCTGGTGAGCCCACCCGCCAATTGTCACTCAGCAAGCTTAGGCAGGTCTCCCAGGGTGGCAGTGTTTGCCCCAGTAGGCACCAGGGCAGCCTCCTCAGGCACCCGTTCAACCCTGTCCACAGGGGTTTCAGGAGCAGGTTTCTCACCCCCTTATTCTTGGGAGCTGAGGGGTAGCAGGGCAAAAGGTGATTGGAGGACAGGGCAAATTGGTCTCCTTAGAAACGGAGAGGCCTGACAAAGGGCCACAACCCCTGAAACTCATAGATCAAAGTCACTTGTCTGGCTTTGGAGGACAAATGGGCACATAAAGGGAGTACAGGCATGGAAATGGCAGGCAGAGAATGAATGAGAGAGAAAAAAGTCACTCTATCAAGGTGAGAGAAAAGGAGAAGCAAGAAATTTAGAAGCAAGGGTGAAATGGAAAGAGAGAAGAAAGGAATAAAGCGAACAAAGATAAGAACAAACTAAAAAAGAAGGAAGAGGGCAAAAATAAATATTTGAGTGAGAACAGGTGTAAGAAGAAGAGAGAGCGAAGGAAAGAGAAGAAAGAACACGTTATAGATGTGAAAGAGAAAGGGTTAACATGGATAGAGAGAACAGGGTGTTTATGGGGAGATTGGTGATAGAGAAGGATAGGGCACCAAAGAAAAGAGCAGGTGAGAGAAAACTAAGGGAGAGAGAGGATAGGGGAGAAAAAAGAGAAGATAAAAGTGAGAGGGGAGAAGAAAAGTGAGAAAGAGGAAGAAGATAATGATCACTAAAAAAGGTGGTGAAGAGAGGCATAGTGAAAGTGGAAAGAGAATGAAAGGAAGGAAGGAAATGAGGGATATGGAGGAGAGAAGAAAGATGGCTGGAAAGAATATGTCAGGGTTTCAAAGGAATAGCACAGCTATTATTAAAGCAGTAGGCGCAGTCAGGGCTGAACTGGCTACCAGGCGTTTTGGTGTGCTGTCAAGCTGGGAGCTGATTTCACTGCGGTGGGGGCTAATTTTGTTGATGGGGACCTGCGTGTGCTTCTAAATAAACAAAGCAAAACAAATAGTTTTAAGCACACGCAGGTCCCCATCTACGAAATCAGCCCCCAGCACCAAAACGCCCAGTAGCCAGTCCGGCTCTGGGCGCAGTGCCACTGGTGATCAGGGGTACGAGGGTCCCGCTTCACACCAATAACGGTTTTTCTTTAGTATCAGTCTGGGAGAAAAGAGATCCTATTTTATTTCCTCAACTAGGGCCATGACAACTTTGCTACTCCACTGGTTGCACTAGGCTCAGGCTGGGCTACAAAGGCACTTCCTTAAGGAGTTTAATGGCGCCGTCCCAGTCACTGTGCTCAATCGGTCCCACTTTAGTCCTCCAATGTCCCTGAAACCTGGAGGGCTCTAGGTGAGATTAAGAGAATGGTTTTGTACGTTTTGTTGGCTATGTTATTAGTAAACTCCACCATTAGAACTCTGGCTTCTATCTGGGAGGGATCTGGGTGCTTTCTTTGACTCCATGTCCTATCTGGGAAGGGCATGATGAATTCTGAAATATCAGTAGAGTTCCAATTGTGCCAAAGTCTGCCAGGCTAGAGATGACAATCAAATGCCAAGATAAAAACTGCCTAAGGCCTATGACCTCTCCAAGCATGGCACCGGACCATGGTGCTGTAGCCCTCGCCTGGTCGCGTGGTAGGATTCTCGACCACCCCCTGTGCAAAATGCTGATATTTCACAGAGTTAATTAAAATCTCCTTTCTTGGCCAACAGACAAGACATCCCCCTCACATTGGCTTTTGTAGCATAAACTTGGCAAGTTTTACCTTTGCAACAACATTTTATTTTTCCATACGGGGAAAGCATGAGGAAGGCACTGCGACCTGCCAAATCTAGCTCATTAACTGTGCTATTCAGTTGTTTCCATGGCGAGAACACTTGATGTCTCACTCGTAGCAATGGGGATGAACAAATGTTTGTGCGTACAAGGATCACGGAGTATTTCCAATATATGGATCACATCTTTCCGAAACGCGCCTTTAGAGTTCACTCATATCCATCCAAACAAAATATAGACTCATAGCGACAACGGAAGCTGCAGCATCACAAACATGATGGTTTGCGATTTGTCTTTTACAGTGCTTTCTTTCACTCACAAAGGCTTTTAAGCACTAGTATGCAAATAAATTACAATAAAATAATGTTATTTACGTGGTGTGATTCGTAAAAACAAGTTTTCAGCACTCTACAAAATTGGAGGTGATCTGAGGGAGATTGGTTGTGCAATTGACAACCTATACAAGCCGATGGTGGTATGCGGGAAAATGTCCTACCATCCCATTGCTCTCTCCAAAGCAAGGAATTCTGAAAAGAATTTGGTCAGCTGAACATAATGTCCAAAAAGGAGTTTTTTCCCCATAAATGACTGACTGGTACCACAGAAAGTCTGGTGCACAAGAAATATTAGTATCAATGCCACTAGTATGATCACTTGCTGGCAGTACAATAATACTAGCAGTCAAGTAGCAGGATCAATTTTGCGATTGCCAAAAATCTGCCTTGTGATGGAGACTTTACATGTTACATGCATGGATATTAACCCATGGATACCTGCCCTCCTTTAACTCTCCCTAGAAACATCAAAGTTTAAACCCCTATTTGTGGGATTTTCATATTTGCAATCAGACTTTTCTGCCAATTGACTTAAAATGTATACACAAAAACATGCTCCTCTTCAGCAAATGTTTTCAGCCTCACCAGCACACAAAATGTCATACATTTCCAAATGTGAACCCTATTATTTTTCTGAACATTCAGATGTTGGGAACTCTATTGTAGACAGTGAATTGGCTCAGGACCAGTCACGTCTGGCATAACTGTCCTACTCTAACATTCCACTGTTTGTCTTTCACTGTGTTCCCTTTTAATTTAGAACATCAGTGGGCGGCGCGTTCAAATAGCTTTATAGCCTTCTCCCTCGGTTGTTAAAAGCTGTCTCTCTTGTTATAAGCCACTGCATGCACCTCAAGCCAAAATCTTGGATTCAGATCATTTTACCTTCCTGTAGAGCCCTCTGCAGCAGGCTACAAGGATTTAGTGGAGAATGTCCAGCAGAAAGTGTATTCATATCTCACTGTACAAGCAGCCTTCTTAACCAGCCCCTTTCATTTGGATTGGAACACTAGGCTCACAATTAAAGTGCCCCCAAATACAGCCTTTATTAAGCATTGAGTATTTTGGAAATTGGTCAGGAAACTGTCAAGATGGAGGCTCTTCGTATGTTGTGTTATTTATTTAAAAAAAATAATAATACAAATAAGGATCTGCCCCCGCATGCGGGGGCAGATCCTTCAAGGTGGGAGCAACAAATTTGTGGAACTCCATGCCTGATCACTTACGTAATAGTGAGGCACAGCCGCTTTTCAGGAAACAATTTAAGACCTGGCTCTTTAGGGCAGAATAATGAGCCTGTGGCTTTGCTTACTGGTTTTACAGCTGCACACTGTTGATCGCATAGCGCCGGGACACCTCTGCTTGAGGTAACTGTCGTACTTTATAAGTGTCTGTATTATTATTATCATTAAATAAAGTATAACTTTTCATTGTTTTACTTAATACAGCCATATATGATACAACACAATTAAGGAGATGTGCTGTCCATATTAAAATGAGTATGTTGTACAATAGCTTATCCATAAGAAGTTGTGAAACAAGATGGAAATTGTAATCAAACAGATGAGTCTGCATCAGACATCACAAACTCACTTTTACTGACCTGAAGTCCATGTGTTGGGCCTTCCTTACTCAGAATTATTACAAAATCAAGTAATTCTGGTAAAAACAGCCACACCCAGTGCAGGGAGAGTAACATTGAGATAACAATGAGGCAGTGTTAATGTAATATGCACTCTAGTATAGTAATACAAGCTTTGACTGAACTCAGTCAACCTAAAAAATAAACCCAATTTCGCTATCTTAACATATCTCATTATCCTACTAAATGTTGCAAAAACAGAGTTGTGTTGATTGGATATATGACGGTACAACGCGTACCGTTACAACTGAGGTTACGTAGTTTTCGGCTTCGCTTCGTATCTAGTCGCCATTTTGTGTCTAACCACCATTTTGTGTTGCCTCACTCAGGCAGCACGGCGGACACGGTGTTTTTGCCTTTTTCAGCTGCTACGTGTCTCGTCTGTTAAAGAGTAAACCCCCTTGCCCTTGTTTATGAACCCGATGTCAGGGTCTGGCCGAGTCCACTAATCCATGTCTAGGCTGATTGATCCCTGTCTCGACTGACTGTTTGGCTCTCACTATTCTTTCTGACTTTATCTTATTTGACTGGCCTTTGCTATTCTCTTCGTGTGTTCTCTTGTTACATAAACTATCCTTTGAAGCATTCAAACATGTTCTACCACCTGCAAATTGAATTACGGGCACTAGTGTTGATTAACTTGAGGGGAGGAGAGCACACGGGGTCTGAAAGAAGGATGTGTTTTTTACATTCGATAACTTGTTTTCAAACTATTCCTATTCGTCAGTTTTGTATATTTGGGAGTGGGCATTGTAAATCTGTACCCTATAATAGATTGTGCGTCACGGAATTAAGTGGCAGTCTCCTGAGAATTTACCACTGGTGTACTTCTAGGACCACTGTGCTTAGCTGCAGCTAAGCACAGTGGTCCTAGAAGTACACCAGTGGTAAATTCTCAGGAGACTAAGGCCCGGTTCTCCACAATGCGTACCTTTACGACGCAGGTTTAACAACACAAGTCGTTACAACGACTTGCGTTGTGGGGCGCTGGATAGTAAATAGTTTAATTTACTATTCCAACTCCAGTCTCCGTGGATAGTAGGGAAGGTGTTGGATAGTAAATTAAACTATTACCTATCCTAGAGCGCCCTCCAGAGAAAGTCGTTGTAATGACTTTCGTTGTTAAACCTGCGTCGTAACGGTACTTCGTTGTAAAAGTTCCGTTGTAAAGAACATTCCCCATGTTGATTACTGTGTAAATCCCTCATGCTTTATATAGCAATTTTAAGTATTCTTTCTTTCATCTAATTAAAAATGAGATATCTCTCCTTCCAGTCTGATAGTAGTCTCATCAAGATCCCCAAGAAAGGTGATCTGAGTAACTGTGCAAATTACAGAGGGATAACTCTTCTATCAATCCCAGGCAAAGTGTTTAACAGAGGCATCCCCAACAGAATGAAGGGACAAGTTGATGCTCAGTTGTGAGACCAGCAAGCTGGCTTCTGCAAAGATAGATCTTGCACAGACCAGATTGTAACACTGCGCATCATTATTGAGCAGTTCGTGGAATGGAATTCACCCCTCTACGCCAAGTTCTTAGACTATGAGAAGGTATTCAACAGTGTGGACAGAGACACACTCTGCAAACTTCTCCACTATGGTGTCCCAGATAAACTCGCAAGAATCATCAGGAACTCTTACGAGGGAATGACTTGCAAGATAGTCCATGGAGGACTGCTAATGGAAGCCTTCTAAGTGAAGATTAAAGTCTGCCAACGAGGAGAAGAAATGGGATCCAAAGGACACCTTGGAAGCAGCTCAATAACCTGGACTTTGCTGATGACCTGGTCCTACTCTCCCATCCCCATCTATAGATGCAAGAGAAGACTTACAATGTGGTAGCCACATCAGCACAACGTGGCCTCAACATCCACTGGGGAAAAACCAGGATCCTGAAAGCTAGGATGGCCAGCATAACTGCAGTCATTCTTACAGTGGATGCACTGGAAGAAGTTGAGCGCTTCACCTTCCTGGGCAGTGTCATAGACAAGCAAGCCCACACAGACACCAATGTCAAGGCAAGATTCGGCAAAGCAAAGACTGCCTCCATTCAGCTAAAGAAGATGTGGAGCTCCAAGAACCTAACGCTGCAAACCGAGATCAGGCTTTTGAACACCAATATAAAATCGGTCCTCCTGTATGGAGCAAAAACTTGGAGGACAACAGTGACCACTGTCAACAATGTCCAAACTTTCAACACCTGTCTGAGGAAAATCCTCTAAATCCGCTAGCCAAACACTATCAGCAACAATGACCAATGGCAGCATACTTTCCAACTCTCTGCTCATGAAGAAATCAGGAAAAGATGCAGGCGCTGTATAGATCATACACTTTGCAAGCCTGCATGAAAGACCACCATGCAAGCCCTGACCTGGAACCCTCATGGGAAAAGGAAAAGAGGAAGAGCAAGAAACACCTAGAGCAAGGGCCTCCAGCCTGACTGCAAAGACATGGGTTACACTTGGAGTCAAACTGAAAGAAAAGCCCAGGACAGAGATGGCGGGAGAGTTCTGGCTGATGGCCTATACCCCAGGAGGGGTAGTAGGCAAAAGTAAGTAGGTAATTAAGAATATTCAAAACAAAGATTACTTATAGTTTTCAGACCAAAGCTCCAAAGTGAACCAATGCAAAGATTTCAATGGCGTCCAACAATGCACTGATAAGTTGGTGTATAAACAAGGAAAACCCCTAAAACTAATTTTTGGTTTCCAGATTTCAATACACTACCTTTGTTGTCTTGACATTCAAATCATTTTATAATATACAATTCTACTTTAAGCCCTCGAGATAGTCTTAATCAAAAAATCTGAACTGGTTGACATAAGACTACCTTTGACTTGATCTTTCCCTCAGATGATTCTTGAACATTAAAGTAAATACACATTTCCCAGTCCACTTCACATTTTTCTTAATGCAGTTTCATCCGCCACATAAATATTGAGCGATACCAAAGGGGATGATGGACGGAGCGTTTGAGCAAATCAAACACTCACCCCCAGTCAACTGATCTGGGTTTAATCCATCATCATTCTTTAGCTCACTCCACCACCCCAGTTCAGACATGGCCATATGCAAATCAGTCTGACCCTGTGCCTCATAGGAACAGTCCAGCCCGAACTGCAAAGCCATGCCTTCCCTGGACCGGAAACAAGCATCCTGGGACCGGTTTGGCTAGCTTGATTTGCATATGGCCATGTCTGAACTAGGGTGGTGGAGTGAGCTAAAGAATGATCACTTGACTGGGGGTGAGTGTTTGATTTGCTCAAGGGCTCCGTCCATCATCTCCTCTGGTATCGCTTTGTTCGCTCTAAGTTGCCAGGGTATGCCCAGGCGTGGGTCACTTGCTCACTTTGCCACTGGATTCAAGCTAGCCTGCCTGATGACGGCTGATTAGCCAGAAATCGATCCCAGGATGCTTGTTTCCGGTCCAAGGCAGACATGTCTTGACAGTTCAGGCTGGACTGTTCCCATGAGGCACAGGGTCAGACTGATTTGCATATGGCCATGTCTGAACTGGGGTGGTGGAGTGAGCTAAAGAATGATGATGGATTAAACCCAGATCAGTTGACTGATAGTCTTTAATGTCAAAACTGGAGAAAGATCCAATTATAGCCTCAGCAAGGCATATGCGTTGGGTTGTCTCTGATAGAAAAGGCCTTTGATTGTATTGAACACATCAAGTTGAAAGTCTTGTCCAGCTTTCAGTTACAAAAATTAGCACCATATGAAAGTATGAAATCAAATTTACTTGACTGATGTAAGCACTGCCTCTACTGTACTGCCTCCAAACATGTTGTTAAGCTGTCTTAAACCTGCAGTCACATGGATAGTTAATTCCCTGAACCGCTGAAGAAGAGATTTCTAACTTAATAGTCTAAACCAGTGAATCTTAACTTTTTCCATTTTTGCAACCCCACTGAATCATTACTGAAATCTGGCGACCCCCCACTGAGTCTTTATTGGAAGCCAGGGGCCTCTGTCCAAAGCACTTTCTATATTTTGTACCTCAAAACAATACACAAAAGTATAAAAACAAATATACTTTAGATCAATGCTCAAATATTGAAATATGTGTGCAATTCACAATCAAATATTAAAAAAAGTGTTGAAATGTTCAATGTTGCTTCCTTATTTGAATATAATTTTAGTTGATTAATTTTAAGATTTTTTAATTTTTGTAAAACAGTTGTGGACCCCTTAGTGGGCTTCAAGGACTCCCAGGGGTCACTGGACCACAGGTTAAGAACCACTGGTTTAAACCATGTTAACCGCTACCTCTAGTTACATGCAGTGCCAGATACCAAGTAAAAGTTATTCTTTTTTCGGTACAATGATTAGTATTTTGCTTTTCTTAGATAAACTGAAAAAATATTATGGCCTTATTTAGAGTTTGACTGCTGTCCAGTCCTTTATACTAAGAGTGTATTGATGACAATGTCGTTCTAAATTCAGCAGATGGGACATCCACTGCTTTTTGGCTTAAGTCCCTCTCTGCCAAACTCTAAAGAACACCCTCGGGCCAGATTTACCAGTTATGCTACGCAGCGCAGTGCAGCAGACGCAAATGCTGTGCTGTGTGAGGAGAGAGGAGGAGAGTGCCATATTTACAGAAATATGGTACACTCCTCCCATCTCCTAAACAATGGCGCAGAAATGTGTGTCCGTGCACCACGGACACACCGTTGTACCATAGTGCAAGGGTGTCTCCTTGAGTCTAGCATAGGTTTTTGACTTGAAGGGTACCCTTCCAGTACAAAATACTATGCGTATGCGCAGAGTAACTTTAAACCTTTTTCCACTTTGTATGTGTGCTGAACAGTGCAGCACACATGCAAAGTCAGAAAATAAAGGAGAAAAAAAGTATTTCTCCTTCATAGTGCCTATATCTGAAATAGGCACTGTTTTCGGATGCTAAACCTTGTCTGTTTTTTTTAAGTAAATAGGGTTTAGCGTCAGAAACCTTGGATGGTTGCATGGGAATGCATGGGAATGCCCATGCACCACCCATGGTACGCCCCCTTGGCGCTTAGTAATCCATTACTTTCAAGTGATTTTCCAGCGCAAAAACAGGCTTTACACTGGAAAGTAAATAGGTGACAAAAGATTTAGCATCATTTTTTTGTGATGCAAACACGGCATTACTTCTCGGTAAATAGACCCCTTTGTTTGTTATATTGCTCCATTGTTTTAATAAACTCTACAAACTAATGGGTTTGAAATGTCGGAAAACTTGGTCATATAAATGTGAGAAGCAATTGATTGATATTTCATCAAGCTTAGATGCAGACGAGTTCCAATAAAAAAGTATAAATAGAGTTAAAATGAAAAGGACTGTGAGACCTGAGGCCTTCAAGTCTGACAGGCTTCCGAATTGCACGTGTCCTAGGGACTCTTAAATCCCATGGAAGGACTAACAGATTCAAAAGCAAATTACTTTAGGTTCAAAAAAGAAATACCAGAGCTGGAAGAATGCAGACAAGGATTTAACTTTGGACCAGGAGGCTGTCCGGCCTTCAAGGATGGGCTTTTCTGGTTGGAAGGAGCCCTGGAATATTAACTGTATTAATTTCCCACGTTAGATGACTAGCCCCCAGATGCATCAAGAACGCATTTTGCTATTCCGTAATAGCCAAAAATAACGATTCGCTACTAAGGAATAGCAAAATGCAATGCATGAAGAAATCACAAAAAAATAGCGATTTCTTAAAATTCCTTAATTGCGACTCGCAAATTGCGAGTCGCAATTAAGGAATACCTCCCCATTCATTCCTATGGGCCTCTAGGCCCATAGGAATGAATGGGAAGACATTCTCAATTTGTGAATCGTAATTAGCGATTCGCAAATTGAAAATGCGATTTCAAGGGTGCAGGGGTGTCCAAAGGACACCCTGTTGCACCCCTGAAATTGATCTGTGCACATATGTTGTGCACACACATGCCCTTAGGGCATGTGTGTGCGCAACATGAAACTTTGAAAAATGCACTTTAGTGCATTTTTCAAAGTTTTTGCAAATTATCATGAAGTTCAACTTCATGGTAATTTGCGAGCCCTATTAGCGAAACCGCTAATTTTTTAAACTTTAATGCATTGGATTTAAGGAATCTCAATTTGAGATTCCCTAAATGCAAGTAATCGCAATTTTCCGATTTCTTATTTTGCGATTTTTGCATTTGGGATGATGCATCCCAAATGCAAAAATACCGGTCGCAAAGGGGCAAATTCTGAGAATCTGCCCCTTTGCGAGCGGATTTTACCTTGATGAATCTATGCCATAGTGTGCATAATGTGCATGCCACTTAAAGGGATGGTCTAACGGTGCAATTTTATTTGTACTATGAGAATAGTCTACTAAACCCCAGAGTCTTTTTAGTATAAAGGATTACGTCCATATTAAGAGAGTTACTTTAAAAGATGACAGTCAATCAATCAATCAATCAATCAGTACATTTGTAAAGCTTGCTACTCACCCGCGAGGGTCTCAAGGCGCTGAAGGGGGGGGGGTACCACTACTGCTCGAACAGCCAGGTCTTGAGGTGTTTCCTGAAGATGAGATGGTCCTGGGTCAGTCGTAGGTGTGCGGGGAGGGAGTTCCATGTCTTGGCTGCCAGGTAGGAGAACGATCTTCCTCCGGTGGTGGTTCTGCGAATCCGTGGGACGGTGGCGAGGGCGAGGCTGGTGGAGCGGAGCTGGCGGGTGGGAGTGTAGAATGAGAGACGGTTGTTGAGGTATTCGGGGCCCATGTTGTGGAGCACTTTGTGTGCGTGGGTGAGCAGCCTGAACGTGATCCTCTTGCTGACGGGGAGCCAATGCAGGTTTCTCAGGTGGGCGGATATGTGACTGTGGCGAGGGATGTCGAGGATGAGTCGTGCGGAGGCGTTCTGTAAGGCGTTTCTGAAGTTTGGCTGTGGTTCCTGCATAAAGGGCGTTTCCGTAGTCCAGTCGGCTGGAGACGAGGGCCTGGGTGACCGTCTTTCTGGTTTCGGTGGGGTTCCACCGGAAGATCTTTCGGAGCATGCGCAGGGTGTTGAAACATGAGGACGAGACTGCGTTGACTTGCTTGGTCATCGTGAGGGAGGAGTCCAGGATGAATCCCAGGTTGCGTGCGTGGTCCGTGGGTGTCGGTGCAGTGCCCAGCGTCATGGGCCACCAGGAGTCGTCCCAGGCGGATGAGGATTGTCCGAGGATGAGGACCTCCGTCTTGTCTGAGTTGAGCTTCAGATGGCTGTGCTTCATCCATTCCGTCCTGGAATTTGGCTTTGGCGGTGCGAGGGTCTTTGGTGAGGGAGAGTATCAGCTGGGTGCCGTTGGCGTAGGAGATGATGTTGATGCTGTGTTTGCGTGCAATGGTGGCGAGGGGGCTCATGTAGATATTGAAGAGGGTTGGGCTGAGTGAGGAGCCCTGGGGTACGCCGCAGATGATCTTGGTTGCCTCGGAGCGGAAGGGAGGGAGACGGACTCTCTGGGTTCTGTCGGAGAGGAACAATGTGATCCAGTCCAGGGCCTTTCCTTGGATCCCAGTGTTGTAGAGGCGGGTTATTAGGGTGCGGTGGCAGACGGTATCAAAGGCTGCAGAGAGGTCCAGGAGGATTTGAGCGGCTGTCTCTCCATTGTCCATCAGGGTCCTGATGTCATCGGTGGCTGCGATGAGGCCGGTCTCGGTACTGTGGTTGGTTCGAAATCTGGACTGGGATGGGTCGAGCGAGTTGTTTTCTTCGAGGAATGCAGTCAGCTGTTTATTGACGGTCTTCTCGATGACTTTAGTCGGGAAGGGGAGAAGAGAGATGGGGCGGAAGTTCTTGAGGTCTTTGGGGTCCGCTGTTGGTTTCTTCAGAAGGGCGTTGATTTCCGCGTGTTTCCAGCTTCCCGTGAAGGTGGCTGACGTGAAGGAGCTGTTAATGACGTTCCCGAGGTGGGGTGCGATGATGGTGTCAGCTTTGTTGAAGATATGATGAGGGCATGGGTCAGAGGGGGAGCCGGAGTGGATGGTGTTCATGACGCGGGTGGTGTCTTCAGTGCTGATGGGGGTCCATGCGCTGAGGCTGGTCGTGGTGGTCGTTAGTTTGGTGGCTGGAGGTGGAGTCTGGGGTCCGAATCTGTCGTGTATATCTGCGATCTTGCGGTGGAAGAATGTGGCGAGGGAGTTGCAGAGGTCTTGTCTTGTGACGGTGTGAGGTCGTTGTTGCTGGCGCTGGGGTTGGAGAGCTCTTTGACGATGCTGAAGAGTTCCTTGCTGTTGTGGGCGTTGTTGTCCAGCAGCTCTTTGAACGATGTCCTTTTGGTGGTGCGGATCATCTGGTGGTATTCGCGGGTGGCGCTCTTGAGGGCTGTCATGTTTTCTGATGTCCGTTTGTGGCGCAAGCTTTTTCGAGGGTTCGGCATGATTTCTTTGCAATTTTTAGGTCGTCTGTGAACCATGCGGTTTTTCTGTTGATAGTCTTGCCTGGGGGTTTCTTCAAAGTGATCGCAACATGCTGGTTATCCTAGAAGCCGCTTGCTTTTTGTAGCGGCAAGTAAATACCCCAGGCCGTTTGACTCCTTTGCTTACCCCACCCTTCAATCCCTTCTTGTGACATACTTTAATTGCATGGGGAAGGTGCCTGAGTGAGTGTGTGGAAATGGTGCTCTAGCAGTTTACAGGAGAAGAGCTGTATATAGCCATGTATGGTGGCCGTGGATTGTGGTGATGTGCATCAAAACACATAAAACCTTAGGAATAAGGAACTGGCAAAGAAAATTATTTTCCAAAAGTCTAGGGTACAGACTCATCATAAAGAAAAATGTTTAATGAGACCATGAGATTGTATTCGAGCATGTCCAAAAACAAATTACGTCTTTTTGAGGTCTGGCCTAGAGACGACTTTGGCTCTCTGCCAGCCTTATATTTCCCACAAAATCGTAATAAAAATTCATACATGCTTATATACAAAAATGTTGAGACTGAGTCAACCCTCCTTATCCAATGGCCTGTTCTAGTAACATTCACATTTTGCTTCTGCTCACCTCAGCATACAGCAGGGTGTGGTGGATCAACCCAGTTAATTAATTGGTTATCGTGCACTATAAGTGGTAGAATTTTTGCCTGATCGCATGTGCACAGTTACCTGAAAAAGAGTTCACTTCAGTGCTAGGATTTGTTCTTGCTAGTGTTTATTTTTTATTTATATATTTTTTGCTGTTTTTTTTGCCAATGCCATTCCTATTAGCATTGCCAATGCTTGGTTACAGTTAAATTTATATCTAAACCATGTAGCGATGCCTGGCCCAAGGATAGCATCAGGAGGTTACCAGAGACAGCACAACTTTGTTCCCAATGGCGACCTCTAATGGATGCAGTCTATGGATTTATTTAAGCATGTTTTATTGGCATTTTGATACCAGAAAATCCATGACCGAATGCACGGTCAAGGAAACATGAGAAATGCACATAGTAAACCCAAACAATACTTATATAGCCTAACTCTAAACTTCTTTCTGTGGCCACTCCCCACGTGTGCACCCATAGTGCTCTGAATTAAAGCACATTGTTACCCAGTTTGTGCTGGGTCTTAGCGAGGGGTAAGTCTCAAGTCAGGAGGCCTCACAGGGCAATGTGTGGGAGCTGGCTGTAATATTAGTCAAAGATTCCTTATTGCTGGTAGCGTGAGCCGGCTCACCAGTGGGGGGGGAATTGCGGCCCCCAGGGGAAGTAGGGTCGACAGACCAGTCTTCCCCTGGGGTGTTCGCGCGAGACCTAGGACAGGCAGGCACTAGGCTAAGGGGGTGGGTTTAGGGGGTGGGGGGGATGGGAGGTTAATTAAGGGGACGTGTAGGAAGGTAGATCCCTGACTATGGTTGCCCCCAACTTTTTGCCTGGTGTTTTGCTGGTTTTCTGACTTAGTTGACCTGGGGCCCTGCTATTCAGGACCCCAGGCCTACTGCTCTCTCTGTAAAATGGATTCCATGTACCTTAGGTACATATCTAAATTGGATACTGAGTCACCTTATCAGTCCCTGTACAGTGTACCTTAGGTACCCAGGGCATAGGTGTACCCAGGGCCTACCAGGGGCTGCAGCATGTATTATGCCACCCCTGGCTGGCCATCCAAATCTGACACAACTGGCTGCTTGACAGCTGGGGCAAGGTGGTGTAATCACCCTTTGCTTTAGATATAGTATACCTATATCTAACCCTAAAAATGGACACACAGATCTCCTATCAGTCACTCCTATGGCAGGCCTTGACAATCCTGAAGGCAGAGTGCTTGGAATCGTGTGAGATAGTGCTCTGGCATGAGCTGGGCCTGTCTGCGGCTTTCGGGATCCATCCCTTAGCCGTTTCCATGATATCGCATACCATATACTCTTAAGTGCATTATAATCCTCGCGGTTATATGCCAACTCTGGTATCGCTTTATCAAAACATGTCGAGTAAGGTGTCATACGAATTGGAATACTAACCCCTCGCCAATTCTGGCGACGGGGTTAGCATTCCACCCTTCTAGAGGGACACGACATGTATGTAACCTGTAACCCCGGTTAAAGTCAAACAGAGCCTTAGCTCCACAAAATGGATGCTGCCACCGAGACACAAGTCTGCCCTCCTGCTGCTGGGAGTCCTCCCAGAGCAGGAGGCAAGGACAAAGGGTTTCCTGCCAGGGGCAGTGCCAGCACCGTCCCAGACAGGATTTTGTGTATCCTAGGTAGGCAGGGCTTCAGAGGAAGGTGACTGCAAGTGGCACCCCGGTGCTCACTGTGCATAGGCCGGCTGAAACCAGTTCCAGGGGCACTCCAGCCCCTGGCCTGGGGAAAGCCCGCCAAAGGAGAGGGGTGTAACCACCCCCCTCCTGGTCCCACCCATAGGGCAGGACTTAGTCGCGTGCCAGCCCCTTTTTGCAGGATAAAGGTAGGAACTGTCCCCCTTCCAAATCAGATCATCTTTGGAATCAAGACACGACTTTCTACGAAAGGACATCAAGATTTCTTCTTCAAGATTCTCCCTTGTGACTAAGGAGTAGTCACCCTGCATCCGCAGGCACCATCTTAAGAACACTGCGGTCTGCTGCAAGTCCTTCCTCCGGAATCTGACTGCCCAGCTCGATGAGAACCAGCTTCCCTGGCACCTCTGACCTCTACCCACCTCTACAGCTAAGCTGAGAACCGTGGGTGCGACGAGACCTCGAGGGACAGGCCATCTTCAAGACTGCACGACTTCTTTCCAGCACGACCGCCGAGGGATCCTCTGGTGAGTGCTTTGGGGTCCGAGAAGCCCCGACCCTGAGCAGCCCCAGCACCGAAGTTCAGCCTCCCAGCATCTCCACGATCTGCGTGGGGCCCTTCTGCTTTTTGCTGCTCACCGCGTTGTGTGGCTACTAGCCCGCTGGCTTGTGGCCTTCTTAACGACGCCCGATGACATCACTGTTGCTGGTCTGGTTGCTCCAGACTGGCCCTTGCTCCCTTCCAAGAGAGGAGCACCCCGGACCCTCCTGGTCCACTCCAGACGCCATTTTAGGTCCACCGCGTGGGCTTGAATTTGCCAAGACTTGTTGCCCCAATCCTGGGTCCAGCGACGTCGAGAGCATCATCCATCGTGGGACAGCTCGTACCTCTATCCTGGTCGCCGACAACGCCTCCTGGTCCGTGAGACTACAGAGCCCAGCGTCGCCCACTCACCTAGTCGAGGTGACTACCACCCGGTGCCCTCCTGGTGCCACCTGACTACTGGCTAGTAGTCACGAACTTGGTCCCCTCTGCTTTCAGGTGTCATCTTTCTTCGATCCAGGCTTGGATCACCTGAACAATCTTCACTGGTCGCCTGCCAGCAACTCCTTTCCTTCAGGCTCCTGGTTCGTCAACGGAGAATCCCGACGTCTTTTCAGACCTATGCAGCTGCAGCCCCTGGGCTAGGTAACTTCGGCATTTCGGTGCCTCAGCATAGCCTCACTATCCAAGGGTCCAGATCCACTTTCGTTTTTGACCTACCTAGTCGGGTTCGCCCGAGAACACTAACTTTGTGAATTCTAGCTTCCATAGACTTTGTCCCGCATCCCGCGTGAGAGTGCACACTCTGCACCCGAGTTCCCTAGGCCTCCTGCTAGTAATCTAAAGGTTCAGTAGTCCAGTCCTAGCGATCCCAAAGCCTCTGAGAATCGTTACTTACCTGCTAGTAATTCGCATTCCACTTTTGTAATATATGGTTTTTCGTGCCCCTCGGGCATTTGTGTAAATTGTGCGACTTGAAGTATTTTTATAAGAGTTTTGTTGTGTGCTTAGCTCCCTGACTCATAAAGAGTTCAGGGTAGACTTGTTAGAAATAAATATACATTTATTTTCATAACAACTTGTGTGGTGTCCTTTCACTGGGTGTTCAAGGGGTAATGTGATGGTAAAACAGCTGGCTTAACACGCCCTCTAGAGTCTTAGCCTTAGACTGCTCGTATCCATGCTACTAGGATAGCTGGTCTATAAGGTTGACTTACAACCAATCATCAATAAGGGTTGTTTGGACTGATATATAGTGATCACTAGAATAGTGAACACTGCACATCAGGCCAACTTCTCACATTGGTGAGCAGCGGTTGGGATTTGAGCTTGCTGTTGTTTTACCACACATATCCTAAGAATATCTTGTGAAAGATCACATAAGTACTAAAGGTACATATAACTTAGCTTAGAATACTCTGAGTTCTACTGAACCAGCTGTTGTAGCTCCTAGGGCCTAGCACACCCTAAACTACAACTCTAGCAAGGCAAACATATAGTGTAGGTAAGTGCACCACTTACACCTCACTAGAAAAGCATGTCTACCCAGGGAGAGTCCTCAGGGACCCCTCTTGTGGTGATTGACCCTCCACAGGTCAGCTCAAGATATGCAGCTCTCAATTTCCAGGAGTTGAGACACTTGTGTACCTCCAGGAAATTGAAACAGGGGGCTAACCCCACCACTCCCTTCCTGTTGGATCTCTTAGAGACCTATGATGCTAGTAAAGCATCTCAGGGAGAGGGGAATATGCCAGCCTTAGAGGGGCACCTTGGTGATCCAGACCTCCACAACACTGTAAATGCAGTTGAGGAGGAGGAGCCTGAGGAACTCTCTGGGGATGAGGTAGACAAAGGTCTTGAGGTAGTCAGAAGGCTAACTAGGGCCAACATAGACTTGCTTGGGCTAGGATCTGGGGGACCCCCAGTACTGACCCTAAGTAGTCCTAACCTTGGAGTTAGGAGAGATAGATCTCTTTCTAGGGACTCCAATAGGTCTCTGCACTCTAATGCCTCTTCTCAGAGGAGAAGGAACTCTCCCCAGAGGAGATTGACCTCCCCTCAGAGAAGGGAGCATGAAGCTAGGATGAGGCAGGCTACTCTGAGGATTGAAAGGGAAGAACTTGCCCTGGCCAAAGAGAAGCTTGCCTTTGCAAGAGAGCAGAAGATGAGTGAGTTAGCTCCCACTGGTGGCAGCAATCTCCCAAGAGAAAAAGAGAAGGGTTTAGATACTAAACACCTGACAAAGATAGTGCCCCCCTTTAAACAAGGGGATGACATCCAGAAATGGATGGCTGCTTTGGAGAGGGCCTGCACTGTACAGTGCATCCCCCAAAGTCAGTGGGCAGCTATACTGTGGCTCTCCTTTGATGGCAAAGGTAGAGATAAGCTCCTCACTACTAGAGTTGAGGAGGCTAACAATTACCAGGTCCTGAAAAATGCACTAGTTGATGGGTTTGGCTTAACCACTGAGCAGTACAGGTTGCTGTTCAGAGACACCCAGAAAACTCAGTCTCAGGACTGGTCTGACTTTGTTGATTGTGCCACTAAGGCTTTGGAAGGCTGGCTACTGGGTAGCAAGGTTACTGACTTCACAGGATTGTATAATCTTATTATGAGAGAGCAAGTCTTAAATAATTGTCAGAACCAGTTATTACACCAGCACCTGGTAGACTCTGATCTGACCTCTCCACAAGAATTGGGTAAGAGGGCAGACAAATGGGTCAGAACCAGGATTAGGCCCAAGAACCAAGGTGGTGACCAGAAAAAGGAATCAACCAAGCCTCAAGAGAAGGGTGGGAATAAATCTCCAGATCAAACCACATCAGGGCCCCAAAAATCCTCCGAGGGGGGTGGGTCCCAGAATCCTTCTAATAACCAGAAGAAACCTTATTGTTATCCCTGTAAACAGGTGGGTCATTTGAAAACTGACAGCAGTTGCCCAAAGAATAACAATAAGGAGAACATACCCCCAAGTAACATTCCCAAACCTCCTGTTACTATTAGTAGTAATCCCCCAGGTGGTGGGAGTACCCCCAAGAATTTGGGTGCATTTACTTTGGGAGTTCCTGGGGACTCTGGCCTAACCAGGTCCCCAAACTTAGATACTCTTGTCTGTGAGACTGGCATGGGGTTTGCCAACTTCACAACTTGTCCCAACATTTTGGGCAAGTACAGACAGGAGCCCCTCATCAATGGTATAAAAGTTGAGGCCTATAGAGATACAGGGGCTAGCATCACTATGGTGACTGAGAGTCTAGTCCCCTCAAGGCAACTTTTACCTGGTGCCACATACCAGGTGACCAATATTGATGGAGTACAGAGAGATCATCCCATGGCAGTGGTCAATCTCAGCTGGGGAGGTGTCACTGGCCACAAGAGAGTGGCAGTGTCACCAAACTTGCCTGTAGATTGCCTACTGGGGAATGATTTAGAGCTCTCAGCCTGGGCTGAAGTAGAGCAAGAAACCCATTCTAAAATGGTAAACTTCCATGGTAAGGTTAGTGGGGCAGTGATAGCCACAGCCCCAGTCCAAGATGTCCTCCCTGAACAGGTCAGGAGGGCTGTGCCAGTCACAGCCCAATCTCAGACAACTTCCTTCCCAGAACAGGTTGTAAAGGCTGTGATGGTCACAGCCCACACCCAAACTGAGCCCCCTCCTGAAAAGGTTGGGAGAGTTGTGATGGCCACAGCTCAAACTCAGACAGATGATAGTGTTGTGAAGCCTGAAACTATGGATCACTCCACTCAGACAGAGAGCATTGAGGAGGAAGAGAAATCTCCCTCCCACCAGACTTTAGGAAAGGGTCAGCCTCCTCAGGGAACTGATCTGACCCCTTGTGAAGAAACTGCCACAGAGGTAGTCAGGCCTAGCCTGGCAGAACCCCTGATGTCAGTGGACCCTTCCAAGGTGGGACCCAGTCTGGAGCAGGTAACCTGCCCCTCTCTACCCTGCCTCAGTCAGCCCAGGGCTGTAGAGGTCAGGGAGGCCAGTGTTGGACCCCAGAGGGCCCCCTGTCCAAAAGAATTCCCCAATCAGCAGATTAAGGGCACTGAAGCTAGTAGTCCTAGCCAAGTGAAAATAAAATCAACTCCTGAGGGATCCCCCTTAAATTTAGTTAGGGACCTCCCACAGATGGACACTGTTGGGCACAGCCAAACCTGGGACCTGAGGGCCCCAAACCTGACCTGTCCCTCCAGTAAGCCAAACAGAGGTACCCAACCTCCAGCTGTAGGTAGCCAGAGGTTGACCCTGAGAGCCCAAAACAACTCAGTCTTGGAAAGAAAGGCCTCTATGGTGGAAAATGATTGGAGGAAGCTGAGCCCAAAATTAGTGGAGCCTCACTTCAGTACTCCATTTCAGCACCAGCCTTTTCCTTTGCCAAAACACACCACAGGTAGAGATTCCCTATGGTGGAGACCCTCAGATACCCTTAGGGTGAGGGATTGCTTAGTGGACCATGAGATAGGGGGTAACCATGCCAGTGCTGGTACTTCCTTATATGGCCACTCAGGCAATATAGGCTTACCTGGCAAGGATAGCCTTATCTCCTTTCGTTTGGGGGGGGGGGGGGTTATGTAGGAAGGTAGATCCCTGACTATGGTTGCCCCCAACTTTTTGCCTGGTGTTTTGCTGGTTTTCTGACTTAGTTGACCTGGGGCCCTGCTATTCAGGACCCCAGGCCTACTGCTCTCTCTGTAAAATGGATTCCATGTACCTTAGGTACATATCTAAATTGGATACTGAGTCACCTTATCAGTCCCTGTACAGTGTACCTTAGGTACCCAGGGCATAGGTGTACCCAGGGCCTACCAGGGGCTGCAGCATGTATTATGCCACCCCTGGCTGGCCATCCAAATCTGACACAACTGGCTGCTTGACAGCTGGGGCAAGGTGGTGTAATCACCCTTTGCTTTAGATATAGTATACCTATATCTAACCCTAAAAATGGACACACAGATCTCCTATCAGTCACTCCTATGGTAGGCCTTGACAATCCTGAAGGCAGAGTGCTTGGAATCGTGTGAGATAGTGCTCTGGCATGAGCTGGGCCTGTCTGCGGCTTTCGGGATCCATCCCTTAGCCGTTTCCATGATATCGCATACCATATACTCTTAAGTGCATTATAATCCTCGCGGTTATATGCCAACTCTGGTATCGCTTTATCAAAACATGTCGAGTAAGGTGTCATACGAATTGGAATACTAACCCCTCGCCAATTCTGGCGATGGGGTTAGCATTCCACCCTTCTAGAGGGACACGACATGTATGTAACCTGTAACCCCGGTTAAAGTCAAACAGAGCCTTAGCTCCACAAAATGGATGCTGCCACCGAGACACAAGTCTGCCCTCCTGCTGCTGGGAGTCCTCCCAGAGCAGGAGGCAAGGACAATGGGTTTCCTGCCAGGGGCGGTGCCAGCACCGTCCCAGACAGGATTTTGTGTATCCTAGGTAGGCAGGGCTTCAGAGGAAGGTGACTGCAAGTGGCACCCCGGTGCTCACTGTGCATAGGCCGGCTGAAACCAGTTCCAGGGGCACTCCAGCCCCTGGCCTGGGGAAAGCCCGCCAAAGGAGAGGGGTGTAACCACCCCCCTCCTGGTCCCACCCATAGGGCAGGACTTAGTCGCGTGCCAGCCCCTTTTTGCAGGATAAAGGTAGGAACTGGCCCCCTTCCAAATCAGATCATCTTTGGAATCAAGACACGACTTTCTACGAAAGGACATCAAGATTTCTTCTTCAAGATTCTCCCTTGTGACTAAGGAGTAGTCACCCTGCATCCGCAGGCACCATCTTAAGAACACTGCGGTCTGCTGCAAGTCCTTCCTCCGGAATCTGACTGCCCAGCTCGACGAGAACCGGCTTCCCTGGCACCTCTGACCTCTACCCACCTCTACAGCTAAGCTGAGAACCGTGGGTGCGACGAGACCTCGAGGGACCGGCCATCTTCAAGACTGCACAACTTCTTTCCAGCACGACCGCCGAGGGATCCTCTGGTGAGTGCTTTGGGGTCCGAGAAGCCCCGACCCTGAGCAGCCCCAGCACCGAAGTTCAGCCTCCCAGCATCTCCACGATCTGCGTGGGGCCCTTCTGCTTTTTGCTGCTCACCGCGTTGTGTGGCTACTAGCCCGCTGGCTTGTGGCCTTCTTAACGACGCCCGACAACATCACTGTTGCTGGTCTGGTTGCTCCAGACTGGCCCTTGCTCCCTTCCAAGAGAGGAGCACCCCGGACCCTCCTGGTCCACTCCAGACGCCATTTTAGATCCACCGCGTGGGCTTGAATTTGCCAAGACTTGTTGCCCCAATCCTGGGTCCAGCGACGTCGAGAGCATCATCCATCGTGGGACAGCTCGTACCTCCATCCTGGTCGCCGACAACGCCTCCTGGTCCGTGAGACTACAGAGCCCAGCGTCGCCCAATCACCTAGTCGAGGTGACTACCACCCGGTGCCCTCCTGGTGCCACCTGACTACTGGCTAGTAGTCACGAACTTGGTCCCCTCTGCTTTCAGGTGTCATCTTTCTTCGATCCAGGCTTGGATCACCCGAACAATCTTCACTGGTCGCCTGCCAGCAACTCCTTTCCTTCAGGCTCCTGGTTCGTCAACGGAGAATCCCGACGTCTTTTCAGACCTATGCAGCTGCAGCCCCTGGGCTAGGTAACTTCGGCATTTCGGTGCCTCAGCATAGCCTCACTATCCAAGGGTCCAGATCCACTTTCGTTTTTGACCTACCTAGTCGGGTTCGCCCGAGAACACTAACTTTGTGAATTCTAGCTTCCATAGACTTTGTCCCGCATCCCGCGTGAGAGTGCACACTCTGCACCCGAGTTCCCTAGGCCTCCTGCTAGTAATCTAAAGGTTCAGTAGTCCAGTCCTAGCGATCCCAAAGCCTCTGAGAATCGTTACTTACCTGCTAGTAATTTGCATTCCACTTTTGTAATATATGGTTTTTCGTGCCCCCTCGGGCATTTGTGTAAATTGTGCGACTTGAAGTATTTTTATAAGAGTTTTGTTGTGTGCTTAGCTCCCTGACTCATAAAGAGTTCAGGGTAGACTTGTTAGAAATAAATATACATTTATTTTCCTAACAACTTGTGTGGTGTCCTTTCACTGGGTGTTCAAGGGGTAATGTGATGGTAAAACAGCTGGCTTAACACGCCCTCTAGAGTCTTAGCCTTAGACTGCTCGTATCCATGCTACTAGGATAGCTGGTCTATAAGGTTGACTTACAACCAATCATCAATAAGGGTTGTTTGGACTGATATATAGTGATCACTAGAATAGTGAACACTGCACATCAGGCCAACTTCTCACAGGACGGGAGAGGAAGTCCTTCCTCCTCCGTCCCCGGTGCCTCAGGGAATAGTTCAAAGTTGTTGAGGGTTAGCGTAGTGAGTAGTAGGCGTAAGTTTAGGAGTCGTTGGGCAGCTGGTCGGAAGGGACTCGTGATTGGAGCTGTAGGCGGGACGCTGCTGGTGCCCCGGTGCGTCACCTGTGGTTGCGGTTCGGAAGGCCTGGGATTCCTGCTCAGCGAGGCCTGTCGAGCAGCGGAAGGCGGGGCATGGCTGTGCCCGACGCAGAGGCAGTCCGCGCTGCCTTATTGGTGCTCGGTCGGGCTGGTAGGGCCGACCTCCTCCAACCCGGTGTTCTGGACCAGGCGTGGGTCGGTATGACCCGCACGCCATGGTCCGCGTCAGCGGGGGTTGCTGCGGCAGTCGCCGCATGCATTGACGAGCCGTCGGCTTGCACAGGTACGTTGGGGCGGGGGCAGGGAAAACGGCAGCTGGAGGCCCCGAAGCACGGAGGAAGGCGTCAGAGCCTCCCTGCGCAAGCGGATGAGGTGCTGGTTGTGCCAGAGGGAGCGGGGGGGCTGGGGGACATGAGCGGAACGGCGCACATATTACCGGTTGCTTACGCGACCCGCCTGGCTCCTGCTGGCTTGTTGGCTGGGGGTCTGGGCGCAGAGGACCACTGGGAGCCTGAAGAGGGGAGCAGTGAGGACAGTGGGGGAGAGGACCTGGGGGGTTCTGAGGTGGCAGCAGGGGAGGAGTTCACCCTCCTCCTGTCAGAAGGGGAGTCTGGGGGGAAGGAAGGGGAACCCCCAGGGGGGCATCCTGTCGACCTTTCGTGTGGGAGGAAGGGCATAGTGAGAGCCCAGGTATCAAAGGGTAAGGGCCCCTTGAGGGCGCAGCCACATCCACAGGTGGGGGAGCCCCTGCATGGGGGTCTCCCTGCTCCCCAGAGGGGGAAAGACAAGTTGGGGGAGCCATTGTCCCTGGGTGCATGTTATGCCAGGTGGGAGCACATGGATGAGGAGGAGAGGATGTGTGACCAACGCCGCATCATCGAGGAAACGGAGAGGGAGTGGCAGCACTTATGTGCGGCCAGGGAGGCGAAAGCGGGTGGGGTGCTTGGGGGCAAAGGGGCCCTGGCACCGGCGCGGGGGGGCGGGCAGGGCAGAGGACGCGGCAGGGGGACCCAGAGGTCCCGGGGTGAGTGGGTCTGGGTAGAGGGTGCAGGGACTGCTTTGGTGGCGCAGAGACCTGGAGGCACTGGGGCCTCCCCGGGCGCACACGGCTCAGGGGGGTCGGGGCTAGGCCAGCAGTGGCGGCTGGCAGAGGCTGGGGTGGGCCGGCGGGGCGCAAAACGGCCTCCAGATGCCGGGACGAAGCAGTAAGGGGGTCCGCGGTAACCTGCCCTCCATCGAGGGAGTGGGCAGAAGCAATGCTGGAGTGTGTGTTTGTGCCTGGAGTGAAAGGTAAAGGTGCAAGGAGAGTGGTGAGTGAGGTGCAGGGAGCTGTGGCAGTTGTGGTGGAGGATGAGTAGTTGGATTACGAGGTTGAGGATGACGAGTTGGAAGAGGGTGGGGTGCATGACGATGAGTGTTGGGTGAATGGCAGAGCGGCAACAGGCAAGTTTGGTGTGTTACAGGAGGTACAGGACGGCGCCGGTCGGGCCGCCAAGGGAAGTCAGAAGCCGGCAGACACCCGGAAGACGGTGCGGGAAGTTCCAGCGGCATCAACAGGTGAGGGCGCCTGGTGGGATGCATGGGACGAGGGTCCTAGAAGGGGGCACAAGAAGGCTTGCCGGTCGGTGGGTGTAAGGGACGGCTCTGTAAGGGAGGGGGGTCCATCGGGGGGATGGGGCCCCTTCCAAGGGATGGCAAGAAGCAGGTTGCGACAGCCAGCGCGCAGACGGACAAGACAGAGGACCAGGGGGACAGTGTTGAAAAACTGCGGAAGAAGTTGCCCTATATGGGTTTGGCAATGCCACTCGGGTCTCATTTGTCAGAGAAGACGAAAGCCAGGATTTGGAAGCATGAGTATGTGGATGTTTTCAAACTCTTGCATCAGGCGATTCAGGCGAAGGAGGGTTCGAAGGAGGAGGAGTGGGAGTTGACTAGGCGGCCGAGAGTGCCGGTTACCATGGAGAATTGGACGTCGGCGTTCTTGATTTACGCAAATATCTATTGTGAGAGGCATGCGGAAAGGGCAATAGCTTTGTTTAAATATATGGATGTGATCAGAAAAGCGCAGTTGCATTTTGGGGGATTTGCCTGGGTTTGGTGGAGAACTTGATAGCTGAATCCACGAGGCGCTCGTACAGGTTGGCGTGGGCTGAGTTTGGTGCCTTTTTGGGTTGGAACAGGATTAAGTGGAGACTGCCCAGGAGTGCCTGTGAACGAGGGGTGGTGAGTTTTGTTCTGGATTGCATGGACAGGGGATTGTCGCAGACTACAATAGCGGGCAAGTTGGCTGGCATTTCTTTTTATAGTATGGTTTACTTGGGTTTTGACCCTGCCAGGGCTGATTTGTTGAGTCGAATGTTGAAAGGTTGGGGACGTGTGAGGGCGGCGGGGGGGAGTTGCCTCGTGAGGCGATCACGTTTGAGTTGTTGGGCAGAGTGTTGGGTGAGCTACCATATTGTTGTTATGATGGCGGTGAGGTGGCTTTGTTCCGTTTATGCATGGTTTGGATGTTTTTTGGAGTGTTTCGGGTGTCTGCGTTGTTGGGAATGTGTGGGGCTCCGGGACGATTGTTTGAGGATGTGCGAGTGGATGGGGCCCGGCTGGGTATATGGTTAGGGTGTTCAAAGACGGACCAGACCGGTCGAGGCAAATGGGTGTGGCTGAGGGAGAGTGGGTGTGTGGACGTGTGCCCGGTGCGGGAATGGAAGGGGTTTGGCGGCCGAGTGCAGAGGTCGGAAGGGGAGATTTTTGTGCATGCTTCACAGAGGCGCCTGACTTCTTTTCAGTTGCTGGCGGTGTTGCGGATGGCATTGCGGAGGGTTGGTAGGGACACAGTGCGTTTTGGCACGCACTTGTTTAGGATCGGGGCAGCTACGGTGGCAGCAGGTTTGGGTGGGTCATGGGAGGAGATTTGTAGGATTGGGCGTTGGAGGTCTCGCTGCTGCGAACGCTATGTGCGCAAATGAGGGGGAACTGTCGTATGGGGGTTCGCAGGGCTGCAGCTATGGTTTGGTAAATTTGTTGTTTCTGTGGTGCTAATCTCTTTCTCTTCGTATGTTGCGTTTGGAGTCCGGGGGCCAAGACGGTGACCTGGATTGTTGGACACTCTTTTGTGCATTGGGCCACAAAATATGCAGACAGACAGGTTTATGGTCGTAGCCTGGGCCTGCGTAGCAGCCATCATGAGGTCCATTGGTGGGGTAAGAGCGGCAGGCGAGTTGTTGCCTTGGCTGACGAAGAAGATGTCTCAGCTGGGCTGCCCGGACATGATTGTCATCCATCTGGGGGAAAATGACTTAGTGAAGCGGTCAGGAGTGTCTTTGTTACATCTGATGCAACGAGATCTGGAGGCAATGACGAGCAATCTGGCTGGCGCCTGTATTGTTTGGACTGAGTTTGTTCCACGACGGATCTGGTCACCCGGTCACGCAGTGTCTTACCCTTGCCACGCCCTCAGAGCAGTGGTAGATCTCAAAAGGCAGGGGACAGCCTGGGCCAAAGGGCCGCTACTCCGGTTGATGTGGAGGCCATGGGTCCATGGCTCTCTCGATATCCTGATAGAGAGGCTGCGCTGAAGCTGCACTGGGGTTTTGTGGAAGGATTTCGGATTGGCTACCAGGGTCCTCAGGAGAGGCGTTGGGCTGAGAACTTGCGTTCTGCTAAGGAGTTACCGGAGGTGGTGGCACACAATTTGCAGAAGGAGGTTTTGGAGGGCAGGATTGCTGGCCCGTTTGACACGTGGCCAATGCCGGACCTTATCATTTCACCGTTGGGGGTGGTTCCCAAGAAGGAGCAAGGGGAGTTTCTCCTAATCCACCATCTGTCTTTCCCGGAGGGGAGTTCGGTGAATGATTTCATTTCGGAGGAGGATTCCAGGGTGCTGTATGCGTCAGTGGACGATGCCATCAGTTTGGTGCGGGCTTGTGGTCAGGGGGCGGTGTTGGCCAAGTGTGACAGCAAGTCGGCCTTTCGCCTCCTTCCCATTCACCCGGCGGATTTCTCTTTGTTGGGTATGCAGTTTGGGGGGGCCATCTTTGTGGACAGGGTCCTGTCGAGGGGTTGTGCGATTTCATGCACGCTTTTTGAGACCTTCAGTTCCTTTTTGCAGTGGGCCTTTGTGGAGAAGAGTGGTCACCGGTTCGTGTCCCACTACCTGGACGATTTTCTGTTTGTCGGGAAGGGACTGACGGGGGAGTGTGGTGAGGCTCTGGGACAGTTCCAGTTGTTGGCACAAGAGTTTGGGGTACCGTTGGCGCCTGAGAAGACTGCGGGACCTAGTTGTTGTTTGACGTTCTTGGGAATTGAGTTGGATTCAGTGGCATGGCAGGCGCGGTTGCCGGTGCAGAAGGTGGAGGATAAGCAGGTGTTTCTGACGCAGGTGCTCGGAGTTCGTAAGATTGAGTTGAGGTCTGTCCAGCGATTGCTGGGGTTGCTGAATTTTGCTTGCCGGGTGGTGAGGGCAGGACGGACGTTTTGCAGGCGCCTCGGCATGGCCATGTCAGGGGCGGTACTTCCTCACCACATAGTTAGGGTCACGATGGGAGTCCGTTTGGACTTGCGTGTGTGGTTGGTCTTCTTGGCTGATTTCAACGGCGTGTCTTTGGATTTTGCCCATGACAAGATGGTTTGGCAGGTACAGCTGTTCTCTGATGCGGCGGGTGCGGCAGGTTTCGGAGTTTTCTGGGACAGGCGCTGGTGTGCAGAGCAGTGGCCGGCTCATTGGCTGCGTCCGGGCAGGAGCATTGCTTTCCTGGAGTTCTTTCCCTTGTTGGTGGCGCTGTTGGTGAGGGGGCCTGAGTTTCGGAACCGGTCGGTTTTATTCCACATTGATAACATGACTGTGGTGGACCTGGTGAACAATCAGAAAGCGAAGGACCTGCGAGTGTTGCGCTTGCTGCGAAGTTTCATGCTGCTCTGCTTGCGCTTTAATGTGCTGTTCCGCGCGCAACACGTGCCTGGGGCGAGTAATGAAATTGCGGATGCGTTATCTCATTCGCAGTGGCAGCGTTTCAGGAGGCTGGCGCCGGGAGCAGAGGCTTGCAAGACCAAGGTGCCGGAGGGTATCTGGGCTTGGGGGGAGTGAGAGTGGTGGGTTTGGTGGAGAACTCGATAGCTGAATCCACGAGGCGCTCGTACAGGTTGGCATGGGCTGAGTTTGGTGCCTTTTTGGGTTGGAACAGGATTAAGTGGAGACTGCCCAGGAGTGCCTGTGAACGAGAGGTGGTGAGTTTTGTTCTGGATTGCATGGACAGGGGATTGTCGCAGACTACAATAGCGGGCAAGTTGGTTGGCATTTCTTTTTATAGTATGGTTTACTTGGGTTTTGACCCTGCCAGGGCTGATTTGTTGAGTCGAATGTTGAAAGGTTGGGGACGTGTGAGGGCGGCGGGGGGGAGTTGCCTCGTGAGGCGATCACGTTTGAGTTGTTGGGCAGAGTGTTGGGTGAGCTACCATATTGTTGTTATGATGGCGGTGAGGTGGCTTTGTTCCGTTTATGCATGGTTTGGATGTTTTTTGGAGTGTTTCGGGTGTCTGAGTTGTTGGGAGTGTGTGGGGGTCCGGGACGATTGTTTGAGGATGTGCGAGTGGATGGGGCCCGGCTGGGTATATGGTTAGGGCGTTCAAAGACGGACCAGACCGGTCGAGGCAAATGGGTGTGGCTGTGGGAGAGTGGGTGTGTGGACGTGTGCCCGGTGCGGGAATGGAAGGGGGTTGGCGGCCGAGTGCAGAGGTCGGAAGGAGAGATTTTTGTGCATGTTTCACAGAGGCGCCTGACTTCTTTTCAGTTGCTGGCGGTGTTGCGGATGGCATTGCGGAGGGTCGGTAGGGACCCAGCGCGTTTTGGCACGCACTCGTTTAGGATCGGGGAGGCTACGGTGGCAGCAGGTTTGGGTTGGTCATGGGAGGAGATTCGTAGGATTTGGCGTTGGAGGTCTCGCTGCTGCGAACGCTATGTGCGCAAATGAAGGGGAACTGTCGAATGGGGGTTTGGCAGGGCTGCAGCTATGGTTTGGTAAATTTGTTGTTTCTGTGGTGCTAATCTCTTTCTCTTCGTAGGTTGCGTTCGGAGTCTGGGGGCCAAGTCGGTGACCTGGATTGTTGGACACTCTTTTGTGAATTGGGCCACAAAATATGCAGACAGACAGGTTTATGGTCGTAGCCTGGGCCTGCGTAGCAGCCATCATGAGGTTCATTGGTGGGGTAAGAGCGGCAGGCGAGTTGTTGCCTTGGCTGACGAAGAAGGTGTCTCAGCTGGGCTGCCCGGACATGATTGTCATCCATCTGGGGGAAAATGACTTAGTGAAGCAGTCAGGAGTGTCTTTGTTACATCTGATGCAACGAGATCTGGAGGCAATGAGGAGCAATCTGGCTGGCGCCTGTATTGTTTGGACTGAGTTTGTTCCACGACGGATCTGGAGGGGGGCACCGAAGCCTGCAGCCATTGAAAGGGCGAGGCGAAAGTTTAATAGGGCAATGCGACTTTTTTATGCTGACCACGGGATCAAAGTGCTGGCTCATGTAGGTCTCCGGCTGGAGGAGCCCCTTCTCTTTCGGGACGACGGAGTGCACCTTTCGTACTTGGGAAATGCTTATTATCTAATGGAAATGCAGGATACTATCAGTTTGTTGTGGAATGAGTCTATCTGGTGTAGGCGAGAGTGAGTACGAAAGGTGCATGATTGGTGGGGCAGGTAACCGCCCTCCGGGGGTTCCCTGGGTGGCAGGATTTGGGAGGGGTGGGGAGTCCATGACGGGCAGAATCACCCTTCCGGGGAGGGGTTACAGGTGCAGAATGGGGGGTGTGGTAGACGGGAGTGCAATGGCTGGAGATGCTGGAGGACTTTGAATGTGATGGGGGAAGTGAATGATATACGTCAAGAGGTCGGGGTGTGAATTGGGAGTGAGTATTGGAGTATGTGAGTGGATGGTGATGAAAGTCAGGATGTTGGGGGATTGTTAACTGTTATGGGTGTTATGTTGATTTTTGGTTGTCAGACCTGTCCTAATAAATGGCCTTTTACGCTAAGTTGATGCGTGGAGTGGTTATTGCGCGATGCGGCCCCCAGGGGAAGTAGGGTCGACAGACCAGTCTTCCCCTGGGGTGTTCGCGTGAGACCTAGGACAGGCAGGGACTAGGCTAAGGGGGTGGGGGGGATAGGAGGTTATTTAAGGGGACGGGAGAGGAAGTCCTTCCTCTTCCGTCCCCGGTGCCTCAGGGAATAGTTCCGAGTTGTCCGCCCTCCCACCCTACAAGTGTTCAGGAGTGGGGTAAGGGTGTTGTTGCTGTTAAAGGTTGTTTAGCGTGCCAGTTTAGGATGGGTTGACACGGGGGGGGGTGCAGGACTTGGGAGGGGTGGGGAGTCCATGACGGGCAGAATCACCCTTCCGGGGAGGGGGTTACAGGTGCAGAATGGGGGGTGTGGTAGACGGGAGTGTGATGGCTGGAGATGCTGGAGGACTTTGAAGGTAAAGGGGGAAGTGAATGGTATACGTGAAGAGGTCGGGTGTGAATTTGGAGTGAGTATTGGAGTATGTGAGTGGATGGTGATGAAAGTCAGGATGTTGGGGGGATTGTTAACTGTTATGGGTGTTATGTTGATTTTTGGTTGTCAGACCTGTCCTAATAAATGGCCTTTTACGCTAAGTTGATGCGTGGAGTGGTTATTGCGCGACGGGTATATGACATGTAGAGACAGATTTTGTTTTTTTTAAAGAGAGAGACAGAAAAGGAAAAGTCAACAAATTAATGAAACTATGTTGTGTGCAAACTACTGTCCCAGGGGCCCTTTCTCAGTATCTATAGGAGGAGACTGTGGGGGTGTGGCGTAAAGGGGAAATGGGCCGAGCAGGGTGAATCGGGGAGAGACCCAATCGCGGCCATCAGTGCTCAGGCAGTTCAAATCAGCAACACGCCGGGGCAGCTCTGAGCAAGGCTCCAGTCTGCTCAAGAAGATCAATCAGTTGCCTCCAGCCCCCCCAACCTCATCCTGATCATCTGCAGCTGTGAGAGATTCCCATGTATCTACACCCTCTGACTACAGGCGGGCTATGGGCCTATGGCGGACCCCACGTGCCTTCCCCCACCTCAGTGCTGTTTCTTCAGTTTGGGCACACAAAGTGACTTCCTTAACCCAGATATCCACGTTGGGCCCGACTGCAGATGTTCCTTGGCCAAGATCAGTGCCAGGTCGAGAATCCTGTTCCCTACCTTCTTCCGTGTGGGCCTAGGGGCGGTGCATAATTGATAGATGTCGGGTGTGTTTGCAAGTGAGCTATTCAGCTACCCATTTAGCTTGGAAATAGCCTCGTCCAAAACCCAGAGAGACCAGGGCAGCGCCATGTCATATGCCAAAAGTATGCATCCTGCGTCACACAGAGGGGGCACCCTCTAGCGTCTCCTTTGAAAATGGCCCTGACCCTATGTGGTGCCAGGTATGTCCTATCTAGGTAATTATATTGGATGTTCTTGAGATGTGAATTCCGGGAAACTTTCCAGGGATACACCAGTGCCCTCCCTCATTCAGCATCTGTCAAGGCTTGCCCCAGTTCTGCAGCCCTGTGTGTCCATGCGGCTGCCAAATGTATTCCAGCCAAACCGGTTACCACTTTATAGAAGCATGGGTCAGATGTACAAAGCTTTTTTTTTGTTGCAGAAAAAGCATTTTTGGATGTAACCAGGCCAAATTGCAATTAGGTAACGTGTTACCGAATCGCAATTTGGCTTTGCTATTCGGTATTAGGAAGTGGCGTGTTTAGGGCGTTTCATCTGAATAACTAATCGCAGTGGTATGTATGTTTTGCATCCCAAATGCTCATTAGCATTTTACCGCCAACTTCAAGTTGGTGGTAACCCATTCAAAAATGAGAAGGGACCCCTTACCCATTGTGAATGGTTGTGAAAACATTTTTTAAGAGCATGCAGAGGTCCCACAGACTACTACCTACTATTTTTTAAATGCATCCCGTTTTCCTTTAAGTAAAATGGGCTGCATTTAAAACAAATTGCTTTATTGCAAAACAATCACAGACATGGTGTTCTGTTGACCCCAGCAGGTCATCCTCCCGGTGATTTTTGTGATTCCCAATGGCTCGCAAACGGAGATCTACCTCATGAATACTTATGAGGTAGGTCTATTTGTGACCCACTGGGAATCACAGAAAATGTAAAGCACACTTTTGTTCATAGGTGTTTGTGATTGCCAAATTTAGAATCGCAACAATTCGCTATTTGGCCATTGCAAACCCTCACCAATGTACATCTGGCCCCATGTGTGACCGGGCCCATTGTCAGCATAATATGGAGGACACCATGCGGCTGATGCTCTATCTCACCTGTACCCCAAAGTATCCGGAATGTGCATGTGAGTGCTTCATAGGTGAGAAACTGTCCCAGAGATACGTTTGTTTGCTCCGATAATTCCCCGAGTGGGATAAGGTGGCTGGCATGGAAGCAGTCGCTCATAGTTGCTATCCATGCCTCTGTCCAATGGTTCAACGGTCCTGTCGTGAAGAAAGTTAAGGGATCGTCGTGGGGTAACCCCACCAATGGGAGTTCAGGGGCATTCAGCATCACCCCACCCTGTCCGTTTCACGCACCGCCGCCAGCCGTACAATGCTGTGGACAGGAGTATACCCGGGCGAGGAATCCTAAGAGCAGGATTAAGCAGTTTGCCCAACACTGTCCCCTGGTTGGGCTCAGAGCCCATCTAGCCAATCTCTGCCAGCCAGACCCCATCCAGCCACCTGGGGATCCATTGGAGTTGTGCCGCCATGAAATACAATGAAGAATTTTACATCCCAATCCATCTTTAAGGGGAAGCAATGGAGGGTGGCAAGTGAAACGCTGTGGCGGCCCCGTCCCAGATTAGCTCGGAAAGGATAGCATCCAGCCGCTTAAACCAAGTTGCCAAAACCCTTACAGGGAGGTTCTCGAAGAAATAGAGGAGCTGTGAAAGCATAATCATTTTGGAGTACTCTAAGCACACCATGTTGGCCAGCTTGAGAGTCCGCCAAAAGGAGACACATGATTTGAGTGATCGCGGAAATCTGGGAGGTCATTAAAAATGTTTATGCCCAGAATCTTAAGGGTATACAGCGCCCAAAGTATATAAGATTGGCAGGTGATGGGTCAGGGGGCTTCTTCAACCACTGGAAATGTGCAGGTCTTACTCCTGTTCCCTCTGAGGCCCAAATACAGGCCAAACTCCTGAAGGAGCCACAATGGCCAGGGAATTTCCTGCTCACTGTTCTGTAGCTAGATGAGCAGACCATCTGAGTAGAGTGAGATGATATGTTCTGCACCTCAATAAAACAACCCGTGCCTTATGCACGGAACCACTCTGTCAGTGGCTCAATGGCAATGGCTAACAGCAGGGGTGACAGCGAGCAGCCCTGGTGCGTGCCATGGAACACTTCATAAGGCTCAGATATCATTCCTCCCATCTGGACCCATGCCATCAGATGGGTGTACAGCAGGCTCACCCACCATATCCATCTAGTACCCAAATGCATTCGTAGCATGGTGGTTTCCAGGAATTTCCACCACATCATGTCAACAGCTTTCTTCAGGTCCGCTGACTTAATTGTGGGAATTGGGCTGGTAGTCAGGACACGATTACAGAGGACGGTATAGTGTGGATTAAGGGAAGTATTATGGGTTGGTATGAACTCATTTTGATCCGTGTGGATCAGGTCCTGCATATGGGATAATAACCGAGCGGCGAGCACTTTACTAAATATTTTTAGAATCAATCATTTTTATTGAGCAGCATAACAGCGCATAACACAGCTCGGCTGCCTACATCCACTGGCCGGCAGAGCAAGATCCAGTAGTACTAACACAGCGTTTGGGTCTACACCCCGGAGGGCAACCCCGTGAGGGCGAATTCAATTCCATGAGGAGCAGTCAGCACAGCCATCAATTTAAAGCAATTAAAATAGAAACAGGAACAAGAAATGAAAACAAAGCTCCCCCACCACCCTCCTCCGCATCAACCTCATCTACTCCCATTACGCTCTAAGTCACACCCTCCCCCCAACACCTCCCAGAGCAGTCAAGTCCTTTGGGCTGTACCCGAGACTCCACTGGGATAAGTTGCAGGATCTGCTGACATTTTGGACACGTTAACTCACGCAGATCTCTGGATAGAAGATGAATGAATGGTTCCCACAACTCCGCATAGTTCGCCCCCTTGCCATCCATGCACAGCGAGAGTCGTTCCATAGCCAATAGATCCCACAGCCATTGGATCCAATCCCTAGGGTCGGGAGAATTAGTGGATCTCCATTGTGCAAGGATGACTAAGCGCGCTGCTAACAAGGCCAACGCAATCTGCTTACCCCTCATAGATCGCAAGGGAAATGCTTTTGCATGTGGAAGCCCTAGCAGCACATGTTCAGGAGCCCTAGGAAACGTGATGTGAGACTCATCGTCCAGATCATCAAGGACGGCCTTCCAGTAGCGCTCTAGCTTCGGGCAGTGCCATAGTAGGTGTGTCAAGGTGCCCGGGGCACCACAACCCCTCCAACACAGGCCTGAATGTTTTTGGTCTCAGGGCTTAATACGAGCTGGGGTATATTACCAGTAGGCCACCGCCTTATAGGCTGACTCTGCACCCGCCACATTGGCAGCAGTGTGGTGCGCGCGGTAGAACACTCTTTCCCACTCCTTATGCGACAGCGGGCGGCCCAACTCCGTCTCCCAGCGAACCTGCACTTTAGTATGCGAAGCTTTAGGGCGAGCAATGGTCATGGCGTATAAGTCAGATATAAGTTTGCGATCATCTTTCTTGCTGACCACCCAACATTCAAGGGCTGTCAGCGGGCGAGACATAGCAGCAACGTTAGGGGGCTGAGTGACCCAATGCGCCACCGGCGAATAAGGAAATGCGTCAGATTCTAAGAGAGAGAAGTGGCCTCGGCGGAGTGAGGGGAACGAGATTAGACCATCAAGATCAAAGAGGTGGCCCACTCACTTGCAACCTTCCTCCCTCCAGCGCTGAAAGTTCGGGGACGAGCAGCCAGGCGGGAACTCTGGGTTGCCTACATTCGGCATCATGGGCGATGGAAAGGTGGTCCAACCTTTACGCTGCGCCAACTGGTCCCACGCCTTCATAGTTGGCGATGTCACAGGCGAAGAATATAGACCCCCAAGCTCTGTGCTTTCGAGGGAGCCATAACTCACGCCAAATATTGCAGCCCGCCACCGTCTGGTCTATAAAGTTCCAGTGCTTACTGGAATAATGTCTGTTCCATTCGAGAATGAATCGCAGACAGGCCGCCTGGTAGTACGCTTTCAGTGAGGGAAAGCCCAACCCACCCCTGGCCTTAGGGGCCGTAAGCAACGAGAAGGCAAGCCGTGGACGTTTGTGATTCCATAAGAACTTGGTAATCAATCCTTGCAGTTTCTGTATGGTACCCGGCGGGGGCTCAGAGGAAGCAGCTGAAACAAGTACAGAATGCGAGGGAGCACTGTCATTTTAACTGCCGCTAGCTTACCGAACCAGGCTAGCTGGAGACGGGACCAGTCGGACAATGATTTGACTGTTTGATCGACTAAGAGCTTGTAGTTAATAGAAACTGTCTGGGCTATAGAGGGGGGCAAGGCGGATTCCTAGGTACGGAATGTCAGAGTGAACCCACTGGAAGCCAAAATCCTGTTGTAGATCCTGCACTTCAGTAGCAGGGACCGACACGTTAACTATCTCCGACTTGGAAAAATTGACTTTAAATCCCGTATCACCAGCAAATTCGTGCAATTCTGTCGATAGGTGCCGCAAGGAGGTGCAAGGGTGTGTAAGCAAGAGAATCACATCGTCCTCCTACAGGCTGATTTTTGTGCATGTCTGCGCCAAATCGAACCACCTAAATGCCCCCATTGGACCGCACTCGCTGAGCAAAGTACTCCATATAGAGCGCAAAAAGCAGCGGGGGCAGGGGGCACCCCTGTCTCAGCCCGCGAGAGATGGGAAAAAGAGTAGACCGGCAGCCATTCACCCGGACCGCCGCCTTCGGGGCCGCATACAGGCAGCGAACCCATCTTAGGAAGTTAGCCCCCAGGCCGAAGGCTTTCAAAATCGATAACAAATACGTCCAATCTACGCGGTCGAAGGCCTTCTCCGCGTCTATGGATAAAAAGAGGGCCTGCGTACGAGAGCGGTGAACTAAGTCCATGAGGTGCAAAAGTCTCTTAGGGTTGTCCCCCCCTGCCGCGTTGGGATAAATCCCGACTGGTCCGGGTCTATGATACCATCCATTAACGTGCTCAGGCGTGCGGCCAGAACGCTAGCGAAAAGCTTGGCATCAATGTTGAGGAGTGAGATTGGGCGGTACGATCCACACTCCATGGGGTCCTTCCCGGGCTTGGGAATGACCGTGACAGCAGCTTCTGACATGGAGGGGGTCACCTCCCCTGTCTCCAGGAAGGAATTAAAGAGCCGAGTTAGAAAGGGCGCCAATTCTACGCAAAACTTCTTATAAAAGATGGCCGAGAAGCCATCCGGCCCCGGGGATTTGGCCAGTTTCAGCCCGTAATCGCGGAAATGACTCCCTCGATACGTATTTCAGCATCCAAAGCCTCTGCCGAGGCCTGAAAGAGGGGTGTTACACCACAGGAAGCCAGATACGCCTCCACTCGCTCAGGGTCAGAGGGTTCTCCGTGGTACAAGGTGTGATAAAACCGCCGGAAGGAATCTGCAATGAGGGAATCAGTGGTGTGCTCCACTGCTCGAGAATCCCTAATGGCCTGGACGGCGGACCGCTGCGTCTGAGCCCTCAACCTGTGCGCAAGCATCCGGCCCCCCCTGTCCCCGCTGAGGTAAAACTTGTGGCGCAAGCGAAAAAGGGCGTATTCCACCCGGTCCAAATCAAAATGTTTGAGCATGCGTCTTTACCTTTCCAACTCCCTCCATATGCGTGGAGTCCCTGTCCTTTTATGTATCGCCTCTAGTCCTCCCACCTCCGTCTCCAACTCCTCGCGCTTCTCCCTACGTATCCGAGCATATGTTGCGGACAACGCTATAAACTCCCCCCGGGCCACCAGCTTGAGGGCCTCCCAAACGGACCCCAGCGACATACCATCCCGATCATTGTCAACGAAGTACTGAGTGATGGTAGCCCTGATGCGAGTGACCGCCGACTCCGAGTTGAGAAGAGAGTCCCGCAGATGCCAACCAGATGACGGTGGCCGCTGTCCACCACAGGAAAGCTGTACAGAAATAAGGGCTTGGTCTGACAAAGAGCGCGGGGAAATAGCTGCTTCAGACAAATGGGGCATTAGGGACGTCATAGCCAGGAAGTGATCTAAGCGCGCATAAGTTTTATGGGCCGCGGAATAATAAGTGAAATTGCGCTCTAGGGGTGTTGAGTGCACCAAACGTCATGCAGCCCTCCGTCTTGCAACCACTGCTTCCCTCCCTGCGAGATTGCTCCCATTTGATATGAGCGCGCAACAGATCTATCCAGGTCTGGGTCCATCACTACATTCAGGTCACCTCCCACCAACACATACACATCTGGGGACGCTAACACCTCGGCGAGTGCCGTCTTCAAAAAGGGCTCTTGGCGTTCGTTTGGGGCATACAGTGAGCCTACTGTGAAGTGTGTGTTCCCCCATTGGACTCGGACCGCCAGAAAGTGCCCTTTAATGTCAACCACTTGGGATAGGATCTTACAGTGGGCCTTAGCGCTAAATAGGATAGCCACCCCATGTTTTTTTGCTGGACCTGAGGACCACAACTGCACGGAGAAGCGCCTGTCCTTCATCCTCTTAGTATCCTTTGAGAGGAGGTGGGTCTCCTGCTACAGACACACATCCCCTTCTGCATTCTCTAACAGCAATAGTATGGCTGCGCCCTTAATAGGGTTATTGAGGCCCCGAACATTCAAACTGACAATCTTCAAATCCTTACCCATATTTGCCGAGGAGGGACAAAGGCACTAGACAAAGCAGCTGAAACAGGACCACTGAAGGACACCCCCGAGGCGCCCAGTCACCCCAACCTACACCTTACCCCCCAGAGAACTGATGCTGAGCCCCGATAACAACCCCTCCCCCAAAACCCCTCCCTAACCACCTTGCAACAGAACAAAACCCCAAAAAGGGGAAAAAGCAAACTGGGAAATGACCAATGTTCGCCAAGGAAATCATTCTTAAAGGGGAACGTGGCGCCATTTAGCACCGCACCTAACCCTGATACAGGGCAACACCTTTCACTCGCGTCAAAAAGGAGTGAGTATCACAGTCTTAACTCCCAGTGCCCCCTCCCAAAGCCGCCATGCAACTCATCCTGGGCCAAGCGATTAGCATTCAAGAAGCACCCTCGCTGTCAGTCACCTGTGCCACCGAGGAAAAGGCGGCCTCCCTTTCCATAAGGCTTGCAGAAGGGCCCGGTCTCCCCAGCGGAGGCGATCTCCCCACGGTCTGCCATTCAGTGGAACGCCTGTGTCGCCGAGTGGGAGACCGGACTGGACCAGCGGGAGTGTCCGACTTCTCCAAGCCCAGTGCCTCAAATGCTGCCTCCAGGGAGCAAAGCTGTAAGAGTTTCCCCTTGAACTTAAAAATGATGTGAAACAGGTGTCCCCACGAGTAGGGGATGCCTTGCTCCCATAAGTACGTGGTGATTGGCTTGAAGCTGCGACGTTTGATAAGGGTAGAGGCCGCTAGGTCTTGGAAAAGGGCAGGCTGATGCCCCTGAAACTGGACTGAGGGGAGGGCTTGTGCCTTGCGTAAAATCTGTTCCTTGATCTGAAAGTCGTGGACACAGACTAAGATGTCTGGTGGTGGGGCCTTAGCATTTCTCGGCAAGCCAACTCGATGTACCCTGTCCAGCTGAAGATCAAGGTCGTCCCCCTCGTCCAGAATCTGTCGGAACAACGCCGTCACATACTCCAGTCGGCTATCCCCCTCTCCCTTCCAGGGGACTGCTCGGATCCTGATGTTGTTCCTCCGCGAGCGGTTCTCCAGATCCTCGGTATGCGCATGTAGGTCCAAGTTCTGTTCCGTGAGCCGAATAACATCCTGCTGGAGCTGATGGAGCTCGTCGGCAGTGCCCAAATCGTGTTCCTCCAGGGTCGCCACCCTCTCACCAATGGCGTCGACGTCCCACCGCATTTCACGGACATCAGAGGAGAGTTGGGAACAAATTTCCATGATGTCCTCCTTAATGGCGGCAAAAAGCTCCAGCATGAAGGCTTTAGTCGCCGGAGCCTCCACATCCTCCAGCTGCGCGGCCTGAGTATCCGGCTGCGAGACAGCACGGCTCCCTAACTTCAGCAGGGAGTCCTTTGGGGCCTTGTCCTTCTTGCCCCTGCTGGTTGCCATAGTAGCGCTGCTTCAGGCCCTCAGACCCGTCTCGGGCAGCCACTGGTGAACGTCGCCTGCCGATATGTAGGCCGATGGCGCGCCCCTGCCAGTCAACAAGCTCCCCACGCATTCAGCGCTACACCTCTGTAGGCCCCAGGTCCACCAACCGCAAAGTCCACTACGGTGCAGGGCCTCCGTAGGCTGAAGCCCTTTAACCTCCTCTCCACCCGGGCGCCGTTGCCGACAGCCCAGCCAGGCTCTCACTGAACCCACACCGGGCGCAGGCCAACCAGGGGGTATTTAGTCCGGGAGACTGCTTGACTCTGGACCCCTCAAACTCCACGGGAGCTGCAGCCCAAACCGATAGTCACAGGGTCACTTACCGCTCCTCTTCTCTGCTCGCTCTCCCCTTTCAGAGCCACTCCATGGGGCTCGTCTGGCTTCGCTCCCGTGACGTGCAGGTACCACAAGCGACTCACCAGCCCTGCACTCCTAGCCACCACGTGTAGCGGGGCACCCACTAGGGAGGCACAAAGTCGTGGAGGCACTGAGTCGCTGTCCGCCGAAATGCAGGTCGATGAAGGGCCCCCCACCGGCCCCGCAGTGGTACACCCCAGGCGCCCCCAAGAGCAAGGGGGAGGGGCCCACCAATGCCCCTGTAATCTGGCGCTCTCCTTGCCCGCCGAAGCATGGGCCGAAACAGAGTGTCCCTAGGCCCTGGACCCACGGCCTGCAAGCACCGGGCACAGCCTGCTGCAATCCAGCCCAGCCGGGGGGGTCGCACCCACCGCTGGAATCAGGACCCACCCCCGCCAGCCAGCACCCGCAGGGGGCCTCACGCCATAACCGGATCGCGGGCCCGGTCCCAGGACTCAGCCTCGGTAGTGGGAGGAGAGGGCAGGGTCCCACCAATGCCCCGATGTGCTGTGCTGCCGGCCGATCTGCGGGCCGTGACAGAGCTCCGCCGCTCCACAAGGCCACCAAGCCCCACTCTTTAGCGGTCGCCGCAGCGGGGGGGGGGCTCCTGCCACCACGCTCGCTGCCCTCCGCTATTAGAACCAGCGTGAGGTCTCACCACGTCCGCCGAACTGCGGACCGATCCCCAGCCGTTAGGCAGCCACCCCTCTACTCCTCACCTCGTTTTCCAGCCCGAGCCGCTCAACCGCCGCAAACACAGCAGGAGCGCATAGGCAGCGCCAAGTTCTCCGGGGGCCGGCCTCAGCCGCCAACACCGTTTGTCTGCACCAGGGCCGGCCGCTCACAGCCCGGGATGCGCCTCTCCGCCGTACACAGGCCTCAGCTCCGATCACCACGAGGCCGGCCAGGCTCGGAGGACGCCGGGGCCGCGCCGCTGCAAAAATGCGGATCTCCGTCAGCTAGCGTCGAAATAGTGGCACCACCGGGACCAGGACAGCGAGAGGACCTCCGTCCACCCCTTTGACAGCGTGGATGGGCATCAGGTAGGGCAATTAACAAAGCTAGATGCCAGGCAGCGCCGGAGGGACTGAGATACACGTCCTCACCACCACCATCTTGGCCACGCCCCTACTAAATATTTTTAAATCAGTATTTAGCATAGAAAGGCCTCGGAAGTCGGCCATCGTCACCTCCAGGGATTGACTTGGTCAAGGGCACCACCAGAGCCTTGCTGGTTGTGGCCAGAAGTAATCCAGCCTTATAAACCTCCACATACATCTCCTCCTATCTGGGTGCCAACAGTCCCACAAATTCTGCATAAAACTCCAAGGGGAGTCCGTCAGGGCCTGGGGATTTGCCCATCACCTTTGCCTTAATATCACCTGTAATTTTCTAGACAGGGACCATGTGACCTTGTGCAACTACCACCTCTGCAGGAGGACTATGAAGGGCGAGGCAGTAAAAAAGCTGTGTACATGTTGCGGTAAGACAGGCCTCGAGAGGTCGATAGAGGGAGGCATTATAATCTTGAAACCCCGGTTGCAGTTGTGTAGGCCTCGTTCGCCCCCCGAAACTGCACAGCCCATTGTGACCGACGTCTCCTCTGGTTCTGGGGCCGCACATCTCCTGGACTGTTCTGCAGCAGGTCTGTCCCGGTAGGTCTACTCTCCAGCCAGGTCGATGCTTCATCTGGATCCTGGCGAAAGTGGGTCTTTCTGCCTAGCATTGACTTCAGCTTTGCCGGAAAGAATTGTGAGTAGCGGACCCCCTCTTTATGCAGCGCCCTCTTCACCTCCAGGAAGGAGGCTCGTTTGGCCTGAACGGCTTCAATAAAGTCTGGCCCCATAGGCATTTACCTGTTCCTCACTCAAAACGGGTCTGCCTTTCTTGCTCACTGCAGCAGTGAGTCCCTAAATTTATATTAACGGGCTTTGGCAACCATGGGCCTAGGTGGATAACCAGGGACTGGCGGCTGGGCAGGGAACCTATGTGCTCTTTCAAGGACAAAGAATGGTGTGAGCTGAGTTGGATCCACTTCTGAGCGCATATATTTTTCCAGGTAGGCCACCATGTTCTTCCCCTCTTAGCCCTCAGGGATGCCCACTATGTGCACATTGCTCCTCCAGCAGGGGAAGAGGGCCCAAGGAAGGTGATTTCGGTGAGGCTGGTAGGCGTCCCCTATTAGAGTCGGTCAACAGAAGGATAGAGCCACTGTAATTCAACTGCGTGTCACCTTCTGGGGCTGTCCAGACCACTGCAGTCTCTGCATTGGGCAGTGTGCCTATTGCAAACAGGAGCAGTGGCTCAGATGGGTCCCCATAAAGTGTCCTCACACTCTGAGGCGGCAGCCCCCCCACAGATACATGCACTGGAGGCCGATTGCACTCCTGAGGTTGCCCAGAGATCCTCTACACGGCTCAGCACCACCGGCGCCCCCACCCACGGGCCTTTGACAGTCGGCTCCCGCCAGCCAGCAAATGGAGGGGAAAGGGTCTCCTGAGGACGTCTTTGGGGAGTGGAAGTGAGAGTCCGCTACTCCGCAGTCCGCTACTCCATCAGCCAGTCCTCAGAGCCCGACTAGGAACCAGTCTTCCCATGGGGGAGAGAATCCCAAAAAAGGCTACCATCGGGTGTCCTCTACTGCTGTGAGTGTGTGGGCTGTGAGAGGACCCAGGATCCAAAGAGATTGAAGTAGGTTTCAGTTAGGCCGGCGTGGAGCTCCGAGTTCACACGTCAACCATGTTGCCCATCTTGGCTACGCCCCCTGGCGGCAGACTATAGATATGGCAGCAGTGCCTTTGCTTGCTCCCTCCTGCCTAACAGAAGGGGATATTCCTGTTCCCCCAAGAACGTCTGTAGTCTTCACTGCTGACAGCCAGATAGTGGGCCATAGCTGCGTCAGTTAAAATGTCTTTGTACTGGTCCGTGAACGGATCTAGCGTCTGCTGGGTGCCAGAGCTCAAAGATGTCATATAGTTCCATTTGTTCACCAGTATTGTTGTCTCTAAATGTCTCAGACTGAGTTCTCAGTTTCCTCCTTCCAAGGGAGTAGCCTGAAAATTAAAATACAACCCTCCTTGCACCATTCCACTAATGCCCCGGTTACTTACCGGTAATCTTCATTACACCGAGTCCTAGTCTTCCTCGCCACAGTAATCACTAATGAGCATCCTGCTCCCACAGAAACTCCAAGCAAAAGTTAACATACTAATCTCCCTATCCCTCCAACATGGCCCCCAGTGGCAACCACCAATCACATAAAAGGATACAAGATCCACATCACCACCTGTAAATCAAAGCCGCATACATGATGCCACAACAAAGGGCCGGGAGGGAAGGGAAACTATACTGTGGCGAGGAAGACTAGGACTCGGAGTAATGAAGATTACCGGTAAGTAACCGGGGCATTACCTCCTCGTCCGTCTTCCTCGCCACAGTAATCAATAATGAGCAGATACCAAAGCAATATCAGCTTCATGGATAGGAAACACAGCCCACACGCGGAAGGCAGTCCAACACAAAATACCAGTGACAACAACGGAGAGTGAAACACCTCAAGAAACACTGAGTACGGAACCAAAGAGGCAAAGGCAACATAAGCACCAACCCCAAGCCGGAATGAGAAAGAAGGCTTGAGGGGAAGACCAAGTGGACGCCCAGCAAAACACCCACGGAAATAACCTGAAAGGCGGCTCAAGAAACTGCCACAAAACGAGTGGAATGCCCCCGAAACGGACGAGAGGGAACCACCGACTGAAACAGACACCAAAAGGAGAGCCCCCCAAATCCACCGAGTGAGAGTGGAAGAGAAGGCAACAGCTCCAGACAGGGCAGCAAAAAGGACAAACAACATGCCACCACAGAAAATGCAGCCGTGCGAGTCAACAATACACCGAGGCACGCCACACACTTAAAAATGTGCCAAGGAGTCAACAGGAAGCAATAACTCCACCAATCGACCAAATAAAGAGCACAAGCAGGCACAAAAGAAGGAAGGGAACTCAAGAGCGCCCAAACATACAAAACACAGCACGTCCCCCAACATCAACTGAGCAAAGGGAACCCCATGCAATGCACCCAACACCACGGAAGGAACACCAGGGAGGAGAAGCGAAAAGATGAACCTCAAAGGCCCCACAGACACAAAAGGGAGACCAATAAAAACACCAAAGGCAGCCCCCCGAACATGGATGGTAGAAAGGGCCGGCCCAACCAACACCGATCCCCCAAAATATGTATCTGTGATCCGATCAAGAGCCAAACCCTAGAGCAGACACAAAATAGCAAAGGAGACCCAATGCAAAGCGAAAGACAATAAAAGAAGAGGGGCGCCCGCACAGCAGGATAAGACCCGCAACCCCAAATGAACAATCATTCAGGAACAGGGAATACATTGTGGAAAATTAGTACGGTCTGGTAAACATTATCTGCGCCATCTTGCCTTTTTCCCTGATGCCACACTTTTTGTCGTGCGCACCCGCCATTTTAGGTGCCTCGATCAGAACAACCCTTTTTGCATGCCACTGGCCCCCGGCATAGCCCTCCTCCCTCACAAAGCCCGCACTCTGACAACCCCCGCTCGCACATGCCTTGGGTCATAAACCCCTCTTCAGCGCAGCTCTGCCTCAGAACCCCATCCTGTCCCCAGCGCGACACCTCCCTTCCTTCTTTTTATGGTCCCAGGCCCTTTTTGATACAAAACCCCTTTTCCTGTGTGCCCGTTTGTCTTCCTCGTTCCCAGGCCGACACCTAGCTCTGCCGATACTGTTTATTGCCCCTCCCCGTACAGTAGAAAGCTTCCCTCATCAAAGGACCCTCGAGTTGATCAATGCCCCCACCCTATGAGATCCGATCAAACCCCCACATTCCGTGAACCGGCGGAATGTCCAGCTGCGCGATAATCATCACCTGTCGTGACCGGGGTGGGGACTTCTGCTGTATATGTGTGTGGGAACGGGCTTGGAGCGGGGATTCCGAGAATGTCTTTCCGTACATCAAAGCATTTGCCATGAATATGTTATATGTAATAAAGCAATAAAGCTGTGTATAAGAGGCCAGGCCTCAGAGATGCGGTTAGAGCACCTCAGAACGGTACCTGCTGTTTGAACTGATGTGTTCTCCTCCGGAGAGAATAAACCTTGTTTCCTGCCTTCCCGTCTCCAGCGCCTGCCTCTTCATTGATTAATAATTCGTGGGTTAAAGAGGCGATACCACCGGGCAAATATCGATTGTCCCTTGACCTTAGATTTAACAATATCACAAGAGCCATCCCAGAAGGAACACAGACCGGAACACCGGAAGAGGAACCAGAGGGCCCATGAAATGGAAGCAAAAGGAATGGCTACGCCCAACCAGGACACAACACCGCCACCAACAACAGAAGAAACCACAGGGCCGAAGTCAACCCGGAACTACCAGAGGCACCAATGCCCCATCACACCCAAACTGCAGCAAAATCGCCGGAATCAGGGGAACCAGAGGAAGGCAGACAACAGGCCCCTCGGCCACTCGAAGGACAATGCATCCATCCACCATGCCGATGGAAAAAGGCACAAAAGCACAGAAACAACGGAACGAGCAACGGACCGAATATGCAAACAAGTCCACCAACGGACACTCCAAACACGTTCGCAATGGCTGGACCATCACCCAGAACAGATAAAAAAGACCCCAAGGATGGAAAGATCACAAACAGACATGCTGCCATCACATACTCCCTGAATGGGAGAGAAACCTGCAGACAGGGAGTCCAACCACGACCCCGGCCCGGAACCAAGGAGTCGACAGAGGAAACCGAGGGAACAAACACCGCAGCCCTCCCAGCAGAGAGAAGAAGAACATGACAACATGAGAGCCTGTCCGGGCACCAACATGGTGAACCCACAGCAAGGCCGTAAAAAGGGCAAGCTACCCAAAAGGACAGGTCCCAGCACCATGCAAAGGGAGGAGCGAGAAATCAGACCCACGGACCACCAGCCTCGCAACCAAGAATCGGCCAGAGTAGGCTCCCCCAGGGCAACAGACAGGCACTCGCAGCGACCATCCGAGAGGGAACAAAACAGAAATGGACGACGTCAGAACAGACGTCCGACACTCAGCCACCAACTTGATGGAACGCATCACAAATTTGCGTGTCACCCTTGCGAAGGGGCCATGCAAATCTACTCTGTATCGTTCCAATTTTATTATATGTGCTGCTGAAGCGAGCACCCACACTAGGGAAGCCATCGGAACCCATAAATCGAAAACCAGACCATAGGGGTGTCAATGAGAAAAACAACATAACACACCATAAGAGACCACGGGAGAGTAGCCCAAGGCACCACCAACGAGTAGGCGGACAGCATATCCGGACCTCCAAGCAAAGCCACACTGGAGGGCAAGTCCCCGACACCAGGGACCGAAAACAGACACCAGAGGCAAAGTCAGTGTATGATGCCTGAACACCAAACCCAACAGCGTCCCAAGTGAGCCCCAACGTACACCCAAACCAGAGAAGGAATCAGGAAGCATCTGAGGTGCCAGAACCGCAGCAAAGACACGAGGGGAGGAACACAGGCCAAAAGGCAAACCAATATGAGAGGTGAAAAGGACAGGGGCATGGAGAGAAGCATCTCGCAAACCGAAGGGACCCATAAGCCCAATGAATGAGCAGAGGCAGGAACACCTCCAAGGACACCAACAGGTATGCAACGGAACCAAAACAGCAATCCAACCAAGGCAGATACAACACCGGACATAGGCCACCGTGAGACATTCCACCATCCAAAACAGAAACCAGTGGAAATCCATCATGGACCCGGGAAACAACAGGAAGGAACGGATGCATCGAAGAAGAACCCCAAGATCCGACCCCAGCAGAAAAAGACCATGCAGGTCCACAACTATCACCCTCACCATGACATGGGAAGGACCCGGAACACAGCAGGCCCTCATGGGAAGGGGAAGTGATTCCCGAACATGCAAGGCAGCCGCCACCGCAGGAACCAACATCTGCCGAAACAACGCAAGGCAAGGGACTGAGTCCATAGAACCAGAAGAACCCTCCGCGACCGCGGAAAAAGAATGACCACCAACACCACTATGGCAAGGAGGAGCACCCCAAAAGCGCACCATCACCATGGAAACCATAGAAAAGAGCCCCAGTTCGGGAGCAGCACGCTGCAGGCATGTCACTGTACGAACCCAAGAAGCGCAGCAATTAAAGTACATGATAACTATATCAAACAGCACTGCGACATACAAAGCAGAAGCCTAAACTGTGACGAAACCCGGGCTAGAACCAGGGACCCACAAACCCACAGTCAAACCCCCTCGCATGCGAGCAAAACAGGGAGGCCCGAAAGCAGGGAACATCAAGTCCGCTAAAGCAGGACACAGTAACATGCAAAACGAGAGGGGCAGACAGGAGAAGAAAACACGTATGTGACCCACCAGCACGACTCAGAGGGAAGCCAACAACATACTGAGTACGCAGAAGCACAAGGGGAGGGAAACACCAAACCTTACAAGCACCCACGAGGCAGGTGCCACATAAAGACATGCAGTATCAGAAGCGGACACAAACCACGAGCGAATGCAGCCCCCCACATGCCCGCTTTAAAAAATGACCAACAGCAGGACACAAAATGCCGTGGCCACAAACAGGAAAGCGGGCAGGGAAACGCACAAGGAACTCGCTAAAAGTTACCACCAGGGAGGAGCCAAGCTCGCGAGCGTAATGGTCGCCTTTTAGCTCGGCTCCCGCAGCCCTCCGGCCTGATCATGTATCCTGTATAATATCCTGTCCGGAGACGACACATTATCGGAGAATCGTAAATGGAACACCTCGCTTGTACTCACCATTTGGCCCGGAGGTTTCGACGTGCAGCGGCTCCGAAGTTGTGCCCTCCGTAAGACTGGGGCCTCCGTGGAACCTAGACAGGGACCTAGCCTGTGGGATCCGACGACTGTCGGCCCCGGTCGAGAGAGTGAACCAATGATGAGAGCCGTTGTGCGAAAATCCCGGCAATCCTGATCCGGGCCTGCCCTGGTGACCGCGCGGCTGATGTGGGTGAGATGCACCGGGGACTGATTCTGTGAAGGGGTCCTCCCCCCCGCCGCTGCTTTGTCCGGCGGACCTGGACCTGGACCTCTGCGCCCGGACTCTGCTTGTTGGGGGCGCCGGTGCTGGTGTAGGCGGAGACCCGCATTGGGCGGACATCCTTTCGGCACCAAGGCTGCCATTGCTGGGAACCCCCCGGAGCTCTGTGAAGTCCTACATTTTTGAACTGTTTTTTGGGGGTCGCGGAGGGCGGCGACTGGGCTGACTTCACGAAAACCCTCTGAAACGTGAATCGCCTTGTGGCGGCGGGCTTGGGTTGCTTAATTGCGCGGGGGTCCGGTCTGGTGAGCGTGAGCTTACAGTCAGAGATATCCTGGAAGCTCTGAGATCCCTGCGCGCATCCCTGACCCCCGATGTCCCTGTGAGTCCGCCACGATCTGCCGCCATTTTGAGCAGCCGTTTCTTCTTGCCGCCCTCTTGTTTCAGTGACTCCATTGCCTCGCCCCCCTTGATTGCTGCAAGTGTTGCTGCCGCTGATCGAAGATCATTTTGTGTGCCGGTGACTTTGGAGCTCCCTGTTTTTTGAGGTTCTGACCCCGGGGACTTGGACATTGTGCCGCGGCCCCGTTCGACTCAGATGCCTAAGAATATTGGTGGACTGCCGCCTGCACCTGCTCCGATGGCTTCGCCATTGTCTATTACAGAGCCCCCCTCGCCTTCCCAAGCGGCGAAACTGAACTCCTGTTCTTCATCACCCGTGCTGCGCTTGCTGATGCATTTAAACTCTCTGCTCGGACTTTTGCTCACTTGCGGACCGATTTACCCCCCATGTCTACATAGTACTCAACATTTTTTTCGATTGTGTGCTGGTCTTGTATTGAGTATCTCATTTTACACTGTCATGTGGTGGGTAGGATTTGTGGTTCGGAAGGGATGGGGGTGATATGCACGACTCCTGGTTGATTATTGGTATACGACTTAGTGGCGCAGTTGTTTGTACCCATAGTGCGGTGGGGGGTCCCCTCCTCTGTAAGTTTTATGGCGCTTGATGGGGTGTCGTCCTGGTCTGTTTTTGCTGCGATTGTCTGGTTGGGCGGAGGGCGGCGGCCGACCATATTGATTTTTGTTCTTATGCTCCTCCCTCCTGTTTTCTTTATTTCTGTTTTTGTTTCTTTTTGTCTCGTTCTTCTCTCTTTCTTTCTTGCTATATTTCGGGTTCTGGTTTAGGGCGACAGGCACGCTGTCTGAAGGGTAGGCCATAGCCTTCTACAGGGGTGCAGGGTGGGCTGGGTGGGTTGGGCTTTATTTGTTGTTTGTCTTATGGTTCTATGGCCCTTTTGTATCTCTTTATAGTAACGCCGCGTCTGTCCCTGCCTTCCGTGGTGTGTCCGGGGTGGGGTGTGTGGCGTCGTTAACCCTCCTTTTATGGTTCGGTTGCTTTTCTTCTCGATTGCTGTACCCTCACTGGTGCTGATACTCCTGTTTTCTCCTGTACTCCCGCCACGGGACGCCTGTGTCGGCGTGTCTTTTTCTTTCGTTTTTGTATTTCATTTCTTTTTCTCATTGTTTCGCCTTGTCCTCCTCCCCTCCCCCTCTTTCCCCCCTCTTTCCCCTCTTTCCTTGCCCCCGCCCCCCTCCCTCCTTTTTCCTAGAGGTCACTATGACGGGTTAGTTTTGATGTAATGTTTCTCCGATCCCTCTGTTTTGGCTTAGCTGTGGTTTGGGTGGTGGGCATGTAACGATGATAATGCTCAAGTGTTGATTATGTCTATATTATCCCGATCTTCCTATGTGAATTGTGTTGCCTCTCCTGTATTGCGGCCCCAAACCCCCTTATTGTCGCTGAGGTTGGTTCTGGGACTTCGGACGTCTCTATATTGAAAGTGAGCCTGTCGTACGCCTTATCCCCATATTATAAAATTAACCTTTTTTGCTCCTGTGTCTTGGCCCTCTGGTTCCTAGGTATATTCTCCCCTTTTTACGATTGTATTGCCTATGCTTCTTGCTGATTGACTCTGTAATGTTTGCTTTGGAACCTTTGATTGCTTTACGTATTGAGGCCGGCCGACTTGGTTGTAGGCCTAGACTTGTATATCCTTTTGACGCTAATAAAGGTTTAAAAAAAAAAAAAAAAAAAAAGTTACCACCAGGGGAAACCGCCACAGATAAGGCAGGATTCGAACCCTGGACCGTGAGGGCGGGCACCCCGGAAAACACGCCGGGACTGCTACAAGCACAAAGGCGGCATCAGGATGCACCAACAAACATGCCGAGTCCGCTAGAGCAGGACATGGCAACACGAGTGAACAATATCAGGCCCCCAGACACGACGTCGAGTCTGCAAAGGCAAGACCCGGTGTCAGTAGCAGAAACAGAACCGACACAGAAAGCAAGACCCCACTAGTCCGCTAAAGCAGGACGGGGGAATGTGCATAAAGTGCCCAACAAGGGGGAAGAAAAACAGAACAAATGACAAAGCCTCCCCCCAAAACGGAGCTCAAGAGTCCGCTAAAGCAGGACCGCCGCCCCTCACATCAAGGCACGTACCATAGGGAAAACGTCCCAGGCCGGCAATCCGTATGCCCATGAAAACCATGATAGAAGCCAGAGTCAGGACGTCAACCCTCCGAATCATTAGAGGGGAAATACCTACATAGTAACAAGCCAGCCAAGAAGTGACCACATCAAGCACAACACCCCCACTAGCCGCCAGAAGGCGCGCAGCACACATCGCGCTAAACCACAGCAAGACGGTATGAAGCCACGCCCCCTCCCAGGCTGGTAAACGAGCCCATCGAGCTCAGCCGCTGGAGACGTGGAAGCGGACAACCACGAGGAAGGAGGGAACCCCCATGCAACTCACCAGCACCACCGGGAGGTAAGAAAAGAAGCAAGTCACGCAGAGACTGCTAAAGCAGGACTCGGCAGCACAGCGAAATCAAACATGCATGTGGGAGGGAGGGAACCGGCGAGCGAACCACCAGCCCTCACCCCCCCGCGTAGGCACGAAAACAACGAAGATATGCTTTCTCGGTAGGACAGCAAAAAGAAACAAGCACGTGGGAGTAAGGGAACCCGCATGAGACACACCAGCCCCCCACCGTAGCACAAACAAAAGAGACAGGCACAGCATATCCCAGAGTCCGCTAGAGCAGGACAGGGAAAAATGCCCTAAGTGCCCACCAAGGGGGGAGTGAAACAGGCAATACAAGCGTGAAAACCAACTCCCCCCCATCAGAATGGGGCCCAAGAGTCCGCCAAAGCAGGACCGCCGCCCCCAACTCACCTGTAGAACAGGAACATGAACAGCACTCGGAGCAGTGCAGAAACCAAAAAACAGGTTGTGATATGGATGTTGTATCCTTTTATGTGATTGGTGGTTGCCACTGGGGGCCATGTTGGAGGGATAGGGAGACTAGTATGTTAACTTTTGCTTGGAGTTTTCTGTGGGAGCAAGATGCTCATTAGTGATTACCGTGGCGAGGAAGCTGGACGAGGAGGTATTGGCTAATCACAACAAGCACGTCAATGAGCAAACCCAACCATCCTTAGAAGGATTTACATTAGTCTGTTACCTCCTCCCATCTGCCTTTCCATCCATATTCCACCTATTCATCCATCTGCCATCCATTTATCTTTCCATCCACCCATCATCCATCCACCCACACATTCAATCATAATTTCTTATATCCATACATATTTTAACCTTTCCTTATGTACAACCATCATTTCACCCATTCACCTGTCACTCTATTCATCCAGTTATGCTTTTAACCATCCATCTTTTCATCATTCCTCTATCCTTTCACTCACTTGTTCATTCTTCCGTCCTTATCCAATCACCCTTTCACCTATTGGCACTTTTATTCACCATCAGTCCTTTCACCCATTCATCCATTCTTTCTTTCACCCTTCCATTCTTCCACCTTCCATACCTTAATTTTGTCACCCAGCTTTACTTTCATCCTTGCATCCTATCTTTCATCTTTTCTTACTTTTTTAGTTTCATGATTTTTTTCCTACCTTTTGCTTTTCCTTACTCTTCCTACTATCTACACGTTTTTTTCTCTCAGACTTCACTTTTTCTTCCTTACCTTTCTCTTTCATACTCATGATTTAGATTTGTCCCTCCCACCAAGTTTCTTTTTCTGTTTCTTTACTGTGCTTGATTGCCTTCAACTCACACCTGGCAATTCAATTCAAAAAACTTTATTCGATCATTTTAAAAATAATCATAAAAGTGCATACAGTACATCACATAACGACATTTGACAAATTAGGTTTTACAGACGTTAAGTTACAAAGACATACTTTTCCAGACAGATATTGATTTTAAAATATATACAGCAGTAAAAAAGCACACATCAGGTTCAACAAGTGCAAATAAAAGGCTCATGACTGATTTCATAGAAGATACCTTATATTTTTTTTAAAGTGGCTTCAAGTAGATAATACGAAATTGAAGGTAAAAAGGGCAAATCAATAAAAAGTGCTCGGTGCTCTGCTTTGAGGTCCCATCACATGGGCATGGGGCTACAGTATGTGACTTGATATGTGGATAGGCAACAAGCAAATAAACAGACCCCATCCGTAGTCTGGTAAGAACATACTGGTGTGAACGTATAGTTACCATTTTTAGATAGTTGGCAAAACCAGATTCAGCCAGGTTGTATTTGTTATAGAAACTGTGCGTAGAATACTGGCTGGTGGCAGCACAACGCGTTTGTGCCTTGGCCCTCAAATACACGTGCTTTAGCTCCTTTTTTGGGATGTCCGATGCACTGAAAGGATTTTTTCGGACATCCAGCTTAAAAACATCTTTAAATGAGGAAACAATGTAATTGAGCCAGGGAATCAGGTTATACTTGTCCAAGTGGAGGCAGTCATTAATAATTTTCCTCGTAAAACTAGTCTGTTCTTTGAGCCAGATGGACCTCCATACCAGTAGGGGTCTAAGACCAATAAGATCTGATAAGTGCTCCAGACCAACCTCCCGATGGATCAAACTGGTAGAGGCTGAGGGTGGTAAACAGAGGAGTTTCTTAATGAAATAGTTTTCTTCAACTTGGAGCATGTTATGATTACAGTGTCCCCATACCCCTGACCCATAAAGGGCCAGAGCTACACATCTGTGACGGTAAATATACATCATATCAAATATGCGCCTTGAGCCCAGTTTAGAAGCAAACTTAAAAATACCAAATGCACATTTACCCATTTTGGCCCTAACATTGGTCATCTCATGAGACCATATACCCCCACTGTTAAAAGTGATACCTAAATAGCAAAATTTGTCAACCACTTGAATAGTTTGATCTTTGAATGAAAATGGTCTTAATTTTTTAATTTTTTTACCACAAGCCAAAATAAAAGTTTTCGAATTGTTAATTTTAAGTTTTCTCCCATTAATAAAATCCGAGAATCTATCCATGAGTCTTTGCAGCCCGACAGGGGTTCTAGATAAAAGTACAGTGTCGTCTGCGTAAAGCAGTACCGGGGTTGATAAACCATCAGCAGACGGAGCATCGGCACAGACTAAACACAATTCCGACTCTATGGCATTAATAAAAAGGGAGAAAAGAAGGGGGGCGAGAACACATCCTTGCCTAATGCCAGACCCTACTCCGACACTAGAGGTACATTCACCCATTTGCCCAAAACGAATCTTAGCGGACATGTTGCTATACAGACGCGCCAAGAAATGAATAATTTCTGGTGGGGCCCCCATATTCAATAAGGTTGTCCATAGTAGTCCATGGTTTACCAGATCAAACGCACTTGAAAGATCCGCAAAACAGAGGAACAGCGAACCCTGTTTGGCACGCGTGTACTAGCCTATAATAAGGTCTAGGTTAATACACTGTTCTATAGTGCCCAGCCCCTTGCGAAATCCAAACAAGGGAGTCCGCAAGGATGCCATTGTCTTCGACCCATTCCTCCAGGCGAATCAATAACACCCTACCCATTATTTTCATGGAAGAGTCGAGGAGAGAAATAGGGCGGTAGTTCTTGGCCTCGCCTCTATCCCCCTTTTTATAGATAGGGATAATAATCGACTCTCCCCATGTCTGTGGTGCAGAGACCATTACAACAGCGTTAAAGACCTTGGTCAACAAGGGGCTCCAAAGCAATACGTCTGCTTTGTATAGATCAATAGGGACCCCATCAGGGCCAGGTGCCTCCCCTCCCTTGCTACCCCGGATGGCAATATCCACCTCATCGATAGTGATGTTAAGCGGTGTAGGAGGACAAAAATCAGCAACCGTATCTCTCACTGGTGATGTCCCTCCTGGGTTGAATATACTAGAGAAGTGGGATACCCAGTTATCCTCACTTACTTGGGCAGAAAGTACGGGGTGTACCTCGTTATGTAAGAATGGGCTATTAACAGTATTCTAAAATAACTTGGTGTCCCGAAGTTCCACTGCCTTGGACATATTGTCCCAAGCTTCCTCCCTTAATTCCTGCTTCCTTAAATTCAGATGCATTTTGTAAGTGTGCCTTAGGGATCTAACCGCTTCCCTATCCCTGGGTTTATTAGTAAGGGCATTTTTTAAATTTTGCAAAGATTTTGTACATGCCTTGTTAAACCACCCATTGGGAGCTCCAGGTCCCTTTACCTTACTGGAAGTCAGAATCTTTTTCGTAATCACATTAATTGAGTCAAACCCAGCTAATATACATGTCAGGCCTGTGTTGGGATCAAGGCAACATTCCACCTCCTGGAGGCATGCAGACACGATTTCGACCAACATCTTTTCCTCATTTTTCCTCCCCCACTTAATCCTGGGACCATTCGGTCTATGCGGGATTAAATCCGCCACAGTTCCATAAGACACATCAGCCTTTCCCCCCCATATAAACAAGTGTGTTGTAAGGCAATTTTGATCGCTAAGAGCCAGGTCTAGTACTTCCAGGGAGCTGCACATGGTAGTTATGCTTGCCGATGCTATAAGATAATCAATGATAGTAGCGGAATTCCTTCCCACAAACGTTGGTACCAAATTGCCTTCATTATCTTTCTTGGGCGACAATATCAATAGATCCAGTTTAAGCAGAAGAGTATTAAGTGAGTCAACATAGGTCGTGTGTAGGAAATGAGCCTGGTCCCCCTCATCCTCCCCACCAAACCCACACACCCTCGAAAAGGAGTAAGGGCACATATGAATGTTAAAATCTCCTCCCCATAAGATATCAAAGGGTACACAGGTTTGCCCACACAGGTTATCGACTGCCGCATCAAGTTCATCAACCACTAAGGAGCTGGAGTGATTAAACATATTATTATAATGGTTAATTATTAAGACATTCCGGCCACCATGGTGCTGCAGCCATAGTACCTGTGAGTGTGATCCGACTGTCATGTGGGTTTTAACTCGTACCGGAAGGCTCACTGACAGCAGAATCACCAATCCACCTTTAGCTCTGCCCATATTTGAGCTCAGGGCCGGACAATTATAAGCAACAATACCATCCAGGGAGATATCATCAGTACACCACGTCTCCTGGAGACAGAGAATATCGAATTTAGTTACAAAATCCGGCCAGCCAAGGCGGTCAGCCTTATTACACCACCCTGCGATGTTCCAACTCATTAACTTATATCCCTTTCCTGGAATAACACCTTCCTCAACAATGTGAGTTTCAATATGGGGAGGGTGCACGGACCTATTCAATGATACAGTTGAAGGCGGGGTGTTGGTAGATGATAACCAAGATACCATAGGGGGTAGATTGTCGCTTAGAGCAGTGATTGACTCCGAGGACACCCCTAAACCCTCCTCTCCATTAGCTGGGCAACCTCTGATAGGTCCAGTAGCATGATCCCAACAATAACCCGGGAATCCCTGCTCCCCAGGGTCATTGAGGTGTTCCATTTGGGCCTGATTGTGTTGCAGGTAAACTTCCTCAAAAAGAGTAAGACAACCCGGGGGACTAATATGCCCCATGGGTCTCTGGATGTTAACAATCATTCTCGAGGCTTCTGCCTCAGACTGTCCCATCAGACTACTTGGACAATTTACAGTACACATCTGTCTTCCCCAGCAATCCCTCAAAGTGATTTTTAAGAGTATTTTTTTCTGCAACATGTAGAGAAAAGAGGCCCATTAACAACGATAAATGGTTTAGTGGGACCTAGGTCGCCAGTCCATGGGGCCAGTGACAGTGCCACATAAGGTGCCAGAGTGAGGAGCTTCACTAGGCCACTGCCTCCTTCTGTCATCCTCTAACATGCAAGGGAAAAATGGCCTTTTGTGTGTGTATTCATCATCCATGGCCTCTGTATGTAAAGAGACAGAACAGAAACCCCCAAATTGAACACCCACAGTGCAGAATTCCGAATGCTATGCGGGATGGCTAAAGTTGTTTTAAAAAGCCTTTGACGAGGCGACTTGTGTCATTTTGTAGGCATGTGCACCATGCAAGCGCACACCTACAAAATGACGTGGGCACTTTTTTAGGTCTCGCCTGCCGATGCGCTTGCACATTCGAGCTGGCGAGACGATAGGGGCTTTCCCAGAGTTTAACCAGACTGGCGATTTGATGCAGTGCATGTGCGCTTTTAGCTCAATGCGCAAGCGCAATGAGTTAAAATGCGCGTGCACAGCATCAAATCTCCAACCATCGCCATCTGTTCCCCAGCTTGGTGCCGCCAGCACCTCCCCTCTCTCTCCCCGCACACAGCCGTACTCGCATTTCTCTTCCCCCTCCCCAGCCGCCAGCACCTCCGCTCTCTCTCCCTGCACACACGCTCTGACTCAGTACTTTAAGTTTCACGGCCGCAGTTTCACAGCCGCCAGGCCGTGTCTCCTTTTATTTTTTTCGGTCTCAGTATCCAGCTGCTTGTTTGAGTCTGGCTGGACATTCATCTTTATTAAAGAAAATAATTCCTACCGTGGGCCATTGTTGAAAGGGGTACGCCAAGAACTACTGTGGACTGCTACACACCGTAAGTGAAGTAAGTTAATGTCGGGATTGGAAGCAGCACAAGAACACACATGCGCCACTAACCTGAATCCGATAGCCACCAGAGACGATATAATGATAGTCCTCCCAACTCCCCTCGGCACAATACCCAATAATGGAGTTGTCACCAATATCGGAGTATGTACGAAAGGGCGCCGTGAGGTGTACTGGCAATGGGGTGTCTGATGCTCCCTTTGTACTCTGATCGGGTATATACCCACGAAGGCACTGGTATCGATATACTGCAGGGGGAGGAGAAGAAAGAGAGGAGAAGATAAGTACCCTAACCTGTGATTGCCTGAACTCCCTTCCCCTCTGTCGCTAGACTCACCGACTTCTCCACACCTGGTGCCGTGAATAAACAAAGATAATGTTTGTGACACGGTATGGGGAATCTTGCCAAAAGTACTGAGAAGTTAATCTCCACTTCTCTGTCTTAGTGCACCTCCGATGCAATAGTAGGTTCTGTTGCACTCTTCGCACGAGACGTTAGATATACCCGCCTCTTATAACCACAATGCTTCTTTTGGGGAGAATGGTTCCAGAGGATTAAGGGGTTCTATTCCACTTAAGTCTGTTAGTAGATAGACCAAGTAACCTCAAAGTAAAACAAACAGAAAAATGTGCACTCCGCACTTGATAGACAAAAAAGGTTTGACAGGACAACAAAGGAAAACACTGGAGGTGAGCCCGCACTCCACTGGTATATTTGCAATGGTTGAAAACACTGAACAACAGCAGGATACGGCTTGTATATTACGAACCCACAGGAACTCTGACCTCGCAGGCTCTTCGTCGGCGATGCGGGGACACAGGAACTCTGACCTCGCAGGCTCTTCGTCGGCGGTGCGGGGACACAGGAACTCTGACCTCGCAGGCTCTTCGTCGGCGGTGCGGGGACACAGGAAATCTGACCTCGCAGGCTCTTCGTCGGCGAATAACATAAATGCAACAAACTCCGGCGGGGACTCACCATCCAACACTATGGAGAACCCGGAAATGGATTGACAAGCACTGTACTGGTCATTGGGAGGAGTTTAAATAGAGTCCACCCATTTTCCCGATCTCCAGCGTCGCATGGCCTTCTGGGACATGTAGTGTTTCCGTAGTGGATGCGTAACACGGAGTCTCTTTCTCCCTGCTGCGACGGCATTGGTGATCGCTACAGTACCCCCTCCCGAGGACAGCGGTCCCGGCGGTCGACCCGGTTTACCAGGGTTTCTCTCGTGGAATTGAGCCACCAAGTCAGGACAATGAAGATTATCCGCCGGTTCCCAGGTCCGGTCCTCAGGTCCGTATCCTTTCCAATCAACCAGGTATTGAATCCTGCCACGCACCATGCGAGAATCCAAGATAGACAAGACTTCATATTCCTCCTGCCCTTCAATCTCCATAGGTCGAGGGCGTTCCGGTAAACCAACGCCCGGAAGGCAAGGACGTAAGAGGGACACGTGAAACACAGGATGTATTGACCATGACACAGGTAGAGAGAGTTTCATGGCCACGGAATTTACCACCTCACATATACCATAGGGACCAACAAACTTAGGTTTGAATTTACTAATCCCTTTCAGATGTAGGTTACGTGTGGAGAGCCAGACCTTATCCCCAACCTTATACTCAGGTTCTGGGGACCTTCTCCTGTCAGCAAACAGCTTTTGGGCTGCTTGGGCTTTTTCCAAACAGGTCCGAGCATCTATCAGGATTGCCCTAAGATTAGCATGATGTTCATGAATGGTAGTGACCAAGGATTCAGCAGGCCACTCAAAGGGAAGCATGTTTGGGTGAAAACCGCAAAGGCAAAAAAAAGGAGAACATCCCAAGGTGGCATGTACAGCATTGTTGTAAGCGAATTCCGCCAACCACAAAAGGGTGGTCCATTCCGTGGTGTTTTGCAATGAAAAACAGCGAAGATATTGTTCAAGCGTTTGATTCAAACGTTCCGTTTTACCATCCGTTTGCGGATGGTAGCTGGATGATAGGCGTGCGTCGATCTGGAGGATGGTACAGAGAGCTTTCCAAAAACGTGACGTGAATTGTGTCCCGCGATCCGTTATCAACACACTCGGTAATCCATGCGCTCGTACAATGTGTTGTAGAAAAACCCTAGCCAGCTCCAAAGAGGAAGGCAGACCAGGCAAAGATATAAAATGTCCCATTTTCGTAAGATGGTCAACTACCACTAGAACAACTGTTTGATTTTCGCAGGGGGGCATCTCCACAATAAAATCCATGGACAAGGTATTCCATGGTTTGGGTGGAATCGGTAACGGATGCAGCAGACCCGGTAGTTTAGCGTGACTGGATTTTCCTTGAGCACAAATTGCAAAATTTTTTACGTATTCCTTCACGTCAGCTCGGACACCAGGCCACCAAAACGACCTTTCCACGGTAGCGGTGGTCTTGTAAATGCCCATATGTCCACCCAATACAGAATCGTGGGCCCAGTCCAACACCTGGAGCTGTAACTCGGTCCGAGGTATGTACAATGCATGATAATGGTATGCTAGCTGGTCCTTTTCGCATCGGTGTGTTGGCGCTTCTTGGACCCAGGACAGTATGTCCAGGTCGAATAGGGCAACTCTGACGTCCTCTAGGAAGTCGTCGGAAGCGATCAAGGCAATAGAGTTTTCCTTAAGAATTGAAGGGGGTTCAGAGGGAGCGATCACCTCCCCTTCCCCTAACCTGGAGAGTGCATCTGCTTTTCCGTTACGTGTTCCAGGTCTATATTTGATCACGAAGTCGAAGTCGGAAAAGAAAAGTGTCCACCTCAGTTGACGGGGAGTCAATGCCTTTGCCGTTTTTAGAAACAACAAATTACGGTGATCCATAATGATTTCCACCTAGGAGATAATGTCTCCACTCCTCACATGCTCTTTTGATGGCAAGGAGTTCTTTGTCCGTGATGGTATAATTGACTTCACAGGGCGTGAGCTTCTTTGAATAATACGCCACTGGATGGAGCTGCCCAGTGGAAGAGTGACGTTGTGACAAGACTCCACCGAGGGTATACTGGGATGCGTCTGTTTCAAGAATGAATGGCAGCTGAGGGTCCGGGTGTCTCAGAATGGGTGCTTGGGTAAACCTCTCCTTAAGAAGTTGGAACGACCTCTCTGCCTCTCCCCCCCATGTAAAAGGAACGTTCTTTCGCAAGAGGGACGTGATAGGATGTATGATCTCGGAGAAATTTTGAACAAATCGCCGGTAATAATTGGCAAAGCCAAGAAAGCTTTGCACTGACTTGACATTCTGCGGCGTTTTCCAGGTCAGTATGGCGTCGACCTTCCTCATGTCCATCCTGAAACCTTGAGCGTCAATCACATAACCCAGAAAGGCTACCTCCTGAACATGAAAGAGACATTTCTCTAACTTGGCGTACAGTGAATTATGTTGTAGCCTTCCCAACACGGTGTTTACATGTGTGATGTGTTCCAAAAGAGATGCTGAATAAATCAGAATGTCATCAATGTACACCACACAAAAAGATTCCAAACACCCCCTTAACACCTCTTCCATGAAAAACTGGAAGGCAGCCGGGGCGATGCAGAGGCCAAAAGGCATCACCCAGTATTCGTAGAGGCCGAATTTGGTCCTGAATGCAGTTTTCCACTCGTCCCCCTTTTTTACACGAACAAGATGGTATGCTCCACGGAGATCGAGTTTGGTGAAATATCGAGCTCCTTTCAATTGATCCATCAAAACGGGGATCAGGGGTAGAGGATACCGGTTCTTAATGGTCACTCTATTGATGGCTCTGTAGTCAATACAGGGTCTTAACTCTTCGCAGTCCTTCTTTGGTATAAAGAACATGGGCGAAGAGGCAGGAGAGGTGGAATGTCTTATAAACCCAGTAGCCAAATTGTCCTCCATATAGGTCTTCAGATACAGGGTCTCTTTTTCCGTTAAAGCATAGACCCTACTGCAAGGAATATCCGCACCCGGGAAAAGATCTACACGGCAATCATATGCACGATGAGTAGGTAATTGGGTGGCCTTTTTCTTGTCGAACAAGGCATGAAACTCACGGTACTCAATCGGCAGGACCGTGGCACAGCAAAACAAGTCCACGGTACATGCACTAGCCAAATAAGTAGCGGGTGAGGGTTCAGATATGGAGTTACAGTTCACCTTGTTCTGACAATGCTCCTTACAATATTCGGAGGACATACTAACTGTTCGTGAGGACCAGCTCACGAAAGGATCATGTAATGTGAGCCAGGGCATACCCAGGATAAGACGGAATTGCGGGGCGTCAATGAGATCGAACTGGATATATTCGTGGTGATCCAACCCGAAGTCCATCAATAAAGAGAGGGTGTGGTACACTACAGGGCCCGACGAAAGGACTGTTCCGTCCACTGCCTTAACGGTCTCGGGCGTCCGCTTCTTTTCACAAGGGATACCCATCCTGAAAGCGTAGTCTTGGTCTATATAGTTCCCCGTGGCCCCTGAGTCCAACAGGGCATCGACTTGTAAAGGTTTATGGGCCGTTATCCATAGTGACACCCTCACGTTCATATGGGCGACCGCAGGGTGAAGGGTGTTTGCAACAAAAGGGGAGACCATATTAGGTGGGTGTCTCGAATCAGAGGTCTCAATCTGATCCGAGACCTTCAGTTTCCCGACGGCTCACTCGAATTCATGGCAGCCTGTACTCGGGGAAGGGGATTCCTTCCTGGAACGTTATTCCTGGCTCTACACTCTTTGATAAAATGTCCCCCTTTGCCGCAATACAGACAAAGTTTGAGTCTCCGTCTCCTATCCTTTTCTTCCATGGTAAGAGGACCACGAATCCCTCCGATCTGCATGGGTTCAGGTCCTTCAGGAGCCTTAGTTTTATCCTCACCCCCCTGTCGGGGTCTGGCCATGGGGTAGAAAATCCGATTGTCTCCTCTGTTTCGGTCCCCTTTCCGTTCCAACAACCGGTGATCCAGTTGGACAGTTAAGTCAATGAGTTCCTCACAGGTAGAAGGCAGTTGTACCACCTGTGCTAACACGTCCTTCAATTCCCCCCTCAGGCCCTGATAAAACAATTAAATCCTTTTCTGAACAGGCCAGTCTGTTTCTACAATCAGGCGATTAAACGTGGTAATGTAGGTCAATAAGTCTTGCGATCCTTGTCGCAGAGTCATTAACTCGCGGTCTAGAGTCATCATGTGTGATTTTCTGTCAAATAATTTCCTTAACTCACAACAGAAATCGGAGAAATTATGTAGCACAGGGTCATTCCTTTCCAATAAGGGGATGGTCCAACTGGAAGCATTCCCTCCCATATAGGACATAAGAAAGGCTGTTTTGGACGCCTCGTCCTGAAAGACCATAGGCTTACATAGGAAGTGAAGACGGCATTGATTCAGGAATGTCTCAAATTTTTTAGGGTCTCCGTAAAACCTTTCGGGAGGGGCGAGAGGAATACCATGGTTTTGGATTATGTGTACTGTTGGATTAGCATCGGTAGAGGTGGATGGAGCCACAAATGACCCCCCTGGTTGGAAAGAAGGAGGCGGGGGCAAAGTGGCCGGTCTAATCAATGGTTTCACTACGGGATCCTTATGCGCAAGATCTGACATCTCTCTGCGCAAGTCGGATACCTCTTTATATAAGGCTTGATTCTCTGCGCAAGAGGTCTGGACTTCTTGTTGCAATTCCGAAAAGCTCTCCAGTAAGGAGGTAAGGATGGTGTTAGTATCCATCGTCTAGGCTGGACGGTATTCTTGGGCTTGTCAATCTGTCGGGATTGGAAGCAGCACAAGAACACACATGCGCCACTAACCTAAATCCGATGGCCAGCAGTGACGATATGATGATAGTCCTCCCAACTCCCCTCGGCACAATACCCAATAATGGAGTTGTCACCAATATCGGAGTATGTACGGAAGGGCGCCGTGAGGTGTACTGGCAATGGGGTGTCTGATGCTCCCTTTGTACTCTGATCGGGATATACCCACGAAGGCACTGGTATCGATATACTGCAGGGGGAGGAGAAGACAGAGAGGAGAAGATAAGTACCCTAACCTGTGATTGCCTGAACTCCCTTCCCCTCTGTCGCTAGACTCACCGACTTCTCCACACCTGGTGCCGTGAATAAACAAAGATAATGTTTGTGACACGGTATGGGGAATCTTGCCAAAAGTACTGAGAAGTTAATCTCCACTTCTCTGTCTTAGTACACCTCCGATGCAATAGTAGGTTCTGTTGCACTCTTCGCACGAGACGTTAGATATACCCGCCTCTTATAACCACAATGCTTCTTGTGGGGAGAATGGTTCCTGAGGATTAAGGGGTTCTATTCCACTTAAGTCTGTTAGTAGATAGACCAAGTAACCTCAAAGTAAAACAAACAGAAAAATGTGCACTCCGCACTTGATAGACAAAAAAGGTTTGACAGGACAACAAAGGAAAACACTGGAGGCGAGCCCGCACTCCACTGGTATACTTGCAATGGTTGAAAACACTGAACAACAGCAGGATACGGGTTGTATATTACGAACCCACCGGAACTCTGACCTCGCAGGCTCTTCGTCGGCGGTGCGGGGACACAGGAACTCTGACCTCGCAGGCTCTTTGTCGGCGGTGCGGGGACACAGGAACTTTGACCTCGCAGGCTCTTCGTCGGCGGTGCGGGGACACAGGAACTCTGACCTCGCAGGCTCTTCGTCGGCGAATAACATAAATGCAACGAACTCCGGCGGGGACTCACCATCCAACACTATGGAGAACCCGGAAATGGGTTGACAAGCACTGTACTGGTCATTGGGAGGAGTTTAAATAGAGTCCACCCATTTTCCCGATCTCCAGCGTCGCATGGCCTTCTGGGACATGTAGTGTTTCCGTAGTGGATGCGTAACACGGAGTCTCTTTCTCCCTGCTGCGACGGCGTTGGTGATCGCTACAGTTAAAAGCTTTACGCACTAAACAATGTTGAAAGCACGGCAACTACGTTACATTGCAAACGATGGGCCTAATTGCTCAAATGCTATTTCACAGATCTGTGCGCCTCTCCCTTACTCGCATTTCTCCTCCCCCTCCCCAGCCGCCAGCACCTCCCCTCTCTCTCCCTGGACACACGCTCAGACTCAGCCATTTTGTTTTTAACTTGTTCTCTTCCCTTTTTCCCTCCTCCGATTTCCCACCCACTCCATTCGCGTGCAAAACTTTTCCTTCCTCCATTTCTTTCGCCTCCTCTCTTTCTGATCGTTTCTATCCCCCTGTCTCGTCTTTTTCAGTTTCTCTCGTCGCCCTCACCCCTCCTCCCTGTCTCGCCTGCAGCTGCACTTACTGCAAAGCCAAGGACACCACAGGCTGCCTGCTCCCCACCCCACATCCCTGCAGCTGCACTTACTTCAGAGCCGAGGACACCGCAGGCTGCCTGCCCCCTGCAGCTACACTTGCTTCAGACTGGCGACATCACAGACTGCCTGCTCTCCACCCCTCAACCTTACAGCTACACTTACTTCCGAGCTGAGGACACCACAGGCTGCCTGCTCCCCACCCCACACCCCTCCAGCTACACTTACTTCAGAGCCAAGGACACCACAGGCTGCCTGCTCTCCACCCCTCATCCTTGCAGCTACACTTACTTCCGAGCTGAGGACACAACAGGCTGCCTGCTCTTTGCAGCTGCACTTACTTCCGAGCTTAGGACACAACAGGTTGCGTGCTCCCCGCACCCCTGCAGCTGATCCACAGCATGTGTGAGTGATTATCTCAGCCATACCATTTTCTTTGCATTCTGTGTCCTGTAGCTTTAGTTACTGACTAAATTCGGGACTACAAGTCCCAGAATGCAAAGTGACTTTGAGGACTGTGCGCTCTGCTGACATTGCACCAGATATCTCAGATATGCTCTGCTCGGTCTAAGGTACACTAATACTGTCTTGCACTCAAGCTGCCTTTGGAGGTAACCAAGCTTCTTATGTGTGCCAGTAATGGACACACTAGGCACATTTCTTTCCTTTGTAACCTGGTGCTTTCAAATGTTATTTCTCGAAATGGAAACAACTCAAAACTACAGTATCCAGCATGCACAGACAAGCGGAATGGGTGGTTTATTCGTATCTGAAAATCGTTTACTGTAAAGTGAACATATTCTAAACATGTTTTGTAAAGAAGAGCCATGCTACACGTACTTCCAGTCATAATGACGCATTGCATTTATGCAAAACAGACCCATACAACGCACACTTGAAAACAGGCCTACTGTGACTTGCACCATATTAAGTATTAGTAGCTCATCAAGGTGTGTCTTTTCTAGCAGCCTGGTTTTAATGGGGGCAATTCAATCCCCCCTCTCACCCCTCTCACCACTCTCCCCTCTCACCACTCTCCCCTCGCACCACTCTCCCCACTCTCCCCTTTCACCACTCACCCCTCTCACCACTCTCCCCTCTACACTCTCACCACTCTCCCCTCTCACCACTCTCTCTCCCCTCTCACCACTCTCTCTCCCCTCTCACCACTCTCTCTCCCCTCTCACCACTCTCTCTCCCCTCTCACCACTCTCTTCTCTTCTATCTCTCTCTCCTTACTCTCCCCTCTCCTCACTCTCCCCTCTCCCCCTCTCTCCTCACTCTACCGCACTCACTCTAACGCCCGCACGCCTTCACTCTACCGCCCTCACTCTACCACTCTACTGCCTTCACTCTACCACTCTACCGCCCTCACCCTACCACTCTACCGCCCTCACTCTACCGCCCTCACTCTACCACTCTACCGCCCTGACCCTACCACTCTACCGCCCTCACTCAACCGCCCTCACTCAACCACCCTCACTCTACCGCCCTCACTCTACCACCCTCATTCTACCGCCCTCATTCTACCGCCCTCACTCACGCTACCGCCCTCACTCACTCTACCGCCCTCACTCACTCTACCGCCCTCACTCACTCTACCGCCCTCAATCACTCTATCGCCCTCACTCTATCGCCCTCTCTCTATCTATCACCCTCCCTCTATCTATCTATCGCACTCACTCTATCTATTGCATCACCATAGCATCACTCAGCACCACTACAGCATCACTCAGGGGCACCACAACATCACTATGCGCTACAACAGCATCACTGAACGCCACAGCATCACTTGTCGCCAAAACAACATCACTCAGCGCCACCACAGCATCAATCTGTGCAACCATTCAACAACTGGTACAAATATTTTCTGTCAATGTTTCAAGCTTTATTACAAATGTCATAAAAAGATGTTAAATGTTTTCACTTCTGTTCTTGTTAAAACATTGTGATTTGTCAGATCAATACATGTAAGACGGGAAAACAGAACATGTACCATTTACTAATGCTATATAGATGTAACATTTGCTAACTTTATAACTATTGGCATTTCTAATAATAAAATTAATACTTTTATATTTTGAAAAACATAAACAAAAATTAAAAAATATTTACATGTTCCACACCAAAAGCTCAAACTTTTCTATTGCGAGACCTATTGCATTTCCAATTCTTGTTCCTTTTTAGTTGTCAATCTTAGTCGGATCAATAACTAAAAATGACAAAAAAAATGTGCAAAAACATTTTTTGCTATTTTAAAATCATGCGAGGCGGAGTGTAAGCAATAGTGGGGGTGGAAGCAACACAGGGGAGAGCAGGGGACGCGGAAGCAACACAGGTGTAGGCTGGGGTGGCATGGAAGCAACACAGGGGAGTGACGGTGGACAGGAAAGCAACACTAGGCGTGGGGAATAGCAACACCGAGAGCACATGTGTGGCCACGCAGCAACAAAGATGGAAAAGGAGGGCGGGGTGTGGGAAGCAACACAGTGGGTGCAGGGAAGCAATGGGGAGAAGCACACATAACACAATAGGGAAGAGGGCAGGGAGAAGCATATGGGCAACAGAGAGCAGCAAGGAGTGTAGGATGGAGACAGCTCAGAAACACATGCACTCTATTGTGGTGTTCAACGCAATAGAATAAAAAATAAGGCTTGAAAAGCAAACAGTGGAAGCCAAGATGACGGCCAATCAAAGAGATGGTAAAGAGGAAATGATGCATGGGAGGGACAAATACAAGATTGACAAGCTGGGACATGAATAAGAATCAGTCAACTGAGAGTGACAATAAAGCCAACCAATGGGCTCCAAGCCTCTCTATGTACTTGGTAAGCCACAATTATGTCTCCCAGCAGACAGTGCATGCGTTGTTTAGTAGCTGCGACCTAAAATCATACATTTTGCACCAGTCCATCGGCCCAAATGCTGGGTGGAAAACAGAAATGCCCCGGTGCAATCGACCTATGGTGGAAACTTGTCCATTAAGCGATTAACAAAGCACACTGCAGATGTAAAATCCCTTTGTGGAACCTGAGAATAACAAACATTGGATCATTTCATCATTAAATGTGTTTTGAAGTCCCTCCACGCTGGGAAGTTCACAGGCAGCACATTAGGCGCGCTGCGGGAGGGGGCGAGGATGCTGCGGTATTCTGGGCCCGTGCCTGGTGAGCGGCAGCAGCGACAGACTGACTAACACAGTCAGCCCCGCGAACGTGCGCTGTGTGGGAGTCGCCGCGAAAGCACATTTCTCCATTATTTTTAAGTATTATGCTAAATTCTTCAGCAGTGTGTTTGAGGAGATTGAGGGGAGGGGCTGTAAAGCTGAAACACCCTTCTGAAGATCTGCACAACAGTTTTCTAACGTTTGCTCAAAGCTTCCTCTACCCTTTGTGGCCTCGATTCTGTCAGGCCCAACGATTATGCGGCTCCTACAAGAAAACTGCATAACCGGTGTCAGAAACACAACAGCATAGAGTTATTTACAAACAATGTTGCCCTCCGTATGACGCAGTAGGGATTGCTGCTCTAACATGACATGGGGGCTTATTTATAAGCCCCTTGCGACGCCGGTGCGTCACTTTTTCCTATATTAAAAGTGACGCACCGCAGACGCAAGGTGCTTGTAAATAAGCATCAACAAAGAGAGACAAAGAGGGCAAGGGTGCGGGGAGCAACACGGTGGGTCAGGGAAGCAATGGGGAGAAGCACACAGGAGAACACAAAAGGGAAGAGGGCAGGGAGAAGCATATAGGCAACAGAGAGCAGCAAGGAGTGTAGGGGGAGATAAGTACATAAGGGAGACAGCTCAGAAACACATGCACTCTCATGTGGTGTTCAACTCAATAGACAAAAATAACGCTTGAAAAGCAAACAGTGAAAGCCAAGATGAAAGCCAATCAAAGAGATGGTAAAGAGGAAATGATGCTTGGGATGGACAAGTACAAGATTGACAAGCTGGGAGATGAATAAGAAGCAGTCACTGAGCGTGAAAATAAAGCCAACCAATGGTAAGCATTGGGCGGGCTCCAAGCCTCTCTATGTATTTGGCAAGCCACAATTATGCCTCCCAGTGCAGTAGTCTCGACCTAAAATTATAAATTTTGCACCAGTCCATCGGTCCAAATGCTGGGTGGAAAACAGAAATGTCCCAGTGCAATCTACCTATGGTGGAAGCTTGCCCATTAAGTGAATACCAGAGCACCCTGCAGATGTAAAATCTGCAGGGTGACCTGCCTGACTCCGTGTGAAGCGGTCGCTCCACCCTCCCTCCTGGATACATAGCGCTGCTTGTGGTATCGTAGCGCTGCTCCCCCACCACTGCCACAATTGATAATTGATATTTTACTAATTGGATCTGCACCCGCTCTGTTTGTGTAGCGCTCAGCATTACTCTGCTTGCTCGACTACGTGAACTGTAATTTATACGCATTGCTTAGCCTGATTAGAATATTGCATTTAGAAACGCTGTGCATTGCTTTCATTTACTTTAAACTGTTATTGTGCCCGTGTCCCAGCGCCAACTCGCATTTCCCGGTCCTGTTGTTGTATCCCCGTCCATTTTGTTGTTCCTGCAGCCCGTCCCTCCCCCTACGCTCCCGCCTCCCAGCTCCCCCTCCCACGCTCCGCCCCCTCCACTATCCATTAATGACAGATGTCTAAACGTGCAGCGGCCACGCGCTGCGGCCGCGCCGAAGGTGCGCCAAAGGTAAGCCCGTCTACGCCCGTCCGCGCCTGGACCGCGTCCAGCGCCAGACCCCCTGGTCCCCGCACCACCCATCCCTCCCGCATTACATACGACGCCTCCACCCTCTTAGCACTTAACCCCGGCCGATACCCTAACTGCGCCCAAACAGCACCAGGACACACCCATGGACCCGTCAGCTGCCTCTCCTGCAAATTCACCTGCGTCAAGACCCACACCAAACCAACAAACACCAAACAGAGATCCAACACCAACCACCTTAAATGCATCCTTCTCAACACCCGCTCGGTTCACAAACACGCCATCGACCTTTGGGATCTACTCGACACCACCGATCCAGACATCGCCTTCCTAACAGAAACCTGGATGAACGCCTCTTCAGCTCCAGACATCTCCATAGCCATCCCGGAAGGCTACAAGATCATCCGTAAGGACCGCACCATTCAAACAGGAGGAGGCATCGCCATCATCCACAAGAACACCATCCGCGTCTCAACCAGCTCAGATGACAACCTCACTATCGCCGAACACCTTCACTTCCAGATCCACACCGACCCCAAGACCACACTCAGAGGCACCCTCCTCTACAGGCCACCAGGACCCCGTACAAAATTCAGCGAAGACATCACCGACTTCATCACCCCACACGCACTCCCCTCGGAAGAATACATTCTACTGGGAGACCTCAATTTCCATCTGGAAAAGAGCAACGACAATAACACCACCACCCTTCTGGACAATCTCGCCAATCTCAGACTCAAACAACTTGTTAACACCCCCACACACCACGCAGGACACACACTCGACCCTATCTTCACTGCCAGCAAGCATATCTCCTTCACTCATACCACACCCCTCCACTGGACGGACCACAGTTGCATCCACTTCACCTACAATAAGACCACGATCCACAACCTCCCTCAACCAACTCTGCGAAGAAATTGGAACAAAATCACCACCGACCAAATATCCACATCGCTTCTTCAAAAAACCCCTGCCTATTCAACGAACCCTAATCAAGCCGCCATCAACCTCACACAATGGTTAACCCAAACAGCCGACAAACTAGCACCCCTGAAAAAACATCAAATCAAGCAAGGAAGCAAGAACGCCCCCTGGTTCAACGACGACCTTAAGAAATCCAAGAAGATCTGTCGTTCCCTTAAGAAATCTTGGAAAAAAGACCCAAACACTATCGCCCAAGCCGCCTTCAAAAACGTCACCCGCAAACACCACCAACTCATCCGAACAGCCAAGAAATCAGCACTCAAAGACCGACTAGACAACAACGCCCATAACAGCAAGGAACTTTTCAACATCATCAAAGAATTCACCAACCCCACCGCCTGCTCAAACGACATCACCCCCTCTCAAGTCCTCTGTGACTCCCTTGCCTCATTCTTCCATGACAAAATCGCCGACATTCATAACAGCTTTGACAACCAACACGTAAACCAGTCCACCCCACTCACCTCCGAACATGTACCTCCTCCAAACAACGTTCTAGACTGGAACCCAATCACCACAGAAGACACCATTCGCCTGATGAACTCCATCCACTCAGGATCCCCCACAGACCCATGCCCCCATCACATCTTCAACAAAGCAGACTCCATCATTGCACCCCATCTCCGAGACGTCATCAACTGCTCCCTCAACTCCACCACATTCCCAGAAAGCTGGAAACACGCCGAACTCAGCGCCCTTCTGAAGAAACCCACAGCTGACCCCACTGAACTCAAAAACTACCGCCCCATCTCGCTCCTCCCATTCCCTGCCAAAGTCATTGAGAAAGCCATCAACAATCAGCTCGCCGCCTTCCTCGAAACAAACAAATCACTTGATTCCTCACAGTCTGGCTTCCGAGCCAAACACAGCACCGAGACCGCCCTCATCGCAGCAACAGACGACATTCGAACACTACTGGACAACGGAGACACAGTCGCCCTCATCCTCCTTGACCTCTCCGCAGCCTTCGACACAGTCTGCCATAACACCCTGATACAACGCCTCAGAAACATCGGAATTCAAGGAAAAGCACTGGACTGGATCATCTCGTTCCTCGCTGGAAGAACTCAGAGAGTCCGCCTCCCCCCTTTCAAGTCAGAGGCCACCGAAGTCATCTGCGGCGTCCCGCAAGGATCATCACTCAGCCCCACCCTCTTCAACGTCTACATGAGCCCCCTCGCAACCATTGCACGTCAACACAACCTCAACATCATCTCCTACGCTGATGACACTCAGCTGATCCTCTCACTCACCAAAGACCCAACCACCGCCAAAACAAACCTACATGAAGGGATGAAAGAAGTAGCCGAGTGGATGCAGCATAGCCGTCTGAAACTGAACTCGGACAAAACGGAAGTCCTCATCTTAGGTGCATCCCCTTCCACCTGGGACGACTCTTGGTGGCCAACGGCCCTAGGAAAAGCCCCCACACCGACGGACCACGCACGGAACCTGGGCATCATCCTGGACTCCTCACTCTCTATGACCAGACAAGTCAACGCCGTCTCATCATCATGCTTCAACATCCTCTGCATGCTCAAAAAACATTTTGCTGGATCCCCACCGAAACAAGAAAAACGGTCACCCATGCACTGGTTACAAGCCGTCTTGACTACGGAAACACCCTTTACGCCGGTACCACCGCAAAACTGCAGAAAAAACTCCAACGCATCCAAAATGCCTCAGCCAGACTCATACTAGACATCCCTCGCAAAGACCATATCTCTGGTCACCTAAAAGACCTGCACTGGCTCCCCGTCAACAAAAGGATAACGTTCCGTCTCCTCACCCACGCACACAAAGCCTTATACGAACTTGGACCTGATTGTCTCAATACGCGCCTTTCCTTTTACACCCCCACCCGCCAGCTGCGCTCGTCCAACCAAGCCCTCGCCGCTGTTCCGCGCATCCACAAAGCCACCATGGGGGGAAGGTCCTTCTCCTACCTAGCGGCCAAAACCTGGAATTCCCTTCCCATCCACCTCCGCCTTACTCAAAACCACCTAGCCTTCAGAAAACAGCTTAAAACCTGGATATTCGATAAGTAAACCTCCCCCCCCCCTTCCTCAAGCGCCTTGAGACCCTCTGGGTATGTAGTGCGCTATATAAATTCTGACTTGACTTGACTTGACTTGACTTTGTGGAACCTCAGAATAACAAACATTGTATCACTTCATCATTAAATGTGTTTTGAAGTGACTCCACGCCGCCCCAGAATGTGTGCGCTGACAGGGTGACTGACATTGGTGGTGCAACCCATTCCCCTGTCTGTTCATCCACATTATGCCTGCATGTGTGTTGTGTTGTCTGTACTTGCGTCGTTATGTCTGTTTTAAGTGGCTTTATATCTGTGTGTTGTCTGTGTACATGATTGCACATATGTATGTTGGTTTGTATGCTTGGGTATTATTATTTTTTTATTTGCCTGGATGCTGGTTTGTATTTGTGTGTAGGTATCTTTAGGTCTGTCGGTCTGTGAACAAAGGTGCCTGTTTGGCCCTTGGTCTCTGTGCATGGGCCTTGTATGCCCTTTGATCTGCATGCACTAGTGTTTGTTGGTCTGTTAGTTTATTTGTGCTCACATACTGGTAGGTGTGTTGCTCTCAATATATGATATGTTTGAAAGTGCTTGTGTGTTGCACGTTACCATACCTTCACCATAATAGGGCGAACACGATCAGCATTGCCTACAATTGTTCTCTCTCACTGGATTGCGCCCTCATTTTCATTTTTTAATGGATCATGATTAACGGTGGGTAGAGAACTCCGCTTCGCTGGCGGAGCTTGCAGATGTTTGCATACTCCGCGTTTCGCTGAGAACGCGAAGTTTATGCAAAACTCTGACTCCGCAGCGGCGTGGAGTTCAGTACGGACCCTCCCCGCCTCCACCCCCCTCAATAAATATTTTCAAAATAAAAATAAAAATAAGGTAAATTAAACACACTTACCTTTATTGCGGCGTCTGCGGGCTGCCCTACTCCTCCTCGCTGGGGTCCTGCAGAATCCCCTATGCCATTCGCACGCAGTCCTACCCACGATGTACGCCTGACGAGTAGGGGATTCTTCAGGACCATGGCGAGGAGGAGGAGGGCAGCCCGGAGACGCCGCTTTAAAGGGATGTGTGTTAAATTTACCTTCATTTTTATTTTCAAAATATTTATTGAGGGTAGTGAAGGCGCAGAGCGGAGTTTTTGCCCAACTCCGTGGAGCTCTGCGTAGAGCAACTACGCCAGCTCCGCCCGGGCTTATGATCAGGTTCAGACTGGGAACCCAAAGCAGCCCTGGCAATTTTGTTGGACTAGACCCCCACTTCCTGGTAGGTAGGAGTGCAAGTGTGAAGCAGTGCTGGCTGCTTTCGTTACTGGGGGCCGATATTGCAGCATCACTGCAAAACTTGTCTCCCAGTAACAACTCCAGACCAACCACTACAAAACCGGCCCCCACCTTTCCAGCCTCCTTGGGCAACGCCTGATGCCCGCTACAGCCAGTCCAGCCCTGATTATGATTCACTCTGTGCCTCTGGCTGTGGTCCTCTTTACTTCTATCTGTAATCTTTGACCTTTGGCCTTTGTTTCTGTTCTCCCATTTCCTGTGCCTTAGACCATGATCCCTATGTTTCCTTGGACTCTACTTCAGGTTCTGGCTGCCTCAAATGTTGTTCCATGGATTTCGTATGTGATTTGGGTTGTGACTCCTTTATGTTTTTTTTTATTCAGACTGTATTCAGACTAAAAGGAGTTTCAGCTCTGATTACCATGTAATGCATTTACCAGAAAAGGGGTTCTATGAAAGTGTGACTGAAAATAGTTTTTTTTTTCCTGATTGGGAGCTCTTTTTCACTGGTATATGCCTTAGGTAGCTTAGTACTATTTGATGTGGTGGCATTAGCAATTTACATTACATATACCTAGAGTGGGCTTTGCTCATGATTGGAAACTCTTTGCTGACTATCTCGGATTTCTGGTCTTGATTCAACAAATTTAATCCCTGTTCTATGTTTGTCCTATCAAGAAAAATGTGATTCTAACAGTGTTCTGACTGGATGAGTTGAATCCTTCCACTGCTGACTTGAAGGTCTCTTTTTTTGTTTCTTTTTAGCATTTGGGTGTGCATGTTCTTTTTTTTGTCTTCCGAATCCCTGACCTCTGTTTCTGCTTATTAACACCCAGTTGCCCACTCATTCCCGGTTTATTATCTAGTAGTGCCATCATGCCTTATCTTTTTACCCTTTCACCTCACCCACTCATATGTTGCTCCTCAGTGGCATTTTGCACCTTTTGCTCCATTTTTTTTACACGGAGACATGGCAGCTGCAAAGGTTTGCTGGGCCACTCACTTACTTTTTCATTTTTCACTCTGTCTTTGTTTACTGGTAATATATCGTTCAAAAAAAGCTGTCTGCAATATTAGAACCATGATCTAAAAAATGAGATAATGGCCACAGGCGCATCAATTTACTTGGTCTGCCTCTGATTCACTAACACCCAAACACGTTCCTTGAGATTGGACAGATTTGCTCTTCTTTTTTTGTCTGCACAGTTTTTCAACCTCCCCTTTGGTTGCTGATCTTTTCTTAAAACTGTTTCACTCCAGCGGTTGCATAGCTGCTGTGTGACAAATAGCTCAGAATGGGTACACGCTTCTTACCTTAGCATCAGCCTTACCTGGTATTCCCCTCTGGTGCTATGTGGAGTATCTGTGTACGCTTGCTGTATTGTGTTTAGTATTCAACGAATGGGAGCACGACTTGCTTCTGCTTGTTAAAGTGCTCATTCAAGGTGTCACATGGTCAGAATAGGTCTTACAGAAACACAGCCATTTACATGCTCACGTTTCGTAAGTTGCTTTCTCTTTTACACACGATTGCTTTTGACATACATTTGCATGCGTGTCAATGCAGGATAACATTCTCTGAATCTGCATTGCTTACATTTCTAGTTCGTGGGTACATTATCACAACATCTTGAACATTTAGTACAGGGGCTAAAGTTCACTGAGCAAATGTCATATTTGTTTTTTGTCCGGTTGGCGACACCAATATCAAACTAGAATAAACTATTGCGGTCTAAACAGGGGTTGCAAAATAGCCACGTGGGTTCTGTTATAAATACATAAGGTTCTGTTATAAATACACAACCACTTCCGTGTTTAGGCAGAGGATCACTCAGGTGTCACTGCATGATTACCAAATGTTGGAATTCCAGTTCAGCTAACTCCTGCGTACCAACACGAGGGATGTCCAGCTTTACACCAAGATGGACAGCCTGATGACAATTATCCTTAGGTAACGGGGAGTTAGTCTACTCAGCAGGGTGCATTTAAAAAAAAAGGACGCTTTATTAAAACGCAATCACATACATGGTTGTCTGCTAACCTCAGAAGACCACCATCCCTGTGATGACTGCGATTCCTAATGGGTCACACATTGTTACCTACCTCATTAATATGCATGAGGTGGGTCTATTGTGACCCACTAGGAATCGCTAATGAAACGCAAAAGAATTTCATACATTAGAAATACCAATTTCCTAATTGCCATTCAGCAAGGATCACAATTAGGAAATCAGCATTCCTAATGTTTGTACATCTGGCCCATTAGTTTGGTAACTATAACCGTTTTCATAGAGCTCGTTTTGCGACTACTACTCGGCGGTGATCTCAGTGGGCCAGGTCACCCAGTTGTTTTCTTACAGCTACTGAAAGTATGAGTCTTTTGTCTCTAAGCATGAGGCAACATTCATTTTTTTAATTCAGGAAAGGCAAAAGAATGTACCATCTCTAAAGAGATAGGGGCTTATTTACTCGTTTTTGATGCAGGCCAGTGCAGCAAGTCACTTTGCAAAGTGGCTTTGCGTGGCCTCATAAATATGGGTCTGCGCTGTGAGCCACCAGTGAGTTAAAAAAAAGTAATGCACTGATGGCGCAATGCGCGTGTTAATAAGCCCCATAGTTTACAAACAAGATTTACAAAGAAAAAGACAAGAGTTAACTTATCTAATCAACAGGAAATCATAATGCATTCTAAGACGAAAAACTATTAAATAAACATTGCCAAATTATCTTCATAATTGAAACTTCCCAAAATGTTCTTCTATACATGTTCTTTTCACTTATATATTACTACTAGTTCAGATTTTTATTATATGTCATTTTTTAAATAAATGGATATTATATTACACTCTGCAGAACTGCAATATATTTTCCACTAGGCTCTCTTGTTTGTCCGAGATGCTGTGATAATTTTAGTGGGGATCGAAAGCATATGTTATTTGAGAGTCCTCATCTGGACAGAAGCCAAAAACTTAATATGCACAAATTATGTTCTTTATTACTCTTTTGATTGCCCACCCAGTTATAACTACTTATTGCATGTTTTAAGTCCCATCTACTTTTAGACAATGTCGAGATAAACATGCAAAGATCAGTAGATTGGATTATGCTCTGTTTTGTCATGAACACATTCAGTTGTTGAGAGTTCGTCTTTCATATGCCAAAAAGTGATCATGTTCTTGTTTGTCAACTGCGTTAAGTATATCATCCAGGTGTTGGCACATGTCTTCAATTCTCCTGCTTACTTCATTTAGGGCTTAGTTCTCGTTGGTGTTGCCTCTGATGGCTTGAAGAAAGACAGTGGAAAGTGTCACTTCATCAGTTATAAAACTGATGTACTCCTCAGCAGTAGATGTCCTGGTTCTTTTTGTTGGCAGTGGATGTAAGAACATGTAGTCAGCTCCGTTGTTATCTTTGACTGGCTAGTGTATTATGGAGTAAGTGTACACCTGTAGGCAGAGACCTCATCTTTCAATGGACTTGGCATCTAAACTTTCAGGTTTCAGAAAAATTGTTACAAACCTCTGGTGGTTTGTTATAATAGTGAATCGTTTTCTATACATGAAAATATGATAGTGTTTGCATGCCCATACCACTGCCAGAATTTCTTTTTCTTGTACAAAAAAGAGATTGCCAACCTCACATTTCTTTTCTCCTCACAATTCAGGAAAACAAACCAAAATTACTATATAGTTTGTTCGGTATATCCACTTCATACCTTTTTAATTTTTATTTCATTATTTTTAGGTATTGTTTGAAAAAAACACAAAACATTAACACATTTGACACTTTCTACATAAATACAAATACATCACAATTCAACACTATTCAACAATACATATATATACACTATACATTTCACAAAGACTTTTATCAACAATGAATTTGTTTTCACAAAATGCTCTCTGGTTAAATTTTTACCCAACAGACAAAGTCAACACAAAAACATTTCTCATTCACTAAACAGCAACTTAATGCATTTCTGTTTTAAATGCCGACGCGTTTCAAACCCAATTTCATCAGTTTCTGGGTTCTCATCAGGGCTCTGTCTCTTTTGTTTATCTGTATTCCAGCGTTTCGCCGGTCCACAGTTGTACGTTTTACGTTGTACGTAGAAAGTGTCAAATGTGTTACTGTTTTGTGTTTTTTTCAAACAAGAAATACCAAAAAATAATGAAATAAAAATTAAAAAGGTATGAAGTGGATATACCGAACAAACTATATAGTAATTTTGGTTTGTTTTCCTCAATTGTGAGGAGAAAAGAAATGTGAGGTTGGCAATCTCTTTTTTGTACAAGTATAGATGGTCCAGCCAACTTCGCGCCCCAGGACCTAACTCCCCCTTTTTTAGAGAATTTATTTTTCTGACATACAGTATGCTTATTCAGTGTCTGTGAGACTCCGTCTTCCATTTGATACTATGTGCCACAATTCTGTCCCTCTCTTACGTTTTGCCATGATAGCTCCTAGCCCTATAGGGCTGATATCCTCTGTGAACTCTATACATAGCTTGGGGTCTATGCAAAGCATGTTGGTGACACAGCTGACTTCCTTTTTGATAGTTTGGTGTGCTTGTTCACAGTCTTGCATCCACTTGGAGGGACACCTTGCTTTGTGAGTTTCCTTAGTGAGCTGTAGATATTGGTATGAGTGCTGTCTTAGTGGCGGTCTAACTGTTTGTATGTTTCGTTCATGTCACATACGTACAGCCCTGGGTGTCTTTCTCAGGCTGTATTTGAGATTCGCATGTCAACACACAGTCTTATCTTCCCTTCTGTGTTTCTCTTTGGGACTACTACAAGTGGAGAGACCTATGATGTGGGTTCCCAGAATTCTTCAATGATGTAATCTGCAAGTAGTTCTGAAGCTAACTTTCTACAATCTTTTGTAGGTGGAAGAGTGTTTTTTCAGTGACGCTGAGTGATGGGGTTTATCACTCGCATACCATAACTCCAACATGGTTCATAGAGCCGCTGCTGTCTAGCACAAATGTGATGTCCCATCATGAGATTTCATCATGGAGGGGGCGCTAGGTGGCGCACTAGTGAATGGACGCCTTTCTGTGAGGCTCCCACATCCTGGCGAACTTAATCCTTCATTTCTCCTAATTTCGGCAACCTACCGGGCTGCAATTTTTCCCATCTGTGCAGGGAACCCCTTGGAAGCTCCGGTTCGATTTTGGGGCCGATAGCCTGCCGTATTCGGCCGGGAGAGGCGATCCCGTCCCCAGCGATCCTGCTCAGTGGAGGTGGCTGCGCAGCCGGACGGCCTGCCTGACAACGCGAGACTGGGGATTTCGTAGAGCTGGCTAGGCCCCGAGGGGCGCGAAAACGCCAGCGGAAACCGAAGCGGTGGCGGTGGCGGAGGACGAACGCTGTAGCCCTTGCTGGTAGCTGAGATCTGCACCGTGAGTGGATGTATGTCTGGCCCTGATGAGCCTTCTCCCGTTTGAACATTGCGAACCTGCAGCCCCTGCGAACCTTGACTCATCGTGCTTATCGCCGAGCGCTGCCGGTGCCCTGCCAGTGCGCAGCAAATATGGCGGCTGACTCCGGAATGAAGGTTGCTCTGTGAACGGAGGGACTTTGGAACTGCGTGCCTGCCTTACCCTCAAGGTACTGAGGAGCGGAGAGGATACGCTAGGCTGCGCGCTGGTGCTGTACGCTGGTGGGGATTGCTGCTGGCTGAGAGGGTCGCCCTGAAACCTGCGTGACACGAGGAGCTTGGTTCCCCGTAAGTGACCAGCTTACTCGCAGTAAGGCACCCCTCTGCCCCTGCTGATGGCCTTGGTCTTCGCTGTCCGGGGAGAGAACTACCAATAGTGGGATATACGCTGACCTACGACTGGTACATACATTCTTGGAAGGGCTTCATTGACGCTACCCTTTGAGGACACCACCACGATATTGGTTTGGGTACGGACAAGTTAGCCGCGCTCTCCACGGCTAGGGTGCTATACTGACGACTGACTGCAGCCCAGCTACTGGGATACGTACACACGCTCGTTTGTGGCCTGCCTGGGTGAGGTGTCTGTGACTTTTAACTTGTGGGTGCTCTCGAACGGCCAGCTCGAGACCTGGGAGCCCTGCAGCTTCAGTGGGACTACTGTTGGCCGGTGCACGGTGAGCCTGATATGCTGTGAGAGCGCTGGGGTGCTGACAGGTCTAGGCCAGTGGAGCTGCCTTCGGCCCCAAAAAATCGACAGAGGCCTGTTCTGGCCACACGTGCACATCCTGCGTGGTTTCCTATCCCAGGCGGCGCGTGGTTTACACGGGATACGGCGACCGGTCTAGCCTGCACACCTGACATTGCAGAGAGATCCTAGTTGCCCAGATCATTGCTTATAGTGGTACACCGTCCTGACCGGTGGCGAAGATGGGAAGGCCAGACGCACGCCAACCGAAACTCACTTTTGACGCTACAAAAAAAACGACTCGCACCAGCCCGGAACTACAGAAACAGACCGAGGCCAGTGGCTCTGGTGATGGCCAACCGACCACCTCCACAGATGTCCAGGAAATCCTCCGTGAAATGCGCCAAGGGTTCGCGACAATAGCGGACAAGGTAGACAGAATGTCTTCACGGATGGATGCTGTTGTCCATAAATTAGATGTGCATGAGGGGAGGCTAAAAGAAGCGGAACAGCGAGTCTCGGACATCGAGGACACCTCGACGCAACACACGACGCGGCTTACACGGATGGATGATCTACTGCGCACTATAGCGGCAAGAACGAGGATTTGGAGGCGAGAAGCCGGCGCAATAATATATGCTTAGTGGGTATTCCGGAATCCACCAATGTGGGAAAAATGGAGGAATATGTGGAAAGACTCCTGCTAGCAGCGGTGGGCCCGGAAGCATTCTCACCCCATTTCATAGCGGAGAGGGCGCATAGATCCCTGGGACCTGTGCCCAAACCGGGCATGAAGCCAAGACCTATCATTGCCCGCTTGCCGAACTATAGGGATAGGGATACTGCCTTGCGTGCGGCTCGGACCTCCAAAACACTCTCCTTTGATGGCAACAATTTTACGATATACCCAGACTTCACGCCTATGGTGCAGGAAGAACGACGTAAGTTCTTAGATGTCAAGGCGAAACTTCGCAATCTCCAGGTGGAATATGCTCTGCTTTACCCGGCTCGACTGCGGGTCACTTGTCAAGGGCGTCAGAGGTTCTTCACGAAACCACAACAAGTAGAGGACTTCATCAAGCACTACAAACGTACAGCACATCAAAATGGGGATGGAGAGGATGAGCCTGACCGGAGAGGCGACCATGTGGAGGAGGATGAACAGTGACCTCGCAGTTTTTTGAGACTTTCTTGTATTGATCGGACTCCTGTGCGTGAGTACTGACTTGTGGGCCACTCTGTGGCAATGTATGTGTTTGCTGATATTTCCTCCTCCTTAAGTTGAGATGGGATTGGGAGATGGCCCGGGGGAAGCTGAATTTGGATACTGCTCGCCGGGTACCCCCTCCTCTCTCCCACTGGCTGGTTGGACCCCGCCTGAGGGAGCTAGTGGAGCAGAGGGGGAACTGTGTTGCCACCTGGAATGCTACCTAGAGGGTATTACCCATACAGTTATTGTTGGTATAGGGTATGTTCTCACCCTTGGCTGTTGAGGGAGTTGGGGTGAGTTGGGAGGGATGACGAAACTGGCAAGTTGGGGACGCTTCAGTGGGAGGTTGGGAGGGCAAGGGGGAATGCTTGGGGGTTGTGTGAGTTGATTGAGTGCGGATTACACAAGCTAACAGACAAAGTGGTATACAGGCTACTCGGTACTGGCAGGAGCGATGGCACTATGCGGTTAATATGTCTGCCGCATGGTAACTTCAGAAAGATGGACAAAGCTGACATTTATGGGAGCGGGGGAAGTTAACAAATGTACCTTTTTATCATGGAATGTGCGGGGGCTTAAGGACACACGTAAATGCAGACAGTTGGCGGCATACTGGGATAGACATAACGTACAGGTGGTTATGCTACAAGAGACTCACAACCCCCCATCTGTCATGTCCACTTTCGGTAGGAGATGGGCGGGCGTAAGGGTTTTCTCAAACTATTCCTCATATGCCAGAGGTACTGCTATCCTTATGCATCGCGCCCTCCCATTCACGCTCCAAGGTCAACGTATAGATAAGGAGGGGAGGTATGTGGTTTTGTGGGAGAGATTGGGGGGGAGACACTCACTATTGCCAATTGTTATGCTCCTAATGTTGATGACCCCCATTTTTTCACTGCGCTCTGGGGGATAGTGATGGATGTGGGTTCTAGTCACCTAATTTGGGGTGGAGACTTCAATGTCGCTTTACTCCCCAGGCTGGATAGAGCAGATGGGTGTTCGACGTACCACCCTGGGGCGAGAGATGTCCTTCGAGGGATAGTGGATGAAGAGGGGTTAGTCGATGGATGGAGACACCTGCATCCGGATCTGCTGGATGGCACACACTTCACTTCATACACTGGAAAATGGGCTAGAATAGATTATATTCTTGTGTCAAGAAATTTAGCACCACATATCCTGACTGCGCAACATCTACCTAGGACACACTCAGACCACTGCCCAGTTCTACTGACTATAGATATGCCTGGGTTTAATAAACCACGCCCACCTTGGCGATTGCACCCTAACATTCTAGTAGACACGGTTTTCCGGGAGGAGCTCAGGGAGGATATAGAAGAGTTTTTTCCTCGTAACAAGGATACTGTGGATAGTGTGGAAACGGTCTGGGAGGCCTTCAAAGTTACAGTGAGGGGGTGGTGCATCGCCAAAAGCTCTGGGGTACTGAGAGACATACAGCGCACACTCCATAGGTTGGAGGATAGCCTGCGAATACTGGAGAGAGACATGGTGCGGGGAGGAACAGGGACAGCGCAACAAGAATTCAGGGCCAAATTATCAGAATATGAGGCGGAGGCGCATAGAGAGGTGCAGTTTAAGGGTAAACACTGGAAAGCCCGCGCCTACAATGAGGGAGGGAGACCGGGTAGGGCACTGTCCATGGCGGTTCGCATGGCACGAGGCTCGAACACCATCTTAGAATTGAATACGACAGATGGGAGGGTGTGCAAGGACTCAGCTGGCATACTGAACACACTCCAAACACACTATGAACAACTTTATACATCACGGGCGACTGGGGACCTTGACCTGGATGGCTTTCTGGGGGATATCGCACTCTGCTGGATAAGCGATGCCCGTAGACAGTTTCTAGGAGCTCCACTCGAATTAGATGAAGTGAGAGACGCCATAATGTTCTTGAGCAACGGGAAGGCGCCTGGTCATGATGGGCTTCCCGCAGAATTTTATAAATGTTATGTTGATATCATGGCGCCTGTCCTGCGGGAGGTGTTTGAGGATGCCTTGGCGGTGGGCGTGCTGCCGAGATCCATGAGAGAGGTTGTAATCACATCTCTGCTTAAGCCGGGTAAAGACGCCACACAATGTGACTCGTATCGCCCTTTATCACTGTTGAACTGCGATGCCAAAATTCTGGCCAAGGTGCTCGCCACGAGACTCTCTCTGCTCATGACCACGCTCATATTGCCTGATCAATCAGGATTTGTCCCCGCGAGATCTACCTCACACAACCTCCGCACTGTTTTCTCTCTGATCCAAACGGTGAGCCCTGAGATACCGCTCGCTGCTGTCTTTTTGGACGCATCGAAAGCCTTCGATTCCGTGGAATGGGGTTTTTTATTTACGGTATTACAGAAGATGGGCTTTCCCCCGACCTTTGTGGATTGGGTGCGTTTACTATACAAGGCTCCGAAGGCGAGAGTGCTGGCGAATGGACTCCTGACTGATACTTTTGCAATAATGGGGGGTACCCGCCAGGGGTGCCCCCTCTCCCCTTTACTCTTCGCCATAGCGATTGAGCCACTGGCCTGTCGCATTCGACAGCTACATAAAGCCAGCGCCTTTAACTGCTTTCAACGGCAACTCTCTATTTCATTATATGCTGACGAGGTCACGCTGTACGTCAAGGAGCCCCAAACTACCTTAAATAATTTGTCGCCTTTGGAGGCCTGTCTGGCGTCTCTATCAACTGGAGTAAGTCCCAGTTTTTCCCCCTCACGCCTGCTGTGTCGAAATTCCCGCTCGATTACCCTCTGGAGTGGTGCTCCTCGGAGTTGCGATACTTAGGGATACAAATCTCGAGAAACAAGGGAGACACATTGCGGCTAAACTATGGAGTGGCTATAACTAAACTGGCAGACTCGGTGACCCGTTGGATCAAACTACCCTTGTCCTTGGCGTCTAGAGTTTCCCTCATAAAGATGGTGGTCTTGCCGCGTTTTTTATATATGTTCCTCAATATACCTTATCACCCGGGTGCTTATTTTTTCAAAACCTTGAGCTCCGAACTTATACGTCTAGTATGGGGGGCAAGCAGGCGCGTCTTCGTTGGGCGGTTATGACGCAACCTTATCATATGGGAGGGTTCGATATCCCTGATTTTGAAATTTATTATTTGAGTGCGCAGGCACACTACCTGTACTATTGGATGAAACCTACTGCCTTCATGCCACAGGTTGCGGCGGAAGACTGGATTGCCCACCCACTACCACTGTCTGGTGTGATTCATGCCCCCAGTTCTGTGTTGGAAATGCAGGCGAATACAGTAACTTGTACAATGGACGTATGGCATAGAATAGGGAGACGTTTGCAGGCCCCATTACTTTATACAGCTCGACTACCATTGACTTATCACCCGCAAATGGCGCTCTTCCAAGAACTGGGCTTCCGGAACATGTGTCGCCGTTTGAGAATTCAGACGTGGGGCGATCTATTCCACAACGGGATATTTCGCTCTCGGGAACACATTTTTGGGGATAGTACGCCTACCCCCCTGGAGTTGTTCTATTTTCTACGGTTGCGAGAGGGCCTGAAAACCATACTACCTGAATACCCTCGGGAACCCCCCAGTGTCGCCCCGCTTACGGTTGTGCTGAGTAGCGCGGATGGTGCACATCTAGTGTCCAATATCTATAAAAGCCTCCGGAAAGAACTACCGGTTGTGGAGAGTACGGCTAGAATGCACTGGTCACATGACCTCGGTAGGGAAATCACGGATGACCAGTGGGAATACTGTTGTGACCTATCAGGGGAGGTGATGTCTAGCTGTCGCTTTAAAATTATACATTACAAGTTCCTCCATAGGCTGTATTACACCCCTGTTAGAAAAGTCAGATTCGGCTTGGCCGACTCAGATAGATGCGAGAGATGCGGACAGGGAGGGGCGGACTTCCTCCATTTGGCATGGGACTGCCTGCAGGTGCAGGAGTATTGGTCGCAAGTTTGTGAAGGCATCTCGCTTATGATAAATGTTACACTAGAATTGGATCCGCTGCTGTTCCTGCTGGGCTATACTGCGCGCATAGCGAGGAATGTTAGGAAATACACTAATGTTGCACTGTTGTTGGCGAGAAGACACCTGGCCTGCAGATGGGGGCGGGGTCGTGCCCCTAAATTCAAAGACTGGTTGCAAGATATGTTATACTGTCACGAACAGTATGGAATTTTCTCAGAGTTGCTGCCTCTGACCTCTAGGCCGGCTGACATTTGGAGTCCTCTACAGGCATACCTTCTCCTAACTGCACCACACGGGACGGAGGGTACTGATGTTGTTGACGTGACCCCAGCAGCAGAATCGGAATAGATACAAGGGCTATATGTAGGAACGGGATGGTGAAGGTGGGGAGCCTGATAGCCCTATTACTGTTGACCAATTGGAGGTGGGAGTTCCCGCTCGATCAGCATTTCTGTGGAACTGGATGACTCTGCAGGGAAGGCTGATCTGCGGTACCATGATTGCTTGACGTTGTGCATTATAATGCTGATTTACTCTGACCCTCACCCAAGCTGCTATGTACCAGGGATGTGATACCACCCCTTTTAGGAGGCGCGAATATGCTGTGTGTCAGTTCCTTGCTGTGCTTCTCTCTCAACTGCTATATTGGCTCCATTGGCACTTCCGTTGTACCACGTACTGTGTCTCCGTTTACTATTATCTAAATACTTGTAAGCTTGCTATTTGACCTGTCACGCACTGATTCCTAAATTAATGTAGGGATGTTGACTGTATCCGAAGAGATCCCACTGTGTCCATTACTGCCGTATTTATCACCACGGAACTGCATGTGTATCGCTGCCGGCCTGATATGGTTGTAGGCACACTGCTGTGTATGTGAACATGAATGACGATAAAAGTTTATATCCCAAAAAAAATAAAAAATAAAAATTATTTCATCATGGACATTTCATGCTGGTATATTGTTCATCTGTCATCATGGACAAATATTGATCTCTTACACAGCAAAATGATGATGATGCACTGGTGTGAGATTGTTGTCTGGATGCTCAATGTGATTTCATTCTGTATCTGGATCTTAACCTGGATGAGCTGCTGCTATTGCTTTAGACTGTGCAAGCATGGTGGCTGAATTTGTCATTTCCTGATCTCCCTCACTTGCGCATCCTCTCATAATATTTCTCTCTGACACACTTTTGACATGTGTGACCTACAACTAGGTATTTGTGTTCATGCAAGTATTCTTTACCACATAAGTAGTAATCTCAATTTTTGTTTCACAGTTCTGGTCAGCTCTTGCCACTGTTCTTGCCATAATATCTTGACCTTGATTGTCTTGTATGGCTGGTTTGAGTTTTCTTTTTTGTTTGATACTGGAGTCAGAAGTCAGAAGACTTGCTCCCACATCTCCACCACTCCTGATTCAGTCTTTTCTGCTCTACTTCTGCTTGGTCATGGTCATTGGAGTGCCATCATCGCTTCTGTTACTTCTAAAGTTGCAGTTTTCCATAGCAGGTGTCATTGAAAGGACTCTGATTGACACCCTTCTAAGAGTCAGAGACAGATGGCTGCTTCATTGGAAAATGTGTCAACAGTTGGGGGCCACTTAAGTTGTTCTCCAGTTGTCTGATACATTTTTTACAGACCGTGAAGTTCAATGTCTGATTTGTTTTTACAAATTAGAGATGGTTTGATGGTTATTCCCGGCTTTAATTCCCTTACTTCATCTGGCTTCATAATGATCACTCACATTAACTTAAAAATGGCCTCCGCTCCTGTTGTTTAGATTATTCTTTGCTTTTCTGAATTTATTAGAATGAGGTTCTGTATATTGTAAGATGGTTGCTATTGTCAACCCTGTACTTGTTTAGTATTTGGTGCCCCCTTGGTGCAGTGTTGATAGTATTTTCCGTTTTTAAGGTGGCCACCAATCTCTGGGTTCTTGCAAAATTTTGGGTAGACTGAGTGTGTCATGGCTTTTGCCTTTGAGAAAGTGCATGAATGGGATGTACGACATTACAACGCATGCTTTTACATCGCATGCTTTTACAACGCGAGTTTTACAGCGCATACCATTACAACGCATAGTGCTTTGGGGCGCTGGATAGTGATTTATTTAATTTACTATTCCAACTCCAGTCCCCGTGGATAGTAGGGAAGGTGTTGGATAGTAAATTAAATATATTCCCTATCCTAGAGCGCCCCCCAGCGCAATGCGTTGTAATGGTTTGCGTTGTAAAAGCTACGATGTAAAAGCACTGCGTGGTAAAAGTTGCGTTGTAAGTGATGTTCCCCGCATGAATGTTGTCTCGCATCACTGCCACTACCAGATAGAGTGCATACCCATTTCCTCTCGCACCTCACCCTGCGCCACATATGTCCTTCTCTGCGTGGTGCACCGCAGTGCTGTCCCTTTTCTTTGCTGTGTGCACACAGGTCTGGGTACTCCTGGTCTCCTGCAGTTAGCTTTGCTCAGACCAGTACATAGATGCCCACTCCTGTGGTTGCTATGCAACCCATTCAGCTTTCTGTAATCTTTCAGCACTGAATGTATTTGTTTCCTACCAGGTATGCAGTTGCAGGGCTTTCTATTGTCCCTTTGGGTCATGAACATTAGGACGCTTCTGCGGAGGTAGTGCCCAGTGATCTACTCACAGCTCCTTAAGTAAACAATATAACAGCACTTTCAGTATGGCATGGATTCTATGTACGTTGTTGCTTTCACCATTTTTGCAGACAGCACAACACCAGGAAGGTCTCTGTTATCTCATTTATTCTTATTGTAGACAAAGGATCAGAATTTCCATCTCTTTCTGTAGCTATCCTCATAACAGCCCCTCTTCTTGTCTGTCCTCAGCCCCTCCTCCTAGTTCCACACATTCTTTTCACCTACCATGGATCGTTTCCTGCTACCAATTACTATCCTGTTACAAACTAGTCTGCTGACCTGCTTGGTGGTCTCCTGTGCCTTGCTCTTTCTTTTTCACCAATGCAGCCGCCACGTAAACCAAGCCTGGGCATCAATCGCATGCACTGGCTGGGATTTTGGAATTTATTAATTCACATCCAAGCATGCATGTGCAAATAAACATGCAAAGGCAAAGCCAATAGCCCGACCTTTTACTGCTGAGACCTATTTGCTTTGCCATGCTTGTTTTAATGGTGCTGGGTTCAGGTCTCCTGTGTCTACTGTTTTCAACAAAGGGAAACTAACACAGCACACTGCACTGTATCCTACAAACACTAACCTATCACACATGATTTCATCCAAGCTGCATTAAAGCACCACTTTACAGCGCATCATAAAGACACTACCCCACTCCATTGCACTGAAACTTGGAAACATTACCTAACCACCTTACACTTTACCCTAGCATCACCAACTCACCATGATATATCGTAAGAGTGTTATCCACAGTGCATTGTACCCTAGAGACATGGACTCACAGCCATGCACTTAAGCGCACTAACCCATCACCTTGCACACTTGGGGTGTTAACAAACATCACAAGTGTCCTAAGGATACAAATACACTACATAGCATCTTAAGGATATTAAACTACCACATTGCTCCTTATCAGTGATAAACTAACTGGATAGGCTGCAATTCATCAAACTGCACTGTAGGGAATCTAACCCATCATATTTACGCCATGCGATTGTGACACTACCCTGCCATGTGCCACTGAATCCTACGGACAATTAACCACTAACCTACTTTGCAGCCCAGGATCACTAATCTTCTAACTACACAACATCCTAGGGTCATTGACCAGTCCCCATTTACTTTTTCAATGCTATGGATATTTGTTACACTTCAAGGATATGGTAAAATATAATCTCACAATTTTTTTTTACATAGCTGGTAACACATTACATGTCCCTTCTCCTGCCCTCTGTTTGTAGAAATAGGGAAAACACCCTACTTGGTTAATTTAGCTAATTAATGATTACAATGATTGTGATATACTCTTTTTTCGATTGTCCTGTGTTTCTGCTTAGTGTTTACACATTTACATTTCTTAAGGTGTGCAATATTTTTATTAAAATTGAATATTATAGACATAAATTAACCAACATGCAGTGACTCCAAGGTAAAATAACCAGCTACTCAGTACTCTACCCTAGAAACCCTAATCAACTACACTGCACTGTATCCAAGAGAATCTAACCTACCCTACAGAAATGTGCCATACAGTAGAGGTCATCAAACTGTGGGGCTCGCCCCCCCCACACCAGGTATCCATGACTGCATTTCTTGGGGGGGGGCGCAAATATGTCAGCAAGGACTTAAAAATAACATGGCCTGAAGGCATGGCCTTGTTTATTTGGCACATTTCCAGGCTGTCTTCATTTATATGCAATGGTTGGGGTGCATAAATATTGTGGAACTGTAATCCTGAATGTCCCTTGGCGGGGGTCAAAGATGAGGCTGAAAAGAATTAAATATTTAGTAACTAGTGTGTTATTTTTTATCACCTTCAGATAACTGCATGTAAACACACACACACCTTAAATGAAAAATAAATGCAAGTGTTAACAGTCATCCTTTTGTCCTGTCCATCCCCTTTTTTTTGCTGAATGATACTGGTGGTAACTGACTTTGACTGTACCCTGTGCTCTGCTAACCAGGCCCAGGGCCAGTGCTTTGTTTAAAAAGGTATATGTAATAGGTTACACTTACAGTTGGCAATGACAGACCCAAAAGTCTCTAGTAGATATTAGTGCCTGGGGGTGCAATCTACCTAGAAGTCCCTAGTATATAATAGGGGATTCAAGTTTAAAGTCCGAGTAGATTTCATGCACTTGCATGTGCGCGCTGCTGTATGCCTGCTGCCCTTTTAAAGGCAGGCCTGACTTGCAGCTTATCTTTAAAAGTAATTTCTCACAATTGTTATTGACAGACCCTATAAGTCCCTAGTATATAATAGGGCTAGGGGGTTCAAACTACTTATAGGTCCTTAGTATATAATGGGGCATGGCTGTCATTTTAAAGGCAGCCTTGGTTTGCAAACTGTCTTTAAAGGTAAATTGTATGGAAACTCGTCTTAGGTGCTATGGGAACTTTAAAAGTGCTAATCTACCTTATATATACATTAGGAACCCCCAAGGTCTCCGCTAGGTGTCCCAGGGATCTTATAAAATATGTTTTATATTCCCTGGTGAGGGAAAAACTGCCCATTTAATTTTATTCCCATTGAAGATACTGGGCTCTATAGGCTAAAATTGCAATATTTTATTTAGGTATAACTATTGCTAGGAAAGGAATAAATATCATTCAAAAACAAAAAATTTGTATTGATAAATTCAACAACTTGCCACTGTTGAATGGTTCATAACTAGTACAGAAGAGAAGTTATAGAACTTTCTCTTCTTTAAGCCAAAATGCAGCTTTCTACTAGTAGTCTCTGCTGAGTGGTCAGCGTTAACAGGCCTAGCCAGGCTGCTTTTATTAGTTGATAAGTGGCCTGGCTATAGCAGAGGTTATCTGATGGAGAGAGCTATGAAGCTAAGGAAGATAGGTCATAAAGAGGGGGCTGGGAAAATCAAATTGAGTTCAAAAAGAGCACAGGTCAGTAAGGAATGCCAGGCATACCTACCCCCACATTCTGTGCCCTCAGCCAGATGGCAGGCTGAGGGCAGAAATATTCACAGGTCAGCGGGAGGAAAACTAATGGAAATGAGGCACATTATGGGTTGGTTTAGCCAGTTCTAACTTCTCTGTTGATAAATCATCCATGTTGGAGTTTGGGATTGCAGTGCTTTTTTGGGACAAGAAAATGCCACACTTTGGAGGAAGTTGCCATGCTTTTTGGTGGCACCCAGCATCTCATTGGACAGAGGTGCCCCCCAGCTTGTCTCCAGAGATAACTGAATAAATATGTGAGAGCTGCATAGTCTCTCAGATCTGCTGGCTGAAACTACAAGGAGAAGAAGGATGCCCTGGGGGATTCTGGATTTGCACCTAAAGGCCTGCACTCTGAATGACTGTACCTACTGCCCAATCTGGTACAACCGCCCTGGGAACTGTACCTTGCTTCAAGAAGGATTAAGGAATAGACTCCCTTCAAGCTACAGGTTAACAGAGCTCACCTGCATCGGCTCCACTAAGAGTCCCCATCCTGGAGTGCGTCCAGTGGACCTTTAATGATTTGGCCCGGTGCATTGTGGGAATTGTAGTCCAGACATCCCAGAGACCATCTAGGAGATTCTAGACTTTTGGATTGGTGTTTTGGACACCTAGAACCTACAAAGATACCTTTAGGAAGCACCTCCTGATGTTTGGAGAACTTTTTTGAAAAAGCTCCAAGTGGTGACCGACTTGATGTTGGGAGGCAAGCCACCCGGCCAAGCAATAAGTAATACCTAAAAGCATCTTTATGCATGTCCACTTAAGAGCACAACCCAGATCTCAACTGGTAACACTCATACATTGCCTTTGAAAACAATACATCTTTGTTATGGTGGAGCTCCAAGTGACTCAATTAGTTAAAACCTTTACTAGATCCTAAGCAGCCTTTATGTTGGGTGCTTAAGCAATTGGACAGAGTCGAGTGGTACAAGGGGCCAATTAAACACAGAGCTAATTAAATTATCAACTTGATCATAAACCTGCATACAGACACGTGGCTACAGGTGAAGCTGGGTAATGGAACCTTCCTGTCAAAATGCATTCCCACGGAAAAAGGCCTGAAACAGGGCTGTGTTTTGGCACCCACTCTCTTTAATCTGTACACAGCCGACCTAGTTTCGCTACTAATCAGCTGCAATTCACATGCCCCGAAATTAGGAGACACAGCACTTCCCTGTCTTCGTTATGCAGATGACATAGTCCTGATCAGCAAAACAAAAGTAGGGTTACAACAACTCCTAAATCCAACGCGGGACTTCTCACAAGCAACTTACCTAACAATCAACCTGGTCAAAACAAGGACAATGATAAATGGGAACAAAAGACGACAAACAGCAGCCTGGTTTTGGGGAGAGACCAGAATAGAAGGTACAACAGAATACAAATATTTCGGCGTGAAGCTGGATTCTGGTGGTCATTTCTTGGCGCAGAAGACCAGCATAAGGCAAAAATGTTTAATAATAGCAACTTGTCTAAAAACATTAAATTCTAAATTATCTGGGCCATCTATACTGTCACTCGCAGAGGTGGTTCATGCAAAACTCCTACCAACAGTAACCTACGGTAGTGAGGTACAGAAAGGCAGGGAGGCAGAAATACTTGATGCTACTGTAACAACGGCATATAGGGTCATTTTTGGGCTGCCGAAGTACACCTCACAGGCACAAATCAGACTTGAGTTTGGCATCCTGAAACAAACAATTGCCAGACAAGGGGCCTTCGTCACTACATGGGATAAAGTGCGAAACGCTCCTCTGGGAACGTTAAACGAACAGCTGTGGAAAGAGCTACAAACGCACACTACATTACCAGCTGCGAAATATCTTCACAGCCGCTTACACAAATTAGGGCTAGTTCAACTTTGGGAAACATCGACAACCACACTAATCTTTAAAAAAACATTGTGGAAGATGGTGAAACTACTGTCACGGCTGGAGGATAAGGCCGCACTTTCACAGGGAGCCCATGGATGGATGACTCTGAACACATACACGAAGCCGGGTGCTCAAGCTTATTTCAATCTGGGATATGACAAAAACATAAAAATTGCATTTATGAAATATAGATTTGGTCTGTTCCCCTGCACCGAGCATCTCCCACTTTGGCTACGCGATAAAGCAGGCTCTGCGTGCCGATTATGTGGAACAGCTCAGGAAGACCTGTTGCATTTACTTTGCTCCTGTAAAGAACGGAAGAAACTGTTGAAACAATTGTTTAATCGACGAGGGATTCAAACAAGGAGGCAAGCTCTGTTGGCATGCTTTGCACCTAGCGATCCACAATTGAACTGTAGAGCAGTAAAGTTCCTGAGATTGTGCGGAAGCAAAATGCCAGAAATGAAAACATCAAGAACCCAGCCAGAAAAAATATAAGTCAATGTGCAAGGCATTTCTGAAGACAGTGTTAACCTACAAATTTGGAGATAAAAACTGATAAATTATCATGATGCTATAGTTGTTCAAAACTAGCAAGCTTTATTATCATGGTTTTAAGACATAAGTATTATGAAGGATCAAGTTTTATGCATGTAAATGACAGATTTGTTACTGAATACATATATATATATATTTTTCTGTATTGCAACGGTTTTAATTAACTATGTAAATAAAAATGTATTTACTTACTTAAAAATAATACATCAGGAAGGACCAAATCATAAGGCAGGGTTGATTAAATTAAGCGGCAAGAAAACGCAAATTGTGTAGCATAATGTGGTACATCTTGGGATAGTATTACTTCATTATTTTGTCATTTTTATATTTGTGAAGACAGTCTGGGCAAAGGTTTCACCTCATTAGTACTGGTTGAATACCCAATTATAGCATTAATCAAAAACAATGGCAACCAGTCTACCTTTGAGAAGGGCCTTTCACTGTGCTGCAACACGTCACTGTTTTTAGTAACATTGGATCCGTTTGGGCTAGAAACAATTTTTGGATAAAATCTACAGACTGTGCAGTAAATAATGGATTTTTTGGCAAATCCATAACTATACAGAAAACACAATGGATGCATAAATCGCATAATTCTTGCGGACCTAACTAAATCCCAAATGATGGCTGTTTTTCTAGCCTTCCTTGTTTGCAAGAAGAGCCAGTGCACTCTTGTTATGTCAGGGTTTCTTTGGGCTTTGGAGCAATGACCCATGGGAGGGGAAAATTGAAGCAGAGGAGACAGCCTAGTTTAGGTGTCAGAGATGGTAGTGAGGGAAATGGGCAAAATAGGAGCCCGTGTTTTAAACAAAGGGCAGAAACAAATAGCCCACTTCGCAAGGCACTGGCTCTCAATATTGAAACAGGTACAGCGGCATGGGGTCTGGGGTTTGAGGGATCCACTGGATCACAATGATGACTCTAAAAAAAGGTTAAAGGGGTTCAGTTTCAGTGCAGTGGGCTTGCCCATAATTACAAGGCCACGTAAAGTCAACCTTCATGGATTTTCATGGCCTTGTAAATATGGACCCCTTTCATGCATTACTCTGCATGAAAGGGGTGTTCCATGGCTGTTGCTGTGGGTGTTCCCACTCAACATCCATGGAACATGTCACAGTCCCAGATTTACAATGTTTTGGTAAGCTGGGAATGCCTCAGAATCCTACGGCTTCCCAGGGGAGGTGTAGGAGTGGGGCAACGAGGAGAAATACTTTTATTTCTCCTTGTTTTTTCCTCTTTCTAAGCACGCTGCTTGAAAGAAGAAAATGCCATCACCAATGACACCTTCCTGCACAAAAACAATCATCCCCGCAATACAGACATCCTTGCAACATGACGCAAGCGTGTTGGCGTTGGCGCACGGCTGCAGTTTGTGCACTGTAGAGAAGGACAGGAATGCTCCGTATCTTGTCGATAAGGCATATTCCTGCCTTTTTCTTTTGGCACACGTCAACGCAGTTGGAATGCCTGCTGTGCTACCATGCGTCAAAACTTTGTAAGTGGGGCCCTAAGGGGCTTATTTACAAGCCTCTTGCGCCAGTACGTCACTTTTTCCAATAGTGAAACTGATGCATCGGCCGCACAGGGGCTTGTAAATAAGCCCCTGAGATCCTACGGTTGTGAGGAATTATTTCTATCCTCCATTTCTTACACACAATATGCTTCCACAAAGCATGGAAACTACATCCCCAAGTGGAAGCCATTCCTCTACGACAATTTCCAATTTGCAAATCCAAAATCACGCCTTTTAAGAGATGATACGGCATCCATAGTTTGAGGGTGGCATTCTGGTTATAAAACATCAATACATGATTCATAAAGAGATGGACGCCCCCTTTTCGTCCTCTACTCCTTCTGACTGACAATATGCTACAATGTACACATTACAGTTGAAAAATAATATCCCACATCGCATGCGCCTTTGGTACTTTGTGATGTATATGTTTTGCTGTCACAGAGTTTACGATTTACAGACTTCGCGATCGAAAAATCATTTAATAGGTGTTTTATCAGCTGCACTAATTTAGGCAAGCCCTTCCACTCTATTGATTTGTCCCAGGTTTGCTGTTGCTGTGTGACCTGCATGAGGAATCATGTAGATCAGTGTTTCCCAAATTATGAGTGTCAATGGACTGGTGGCTTGGCAGGTCGCAGACATTCAGGCAATAATTAAAGAAGCCTTTAAATTCTGTATTTATCCTGTCACATTTGCTGCGCTTCAAAGATAGAGGTCAAATGTCAGGCAATGTCTTCTAACAAACCTCTTATATTTTTTTAACACAGAGATTGGTGTTTACAAACTCTTCTGACTTTGCAGTCAGAGAAAGAAAAGTTAAGTGAAAATGTGACATTCGTGCTGGGGTACAGGGAGCGTGAAAGGAAAGGCTGTTGGATGGTCTTTAGACTTTGAGAGTGACCCATTACAAAATGTTTGTTGAACTGGCTACCCCCAATTCGCATAAGCTGACTTATTTATAAGTCCTTAGTATAGGGCATGTAAGTTAGTGGCCACCCAGGGCTGCAGCACTGATTGTGCCACCTTGCGGGTGGCAAAGTACACATTGTCTCCCAGCCTGCCACTGCAGCCTGGAAGAGCAGTTGTAATACTGCTGGCTAAACTTTGCCATTTAAACCAATTGCAAAGCCCCTCAGTTTCCTTAACAATATATGTAAGTCTCCACTGAGGAAGGCCTATCGATCACTAAGGCAGGGAGCTTTATATTATTAAGCAAGACATATTCTTTAAAATGTCCTTAAAGCAAAATCCCCAAATTGTCGTTTTTGCTATGGAAATGTTAGTAGCCCAATTGTTTAGTTCAGCACTACCGTCTGACCTCTCTGTCCGGCTAACTTCTGAATGGGACTGCACAGTTTATCTTGTGGCCTTTCACATTGCTGGCCACCAGACTGCCTTCTGCCCTCATGAGGAGTAGTGTGAACGACTTCCAGGCTCAGGAAAAATAGAGGCCTGCTACATAGGGAGGTATAACCTCCCCCTTGCTGAAAAGCAAACAGGGTGTTGGCATGAAAAGTGAGCTTCAAAGGGGATGCTGCCTTTGGTGGGCAATGGCAATCACACTAATGTAGGACAGTTCCTTTGGTCAGGTAGGTGGGCTGGCAGAGAGATCTGGGAGGAGAAGCCAGTGGCCAAGCCGGTTTTCCTGTGTGCGAGGAGCCTATAGGTGGCCACACCTCTTGGGTGGACTACCAAGCTCATAACATCCAAGTACGTATTCAGACATCTTGAGAGTGGGCAGAATAGTGCAATCTGGGACTGCTACATGCCACACATAGCCGGGCGACTTCACAGGGCGGGAGGGATCCTCCTAGCACATTGGCTAGTGTCTAGTTCTTCCTTCCAGGGCAGTTTCTGAGGAATAATATGGTATCCCTGGTACCCTGAACCTCATTTCACATCTGGACTGGAGAAAGAACCGAAGAAAGACTTCCCTGCTGACCCCTGAACCTGGCAAGAGAGGCTGCACCAACCGCTGGACTGCACCTGCGGCTCCTTGGGCTAGCAATGAGAGGACTCGGTCTGAGATGCCTGGCTCAAGAAAAAGTCACTCCTCAGCTGCAGCCTGAATTCATGACTCCAAGTGTCAGTTTGCTGACCCCATGATCTAGCATCAGGACCATGAAAGCTGAAGTAGTCAGTTCCGGTCAGTCAGTAGCAACACGCAAGGAATCGCAGCCTACCGTTGATGTGTAACCTAGAAAACCTCCATTCTGGACTCAAAAGTTACACCTGTGTCTTTTGGTCTCAGGAGATTTGTCAGAGTGTGTGAATTGGTCACCAAAGACTGACAGTGGCCCTCACCAATGAATATCGCTGGACCTGCTCTGTCCAGTGATCGGTAGCCCAGCTGCAGCTGAACTTCATAAGATCCCACGGAATTAACGCTGTATCCTATGCTGCCAATACCCAGCTCAATCACCGTGGATGACAAGCTCACAATGGCCAAACAAGTGAATGATGTCACCTCCTCCTGCTTCTTCATCCTAATCATGCTCCACAAAATATTCCACTGCCTCCCCAACAACACCAGATGCGGCATCAAAAATCAACAGCTACAAAGATTCTAGACCACCCACAAAGCCACAGCCAGATTCATCTTCAACATCTCCCAAAACTCACACATCACACCCCACCTCAGAGAGCTTCTCTGGCTACCAATCCAGAAACGATGCCAATTCAAACTGCTCACCCACTCATACAAAGCTCACCACCACGTCAGACCTGCCTACTTTACCCACTGCCTCAACTTCCACAAACCCACCAGGCAACTATGCTCAGCCTCACTCCTCCTCATGCACATACCTCGCATCCACAGGAGCAAGTCAGGAGGACGCTCCTTTTCCTACATCGCCACCAAATCCAGGAATGACCTTCAACATCATATCAGGGCCTCCCCATCCCTTCCCAAATTCTCGAAATATTGAAGACCTAACTATTCGGCTAGGATCCCGATCAGCCTAACCCCCTACTCCAGCACCTGCTGAGTACCTCTTGGGTGATAAACGTGCTCTACACATCCTCATAACATAACTTCTACTGGCTCAAAGCGGACTTCGAGGTACTCCAGCCCTTGTGGCCAAAGTTGCCCCATCATACCCGTGGTCCGAGGAATAACCCTAAGAAGGCTCCCATTTACCGCACAGTACCCAGAGCATCTTTTAGCATCCTCAGCATCCTGCATCCCCAGCATCAGGACCACTCCATTGAAGTCTATGGTAGTTTTGATGTAAAGTGTGGAACAGGATTGAGACTTTTGGTGACTAGCTAACTGTCCAAATACTCCTTATTGTACATAGCACGTAAATCCTATATTGCATCACAAATTAAAGATGCAGGGAACTCTCCAAGGGTCCTCTATCAAATCATACAAACATTTGTTAAGCCAGTTGCATGTGAGTCCTCTGAGATGGCCTCTCAACAGCTTTGTGACGAAATCTCCTGTTTTTTCACTAATAAAATTAATATGATCTACGATAAAATAGTCTCCGCTAACAAGGCGATTACCACAGACTCGGCGCTCCCTCTGGTAGATACAGAACTGAAGCAGGATACATATTCTCTAGATATTTTCCCTCCTATTTCTTTACAAGAAACTTCCTCATTAATCCTACAGATTAAAAGTGGTAGTCCAGATGATACCATTCCTGCTAGGTTAATGCCTGTCCTAGCAGAACAACTTTGCCCCGCGATTGAAATACTGGTGAATCTTTCACTCAGTTCATGTACCGTCCCCAGAGAATGGAAACGGGCCCTTGTCAGACCCATAAGGAAAAATACTGCCATCTCATGGAATGACCTAGCCAATCTTAGACCCATATCTTTACTACCATTTTTAGGGAAACTGACTGAAAAGTATGTAAACCATCACCTGTCCAGATACATCGAACTTGCTGACACCCTGGACTACTCTCAGTCAGGATTCAGGCCAAAATATAGTATGGAATCCACCCTTTTATCTGTCACTGATGATCTACATATGTACCAGGACAAGGGTCTTTCAGTGATCTTGGTTCTATTAGATCTGTCGGCTGCGTTCGACACCGTGTCTCATACCATCTTGACTGATCGGTTGTCGAACGCTGGCATCAAGAACAAAGCCCTTGACTGGTTGAAGAGCTTTTTATCCGAGCGCACCCAGAGAGTCACCATGGGTGCGTATCGTTCAGCGGAAGTAGAGATCTTAAAAGAGGTGCCACAGGGCTCCTGTTTAAGCCCAACCCTTTTCAACATCTATGTGGCACCCCTGGCAAGAGTGATGCGTAGATATGGTTTCATCCCAGTATCATACGCGGATGATACGCAGCTCCTCTTCCCCTTTAAGACTCTCTCTGCTGATGTAAAAAACTCTTTTTCATCAGGTATGAAAGCAGTGGCAAACTGGATGTCCGTCAATTGCCTTCAGTGTAACGTCAGCAAAACTGAGGTAATGTTGTTTGGGGAAGCTAAAATTCTATGGACTCCAGATTTGTGGCCGCAAGACCTAGGAGCAGTTCCAGAACCCAAACAGGTTGTGAAGAATCTGGGGATTCGATTTGACCAAGATCTGTCACTAAAACAACACATTACCTATATCTCGGGAATATGTTTCCACACCATCAGCCTATTACGCAAAGTCTTCCCTTTGCTACCTGACTCCGTCAGGAAGACTCTTGTTCAGGCTCTGGTTTTAAGTCGGATTGACTATTGTAATGGCCTGTTGCTTTCTGCCAACGAAGGCGTGCTGGCTAAGCTCCAGGTCATTCAGAACACTGCAGCTCGCCTTGTTCTCAATGCCCCCCCCCCCCCGAGAACAGCATCTAAACCCCTTCTTGAGCAGCTGCATTGGCTTTCAATCTGACAGAGAACTAAATTTAAAACATGCTGTCTGATTCATAAATGTCTAAATGGACAAGGGCCTGCCTACCTTGAAAAGAAATGTGTTCCCTACATTCCTACTCGATCTCTTAGGTCGAGCAACCATCTTCTTTTAGTGGTTCCCCGTGCCAAAAAAGCCAGACATGGAAGTAAAGCGCTATCCATCACTGGACCCACTCTATGGAACAAACTTCCTCTGTCTCTGAGACAATGTAAAGAACATCTCGCATTTAGAAAACTTTTGAAAACGGCTTTGTTCAGAAATGAGATCTAGCTCTCACTCATTCCCACTCAATCATAACTTCCGTCTACCACCAACTCTATAAGCGCAGAGATACTCCAACTGGAGTAGATTCGAGCGCTATACAAACCAACAAATAAATAAATAAATAAATAAATTGTCCCCTCTCTGACCTTCTTCCTGTCAGAATTGTTCCCTCAACACGGGCCGGAGCAGTAAAACACAACTCTTTCAAACTTTTCAAAAGTTTCCAGAATTTTAGGTTACCGATGCTTGTTTGCGCTTTGGACTAAAAAGCTGAGATTTATGTTTCAATTCAGAAACGATATCTCTGGAAGCCTCCAGAGGATTTTGCTGATCTTGGTGTCTACAAATTCAATAAAATATAATCTATTTTTAAAAGTTGGTGTTGGATTTCTTTTGTGTTGTGTGACTTTCTTATTTCTTGTTTGGTACTTTTAAATTTGTACACTAGTACCTGTGTTTAAGCCTTGCTGTTCGCAGTCATAGCTACCCAAGGTGTAGATAGAGGTTTTACCAACGAGCCTGAAAAGATCCAAGATGATTTTGTGAGTGTATTACATGTTAAGGTCTCACAACCATACTATATAATACACCAAAATCCTCACGTGCAATATAGGTTTGTTAGTAAAGCTGTATGTCTGTGCACATTTTGCAGATATTTCAATGGAACATGTGCTGGCTGTAAATGACAGTATGTTACCACACAATACTTTGGTTGCATTAAAAAATCGCCCAGCTCAAATCCATTAAAGCTAGGTAGGTCGCGAAATTCTGTCGTTCTAAAAATTGGGTCATGGTTCTAAAATGTTTGGGAAGCACTGACGTAGATTATGGCCTCATTACGTGCGGCCTGGAAAATAGCTCAGATTGTCCCCACCCTCTAATTTACCGATATTGCAGCTATTGGTGTAGACGGGTGCCAGGTGTAGAAATGCCAGCCATTTCAAGTTGTACCCTGGGAATCCCCTTAGAAATTAGAAATTACCGGGGAAATCAGTAATTTCTCATTATCCCCACCATCACCCCTCAAACCCCCCTGGATTTTCACAAGGAGATTTCAGCTGTTTGTCATAGTTATTACCGCCTTAGAACAGCTGCCATCTAGCAGTGAAAGTAGATTAGTCAGCATAGTAGGTCCAACAGCCTCTCATGACAACGTAGAGAGAACATACAGTGAAATAGCATCTTGGAATGATGTATGGTTGCTGTCAAAACAGACTAACCCCTTTTTTGGGGATTTTATAATGACTCATAATATCTTATGCTTCCAAGAAACGTGGGCAAAGGAGGCAATCCACATTAATGCATTTAAAACATTCCATATTCCAGCCATTGATGGCAGGAGTGGAAGAGCAAAAGGGGGACTTGGAACGTACAAGATAGAGCTTCAGAGTGAGGAACCCTATTATCAATTGGTTTCAATCTATGTTGATGGAAGCTACTGTATATTATTGAAAAACTTCCATAATAATATTCCTCCAGTTAAAGTGTGTAGCATCTTAACGTAATTACTTAATAACTTGCAGGCTCTATACAGCAAAAACCTCAGAGAAATGATATTAATTATGGTAGGGGATTTTAACTGCGCCTTGTACCCAAGTGAGGGAGGTAAAACCTGTGGCGCTGTAACTGAAGAAGGTATTAGTAATACCCATTTTCCTCACTTTGCATTGGGGGACTTGTGCAACAACTTGATCTTTAGCATGGACTTGGGCTTTGCTAATGAGTTAATTAATAAACCTGTATCTATGACCTACACTTTCAATGGCAGGGGCTGTCATTTTACTATAGATTATATTCTTATATCGAACAGCCATGCCAACAGATTAAATTCTTTTTATGTGGATGAGATTTCACTGAGTGATCATTTTCCATTAGGTCTTTCAGTTTTAATACCATGTAGTAAGTTGCATAGTCAAGATACAATAGTCCTGGCTCTATCTGACATTGCTATCAATAAGATAAACCGTTACAGCCTCCGTTGGTCGATGGTGGACCCTGTAGCAATCACCGAAAAAGTGATAGACAAGTGTAGACCAGCTTTTGACACTCGTTTGGGTGAGGCGGTTACCCTATTTAGTACCCTTTCCTGCTTTCAGTCAATAGCAGAGGCCGTAAGAGAGTTGTTATTTGTCCCGGCGAAGAATAAAAGAAAATCCTGTGGGTGGTTCGACTCGAAGTGTACACCGGCCTATTCCAACTTAAAAAAGGAATTACATAAGAGTCCTAAAAACGTTGTAAATGTAAGAGGGGAAAATAGAGTGGCCATTAGGGAAAGAAAAGCCACAATAAGAAATGAAGCCTGGGAATCCCTTCATGAAGCCTCTAAAAGGGGAGACAGCTTGGCGTTTTGGAGGGTGGTATAAGCACCTTTTTTTGAACTCCGGGAAGGGCCGTCATTAAAGGTTGCTGTATCCGAGAAGCAGTGGATTGACTACTTCTCAGGGGTGTACAACACAAATGGAAGCCCTGCTATCCACACTGAGAGCGTTCAATGGGAAATTACTAACAACTCAGAGACCCAGTATTTCGATCTTCGATTAACACTGGAGGAGGTGATACGTGCCCTTTCTGTGAGCACGGGGGGGGGCGGAGGCTCCAGGACCGGATGGTGTCCCCATAGATCTTTTTAAATTTAATACTGAACTTTGGGGGCCAATTATCATTCAGGTCTTAATGGCCAGCTGCCTTGCCCTCTTTCCAACAACATGGGTTGAATCTACCATCGTTCCAATCTTCAAAAAGGGGGACCGCCAGGATCCAAAGTGTTACAGTCCCCTTTCTCTACTATATGCATTGACTAAAGTAGTCAGACGTATAATATTGGAACGTCTACAAGAATGGGCAGAAGAAAACAATGTTTTGTCCGATATTCAATATGGCTTCCGCGAGGGACTGGGGACAGTGGGGCAGAGTTTAAACTTAGCTATCTTAGTTGGTAAGTGGTGAAGAAAGGCAAACTGTTTTTAGCTTTTGTCGATCTCACTGCTGCATTTGATTCAGTGGGACACGAGAAGTTGTGGGCTATCCTTGAGCAGATAGAGGTGGAATCCCAAATAATTCACTTTCTTAGACGCCTATATTATGAAGCCAAGGGGCGAGTGCGCTTTGGCTTGGGAGGTGATTGTATGGCCTCATTCCCTATCAGGAGAGGGGTCAGGCAAGGATGTGTCATGGCCCCTTTTCTTTTTAATCTTTACTTCAACGGCTTATGTGAGGCACTGCTTAAGGATAACTAAGACTTCCCACAAATAGCTGCACATCCCATTCCTGCACTTTTCTATGCAGATGATGCGGTTTTAATGTCCCGCACCCAAGTAGGTTTACAAAGGGTTTTAGATAGTTTTACTAAGTTTATGGGCCACTTGGATCTTAAAGTGAACTCCTCAAAAACGTATGTAATGAGATGTGGATTGGAGAGCCACAAGTGTAGGGATATGGTTCTGGAAGGACAGAAAATAGAGCATACTAATAGTTTTGCTTACTTGGGTATACTCTTTGACCGCAATGACTCACGGACACGTGCCCTAATGTCAAAAAAACGTGCATTTGCTAGATCAACAATGGCCCTCGCTAATTTTGCGAGGAAACTTGGGAGAAGACCGCCATTGGGGTTATTACAGATTTATAAAGCGAAATGCATCTCTGTAGCCATGTATAGAGCGGGTGTGTGGGGCTTTGCGGATACACAAACGGTGGAAAATATCTTTTTGAGATATATTCTAGCTGTTCACAGCCGCCTATCTGTGTATGTTTGCCACTCTGAGCTGGGCCTGCCATATATTACAGATCCAATAAAGATGGATTCCATTCTCCTGTGGCATAGGATATGGTCAAAACTTGAGACAAGTTAAACCAGGATATCCTAGCAGATAGTCTACAACTTGAAGGAGCCTTACCGATCCTATGGCTGAGGTTCATTGGAAACTTTATGTCCAATCTCGGTCGCTTAGAATATTACAATAACCCAAAAACTATGCAATCGATTAGTAGAAAGGAGTTAAAAAGAGAGGGCCTTTTGCTTCTCGAATCCATAAGATTAGCAACAGAATGTTTAAAGCCCACTGTCCAGCATAATCAATGGATTTTAACCTCTTTTAGAATTCAGTCTTATTTATTATTGGTACCTGGTGGCTATGACAGGTTTTTATGAACTCGATTTAGATGTAGTATTTTCCACAGGCTAGTGAGTTTCCCTGTTATGAACGATTGGTCCCGAGTATTAAGATTGTGCCCGTGTGATAACTGCTCAGAACAATCGACAATACACGTCCTTCTTTTCTTCAGATTTTACAGTAACTTAAGGAAGTCTGGATTGTACCAATCCTAAAGGTGCTGGGGCTGAGACAATGTAGCCCAGCACTACTTGTGCTGCAGCTTTTGGACGATGTACATAGAGTCTGGAGGGTAGGCATGTTTTAAAAAAAAGTTCTTAGCCACAGGAAATCTATTATTCAGTATCTACGGAGACTAGTACGATTGCTTGTATGATAAAATCTTTTAAATTTAACTATGTATTGTTTATGAAATTTTACTGTATGTAATGAATGAACTGTCTTTTTTTATGTACTTTTATGATTGGCTCAAAAAGCAATCGAATAAAGTATTTTTGAAGCAGCTGAAATATCCAGGTAAAAATAAACAGATCCGCAGAAATTTCGCGGATCTCGTTATCGCGATGGGGCCCAGTAGTGTCCTTACGAACGCGAGCAAAACTATAGGCCACTCGCAATGAGGACCCTGTGTGTTTTGTTTTGGTTCTGTGTGAATGGCTTTGGTGCTCTCCGCTGCTATTGTTGCGCTCAATTTCACTCCTTGGCAAACAACCTACCATACCTTTAAGGAGAGTCTCAGGCGGAGTGTGCAGTTTAATGTCCCTGCCTATGTACAGTGCTTAATTTGAGCCGGTACTTTCTGGTGCGCACTGCCACCTAATTATCAACACCACACTTAGGGCAGTCTGCCACAAGGTGGCGCTGTTCATGTAATTTAGAGATGAGCAGTATAACAATTGTTTAAGAAAACAATATACCATACAAAATTGCTAAAACCTGCCTCCCCAGCATTTCCCTTAGCTTTGGGGACCTGGAATAATCTGAACTGTCGCATTTACATGCAAGAGAGATAGTTAGTAGTTGTTTTGGCAGCAATGACAGGGACAATGGGTGGGTCAAGCTGTAGTGGCCTCCTGGTCAGAGCCCTGGCACTTAATATTTTACAAATTAAGCACTGCCTACGTAGACCTTCTTTCTTTCTTTAACACATTTTAACTGGGTTTTCTTCTTAAAATGTGACGTTCCCACTATTAGTTTTTCCCCTAATTCCACCCAGGTTTGTCATGAAGGGTGAGCATTCTTTGTGTGAATCCACTTTTCCTCCACATCTCCACACCTTCCGTTTTCCTCTATTAAAATGGATTTGGAGTTCTAATGCTCCCCTGGAAATTGTTCCTTAGATAATACAACTTTGTGAGACTAATACATTAATGTTATCTTATGTATGGATTACGACTGAACCAGCGCTTAATTTGCAAACAATTTAATGCAGGTGCTCAGATATTTTTTTTAGGAGGCCACACCCACTCCCCTGGCTCCACCCACTTCCTTTATTGGCTCCACCCACTTCCTGTATAGGTTCCACTCACATCCACAAGTCTAGTTCATCAGAGCCACACACACTATTGAGAATGCAATAAGATGTAAAGCTATATCCCTTTCTACTTTATTAAATAATTATTTGATGCATAGACGTTGCCCCTCAGAGCACCAGAGATGCCCATTCTTCACACAGGACTCTGCCCCATGTGGTATGGGGATGAGTTCAAACAGGAAGTAGCTCACGTTGTCTGACGCCCCACTGGGGACTATCTATAAATAGCAATCCAAACCAGCACGGAACCTTAGTGAGGGAGCAACTGCCAATTACATTACGCAGTCAGTGCACAACGTTCCTCCTTTTAAATAACAGACTACGAGAATGGCTTTTGAAAGAAAGCACGGGTTTGGTTTGACGTTTGCAAAGAATTTGTCAACTGTTGAAATTAATCGGAAACCTACATTTATTTGGGTAACATAGATGACACATACATTGTTAAGACGCACAAATCTTATCATATTTGACTCTCAACGAGTACTACTAAATCTGGTTATTCACTACTATGACATAGCCACTGATGCTACATAGCACAGTGGGTGGGGTGGGTGTCAGTAACAGGAGAATTGGGAGCATATGTATAAACCCCTACCACCACCGGAGCGTCACATTTTTTGATGCTCTGGTGGCCTAGCGCCATTTCCCATATTTACAAGGTGGTGCTTAGTCACTTAACGTGTCTTAAAGCCACCTTATAAATATGCCCCTTTCCTCCGCAGTCCTCCGGGGCAAAAGGTCATGCAATGGATGTTGCAGTGCTCGTTCCACTACAACATCCATTGCTTTTTGAACGCTGCCCCCGATTTATGAGGCTGAGGCAGCGCCAAAATCTAACGCTAGGGAATAGCTGGTCTTAGAATGGCGATACGGGGAGAAAGTAATAATTTCTCCTAGATTTTTACTTTTTCTATGTGTGATGCATTCTGCAGCACACATAGAAAAAGCAAATCTCCATTAATGATTGTTTATGTGCAGAAAGGTGTCCCTTCCTGCACTTAAACAATCTCCCCTGCAGCGTAGGCCCCTTGCAACATGGAGGCAGGCTGCCTTTGCTGGTGCTAGGCAGCTTTTTTTTCACAGGCACTAGGGGACACACAGGGGTGCGGCATATTCTTGTGAATATGGCACAACCCTGTACTTAAAAAATGTCGGAGCGCAGTGTTGCCAAATTTGGCGTAGCACTGCCCTCCAATTTTTGGGGGGAAATATGCCCCTTTTTTTTTTTTTTACGTTTGAGACAATTGAGAGGTTCCCCCATTTCCCATCTACAATGTTGCATATATAATGCATTGGAGATTTCAATCCTTCTATTAAAGCGTGCCTCTAATTTCCTCATTCCAGTCCAGTTGTGTTGTTTTTAGATATATAATAAAATGATGTATCTGCTCAACTGTAATAAGTTATTACAGTTGCATTGTGACCTCACAATGCATGCTACCCAAGCCAGCAGTCCAGGTCAAAGGCAGGTCATATGGCATAATTACAACTGCAGTGTAAATAAAGAAATAAAGAACTGGCTTTTCTTCTTCTGGTTTGTTTTTCTGAAAAGAACAGTGGTCAGCAGAAATGAGGTATTTATGGCAACATGTTTATTTTTTGCCCACTAAAGGTCATTATAAGAAATATAGAATCTCTTCTCAAGTTACTACACAGTCTAAGGTACAGCATTTTTTAAATGTTACATTAAAATGACTAAAATCCTTTTGCAAAAAATGACTAAATGCTTTTTAATGCGTTTCATTTCACACTACAGATTCTACTTTTTTTCTTCATGTCTGCAAACATACAACTCCTTTCATGTAAAAGAGTAAAACACCTAGCATTTAAGTGGTTTGTGGGTAGTCAGATGGAGTGACTATGTATTATAAGAAATAAAATATCCAGTTTGGACATTAAAAAGATATTGCAAGTCATCTCAGAGTTCTATGAAGTTACAAGAGAACCTGACCTTCATCCTCGTTCCTCTATGTAGTCAGCAACCCCTTGGTGACTAGCAATATACCTAAAATCTGTGGAGTCAGTACTTTATCACATATATAATCATGTAAAGAATAATTGTAAAGCTGTCTACATAGAGCATCTGAAGATCTGGACTGGTGTTCGAAGACATTCAACATGATACAAAGGGTTCCAAAGGCATTCAACCTGATAGAAGGTGGATTTGGTACCTGCCAAAGACATACTAAACCAAGGAACCGACGCTTGGTTGTGGCATAATAATTTCTATTGAGTGGGAACAAGAGGGTGATCCAGTTAAAATAATTGGAATCTTAATCCTGAATGAAGTTACAGTGGAAGTAATGAAAAGCGAGCAAGAGATTGTAGAAGCACATCTCTACAAGAAGCAAATACTAGATTATTACACCAGTCTTCCATTGCAGAGCAAATTAAATGTACTGTCTACAACATCTTTTAAAAGCAACCGGCCACCAGTCTTCTCAAGATGGTCCGTTCCTTCTAGTGGGCGAACAAAACTCATACCCTTTCGTAACTTCGTTCACTCACCCTATGATGGCGGAATGGGAATGCAGACATTTGCTTGTGCTATTCTACCTCGCAACTCAAACCATTAGTGACTAGCTGTTCAGAAATTGCGGCGATCCCGCATTCTGCCTAGAGGTTTCTCTTCTGACACAACAATCTGTACTGTGCTTCCTGTACAGCAGTCCCATTCCCCACTCCCAGTCCGAGACCACAAGAGCTGTTCCGTTGTGCTGGTGACTTGCCTTTGGTTGGATTAATTGGGATCATAGGCTGATGCAGATGACTCCTTTGTGGCAGGGCAGTTGGCTTCCCTCAGTATCTAACAAGGAGGGGTTCGAGCTATGGGACCTCATTGGGAGCTCCCGCCTTGCGGTCATCCAGGAGGGCTCACAATCGAAGTACTTCCTGGCCCTCCAAGCGAATTGGAGCTCAAGACCCGATTTCACAGATATTTGGAGTTGCGTCATGTGCTGACGGTGTACCACCCATAGTTGCAGGAGAAGGTGCAATGTAGCCATTTCGAGGCTCAGGTTCTTTCGGCTCCTCTGGGCCGAGGTGGCATTTCAAGTGAATCCCATCCATTGGTTATTAATTCACCATATTTCCTCGAAGCCCTTCTGGCTAAATCGTAGGGTTGGGTAAGCAAATGGATCATAGGGACTGTAGGGATGCCAGGATGACTCCAACAGAGCTGGTCATTCCTTTTCAATTACATCTGATTCAACTGAAATCTCTGCATCCCTCATAATTTGCCCGCAGTGACTGCGGAGGAAGGGCACAAACTCACCCTGCATGTTCTCAGCGTACCAATGAGGGCAGTGATTTTTATCATCTGCTATGGTTCTGCTCGGTTATTTCACAGTATTTGGTCCTCGATTTTCACCACTGAAGTTCTAGAGAGACCGGTAGACTGGTCCCCCCACATTGCACTGGTGAGTATTCTGGACGATGTGGGAGAGCTCAGAGGGGAGCACACTCTGATCGGCAGAATCACTGTGATTGTCAATCGTGATATTGTCCGTAACTGAAAATCCTCAGCTCTGGCTACAATTACAAAATGGTGATCCATGATGGACTGATGTGCTACATAGGAGGCACCCATCTACATGGCCCGGTGATGTTCCCCAAACACAAGAAATTCTGCAAGAAAAAGGAAAAACTCATATAGACCCTAACACATTGCATGTAATACAATTAAATTAATCAGATGACAAAAAAAATGTTGCCGAAATTAAATCTTTTGTGGAGGACTGTAAAATCTGAACTGAATGCAGAACCACCACAATAAGTGAGTAGGCCATAACAATGTCTTCACAGTGTTGGATACTAACGCCCACTGCAGTTACAGCTTTCAGACATCCAGGAAGTGCTGCTTTCACTGGATCAAGTGTGTGGCAGATAAGTAAGGCACTGGATGTTTTGCTTCATCGTGTGTCTGTGTCAAAACTGAAAATGCATACCCTCACACATGTGACAGTACAATACAAAGGCCTTTTCATAATCAGGCATTCCTAGATCTGGTTCACTGCAGAGTTTCTCTCTGAACTCTAGGAAGGCACTTATGTAATTGTTGTCCCGTGGTAGCAAGTCAAACTCATGATGATTTGTAAGTTTCTGTAGAGGCTTAGCCTCCAGAGAGAAACGTTGAGAATCCACTGATGACTGTAGCCCACCATTCACAGGATCATCTCTCCATGTGGGGTGGTTCATTCTCAGGATTGTCCTTGGGGCCCTTTCCTAGCTCCTTTCTCCGAGAGATGTCCCAGATAGAAAACCTCCCTCTGACAATAACAGCCAAGTGATTCAGCAACTCATTTGTGTCTTCCCTGCATGCCTCTTGTGGTATTGACGCTATCATAGGTCCTCAATGTATTAGACCAAAACAGAGTTGCATTACAATTGTAGGGTATCCAGATTTTTCTTCAGTATCTGATTAAAGATTTAAGGGTCCTGGTTATACCACTGCGGGGTTCAGCAACATGCCAGAGTTTTCTTTAAAAATCGGAACACGAAAAGCAACTAACTATCTTCATCTAGGGGAATGTGAAAGAATGCTTGACATAGATCAGTGACTGAGAATCACTCTGCAGCACATGGAATTTGGAAGATACCATGGTAGGATTCAGTACTACGGGACAACATGGAACAACTATTTGATTCACCTTTTCCAAGTCCTGAAATATCCTCAATTTTGTATTTTGTTTCTGAAAAGCCACCACAAGTGAGTTGCAGGGACTCCCTAATATTCCTTTAAAGATACCCTTCTCTAGCATAGATTCGATCACAAGCATAATTCCAGCCACCATCCCGAGTGTGAGTTGTATTGGGGCATATGTTGAATACTCTGTCTTAGACTTTATTGTGATTCTCACTGGCTCGACATTCTTTGTCACACCAATGCTCTTGCCTATAAAATCTCAGACTCCCTCTTACACTGAATCTCTTAAATTGAAAAGTAAGTCTTCTCTTTTTAGGACAGGAAACAATGCAACTGCTGTTTCTTGTGATTTCCGTTTAAAATCTGCATTTTCATCATATATCTGGAGTTCCACACTGTCCGATGTACAATATATCACACAATTTAACTTGCAGAGTAAATCCCTGCCCAACAATTTGACAGGACTTGAATTACATACAAAATGATGCTCTTTAGCTGAAACTGCGTTCGCACTTTGTGACTTGTTTTCCTGAGAGGGGTAGGTTTGGAACCTCTACTGTCCAAACAGTAGAATGGGTAGCTCAAGTATCAATCCAAAATGATATGTGGTGGCTCACTCTGGTCTACTCCTAGAACTGCTCCAAGTACACAATCCTCCTTCCCTCTCAGGCACCATCATTGTGATTGATCCTTATCGAGCCCAATGGGACTATCAAAACCAAGAATTGTTAGAGATTATCTGCAGTTCTGAAAGGGTTCTGTTGACCCTTTGAGATTGGATTTGAATTATAAATTCGGTTACTAATATTTTGTTACAACATTGGGGTTGGAGCATATTGGCATCATATGACCTTTGAACTTGCATTTTGGCATTTGAATATCCTTTTGCAGTCCATTTGTGTTTAGTCTACATACTCGTTTCACCTTGCCCACCTTATCACAAATATGTCAAGTAGTGGTTTTCTTCAACATGTTTCTTTCTGTTCATCCCTGCATTCTGATCAACAGCTAACTTTTCTCCTCTACCTGGTGTACCAAACCTCCCTGTGTGCGACATCTGACCACCACCTTGTTAACCAACTCTCTGCATTCCTGTACCAACACGGGAAACAGAGATATAGCATGAATATGACACATATAGATCATTCTGACATCCTGTGTGGACCAATTTAGCCTACAACTACATACATTTCTTCTTAATATTCTTCTGCTTTACTTCTAAATTGTCACTGCAATATTTCACATAACAGAATCGTTTCCTGGGCATTCAGCTGCAAGCAAATCACATTCTGCTGTATCAGAGCTCATTTCTAGATGCAAACTAATGACAAACTGAACCTATAAGACCCCACTAAGATTTTCCATTTTTGGATTTTCAAAACTATTGTGCTGTCTGAAAACTTGCACCAATCTCTCATAGAAAGCATGCACGGACTCTTTGGACTATTGGGTATTTCTAGTTATTGTTAGCCAATCGACCTACTTTTGAGGTACCTTCATTTTCAAATGAGTAATCACCTGGTTATACTTGTCTATGATAGTAGAGGAAGCTGCATTTGTTCTAGCATCTCTCTGTGGCTGGTGTTTTGTTATTCCTTTGTGCACTGAAGTCGACCACTGGAGTCAGGATGAGTTCCTTCTGGTCAAGACCCTACTTTATTATGTTTTGTCTTCCTTTCCCCTAGAGTGATTGCCAACTTTGTTTTCCTTAGATAAACAGACAAGATCTGTTTTTTTTTATTATAGAGTTTAGCTTATGCAAATCTGATTGGAGTAAAGTGAGAGTCGCTGTGTGGGGCTGCGAGTTATGTCATCGGTTGTTCTGCTTGTGTGTTGCAATTTGATTTGTCATTGCATCATTCGGTGTTGTGCTGCAATCAGTTAGTCACTCTAGGATTGGGTGTTTGAATCACTGAGTATTGCATTCTGATGTATTGGGAACTGCTGGGCATTTCAATTTGAAGTCTACGAGTTCTGTGTTGTTTTGTGTGAAATTATTAAATTCTTTAAGAAAATAAGAGTTATGTTTAGAAATGATGTACTCATACCGGATGTATGACATTGCAACGCATGCTTTTACATCGCATGCCTTTACAACACGGTGTTTACAACGCATACCATTACAACGCATAGTGCTTTGGGGCGCTGGATAGTGAATAGTTTAATTTACTATTCCAACTCCAGTCCCCGTGGATAGTAGGGAAGGTGTTGGACTGTAAATTAAACCTATTCCCTATCCTAGAGCGCCCCCCAGCGCAATGCCTTGTAATGGTTTGCGTTGTAAAAGTTGCGTCGTAAAGGCACTGCGTGGTAAAATTTGCGTTGTAAAGGATGTTTCCCACTCATACCTGTCCTTGTGGGTGAGGAGGCCTCTCAGAGGGCACACCTGCACACAATATGGCTACTAAGGTCAAATTGCACATTTGAGTCTGGTTCAAAGAATGGAACAGAATCACAGAGCAATATTGGTATATGCAATTTCCTCAGTATGGCACCTTTAGTGTGAGTTAAATTGAGAATTTGAGATGTGATGTGTGAATATTCAGCTGAGACCTGCACAATTAGAAGCGTCAAATGCTTGTAAAAATACTGCTCATGAGATGGAGAAGGAGAAATATAGAACCCAGACGAGAAATAAAGTCCATAGTTGGATGGAAGTGAGATGGAATAGGTATTTATTCTAAAATAGCAAAGGGAGGGTCAGAAGGGAAGAAATCAAAAGGGGGAAGTGGGGATGACATGAGGGAGGATGAGCGGGACAGTGAAAAGGATGATTAATTTTTGGATGATTTACTTAATCCCAACCACCTCCTGGCAATGACGTCCCTACACCTATAGTGAGCCATCTGAACCAAGTAGTGACCAGAAGAGGAGTACACCTTGGAACTGGTGCAAGTGCATGTGCTGAACTGGATCTCCCCAGAGGGAGGTTTACACCTGGCCACACCAGATCTATCTTTAGGTGCTGTTAGCACACCTAGTGTATTACCACCACTAATATGTCTGTTGTCACAACAGCTCCTAGTACCTCTACGGTTGCTATCACTCTAGATTTGGGAGCATGACCTAAGGCAGGAGAGATCACCCCTATGATTGTATCTGTTGACGCTACTGTTGTAGTTTCAGGATCACAAACTCAGACAGACGAGAACCTTCTTACGGAGAAGAATTTGAAGAGCTGGCAGCGGGAAACTCTTGACCTTAATTTCATAGATGTGTACAATGAAGCAGAGCTTACGTTCCTGAGCAGTGAAGCTGCAAGTTATGCTTGTGAGGCCAATGGAAAACTGAAAGGATTGACTACAGAATTTGGAGGTGATTTGAGTAAAAGTCAGAAATTAAAAAAGAAATTTAAAATGTTCATGGCTGGAGGTTCAGTAAGAAAATGAGATTACCAAATTTGAAAATGCACGTCAAGGGGGTAGGAAAATGCATCACAGAGTGGGGCGATCCACAGAAATACACAGACTAATGGGCAAAATAGGAGAAAATCAAGAAGACAGGTAGAGTGGAGTCGAAGGGGAGTGAATGTGAGTGATACAAATGTTAGAAAGAATTGAACATTGAACAATTCCCTCCTATCCCCTTCCCCTTCCCTCAATACCATGGGAGTGAGTTGTGCATATATTTTGCAGATGTACACTTTTATCCAATAGCATAATTTTTAATGCAAATATCAAATTATAACAATGACAGAAGCGGCGTCATAGAACAGGCTTAGAACAATATAATCTCAAATTTCCGCTTTTACAACTTCAGGCGTCTGTACTGAGTCATCAATAATTTGCTGGAGTTGTATCTAACTCTGATCGACTGTTAGACAGAACAGATTAGTAGGATTTACAATATGTGCCCAGTTGGTATATACATGTGTACATGTATCATAAAATAACTGTGTGCTGGTTCAACATGTATCTTTTCTCTTCTTCTAGATATATATGGCTACCTGATGAAGGCGTCCCGCCCAAACGCGCGTATATTGCGACCATGTTAGCCATGATCATGATGTCATATAGATATGCTTTACCCTTCACACTGTGTTAAGTTAGCATGAGCTTATGAGGAGTTTAAAAGCCATTTTACCTTTCTGCTGCTTCTGCACACGGCACATATTGTTATTAGAGCTTTGAGCCTAGTAGAATATTTTGCTTTACACAAGAATAATATGTTTTGCTATAGTATCAGCTTTTCTTGGTAAGCTATATCTGCACAGTGAGTGCTGAAGCCTTAAAGGTTATTTCAACACAGTGGTTGTTGTGAGGTCTGATCTTCGCATTTTCTAGACATAACACACATGCAGCTGCGGCCAACTCTGGCTTTTAGGCGCGTTTTATATTGCACTGCACAGAGCATGCCACACACTTGATGGTGCTTCGCATGCAGAGAGCTGGTGGAAGATGATGTGATCCCTTTCCACTAGGATCAGCGGTATGGGGCCGCCCTGCTAAAATCCAAAGAGACCTTCTTTAGATATAATATAATACACTAGCAAGGGAGGGTAGGATTTAGGTGCAATTTAGCCTTATTCCCTTTAGCATTTTAACATGCTTTCTCCCTTTGTATTCTATGGACTAGTAACTATGCTGATTACTTTGTTTCTTATAATATGTTTGCTTGTATTGGCTAAGATACTGCGCTTAAGAACACTGCATTAGAAATAAACATTTAAAACGTGCACGTGTCTTCATTGACTCCTCGTTCTGGATTGACATGTTAGTATACCGAAAGAGTGTTCATGTGTTCCACGTTACCTGAGGTTTTCTAAGTCCATGTTCTGGGTTTTTAAACATTGGGAGTTTGTAAGAACCAATGAGACACCGATTGCTAGTCTGGTAGGGGATTTTGGGTACTAAGGTGAGTTTTGGCACACCCTAATTCACTAAGGTTCCAAGTCTCTGTGCACAGTTCTGTGTAGGAGCAGAATCCCTGCGACATGGCGCCCAACGTTGATGGTCTTATTACATGACACTTGAGTAGTGCTATATTCAGTCCTTAACACCTTCGCTATTGTTTCCGGTTAACAGTGGTGGCGGACAAACCTACCTATACTTACATAGGTCTTTTCAAGCTTGATTCTTTCGAAACGGTTTCCTTGAATTACTACCCAGTTGTGCTACAAAGTTGCTTTGTACTTCTTCCTTTCTGTGTCACTATGGCCGCGGTGGACATTCCACAACATAGTCGCATTGCGGTGCGCTTATAATGTCCCCGTGGAAGGCATGGCTGTTATTCTGGTTGTGAGTGCGGAAGTAGCTTACCCATGTGAGATTTTTTATTCGTGGGTGACCTTCCCGGCTGTGAATGCAAATACTACTGTGTTCGACACGTACACTGCAACTGCCGTGCCACAGGACTACACTCCGTGTAGGACACAGGAAGGTCCGATTACCGCTTGGCAGCACCGCATTTGGTTTAATGGCACCCTACCCCACTCTTTGACAGCCCCGAGGTTAGGTCCGTTGTCCATTCCAGGCGCAACTTGGCCTGTTTTGGCTGGATTTACACCTCATCCACAACACGGGGCTTGTCCTATTGCAGATATAAGATGGCTACATGTAGTCATGATTAATGTGATTCGGTCGTTAGTACAGTACATTACCCGCAATCTCCCGGGTGGGGCCCCGGGTGCTGCGGCGCTTCCAGCCGGACAGGGCGGCATGAAGCTCAGTCCTCTGATGGTTAACGCTGTGATGGGCAAGCGCCCCCAGAATAGGGATGATTTTCCTTTCTGGCTTGCCGAGAAGTTTGACCAGCTGGAAGCTGTATTTCCTGACATGACTCCTGGTGAAAAACCCAGGATTCTGACAATTAGCATGCCAAAAGACTATGGGGTCGATTAGGATCGCGGACGGACTTGAGTCCGTCCGCGACCCCTGAGGAGGAGGGAACGTCCGCATGGGCTGCGGCGTTCCCTCCGATCAAATTAGGATGTGACCGCCAGGGTGGCGGTCACATCCTCTATCTCTAACATTGCGGCGGGTGCAGCTTCAAGCTGCACCCGCCGCAATGTGAAAAATCCATGCACAGCATTTGCGTGCACAAAGCGGCAGGCACCGCGCGGTGCCTGCTGCATTGTGCACGCAACTGCAGGGGGGTACCATAGGTACCCCCCATGTGCACCCCCCACCCCACCTTCACCCAGGGGGCCCGCAACGGGCCCCCGAAGTGAAGGTCCGTATGCTTTTCCACGGCGGTAAAGCCGCCGCGGAAAAGCATATATTTACAGACATCCTAATATGCCTGGCGGTGTCTGATAGACACCGGCAGACATGTTAGTGCTTTTCCGCCGCGGTCGCCTTCCGACCGCGGCGGAAAAGCGGCGGACAGATTATCAGACCCACCAGCCATCCTAATTTGGCGGTGGGTCTTTGGAGTCTCCGCTGCGGTTTTTCCGCATCCTCCAGGCCGGCGGACACTTCCGCCGGCCCGGAGGATGCGGAAAAACCGCCATCCTAATCGGCCCCTTAGTCCCAGAACCTAGTGACGTGAGACATGGGGTAGGAGCTTTGCGGCATTGTACACGACGTGCTTCGGCACTCCGTCAATGACTGTCCTTCCTACGGTCCTTAAGCGTGTTCAAGATGAGCACGGGCCCGAGACGGCAGTTGAATTGGGTATGCGCCTGTGCGGTGCTTTTGACATAGTTTCCGATCTCGTACTTGCGAATGTCAAGGGAAATGCTGTGAACTTTCAGGCGTCTAATGCTTTGCAGGCTGTACCCGATATCGACAAACCCCGACAGTTAGCAAGAATTATTGTGGCGGCTTATAAGACCGTAGGCCGTAATAGTTTGGGACTCAAGCCTTTCTCAACAAAGGAGAAAAAACAACCCCAAGGGCAGAAGTCAGAAACTGACAACAGCCCAAGGCTAAGAAACAAAATTGGCCGAAAAAGCAACAAAAACAGGGTAAACAGCAACAACAGAAACAGGAGTCTCGTCCTGCATCTCCAGTGCCTGCACCTACACAACGTATTTATGACTTGCGCGATCGCGCAACGATAAAATCTCCTGATCGTTTTCAGGCTTCTGAACAACGCTCTCCTCATTCTTTTCAGGACTCATCGGCCTCGTCGACCGGTGGTGGAGGAGGCGCAGAGGTCGGGGCGACCAGCAGGGAAGCGACCAATCCCGCCCGTAAGACGGAAAAGGCAAGCAGGACGATTCAACACTGAAAAAACCCCAGTTTCAGAAGAAGAAAGGTGCCACTTTAACAGCAAGATATGCCATAGATAGTGAGAACGCAGCTTCGGAATCAGACATGGGCTCTGACCTTGCTGGACAGCGCGGCGGAGATTACCATAGTACGAGAGGCCCTGCGTCCACTACTGAAGGTGGCAGCGACTGACCGTTATGTTGTTGTGGAGACAGCTGACACTAGAGTAGCTCCCCCTGATAGACTTTATGAAATAGTCCTTTTAGTTGAAGGTGACATACAACGTATCATAAAAGGGGTATTTTGGGAAAATCTTACGACTACCTATGACATTTTGTTAGCGGAGGTTGACTGGCCCCCACCTTTTGTGCTCGCAGCTCCGAGAGGGGAGGAGGTAATCCTCCCTAGTTTCGCGCACACTGTCTAGAAGGAGCATGCGCTGAATTTTGCAGAAGAGTGGTCTAAAGCCCTTGCGCCGGCTCTGTTCTGTACACACTGTGGTTGGGATAAGTTTTCCCCACACCACGAGATTCCTTTACGGTCAATGCCACAGCCTCAACCTCAATATCCCATCCGACGCAAAGCTAAGGCTTCCGTTGCGGAAATCCTTGAACAATTGGAATATCAAGGTGTAATTGAAACATGTGTGTCACCAATGAATAACCCTCTTTTTACTGTGACCAAGCCTGACGGATCATATCGTCTGGTATTGGATTACCGGCATTTGAACTCGCATTGCCGTACCTGTGCAGTACAGAATACTCACGCCTCGATCTTAGTGGATAGTCTTGTGCGTAAGCGGTTTAAAACCACTCTTGACATATCCAACGTTTTTTTTGCCCACCATTTGGAAGGTCTAAGTTCCCCATGGACCAGTTTTACTGGTGGCGGCGAACAAAAACAGTTCAAACGTTTACCAATGGGCTATAAGAATAGTCCAGGCGTGTTTGCTGCCCCCATAGTCTCTCTCTTGGAGAGAGTGGACCCAGATGCGTGTTATCTGACAGATGGCGAACTTTGGGCGCATCTGTGTCGAGTTGACCGCGTAATTTGTCGCTTTGCGGACTTCAGCAACAAGTTTAACTTTGCAAAGTCACACATTGCAGAGTACACAGTGTTGTTCCTGGGCTACGAGCTCAACAATGAAGGTCGACAATTGGCTCCTCACTTCTTGGAGAAAAGCGCACAACTGTGCGCTCCGTCAACACTAAAGAAATTACAGTCCTTTCTGGGATTTTTGAATTTCGGACGTACTTACATTCCTGAGTATGCCCAGAGTATCAAGCCTTTGTGTGCTTTGATACAACCTACTTTTACCAAATCGTGCTGGCTGCCAGAACACTCAGCTATTTTGCAATCTTTGCAGGCTGATCTTCTAGAATCTAAATTCTTACTGACTCGTGATACCCACACCAACCTGGTGATAAGAATCATCCCTGGGGCGGTGGGTTTCACTTACTTTACTTTTAACGAAGGAGACACAGTACCTATTGCTTACAAGTCACACTTGTACACATCGGCTGAGATGCGGTTTTCCACTGTGGAAAAAGTTTTGACCGCAGTACAGATGGCGATTCTTAAGGAACGTGCACTGTCGCAGGGAAAACGCATGTTGGTTGTTACCCCGTATCCTGCATTGGAGGCAGTTACGAAAGCCAGTGTACCGAATTCTAAAGCTTTGCACCCACGGTGGATACAATGGGCAGCATCATTGACATCTCCGGATGTCACGTTTATTTTTGATGCCTCCTTACAGCCGCAGGAGTTTTTGCAATATGAATTCGTTCATCCTGCACCTTTGGCTTTGCGGCCTTTGGAGGATTTCCATTGCATCATATACACTGATGTGAATGTGTTTGTATTTATATAGCGCCTTCTACCCTGAGGTCTCGTAGTGCTGTATTCATACCGCTGTGGAACCCTTCCTGACTTTCCTGTGAAATGTCCACTCCTGGGCACCCCCAAGGTGAAACCAGGCATCCAAGCGCTGCTGGGGCCGTTGTGAAGATTAAGCAAGCTATTGCCCAGAGTCACAGAGTGGGACCCATGATTAGACTGGGCACCGAGGCGAGAATTATCAGGTCCGGGGAAATTGTGTCCAAGACCTGCCGAGGCGGGAATTGAACCCTGGTCCCGGGCCAGACATTCTGCATCAGGGTCTGCCGCTCTGACCATTGAGCCACACTGCTCCACCTTCTGGTTCGGCGCAAGTTGTGCATGGGTCTAAACACGCATACGTTTCCGCTTGCGCCATTGTGGATGGTGCCATGGTGAATGATGATTTCAAGTCCAGAGTCGTGCACACGCAGACTCTAGGGGACTGCACCGCACAATTGGCAGAGCTTCGTGCTCTGATGCTTGCATTGGAGTAAGCTGATCCTAGTGTGACGACGCTTGTTGTGAGTGGTTCTTACTACTGTGTCCAGTCTTACAATGAAAACCTGTTCTTTTGGATTCAGAATGATTTTCGTGATTCCAAAGGTAGCACGATAAAACATAAATGATCTGGGTCCGAGTGGCTGTGCTTAAAGAGCAGTTGCCACTCATGTTTGTAATTCACACTTTGGGTCATCAGCACGTTGGAGTCCATGCTGTTGGCAATTCGTTGGCAGATGAGGCCGCGAAATCAGCAGTATCTTCATATTTAGTTGCCGAAGTTACACGGTCCAAAAGTAAGATTGATGATGATTTCTTGGCAGCTGTTGCTGCGACTGAGAAGGGAAGTAAATATCCCAAGGGGTTCCCTTCGAAGTATACATACCACTTAAGTCCTGATAAAGTTCCTTATGTGAAAATACCTGACGTTGGTGAGAGACTGATTCCCAACGCAGATCGGAGGCACACATTGCTCACAGCGGCCCATGAAGGAGTTGCGTCTGCGCATGCGGGCGTTTCGGCTACTGTGGCTCAGTTGCAACAGCGTTTCTGGTGGCGGGGACTGTACAAACAGACGCGTGATTATGTCTTTCAATGTAACATTTGCCAGCAGATTAAACCTTCAACTGCTGCGCGTCCGCCCCAGACACAGTTGTACATATCTAATAAACCACATGGTTGTGTTTATTTAGATCATTGCGGTCCTTTTTCTTCTGATACTGCGTATAAGTACATCTTAGTAGCAGTTGATTCATTCACACGCTTTGTGTGGGTGTGGCCTCACCGCAGCGCTGATTCAAGAACTGTCATAAGAGACTTGCGTGTCTTTGTAGGGATTTTTGCCTGTGGTACCTTCCATTCGGAACAGGGTCCGGCTTTCGCCTCTAAGGCGTATAAGGATGCCATGACTTCGCTGGGAGTCCAAGTCAAGTTTTCGTCTCCATACAGACCTGAGGGTAATAGTGTTGTGGAACCGATGAACCGTGACTTAAAGCAGTCTTAGACAGCTCGAGTTATAGGCACTGGCAGGAACTGGCTGGCACACCTCATTGGCGTGCAGCTTAATAATCTACCTAGAAGGTCTCTGAGTGGGCGGACCCCATACGAGATGCTCTTTGGTATCAAGATGTATGTACCGGACCTTGACGGTCTAGACTCGGCGGCTGTTGCTGCCTCCTTTGACGTAGATGAACATTGCAATGTTTTACAGAATCTACAAGAGACAGTCTTGCAAAGGAACATTTGCCCTCCACCTCGGATGATGCGTTGCAGATCCCGGTAGTTGGCTGGCTACCCCAAGTTGGAGAACTGGTTCGGGAGAAGATTGAAAACAAGAAAGAATTTGGTCCCTCTTATCGAGCTCCAGTTCCAGTGCTTGGAGTGAAGGGCACAAGAACAATCATTTTACCACCACTTCCAGGTCGTAAGGAAAACAGGTATATCTCCAGTGACAATGTCAAGATACACAGAGTGGCCGATTCTTCTTAGTATGACACCGGCAGTCTCATGTCCTTCGATAGTGAGGAATTCTGTTTTGGCCCCGGCTTCTAATCCGGTGCCTGAAGTTGCCTTCGAGATGCCTGCTATTTCTAGTCCTTTATTGAGTACACTGCCTGGTACTCAGCTTGATGAAACTGACTACACTTACCCAACTGACTTATCGATGCCTGATTTACAAACCCGCTTGGCCACAGAATCCAGATTTTCATTTGACACTGTTTCACGCACATCAAGAAAGCCTTCGAGAATTGCTGTTTATGCGAGACTGTTTAAAGAAAATTTTTTGATTCCACCTTGGACCTATATTTGGCTAGTGCTTTTTTCGATTTACCTTTTTATGTCAATTGGTTTTGTGTTTTATTTTTTCCATCTCGTCAACGGACATTATGTCGAGGAGAGAACATGCATTCGACATATCAATGGAACTTTGGCACCCCATTCCTCATCACACAGATTGAAGAGAGACTTGGCTTTTGTTAATATCACTGCCTGGCCGGTCCTAGATGGGATAGTATGGGATGCTGTAAAATTTCAAATCCATGGCCCCACTGAGGTTATAAATGTCCCTAATGTGCTTAGAGTTAACATGGGGGATGTAGTTAAACAAAATATACGTTCTGATGATTGGGATGTTCAGGCCGTAGAAGCGTTGTTTTCTGATTTGAAATATTATGGTGCCTTTGATGCTGAAGATTTGTATTTAGAATCTGCTAATTACGGTGATTTATATTGTTACCAACATTTTGGCAATCACTACCTGCATAAAACTAATACCAGGAGGAAAACTGTAAATTATACACAATGGGAGCATTGTCCGGCTCCTATGCAAGGCAGTTCTGCTACCTTTTTGAAAAGGTTCACTTATTTTACTGATTTTGACCAGTCTAATCCCAATGCATTTTATTTTAAAATGACTGAAAGATCCACATCCAAAGTTAGACTTACCGATACTAAATTATTGTACTCGAAGTCCTTTCTAGACCGGTTAGCTGTTGGAGGCTACGATTTGTGGAAGGAAACAGTTGACCTTAAATCTGTTTGGGGTTCTAAAAGTTGGCAGGTGCAAGGCACCAAGGCTTTGCACCGTGCATGTCTCATCCCAAATCATATGTTGTTTTTGAATTCTACAATTTCACAGACAACATGCTTTGGATTGGCTACCTCTAAAAAAATAAATTATCCTTCTTTCCCTGATTTAGAAGAATATTCAGGTTGGGGTAATACTACAACATTTTCGATCAGAGAGTTGCAAACTCTGTTGCTAAATTCTTCTTTTAACATATCCAGTTTGGATCCCAATGGCTGGTTGCTCTGGCACAGAAGTGCTGACTCGTGCCAGCATCGTTTTCTGGGTCTGGCTCAAGGCTTTAAACAGGTCAGGGTGGATCCCCGTTTTGAAAGTGACCATTCTGTGACTACCTATTCTGTAGGCAAATTATGTCAGAATTGGCTCAAATATTCTACCTTGGCGTCAGTTAAACAGCATTTATCTAAACTGACTGACGATGTTGATCTGAATGATTTTATAAAAGGCCCGGCTAAAGGTAGATCTAAACGATGGATATATGCTGTTTATAACGAATTCTGGAAAACATCCCGGAATGAGGCGGCTACCCGCCTTAGGGATATAGATCAAGCTAATTTAGAAAAAGTATTAGCAGTTGTAGATAATAGCATTAACACGCTTTCTTCCCGCATTTACACGTTGGATAATATTGTGTCATCTGTTGTTGATATTGTGCAAGATGAAGTGTCTGTATTGTACCATGGTCAAAATCAATTACGTTCTATTATGCAGTTTGCATGGACCTTGCAGACGCTTAAGGCAGGTAAAGTGCTATGGCATTACATGAATACCTCTTCTCTATTTGCCCCGTTTAGTTTGACTGACAAGCAACGTTTGCTTTCAATGAAAGATGCCTCTTTTTCCATGTTACACATTGAGCGGTTAGAGTCCTTACCGTTTTCTGTGGCAGAGGCCACTACTGCAACGTGGCTTATCCACGGATTGATAACTCTCCCATTTCCTCTGTTCGAGTTTAAAAACTGTATGAAATACTTTGCCATTGGCAGATACGAGCCTCTTGGTAGTTCTTATCTCCACGAAGCCTGGTCGCTTCCTTTTACATATAGATTCCTTAGGGAGGGCAAGGAAGTTTATTTGAATGGTGAAGAATGCACTGAAACACCGGATCACTCATTAATGTGTAGACATATCCAATTACACGGCTCCTGTAATCAAGGCGAGCCCAATTTAGCCTGTGTTTTGAAAGGCACCCCCGTGCCTGCTATCGTTCCCACATTCACATTACTGGCAAATGGGAGTTATTTACTATAAAACAATGAGGATTGCTGTGGGTTAATAAAAGGAATTGCTTATGTCGTTACCGTCAGTGAGTGTGTGGTTTGCTGTAAGAATGTAATGTATCCACCCACGCATGGGAAACTGGATGTTTCCATCTGGCCCAAGATTCCGACCTTGAAAGCAGAGTTCAATAAGATGAGTCGCATAAGAGCTCTATTGTCCCAAAAAGAAGTTGCCCTCACATCTGCTCGTGAAACATTTGTCCTTCACGTTGCTAACACCCGCACAGAGGTGCATGCTTTATTAAATACTGACTTGCCATTGCATTTCGATGAATTAATTCACACAATCTTTAATGCATCCTCCACAACTGGGCTGGCGCACTTTTTCAAAGTGGTTAGCAGCGGCCTTGTGACTTCATTTCAAGTATATTTGGAATCTTTCCTGCTTTCTTTCATTCGATCTTTTCCAGCCTATTTGGTGGATTTCCCATTCTACTGGTGCTGGCTGCGGGCGTTCTTTTTCTATTTTTTTTTATTCAAAATGGGTGCACGTCCTGTGTTTCAAGACGAGCTGTCACGACTGGCACTGTTTCGCAACAGAATGCTTGAGTACTATGGAGCGCTGCCACTTGCCACCTTAAGTGCAGCTTATGGATTATCGTTTCGATTTTCCTATTTTACATGTGTCCAGCCTGTCTTTCAGTGCCTGAGCTGCGATTTCGACTGGGCCCTGGATTTGTGTCTCTGCAATACGGTGTCTCCTGATGTGGATTATAACCAGCTTATGAGCCCCTTAGTTGCTCATGAATTGCTTTGTTCTGACGGAGGGATTATGGCCTTTGCAGTGATGCATGGAATGCTGGGTCGTTGGAATATATTCGCAGGGGCGCAAGATTTCTTGGCACATAGCATCATTGAGAACCCACTGAGTTGTCCTCTGATGGTGCTAGAGGCTCCGGTAATTGAAGAGCTTGTATGTTCTTTCCCGCTATTAAATTGGATGGCTGAACTATTTTCGGGTGATAACGGTGACTTCCTGTTGGAAGCTGTTGCTGCATATTTTGCATATTCAATGTTAGGATGAAGTATGTCATCACCATTTATTAGACATTGAACATTTTTTTTAATTTTATTATTCTTTTTTCTGGCATAGGACAATTTTCTCTGCCCCAGGCCTATTGACTTTGCTGAAGCCAATGACTGAACTTTCTTGCTTCTGGGATTTTGTTTTTGGGTAAAACAATTTAATTTTTTCACTTGGGCGAATTTGAACTGACTATCGTTCTTGAACTTTTCTTTCCATAAATTTGCCTCTTATCTTATCTTATCTTATCCGTGCTCGGATCAAGGGAGGGTGTCATATAGATATGCTTTGCCCTTCACACTGTGTTAAGTTAGCATGAGCTTATGAGGAGTTTAAACGCCATTTTACCTTTCTGCTGCTTCTGCACACGGCACATTGTTATTAGAGCTTTGAGCCTAGTAGAATATTTTGCTTCACACGAGAATAATATGTTTTGCTATAGTATCAGCTTTGCTTGGTAAGCTATGTCTGTACAGTGAGTGCCGAAGCCTTCAAGGTTATTTAAACACAGTGGTTGTTGTGAGGTCTGATCTTCGCACATTCTAGACATAACATACTTGCAGCTGCTGCCAACTCTGGCTTTTAGGCGCGTTTTATATTGCACTGCACAGAGCATGCCACACACTTGATGGTGCTTCGCATGCAGAGAGCTGGTGGAAGATGATGTGATCCCTTTCCACTAGGATCAGCGGTATGGGGCCGCCCTGCTAAAACCCAAAGAGACCTTCTTTAGATATAATATAATACACTAGCAAGGGAGGGTAGGATTTAGTTGCAATTTAGCCTTCTTCCCTTTAGCATTTTAACATACTTTCTCCCTTTGTATTCGATGGACTAGTAACTATGCTGATTACTTTGTTTCTTATAATATGTTTGCTTGTATTGGCTAAGATACTGCACTTAAGAACACTGCATTAGAAATAAACATTTCAAACATGCACGTGTCTTCATTGACTCCTCATTCTGGATTGATATGTTAGTATACCGAAAGAGTGTTCATGTGTTCCACGTTACCTGAGGTGTTCTATGTCCATGTTCTAGGTTGTCTAAACATTGGGAGTTTGTAACAACCAATGAGACACTGATTGCTAGTCTGGTAGGGGATTTTGGGTACTAAGGTGAGTTTTGGCACACCCTAATTCACTAAGGATCCAAGTCTCTGTGCACAGTTCTGTGTAGGAGCAGAATCCCTGCGACAATAATGTAGGATAGTCTGATACTCATCATGTACTGACTTATTCTATTGCTGTTATCCATGTTTCAGTTCCTGATACATACCTTATGTTTGATCTTATTCGGACATAACATAAAATATTAGCCTATTTTATGTATATCAAGAAAAATATGTATGGTTGCAACCAGGTATATCTTTTCACATGTATCAAATTGTTCAAACTACATGAGACACTAGTTAGAAATTGCACTTTGACAGCAATATATTGTATTCATTTTCATAGATTCTCATATTTATAGCAAAAATACTTTTCTAAGAGCAATTTATTTTATATATTAAAAACCAATAAACAAAATAAAAGCATATTTGAACATATTCCCACTTCTGGTCACATATTGATTTCAATATAGATCCACTTTGTATTTGTTTCCTGTATGTTTATTGTCAAACAATGTTGCAGCCTTGCCAACATGCCCTTTAAAGGTTCAATGTACGGGTCCATGAGCCACCCGGTGACTGTAAATTGAAGGCCTGATAGTAACTCCTGAAATGTGGGGACTGCAATCCTCCACTGTCCCATTGTAGCTGTAGCACCTTTAAGCTAATAGGTGCTCTTTTGTACCCTAATATAATAAGCAAAGTAACTCATCTAATTGTTTAAAGCATGCGTCTGGGATTCACATTGGCTTATTCTGTAGAACTAACAATACTCAGACAGAAGAATCATTTTACTAATCGCTATTCGCCCCATTAAGGACAAAGGAAACTTTTGCCATTTTTGGACTCTACGTTCTGCATTTTTCAATACATTCCCCACATTAGTCTCATATATTTCCTTAACACTGAAACACAGGTACACTCCCAAATATTAAATAGATGTTTGCAGCAATTTAATATCGCTGACAGCTTCATCCCTAGTCGTGGTGCCCGTATCAGGTAAAGAACTGATTTATCTGTATTCAACATGAATCTCGAATAGGCTCCCACTTCCTTAATGGTGTTATATACGGTAACTACACAAAATATCGAGTTAAAAATATTACTTACATAAATATCGACTTCAAAATATAGAAAGGACAAAATATCGAATGGACAGAATAAAGGGCCAGATGTAGGAGCCCAAATACTGGTCAGTAACGGCCGATTTCGTCCGTTACCGACCGGTATTTAGGATTTGGCCTGTAGGGGGCATGTCATTTACAGAATCGGTAAATTTACCGATTCAGTAAATATACAGAATCGGTAAAATACTGATTCGGTAAATTTACCGATTCTGTAAATGAGATGTAGGTGGCACTTCAAAGAGTGCCACAGGCCCTTAAGAGTCGGTATTTTACCACCCAATGCTATTGGGTGGTAAAATACCGAATACAGGTGTGCATGCACATCTGTGCATGCACACCTGTGCAATGTGACACACAGACATGCCCTTAGGGCAAGTATGTGTGCCACATGTTACACGTGCCTGTATTCGGGGTGCTAGAGGGTGTCAAAGTGACACCCCCTGCACCCTTGCAGGATTCGGTATTTACCGAATCGGTAAATACCGATTCGGTATTGCCCATTGATTCCTATGGGCTTCAAGGCCCATAGGAATCAATGGGCAATACCGAATCGGTATTTACCGATTCGGTAAATACCGATTTTTACAGATTCGGTATTTCATATTATTAATTCACCTACATCTCCCTCCTTCTAATTTACCGATTCATAAATACCGAATCGGTAAAATTCGGTATTTATGAGTCGGTAAATTAGATATACCTACATCTAGCCCATAGTCAACAAAAATATTGAATTTAAGGTAAGTAATGTAATATCAATTTTTATAGATATAGAAAGTCAAAATATTGAAGTATATAATATGGGTTATTAAAATATATCGAATTTTTAATCATATCGATTTTTTTAAAGTGTTTTGTATGTTAGTATATGTGTGAAAAGTGTATATTTTTTTGTAATTTATTTTAAGTAATGAATTTTATGTTATTTAATTTTTGCGTGATTTAATTCTGTAGCAGGTTGTGGGTTTATAGGGGAATAGGGTGGGAAGTGATTTAATTATATTAAATAAAATATAAATTTTTAGAAATGATTAATTATTTTTAATTTAATTTTGCGTTTTAGTTATGTAGTGGGTTGTGGGTTTATAGGGGAATAGGAGGGGAAGTAATTTAATTGTAATTAATTAAATATTTTAATGTATTTATTGTTACTTATTTTGAATGATTTGGTAATTAATTTCTAATTTGTAATTAATTAATTTTTAATTGGTGATTCATTTTCATTAATTGATTAATTGATAATTATGTGAATTGTATTAATGTATTTTCCATAGCGGGTTGTGGGTCTTTAGGGGAATAGGGTCGGAAGTTACTTAATTGTAATTAATTAAATATTTTTATTTATTTATTGGTATTTATATTGAATTCATTGGTAATTAATTTTTAATTGTTAATTAATTAATTGTTAATTGGTAATTAATTTGTGTTAATAGTTAATGAATTTTAGTAATTAATATTTATTTGTTTTTTTAATTGATTAATAATTATATTATATTAAATTGGTAATTACTTTTAAATAATTTTTTATTGGTATTGATATTTAATTTATTTTTATTAATATAATAAATATTTACTTTCCCTACTGTTAAGCTCACTAGAGTGGGGATAGTAATTTTTACCCCTACGCTATCCAACCCTTTCCCTACTGTTGCACTCTCTGGAGTGGGAATAGTAATTTTTACCCCCACGCTATCCAACGCTTTCCCTACTGTTGCACTTACTGGAGTAGTAATAGTAAATGTTACCCTCCCGCTATCCTACGGTAAAAATATTGTATGTTTTTTATTAATATTATGTTAATATATATATGTTTTAAAAAATAAAATTGTATGTTTTTTTTATAGCTTAAATTCATTATTTTATAATTTTAAGGTTATTTAAGTATTTGTAAGTATGTTTTAGTTAATTATTTTTAATATTTCATTAATTTTAAATTACTTTTAAGACATTTGCAAAAATTCGATATTTTGACTCACTATATTTCTTTAAATGATATTTTTGATTCGATATTTTTGTACTTACCTGTTTGTAGATAGGAATTCGATATTTTTGTATTCGATATTTTATCCTCGATATTTTTGTAAGTCTATATTTTTTAAATCGATATTATTTCAGTGATCCGTTATATACTATGGGCCACGCTCATTCATGGTCCCATAAAGTCAACAAGATATCATCAGAATGGAAAGAAGGAATTTCTCTTTGCATTCCTACCATTACCTCCTCTCCCTCGTGTCGAGCACGTATCAACCTTGCTAGAGGCTCAATAACCAACAAGCATATCAGTGGAGACAGGGGACAATCCTGCTTGGTCCCCAGCTCCACCATCAAACTGCCAGAGAACCCATTACCTACTTTCACCTTGGTTTGGCTATCAGTGTAAAGTAATTGTAACCAGTTTAAATAAGTATCACCCAGATTGTACCATTTCAACACACTCATCATATACTGCTAGTCCACAGTATCAAACGCTTTATATGCTAACTTTCTGGCGTCGAATTTGGAGTACCCCAGAACTCAAGAGCTACAGGAAGGAGTTGCAAGAGATTTTATCTCTATCAAATTTAACGAACATTCCCTGGCTGAAATATATAAAAAAGATATGTGAGAGTCTGGGAAGGCCGGAACTGTGGCTGGACCCAATTAACGCTTGTAGCAGGGTATCCCGTAAATCTTTATCAAAGGGCTATTATGAATTCAAAATAACATCATCATTACAGAATTCACGCATGGGGTCTCTAACACACTCATTTATTAAATCTAAAGACTCCTATCAGCGGGAACTTGTCCTTGACAAAATTAGCCCTGCTCTGACAAGAAAACTATTTCTACAGTGGAGGTTCGGCACACTCCGCCTTAATGCATTTAGTAGTACCTGGTCCCATCCCTCCACCCCAGAGCTATGTCCAGCATGCTCGTATCAACAGGAAACTGACTTGCATGTCATCTTCTTCTGTAAGGCATATCAGAAACCAAGAAAGTATTGGCTTGTTCCCCTACTTAAAAATCTGGGGTTCAGGCACTACTTGCCTGCCTACAGAATACTAAAAACGGACGTATCGCCTCCAATGGTGTTTGCGGTAGCCAAATTTTTAACTGCGATGTGGCACATTCGTACTCGTTGTATGCACTGACATAGACTCGGCACAGTTTTAAAATTGCATTTATGTATTCCTGATTTCTAACTGAAACACAGTGCACACAATCTCTGTCATATTAAAAATTCAATGTGTGATGTATGATAGGTAAACTTTTGTTATTGTCTGATTTGTTCCCAGGATGGAAACTGTAAAGCCTTTTTAATCATCGTCGACAGATTTGTAATAACCCTTTGTACTGTTTAATTATTTGGACGCCACCTTTTATGATCTATTTGATCAAAATAAAGGAAAAATGAATGAATTATATGCATTCCATCTCTCAAATGTGCAAGGGTCTTCTCCTTTTTGAACCTGTTCTAGTGTAAGAAACACCTTTCCTTATATTAGTACTGGTAGTACATCCTCCCACAAAACCGGCTTGATTAGGGTGAGTTAGTGCCCTCCCCTCGATTTAGCCAAACAATGAGCCAATATCTTCCCTAACAGCTTAGCGTCCACATTGATCATAGATAACAGGCGATATGATTCACATTCAGACGCATCACGTACTGGCTTTGGCTGAATCACGTTATATGCCTCTCTCAGTGTATAAGGTAAAACCGCTTGTCAAATGCCTCCCGATACATATTTAAAAGTAGCCTGCATAGCAAATCAACATATTCCTCATAAAACTTGCCCCAGAACACCATCCACTGTTTTTTCCCCCACACGCAGATGTTCAATCGCCCATCGTATATCTGTATCATCTATCGGGGAACTTAATGCCTCTTGCATCTGAGCATCAGCTTCTGCCAGCCGAGCTGCATCTAGGAGTGCTGTCATACCCGCCTCATCATGTGTTCCCTTTTGAGTATGTAATTCCGAATAGAATTCTGCAAAACGCTTTACTATGTCATCATGTTTATCCTTTATTGCGGGTTCTGCATTCCCAGCCCATTCTCTATTGACCAGCCATGCCAGTTGCCAGCCTGGAGTTTCCCCCCATTCGTGCTGTATCGCGGTATGTGTTTTGTAATCATGACAGCTTAGAGTTTCTTGCGCCTTATCTAGGGACCACTGTAGTTTACATCGCGTTTCCCATTAGGGCTTTGGGAGGGGCAGCCGACCAGCGGGAGGCCTGGCCCTCTCAGGGGATTATGGCCGGGGGGGGGGGGGGGTGAGGAGGGGCAGCCAGCACCTCAGTTAGGCTGGTTGGGCTTTGTGGGCTCCTTTTGGGCTGGTTGGGCTCGCCCTTTGTTTCTTTTAATGGGGGGGGGGTGGTTACTGGGTTGTAGGATTGTGTAGGATGGGGGTTTTTATGAGGTGGTCTTGTTGGGACCAGGTGCATCGGGGGGTTCTATTGTATGGGGCTTTCGTCGCTGGAACAGGTGCTGGTGTGTTTTTTCTGTAGTCCTTTGTGTTGGCGGTTTTTCCTAAAGGTGCAGGGGGGAGTTATGAGGTCTGGGTTTACAGTTGGGGAGATATAAGAAGTTATATAGTTAGGTAGGTAGGAAAGTTGGAAATTGCAAGTTGGTGTTTATAATTGTTGCAGGGGGGATCCAATTTTAGGGGTGGGGGAGCGGGGTATGTTAGGAAGTATATATTTAATGAGGCTTGGTTTTGTTCGGCACAGGCCAAGGGTATGTATTTGTAAGGTGCACCTGTTTCCAATAAAGCTGCCTTTTGCACACCAACAAGCTGGCCTGTGGTATGTCTGCCCCTCCCCACCCCACTAGGGGCCCAAATCTTGTCTGTATGTGACGCCTGTCAGTCAATATCCCCATTTTGGCGCACCAAGTTTGTCACCGTGTGTGTTAATGATCGCCTCACCCAATATGTGGTCACCATACACTTACCTCTAATAGTTACTTTAAAAGCCTCCGATAGCGTTCTGGCTGAGGTAACTGTACCAGTTTTTATTTCAAAGAACTTCATCATTACAGTTCAGGTTGTCTCAGTGTATACCTGATCATCTAATGCATGGCTTAGGAATCACCATAGTGGAAGCAGATTGACAAAACCTAGAGATCGCATCATTGCTTCTATGGGGGTATGATCTGATAACGTGTGATCAAGGTACTATAACTTTTCAAACTCAATTGCTTGGTCAGAGTGTGTCAGCAAGTAGTCAATTCTAGAGAATGTACAGTGGGGTGGAGAATAGAGAGAATATCCTGTAGTTGAACCATGAACCACCCTCCGTAGCTCCAATAAATGTAACATGTCCATAGTTCCCAAGACTGCCTTAGACGTTCTACCTAAAGGCTGTTTCACTTGCCTGGAGCTATCCAGCTCCCCGTCCAATATGCAATTATAATCCCTCATCAAGATAATGTTATAGTGGGAATAGCAGGCCAGAACCCTTGTGAGCCCTTTAAACAAATCAGGAGTATCCAAATTGGGTGCATATGAAGTGAAGAGCACTGTAAGTTTGCCCCATCCCTCCTGATACCCCCACATACCTTTCATCTGAGGCGTTCAGTTCTGCAGTAACAAGCAGTGGACCACCATTATCCACCCATAGCAATACCTGGTGTGCTGAGAAGGAAACACTTGAATACCATAACCTCCCACCCAACCCAGCTGGCAATTTGTCAACTTCCTGGGGTAATAGATGTGTCTCTTGTAACATAATTATTTTTGTTTGCTGCCTGAGAGTGTAAGACCATATTCTCTGCCGCTTAATAGGGTTTTGGATCCTCTTCACATTCTAAGATAAAATTGTTACCACCACTTATAGTTGTAGAGATCAGATCACTTATCTTCATCATCAGTTGCATCAAAGAATTTATACTAGATTGTGGTCGCTCCCCTTCATCATAGATAGGTAAATTTTCCTTTCCCCTCCCGGGGGACCTACTCCAACTTGGCCTCCACATTTGTCGCAATAAGCATCACCCTCCCCTGATAAGAACCCAATCAAATTCCCCTTTAACAGCTCGATGTTCCCCAAGATTCTTAATGCAGGATCTCCCAGAGACAGCAACGCTGTTTACAACAAGCATTCCAAAATCTTACCCATCTCAGCTACGGCCAACACTGACCCTGATCATAATCGTTTGACATTTTTCCCCCCTCAGTAATCTTATAGAGCATCAACACTCCTCCCCTTATCCAGTTGTATCGACTCGTAAAACTTAGATAGCAGGCAACAACTATGGGTGATCAATGGTTTTCAAGAAACTGCATAGCCTCCTCTGGTTGTTCAAAGAAATATCTCTTTCCCTACCAATCAATTCTTAAATGCGCCGGAGGGAGCAGAGCACATTCCCCCCCTTTATCTCTCCATTTTCTTTTAACTCCTAGGAATGATTTAAATTATTTTGAGTAGCCATGGCATAGCTGGATAAAATGAAAGTTTGTTGCCATTGTACTCTATTTCCTGCTGTGTGCACGCTGCCACCAAAATCTGAACCTTATCTCTATATCACAACATACATGCAATCAACATATGGGTTGGTGAACCAGGGTTAGGCCTACCACCAGGAGTTCTATGAGCTCTATCCACATGCAATATGCCTCCACATTTAGCTCTGGCAGCACCTTAGGAAGTCAGCTTTACAAAAACAGTTCAATGGTGTCGGCTCCATTTCCTATGGCAGTCCAAGAATATGCATGTTGTTTCTCCTTGATCGGTCTTCCAAGTCCGAAGTCTTCATTTCCTGTTCGTTGTATGTGCCGTTCCTGATCTTTTAATTGACTTGTATGTGCACTCAGTAGCTCTTCCGTGGTATCAATCCTTGATCCCAAGTCCTTAACTCGCTCGCAGAGTTTATCCATATCTGGATGCTGTAAAGTCAATGTTACCGCCACACCGTCAATATTTTCAGAAATAGTTTTATTACCTTTAGTGTCAAATTCCTAATGTCCAGATTAGATGGCGGGGCAGGTTCTCCTTCCACATCAGTATCATGTGTGGCCCCAGCCTGTGCCATCCTAGCAATGCTCTCCTTAATTTTATTGTAATTTTTGGAGGAGGCACCTGGAATCCCTTGAGTTTGGGTGGCATACAAGCAGGGGGAAGCCTCCATCCCAATCATCCACAGCTCTGTTCAAAATTCAATCCTGTATAATTCGGTGTTCACAATTAATAAAGAAAATTATAATCTCCCCCAGCACAGTCCATTATATATTGAGCCCTCAATTAGGCCCTGCTCCTTCCCCCAGGTAATGCCAGTTGCAGGACAATCCATAAATTCAGTGGAGAGAGGAGCATGCAGTAAACGGTCCGCCTTAAGGAACAGCCACTCTATTGCACTGCCATTAAAGCTGGTTGTAGAATATGTATATCAATCTGCACAACACTCTCATGTTAGTCTTATATTATATGGCACACAAAAGGGTTAATTGCAGGTGACCCAACTGTTTCGCTAATCCCTGGTGGCTGGGGCCTCTTCTTCGTAAATGCTCACTTCAACAATGTAATATTAATAGTGGCAACTCTCGCAAGATATATTATGCTGATCAGTCAGGGGGGCTGCAACAATCCAACCGTTCTTCCCCCGTGTCTTCTCTCAATTGGGCTAAGGCCTTCTTGGTCTTCCGATATCACTCAAGGCTGCCGTGGTGCTGCTCTGATCTGTTCCAATTATATGCTGACTCAATCTGGCCTCCGCTTTCATTCGTGCCGTGTCCCGATCACACCTTCTCAAAGCGGATCAGGCACCAATGCTGCGATTTGTCGTCAGTTCCTGTGCTGGTTCAGGTGCACTGATGCCCGCACTTGAGGTCCCGGCAAAGTAGGCAGTCAACACCCTCCACCGTCGCAGCTCACCAGTCCGTTCAGTGGAGGTCACAATTGGGCAGCCGCTCTGATATCGGGGGTAAGCTAATAATGTCATGGGGAGGCTTACTGAATACCTGTTGCCGGACCTCTAATCGAGCATGTCCACTAAGTCGGCCATCTTGGCTCTGCCTCGTCCAACACCACCATATTAACATACTTGTCAAATACCGTTTTAAAATAGCTCTGTCTATCCCGGTATCTTGGATTATGATGAATCCGATGACCAAACGTCAACTTTTTGCAGCAAGCGGATTATTTTTTATAAGCATAAGTACAACAGCCCCTCAGTCCCCACTGTTGAATAATCCAAAGGTAGATATGGCTAACTATGCCCAATGGATCAATACTGCAGCTTACAGCTGGTCCCCCTCAAACTTATAAAAAAAGTCATAGAACCAAGTTTACGGCCCCTTGGTGCTCTTCGGATCTTAAGGTGCTTAAAGAAAAATGCCACAGGCAGGAGAAGATCTGCAGAAAAACTATGATTCAACTGAAAGAAGTAAATACAAAATATATATTCAGGATTAAAAAAATGAATTATCATCAAGAAAACTTAGTATTTCGCTGAAAAAATTAATCTAGCAAAAAACTCATCAAGAGAAATTTTTAAAATAGTAAAAACTCCGTCTAGCCCTAACCCTAGCAGCACAGTGACTCCTAGCCAGCCTCTATGTGATAATTTTGCTAGATGTTTTAAGAATAAAGTTGAGGCAGTGTATGGAGAATTGGACTCAAGTTGCAATATCAACTTTTGTGTTTTGGGAAATGAATCACTAGGCCTTAGTTCCCCCTCTCACTAAAGAAGTAGTGCTCGAACTAATGGCACACACCAAATCAGGGGCTCATTCAGACCCCTGCCTCCCAACCATTCTTCATGATATAGCAGGGACAGTAGCAGCTCCTCTTACTACCTTTTTGATCAGTATTATTGCTGTTGGACAGTTTCCTATGAATGGAAAAAAAGCTTCTAGACATCCTCTGGTAATGAAACCTTCTCTTAATCCCAATGAAGGAAAAAATTACTGCCTGATTTCTCGTTGTCCAAAATCGCCAACGATTCTTGAAAAATGAGATCCCTGATGGTGCTCAACATTTTTCCGAACAAACCATAGCACAAAATCGGCCTTGATAGTGGCTACTGAGGAGATAAGATCGTTCATGGACAACGGTGGGAAAGCTGCACTGATCCTTTTGGATCTGTACGCAGCCGTCAACGTCGTAAGATACTCTATCCTTATTAATTGCCTAACCAAGATAGGAATTTGTGTAATGGCTCTTGATTTGATTCAATCCGTCCTTACTGGCAGAGAGAAGTCAATCTCTCTCTGAGAATTTAGGTCCCAATCTTTCTCTCTCGGAGAATTTAGGTCACAATCTTTCTCATTGCTGTGTGGTATCCATCAGGGTTAATCCTTGAACTCTGCACTTTTTAATATATATGTGGCTCCCCTAGTCAAATTGCTTCAAAACTTTGGCTTCTCTACAATATCCTATGCCAACCGCACCCAAATTATACTGTTTATTTATAGCAGCGTTGAAGAGGTCTCTTCCTCCTTCAACAGTTGCATGTGTGAAGTCATCAGCTACACGAAACACAACAGCCTTAAATTAAACTCAGAGAGAACTAAGGTCTTTCTCTTTGATAAAGACACCTCATTTTGGAACCCTTTGTGGTGGCCCCAGTCCCTTGACCTCCTTCCTACCCCGGTCCCAAAAGTCAGGAACTTGGGAGTGACCTTCAATGCGGGAAACAGCCTTTATCACGAAGGCTGAACAACAAGCAGCTTTACAATGAAGGCTTTACTACGTAAGCCCTACTGCGCATGTGCCTTAACAACGAAAATGCGTGATTAAGGCATAAGTGCGGTAGGGCTTCAGACGGACGGAAGCAGGAAGAAATCGTGGTGAGGTAAGTGGCATTGGGGTTGTATTGTGGGCGGAGGATGGGTCGGGGATAGTTTTCTGGACTGGGTAGGGGTAGTTTTGAAGGCGGGGTTTGGGGTAGTTTTCAGTGCTTGGTGTTGGGTTTGGGGTAGTTCTCAGGGCTTGGGGTGCCATGTTAGGGTTTAGGGCCGGGGCAGGGATCGTGATACCTCTTAGGACATAGGGGTGGGGTCATTTTGAGGGCTTAGGGTGTAGTTTAGTTTTCAGGGCTTGGGGGCCGTTTTAGGGTTCAGGGCGGGGTTGTTTTTAGGGCTTACGGGGTAGTGTACTTTTAAGGGCTTGGAGGCCATTTTACATTTCCGGGCGGGGGCAGGGATAGTGAAACCTCTTAGGACTTAAGGCGGCAGGGTCATTTTTAGGGCTTAGGGGGTAGTTTTTAGGGTTTGGGGGGAGGGCAGGTGAAAAAGTTACTAGGGCTAGGAGGTAGTGGGGTAGTTTAGGAACTCCGGCAAGGGGCAGGGGTGGGGGATTAATACTTACCTATGAATTCTTAACCACGGATATGTATTGACCAAATATGCCTTAACAGCTAATGATTAGTTGTAAAGGCAAGCGTGGTAAAGGCATATTCGTGATTAAGTATTTCATTGTTTAGCCTTCGTGAAACGCATGGGTGGTTCCATCATACAACCCTTTAACACCAACCTTACATTCGGATACCAGATCAACAAACTCACTGTCTCTTGCTTTTTCCTTCTAAGAACCATAAGAAAAGGTTTTTCATTTATCCCTTTTGACCTTCAAAAGTCAGTAATTATTGCGCTACTATTGTCCAGGCTGGATTATTGTAACACCCTTTAGAAGGGCATTCATCAATTCCCTTATACAAACTCAAAACTAGTGCAGAATGCAGCAGCCCGTCTCCTAAAGAGAATACCCAAATAGAAATCAGTCTCTGATGCCCAAGTGGAGGCTCAGTGTTAAGAAATGAGTGGCTTTTAAGGCACTTTGTATGGCACATAAATCAATCCATAGGTCAGTTCAGAGTTCACGAGGAAGAAATTCATATGATACACACCAAGGAGAGCTTTACGCTCAGCTGCCTCCAAAACAGTCACATTCCCCAAATGCAACAACGTGTCTTGGGGTGATAAGAGTTTTGTTTACCCCACGTGCACATTTTGGAACAAACTTCCTTGGCATTTGTAAAACCAGACGAATCTGACCAACTTTAGGAAACAACTTAAATTCTGTCTTTTTCCTCTCCATTTAGTAATTTCTTTGTTGCTTCAAACCTTGCAGATGCTAGCACCATTAAGACTTCGGGTATTTGCATGCCTAGCAAATAATATCAATATCAACATGAAAATGGCACTTAAATGTTTAACTTTGACACAAGCCCCTAACTTTGACACAAGCCCCTATCGGATCTAAGTTTGACACTGCAACTCAAAGCATGACAAGTCATCAAACTGCATTACACAATAGGGCCGAAACCTACTTATACTTATACTTACACTTCTTAGTGGCTAGCCAAGGAAGCTCGGATATGTAGTCTGATTTGTCATATTCAGTGGTACATTTTAAATCTTCCAAGCCTCTTAGTGCAAAGTTTGGGTCCCATGAAGCACAATCTGATGAATACAAATTCAAAACTGGTGCTGTTTAACGAATCAATACATTTGAATAATGTGAGGAGCATTAGGTTCCACAAGAAAGACAGACAATGGTAAGGTATCTTCATTAAGGTTTATTGAAGGTCTAAAATGTTTACAGAAGGTAAAATCATCAAGTTAGAGTTAATCAATAATCAATATGTGAATGCATTTGTTAACATGAAGCTCAAATCCATCAAAGTCATATTAGTAAGCGGGCTAACTAGCATAGAGTCACCTCAAAGGAACAGTTAAGTAAAATCAGTTCTCCTCTTAACAGAGTGCCCTAGATCTCTTACTCTGCACTGTTCTATTCAAAGTATCAGTCAACTTTATATCAGTGTTCTGATTTATATCCTACTCTGAACTAGCTTAAGTCACACAATTGTAACCTTTGCTACACTTATCCATTGTTCCCATAAAATGATGCACTTAGGTTATAGTGGAACGATGCAGTCTTGAGTTGATTAGCTTCTCATTATCTTCACAACAGCTTCTCTTAGTGCCTTTCACACTCACAGTTAACTGCAACAAAACAAAATACCAACCTGTACTTTCCAGGTGTACTGTTGCAACCAATTAGGACATTCCATGATTATCGCTGTGAAGAAATTATTTCAATGAAAGTGAAGGAATATCAGGTTTTTAATTTAGACTTCGGCTAAGCTTAGAAATAAAAGTTGACGTGTTATGAAGCAAGATGACAACCAACATTAGCCATTTTAGAATGCAGGGCTATATTAGCTATGATCAAGTGATTATATGTGAATGGCACAGCACTTATGCACAAGATTTGAAAACAAGTATTGGCTCAACAAATCTCCCCTATGTTGAGGTAGGTGACTGAGTCTTGGGATATTTTCATATGCTCCAGCATGTTTCGGATCACTGTCTCCCACTATTCCCAAATCTTTATCTTGATAGTGAAAAAATATTTGTGCCGGCACTTCCATCCAAAAGAAAACCTGAACTTATATCAGAAGTTAGTGAACACAGACCTTTTACTTTCTTAAAAACTATTTTCTCTTGTATTTCATGTATTCTTCACTAGGCATGTGTTTTAAAATTTTGGGAAAATAACAAGAAAATATGTGAAATTCAGCATGGAGGTTTGGGCCAGTATGTTGCATACCTTAAGTAGAAATTTTACCCTTGATACCCTAGAAGACTGAGTGGTCCATTCAGAAAATGTTCTTCAGCAAGTCATGCTATGCTCGAACCAGTCTTCCACATTCAAAATTAACATACAACTTTAACATTATTCAAAATGATGAATATCTCACACCTAACAGACAGCTTGAGATTCTACAGTTATGTGAGCTTATGAATAAATGGTAACATTCAGACTTGTTGTTTTCGTAACTACTATACTAGCTAGATGTATATTCAATGGTAATAGCTTCTGTTTTGCACTGATGTCTTCACTGTACGTTCTACTGATTTCTCCCTAAATCCAGTTCATGTTTGCCCTTGGGATTATTTATAGTGTTATGAAATATGCTGTAATATTTTGAGGTAGCTCAGTGAGTTATGTAGTTACTGCTCTCATGTGTGTGTCACCTGCAGTTCATGGATTCAAATCCCTGGTAAGGCTGTCTGAGCTTTTTATTCCATGATGATAATTAATTTAAAGCCATTAGGTTAGATAACAGTAAAATTTGTTTTTGCATGCTACAAATTGGCAAAGATGATGTAATAAAGTGCACTGGTAAATTTGTAAACAAATAAGTGCGGGGACTCGCTTCAGGAGGCAGCTTCGGTCAGCCCATTTCTCTTGTCAGCGCCGCCCAAAACAGAAGCCATGAGACCCCTACAAGTGGGGAGAGAATATGGTGTACTGGCCAGAGCTGCCGAGCGCGGAGCTCGGAAACCGGGTTTGAGTCTTAGCGCCGGCTTAACATCCTGCTACTCACTTAATATCCCTGTGCATACCAAAAATGAATGTGTCCTTAACTGGTGTTCAAGCGGCGGTTTTAATGATTGAGTGCAGTTGCTGAGCACCAGAAACCACTGGCTCAAATTACGCACGGATTCAATGCTATCCAAGTCCTGAGAACTACTATCTTACCAGCTTGTGGAATGATTATTTTCTCTTGTATTTCATGTATTCTTCCCTCATATTTTCTTCTTTATTGTCCATCTTTGGCTGCCCACACACAAACCTTTCAAGTTTAACAATTAGGTGTATCAGCAGATCGTCATTCCAATAGAATATCTGCCAAGAAGAACACAAAATGGCCCAGGGACTACAATATGCCAGTTTAACAAGCACAACAAACCTGCAGGCACATAGGATGAAACACACCCCTTCAAGCTTGTTTACAGGAGGCATCTGTTACTCCTAGCAGTCTTTATGCACATTCTTCAGAGCTCTAGGGAGAGGTGCTGAAGCTGAAGTAGAAATTCCAAAGCCTCTTCCCAATAAAATCCTGTTCATCCACTGGCAAAAACTATACCCTGAATCTCACTAGTCCAAACCTGCAATATTTACTCACACTACTAATGCATATATCTGACAAGCAGAGGAAATTAACCCACCTGCCCCAGATATTCAAAATTTACAATTTGGTGATACCCCCGCTTTACTTTCCACAAGGCAGGGCCATATCTACCATTAGCTTTTTAAAAAAAATAAAAACAGAGTTCTGAGAAAGATTGTAATCTTGTTGCCATGATTTTTTTTTTTTTTTTTTTTTGTCCTCATACGCCACTTCCCACCTCTTCATATCTTGTAACGCCCTTGGGTGGTTTTCAAACTCAACTATGAGAGGTTTTTTCCTACTGCTTACACTGCAGACCTGTAGGCTTGAGAGAAGTGGGAGGTGTCACAGCCATACCTGATGCAGGAAAGCATATAGGTTGCATTGACCTCCAAGAGCATCCGAAGTGACTTAATCATCGGACCTTGTTCTTCTCCCATTATTAAAGTCAACAATTATTTAACTCCCATTTCCTCACCCATAGTGATTTAAGAATAAATTCCCAAACTGGTGCTTCCTATTATTTTGCCCAGCCATATCCAACTTAGCTATTGCTCTCATAGCTCTAATCCACATTAATTCTGTTGGAGACTCTGACGAAATCCAAAGTTTACATATTTCTCTTCGAGCAATCAAAATGGCATAGAAAAACAGCTTAGAATTATCATCAAGGCCCTTACCTTGTATGTCCAGTCTGCCCGAGATGATCTGTTCAGGGCTTACCGTGATATTTAGCTCCAACATTTTCGATAACATTTCACTTACAGCTGCCCAAAAATCTTGAATCTCTGAGCATGTTACAAACATATGAATATCATCTTCATTTGGACTTTTGCACTTTGGGCATAACACCATGCCCCCATCTTTGAATTTTGCAAGCCTCTTTGGGGTCCAGTATGCCCTGTGGAGAGTGAACAAGTGATTCCTTCTTAAATTTGCAGGTTTTACCACTTTGTAAAGAATCAACATATCTACTTGCCATTGTTCTTCTGTTGCGATCCTCGGCAAGCGCTCTCCCCACAGGAACTCTGGAAGTAGGAAAGGGCCATCCTCCATTTCGACTATTTCCCAATACCACGTTGCCACTTCTTTTTTCATCCGAATGTTTGAAACCAGCTTCTCTTCGAACTCATTGTGTCGCCCGATTAACTTTCCCTTACCTATTACCCAGCTTTGTATCTGCAAGTACTTAAATTTTGCAAAGTTGCGACCCCAGAGTTGCTCGCAAACCGCCCACGGTAGCAAGGCTCCTTCACAAAACAGCTCACCCCAGACCTGTGGGCCCTGTGTTTTCAAAGCCCTAGCTAAAGCATCTTCCGTCCAACTTGGAGCCCCCGGGGCCTCCCAAATTGGTGCTGCCACGCTGAAATATGGAATTTTTGTCAAACGCCTAATGCGGTACCACACACCGTGGCTAGGTCTTTTAAAACCTTCAGTCTAACTTTTTTGAAGTATTTTGGATCTGCAAATCTATATAAGAAGCCACGCTTGTGGCATTTTTCTACTTTTAACATGGCAGCAAAAAGGTCCCCTATTGATGAATTATTGGGAGTTCCAAGAAGCATTCTACAGTTCCTAAGCAAAAAAGCCCAAGAATAGAATTGAAAGTCTGGGGCTGCTAAACCTCCCTTAGCATACTTTCTCCGAATTTTTTTCCAAGAAAGCCTTGACCCCTTGCAGCCCCAAATAAATGAACCAATTTCACTCTGTAGCTTAGCTAGGCCTTCTTTCTCAAACATAAGGGGAACAGAGTCAAATAAAAAGGTCAACTTAGGAAGCACCATCATTTTAACCAGATTTACCCGGCCTATCATTGTCAGTGGTATTGAACTCCAATTTCTCAGTAGTGCTGTAATGTCTTTCCTTGCTTTGGCCAGATTTACTAGTGTTAGCTGTTTTATATCTTGGGTAATTTGTAACCCCAAGTATCTGATCTGTTTTTTTGAGGTCCCAGGCTCCATCGCCATATTCCAAGCCATAATTTCTGTTTTGTCCGAATTTAATCGATATCCTGAAACTTCTCCAAACTTCTTTGTAATGCTTTCAATTTCAACCAGTGATTTTGTCAGATTCGATGTTAAAATTACAATGTCATCCGCATATAGCCCTATCTTTTTTGACCACCCTTGGAATCTGAAAGCAGGAATATTCTCTGACCCTCTTATTTTGCAGGCCAGTGGTTCAATATAAAGATAAAATAGGAGTGGGGACAGGGGGCATCCCTGCCTAGTTCCTCGCGCAATTCCGATAGATTTTGTGAGAACTCCATTAACCAAGACCTTAGAATTTGGCGTATGATATAATTGTGACATCGCTTGAAGAAAATTTTCCCCTAGCTGAAGATGTTCAAGTAAGATTTTCAAGAACTCCCAATTTACACGGTCGAAAGCTTTGGCAGCATCCAAAGCCACCACTGCCAGGGGAAGCTTCTGTTCAACAGCAACATCTATACTACCTATCAGGGAAAAAGTTAGTTCATTTAAGTGTCTACCTTTCACAAATCCTTTTTGATCTTCATGAATAAAATACGGAATCACTTTGCCCAGCCTATCTGCCAAAATCTTGGTAAACAATTTGTAATCACAATTCAAGAGTGAAATGGGTCTATATGAATCCATGTGTATCGGAGATTTACCAGGTTTGGGTATGATGATTATATTTGCCTGGTCCCGTGATGCCGGAATCTTCATATTTCCCGAAAACACCTCATTTACCACCTTTGTTAATAATGGTGCCAGCCCTTGCATCAAACTCTTGTATACTTCTACAGGAAGACCATCAGGGCCAGGTGCTTTGCCTTTTTTTGCCTTCCTAATACCTTCCTCTACCTCTTCCTGCCTGATCTCTCTATTCAAAACTCTTCGGTGTTCTTCTGTAGCGAACTTTAGAACTCTGACCCACTCCTTCATCTGCTGCTTGTCTGGATGTAACTCTTCACTATACACTTCCACAAAATAGTTGTAAAATGCTTCGACAATCTCCTTTGTGTTTGAGGCTATTTTTTCTTCTGTACCAACCTTAACCTTAACCTCTTTTATCATGTTTTTAACCCGATCCTTCCTAACCTTCCATGCTAGAAGTTTACCTGCATTTTCCCCGTATTCGAAGTGATCTTGCCTGGAAGCCTCCCATCTTTCTTTCACCCTTTTGTTAATTACAGCAGTCAGTTGTTCCTTTAACACTTCCAGCTCTTGAAGAGTCTCCTCCACAGGAGCTCCCCCTGAATTTATAATCATGATTTCATATTTTCGGATATTCTGTTCCAAACTCCATACTTCCTGATAGTATGCCCTCCTTCTCTTAGCCCCCAGGGTTCCCAGTCGGCCTCGGTGGCCTCCCAAACAATATCTAGTTTGGTTGATCCTATGTTGTGTTCGATAAATACCTCAAGCTCCTGTTGAAGGGACTGCATTGCTTCCTGGTCATACAAAACTGTACGGTCTAGCCTCCAGACTGAATCCACAACACAGGACCCAATTTCCAGTTCTAGGGAGACTGCTGAGTGGTCAGACAAATGAACCCCTACGTGTACCACCTCTTTCACATTGTCGATTAGTCTTGCATCTAGCAGAAAAAAGTCTATTCTAGATCTATGACTATATTTTTTGTTATAGTATGTGTATCCAAGCCCAGACCCGGCCAACCTCCTCCAAATATCGCAAAGCCCGAACTGCTCTATTACGTTTTTAACACTGGCCGCCATTTTACAATTTCTCTGGGCTCTGCTGTTGACGGATCTATCAAGCTTGGCATCAAGTACAGTGTTAAAATCCCCTGCAAGAACTATATAACCTGAAAGCCCAGTCATCTCTTGTGTTAGTTGTAGCAGCGGGGTAACATCGTCCTGATTAGGGCCGTTATAACCAATAATATTGTATAATGACCCCACTATCTTTAAAGTCACAATCAACCACCGACCTTTCTCATCTGCTATACTACTCTCTACCTGACAATCCAGCCCTTTTCTAATTATCACCAGTATTCCTCTAGTAACCCTGGTTTGTGGCGAACTGTAAAAATACCTTATCCACCGAATTCGACCCAGGAATTGTTTACACTCCTCCCCAGTTAAATGAGTCTCTTAAAGGATAATTATATTAGCTGGAGTATCTCTTAAGTACTTCAGGATCCTGTCTCTTCTTGCTTTTACCCTTAAACCATTGACATTCCATGACACCCATTTCACTATTTGTGTTTTTACCCCCGCACTCTTACCCTCCGCCATCATATACTAATCTCCGAATTCTTACCCTCAAGGTGGTCCTTAGCATATGAGAACATTTTTGTTTTTCACCCCCCCTTCTTCCTATCCCACCCCCCCCACCTCTATGCCCTAACCGTCTCCCCCCTCCCCATTCCCCCCCCCCTTCCTGGGAAAACCCTTCCAACTTCCTAAGGCCCAAACCTAGGCCCTTTGAGTGCCGGTCACCAACGGACGTGCTACCCTAGCTTCTATACATAACCCATTTTTTTTGTTTTTTTTGTTAATTTGTTGTTTTATTCTATTTACAGGTTTACACATTACGCAAGCCGTAAGTTCGAACTGCATCAGTTAACTATGCACCACCGCCTTGGCAGTACTCCAGAAAATTGTCTACATCATCAACAAATCTAAAGGAGTACATTTTGTTATTCCACATAACTTTTAAGAAAACTGGGAATTTTAACTGCACTGTCGCCCCCAATTTCCTTAGGGGTTCAATTCGCTTCCCTAGCTCCCACTGCCTGTTTACAGTAACTACCGAGAGGTCGGATCTAATCTCAATTTTTACTTCCCCCACCATAAGAGAGCCCTTTTTCAATGCCATGGCAAGGATCTTTTCTTTTAGATTGTAAGTAAGAAAGTTAATCAAGACCCTTCTAGGCTTGGACCGATTTGGCTTCAGTCTGAAGGGATCGCGATGAATCCTCTGTATGTCAGCAGCAATCTCCTCTTCAGACTCCTCCAACTGCAGCTCAGATTTTAATAAATGGACTACAAAACCTTTTAAATCCTCCCCCTCTTTTCCCTCTGGAAGCTTCAAAACTTTCAGGTTATTTCTTTGCTGCATGTTTTCCAACCTCTCTAAGCGATCCTCGTAGGCTCTTTCTCTGCTTTTAACCTCTTCGAGCTCCTTACAATTATCTTCCACTGCCTCCTGCATCTCCTTAACCTCTTGTTCAAGCTTTGCTGTCCGTGTATTTAACTCATCGAACTTAGCCTCCAGTAGACCCACTGCCTCTCTGATTCCATCCTGCTTGCTCTTAGATTCCTCAAACCCCCGATGTACATCTAAATCTAATTTTCTCAGGAGGGCGATAACCATACTATCTGAGTGTAGCACCCCGTCTCCTGCAGCAGCACCCTCGTCTTCAACCCCATCAATCTCTCCCTCATTCTGATTAACTCTTCCTTCCTTATGATTTCCTGATTCTATCGGGTTTTTCAATGGGCCCCCTTCTATTAGAGTTTCTGACAAACTGTCGACCTCGGGCTCCATCTCTCCTGCTTCTGTGTCCGCAGCCTCCTCCACCTCCAAAATTTTGTAGCGATTTGGGCTCAAGTGTTCTGCCCAGTCCTCAGTTTTTGACTCTCCTTGCTTGCAACCTCTTGCAAGAACCAATGTCTTGGGAACGGGTTTGAAATAAGAATTTAGAGATGGATTGATGGAGATATTTTTCCCAAGGATTCCTGACCTGCTTGTTTGCGTTTTTTTTTAATTTAAATTCAGCTTGAAGGAAGTTTTTATCTTCTGTTGTGTATTATGAGGGGCCAAACCCCCCGCTACAGGCTTCCCTGTGCTCCTCAAAGCGTAACCTGAACTGAATTTTTGTGGGCTCTTTCCTTTCTCCTTCGGCCGTGTATCCTGCACCCTGTAATTTTTTGATCCCCCAGCTGAATCCTGTGGTAGATTTACAGTAGTTTGTAAACGACTCCCCTCTTGTGCTGTCCCTCTCCCCACAGCCCCACCAGCGGAGAACTGAACCCTTGCTGCTGCCCGCCTACCTCTGCCTCTCTCTAGGGCTGCACAGCTCCAGCGCTCAAAACCCTTCGGCGAGGGTACCACCGACGTTCCTGTTGCTCCTTTCTCAGTCCCCTCCTCAGCTGTTTCCACTGCCACTAGTGCAGTGCAGCTTGTACTGGCCTCTTCCGTGTTCTCCATAGACCGCCGCTGTAAACTCCACTCACCGGCCGTTTACTCCTCCTCCTCTCGCTTCTCTCAGCGCTCTAGCCCCACAGCGTCACTATCTTGCTATTATCGCCCAAACCTTCGCACCCTCGCACGCATTGATATTACGCGAGTTAGCGTATTTGATAACCGTTGCAGTCCTTCGTCCTTACTTGCTATTCTGCTGTTACTCCCGTCTTTCACCCGCCGTAGCACTCCGCCTAAGACCGGCACTCCCGACCAGCCTGACTAGCTAGCCGCCATGTTCTCCCTAGCCCCGCCCCCTCCTGGACTTCTCTGAAGCAGCCATTGTTGCGTCATGGCTTACTGTTCCGGAATGTGGCTTCTGTTGTCATTTCTTAGCTTGGAGACCAGATGGTAGTTGCTGAGAAGTTGTACATTTCTTCTTATATTTGGTGTTTTACTGTCATTGACATTTACCTATTGTTGGAGACTTCTTTTCATCATCCCAAATCTGCCACAGTAGTGGATAGGGGTCTGTGAAGGACACCTCTGCTTCCCAGCAGCTGATACTGTTCTCCATCAAATGGAGGAAAATAAGGTAAGTGAACTTTCAAAACATAAACAGAACATTTAGCAGTGATTTCATTTTCTTATGACTGCAAACTCTGTTTCTAAGGCACTTTTACACTACATTTCAACACAAAGTAAAGGAATAGCAGCATTTCAAAATACTTTACAGTTGGACCAAAGATGTAAACCTACAAGTGATTGTTTCCTTGTGTAGTCATTATGCCAAGATGAAAATCTATGTCTTACCACAATGTATTTAAAATGTACTGGAAGAAAAACGTGCAACATTACATGAAAGGGAGTTTGGAACAGTCCTGTCTCCAAATGTAATGGCTCACTGTAGGATTTAGTTGATCATGACAGAATAGTATTATTGGGATTAAAAGTGATGTATAAGGTCACGGTTACAATTTAGTCCTGTATATTTGACATAATGTCTCGGACGTTTTTGACACAGAATAGTTGCCCTTTAATGGTCTCCTGTTTGTGGTAATTTGAATATGCAATGAACATTAAGCAAGTACCCTCTAACATTTAACATTTACCACCCTGTGCCCATGGGCAAAAAGCTGATCCTTTGATAGATATATGCATCAGCATCTGGAGGTGCTGTATCTTTTCATTACTTAGTGTAACTGGCTAAAGTTACCTTTACTGTGACAGAGTGTATCAAATTAAAGACTTTACCAATGATATTGCAGCTTAGTACAGGAGTGGATGACTTTTGGCCTTTCACCTTTCCAACATTTTAGTTATGTCAACATTTCTCTAGAGCTCTGAAATTGTTGAATTTTGAAAGATACATGTTTCAAACGTAACTGGTTAAACAACTGAATATGTGACTTCTGCATAGATCTGGGTTTTGATTAGAGAACAGATAGATGGCTGACGTAAGTGCTCGGCACGCCTATCAAGAAATGTGCCCGGCACAGACTGGGACAGTGTACCCTATTATCATAAATGTGCTGCCCAAAGGGCATCTGCAAACTTGCACCTGCCCTGGAACAACTCATTAAGCGAGGGATGGAGTCACAGCTGATGAGCTGCTTTGTGTTTCACAGTGCAGGTGACTGCACGCGCCAGCAGAGAGATGTTTGGGGGGTCCATGGCACTCCATTGCCCCTTCCAGAGGGCTGCCCTCTGGGAGCACACTGACAATGTGCCACCTTTTTGTAGGCACTCTGAGTGCATCTCATAAGGGCCTGTTTGCCTTTGTGTCTGAATCTGTAATAGGGTGCAAGCGCAAAGGTGTAGTATATACCTTCCCTCGTGCTGTGCCCAGCACGAGGGATTGCCTTCTCTTGTTATTGTTCCACTCCTCCGTTCTGTTCTAGCGCTCTGGGCAACGCTAGTCAGTTGCCCGGAGTCCTGGAAACGAGCGGCGGTTTCTCCCTGTGGGTGTTTCCACTTACTGAATAAAAGAAGATTTAAACCTGCAACTCTTGCCAGAAATACTCTTATTTCATTTGGCGAAGAGCGGGTCCCGAACCTACCAACTTCAACTTCAAACACCCACCAGGAAGTACTCGGCCCACTCCCTCGATGCCCGCCCTCCTACCAGGTGTTTATCTACTTGTCTGCATCACGCCTCATCTTCCTGCTCTTCAAGTCGACGGTAGCTGGTTTTTCTCCTGATTTTCTTCCATTTCCCACCGTGACGGCTGCAGATGGTGACGGTTGCCTTGGAAGCTCGCGCTTCATCCAGTGAGTACTACGCATCATTCAGCGTCATTGTCCCAGCGCGTCATCAGCTTCTACGCGCACTTGACGCTAATACCCTCGATGCTCCAGCGCTCCACCTCATCACGCCCTGACGTCAGCACGCTTGCGCACGGCGGCCATTTTAGCTCGTTGCCTAGCTACAGCTACCCACAACAATACGCTCTGCGCTGTTCTCCACACCGAGTCAGTTTCCTGATTCCTGACGCCACAGCGCGACCTTCGCTTCGTTTCCTTGGCATTTATTGATACTGTGGAGTTAAATACTGGTATTTTTACAACATTATTTATTACATTTGACAAACTTATTCATTTTGTTTTTGCTCCTTCGGTGACAGGCACACCTCTGCCTGCATTTCAACTGTTATCATAAGCTTTACTCATGCTTGTTATTTATTGAGCACATTTACAACCCTATCTGTGATACTTCTCATTTTATTTAAATGGCTTCTTCTCAGCAATTTGCTCAACCCCCACCTTTTCTTCAACTCCCTGGAAAACCTACTATTCCTTGGCGTCAATGGGTTAGAGCTTTTGCCAACCATATTGTAGCAATTGATGCAGTCAAGTTCACTCCTGAGAGGAAAGTTGCCATTTTATATGGTTGCTTGGGAGTTGCTGCGCAACACACTTTTGAGAACCTTCCCAGATCTTCTCCTCCCTCTGGAGATGCTGGTGATAATTGGGATGAGTATAAGGAAGCCTTATCTCGCCTCGCAAGACATTATGGTGAAGAACCTAATGAAATGCTTGAGAGACATAACTTCTTCAAAAGGAGACAGCGAGAAGATGAATCCATTGAAGAGTACATTGCTCAGTTAAGAATCTTGGCGTCTACTTGCGAATTTGAATCTAATCCCGACATTTACATTCGAGATCAATTCGTTTTTGCCTGTTTCTCCAAAAAGATCCAACAACGCCTTTTGAGCTGCAAGAAGCCTACACTTCAAGAAACTATTGACATTGCCAAGAGCATTGAAAGATCCATCACTACTTCTAACGCTCTATACTCTAGTTTCTCTTCAAACAGAATAAATCTTTCGCCTTTTACTACTTCTAACGCTCTGCAAAAAGAACAAACTCATTCTTCTCTTCATTCTTCTTCGTATGACAATGTCACTTCTATTAGTTTAGTTAACACTAATAGGTCTGTTAGACCTTTTAAAAAAAAACCTAACCCTAACCCTTATTGTTACAGGTGTGGTTCTAAGTCCCATATTGGCAACAATCCCTCTTGTCCTGCTTCAGGAAAAAGGTGTGTTTTATGTAAAAAATTAGGACATTTCCAAGGTATGTGCAAATCTGTCAAAAGGTCGCCCAGACCTTCTGTAAATAGTATTCTATGTCCTGATTTCGATGATTGCATTGATGAATTTCAAGATATGGTTGTATCCATCCATTGCAATTTCATTGACACTTCTAATTTGGTCAAAGGTCCATACTGCTCTGCACTGTTTGGCAACATTGAGGTTACAGTTATGGCAGATTCTGGATCTCCAATCACCATTCTCAATGAAGCGTTCTTTCTGGAAAAATGGAACAATTCCATTTCTTTGCTCAAATCTGACCTTAGTCCCAAAGCATTTAATGAGTCTGATATTATTATGCTTGGCTACTTCAATTATAGGCTTGAGTGTTTTGGGAGATCTATCATTACTAAAATTTATATTGCAACCAAGGGTCCCAATATAGTTGGCTGGCAAGATCTCGCCAAAATGGGTATTTACCTAGTTCCTGGTTCGGATGACCCCATTAGAGTTGGTGATCCTCCTGAAGGTTATTCCCCTGTCCCACCTTTTGTTTCAGTTTGTCTTCTCACTGATAATCATGAGTCAGACATCAAACAAATTTTGGACAGATTCCCCAATGTTTTTTCCAACCAACCAGGCACCGTTAAAGGTTTTAAACATGAGATCAAGCTTAAAGCCTCTGCCCAACCCATTGTTCATAAAGTTCGCCCTGTTCCCATCAGTGCCAGGGATGAGCTTAAATCTGTGCTCACCTCTCTCAAAAAGGATGGTATCATTGCACCTTCGGATTCTTCCGAATGGGTTTCACCCATTGTTATCGTTCGCAAAAAGAACGGTGAGGTTAGGCTATGTGCCGACCTTCGCACCCTAAACAAAAACATCTTGGTTGATTGCCACCCCCTTCCCAAAATTCACGACCTGCTTGCCAACCTAGGTGGTGCCAAATATTTTTCTCTTATTGATTTACGTTCCGCTTACCATCAGGTACCCCTTACCGAATCTTCTCAGGACCTCACCACTTTTGTCACCCCATTTGGTGTTTTTAAATATTTAAAACTTCCATTTGGACTTGCTAGCGCTGCTAGTGTTTTCCAAAAGATTATGGATAATCTTTTCGAGTCTGTGCCTGGGGTGCAGGCCTATCAGGATGACATTTTGGTTTTTTCTCCTGATTGGAATTCTCATTTATCCCATCTCTCTTCTGTTTTGAGCAAGCTTAATGAAACTGGCATGACTGTCAGGGCTGACAAATGCAAATTTGGCTCTCAATCCCTCGAATACTTAGGTCACACTTTGACTCCTGAAGGCATAAAACCCAAGTCCTCCCTCATTGAGGCTATTTCTCAGGCTTCTCCTCCCAAAGACAAGGATGCCCTCCGTTCCTTTTTGGGTTTAGCGGAGTATTACGCCCGTTTTGTCAAAGGCTATGCCCAAATTGTTGAACCCCTTCGCTCTTTGCTTCGCAAAGGTTCCAAATATACTTGGACTGAAGAGATCAATGCCTCTTTTTCACATGTCAAGGACATGATTGTTGGTGCTCCTGCTTTGCACCCCTTTCAAGACTCCGCCAAGTGTTTTATCATGGTTGACGCCAGTTTGACTGGTTTGGGTGCCGTCCTTGGTCAGTGGGTTTCTGGTAGGGAACACACTGTTGCTTTTTCTTCCAGAAAACTTAAGGATTCTGAAACCCACTATAGCACCATTGAGCGTGAGTCATTGGCTTGTGTTTGGGCAATTGAAAAGTTCAAGAACTACATTTGGGGTAGAGAATTCGATTTATTCACCGATCACAAGCCTCTCACTCAACTTCTCAATGGTGATGGCCTAGGTAAAGCCTCCTCAAGACTTGTCAGAATATTGTCCAAATTACATGAATTTCATTTCAATATTAAACACATTTCAGGTGGCAAAAATTTTCGTGCCGACTGCTTGTCTCGCATGTCACTCAATACTGCTTCTGATGTTCAAGATATCGGTGACATTGAATGTGTAGTTGCCACTCTTGACGCCACCAAGTTCTGCCCTTTCATTTCAGAGGATTCTTGGTCAAAAGCATATGAAAATGATCACAATTTAAAATTGGTTGCACAATACATTTCTCAGGGCTGGCCTGAGAGTAGAAAATTGTCCAATGAGCTAAAGGCTTTCTTCATGATTTCTTCTGAACTCTCCCTTGTTGACAATCTAATTAAGAGGCATGATGTTTTTGTTCCCCCTTCTGATGTCAGACCCGATATCATTAAATTTGCACATCAAGGGCATCTAGGCATCACCAAAACATCCCAACTCATCAAATCGCATTATTGGTGGCCTTCTATTGAGTCCCAGGTAAAGTTTTACATTGATTCCTGCAATGAATGTTTGCTCTCGGATAAGAAATGGAAACTCATTAGTACGCCCCTCCATCCTGTTCCTTTTCCACTTAAACCCTGGGAAAAGGTTGGGTTGGATTTTTCTGGCCCCTTTGATGTCCTTCCCCATGACATGAAATATGTCATTCTTCTAATTGACTATCATTCGAAATGGTTGTATCACATGTTTTGTGACTCCCCCTCCTCTGCTAATGCCATCAAATTTTTGCGAAATTTGTTCATCATTGAAGGTTGTCCTTCTGTGGTTGTTACCGACAATGGTTCCCGTTTCATATCCGAGAAATTTGACTCATTTTTAATGGAACATGATGTTGTTCATTTCAAAGTTGCTCTTTATTCGCCCACTTCAAACGGTTTAGTTGAACGGGCCAATAGATTGCTCAAAGATGCTGTTCAGACTGCCATTTCCTCCCACAACGATGTAAGAAATTTTGTTGAAGAAAAGTTTTGGTCATACAACATTTCTCCTCATTGCACGACTGGCATATCTCCCTTTTCTTTGTTAAGAAATAGGAATGTTCACACCAGATTGTGTCCTACTTGGTTATCTGAGAAGAACGTTCAGACCCTTCGTCCTTCTCATGTTTCTCTTTCTGAAAAAGTCTCTCAGAAACAATCCCTTATGAAGGTCAGGCATGATTCAGGTAAATCTTTCACTTCTATTGTTTTAAAAGTTGGTGATTGGGTCCTCATCAAGAATCCAAGAAAAGTTGCTAAAGGGCTCTCTAAGTTCTCCACCCCAGTCCAGGTTACTGCGGTCAGTAAGGCTTCTGCTTTACTTGGCAGCAGAGGATGGTGGAACAAAAGAGCTTTGGTTCATCTATCTGGCTCACAGGCTCACTCCTTGTTGAGTTTGACCCAAGAACAATTTGATCAGTGTGACTGGTCTTTTTGGTTAGATTCCCCAGGTTCTTCTTACTCATCTTCATCCTCTCCTTCGTCAGATGCATCCGCATCTATCACTGTTTCCTCTCCTCCTTCTTCTTGTTCCTCCTCTTCTTTGCTGTCTCCCTCTTTGTCTTCCTTTCATTCTGAGATTGGTGGGGAGGTTTCCCATCAAGCTTCCACTCCATCTGTTCGGTGTAGGAGGTTACCTATCAGGTTTAATGACTATGTGTTAAGCTGAAGTTTGTTTATTTTACTTTGATCCTAAATGCTTTTGATGTCTTAACTCACATGTATTTGCTTTCCTTTTATTATTCTTTATTTTTTGTTTTTCTTTGAAATGTTGTGAAGAGGGACAAGTTGTAGTATATACCTTCCCTCGTGCTGTGCCCAGCACGAGGGATTGCCTTCTCTTGTTATTGTTCCACTCCTCCGTTCTGTTCTAGCGCTCTGGGCAACGCTAGTCAGTTGCTCGGAGTCCTGGAAACGAGCGGCGGTTTCTCCCTGTGGGTGTTTCCACTTACTGAATAAAAGAAGATTTAAACCTGCAACTCTTGCCAGAAATACTCTTATTTCAAAAGGCAAATTGTTTCCCTTATTTGCATGGGCCAAGACCCCATGATAACTGTTGAATGTTCTCACAAAATTGCGCTAGTGCTACATGTACTACCGGTATTACAGATGCTGCCTCACAAGCATCTGCATCCCCCTCCTATACTACTGATAAAGGGGATGCATACTCCCATTGCCCCCTTGAGCACTATGCAGAATACGGCTTGAGATGGCAGAGCCAATTTAAGGCACGGGCAAAGCTGGCAAGTGCCCAGGACCCTCAGCTCCAAAAGGTGGCCTGGTGAGGTGATCCAGTTAGTCAGAAACCATGTTGTAAATATTGTGTATAAAAAACAGGTTCCTTTTTAATTTGACAGTATAACTAAATACCGTACGTCCCTGTTTTTAGTTCTTTTCATCTCAGTGTACCTTACCCCCTCAATCGCAGTATTCATACCTCACCTATTTCTTCCACTCCTCTTACTTAGTACACTTCTCTCTACCCCATCTCTCTAATTATAACTCACAACCTCCCCTCTCACTACTACACTGAGTACCTATCTATATTTACATCTGTTCTATTCTACCCCTCTGTCTGCCTCAATGCTGCCTCTACCTCACACATCTCTTTACACTTCACTATTGTATTTCCATCCCATCCTTCTTTATCTCTCTTCCATGCATTTAATCTTTCTCTCAAGTTCATTTTTTCTAACATCTCTATCTCTACACCTCCCAAGAGTTCATCTTTCCACCCCTCTCAGCTCTCTTTCTACCTTACTAGTCTCTCCTCACCTCCCTTCACCTCGCGTGTTTCACTATCTTACATCTCTCTTTACCTCATCTTTGACTTTCTCTCTCTCAGTCTGTCTCCTTCCTGTCTTTCCCACTGTATAACCTCTCATTTGACCTCACTATTTGCCTGCTGTCCCACCTATTCAAACGCTTCTCTACCTTTCTACATTCATTTCCTCTGCCTCAACACTCATACTACCCTACTCATTTCTCACTATCTCTTTTTTCTACCTCTCTTCTCTTCCATTATCTGATGTCTGTCTCGTCCTTATCTCTCTCTGCATCTCCTTGTCTATTTTAACTCACCTTCTGCACCATGCCTTTCTATCTCTACCGCTCCTACGATAACTCTCTACTTCACCTTTCTTTCTCTCCCCCTCTATGTCTCTCTGCTGTAACCTCTTCTCTTTTTCTCTGCCACACCCTGTCTCTCTACTGAATTTCTTTTCTCTCTATACCGCATCCCTCTTTCTCCTCTTTAACAAACCCTCTCTAGGGGCCAGATGTAGGAAGGCAAATACAGGTCGGTAACGGCCGATTTCGGCCGTTACCGACCGGTATTTGGAGTTTGGGATGTAGGGGCATGTTAAAATACAGATTCGGTAATTTTACCAAATCGGTAAAATACCGAATCGCTATAATTACTGAATCTGTATTTTGACATGTAGGTAGCACTGTAATCAGTGCTACAGGTGTTTAAAATTCTTAATTTACCACCAACTAGAAGTTGGTGGTAAATTATGAAAACCCTTTAAAAAGCATTTCTTTTGTTTTTGAAACAGTGCCATGTTGCACAGTGCCATGTTGCAGACATACATGCCCTAAGGGCATGTATGTCTGCAACATGTGCACCCATGCACAATTGAGGGGGCAACAGGGTGTCAAAGTGACACTCTGCCACCCTTCAATGTTTCCCCCAATTACCGAATCAGTATTTACCGATTTGGTAATTGACATTCCCATAGGAATGAATGGCAATTACCGAATCGGTAAATACCGATTCGGTAATTACCGAATTATACCGATTTGGTAATCAAATCGGTAAAATTACCTACATCCCGATTGCCAGTTCTTAAATACCGAATCGGTATGATTCGGTATTTAAGAATCGGTAATCTGCGAATACCTACATCTGGCCCTATATCTCTTACCACTTCGCCTGTCTACTTCTAACTTTCCCCCACCTCTAATTATTTCAAGCTCTTTCTACCGTACCTTTTTCTCTTCCTCAACACTCAGGCTACCCGACAACACACCCTGCTATAATTTTACTTTTACCTATCTCTGATTTTCTCTGCCCATCTACCTCACTTTACAACAATACCTTCTTATATACATATTTAGAACTACCCCATCCCTTTTCTACCTCTCTATGTCACTCTCCTTCTGACTGTCAGCGTTGTTCCTTTACCTTACTTCTCACACTACCTCACCTATTTCTCTACATCTTTTGTTCTTCTACTTCACCTATCTTACTTCATCATTCTCTTTACCTCTCTTTTCTTCTTCTGTATCCCACCTTCTAACATTTCTCTTACTAAAGCTGGGTCAGACGCTTCTGTCCAGCCAAAGAAGTGTACACATAAAAATAAAAGAGAAGGGAATAGGGAAAAGAAGAGAGATAAGGATAACGTTGTCAGATTTCACCTGATGAAATCACAAAAATTCTAGTTGCAGTGCATTGATTTTTACGTTTGCAGTGAGAATGGCAATTATGAAGGGAATGTATTTGTGATTACGAATCTCTGGCACTTAAAGCCACACTTAAAAGTGCTAGTTGCATGAGTCTTGTTTTATTATGAACTAGTTGTCAATGTAGATTATCTAAAATTTCTTTTGGTACTATTTGGCAGGCACAGGTTGAGTACCTTGAGCTGTCAACTGATTTTGTGTGCTCTCTTTCTAAAAGCGTAATGTATAACTCAATATTTGTAGCATCATTAAGGCTTGAATTAACTGAGGTCAGTGGTTAATTTGAAAAAAAAAAGTGCTGGGGTCCTCTTCAGGAAGCCACCCCAGTTTTCACCACACATTGTCACTGTACTTACACACTACTATTCATCACACTTCTATGGCAATTCAGACCGTTCGAAGCCACCAAAGCTTTAAGAATGGCTTGGGTAGAAGGTATTAGTTGTTTTGAATGTATATTAAATTAACAAAACAACAGTTTTCCTGCGCATCTTTAAATTACACAGACAGCACCACCATGTGGCAGCTGTCATAAGTACAGGTTCCAGCAATTAAGTGCCAATTCCTGCAATGAAGCGCCTTTGCCAAGCTCCGGAAACCACCAGCGCAAATTAAGCACTGGTTCAAGATGTAAAATAAAGACAAATCGATCCAAAAAAAGAGTGCGAAAATATGTTTGCCCAGGGCTCCAAAAACTCTTAAGATAGCACAAACAGATCTACAACTTCAAGTAATTATTGAATCAAATGTTTAGATAAGTGCAAATAGGAAGATTGGGGACCACAATGTTTTCGGAGAAATCATTTATCTCAAGTCTTTTCAGAAGGCTGATCAAGTGTGATGGATGGGCATGAGATATATATATCGGACTCGTTAACTATCTACAGCGCAAGGTGAGGTATTTGCTGGGCCCTGCTTATTTCTCCAATTTTCAGTTTGCACTCAGAAATGGGGAGTAATATGTAGAACTCGTCGCTCCTGCACCAAATGTGGCTTGTCTTGGTAATTACAGGGCCTTCCCAGCCAGTACATTTCAGCAATTTTGACCTGTCGAATTTGACATGGTGAAAATCGTGAAATACAGAGGTTATGCATTTGCATTGAGATTGGTATTTTATTACCCACTTGTTATAGAGGCCTGAATGTTATTTTGTAGATCATGACAATTTAGCTTTAACTCATTTGGTGGTTTTAGGGAGACACAAGCTAACCTGGATTGGAACAAATTTACAGACAAATAGGGTTGTGAACCACATTCTTTCCAGAATTGTTATAACCTTAGACTAAATATACGGGTTGCAAAACAATTCTGCCCCAATAATATTATTCTGTTTGTGGATCCTGCAAATGAATGCTGTAAATGCATAAACATTTCCTGCAGGTGATATCAGTCCACCTTACCTGCATTACAAATTGCTATGTGGCATTTTGTTTTCTGAAAACAACTCTTGTCCCTGTAATCAGACAAAAAAACTGACATGATGCAAAGCACATTGTCTGAAGCATGAAGAGATTCCCTGGAGCACTGTGTGGTTCGCCCATTGCTCAGAATCCAATATTCACTAAGTGGAAGCCCCCTTCTTTTCCTAAATATTCCTACTGGGTCCCAAAGTGCATATTATTACACAGAAGTGCATTTGTGAATTGCAATGTGCCTTTCATACATATCAGCTTTAAATGTTGTAGTCAGTCAATAAACTGTATTTCGCTACGCTTCTGTAGCATTAAAGTACATATAAAAGATAAGACAAACATTAAAACAACTACATTTACCCCGGTGAAATAACATTACATTGCACTGTTCACTGAGGACTTCATTTGAACCCATACCTCACTTTGATGTATCAAATCTTAAAATACCCCATCTCATAAAAAACAATTAAAACCACAATATTGTATTCAAAAATGACATAACATAAAATAGACATTCTACAATAAACACAACAATTCTTTACAATTGCAGCAGTATAGCACTAAAATATTGCACATTTCTGAGTTCTGCAATAAAGGGAGGGGCATAAATATAAAGGGTCATATTTACAAGCCCCTATTGCCACAGGGACGTCACTCTTATCGACTTTCCTGTGGCAATAGGAGCTTCGCCTTTTTTACAAGGCGGCTTTAAGCCATTTCATGTGGCTTAATGCCGCCTTGTAAATAAGGCCAACCTTTCACTCTATACTTAGTGCGAAAGGGATGGGCAATGTGTGTTGTTGTAGTAATTAACAATTAGTAATCCCAATCCCGGACAACATCGCACATGAAGCAGTGAAAATAAGGCTAATCATTATAAAATGTCATCACTTCCCCAAAAAAGGTATTTGCAATCAGCGTAAGTAGACCACCTTTAGCTCTGCTAGCATTAGAGTGGATAGCTGAGGAATGATAGATACAAAACACATCTAAATAGCTTGGTTCGAAGTCCTAGGTTTCTTGTAGGCAGATCAGATAAGGGCATTCTTTTGGTGGGAGATTCAAACCTTGAACTTCCCTGCTAAAGCTACTCTTGCACATCTCCCTCTGTTCCATACCCATCCTAGAAGCAAGCTCTCTGGTCCCCCTGTCACCTAATTGTCCAGGAAGCCTCGCTGGAGCAGTATGTATAGGAAGAGAGAATGGGAGCTCCAGGCCGTGTACCTGAGAAGATGATGTTTATGTCATTTGAGTCTGATCTGGCATAGCCCCAGGCGCCTCAAATCACAACCCATAGGGACTGTGGTTTTAATGGGTTTAGGACTGTGGGCCATACTAGCCATTTTGCTTAAATCCTTAGCAGGGGGCAAGGACACCAAAAGCACCTTAGGGGCAGAGTGAGTTTAGCAAGGCTCAATATTTGGGTCGCACTTTCCTCTATGGCATCAAGGCGATAATGTACTGGTTTTTGATGTTATTTAAACAAACATTCTATCCTAGTGCATAATTCATCCATATTAGAGGACGTCCACAATGGGATGACATTGTGCTTCTTCAGTTTAGTCCCCTTGCAGTCTAAAGTTCCCTTCTTGCAGTGTCCTACCCTTCTTCTTTTTCACTAGAGGCTCCATAATAGGTACATTCTTCACAATACACACAGTCCACACTTGATTGGGGGTCAACTTTTCCTTCATTTGGAACCATGAGAATGTCTAGACTGTTAAAACGATTGGAAACAACCAAGTTGTCCCTCACCTCCTCCTGGGAGATGGGTATTTTGCTGAGTTACCTATCCTTTGAAAGGACACTAGCTGCACGCACCAGGGACTAATCAATTGTAGTTGTCATATCACCCCCTGTGGCACCACATGCAATTTTCCTTTTCCCCATAGTTCCAGTACAGAGGAAAAGGCAAAGCTGGATGGTCAGGAAAGGAGTCACAAGCTACGGAGCAGATGCGAGCCAGGGGACAAACAGAGAGGCCCTGACCCGGCCGCTTCCGGCCGCTGACAGGTCCAGATGGGTGCCCTCTTGTCTCAGTCTTAATCCAGGCACGCGCCTGGGCGCGCTCCGCACCATGGGAATGTGGTTGCCACTTTGTAGTACGTCGGCAGCAGTGGGGCCTCCCAAGTTGCCAGCCCCTCCTCCTCAGGGCTTGCGGTGGTTGTGAGACTGTGAGTCCTCAGGGAGAGTCCAAAAAGCACCCAGAAGGTGTCCCACACTGTGGGGATGTAGTTGGAGCTTTATAGCGCATCAGCAGTAGCAGAGTCTCCCAACTTGCCAGCCCATCCTCCTCAGGGAACGTGAAGGTTGTGGGACTATGAGTCTCCAGGCCGAGTTCTAAAAGTGCACACAAGGCGCAAAGAATATGATTTTGCAAAGTCCAGGTATGAAGACTTTGGGACCACATAATCAAACCATGTATCAAGCCCTTTAATAAATGCAAAATTTATTGTTTTTCCTCATTGATTTTATTGAGAACTGTAGGTTTCTTTTTGTTTATCCGTAATATTATGCGCCCCATCAGTAAATACTTTAGATAATTAAAAAGTAGAAGGTAGATTCATCGATTTATTTAATCACCTACTAGTACAGATGGAGAAAATTACATTTTACTCATGCGCAAACCAACAAAATGGTCACGCATACAATGTGTTACCTGTGCACAGTTTGCAATCAACTTGGAAACTCCTCTGCACAATAGGGACAATGAACAAGGCTGTTGAAGGTGCACTTCTCTTCACTTAGCCTAGTTATGATTTGACACAGATCAAATATAGCTTCATGCATGTTGCTGTTATGAAATTGTTCTCTGGTGCACGTGCAAGCCCTGTTTATCTTATTACTTATAATCTTGATCCTTACAGGATTGTAAACAACATATATAAAGCTCTTTTTCAATTACTAACCCTTGGTTTGAAAAGCTTTGCCAGTGTGGCTCCTTTAAGGAACATCACCTGCTTTATAAAACCAAAAATTCCATTTAGGAATGCAAACTCATGGATTTTGTTGCAGGCCACAGTCCTTGTATTTGTAGCCAGTCCCGGCTGGCCTTAATTAGCTACATGGCTACTTAACTTGTATTAATCCTGTCACTCTGTGATGCCCTGCAAATGGTTAGTTTGCAATGCCACCTATTGGGACAAAGGTATAATAAAGGTATCATCAAAAAACAGAAACAGGTCTCAAAAAGTTGGTGTGCGCAATTTGTGGCAACTGCGACCAGTCTTTTAGTGCATCGGCCTTACTTTCTATCATTGTATGTCAGTGCGGTTCCTATTGATAAGATGGATAGGGCCTATACTTAGGTGTGTCATGTGAACCAGAATTTTTGAATCCATGGGAATTTCTCACTTCTAAGGGTCCACCATGTAATCCTTGTTAACTCCATGCCTCCATCCCACCAGATGTATCTGTAACCCTGGTATTTGTCATTTGGGGTGGGCAGAATAAACGGCAATAAATTAATGAAAAGGTACTCCTAATGCGGTGAGAAATGTTTAAGAAAAATTAACAATTAAGAACAATAGACCAAACGTTTTACAATACTGCAGATATTTCCTTCCAGCTGTGTTGTAGTTATTCCATTCCACCATTTAACCACCCAGCACGTTACCTTAAGCATGACCCTAGATTTAATTAAAAGGAAAAAGGTGGTTTACTAAAAGTGATGGTATTAAGGGAAAGGGGTCCAGGAGAAATGTTCCTGCAATAGTATGTTCCCTTTGAACAGAGAGTGAAGGATGACTGAAAACCATAATTTAGGGTATTTGCATAATCTCTCGAGGAATGAATTAGGGCTCCATTAACAACTGGACTAAAAATTGTTTTTTTTTATAATTTGATTTAAAAAAAGAAAATACTACAATAAGTTATTCATGTAAGTCATACAAGAAGACAAGAGTTGGTGAACGGGTTGTACCCTGGGGCAACGCAGTTCAAAGAAGCTCCTTAAATCAACACAATAATATTATTGGTGTATTAATACCAAAAATACCATGGTACATTGTGAGATCACTGTGCCGGCAAAAATGTCCTACCACCCTGCGTTCCCCTTGGTCTCTCAATAAAAATGATACCTCTCCCAACAATCCAGATTATGTTTCCCCTTGGGATTATTCATACTGCTATGTAATATCCAGTAATATTTTGAGTTAGTTCAGTGAGGTATATATTCACTGCTCTCATGTGTGTGTCACCTGTAGTTCATGGATTCAAATCCCTGGTAAGGCTGCCTGAGCTTTTCATTCTCATGAGCACAATAAATGTAAAGCCATTAGGTTAGATAACAGTGAAATGTGTTTTTGCAGTGCTACTGATGGAGCAAGATTTCGCACGTAAAGCGTCTTGCTTGTATTCAAGATCCTCGAATAGCAATAATAAAATATAACCAACATGTTTGTCTTACTAATTTCCACTTCTTTCTGACATTTTGGGTATCCTAGTGATGCTTGCCTATGTGTTTATTAACATAAATACGCTTGCCCCTAAAATGGCCGCTGCTTGGCGGGGTTTTCTTCTGCGCATGCGTCGGTCACAATCACGTGACGTGACGTACTCGCAGTTCTGGTGGAAAACTTTGCTCTTGCGCACTTGACTTAAGATGGCCGCTTTGTGTTCTCACATGCCGAAGCTTGCACTATCGCTTTCTGCATTTCTGTTTGTTTGCACTAATTTTAATGCTATAAGTTAGTATAAAGTAAGGGGAGTCATATAGGGATTCCTGGTATACAGTGTATTCATTTATTTCTGTGTTTTAATTTGTTTTTGCTTACTTTGCATGTATCGAATCCTTTGGGCCTGGGAGGGATTCAAAACTCCATCTTAGAAGTCCTTACTGCGCATGTCATCCTGGCAGAGGGAAGAAAACCTTGTACTAGTGGAACTCAGCCAGCTGGCAGCCACAGTCAAGATGCTCAGGAGAAAGAGACCTGCGACCCAGCAGAATGAAGCTGAACTGTCCTGCAACTGAAAGAATTGTATATAATCCATTGTATTTTGTAGAATATGTCATGGGAACCCCAAATTCAATAGGCGGTCCCAAAAGATGCGAATTTGGGCTTGTAGAAGTTTATCCTGGTTGGTGTGTTGACCTGTCCTACTTGAGGACCAATCGAAATTGGGGATTCTTACACTTGCAACATTTGGGGGGTGGTACACTGACCCGAAAACAGTATAACTAGCCTAGGTTTAGCTAGAGAAATTGTCAGACTTGTCCGAATAGCTGACCTGTCACTGACCCAACGTACTCAATAGGTGACAGATACAGCGAGCTGCGGATCACTCTGTCCGTAATTTCCACAAACCCACGCGGGTTTTTTTAAACTTTAAGTGCTGGCGGGCTTTGCTGGGAAATTCGATAACCCAATCGGGGTTCTGGCTGATAGCTGCAGAGAGGGTGGAGTGCAGGCGTTACTTCCGAACTGCGGGTGCTGGTCTTACCTTGGTGATCCTGTCCTGATTCTAATCTGGTTTTCCTGTCCTGTCCTGGGGTGTCCATTCAGCACCTGCTGGCCTACTGGCGACTGTCCTTCCTTGGGGTTTCTCCTGTCCTTAACTGACCCGTGGCCAGGGTTGGTCTTCACACCGTTCTAGGTAAATATAGTGCTGGGAAATCTATTCTGCATCTTTCATTCTTTTACTTGCTTTAATAAAACGTGGTCTTGCATATTGATTTTCCATGTTTTCTTTGCACTGACAAATGAAAAGGTCATCCATTATAGTTGTTATTCTAGCATGTTCCATTTCTTACCCATCCTTTAAGTGCATTCCTGTTTTCAGTTCATGAAATACAGTTTGTTCCTTTTCTTTACCTTCCCTTAGCTAAATGAAATGTTTGCTATGATATATTAGCGTGTTCCTTTTTTTACCTTCCCTATAGTTACATGTTACTTTTCGAGTCTCCATAGACTGACTAAATCCTCGTATTGTGTCACCTTTTAAGGGGTATATTTTAGCATGTTCCTTATTTTCCCCGTCCTTTAGTAACTCTATGACTAGTCTAAACTCCTGAAAATTCTTACTAGCATGTTCCTTGTTCTTACCTTCCTTTAGAATTCTAAATGGTTGGCCTGATTTATTTCCTATATGGATACGTGCTCTTTATAATCTTAGTTATTCACAGTTTATTGACTGTAAATCTAATGCTTAAGGAGACTGACGAATTTTAGGTAAAGGTTTTTGAAACTTTCTGAGTTTGTGGTTATATTATGAGTGCAAATATAGAAAAGGTATTTTTGGGGTCTGCCTTTCTTTTACAGCTAGCTCCCTGATCCATTGAGGTCATTAGGTACCCGTAGCAGGGGATTGGTAAGTCGGGTACACTGGAATTAAATAGGAAGGAGCAGGGTTACTGGTAGTAGAGTGTAAGGTTACCCGATTAATAAATATGGTAAATTGAATTTTTTATGGGCCCAATACGTATATGGTAAATTTGTGGTCGGGTGACCTGCGCGCTCTATCAGTAATTTTTCTGGTAGCAGAGCTATGGTTAGGGACTAGTTAAAGATAGGTAGGACTAGTTAGGTAGGTAGGTTATTTGCTGCTAATCGCGAAAGTTTTGATGTTTAATTGCTGTGAAAATTATGAAATGTTTTAAATTGTTTTTCTTGCTGCTATATTGATATATGTACTAATCCACTCGTTAGTGATTGTTATATGTTTGTTTGGAATCCCCGGGGAAAGAGTAGCGGGTGGTCAGGAGAATCCATCGCGCAGTGAGGTCACTTACTAGAGGAAAATTGGTGCAGGTTAGGCAGAACTGGAAGCACTAATTAGGGTTTTTTCTGTATAAATGTATGAATAAATGGAAGCAAAGAGTTCGCTGGCAAAACTTCTATTGTGATATAACCTAGTAAGGGTCACACGGAAGGAGTAGCAGGTTCATCTAAGCTTGATTGTTAGCAAAGAAGTTCACTAGTGAAACTTTTGGCTTAGTATATATCCCAAAGTGGATGAGTCGAAGCAGTAGCAGGTTCACTAATGCTTGTGTGAAGAGTAGGCAGAAGGGATCTAGTAGTATTTGAAAAGTAAATAGAAGAGGTTTACTTGCAGTGAAACAAATCTTTCCTTTCTAGACACTCGAGTACAGTGGCGAATGTGTTTATGTTGTAAATTCAATAGAGCACTTGCACTTTAAAAGGTAGAAATCGAAGCGTTTCTTACCTTATGAAGGAGGGAGTCAGTTGCGGAGCTGCGCTGACGTCACGCCGTGCCGCGCTGGTATTGGTCAGAACGGCGGGCGTGTATTTGAGGAGGAATTGTAAAGGAGGGGTGAGTGCCGAAGCGTGAGAACCTGTCTCACGAAAAGGCCGCGCACCCATTGGTTGAATTATTTTGAAATCGTGTACTTGATTGGTTGCACGAAAATAAAAGACGCATTTGGATTGGGAGTGATATTGTAAACAAAGTCGCTTGTGGAAAATTATATGTGGAATCCAGATTTTTGACCTGATCCGAAATACTTAGGGTTCGCTAAAGATCAGATGCTAAGAGGCAGACCTTATAATATGTACGGAAGCAAGAGAAAAATGACTTTAGTAGACAAAGTTAAAAATTATTTCAAGAAGGATAAGCCCATCAAAATTAGAGAAGGAATAGTTATTCCACCACATAATACTCCCGCGTCATTCATGTTATTTGACAAAGGGTATCACACATGCGTATGGTTGGAAAATTGGGTGGAATACACGAAGAATGACGGAATTATGGCATTTCCGTTAGATGGTACTTTTAATAGCCGGATTTTGTTCAATTTGAGAACCCGAGTGAATGATTTACATCCCAGACCCAGACTAACGTAGTATGAGGCCTTAGAAGAATGGGAGATAGAGGCTTTTGAACGAGATAGACCGAGAATCGACAAGGGAATAAGTAAATGGTACCCAAAAATGCATGGAGAAGCCAAAGAGAAAAAAATGAAGCAGTGGAGACAGAACATGATAATAGAAGGACTGTACCCTGTAATTGCCCTAGAAGCGCCAATGGGAGAGAAAAGGACAGAGAAAACAAAACATTTGATGACCGGTGGGGATTCAGATGACGATTATTTGGAGGAATTGCTAATGAAGAATCCACCTCCTTATAATGAAGGACCCAGATCTTCAAGTGTAGGGGATGCTTGCCTAAGACCCCCTTACCAGGAGGGATCAAGACCAGTAAGTGTAAGAGACGGCTGTCAAATACCTCCTTATCAGGAGGAGCCGAGACCTTTAAGCACAGGGAATCCAATCCTGAAACCTAACTATGGTGAGAGACCAAGTATGACGCATCCAACTGCCCCGACTTATGCCCCAACCCCGACTCCGCAAATAGTACATGAAACAAGCCTGGAAAAAGTACTACAGGAAAGAGAGCGGGAGGCTATAGCTAAACAGAGAACAGAATTAATTCAGAAAATTTCCCAACTAAATACAAGTCCTGAAGCCTTGGCAATTCCAGTAACTATTGGACCAGTTGTTCCTTTGTATGGGGATAAACAGGGGTGTCCAAAGACTCCAATTATTACCCCAGCTATAGTGCAGCCGAGAAAAGAGCCCTTAATTGTAGATGACCAGGAAAGTGAATGTGAATCTGTGATTTCCTTGATGGATTTACCGATAAGGGAGCCAGAAAGGATTTTACGGAGGAAGAATACTCCTTTCAATTCAGGAGAAGTGCAGATTGAGTCAGCTTCTGGTACTAGAAGTGCCACCGTAGTGACTCCTGAAGAAATCGAGAGATGGAGTAGAGAATTAGAGAAACCAAATCCTCAGTCGAAACCATTAGATATTTACAAATTAAGAATAGAATTGGAAGAACTGATGGCTGGAAATGTGGGGTTAGATAGACTAAATACTTTTTCCGAGGAAGAATTGCTGTTTATCACCCGTAATACCAGAGTGTTCCATGAAAAATTAATGGACACCGCGACTAGTATGGGAATAGATATTGGGAAATCTAAAGTGTTGCAAAAACCCTACAGAGCAGAGTTCTCAGACAAAGATTTAGAAAACATGAATGTGTCGGGGAAAAAGGTACAGATCAGAGAATTGTTGAACCTGTTGCAAAAATGGGGTGAATTAGAAAAATGGAAAGCCAGGTGGGCAAAGAAAAAGGAGGAGATTAGATCAAAACAGATGGCTTCCGAGTATAACTTAAAAGAAGCAGACAAGGCAGAAAAATTATATCCTATGCGAGAAGTGCCAGGTGGAAAGTATGTGCATGTTCCATGGTCCCGACAGGATATTGTGTCCTTTACCAATGACTTCCCGAAATTACGAGAGAAACCTGTAGATTGGTACAGACAGGTAGAAAGGTTTGTGAAGGTACAAAAATGCCTTTGGAAAGATTTGGATGGTTTCTTTGACATTGTAGTTCCCGTAGATTTGTGGACAGAATGCAAAATTGCTATTGATTGGCCTAGTGAGGAATTCCCGGGGGACCCTAACACAGGGGCTCCTTCACCCAAAGTAATGAAAAAGTACAACCAGGTATTGTTGCATCTGAAGGGAAAAGTGCCTGCAAAGGAAACTGATTGGACCCGAATAGATAGAACCACCCAGAATAGAGATGAAACTGTGCATTCCCATTATGAACGACTGTTACAGGTGTTCAAAATGTACAGTGGTCTGGACAACATCGAAATGAAGGACATGACCCATTTCATTTACAGGTTTGTATTAGGCTTAAAACCTGAAATTTCACAATGGATCAAAGACAATAAAATCTGTTGGCAGTCTAAACCAATTGATGAGGTTCTAAAATACGCCAAATATTGTGAGGATGAGATGGCTGACAAACGCAAAGCATTGAAGGAAAAGGTCATGTGGGCACAGGTAAAATTGGCAGAACAGCAGGAACAACAGCTAAATAAATTGACCGGTAATCAGAATCAAGGCCCCGGGGGTGGGGGGAAGCCCAGAGTAAAAATGAGCAGAGAAGAGGCCAAGAAGAAGTTCCCCTGTCACGGGTGCGGACAGATAGGGCACTGGAGAGACGAGTGTCCTCATGTACAGAATGGTAATGTCCAAATCACTGATTTAAATCCACAGACGCAGAATGAGAAACCACGAAAGACCCAGCAACAGGTAAAACAGAATCAGTTGCCTCGTGCACCTAGACAAAATTTTAGGAGCAAAGCACAGCAGGGTGAAGACACCGAAGTGTGGGAAGTAAGGGAAAATAAGAATGCAGCAACCTCACAATTTCTGTTAAATGACAGGTTTCTCTGTGATGACACCTACTGACGGTGCCTGAGGGGGGAGGACGAGGAGTGCGTGCTTGGCGCCTCCTTGCCGGTGGACCAGTCAGGGCCATACATTGAAGGAAAGGTTGAAGGAAATGACGTCACCTTTCTGTTGGACACTGGTGCTACCCGTTCTACTGTGAGAACAGCAGACGTTCCAAACCTACCCCTCTCGGGAGAAGCAATCCAAGTAGTGGGTGTTTCTAATCAGCTAATTAGTACCCCTGTTACAAAACGTATGGAAATTAAAATTGGAAATTTTAAAGAGATGCATACATTTGTTGTTTGTGACTCTAGTCCTGTGAACCTATTGGGACGAGATTTTCTGTGAAAAATGAACTGTACTATCTTTTGCACACCAAAAGGCGTCGAAATTCAAACCCCAGACAAAGATGGAATTTATAAATTAATGTTAGCAAGACCAGACTCAGAAATTAAAAGACTGACAATGCAGGACTTACCTGAAGAGCTCCAAGAAACAGTGAATCCAGAAGTATGGGATTTTTTTTTCACAACAAATTTTATTGATTGATTAGGTAAAAGCATATATGTGGCTCTCCACAGTCAGGAGATCACCACCAAGCATCATGACACATTTTAGTATTATTGCAAAGTCCAATCAATGAAAAGAGGAAAACTAGAACCCCCCCTCCTCCACCCACCTTCCTCAACCACCCAACTGCCCTTCTACCCACCCCTTATCCCTCCCTAACCCTATGCACGTGAGCATATAAAGCATTCAGTACTTGGTCGTAATGTGCTAGGTATGACGCACTTCCCTAGGCCTGAGGGTCATCCTCCACCCGTAGTTCATCCTCTGGTTCTGCAGGAGGATCCAGAGTCAACCCCCTATACTCCGCCCACCTTTTCCAGATTTTATAATGCTTACGGGGGCATCCTCTGGCCTCAAACACAGGGCGCTCCAGCCCGATAAAGTAGTCCAGTCCAGCCTTCCATGCACACAGGGGGGGCTCACTCTCCCTTTCATGCTTGTGCCAGGTCCCTTTTGGCAACAACAAGCCCCAGTAACAGGAGATGGCGCTTGTATATATTTCCCCCTACACCCTCCAACACATGGAGGAGCCCCAATCGAGGGGTGCGGGGAAGATCCCATCCCAATACCTCTGATAAACAACTCCAAACACCACTCCAGAATCTGGTCAGGCCAGCACACGACCACACAGTGTGCAGCAGTGTACCCCTTTCAACTCCACAGCGCAGGCATTCCGGAGACACAATTAGACCCGCCTTCCACAGCCGTTCCCGGGTGTAATAGGCCCTGTGTAAGTACTTTAATTGGATTAGCCGGAGTCGTACTGCAATGGCAGTCCCCCTCGGGGACTCCAGGGCCTCCCTCCAATCATCTTCATCCAGGGGACCAACATCTTTCTCCCAGGCATCTTTGAGGGGAAGTAGGGAGGTGGAGCAGTGAGTGACCAGTGTTTGATAGATTCGGGATACCTTCTTATCTCCGAGGTCTCCCATGAAGACTTTCGCTTCAACTGGGCTGTATTCCGGTTCCGACTCCATGCCAGCGATGCTAGGTGCTAGCGCATGGCGAAACTGTAGGTACCGAAAGAATTGGGTCGTGGGCATATGGAACTCAGTGCTGAGCTCCTGGAATGATTTGAGAGTGACCCCGGTCAGCACATGACCTAATGACGAGATCCCGATGGCGTCCCATCCACCAAACCCCGTCAATGAGGCCAGCTCGGGGAGCCACCCGTTCTTCCACAGCGGAGTCTCCGCCGTTAATCTACCCCACCAGCCCATGCGACGCAACGCTTGTCGCCATATAACAAAGACCACTCGCGTGGCATATGGCAACTTCTTCCGCTGCCTGGCCGAGTACAGGATCCTATGGAGCGAGTTGTCCCCCATCAGCGAGCGCTCCAGGGCATATGCTGGGTCTCCTCTGTCCCCATACCACCATTTGTTAAGTACCAGCAAGTGGGAGGCCTGATAATAGGACAATAGGTCCGACGTGGCCAGGCCACCACAGTACGTGGACAGGAAGCATGTCCGCAGCGCCACCCTGGCAGCACCTCCAGCCCACAGGAAACAGCCCAGAATGGAGTTGACCTGCCGAAACCACTGGGGAGCGATTAGGTGCGGGTAGCTCTGCAGCTGGTATAAGAGGCGCGGGAGCGCAACTATTTTGAAGATCGCAGACCTACCGAATATAGTAAGAGGCATCCGGGACCACGTTTTGACATCCGTCTGGACCCTCTCCCACACTGGTACCACATTACGTTCCCAGGCAATATCTGCGGATTCTGAGAGGAACACTCCCAGGTACTTCAAACCCCCGGCCGCTACCTGCAACGCTGATGCCCAAGGGTCTGCCTCAAACCCGCCACCCAACACCCACAGGGTGGACTTACGCGGGTTTAGACAAAGGCCCGGCACCTCCCCGAAAATACGCATAATTTCCAAGACTCGGGCCCCGATCTATGTAAATCAGTAAGAAAGAAGAGGACATCATCTGCATATAATGCAATTCTATCAGTGAGGTTCCCGCCCCACTCAAAGCCCCGCATCTGCGCGACAATGCGCACCCAAGAGGCCAGAGGCTCCATAGCCAGCGCAAATAAGTACGGAGAGAGCGTAAACCCCTGTCGGGTCCCCCGGCCAATTGGAAACCTCTCTGAGACCACCCCGGAGACACGCACAGATGCCGTTATATCGGTATAGAGCAGTTTGATGTAGGAGATAAACACCGGGCCCAGATTGAGGCGAGGCAGGAGCGCAAACAGGTATGCCCAACTAACCGAATCAAAGGCTTTATCTATATGTGCCAGTAGCAGAGCCGCCCGCTCCCCCGTGGCCCCCATAGCATCGACCGCTGCCTGTGCCCGTCTGATGTTGTGCCGCGTTGCCCTATGTGGCATGAAGCCGGCCTGGTCTGGGTGGACCAGGTCCGTCACATACGGGAGAAGGCGGTTCGCCAATGCCTTAGCTAGTAGTTTAGCCTCTACATTGAGCAGGGATATTGGGCGATAGGAGTCTTGTCTGTCCGGGGGTCTGCCCGGCTTTTGGAAGACCACAACTTCGGCATGTCGCCAGTCAGGTGGCAGTCTACCCTGTGTTCGCGCCGCCTCCAGTGCACTCCGGTAATGGGACCCCAATTGGAGCTGGAATTTCCTATAGAATTCACTCGGGAAGCCACTTGGCCCGAGCGCCTTCCCTGTGTTGAGCTGTCCCAATGCGTCTCTTAGTTCCTCCGCCGTTAGGGGAAGGTCTAGCGCTGTCCTGGTCTCATCAGAGACCGCCCTTGGAGGTAAGTCATCAATAAATTTAGCGACCTCATCCGCCGATAGACAATCCCGCGGAGCATATTGCTCCATATAATAGCGGGCGAAACTCGCTGCTAGTTCAGCTGGGTCCGTGATCGCCACGCCGTCCCCATCGGTGAGGCCCGGCAGCGTAAGTGGTTGGAGGGTACGTTGACATAGCCTATGGAGCATTGTACAGGACTTATCTCCCCACTGATATACTCTACTCCGCGTGGCCAGCCATGCCTTCCTAGCCTCATCAAGTAACACAGACGCATAGGACTGCTGTGCCTGCAGGAGCAACCTCACCGCCACCTCATCTCCCCCTCCCCGGCATCGCTGTTCCAAAGTTTCCACCTGCGTGGCCGCCTCAGCGATAGCCTCCCGACGTCGTCGACAGGCCGCCGCACACCATGCGATGTCTATCCCCGTATGGTGGGTTTCATTGCCTCCCAGACCACGACCGCGTCTATGTCTCCTACTAGGTTTTCCTGCCAGTAATGAGCAATTGCACCCCGTAGATGCTGGATGTAGTCAGTCTGCTGAAGGTGCCACGAGGACATTCTCCACCGGAACGGTTGTCGTTTCTTATGCAGCTCGACCCTGACAGCCACCGGGGAGTGGTCAGACAACCCTCTCGGCAAGATCCCCGCCTCCCGCACTCTATTCAGGAACGCATTGGGCACAAACACATAGTCCAGTCTCGAGAAGGAGCCATGCACCGCCGAAACATACGTGTACTCCCGTACTTTGGGATGCATATGTCGCCACACATCCACCCAGCCCATTCCCTCCACCATCGCACTCAACCGGGTAGGGGCAGCAGCCGTTAGTATCCCCTGCAGTCTCCGACGGTCCATACATATATCCATTACTTCATTCCAATCGCCACCCAACACAGCCAGGGACTCTGGGATGTCCTCCCACACCGCAAACAGACTCTCAGACAAGGACCACTGCAAAGGAGGAGGGGCGTAGACACTCCCAAAAACCACTGGTTCAGTACCCACCATCCCTTTGATAAAAATGTAGCGACCCTGTGGGTCCGCCCACTGTCTCTCATGGATGTAGGGCAGCCTGCGATGTACCAACACAGCAACCCCTCTGGACCCCCTAAAAAACTCAGATACTCTGTCCATCACCACCCCCTTTTGAAATTATTAAGTGTGGAAGGGTATGCTCAGACATGAGTCCCTTGCTCACTGCACCATCAGGATTCAAGCAAGCCGGGCCGAAGACGGCTGTAATGCCAGAAACCGGTCCCCGGAAGCTTGTTTCCTTTCCAGTAAAGAATTGGCTTGGTAGTTTGGTCTGCCCTGTTCCCATGATGCACTGGGCCAGGGACAGACTAGTTTGCATGTAGCCAGGTTCTGAACTGGGATGGTGCAGTGAGCTAAAAAAAGGTGATGGATCAAGCCCTGATCTGTTGACTGGGTAGGAGTGTTCTGATTAACTCAGATACTCTGTCCATCACCACCCCCTTTTGAAATTAAACCCTAAAAAACCCGGCATGAAAGACTTGTTGGTAGCCAAATCTCTGCAGACTAAGCACTTTCAATCCCATCATGTGCGTTTCTTGTAACAATAATACATCTGCAGCCTCCCTCTTCCCCAATCGCAAAATCGCCCCCCGTTTGATCTTGTCAAGCATCCCCCTGACATTCCAAGTTACCACACGCATGGACTCACTGGGGAGCCCTGGAAGCGGCGCGTCAGCTATAGTCGAATGGGACGAACCAAGTAGGCCCCCTGCGCCACACCCAAGCACACAGCACCGTCATCAGCAAAGCATAAAAACTCACGTGCAGTCCCCCCCATCTACCCCCGATCCCCCCCACAACAACCCCCCCACCCACCTTGTCCCCAACCAGTCCCCGCCATTCCCCCCCTCCCCCCTTCGCCCCGCACCCTCCACCCCTATACCTCATAGAACTCTGAAGTACCTGTCGCGGCATGGGCAACCTCGGGCCCAAAACAGAGGACCCAAGGCCAACCATACCAATGGATCCCAACTACCCCTGTAAACAGTAGAAACACCCCCCCAGTCAACTCCCACTCTAGTAGGAGGCAAGTAGCCCCTGTAGAGTAGCCTCCCGAACCCCATCCCGCAACCTCGCACATGTTCAAGAAACCATTTAGAAATAGCAATATAGGCAGTGTTCATCCATCTAAGCGATGGGACCTAGCTATGCGACTCCCTTCAGCTGGAGCCCGTGGTATCAACGGATAGCCACAGTTCTCCCTGGGCCCTCAATGGTCTTTTCCAGAGTGATCGGAGTCTACAGTCACACCATCTTGTGTCCCACTGAGGGAAGCGGAGCGCTTCTGCGATCTGGACCTCCTGTTCCTTCCGCTCCGGGCAGGCTGGTCCCCCCGGTCCTGCGACGATCCTCTCGAATGGCCTGGGTTCAGCCCCGGTTGGGCATGCGGCCTGACCCTCACCGTCTCGTCTGTCCATTTAAAGACGTCTTCCGGGGTGTCGAAGAAATGTGTCCGTGACTGGAAGACCACCCGTAGGCGGGCTGGATAGAGCAGGGAGTACTGAATCTTCAGACCTCGCAGTTTCGCCTTGGCGGCAATAAAAGAATGTCGCTGTTGCTGCACTAGTCTGGTGTAGTCAGGAAATATCATGATCTTCTGATTCTCGAATGAAACGGATTCCTTGGCCCGTGCTTCCCGCAAGATAGTGTCTCTATCATGGAAATTCAGGAATCTAGCGATCACTGGTCTGGGCCGCTCACCCTCCGGTGGCCTCTGTGTCAGGGCCCGATGGGCCCGCTCAATTACAAAGCAATTGGATAGAACCCCCGGGGGTAGCCAACTCTCCAACCACTGGGATAAAAACCGTTCCATGTTCCCTTTCTCACATCTCTCCGAAAAACCCACGAAGCGAAGGTTGTTCCTGCGTGCGCGCCCCTCGGCATCCTCCACGTGGAGCGCAAGGCCCCTTTGAATGTTTTCCATCGCCACCATTTTCTGCTTCAGGGTCCTAACGTCGTCCAGACAGCAAATTTCTTTTCTCATTTGAATTCGACAGTCACCGTGTATGTCTGGAATCGTGTCCCTCAGGGGTATACAGAAAGCCCCTCAATCTATAATCAGATTTTGAAAAAATGCCTGGAGACTCTAATTTTGCCCAGAAAGTCAGTTTTGGTGCAATACATAGACGACCTTTTCGTGGCGTCTAAAAGTCGAAAAGACTGTGTAATTGACACCATTGCCTTGCTAAACCATTTAGGTGAAGGAGGGCATAAAGTATCACCTGAAAAGTTGCAGTTCTGTACCACATCAGTGAAATATCTGGGGCACCAGATAGAGAGAGGTATCAGGAAAGTCACCTCAGAAAGAATCAGGATAATTCGAAACATGGAATTACCAAATACCCAGAAGGAAATCAGAATGTTCCTTGGAGTTGTAGGGTACTGCAGGCAGTGGATTGTGGGATTTGCAGTCCTAGCAAAACCTTTAATAAAAATGACAAGGAAAGGAGCAAGTGACCCTGTAGAGTGGGATGACGAAAGCATGACAGCTTTTACAAAATTACGAGACTGTCTTTGTACTGCTCCTGCCTTAGGAATGCCCGATTACTCAAAAGATTTTGCATTGTTCTGTGACACACGAGATAATTGTGCACTTTCAGTCCTGACCCAAATTCATGGTTTGATTCGACGTCCAGTGGCATACTTTTCTTCCACATTGGACCCAGTAGCAGCTGTATTACCTGGATGTCGGAAAGCTGTAGCTGCAACCTGCATGAGTCTTGAACAGAGTGAGTCCATTGTGATGGGACATCCAGTAACTGTGTAGGTTCCACATTCTGTTGTGATCTTACTGACAAGGACAAAAACTCAGTACCTCACACCTAGTCGGCTGACTAAGTATGAGAGAATCCTTGTAGGTGCAGGAAATGTAACCATCAAACGATGTAACATTCTGAATCCAGCTACCTTACTGCCCAGCTCATTTGCAGAGGAAGTGAGGTAAGAATTTGCACATAATTGCATTGATTTAACTGAGTTCAGTACCAAACCACGCCCAGACATCATAGAAAACCCTCTGTATAGTGAAGATTGTGAGCTGTTTGTAGACGGCTCATGTATGAGACATGAGGATGGAGGCCTGAGTGCCGCCTACTCAGTATGCACTCTAGAACGACCGGTGGAAGCATCCTATTTACATGGAGTAAAGTCTGCACAAATAGCCGAATTAATTGCATTGAGAAAAGCTTGTAAAATTGGGAGAAATTTAAGAATAACCATATATACTGACAGCCAGTATGGTTATGGGGTTGTGCATGACTTTGGCCAATTGTGGCTACAGAGGGAGTTCCTGACTTCTTCAGGCACCCCTATCCGAAATGGAAAAAATTTACAGGATTTACTGGAAGCGATCCAGTTACCAAAAGAATTGGCTGTGGTCAAGTGTGCTGCTCACAAATCTGGCAATGACGATGTGACAGCAGGTAATTGTTATGCTGACCAGTTAGCCAAACATTGTGCAAAATACAAAATGGCAATCAACATAAAGGTTGGGGGAAATGGAAGCAGCTGCCAACTTTTGATGCTAGAGGGAGTGAATACATGGGAGGAAGTGAGAGATTTACAGGAAGCAGCAGACCCACAGGAGAGGCAAAGATGGAGAAATTTTGGTTGTCGTAGGAGGCATGAAGATGGTGTCATTGTTTACCTTGATGATATGCCTGTTTTGCCAGACTGTATGCTTGCTCCTATGGCTAGGATGATACATGGAGACACCCATGTGGGCAGAGATGCGATGATTCGCATGTTCCGCCAAACATGGTTCAACTCGAGATTCAGAAGCGTAGCAGAAGCACTCTGCCAGAGGTGTTTGACCTGCCAACAATTTAACCCTGGAAAGAAAACCATAGTATTACCAGGAAAAATTGGAAAGGCAGAAGGCCCTTTTATTAGATTACAACTTGACTTCATTCAGTTGCCCCCTTGTCGAGGAATGAAATACCTACTTGTCATTGTCTGCCTGTTTTCAAAATGGGTGGAAGCTTTCCCTGCACGAAGAAATGACAGCATCACGGTAGCAAAATTGTTACTTAGGGAACTAATACCTCGTTACGGTTTCCCAGTCTTAATTGAATCTGACAGAGGAAGTCATTTCCAGAATGAAATAATAAAACAGATCTGTGAAGCATTCAAAATCACGCAACATCTGCACTGTGCATATCGTCCAGAGGCTTCTGGAGTGGTAGAACAGATAAATGGCACAATCAAGTCAAGATTGGGAAAGATGTGTGAATACACTCAAATGGAATGGCCAGATGCTCTGCCTCTTGTACTGATGGGACTCAGAAGTATTCCAGATCGGAACACAGGCTTGAGTCCCCACGAAATCCTGATGGGAAGATCAATGCGGCAAGCATGGGTGCCAGGATACAAGTTAATAAGCATATCTGATGATTTGGTACTGGAATACTGTAAGGAACTGGCTGACCAAGTGCGTTCTATCTCTCGCCAGGTTGGGGGAGAAGACGTCGCCAGGCCAACGACTCCAGCACATAACCTGAATCCAGGTGATTTGGTCGCGATAAAGAAGCACACTCAGAAAAGTTGCCTTGAACCCAGGTGGGGAAAGCCACGACAGGTGATCCTGGTAACCACCACAGCTGTAAAGTGTGCAGGAGTACCTCGCTGGATCCATGCCAGCCACACGAAGAAAGTGACTGAACCAGACCTAACTGAAGCTGAAGGTTGGACAGCTGAAGGATCCCAAGACATCGGTCCTGAAGTAGCTGAGGAAGTACAACCGAGCTCCAGTCAAGAAGAGTGGACTCCATTAATCGATCTGACAATCGACCCTATACGAACTAGGAGTCAAGCCCAGTTAGATAGACATTGGGATAGTGAGGACGAGACAGGGGAAGAAGAAGCTACTCAGATCATCGAAATCCATGTAAAATCTGATTCTGAGGAGGACCAGGTAGGGAGAGAGCAGGTAATTGACACTCCTCCTAGAACACCTACACCAGAAAAGGGACAGATAGAAATTAGGGCGGAAGTTCATGCGGAAGAAAATCAAGAGTTCGAAGAGCGTGAACAGGAACAGGCAGGGTTAGACAATTGTGTTCAGGAAGAAGAAACCAAAACAGATCAAAGCCAAGCTCAACAAACACCTGAACAAGGCCAGCTTAGGGACCAGGCAGAAGAAACAAATGAAAGACCTGGACCTAGTCAGTTAGGGAACAATACAGGAGTTGAACTTGATCCAAATGTGCCACAACTGAACGAAAACAAAAGAGTGCTTGAAAAAGGCCAAGACACAGTGGCAGTTAAAAGACTCAGAAAAGGTGACTCAGTTCCTCGATTTGTAAAAAGGCTGAGATTGCGTTTGAAGACAAACGAAGAGCCTAACCAAATAAATGAAGTTTCGAGTCAAACTGACCCAGTGGTGACAAAGCAAAAGAGAAGAAGTGCTCGCATTAAAAAGCTGAATAACAAGTATTCGAGCCCTGAATGGACTTATTACGTACTGGAAGAATTTGAGACTCTGGAAATAAGTGATGCAAGTACTGAAAGTGACGGAGAATTGGTTGCTGAACAGAGCGAAGACGAAGCAGAACCACCCTGAAAAGGTTACTCGAGTAAGCAAATTGTGCAGAGTTACAAAGAGGCGTTGAAGCTTCTTTAGAGCCGAAATGTCTGATTCTTCTGAGAATTGGAGACCGAGACGAAGTTGTTGTAAAACATGCTGCCAAGTATGTTTATGTAGTGTAGCAATAGTACTGATCCTTTGGATAGGACTAACAATAACCCTTCCTTCTATGATGAGTAAAAATCCGAGTTTGTACCCGAACAATAACTTACCTGACGACACTGTAGAATCACACACTAGAATTACACCACGAAGAGTAGAGACATTGGACAAACCCCTTAGCCTGAAACGGAGACAATTAGACTTAGAAGCACCAGATGAGGAAGGATTACACTTTAACAAAATTAAGAACAAGACTCATTTAAATGTTTTCGCAAACCTGTTATTGGATTATGTAGAAACTATGGAAATAGACGACTGTTATGTCTGCATGAAGCTACCTACTTCTGTAGCTGAAGGCGTGACTTATCATCACCTGCCCTTAACCTATGGAATTTCCTGTAGTATACTAACTAGCTTATTTTATAAAAGAGGACCTTTACAGTATTACTATTCAAACTCTGACGTGACATTTTCTGAACTTCCTGTTCGAAGAAACCTGAACCCTGTACATACGACTAGAGATGTAGCTAAGTACATGAGTGATTATTTTCTAACTGTAGGAAAAATTTATATAGATGATGCACATAAAAATAACTTGACCTGTTCTTTACATGAAAAGGAAAAAGAATTTCTGGACATGGTAGAGAAGAGAAGAGAGAGTTTCCAAAAGAAAGCCAAAGACAAGATTCAGAAGGTTCCTAAATGGGCAGAGAGTATAGGGAGCACCCCAAATGGTGGAGCTAATGCTGCGATGCTTCTGGATTTCGAAAAGAAGGGGAAGCTCTGTCTTAAAAGGGAAATGACTGGTTATTATAACAATATTTTCATTGGTTCCAGTGAATGCGAACATAATTACAAGGTAATTGGAGGTTGGGGTTTCAAAGATGGGTCAGAGCCTGTGTTTCCTGGAATTTATTTTATTTGTGGGAACAAGGCTTACTTCAAATTGCCCGACCATTGGTACGGGAGTTGCTACTTTGGTATTGTCTTCCCAAAGATATACCATGTGGGGAAAATCACTGGAAGCAATGAAGAAACTAACCAATTAGTACGCAATAAAAGAGAAAGTGCTGGTGAAATTGTAGGAGATATTTTTTGCGCACTAATACCTGCAGTGGGAGTGGTTCTGAACACACACAAAATTTGCAAATTGTCAACAGTAGTAGATCGGTTATCTACCGACACTGCTGGAGGTTTCCTGTTGGTCAATACCGAAATGGTTGCCGTCAGATCAATGGTTTTACAGAACAGACTTGCCCTTGATACTCTATTGGCAAAAGAGGGCGGAGTCTGCCGAATGTTGTAAGCGCAACATTGTTGCACTTACATACCTGATAAAGTGTGGAAATCCAGAGGTATGTAAGGAACATTACTAATTTGGCAAAAGAACTCAAACCACTGGAGGTTGACAGTACCTGGAAGAGACTTACTGATGGTCTCTCCGCCGTAGGTCATTGGTTTGCTAATTTAGGTAGAAGTTTTCTGATTAAGGTACTGATGCCCATTGCGGGAATAGGTTTAGTAGTGTTCATTATATTCGTCTGTTGTAAATGTTGAGAGCACCAGAAAAAGTATACTGTGAACCAAAGAGGAGTAAAGAGAAATGTGGATGAACTTGAATTAGAAGACATGAATAATCAGCTTTATAAAAGGGTGAAAAATTCTCACCCTAATAAAGAAACAAAAGAGAAATTGAACAGAATGTTTGAAGAAATTGAATTGGGCAAACTGTGATAAGTTGGCATCTGGTTCTATTGATTTGTGATGATATAAAATATCATCAAAGAGGGGATTGATGGAGCAAGAATTTGCACGTAAAGCGTCTTGCTTGTATTCAAGATCCTCGAATAGCAATAATAAAATATAACCAACATGTTTGTCTTACTAATTTCCCCTTCTTTCTGACATTTTGGGTATCCTAGTGATGCTTGCCTATGTGTTTATTAACATTAATACGCTTGCCCCTAAAATGGCCGCTGATTGGTGGGGTTTTCTTCTGCGCATGCGTTGGTCACAATCACGTGGCGTGACGTACTCGCAGTTCTGGTGGGAAACTTTGCGCTTGCGCACTTGACTTAAGATGGCCGCTTTGTGTTCTCACATGCCGAAGCTTGCACTATCGCTTTCTGCATTTCTGTCCGTTTGCACTAATTTTAATGCTATAAGTTAGTATAAAGTAAGGGGAGTCATATAGGGATTCCTGGTATACAGTGTATTCATTTATTTCTGTGTTTTAATTTGTTCTCGCTTACTTTGCATGCATCGAATCCTTTGGGCCTGGGAGGGATTCAAAACTCCATCTTAGAAGTCCTTACTGCGCATGACATCCTGGCAGAGGGAAGAAAACCTTGTACCAGTGGAACTCAGCCAGCTGGCAGCCACAGTCAAGATGCTCATGAGAAAGTGACCTGCGACCCAGCAGAATGAAGCTGAACTGTCCTGCAACTGAAACAATTGTATATAATCCATTGTATTTTGTAGAATATGTCATGGGAACCCCAAATTCAATAGGCGGTCCCAAAAGATACAAATTTGGACTTGTAGAAGTTTATCCTGGTTGGTGTGTTGACCTGTCCTACTTGAGGACCAATCAAAATTGGGGATTCTTACACTTGCAACATTTGGGGGGTGGTAAACTGACCCGAAAACAGTATAACCAGCCTAGGTTAGCTAGAGAAATTGTCCGACTTGTCCGAATAGCTGACCTGTCACTGACCCAACGCACTCAATAGGTGACTGATACAGAGAGCTGCGGAGCACTCTGTCCGTAATTTCCACATACCCAAGCGGGGTTTTTTAAACTTTAAGTGCTGGTGGAGCACTTTGCTGGGAAATTCGATAACCCAATCGGGGTTCTGGCTGATAGCTGCAGAGAGGGTGGAGCACAGGCGTTACTTCCGAACTGCGGGTGCTGGTCTTACCTTGGTGATCCTGTCCTGATCCTAATCTGGTTTTCCTGTCCTGTCCTGGGGTGTCCATTCAGCACCTGCTGGCCTACTGGCGACTGTCCTTCCTTGGGGTTTCTCCTGTCCTTAACTGACCCGTGGCCAGGGTTGGTCTTCACACCGATCTAGGTAAATATAGTGCTGGGAAATCTATTCTGCATCTTTCATTCTTTTACTTGCTTTAATAAAACGTGGTCTTGCATATTGATTTTCCATGTTTTCTTTGCATTGACAAATGAAAAGGTCATACATTATAGTTGTTATTCTAGCATGTTCCATTTCTTACCCATCCTTTAAGTACATTCCTGTTTTCAGTTCATGAAATACAGTTTGTTCCTTTTCTTTACCTTCCCTTAGCTAAATGAAATGTTTGCTATGATATATTAGCGTGTTCCTCTTTTTACCTTCCCTATAGTTACATGTTACTTTTCGAGTCTCCATAGACTGACTAAATCCTCGTATTGTGTCACCTTTTAAGGGGTATATTTTAGCATGTTCCTTATTTTCCCCGTCCTTTAGTAACTCTATGACTAGTCTAAACTCCTGAAAATTCTTACTAGCATGTTCCTTGTTCTTACCTTCCTTTAGAATTCTAAATGGTTGGCCTGATTTATTTCCTATATGGATACGTGCTCTTTATAATCTTAGTTATTGACAGTTTATTGACTGTAAATCTAATGCTTAACGAGACTGACGAATTTTAGATAAAGGTTTTTGAAACTTTCTGAGTTTGTGGTTATTTTATGAGTGCAAATATAGAAAAGGTATTTTTGGTGTCTGCCTTTCTTTTACAGCTAGCTCCCTGATCCATTGAGGTCATTAGGTACCCGTAGCAGGGGATTGGTAAGTCGGGTACACTGGAATTAAATAGGAAGGAGCAGGGTTACTGGTAGTAGAGTGTAAGGTTACCCGATTAATAAATATGGTAAATTGAATTTTTTATGGGCCCAATACGTATATGGTAAATTTGTGGTCGGGTGACCTGCGCGCTCTATCACTACAAATTGGCAAAGATGATGGCATCAAGTGATGTGGTAAATTTGTAAAAAAATAAGTGCTGGGGCTCTCTTCAGGAGGCAGCTTCCATCAGCCATATTGTCCTGTTAGCGCTGTCTAAAACTGAATCCATGATTTCCTACTAGGGGGTGAGAATGTGGTGTAAAGGCCAGAGATGCCAAGCTCGGAGCTGGGAATCTAGGTTTGAGTCTTAGCGTCACCTCAATATCTTGTGACTCACATAATCTCCCCGTGCCTATCAAAAATAAATGTGTCCTTAACGGATGCTTTAGGGCCGGTGATAATGACTGAGTGCCGGAAACTACTGGCTCAAATTAAGCACTGATTCAATGCTATCCAAGTCCTGAAAACTACTGTCTTCCCATCATGTGGAATCATTATTTAATGATGTATTCCTCTTTTGGGTCTTTCTTTAGCTGTCCACACATAACCTTTTCCAGTTTAACTATTAGGTGTATCAGCAGATCCTCTTTCCAATAAAATATCTGACAAGAAGAACACAAAATGGCCAATGGATTACCATATGCCAGTTTAACAAGCACAACAATCCTGAAGGTACATAGGATCTTGTTTACAGGAGGCACATGTTACTCCTTCCACCCTTTGTGCACAGGCTTCAGAGCTCCAGGGAGAGGTGCTCACGCTGAAGTAGAAATTCCCAAGCCTGATCCCAATAACATCCAGTTCATCCACTGGCTAAAACTATACCTTAATCTCACTGATGTAAACCTGCAATATTTCCTCACACTCCTAATGAGATTACTCATGCATATACCTGACAAGCGGAGGAAATTAACCCACCTGCCCCAGAGATTCCAAATTAACACTTTGGTGAATCCCCTGCTTTACTCTGCACCAGGCAGGGCCATATCTACCATTAGCTATGTACACAACTGTTAATCATGTTTTTTTTAAATATAAACAGAGTTCTGAGACAGATTGGAATCTTGTTGCCATGAAGTGTCTCTCTGGGGCCATGGAAACCTCTGGAGTCTTAGCACTGCAGAATCTTCAGGGAACTCTGATGCAGCCATTGTTGTGTCATGGTTTACTGTTCCAGAATGTGGCTTCTGTTGTCATTTCTTAGCTTGGAGACCGGACGGTAGTTGCTGAGAAGGTGCATATTTCTTCTTATATTTCGTGTTTTACTGTCATTGACATTTACCTATTGTTGGAGACTTCTTTTCATCACCCCAAATCCAACACAGTAGTGGATAGGGGACTGTGAAGGTCACCTCTGCTTCCCAGCAGCTGCTACTGTCCTCCATCAAATGGAGGAAAAACAGGTAAGTGAACTTTCAAGACATAAACAGAACATTTAGCGGTGATTTAGTTTTCTTATGACTGCAGACTCTGTTTCTAAGGTAGTTTTAAACTAAATTTCAATTCAAAATAAAGGAATAGCAGAATTTAAAATACTTTACACTTTGCCCAAAGATGTAAACTTACATGTTATTGTTTCCTTGTGTAGTCATTATGCCAAGATGAAAATCTATGTATTACCACAATGTATTTAAATCATACTAGAAGCAAAATGTGTAGCGTTACATGAAAGGGAGTTTGGAACAGTCCTGTCTCCAAATGTAATGGCTCACTGTAGGATTCAGTTGATCCTGACAAAATAGTATTATTGGGCTCAAAAGTGACGTATAAGGTCAACTTTACAATTTAGTCCTGTATATTTGACTTGATGTTTTTGACGTTTTTGACACAGAATAGTTGCCCTTTATTGGACTCCAGGTTGGGGTAGTTTGAATATGCAATGTGCATTAAGCAATTACTCTCTAACTTTTAACATTTACCACCCTGTGCCCATGGGCAAAACGTTGACCCTTTGATATATGCATCAGCACCTGGAGGTGCTGTATCTTTTCATTACTTAGTTGAACTGACTAAAGTTATCTTTCCTGTGACAGAGTGTATCAAATTAAAGATTTTACCAATGATATTGCAGGTTGGTACAGGAGTGGTTGACTTTTGGAGCTCTAAAATGGTTGGACAATTTTGAAAGATAACATTTCTAATTTAACTGGTTAAAAAATGAATATGTGAATTCTGAAAAAGTCCTGGGTTTTGATTACAGAACAGATAGAGGGCTGACGTAAGTGATAGGCACCCTTATCAAGAAATGTGCCCGGCACAGACTAGGACAGTGTACCCAATTATCATAAATGTGCTGCCCCCAGGGCAGCTACAAACTTGCACTTGCACTGGAACAGCTCATTAAGCGAGCCATGGAGCCACTGCTTATAAGCTGCTTTGTGTTTCACTGCGCAGGTGACTGCACACACCAGCAGAGAGATGTTTGGGGGATCCATGGCACTCCATTGTCCCTTCCAGAGGACTTCCCTCTGGGAGCACACTGACAATGTGCCACTGTTTTGTAGGGACTCTCAGTGCATCTCCTAAGTGCCTTTTTGCGTTTGTCTCTGAATCTGTAATACGCAAAGGCAAATTGTTTCCCTTATTTGCATGGGCCAAGACCCCATGACAACTAGTGGATGAACTCACAAGATAGCGCTAGTGCTACAGGTAATACAGATGCTGCCACACATGCATCTCCAATCCCCTCCTGTAATACTGACAAAGGGGATGCATACTCCCATTGCCCCCTTGGGTCCTATGCAGAATACGGCTTGTGATGGCAAAGCCAATTTAAGGCTCGGGCAAAGTTGGCAATTGTCCAGGACTCTCAGCTCCAAAGGGTGCCCTGGTGAGGTGATCCAGTTAGTCAGAAATCCTGTTGTAAATATTGTACATAAAAAAGGTTCCTTTTTAATTTGACAGCTCAGCATGTCCGTCTCCTGACGTTTAGTATGCAAGCCCGGCTTTCCCAACCATACTCCATGTGCTCTCAGGCAGGTGGTGGCAACTAAATATCTCATGTGCCTGTTTTTAGTTCAACTCACCATACCTCTCTCTTTACATCTCAGTGTACCTTCCCCCCTCGATCGCAGTATTCATACCTCACCTATTTCTTCCACTCCTCTTACTCAGTACACTTCTCTCTACCCCATTTCTCAGATTCTAACTCACAACCTCCCCTCTCACTCCTACACTGTGTACCAATCTTTATTTACATATCTTCTGTTCTACCCCTCTGTCTGCCTCAATGCTGCTCTACCTCACACATCTCTTTACACTTCACTATTGTATTTCCATCCCATCCTTCTTTATCTCTCTTCCATGCATTTAATCTTTCTCTTAAGTTCATATTTTTCTTTATCTCACCTCTCTATCTTTCCACCTCCCAATAGTTCATCTTTCCACCCCTCTCAGCTCTCTCTCTACCTTACTAGTCTCTCCTCACCTCCCTTCACCTCACGTGTTTCACTATCTTACATCTCTCCTTACCTCATCTTTGCCTTTCTCTCTCTCAGTCTGTCTCCTTTCTGTCTTTCCCACTGTCTAACCTCTCATTTTAACTCACTATTTGCCTGCTGTCCCACCTATTCAAACTCTTCTCTACCTTGCTACATTCATTTTCTCTGCCTCAACTCTCATACTATCCTACTCACTTCTCACTATCTCTTTTTTCTACCTCTCTTCTCTTCCATTATCTGATGTCTGTCTCGTCCTCATCTCTCTCTGCATCTCTTTGTCTATTTTAACTCACCTTCTGTACTATGCCTTTCTATCTCTACTGCTCCTACTATATCTCACTACTTCACCTTTCTTTCTCTCCCCCTCTATGTCTCTCTGTTGTAAACTCTTCTCTTTTTCTCTGCCACACCCTGTCTCTCTGCTGAATTTCTTTTCTCTCTACACCACATCCCTCTTTCTCCTCTTTAATCAACCCTCTCTAGATCTCTTACCACTATGCCTGTCTACTTCTAACTTTCCCCCACCTCTAATTATTTCAAGCTCTTTCTACCTTACCTTTTTCTCTACCTCAACACTCAGGCTACCCGACAACACACCCTGCTATAATTTTACTTTTACCTATCTCTGATTTTCTCTGCCCATCTACCTCACTTTACAACAATACCTTCTTATATACATATTTAGAACTACCCATCCCTTTTCTACCTATCTATGTCACTCTCCTTCTGACTGTCACCTTTGTTCCTTTACCTTACTTCTCGCACTACCTCACCTATTTCTCTACATCTTTTGTTCTTCTACTTCACCTATCTTACTTCATCATTCTCTTTACCTCTCTTTTCTTCTTCTGTATCCCACCTTCTAACATTTCTCTTACTAAAGCTGGGTCAGACGCTTCTGTCCAGCCAAAGAAGTGTACACATAAAAATAAAAGAGAAGGGAATAGGGAAAAGAAGAGAGATAAGGATAACGTTGTCAGATTTCACCTGATGAAATCACAAAAATTCTAGTTGCAGTGCATTGATTTTTACGTTTGCAGTGAGAATGGCAATTATGAAGGGAATGTATTTGTGATTCCGAATCTCTGGCACTTAAAGCCACACTTAAAAGTGCTAGTTGCATGAGTCTTATTTTATTATGAACTAGTTGTCAATGTAGATTATCTAAAATTTATTTTGGTACTATTTGGCAGGCACAGGTTGAGTACCTTGAGCTGTCAACTGATTTTGTGTGCTCTCTTTCTAAAAGCGTAATGTATAACTCAATATTTGTAGCATCATTAAGGCTTGAATTAACTGAGGTCAGTGGTTAATTTGAAAAAAAAAAGTGCCGGGGTCCTCTTCAGGAAGTCACCCCAGTTTTCACCACACATTGTCACTGTACTTACACACTACTATACATCACACTTACATGACAATTCAGACCGTTCAAGGCCACCAAAGCTTTAAGAATGGCTTGGGTAGAAGGTATTAGTTGTTTTGAATGTATATTAAATTAACAAAACAACAGTTTTCCTGCGCATCTTTAACCACTTGGGAGCTAGTAAACAAACCTCCCCAGTGCTGCGCTGTCCATTATCCGGTGCTGAACTGGACGTCCAGCGGTCGCACGCAGCACTGGGGAGGTAGTGCCCGTGACGACCGTTGGCCGACGGCAGCACTTAAGGGGTTAAATTACACAGACAGCACCACCATGTGGCAGCTGTCATAAGTGAAGGTTCCAGCAATTAAGTGCCAATTCCTGCAATGAAGCGCCTTTGCCAAGCTCCGGAAACCACCAGCTCAAATTAAGCACTGGTTCAAGATGTAAAATAAAGGCAAACGATCCAAAAAAAGAGTGTGAAAATATGTTTGCCCAGGGCTCCAAAAACTCTTAAGATGGCACAAACAGATCTACAACTTCAAGTAATTATTGGATCAAATGTTTAGATAAGTGCAAATAGGAAGATTGGGGACTACAATGTTTTGGGAGAAATCATTTATCTCAAGTCTTTTCAGAAGGCTGATCAAGTGTGATGGATGGGCATGAGATATATATCGGACTCGTTAACTATCTACAGCGCAAGGTGAGGTATTTGCTGGGTCCTGCTTATTTCTCCAATTTTCAGTTTGCACTCAGAAATGGGGAGTAATATGTAGAACTCGTCGGTCATGCACCAAATGTGGCATGTCTTGGTAATTACAGGGCTTTCCCTGCCGGTACATTTCAGCAATTTTGACCTGTCGAATTTGACATGGTGAAAATCGTGAAATACAGAGGTTATGCATTTGCATTGAGATTGGTATTTTATTACCCACTTGTTATAGAGGCCTGAGTGTTATTTTGTAGATCATGACAATTCAGCTTTAACTCATTTGGTGGTTTTAGGGAGACACAAGCTAACCTGGATTGGAACAAATTTACAGACAAATAGGGTTGTGAACCACATTCTTTCCAGAATTGTAATAACCTTAGACTAAATATACGGGTTGCAAAACAATTCTGCCCCATTAATATTATTCTGTTTGTGGATCCTGCAAATGAATGCTGTAAATGCATAAACATTTCCTGCAGGTGATATCAGTCCACCTTACCTGCATTACAAATTGCTATGTGGCATTTTATTTTCTGAGAACAACTCTTGTCCCTGTAATCAGACAAAAAAACTGACATGATGCAAAGCACATTGTCTGGAGCATGAAGAGACTCCCCGGAGCACTGTGTGGTTCGCCCATTGCTCAGAATCCAATATTCACTAAGTGGAAGCCCCCTTCTTTTCCTAAATATTCCTACTGGGTCCCAAAGTGCATATTATTACACAGAAGTGCATTTGTGAATTGCAATGTGCCTTTCATACATATCAGCTTTAAATATTGTAGTCAGTCAATAAACTTTATTTCGCTACGCTTCTGTAGCATTAAAGTACATATAAAAGATAAGACAAACATTAAAACAACTACATTTACCCCGGTGAAATAACATTACATCGCACTGTTCACTGAGGACTTCATTTGAACCCATACCTCACTTTGATGTATCAAATCTTAAAATACCCCATCTCATAAAAAACAATTAAAACCACAATATTGTATTTAAAAATGACATAACATAAAATAGACATTCTACAATAAACACAACAATTCTTTACAATTGCAGCAGTATAGCACTAAAATATTGCACATTTCTGAGTTCTGCAATAAAGGGCGGGGCATAACTATAAAGGGTCATATTTACAAGCCCCTATTGCCACAGGAACGTCACTTTTATCAATTTTCCTGTGGCAATAGGAGCTTCGCCTTTTTTACAAGGCGGCTTTAAGCCATTTAATGTGGCTTAATGCCGCCTTGTAAATAAGGCCAACCTTTCACTCTATACTTAGTGCGAAAGGGGTGGGCAATGTGTGTTGTTGTAGTAATTAACAATTAGTAATCCCAATCCCGGACAACATCGCACACAAAGCAGTGAAAATAAGGCTAATCATTATAAAATGTCATCACTTCCCCAAAAAAGGTATTTGCAATCAGCGTAAGTAGACCACCTTTAGCTCTGCTAGCATTAGAGTGGATAGCTGAGGAATGAAAGATACAAAACGCATCTAAATAGCTTGGTTCAAAGTCCTAGGTTTCTTGTAGGCAGATCAGATAAGGGCATACTTCTGGTGGGAGATTCAAACCTTGAACTTCCCTGCTAAAGCTACTCTTGCACATCTCCCTCTGTTCCATACCCATCCTAGAAGCAAGCTCTCTGGTCCCCCTGTCACCTAATTGCCCAGGAAGCCTCGCTGGAGCAGTATGCATGGGAAGAGAGAATGGGAGCTATAGGCCGTGTACCTGAGAACATGATGTTTATGTCATTTGAGTCTGATCTGGCATAACCCCCAGCGCCTCAAATCACAACCCATTGGGACTGTGGTTTTAATGGGTTTAGGACTGTGGGCCATACTAGCCATTTTGCTTAAATCCTTAGCAGGGGGCAAGGACACCAAAAGCACCTTAGGGACAGAGTGGGTTTAGCAAGGCTCAATATTTGGGTCGCACTTTCCTCTATGGCATCAAGGTGATAATGTACTGGTTTTTGATGATATTTAAACAAACATTCTATCCTAGTGCATAATTCATCCATATTAGAGGACGTCTACAATGGGATGACATTATGCTCCTTCAGTTTAGTCCTCTTGCAGTCTAAAGTTCCCTTCTTGCAGTGTCCTACCCTTCTTCTTTTTCACTTGAGGCTCCATAATAGGCACATTCTTCACAAGGGGCCAACACACACTGTCCACACTTGGTTTGGGGGTCAACCTTTCCTTCATTTTGCCTCATGAGAATGTCTAGACTATTAAAACTATTGGAAACAACCAAGTTGCCCCTTACCTCCTCCAGGGAGATGGGTATTTTGGTGGGTTACCTCTCCTTTGAAAGGACACTAGCTGGACGCACCAGGAACTAATCAATTGTAGTTGTCATATCATCCCCTGTGGCACCACATGCAATTTTCCTTTTCCCCATAGTTCTAGTACAGAGGAAAGGGCAAAGCTGAATGGTCAGGAAAGGAGTCACAAGCTATGGAGCAGATGCGAGCCAGGGGACAAACAGAGAGGCCCTGACCCGGCCTCTTCCGGCCGCTGACAGGTCCAGATGGGTGCCCTCTTGGCCCAGTCTTAATCCAGGCACGCTCCGCACCATGGGAATGTGGTTGCCACTTTGTAGTACGTCGGCAGCAGTGGGGCCTCCCAAGTTGCCAGCCCCTCCTCCTCAGGGCTTGCGGTGGTTGTGAGACTGTGAGTCCTCAGGCAGAGTCCAAAAAGCACCCAGAAGGTGTCCCACACTGTGGGGATGTAGTTGGAGCTTTATAGCGCATCAGCAGTAACAGAGCCTCCCAACTTGCCAGCCCATCCTCCTCAGGGAACGTGAAGGTTGTGGGACTATGAGTCTCCAGGCAGAGTTCTAAAAGTGCACACAAGGCGCAAAGAATATGATTTTGCAAAGTCCAGGTATGAAGACGTCGGGACCACATAATCAAACAATGTATCAAGCCCTTTAATAAATGCAAAATGTATTGTTTTTCCTCATTGATTTTATTGAGAACTGTAGGTTTCTTTTTGTTTATCTGTAATATTATGAGCCCCATCAGTAAGTACTTTAGATAATTAAAAATTAGAGGGTAGATTCATTGAATTATTTCATCACCTACTAGTACAGATGGAGAAAACTACATTTTGCTCATGCGCAAACCAACAAAATGGTCACGCATAAAATGTGTTACCTGTGCACAGTTTGCAATCAACTTGGAAACTCCTCTGCACAAAAGGGACAATGATCAAGGCTGTTGAAGGTGCACTTCTCTTCACTTAGCCTAGTCATGATTTGACACAGATCAAATGTAGCTTCATGCACGTTGCTGTTATGAAATTGCTCTCTGGTGCACGTGAAAGCCCTGTTTATCTTATTACTTATAATCTTGATCCTTACAGGATTGTAAACAACGTATATAAAGCTATTTTTCAATTACAAACCCTTGGTTTGAAAAGCTTTGCCAGTGTGGCTCCTTTAAGGAACATCACCTGCTTTATAAAACCAAAAATTCCATTTAGGAATGCAAACTCAAGGATTTTATTGCAGGCCACTGTCCTTGTATTTGTAGCCAGTTCCAGCTGGCCTTAATTAGCTACATGGCTACTTAACTTGTATTAATCCTGTCACTCTGTGATGCCCTGCAAATGGATAGTTTGCAATGCCACCTATTGGGACAAAGGTATAACAAAGGAATGATCAAAAAACAGAAACAGGTCTCAAAAAGTTGGTGTGCGCAATTTGTGGCAACTGCGACCTGTCTTTTAGTGCATCAGCCTTACTTTCTATCATTGTATGTCAGTGCGGTTCCCATTGATAAAATGGACAGGGCCTATACTTAGGTGTGTCATGTAATCCAGAATTTTTGAATCCATGGGAATTTCTCACTTCTAAGGGTCCATCTTGTAATCCTTGTTAACTCCATGCCTCCATCCCACCTGATGTATCTGTAACCCTGGTATTTGTCATTTGGGGTGGGCAGAATTAACGGCAATAAATAAATGAAAGGGTACTCCCAATGCGGTGGGAAATGTTTAAGAAAAATTAACAATTAAGAACAGCAGGCCATTTATTAACAATTACGAACAACAGACCAAACATTTTACAATACTGCAGATATTTCCTTCCAGCTGTGTTGTAGTTATTCCATTCCACCATTTAACCATCCAGCACGTTACCTTAAGCATGACCCTAGATTTAATTAAAAGGAAAAAGGTGGTTTACTAAAAGTGATGGTATTAAGGGAAAGGGGTCCAGGAGAAATGTTCCTGAAACAGTATGTTCCCTTTGAACAGAGAGTGAAGGATGACTGAAAAACATAATTTAGCGTATTTGCATACTCTCTCGAGCAACGAATTAGGTCTCCATTAACAACTGGACTAAATATTTTATTTTTTTTAAAATTGATTTAAAAAAAGAAAATACTACAATAAGTTCTTTATGTAAGTCATACAAGAAGACAAGAGTTGGTGAACCGAGTTGTACCCTGGGGCAACACAGTTCATAGAAGCTCCTTAAATCAACACATTAATATTATTGGTGTATTAATACCAAAAATACCATGGTACATTGTGAGATTACTGTGTCGGCAAAAATGTCCTACCACCCAGCGTTCCCCTTGGTCTCCCAATAAAAATTATACCTCTCCCAACAATCCAGATTATGTTTCCCTTTGGGATTATGAACAACACAAAACACCTTGGGTCTGATCAGCTAGGTGGAACGTGAGAGGTGGAAAGAATGAAAATATGTCAACAGGTGAAAGTACCAGCAACCTCAGTTAGAGAGGAGAACGTCTCTTATCAGTACCCATCATTCACAAATTGTGAGATTTCATCATTTGGGACTGACCTCCTCTCGCTCAGACATTCAGTCTCGATGATTGACTGAGATATCTTAAGCTAGTTGAAAGACTGGAGGATGACTGTTGACTCAGCAGAGTCTACCAAAAAACCCATAGGCACAAATTCATGCTGTGTGAAGAGGGTTCTTAACAAAGAAATCGAAAATGTGCAGCGCTAAATTATACGAACAAAAAGTGTGTTAAGAATGACTAAGGGGACTCAATTCCCATTTTATTCTTAGAGAGCCCTTGTCATGTTTAAAAAGCAGTCTATTAACACTCGAAGTTGTCAAATGTTAAACAGTGTTATAGGTCGACATGTTTCTGCCCTCCCAAAGATCTACACGTATCAGGGCATTCATCAGGACCAAAAAGGCAAGGATTTAAAGAGCTGCTGCCAATAGCCAAAATTGTAAAAGATTATAATACAGTGAAAATTGTCAAAAATAACAATTCTTATACTGCACCGGTAATGTCCAATCTAAGTGGTAGTAGAGGAGATTATCGGTTACCTGTAAAGACAATATTCATATGTTGAAATTACACACCACTCACAGTTACACCAAACGAAAGCCTATAATTAGTATTTGGCTGGAAACCTTTCATGGTTTCCCAGTAGTCTATATAGTGCATACAGTACATACACTTACCCATCGTGATTGGGTGTCGCCCTCACCTCAACCTGGGGATTACTCAGGGAAGGGCGCCCCGCTCTGTAATAAAAAGGAATGTCCATGATAGACATGGTCATGGCATTGCTGTTTATCACGTTGTACTTGTTGATTCAAGCTCAAACACAAATTACTGCAAACTCTCAGAACAACATCACTCCTGTTTAAAACCACTGTATATTAACAGTAAAATAAGCCAGATCGTAAATGGCATATAAAAGTATCTTGTCATGGATCTAGCACATTAGCCGTGTCTGTCTATTTTGGTCAAGGAGACCACGGGACCACCGTTTCACTGAGCCTTAGCAAAGAAGAAGTCCGTGGCCCCCTTAGACAGGGCTGTGTTATGAAAGGAAAGAGACACTAGTCGCGTTAAATTTAGAGCACATAAACAGCAACACGGATGTGAGTCTCTAACGAAAGACCTCTCGACCTAGGCACATGTGTAACCAGGTGCATTGATATAAAAACGCAAATATCAGTCTTTGGAGAAAAAGACCTCTGGAAGGTAGTCAAACGTGCAAACAAAAATTTAACACGAATAAAAAGGCAAGGTGGCCTCACCTGTCCGTCGGTACCTCGGGCGGACATGGAGTAATGACCGGAGGTACCGACGGCGGCCGCCAACGACTTATTTATTCACAAACAAAGGCGGTCTTGGCCTCAGGACCGTGGGGCGTCTAGGAAGCTGCCTGTTCGAAAAAAGTAACTAGTATTGTCGCGCATGGCTGCAAGAGTAGTGTTTTCACGTTCGCGCATGCTCAACCCGACGATAAATAATAACAAAACGGAATTCATATAGAACAGCTTTACTGACAAAAGCTAGTGACACTCGGCCGCGTAAGGACAACGGGAGTGTAGATGAGCTTAATACCTACAGAAATATTATGTCGAGGGAACATAATATAAAAGGGTCTAAGTTGCCAAATTTATTTTACTAAGATCATGGAACAATAAACAACTCAAGGTAGCGCTCATCATGGACAGTGCGGCAACATCGCAGCAATGCTCTAAGGATGTGGCAATGTAAAAGGTATAAAACACATTTGTATATACCCAAAATATGCAACATCCAAAACGGGAGCGTGTAAAAGTAAGAATTACATCCTAAAACTTTTTCGTACATAAAATGAGCATGTGAAGGGGAGCTATTCCTTCAGTAATTACCGTTCAGATTGCCAACGATGGTATATCATCGTTGAGCCCAAGAACGTCACTTTTCAATTTATATACCCACTTCTGTTCCTTTCGTAGGAGAAATTGTTGGATATCTGTGACGTGAGACGGAATGAATGGTTTCTCTAGAATAACCCAGTGTAGATCAGTGTCAGAATGTCCTGCATCAATATAATGATTGGTAAGTTTAGTTGCGCTCCTTTTGCACCTAATAGTGCTCCTGTGCTCTGAGATCCTGACCTTGATTTTACGTGAAGTCATGCCCACGTATCTTTTGTGACATGGACATGTTATTAAGTAAATAACCCGGTTGGAGTTACAGTTGGTATGTTTATTGAGCTCCCAGGGAACAGGTGTACCTATATCAATCTGAGTTTGATGACTGGTCAGTGGGCAGACCGAACAATTACCACATGGGAAATGTCCCTTAATAGGTGGAAGGCCCCAAAGGAAATGATCTCTCAAATTAGATATTCTCTCTCTGGGGCAGGTGTGCACCAACTGGTCCTTCATGTTGCTGCTACGTTTGAATGCAAACAATGCAGGAGGTAAAGACTGGCCATCAATTTTAAGTACTTTCCAATTTTTCAGGATGCTCTTTTTCAAGGAATTGGAATAACTACAGAAGGTGTTAACACATGTGATTCTTTGTGTAGAGGAGTCTTCTGTGGGTGTCACTTTAGGTTCTAGTAGGGCATCTCGATGGTTATTGAGAGCCCTTTTCATCAATGCTTTCACTGTTATTTTTGGATATTGTCTATCACAAAGTTGGGATGACAACAGATTAGCATGTTCTTTGTATTTAGCGATGTCAGAACAATTCCGTAGAATTCTTAAAAATTGTCCGAAGGGCAAATTCTGACGTAGCGCTTGAGGATGATAACTTTGGAAGTGTAGCAATGAATTCCTTGCCATTGGTTTTTTATAAAGTTCTGTGCATAGATATCCCTCGTGAGGATATATACTCACATCCAGAAATGGCAAACTGATCTTGGAGTGTTCACAGGTAAAGTTCGAGAAAACATTCCGCTGATTGAGCCATTGGTGAAACTCTTCAATAGACGAAGAAGATCCTCTCCAAATGACGAAGATATCGTCTTTGTATCGTTTCCAGGTCACGATGTGACTCAAATATGGATTAGTCTGTAACAATACCTCAGTTTGCTCAAAATGATGAACATACAGATTCACTAATGAAGGGGCGAAAACACTGCCCATCGAGGTCCCGGACACTTGAAGGAACAGGTCTTTCTCGAAGCTGAAGAAATTCTCTTTCATGGCCAAAGTGGCACACGTCATAATAAAGTGGAGCGGAGTCATGTCTCCTAGGTCTGTATCACTTAGCAGAGTCTCTATAACTGCTAAGGTTTCGTCCTGAGGTTTGCATGTATAAAGTGACTCGACGTCGAACGAGACGAGATAGTCTTGGTCTTCGTCGAATGGCATATCTTGTAAGGCTCGTAGTAGATCTTTGGTATCTTGGATGTAGGTCGGCATAGCTTTCACAAGAGGTTTCAGAAAGAAATCTACACATGTAGAGAAGGGTTCTAATAAGGAACCAAGACCTGAAATGATAGTTCTACCAGGGGGAGGCAAAATCCCCTTATGTATTTTTGGCAATACATAAAGGTATGGAACCACAGGATGTAGAGTGATTAAAAAAGAGGCTTCTTGTTGAGTAATCCAACTTTCTTCAACTGCCTTCTCAACCAATTTCTTTATTGTTGCAGACAATTTTTGTGTGGGATCCATTTTTAGGCAACGGTAGAATCTCTTATTGTCCAATTGGCGTCTGCACTCGGTGGTATAGACATCCGTATCCATGATTACAGTAGCTCCGCCCTTGTCGGCGGGTTTCACCGTGATCGAGTTATCATTTGCCAATGTAGACAGAGCCAATCGTTCACATCTTGTGAGATTGTTAAATTGTTTGGTACTTGTTTGGAAAATGGATTCTGCATCTTCTAAGACCGCTCTCTCGAAAGTCAGAACTTGGGGTGGCGTCAAGCTTGTGGGCGGGATAAACGTAGATTCCGAACGCAATCCTGTATTCGTATCTCGTATATCTTCAGCCTCAGAAGCCACTTTGTCTTTAAAAAAAAGCACAAAGTCTAACTTTTTTGAAGAAGCCAGCCAATTCTTGTCGAGTCTGGAAGGGATCACCTTTGTAAGTCGGTACATAGCCAAGTCCTTTCTCTAGGACTGATTTTTCATCAGGAGTCAATATACATTGACTGAGGTTGACAACTAGACTCTGGCATTGCTTGGACCTGATTGTGCTTGATCTTGTAGGTTGCTCCTGGTTCGTGATGATGGAGGAGGGCTCCAATGTGCAGAGGTCTGTGTGGGTCGTCTCTTGCCTCTGGACCATCTCGGGCCCTGTCCTAAAAAAGGCTGTTGTGCATAATTATCCATCGGTTGATATGGATACATAGGACCTGGAAACGGAGGTTGTGCAAAATTAAATGGTCCTGGTGGCCACCATTGGGGTGGGGGAGGAGTCTGAAAATATCTTCCTCTTCTAGGACCTTGAAATCTCTGATTGCTGCCTCTTGTCTGATTGTTAGTGGAGGAGTCAGAATCAGTTGAGTTGCCATCACTGCCCGAGGTAGAGTAATTAGATCCTGGTGCTCTACTTTGTTGGTTGTAGACAGGAGGAACATAAGAATCGCTTGTGTAAGGATATACTTTTTCCATGGCAAATTTGGCTAAATCTTTTTTGAATTTATTAATCTTAGTTGCCAAAATGTTATCCTTAAATTTTTTGTTGGTCTTGTCTGATTCTTTTGCTTGTTTATTATAAGTCGTGGTGACCAGTACTGATTTAATTTGCGCCTCCAATGTTTGAATTTCGATCAAGATGTTATCGGCTATCCGTTTGGCAGTTGTTATTATTAGGATAAGCCAATCCCTAGTGCATCGCCATGCAACTAGGGACCAATCTTTCAAAAACATCTTGTCTTTCAGGAATAACCTGGGTGCATTAGTCACAATGAGGCCAGTGGGTGCACAATTAGCCCGAAAGTATTCAGTCATTATTGCCCCGTGTACCTGAGTGCGTGAATGAGATCGTTTCAAAAGTAAGACCTTATTCCAATCATCTGTATTGTTGGTCTAGGTGGAATTTGGAAGACTGTCAATAATACTCGGTGTAGCTAGTATGTCTAGTGCCACGGATTCATCAAAGGCTAGACCAAGTCTGTCTGCCATTATGAGGATATATGATGTAAACCTCAGATAGGGAAAGGGGTAAAAAAACAACAAGTAAATTATAATCTGTAACAAGGAGGATATGTCAGATAGTCGCAGAGCAAAATGCAAAAGCGAAACAACAAGACAAACACGGTACACTAATCCTGTTTAATTCCAGGAAAGAAAAACAGACCTACAGCCGTGGCCGCTCAATCACAAGAAACAAAACATTATGGAAGGTCTCAGGGAGTTGTTTAAAGACCTGCAAGGTGTGTATCCCCTATCAGACATATGAACAACACAAATCACCTTGGGTCTGATCAGCTAGGTGGAACGTGAGAGGTGGAAAGAATGAAAATATGTCAACAGGTGAAGGTACCACTAACCTCAGTTAGAGAGGAGAATGTCTCTTATCAGTACCCATCATTCACAAATTGTGAGATTTCATCATTTGGGACTGACCTCCTCTCGCTCAGACATTCAGTCTCGATGATTGACTGAGATATATTAAGCTAGTTGAAAGACTGGAGGATGACTGTTGACTCAGCAGAATGACTAAGGGGACTCAATTCCCATTTTATTCTTAGAGAGCCCTTGTCATGTTTAAAAAGCAGTCTATTAACACTCGAAGTTGTCAAATGTTAAACAGTGTTATAGGTCGACATGTTTCTGCCCTCCCAAAGATCTACACATATCGGGGCATTCATCAGTACCAAAAAGGCAAGGATTTAAAGAGATGCTGCCAATAGTCAAAATTGTGAAAAATTATAATACAGTGAAAATTGTCAAAAATAACAATTCTTATACTATACTGTTATGTAATATCCAGTAATATTTTGAGGTAGCTTAGTGAGGTATATATTCACTGCTCTCATGTGTGTGTCACCTGCAGTTCATGGATTCAAATCCCTGGTAAGGCTGTCTGAGCTTTTCATTCTCATGAGCACAATACATTTAAAGCCATTAGGTTAGATAACAGTGAAATTTGTTTTTGCAGTGCTACAAATTGGCAAAGATGATGGCATCAAGTGCTGTGGTAAATTTGTAAAAAAATAAGTGCCGGGGCTCTCTTCAGGAAGCAGCTTCCGTCAACTATATTGTCTTGTTGGCGCAGCCTAAAACTGAATCCATGATTTCCTACTAGGGGGCGAGAATGTGGTGTAAAGGCCAGAGCTGCCAAGCTCGGAGCTGGGAATCTAGGTTTGAGTCTTAGGGGCCCATTAGGATGTCGGGCGGATTGCCTCCGCCAGGGTGACGGTGGCCACTGCCATCCTGGCGGAAGCAATCCGCCCAACATCCATGCCTGCATTCCCCCCTGCCAGATTAGGATGGCGGTGGGGACAGCGGCGGACGGAAAGACCGTCCACCGCTTTACCGCCGCGGTCGCGGTCGCGGTAATAGAATATTATGGGGGCGGTGTCCTATGGACACCGCCAGCCATATTACAATGTCCACATTAAGGGGCCTTTCCGCGGCTGCAATGCCGCCACGGAAAAGCATGCGGTGTTTGCTGCGGGGTCCCCTGCGGGACCCCCAGGTGATGCCAGCTTAGGGGGAGGACAGGGGGGGTACCTATGGTACCCCCCCACATTTGCATATGCAAAGCAAAAGGCACCGCGCGGTGCCTTCTGCTTTGCATATGCAAATGCGTTCTCTTATGTTTAGCATTGTGGCGGGCAGTGCAGAGAGCACCGCCCGCCACAATGCAAAACATGTAGGATGTGCCCGCCACTGTGGCGGGCACATCCTAATTCCCCCTACGGGACCCCCGCTCTTATGGCGGGCGGTCCCGTTCTCCGTTAGGGTTCCGCCCGCCATCCTAATGAGCCCCTTAGTGTCAGCTCAGTATCATGTGACTCACATAATCTCCCAGTGCCTATCAAAAATAAATGTGTCCCTAACTGGTGATTTAGCTCCGGTGATAATGACTGAGTGCCGGAAACCACTGGCTCAAATTAAGCACTGATTCAATGCTATCCAAGTCCTGAAAACTACTGTCTTCCCATCATGTGGAATAATTATTTAATCATGTATTCCTCTTTCGGGTCTTTCTTTAGCAGTCCACACACAGCCGCTTCCAGTTTAACTATTCGGTGTATCAGCAGATCCTCTTTCCAATAAAATATCTGACAAGAAGAACACAAAATGGCCAAGGGATTACCATATGCCAGTTTATCAAGCACAACAATCCTGACGGTACATAGGATCTTGTTTACAGGAGGCACATGTTACTCCTTCCAGCCTTTGTGCACAGGCTTCAGAGCTCCAGGGAGAGGTGCTGGAGCTGAAGCAGAAATTCCCAAGCCTGATCCCAATAAAATCCAGTTCATCCACTGGCTAAAACTATACCTTAATCTCACTGATGTAAACCTGCAATATTTCCTCACACTCCTAATGAGATTACTCATGCATGTATCTGACAAGCAGAGGACATTAACCCACCTGCCCCAGATATTACAAATTAACACTCTGGTGATACCCCCGCTTTACTTTGCACAAGGCAGGGCCATATCTACCATTAGCTATGTACACAACTGTTTATCATGTTTTTAAAAAAATGAAAAGATTGGAATCTTGTTGCCATGATGTGTCTCTCTGGGGACTTAGAAACCTCTGGAGTCTTAGCACTGTAGAATCTTCAAGGAACTCTGATGCAGCCATTGTTGCGTCATGGTTTACTGTTCCGGAATGTGGCTTCTGTTGTCATTTCTTAGCTTGGAGAAGGTGTACATTTCTTCTTATATTTGGTGTTTTACTGTCATTGACATTTACCTCTTGTTGGAGACTTCTTTTCATCACCCCAAATCCGCCACAGTAGTGGATAGGGCTCAATGAAGGACACCGCTGCTTCCCAGCAGCTGATACTGTCCTCCATCAAATGGAGGAAAATAAGGTAAGTGAACCTTCAAAACATAAACAGAACATTTAGCAGTGATTTCGTTTTCGTATGACTGCAAACTCTGTTTCTAAGGTAGTTTCAAACTATATTTCAACTCAAAATAAAGGAATAGCAGAATTTCTAAATACTTTACACTTTGCCCAAAGATGTAAACTTACATGTTTTTGTTTCCTTGTGTAGTCATTATGCCAAGATGAAAATCTATGTATTACCACAATGTATTTAAATCATACTAGAAGCAAAACGTGCAACGTTACATGAATGGGAGTTTGGAACAGTCCTGTCTCCAAATGTAATGGCTCACTGTAGGATTCAGTTGATCATGACAAAATAGTATTATTAGACTCAAAAGTGACGTATAAGGTCAACTTTACAATTGAGTCCTGTATATTTGACTTGATGTCTTGGACGTTTTTGACACAGAATAGTTGCCCTTTATTGGACTCCAGTTTGTGGTAGTTTGAATATGCAATGTGCATTAAGCAAGTACCCTCTAACATTTAACATTTACCACCCTATGCCCATGGGCAAAACGTTGACCCTTTGATATATGCATCAGCATCTGGAGGTGCTGTATCATTTCATTACTTAGTTGAACTGACTAAAGTTATCTTTACTGTGACAGAGTGTATACAATTAAAGATTTTACCAATGATATTGCAGCTTGGTACAGGAGTGGTTGACTTTTGGCCTTTCATCTTTCCAAACTTTTAGTTTCGTCAACATTTCTCTAGAGCTCTAAAATTGTTGAACAATTTTGAAAGATAACATTTTCTAATTTAACTGGTTAAAAAATGAATATGTGAATTTTGCATAGACCTACGTTTTGATTACAGAACAGATAGACGGCTGACGTAAGTGCTAGGTACCCTTATCAAGAAATGTGCCCGCCACAGACTGGGACAGTGTACCCTATTATCATAAATGTGTTGCCCCCTGGGCAGCTACAAACTTGCACCTGCCCTGGAACAGCTCATTAAGCAAGAGATTGAGCAACTGCTAATGAGCTGCTTTGTGTTTCACAGTGCAGGTGACTGCACGCGCCAGCAGAGAGATGTTTGGGGGGTCCATGGCACTCCATTGTCCCTTCCAGAGGGCTGCCCTCTGGGAGCACACTGACAATGTGTCACCTTTTTGTAGGCACTCTCAGTGCATCTCCTATGTGCCTGTTTGCCTTTGTGTTTGAATGTGTAATAGGGTGCTAGCGCAAAGGCAAATTGTTTCCCTTATTTGCATGGGCCAAGACCCCATGACAACCAGTGGATGTTCTCAAAAGATAGCGCTAGTGCTACATTTGCTACTGGTATTGCAGATGCTGCTGCACAGGCATCTGCAACCCCCTCCTGTAATACTGACAAAGGGGCTGCATACTCCCATTAACCCTTGGGTCCTATGCAGAATACTGCTCGAGATGGCAGAGCCAATTTAAGGCACTGGCAAAGTTGGCAATTGTCCAGGACTCTCAGCTCCAAAGGGTACACTGATGAGGTGATCCAGTTAGTCAGAAACCCTGTAGAAAATATTATGCATAAAAAACAGGTTCCTTTTGAATTTGACAGCTCAGCATGTCCGTCTCCTGATGTCTAGTATGCAAGCCCGGCTTTCCCAACCATACTCCATGTGCTCTCAGGCAGTTGGTGGCAACTAAATATCTCATGTGCCTGTTTTTAGTTTACGTCACCATACCTCTCTCTTTACATCTCAGTGTACCTTCCCCCTCGTTTGCAGTATTCATACCTCACCGATTTCTTCCACTCCTCTTACTCAGTACACTTCTCTCTACCCCTTCTCTCTAATTCTGACCAGTCACAGCTGGTTTAATTAACTACACGGCTACTTAACTTGTATTAAGCTTGTCACTCTGTGATGCCCTGCAAATGGATAGTTTGCAATGCCACCTATTGGGACAAAGGTATAACAAAGGTATCATCAAAAAATGAAACAGGTCTCAAAAAGTTGGTGCATGCAATTTGTGGCAACTGCCACCTGTCTCTTAGTACATCTGGCCTTACTTTCTATCATTGTATGTTAGTGCTGCTCCCATTGCTAAGATGGGTGAAGGGACAGGGCCTACACCCAGGTGTCTCATGTGAACCAGAATTACGGAATTCATGGGCATTTCTTACTTCTAAGGGTGGCCCTCAGGGTCCACTTTGTAATCACTGTTAACTCAATCCCTCCATCCCTCCAGATTCATCTGTACCCATGGTATTGGTAATTTGGGGTGGGCAGACTTAAGAGCAATAAATAAATGAAAAGAAAAAAGAGGGCACTCCTAATGAGTTGATTAAGAGAAATTAACAATTAAGCACAAAAGACCAAAGAACTCTTGCAATTTTACAATACTGCAGATATTACCTTCCAGCTGTGTTGTAGTTATACCATTGCACCATTTAAACACCCAGCGCGTTACCTTAAGCATGACCTTAGATTGCATTAAAAGCAAAAAGGTAGTTTACTAAAAGTGGTGATATTAAGGGAAAGGTATACAGTATGTTCTCTTGGAACAGAGATTAATGGAGGACTGATAATGATAATTTAGGGCATTTGCATAATCTGTAGAGGAATAAATTAGGGCTCCCTAAACAACTGGACTAAAAAGTATACTTTTTGAAATTTAATTGAAAAAAAGAAAATATTACAATAAGTTCTATCTGTAAGTCATAGAAGACAGGAGTTGGCGAGGAATGTGTTGTACCCTGAGGCAATGCAGTTCATGGAAACTCCTTAAATTAACACATTAATGTTATTGGTGTATTAATACCAAAAATACCATGGTACATTATATAAATCACAGTTTTATTCATGATTGTAAGTATGTTCCAGTGCATATGAAAACATCTGTCAATAATTACAAATGTGATTTCAGATGAAAAAAGGCCTTTTCTGTTTAATGAGTGTGCTTTCAATGCCCTTGGCTGTTGGGCAAAGTTATGTGAAAATTGTGCTTCAGTGAAGAACTCCATACCACAATAGCCCACTGTTGGAACCTAAATATGTCAGGTCACCTAGGGTAGCCTGGCCTAGGGTAAGACACTATCACTTAGAGGCACATGTGTAAAGGTTACAAACCACCCAGCAGTAAATCAACGCAATTTCACTCAAAAAGGATGCTACACCAATGTTTGGAAAAATATGAGCTTGTTTATAAAAATAATCTTTGTTCTCTTGTCTTTAGAATTCACAGCTTAGTACATTACAGTTTGACATGGAAATAATAATACTTTTAAAGTTGCTAACTTAAATCATTAATCAGCACCAACAGCACATTACATTAGACTCCAAAATGTGTTAGACTTGACTTCTGTGAAGTGTTTTATACTTTTAAAGGAATATTTTCTAGATTTGGCTCCTTCATAAATACAGGCCAGCATATACAGCTTCTCAACTCTAACTTCCCTCCTTCTGCCTGTAAACAGGGCTATTTGGCAACTTCAGATACTTCTGGCAGTAATTTTCAAGAGTTTAATTCAACCTTCAGCTGTTTCCCAAGGTTTTACAGAGTATATGCAATCAACCTCTCTTAGTCATCGACTGTTACCTAGCCCAATTCCTTATAGGCCTGACTACATGAGGACAGTTTAGTCGCTGTTTATAAGTCCTCCCCACTCCAAGCTTTGGGGGAGAATCTTCACTCTCACCAGTTACCAAAAGGATTGCAGATCTCCTCCGTTACTTTCCCTCCCTCTCCTCACCTATTCCGCTACTTTGGCTGGCTTCCGGCCAGTGAATCGGCCCTGCAAGCGGGAGGGTTCAGTCCTTTTACCACAAGTGCCAGGGATCTCGGCGTTGGTTCTCCCGGGGGGTGGGAAGGGCTCCGCTCCCGTCCCCAGTCAGCCGCTCCTCCCGCGGAGCTCCCGTGAGGGGATTTCCCCACAGACTCCTCCGGTGCTTCTCCTCACCTCTCCTTCGCGCCGGTCGAGGGAAGCACTACTCCTCCTGACATGCGCGGGACGCCCACGCTGGCGCCGCCTCTCACCTCGGGCCTCAGGACACTCCCACCGGACCCGCCTCCACTGCGCTGACACCAAGGAGAGACGCTTCTCCCTCTCCTCCACGCAGAAGCGGTACCAGGACACTGCCGCTCGACGGCTTCTCCGAGCCTCTCTGCCATAAACCAGGAATCCGCTGGAGGTGAAGGCAGGGGGCGCCCGGCAGGGGCACGATAATTTCCCTCAGTACCCACAGGATTTTGACACAAGCGAGGGTAAGGAGAAATTCGGGAGTCGAGTTGCTCTGGGGCACGATCCTTAATATCGTCCCAGAGCAGGATTATCACTCTGGAGATCTCAAGACAGTTCAGAACCACGTTACCAGAGGAGGGGGGATCGATTGGAAGGGCTAGAGGGTACTCCCCTTCTTCTTAGCAACCCTCAGCAGAGTCTGTCTACAGTCTTTTCCAGCTAGGCAGAGGACTGCGCTCCACAGCGCCGCAGTCTCCTTCTCCTTCTCACACCCCCGTACTTCCAGACTAGGGGTTGGTCAGGCGCCCAGGGTCTCCAGTAATCCCAAGCAGCGGGGACAAGTCAAGTAACCCAAGGGAGGAAGGGTGGTGAATCAATAAGGCAGCGTCCTTAGACTAGGAGGTCAACCCTTTGACTATCCTACCCCCACCTTCTGCTACAGCCTGTCCTCCTGCTGACTCTCTCTGGTAAGACAAAATGGCTGACCAGCATTCCGCCTTTTATAGGCTGACCCTCAGAGGTCCAGAAGGGACCAGAAGGTTCTGGAATGCCCTACTCTATCCTATGGGACAGGTTCTAGGTTTGTCAGTGGTGACAGTTGGTAGCCACCATTTTGTGACTCCAAGGGAATTTCTGTCAGGAAAGGCCTCTAGGCCTGAGGTGAAGAACTATGAGGGCGAAATAGCACCTATCCCCTAGACCAACACCTTGAAAAATCTAGTGGACACAAAAATAAATAAAGGCATGAGGGGCTAAAAGGGGACAAAATAAATAATAAATTAGAGGGACTACGCAAAAGGCCAAACAGGTCTAACACGCGTCCCCCCCAGCTGAAAGTGGGGAGAGCTACCCAACCCCTTGGGAGTCCTCATCACTAAGGCGGAAATACCTGGAAAGACCGTCTGCATTGGCGTGGTCCACTCCAGGTCGATGTTCCACCCGGAAGTCCATTCCCTGTAGGGAGATGGACCACCTCAACAGCTTGGGATTCTCCCCCTTCATCTGCATTAGCCAACGAAGGGGTCGGTGGTCAGTCTGAACCAGGAAGTGCGAGCCAAACAGGTATGGCCGCAGCTTCTTCAGAGCCCACACCACCGTGAAAGCTTCCCTCTCAATTGCACTCCACTTCTGTTCCCGGGGAAGCAGTCTCCTGGATAAGAAGACTACAGGCTGATCCAGGCCCTCTTCATTCAGTTGCGATAACACTGCCCCAATGCCATGTTCTGATGCATCTGTCTGGACAATGAACTCCTTGGAGAAGTCTGGGGCCCTCAGGACCGGTGCTGCACACATTGCCTGCTTCAGTTTCTCAAAAGCTTGCTGACAAGCGTTCGTCCAAACTACCCGTCAAGGTTGTTTCTTGGAGGTGAGCTCTGTGAGGGGCGCTACAATAGTGCCATACCCCTTCACAAAGCGACGGTAGTAGCCTGTGAGGCCCAGGAAAGCTCGGACCTCAGTCTGTGTCTTGGGGGGTTCCCAGGCCATGATTGCCTCAATCTTTGCCTGCAGGGGCTGCACTGTCCCCCTACCCACCAAGTGTCCAAGGTACACAACCGACCCCTGCCCAATCTGGCATTTGCTGGCCTTGATTGTCAATCCAGCTTGTTTCAGGGCCTGGAGAACTGCTTGCAAATGTTGCAAATGGTCCTCCCAACTGCTACTGAAGACAGCAATGTCATCCAGGTAGGCAGCGGAGAAACTCTCCATTCCAGAGAGGACCTGATTCACCAGCCGCTGAAATGTGGCAGGGGCATTTTTGAGCCCAAAGGGCATCACACAAATTTGGAAGTGTCCCTCAGGCGTGGAGAAGGCTGACCTTTCCTTTGCTCCATCTGTCAAGGAGATCTGCCAGTACCCTGAAGTGAGGTCAAAGGTACTTAGGTATTGGGCAGATCCTAGCCGGTCAATTAATTCATCCGCCCTAGGGATCGGATGAGCATCAGTCTTTGTAACTGAGTTCAGTCCCCGGTAATCCACACAGAACCTCAGTTCTGGTGTGGTGCCTGGTGGAGCGGCTTTTGGCACTAGCACCACCGGGCTGGACCAAGGGCTGCTGGAAGGTTCTATAACTCCTAGCTCTAGCATCTTGTCAACCTCTCCATGGATGCTAGCCTTCACCTTGTCGGACAGCCGGTAGGTCTTTGACTTCACTGGTGGGCTGTCTCCTGTGTCCACATCATGGGTACACAGGTGAGTCCTTCCCGGGACAAGGGAGAACAACGTAGAGTACTGCTCCAGTATCTGGAGGCAGTCCTCCGGCTGTTTAGGAGTTAGAGTGGGAGAGAGAATCACTCCCTCCACTGATCCATCCTTCTCTTGAGATGAGAACAAGTCTGGGAGAGGTTCGCTTTCCGCTTCCTCTCCCCCATCAGTCACCATCATTAAGATGACCTCGGGCCTCTCATGGTGGGGTTTGAGTCGGTTGGCATGCAGCACCCGTAGGGGCTGTCGAGGGGTCTTAAGGTCCACCAGGTATGTGGCCTTACCCTTCTTTTCCAACACTTCAAATGGGCCTGTCCAGCGATCCTGGAGGGCACTAAGCTCTCCAGGTTCCATCACCCACACTTTCTGGCCAGGCTCCAATTCCACCTGGTGAGCGTTGTGGTCATACCACTCTTTCATGACTGCCTGGCTGGCCTCCAAGTTGTCAGAAGCTTGCTTCCACAACTTCGCCATTTGGCTCCTGAAGGCCAGCATGTAGCTCACCACATCCTGGGGGGTTTCCTGGGAGACTTCTCCCAACCATCCTTCACCAGGCTGAGAGGACCACGTACAGGGTGCCCATACAGAAGTTCAAAGGGGCTGAAGCCCACTCCCTTCTGTGGCACTTCCCTGTAGGAGAATAGCAAACAGGGTAGGAGGACGTCCCATTTCCTCCGCAGGCTTTCGGGCAGACTTCTGATCATGCCCTTCAAGGTTTTGTTGAACCTCTCAACCAGTCCATTCGACTGGGGGTGATAAGGAGTGGTGAACCGGTAGGTCACTCCGCACTCCTTCCACATTGCCCGCATGTAAGCTGACATAAAGTTGGTCCCCCTGTCAGACACAACCTCTTTGGGGAAACCCACTCGGGTAAAGATCCCCATTAGGGCCCTAGCCACCACAGGTGCAGTGACAGTCCTTAGGGGAATTGCCTCTGGATACCGTGTGGCATGATCCACCAGAACCAGGACGAACCTGTGACCAGCTGTTGTTGGTGGATCCAATGGCCCTACAATGTCGATGCCCACCCTTTCAAAGGGGGTGCTAACGACGGGAAGTGGTTCCAGAGGAGCTTTCAGCTTCACCCCTGTTTTCCCACTGGCCTGGCAGGATACACATGTCCGACAGTAGGTGTTGGATGCCACTTTCATCTGAGGCCAGTAAAAGTGGAGGACAAGCCGAGCAAAGGTCTTGTCCTGACCTAAGTGTCCTGCCAAGGGTATAGCATGAGCCAATTCCAGCAGAAAGGCTCGGTATTGTTGCGGAACTACCAAGGCCCTTGATGAACGAGGTAAGGGTACCTTGGGTTCACTGTAGAGGAGTCCATCCTCCCAGTAAATATGGTAGTGTTCCGTAACATCACCTGCTGCCTGGGCTTCAGCCTGACGTCTCAGTCCCTCAAGGGTAGGGCACTCCCTCTGCCCCTTACAGAATTCCTCTCTGGTAGGTCCTCCCTCCACATGCCACTCAGCAGGGATGGGTAAATCCTCCAGAGAGTCTACTTCCCCCTCCACGGACTCCTGGTCCACCACCGCAGGTGGCCGATCTGTCACATGGGGTGCGGAAGCCGAAGCAGGCTCTTCCTGTCTTCGGGTCTGTCCCTTTTTGGCAGCGGGTTGGGCCATTGTTCCAGGCTCCAACCCAAGCGAACTCCCTCTCCGGGTAGTTGCAGACCTTGTGCTCACACAGGCCCAGTCAGGTGTACCCAGCATCGCAGAATGCGTCCGGTATTCCACCTCTCTCCAAGCGTTGTGCTCCATATCATTCCCCAGCAGACAATCAACTGGCACGGCAGGGCTTACGGCAACTCGAAGTGAACCTGCAACCCCTTCCCACTCAAAGGGAACCTCAGCCACGGGATAGTGGCCCATTCTGCCGTCAGCCATCGCGGCGGGGTGGAGTACATTGGGAACCACCTGCTCTGGAGACACCAGTTGACTTCTCACCATAGTCATACTGGCTCCTGTATCTCTCAGAGCCTCCCCTCTCTGACCATTGATGGTGATCCATTGCCCATACTTAACAGTATTTGGGGGCACCTGGATCTTAGGAACCATCTCCCGTTCTCCCAGAGACACTAAGGTGACACCCGCCCACTCACCCCCCTTATCTAAGGGCAACTCCTCCCCGAGCGCTACACTAGCTACTCCCGGTGGTTTTCCTCCGGTGGGAGGGGGTGGTCTTTTTGGGCATCTGACATCTCCCTTATAATGTCCAACACCACCACATTCGAAGCAGTGGAGAACCCTTGGCTGCTGGCTTTGGCCAGGATTAGGGTTCCTGGGCGGGTTTGCCTTAGGGGTGAAACCTGTTCCCTTTCCCTGGAAATTGTTTTGGGGACCTTTAGAGAACTCCCTCTTTTTATCTCCCCCCTCCTTCTTCTGGGGGGCGCCCTGTCCGGCCTTTTGGGAATCCCCTCCAGTCCCCTTTGAGGACACCCGGGTACTTGCCCAGATGTCCGCCTCCTCTGCAAGCTTCCGGGGATTGGTCAGCTTGCTGTCCACCAGGTGTTGGCGCAGCTCGGGAAAGCATTTCTCGAGGAGGTGCTCTTTCAAAAATAGATCATACAACCCCTCATAATCCCTCACCTCACTGCACTTTACCCAGCCCTCCAATGCCTTTCTTGCATAATCAAGGAAGTCCACCCAGTTCTGGGTGCTTAACTTGTGGCTCCCCCTGAACTTCTGGCGATACCTTTCCGGGGTAAGCCCAAACTTCCTGACCAATGCTAGCTTCATGGTGGGGTAGTTGGTCTGCTCCTCTGATTCCAAGGCCAGCAAGGTGTCCCGACCAGTAGGAGGCATGTACTTATACAACCCACCCCCCCAGTGCTTCTCCTGGATCCCATGGGCTCTTAAGGAGACCTCATAGGCTGACAGCCACTTGGCTATGTCATCCCCCTGACTATAGCTGGCAATTATATCCTTAGGCAGGTAGGGTCTGGACTCCCTGGTTGGTTCTCTGGTTTCGCTGCCACCATTTGGAGTTGGAAAGGGTCCCCGTTGCAGGGCCTGGAGTTCTAACTCTTTTAGTTTGAATTCATGAGCCATTCTCCGCTCTTCCTTCTCCTGTTCTAACCTCCTCCCCTCCCTCTTTTCTTCCAACTCCATTTTTGCTATTTCCCACCTTAACAGTCTATCCTCTCTCCTGTCAGCTAACTCGGTTTCTGACAACCCTCTCGATGACACACTGCTGCCCTCCCGTGAGGTTGCCTTGGGGCTGATTGACATCTCACCCACCCCCGGGGAACATTCCGCAGTCCTATCAATGACAGTACCTCTGTCCGATTCCTCCTCTTCCACCGTTCCCTCCTCATTGCGTGCTTCCACCCAAGCCCTCAAACTGGTCTGGAGTTCCCCCTTCTTGGCACCACGCTTAAAGAACACTCCCAATTGTTGACAGAAATCTTTTAGCTGAGCCACCGAATAGGTGTCTAGTTTTTCTAGTGGAAACTCCATTTTACCACAGGCAATTCAAAGCTACACACACAAGAAGAATAGAGTTGCAAGGCAACCTGAAGCTACCTCCACCCCACCACCAGGAACAAATTTGAAAAAAACAAAAATAAGAATTAGGAGGGCCGCTAGGAGAAAACTCCTGGTGTAGGCTAGTGAATTACGCTCAATTACTACAGAGTAGTTGCAACCACAGTCAGGATCCCACCGCTAGACACCAACTTGTTGGAACCTAAATATGTCAGGTCACCTAGGGTAGCCTGGCCTAGGGTAAGACACTATCACTTAGAGGCACATGTGTAAAGGTTGCAAACCACCCAGCAGTAAATCAACGCAATTTCACTCAAAAAGGACGCTACACCAATGTTTGGAAAAATATGAGCTTGTTTATAAAAATAATCTTTGCTCTCTTGTCTTTAGAATTCACAGCTTAGTACATTACAGTTTGACATGGAAATAATAATACTTTTAAAGTTGCTAACTTAAATCATTAATCAGCACCAAAAGCACATTACATTAGACTCAAAAATTTGTTAGACTTGACTTCTGTGAAGTGTTTTATACTTTTAAAGGAATATTTTCTAGATTTGGCTCCTTCATAAATACAGGCCAGCATATACAGCTTCTCAACTCTAACTTCCCTCCTTCTGTCTGTAAACAGGGCTATTTGGCAACTTCAGATACTTCTGGCAGTAATTTTCAAGAGTATAATTCAACCTTCAGCTGTTTCCCAAGGTTTTACAGAGTATATGCAATCAACCTCTCTTAGTCATCGACTGTTACCTAGCCCAATTCCTTATAGGCCTGACTACATGAGGACAGTTTAGTCGCTGTTTATAAGTCCTCCCCACTCCAAGCTTTGGGGGAGAATCTTCACTCTCACCAGTTACCAAAAGGATTGCAGATCTCCTCCGTTACTTTCCCTCCCTCTCCTCACCTATTCCGCTACTTTGGCTGGCTTCCGGCCAGTGAATCGGCCCTGCAAGGGGTAGGGTTCAGTCCTTTTACCACAAGTGCCAGGGATCTCGGCGTTGGTTCTCCCGGGGGTGGGAAGGGCTCCGCTCCCGTCCCCAGTCAGCCGCTCCTCCCGCGGAGCTTCTGCGAGGGGATTTCCCCACAGACTCCTCCGGTGCTTCTCCTCACCTCTCCTTCGCGCCGGTCGAGGGAAGCACTACTCCTCCTGACATGCGCGGGACGCCCACGCTGGCGCCGCCTCTCACCTCGGGCCTCAGGACACTCCCACCGGACCCGCCTCCACTGCGCTGACACCAAGGAGAGACGCTTCTCCCTCTCCTCCACGCAGAAGCGGTACCAGGACACTGCCGCTCGACGGCTTCTCCGAGCCTCTCTGCCATAAACCAGGAATCCGCTGGAGGTGAAGGCAGGGGGCGCCCGGTAGGGGCACGATAATTTCCCTCAGTACCCACAGGATTTTGACACAAGCGAGGGTAAGGAGAAATTCGGGATTCAAGTTGCTCTGGGGCACTATCCTTAATATCGTCCCAGAGCAGGATTATCACTCTGGAGATCTCAAGACAGTTCAGACCCACGTTACCAGAGATGGGGGGATCGATTGAAAGGGCTAGAGGGTACTCCCCTTCTTCTTAGCAACCCTCAGCAGAGTCTGTCTACAGTCTTTTCCAGCTAGGCAGAGGACTGCGCTCCACAGCGCCGCAGTCTCCTTCTCCTTCTCACACCCCGTACTTCCAGACTAGGGGTTGGTCAGGCGCCCAGGGTCTCCAGTAATCCCAAGCAGCAGGGACAAGTCAAGTAACCCAAGGGAGGAAGGGTGGTGAATCAATAAGGCAGCGTCCTTAGACTAGGAGGTCAACCCTTTGACTATCCTACCCCCACCTTCTGCTACAGCCTGTCCTCCTGCTGACTCTCTCTGGTAAGACAAAATGGCTGACCAGCATTCCGCCTTTTATAGGCTGACCCTCAGAGGTCCAGAAGGGACCAGAAGGTTCTGGAATGCCCTACTCTATCCTATGGGACAGGTTCTAGGTTTGTCAGTGGTGACAGTTGGTAGCCACCATTTTGTGACTCCAAGGGAATTTCTGTCAGGAAAGGCCTCTAGGCCTGAGGTGAAGAACTATGAGGGCGAAAGAGCACCTATCCCCTAGACCAACACCTTGAAAAATCTAGTGGACACAAAAATAAATAAAGGCATGAGGGGCTAAAAGGGGACAAAATAAATAATAAATTAGAGGGACTACGCAAAAGGCCAGACAGGTCTAACACCCACTAAATACCTTTAGCAGAGGCCTTGCTCCCTCACTTTCTATAATTTAGGTAAAACATTGCGTTACAACTTTCAAAGATCATTTCAGTACCCTAGTATAGGTGGAATATAAAACAAACATTTGTGTTGAGTTATTATAATTACCATGCTGTTATTATGGTTCTTTAGCAATGTCAATTATTGTGAGCATCAGGGTGAAGTTCAAGTGACATCACTTCCTGGAAATATTCAGGTTCAGAGGTCATATGATGTCAATTCCAATGATGTAATTATTGGCAAAGGGTGTGTGGTGTCACTTCCTCAACTCAGGACATTTTGATGAAGCAATGTTCATGCCACTCTTAGGCCCACCACGAGCCGTCCTCATTACCAGGGTTGTAGCCCACATTGGTAATCACCAAAATCAATGTGAGTAGCAGCCCGATGATGAAGCATACCACCCTTCAAGTGACTGAGGGCTTGTTCTTAGAACACACAGCAGGGATAGAAGAAGAGAGACACTGCATTTCTGCCGGAGTACCTTTTTGAGGTTGCGATGATGATGATGATGACACAATCAATGTTGTAACTGAAGAAACCTAATCTGAGTAAGACAATCATTTAATTTGTCATCATCTGCCTTGATTGTGAAAATATTTCTACCAAGTTCCACAATGTAATAAGAAGTGTCTTAAAATCATCAGTGTATTACTATCTACTTCACAGGTCTCTCGGAGTACGGAGAGTTCCTCCAGCGGTACATTGATTTACAATGCGCTCAGCATTGGTGGAGCATTCAGATCATTCACTATGAACGCCAGAGATAGAATGGTAAAGTGTGTTTGAATGTTTTTTTAAATATAATATCATTCAACAAATTGATTGTGGCTTTTGAAAATACAATAGCTTGAATCAAGTCACATGAGGTATCTGGCATGCCTCATATTTATGTGAATTTATATCATTATGGAATAATTCTAGTGTGACATCTTCTATGTCTCTTAACATTAGGGTCCCGCTTTGACAAATTAAGTCATTGTTAACTCATGGAATGAGGAACTCAAATTGAAGGCCCAGACATAGAACAATGTAGCGAAGGAAAATTATACTGCATTGTGCTTTTGAGCAGTCATGGGTCTGAAATATTTACCCCTAGCTTACTATAAAACATTCACACCTTTCAACATTGAGTGGAAACATGCTATCCTATTGTTCATAGTGCAAGCAAAAAGGGCAGGATTCCTTCATTTGTCTTTCTTGAGGGATTCATATTTATTCTTAAAAAGTGTACTTTCTGCAAAAAAAGATTCAGGGCCTCATTTACAATATTTTGATGTAGGTCAGTTCCACAAGCCTTCCTGATGGTGCCATACATCAAAAGAAAAGGGCAGCAATGAGCTGCTTCTATCAGACATAGCGCATTCCTGCCCCCCCGACCCCACCCCGGTTGGCACACAAATGACTGCCATGTGCCAATGCACGCACACTTGCGCCATAGTGCAAAGGTGTCTGCATTTTAGGGGTGATTGTTTTTGTGCAGGAAGATAGACATTCCTGCTAAAAAAACAATCAATAGGGGCGATTTTCTATTTCTATGAGTGCTGGGAACTAGGAGAAATAATGTTATTTCTTCCTGTAGCGCCTCCCGTATGCCACCTCTGGAGAGGAATAGGCTTTTGTCCATTTCCAGGTTTAAGAAATCCCGTACATCTGGGAATGTGTCTAATGCCATGGGTGTTACATGGATACACCCACACTAAAGTCCATGGCACGCTCCCTATCGCAGGGTAAGGCAACGCAGTGACCTGCGCTACGTTGCCTCCGTCCATTTCTACAAGGCCATCAAAAGCCATGCAGAGTGGCTTTACGTCACATTGTAGATATGGCCCTGCAGTGTGCGCAGCAGAACGTCACTAAAAGTGCTGTCCCGGCAGCGCAGGGGCCTTGTAAATGAGGCTCCCGTTTATTTTGCATTGAATGAATATGACTCACGACTGTGGAGGTGTGGCCAATGTGCAGAATATTTTATAGTAGACGGAGCACAAAGGAGAGTTTAAGAGGGCTGTAAATGCAATTGATTAAGGCAATTTTTTTAATGCAATGAAACAGCGAAATATTCACAATGTTTGGAATTTCTCTGCTGTGTTGTGTGACATTTTGTAGCATTTTGTGCCAAAGACAAAGCACAAAATGCTACATTTCATAAACCCTTCAGTATTTTGTAGTCATTCGTTACAATACAAACTGTCATGAAACACAATGACCTTTCAAAAAAGTTCTATGAATGATGACCTTTGCAGAAATTTGCGAGATGGAACAATTTCATGGACCAGGTAGTGATTTGGTTCTGACTGCAAAATACCACCATGGGCACATTTCACATGCTTCAGTGACATAAATGGTGCAAATGTTCCCACTGTGATACCTTTGCTGTATTTCGTCGGTGTAACTTCTGGGTGACTTTGGCAAATGGTTCTTAAACAGTGAAAAGAGTAACAGACCAGTTTGGAAAGGGGTTTGGAATAAGGGATGTCTTGACATGAGAAATATTTTCCAAAGAAATAAAGAAATGTAGAAATTTTTCCGACATAGGGTGAGGGAAACAGGCATATGGAAGGAAAGTTGCAAAAACATACATCCCTCTTGTGTACAAATCAGGGTTTTGTGAAAAAGGCTGTCAGAAATCTCCACGAAACATTTATTTGCTGCTATCTGCTCTGTTGCACCTCGAGGGCTCCGTGTAGCGGATCAAGCGCTCACGTGACGCCCTCCTGCCGGCTGGCCACGCCCACCTTCAGGCCACGCCCACTTCCCGCCCTTACGGCCATCTATAACAATGTGTCATTTCAGTACGCGCAGCGGACGAGCGCAGCGGGAGCGCCGACTTCGCGCCGAAGTCGCGCATAAGTCAAGCCCGTCTGCGCCCGTCCGCGGCCGGACGGGGCCAGGGGCACGTCACTATGCCAAAATTCTGTCCTACACGTCTAAGGACCTCGTCGCCCTCCAAGGCCCCTGGCCTCTCCCGGATTCCGTCCATAGACTCGTCTCTGCACTAGGCCTTGCCCCTACCCTCCCTACATCTCCGCTTCCCCTGCTACCCACCCCCCTGTCACCCTGCCCCCCCCTCGCCGATCCCTGCCCCACGACCCCAGCACTATCTGTCATCCTACTTAATACCAGGTCAGCGGTCAAGCACCAACACGAGCTGTACGTCCTACTCGATTCTGAGAAACCAGACTTACTGCTCCTGACCGAAACCTGGTACTGCGACTCCTCCCTCCCCGCTCTCCTGGCTACCCTTCCGCCTTCCTACGTGGCCCTACGTGCCGATCGCCCGGCGGGCAGGGCTGGCGGTGGGGTAGCCTTAATCGCCAGGTCCGATCTGCACTTTCAATCACTTCCTTTTCCCCCTATGCTCCCTGCTGACTTCTTAGTAGTCCGCTCCCTCCTATCCTCCCCTCCCATCACTTGCCTTCTTGTGTACCGTCCTCCTCAGCCCTCACCTTCATTTCTACCAGCTTTTCAAGACCTACTGGCCAATCTGGTGGTCAATTACGCCTCGGTCTTGGTGCTGGGGGATTTTAATTATTGGCCCGCTGACCCACACGAGTGCCCGGCCTCAAAGGAATTTACAGAATCCTTACTATCTTTCAACTTCACCCCACATATAACTGACCCCACTCACTCCCACGGGCACACACTTGACCAGGTCTGGTCGCTCAACCTTCCATTGGCCTCGGTGGCTGTCTCTCCATGCCCCTGGTCCGACCATGCCCTCATCTCCTTCTCCATCCTACACAACCCTATTTCCAGAACACCGCGTGCCAAAAACACCTGGGCACGGAACTGGAACAGGCTCGATCTCCCCTCCTTGACCTCCCTGCTCCGTAATTCCATTCCCTCCTTCTCTGGCCTATCATCTGCCTCTCAAGCCAAGGCCATAAACACCTGGCTGGCGGGAGGCTGTGACTCAGTGGCTCCCCTACGTCGCATTTCAATCCGTCGACTCAAGGACTCCAATAGATGGTTTAATGACCACCTAAAAGAACTCAAACTGAGCACCCGACGGGCGGAGAGGCAGTGGAGGAAAGATTATAGCCTTTCATCTAAAACTCACTTCCTGGCATCACTGGCTAAATATAAAACAGCAATCCTGGCTGCAAAAACCGACCACTTCTCTACGAAAATAACGTCTGCCGACAACAAACCCAGGGTAATCTTTGGCATTGTGAATGACCTGGCATTCTCGGACCGAACCTCGTCCCAAATCCCTCCCTCCCAGCCCCTCTGTGATCAACTTAACCACTATTTCTTGGACAAAATCACAACTATCAAGGCCAATATCCCTTCACCCTCCTCTGCTTTTGTTGATCCCTCCCCCCCCACTGTCCTAAACCCTCTCACCTTCATCCCTCCCTTTACTCAGGAATCTTTTCTGGCAATACTCCCTAAAGTTAAGTCGGGGTCTCCGGCGGACGTCTGCCCCGCACGCATCCTACAGCAAATATACTCTAGCTGCCCTGATCCCCCTATCGCCTTTCTCAATAGCTCCTTGGCTCAGGGTGTCGTGACCCCTGCACTCAAGGCCGCCACTATAGTACCTCTGCTGAAGAAACCCGGAGCGGACCCGTCCATTTCGGCTAACTTTCGCCCCATCTCCCTGCTGCCCTTTCTGGGCAAGGTGATGGAACGCCATGTCACCGCGGTACTGAGCGCTCACACCGAGGCGAATGGGGGGCTGGCCTCTCGCCAGGCAGGATTCCGCCCTAGGCATTCGACCGAATCGGTCGTAGTTTCAGTCCTGGACAACCTCAGAAAGGGTATGGATGATAACAACCGCCAGGCACTGGTCCTCCTTGATCTCTCCGCCGCCTTTGACACGGTGGACCACACCATCCTACTTGCCCGTGTCAAGGCGGCTGGTATCGGGGGATCAGCTCTGGTCTGGCTCTCCTCCTTTCTGAGGGACCGCACTCAGGCGGTCCGTCTGGGCGATTTCACCTCCACCACTCTCCCTGTCACCTGTGGTGTTCCCCAGGGTTCTTCTCTCTCTCCGTTACTCTTTAATCTCTATATCTTTCCTCTTATCTATGCACTCCAGCAGCTGGAGGTCACTGTTTATAACTATGCGGATGACCTCCAGCTCATCTTTGATCTGTCCCCCTCTCCTCTCTCGGTCTCTAATTTTCAGTCGACTATGACATTCATCAGGGACTGGATGAACCACAACCACCTTAAACTGAACCCCGACAAGACCGAGTTGGTTCTTACTGGTGGTTCATCCAGCCCCTGGAATTCTCTTTTCTGGCCCCCCTCTCTTGGCCCGGCACCATCCCCCTCCACTGTGGTCAAGACACTGGGTGTTAAAATGAATAATCAGCTCACTCTTCACTCACAAATTAGTTCCGTGGTTTCCTCCTGTTTCCTCACTCTCCGAACTATCCGCTCTGTCTCCCGCTTCTTCTCTCCCCAGGCACTTAAGATTATCATAGCCGCCCTGGTCATCTCACGTTTGGACTACGCCAACGCCCTCTATCATGGCATTCCAGCGTATAGCCTGCGTAGACTCCAAACCATCCAGAACCAGGCGGCCAGGCTGATATACGGCCTTCCACGCTATCACCACTCCACCCCCCTTCTAAAAGAGCTTCACTGGCTACCCGTGAAACAACGCTCCCTCTTCAAGATAGGATGCATGGTTTTTCAGGCCCGCCAGGGCACTGCCCCCGCCTTCATCGCCTCACTAATTAAACCCTATGTCCCCGCTAGAAATCTTCGGTCTTCCTCCAAATCTCTTCTTCAGATCCCCCGCTTCTCACGCAAAAAATGGGGCGGTTCTAACTTCTCAACTCTGGCTCCTATCTTCTGGAACTCACTTCCAGACAACCTCCGTTCTGCTACTCAGTATCTCTCTTTCCGTAGAGACCTGAAAACGTTCCTCTTCAGCCAGGCTTTCCCCGCCTAATACTTATTCCACCCTTCCTTGGTCTTTCTCCCTCAGTTCTGAACCTCCAGCGCCAAGAAACCGCAAGGTGTACGCCGCGCTCTACAAGTGTTTTAAATTAGAAATTAGAATTAGAATTAGAAACAGAGGCATACTGTGTACACGTGGTTTAGCCTTTGACAGAAATCAGATACTTGTTGTCAAACAAAATAGGTTTCTGAGGTGCTATAGTTGACTGCCATCATTGCACTGTCCACATTATAGCCAAACATGTAACACATCCATTCAATGCCACATGGCATAGGTAGAAAAGTACCAGACATAAGCCATGCTCTATTGTACTGTGTCAAAGTATGATACATGTTCCGGGCGTAACTTTCAAGCAGTACTATTTTTGGCTCTTTTGACAGGATTAGCACCTGGCCAGTTACCCTACCTGATTCTCAATATAGCGCCGGGACACCTCTGTTGGGGTAGCTGTTGCGCTTTACAAGTGCTACTATTATTATTACTATCATTAGTCACACAGAGTCATCTTTTTTAGACAGCTAAAGACTAGAACATTTGACTCATTCAATATCCAAATAGCATAATAGGTCTCCACTCCTGCATCATTAGGCTCATCATTATGAAGTTGGAATTAGTTCTTCCCAACACCGGAGAATATTTTTATACAGCACTGGTCCCATTTTGATGTATGCCCAACTGGCCGATAATTTGAATCAGGAAGGGGGAGTCAAGGGCATAGAGGGGGTCTCCAATGCCCCCAGTTAACCCCTAAAGATATATTCCTTGGCCATGTACTATTAACCTCATGTGGATGCATGTCATACACAACTGAATGATTCATAGTCTTAGATGTTCAGTAAATATATTGAGAAGTAATACCCATGACTATATAAAAACATGTTGGAAAACTGGATAACATAAAGCACTCCTCAATCCAGATTCATCAAGGGCTTGCATTACCCTTGAGTCACGTAAGGCAACGCAAGGCAACGTAAGCTCTTAAGTTAGATTTACCATGGCAAGCATTGCCCTGAATTGGCTAAAAAGCTTTTTGACGGACAGAGGGCAAACGGTCATGCTGGGCCCTTTCAGGTCTCAAAAATTCCGGTTAGATAAGGGAGTACCACAGGGCTCCTGCTTGAGCCCTACTCTCTTTAACGTATATATGGCCCCACTGGCCAAGATTGTTCGACCTTTCGGGTTCGAGATTATATCGTATGCAGACGACACTCAGCTGATTTTCCCTATGGGATCAAATCCTAATGAGGAGAGACTGCGATTTTCGACTGGAATGATGGCCATCTCAAACTGGATGACAGAATGTTGTCTCCAACTCAATCCAGGGAAAACGGAGCATATGCTTCTGGGAAGAACTAATAATCTCAATATGGCCGATTGGTGGCCTGCCCAGTTGGGGAGAGCTCCCAACCCCTAACCCTCAGTGAAGAGTTTGGGAATACACTTGGATGACGAATTGACTATGAAGGATAATGTCAAAAACATCACAAGCTCTTGCTACTATAGTCTTCGTCTACTTCGTAGAATCATCCCATACTTACCAGTGAAACATCGCAGAAAGGTGGTCCAGGCAATGGTGGGGAGTCGCTTGTAGTACGGGAACGCTCTACTGGCCGAAGTGGGTGAAACTCTGGTAGCGAAACTTCAAGTCATCCAAAATACTGCGGCAAGGAAGTCCTAAATCACCCCCCAGGATCTCCATCACTTCCACTGCTCAGAGAGCTTCACTGGCTCTCAGCGAAAACGAGATCATTCTTCAAGGTCTGCTGTTTCACTTTTAAAGCCATCAATGGTACAGGTCCTGGTTACTTGCAAAAGAAACTCTGTAAGCAGATCTCCTGCCGTAACCTGAGATCAAACGCTATAACATTGTTGAAGATCCCTCGCATCCGACGCACTTGTGTGGGGGGCAAAGCCTTTTTATATATTGCCCCTAAATATTAGAACTCTCTACCTGAGGCTTTACGTGAATGCTCCTCCTATCTGGTCTTCAGGAAACAACTCAAGGCCTTCTTATTCTAACCTTCTTCGGCTCTGATACTCCATTTTTCCTCCGGTTTCTTTCTGCCTAAGTAAGCGCTGAGATGCCTCTGGGTGAGTCATGCACTATATAAGAGACCAATAACATAACATAACAAGCAGCGTCACCTTGCATGACTCTGCTTAGCATAGTAAATCTAGAATAACGCAAAGGCAGCGCAAGTTGCTGCCTTATGTTAATCTCTGCGTGCGGAAGGCGTTGCATGGGTGGAGCGTGGGTGTTCCCACGCATCAATTCATGTTTTTTTAATTATTCCCAGAGTTACTAAGACTAGTAAACCTGGGAATGCGTTAAAATGTTATGCCTTCCCAAGTGAGGCATAACAAGGGGAAATATGTTTATTTCTCCTCGTTATTACTTCTTCCGAAGGAGCAAACTGCTTCTAGGTATTGTTTCTGTGCAGGAAGGTGTCCCTTCCTGCACAAAAACAATCCTGGCTGCAACAAATGCACTCTTGACCATACCCAAGGGTGCCTGTGTTGGCGCTTGGCAGCCACAAGTGTGCCAGCGCGGAGAGAGAGCAGGAGTGCCTATATGTTAGTAATTATGGCACATTTCTGCTCTCCCCATTTGTCACTGTGCAGCAAGTTGTCTTGCTGCATTTAACAGTGTCAAATATTAGTGAATCTGGGCTCTCTGGTTTAATCTGTTATATCTTACATGTTTTGTTGCACAGTCCTCTCATATAACATACCAATGATGCTGTATGTATTTACTCCTGCTAGTATTGCCGATGATGATAACAATGATGATTATACTGTTTTTTTAAAATAAATTATTCCATTACCCTGTCCATGTTTTTCTAGGGATCAGAATTTCTGGTTGGTAACCATTTTCCTTAACATGTGCTTTGTAGAAATTAACCATGTTCCTTCATGTAGCAGGACACTACTGAAGATGATCAATGTACATTTCTCTTCATTGTGCAGTTACTTGGATTTCTGCAAAACATCAAGTGCAGTCAATCACAAGTTAATTGTGTTACCAGTACTGGCTATTACAGCAGATTCATGATGAAGATGGCCCAGGTTAGTATGGTAAAGTTATACTAACTGGTATGTTGACACAAAGTGATTCTTAGTACATAATATGATTTACAGAATGACATTGTGTTTTATTATATCTCAAAAGAGATTCCTTATATTTGTGAATATTTATGAATAATATATATATTTTTTAATTTCTTTATTGCATTTTTCTTGGCATACTTTGCAAATGAAAACAGTTACATCACATGGACCACCCCATACAGTAAGCAAGACATTCCCCGGTCCGAGGTTAATGAACCAAAACGGGTGTCCACTGAAGCGTCTATCAAACCAGCAATCAGCCAAAGCATCATCATCATCATGAAGCACGTTATTATTTTGACAACTTGTAAACAAACACCCCCCCATCACATCTAAATCCCCCCAACCGGGTCCACCCATCCCAAGGTCCAGTGAACAAACATTCAGGTTGGGGCGTCCTCCCGTCTCTCTCGCTATGAATAATATTGTTAATGTACTTTAGGCATACTGTGATCTCCCTAGCTCTTTAATAATTATGGTCATATTATGATTACTTATACTGCATCAATTTTATCAATGTTCTACCAGATTCCCAACTCTACAGTTGTAAAAGAACTTACACACAAGTAGTAGCTTGAATGAGTGCAAACACAAACCACAGCTTTCAGACTACCTTTGTCCAACCTTATACTTGTAACCTATCCACCTCACCCATCAGTTCCTTCTTTGATGCCACCTGGATAAGCCGGGTTAAGTGTTACAATCCCTTCTTTTATACGACAGTGGTACTGAATGTTGTTATTTTCACTAACAAGATGCAACTGTGTGTTTCTAGGGATCATCTTTCTTGGCGGATATTGTTGGTGGATTAGGACTTTCTAGATGTATGTGCAATCCCACATCTAATGCTGATTATTGGTAATTATGGCAGACCACTGGAGTCACTGCTAGGTTTGTTGATCATATACTTTTACATGATCACTGTTTTAACCAAATAATCAATCTCTATTGTCACTTTGAGAAGTGGACAAGCAGGAAATAGACCGGTTATTGATCTTTGGGTGACCCGTTCTTTGGGGAGTCTTCCCTAAATGTTCCGTTGGAGCTCACATTAGTCAAGGAAGGCACATCTTGGGATTGTAAACCAAGTTACCCTACAGCTTTGCTTAACTGTCATACCTCCTTGGTTGGGTTTTCATGCCACACCTGCAAATAAATGGCCTTAACTACAGTTTTATGTCCATGTCATATTTGTTCATGACACTTAAAGCACATCATTTTCTCATTTGCGAATACAAATGTGGATGTAAACCTTATTAATGGCAGAGAACTGTGATGTGCATTAAATGTACCTCCAGGGTTTTGTATTGCAAAGGATATTGATGCATAACGGCGTGGGAGCGATCAAGCAGATGGCTCGGAACAAGACCCCGGAAGTGGATGGAATCCCTATAGAATTTTACATGAAATACATAGACATCCTGGCGCCTCGCCTATTGGAGGTGTACAACGAAGCGATGGAGCAGGGCCTCCTTCCTAAGTCCATGAGAGAGGCGCTGGTCGTCCCCTTATTGAAACCTGGGAGGGAGAGTAATGATGTGACCTCCTATAGACCGTTGTCTATGTTGACGGTGGACTATAAAATCTTGAGCCGCATACTGGCCACGAGGCTGCTGCCCCACATGACTGCTCTGGTCCATGAGGATCAGGCAGGGTTTATTCCGACTAGGAATACCTCGATTAATATCCGCCGCCTAATACGAGTGTTGGGGAGCGACCTGGATATGGATATGATGTCATCCGTGTTATCCGTAGACATAGAAAAGGCGTTCGATAGCCTAGAATGGGAGTACCTTGATAGGGTGCTGGAGAAATTCGGTTTAGGCGTGCAATTTCGACGTTGGACGAAGGTCCTATACTCCTTAGCAACGGCCAGGGTGCGACTGGGTTCAGTAATATCCTCAGAGTATCCGGTGAGGAGAAGAACGAGGCAGGGGTGCTCACTTTCGCCCCTGCTGTTCGCGCTGGCGATTGAACCTCTGCCGATCCACGCTAGGACGGGGATACCATATAGAGGCATTGTGTGTAGTGAAATCCCGAACTATATTTCATTGTATGCAGATGATCTGCTGTTGTTCTTGGAGGACACGACAAGAGGGGCGGTGGACCTACTATCAGAATTTGGGACGCTGTCAGGCCTTAGAGTTAATTGGAATAAAACATGCATTTTCCCTATGAGAGCGGACATGCCACAGCCGCAACTAGACGCTGATCTGATATGGGAGCGATCGTGCTTCACATATCTGGGAGTTCGGATTTATCATGGGGCGGATAGCATGTTGGAGGGGAACATAGGACGCTGTATAGGGGCCCTGAGAAGCTGTACGGCGTTTTGGGCAACTCTTCCCCTTTCAGTGGTGGGGAGAGTGGCGCTGCTCAAAATGGTAGCTTTGCCTCGCTTGCTCTATTATTTCCGCACGCTGCCACTTTGGATACCTCCACGTTTTTTTCGAGAATTACGAACGCTCACCATTGACTTTCTATGGGGACACGGAAGGCGACGAGTGGTGCTGGATACGTTGTTAAGGCCGAAATCGGAAGGGGGACTGGCAGTTCCTAACTTTGAACTTTATTACCTAGCGGCGCAGCTGCAGATCCTTACACAGAGTGTTGCTCGAGAATTTATGGGCCCAGAACAGACCCGTGGGACGGGAATACAGAGGCATGTTCTCTTGTATATCGTCATGCAGCAACAGCTTGAGGTGCGGGACTTAACCCTAGAGGAGAGGACCCTGAGGTTGTGCTGGAATAAAACCCAGAAGAGGGCGGGAGTGGCACACCCGTACGCCCCAGAAATCCCTTTGGGCATGCTGACGGCATTGCCACACGGAGGGGCCTGGTCCCCGCTCATGGAGTGGGAGGAATTGGGGCTTCACATGGTTGGCCACCTATTTGCTGATGGTGAGTTGTTACCTTTTAGGGCGGTACAAGATCAATTTGGTCTCCCCGACGGGAGCTTCCTCTTGCACATGGCGATAACAAAGGCGATACGGAAGCATTGGAAGTCTGGGCAATCAGAACCAAGGAACACGATGGCTTGCCAATACGTGGTAATGGTGGCGGGCACGTTTAAAGCGATTACTTGCCTACATTCTCGAATGTTACATGAGGGTTTGGATCCACTAACGGTTCTCAAACTAAAATGGGAGACAAGTGTGGGGAAACCCATCCCGGACACAGAACAGGGTCATATTTTGAGGAGGACCTGGAAGGGGTGCAGAAATGCTCGCTTCCAGCAAGTGCATTTTTTTATAGTGCACAGAGCCTACCTTACCCCAGGGAAGATTCGGAAATATTTCCAGGTGTAGGATGCGGCGTGCCCTAGGTGCTTGATGCCGGATGTGGAACTAGATCACATGCTATGCGACTGTCCGAAACTAGGGCTCTATTAGTCTGAAGTGGGGGCGCTTCTTAACGAAGTTACTGATAGGCAGGTGGTCTATGACATGGCGACTTGTCTGTTACTGTGGTTTCCTCATACGAAACACACCAAAATCACTAGTAAATTCATTGACCTAGGTCTCATCCTAGCCCAGAGGGAGATAACCTGGCATTGGAAATCGAAGGAGGGTCCATCTAGTAGATGATGGGCGAGAGAATGACATAAATGGGCCCGTAGCGAGGGTACAGTTAGACTTCGACAGGCAGCCCGTACCACTAATGAGAAGAGTATGGCGATTGCACGAGCTTGGGAAGAAATAGTACGAGCACTGAGTAACAGACAGGAGAATGAGGAGGACTTAGGTGGAAGTGATTTGAATGGAGTTCCATGGGATACACAGATGGATGGGTATGGATCCTGCAGGTTTCATCCCTTTAGGAGTCTATATAAATGAACCAGGCCCACACCAGCAGCAGTTAGGGGGGAGGGTAGGGGGGGGGGGGGGAGTTGGGAGTCCTGTTGTTGATATAGGAGTGGGCCGACCATTGGGAGCTGCGTGAGTGGCCATTTGTGTTATGTGATTGATCCAATGTTTCCCAACTTAGGGGAGGGTACACAGAGCTTAGTTTTCACGAGATGACTACTCAAAGGGGCCAGATGGTTGGAGGTGGGCCACCAAGTTATGCTTGCAGCAACTACCAGTATTTATCGTTTGAGCTACAGGACGGGTTAATTGTTGGGGTCGGGGGATGAGGGGATAAAGAAATGCAGATGCTAGATCGTCTTGACGGGCACATGTCATTGTTTCCTTTTGCACTTTCCGTGTTTGAGCACCTCCTAGCTATCGCCGCCCAGCCTCCGGGATGTGGGCTAAATGGCTGTGTGACGCTTGCTTCACAATATCTGCAGGACATTTATAAGTGGCGGGACAGTCGGAACAAATGATTGTGTGTTTTCTAATTCTGCAATAAAAATACAGTTTAAAAAAAAAATGCATAACGGCGTAGACCATGACCATGGTTCACATCTGAAGGCTTCAGTTCTTGTCCATTGACACTGTGCCTTGACATATGTTTAGAGCTCTGAGCAGACTTTTAGTTCACCAAACATTCTTGAACAGGTGCATTTTATGGATAACAGGTCTATAAGGAATATGGATCGGGGGTCCCAGGGCAGACAGGGATTACTGGGCCACAATTGTAACAGCTAAGGTCTTTTGCCACAGGTTTACCAACTAGGAGCTAAGTTTCCCCTTTTAGCACTTGAATTTCAGGGCAGTGAGGCAGAGCAGTCCAAAGCTTACTCAGGGGAGGTGCTGTGCTCCAGCAAGGCCTGATCCCTAAAAGGAAAATTGAAAAAAAACTTCCAATATGAGCTTAACACAACATGGGGGGGGTGTTTAATACAATTTAGGGATACAGGCTTTGCCAGGGTGTCAACACAATAGTTAAAGGCAAAACATAGAGTCATACACAGTGCAAATCAATATTGAAATACTTCAGGATAGAACTAACAATACTTGCACACTCAGAGCAAGTTAATAACGTTTTCAATGCTCAGCATTATGCACTGTGTAAGTATTTCTTCTATCTTTAAACTGACTACAAACCAACTGCAGGCCCTAACAACAAGAAATCTAGCATCACAAAAAGCCTTATTGCCAATTATCATAGTGCAAAGAATGCTCCAAACAGTGCAAAACTCTTTCAGTGTCATGTTTTCTCTACCTTGGAAACCTGTGAGAGCTAGGGTGGCAAACCAAAATTTTCGGGAGTGCTCATTTGGGGCTCTGCCATTTTCCTTGTAGCCCTAAGAGCAAAAAGCGAGCATTAGTACTGTCCCTACCCTTCCTGGAGCATGGCCTCTTCTCCTTTGCACATTTTTCACCATAGCCCTCTGACACACATTTTCACACACAACCATTATCTTTCAGCTGTCCCAGGCTTTCCTTTTTTTCATTGTCAAAAATGTGCCTGATAGTGCTTTTCTGAGTTTTTTCTTTTTCAGTAACTGGAAGCCTGTACCTGTATATGGGTGGCGCCTGTGTGAGGCTTGGTGGGATCCCTGCCTACCCAGCACTGCCCCTGAGTCCTGAGTGTAAGAAGCGGACGATTATTGACCTGCTCCCCTCAAGATCAGGGCAGCAGATATCTCCCACTCTTTGGTGTGCTGCCACTCTAATCTTGGTACAGCCAGGCATGGACCACTGTGTGTTCCCTCATACACGCATGGGGAGTTGGAGGAGGCACACCATGATGCTAAAGGGGTGCTGGCCTGCCTTGGCCTGCCCTGGCAGCCCTTAACAATGTAGCACAACAGTCCTCATGTTGTCAGTAGCCTCAGGGCACTAGCCCCCCTGGGATAGTAAGTAGGGAAAAGAGGGTATTGCCAGGCACACTTCTCATCATGGAATAGTCTTTCAGGCACAGTCCCTCCTTGGTGAGAGTTTGTTTTGAAACTGCATCTCACAGAACTGTCTTTTTTCATCCGACAGCACTGGGGCCTGTTAGATGGTTCCTCCATGAAGGAGATCAATTCAGGTACATATCTCTGGCCCCACTAGGCTGACTCACATGTGGATTGTTGTAGTTCAGCTACCAGGGGACACATTTTCTAATTATCACGCAGGTCAACAAACAAAGTGGCTGTACTGTGTTGTGTAAAAGGGAGAGAACAGAAATGCTTCATGTTTACAAAACTATCAAGCATTTCTGCTCTCTTCGTGTACTGAGTCACTGTGTACAAGGTTACCAGCATTACAGGCAGGATTGCTTTTGTGCAGGAAGAGACACCTTCCTGCCCAAAAACAACTCTAAGAGTTAGTTTCCTCTTTTTACATGTGCAGCGGAATGCAGCGCAAGTGGAAAGAGGTAATAATGAAGAGAAATAAAGCTATTTCTCCTTGTTACACCTTAGTTTGGATGGTGTAGCATTTTGACACATTCCCAGGCTTACAAGACTTTGTAAATCTGAGAATGTACCAGAATTCATGGGTGGATGCATGGGAACAACCCCATCTTCACCACAAGTGACAGTATCAAGTACAACTCCACCACGCCACTCACAGGGACCGGCCACTCCATCATCAACTTCCAAATCACCACATCTCAAACAACACCCCTACCAGGTACAAAATTCTCAGCTGGGGCGAAATCACAGAAGTAGATTGGCTCAGTGCTATCAGCACAGATCAACCTAGCCCAACAGACAAGCTCAACAAGGCCATCAAAAACTTCAACAACTTGATCAAGAAATGCGCGGACTCCATCTCACCCATACAAACCCAACAAGTATAGTGGATCAAACAAGCAGGCCAGCTGGTACACAGAAGACCTCAGAGACACTGAACAGCACTGTAAACAGCTAGAAAGGAAATGGCGAGCAAGCCAAGACACACCCGCCAGAACTACCAAAAAGTTTGCATTCAGACTCTATCACTACCAAACAAGAGACACCAAGGGGAAACAGTAGTGGGCCGCATCAAAGGAAGCTGCAACAGCTGCAAGGAGATCTTCTCGATTGTCAAAGATTTCACCTCACCCTCAGCCACTGTCAACAACATCAGTGCCTCCAAACAATTCTGCAACAACCTATCCAACTTCTTCCACAGCAAAATTGCAAACATTTAGAAAATCTTCTCACACCAACCCGACCCCAGAGAACTCTTCGCTGACTTACTCACCACCTGACAACACTCACTAGAAATGACACCGCGGAAATCATGCGACGATCCACTTTGCGGCCCCAATGGACCTATGCCCCCACCACATCCACAATCTGGGAACATCATCAATCAGCACAACCCCACCCACATCATCAACACCTCCATCATGTCTGCAGGTTTACTGGATGAATGGAAACTTGCAGAAATCAACACCCTCCTGAAGAAGCCCACTGCCCACCAGAATCCACTGACCAACTTTGGACCCATCTCCCTTTTCTCTTATGCAGCCAAAGTGATTGAGAAGGCTACCAACAAGCAACTCACAAACAACCCTGAGCTTCACTATCTTCTAACCAACATTCAATCAGGATACAGAAAGAACCACACCATCGAAACTGCACTCATTTTGCCATTTGAACCATTCTGGACTCTGAAAAAACAACAGCACTCATCCTGCCCTAATTCTCCGCAGACTTCAACACCGTCTCCCCCTACATTCTCATCAGTAGACCTCATAAGATTGGTAAATAAAGGTCCGCTCTAAAGTGTATCTGTTCCTTCCTCACAGGAAGAACCCAGAGGGTCAGGCAACCAACCTCCCCATTAGCGATCAAGAAACTGTTATGCCGAGTCCCACAGGGATCATTCCTCATCCTCACCCTTTGCAACATATACATGACACTGTTCACCAACATTATCTGATCATAAGACATCACCGTCATCTCCTACACTGATGACACCCAACTCATCCTCCCCTGATGGACAAGAAAACCACCACCAGAACCAACTTCACCAACTGCATGACCATGGTAACAAACTGGATGTAAACCAACTGCCTGAAGCTCATCGCTGACAAGACGGAGGTACTGGTGTTCGGTAATTCGACCTCCTCGTGGGGCTCCACCGGTTGGCCCTAGGAGGTAGGACAACACAGACCATGCAAGAAATCTAAGGGTCATCCTAGACAACAAGCTCAACATGACGGTTCATGTCCATGTAGTGTGCACCTTCTTTCTAACTCCTACGCAGGCTACGAAAGATCTTCATTTGGTTGCCCTAGAACACCAGATGACCTTGCAATGGGGCGCAAAGGCAATGCAAATACAAAGTGAGATTTATCAAGCCATGTAAGGCCAGCTTGAGGGGCCTTGCTTGGCTTGATAAATCTAGAATAATGCAAGGCAGTGTAAACTGATGCATTGTGCTACTCTGCACCAGTGAGCGTGGGTGTCCCATGCATCCACCTATTGCTTTTGGTGCAGTTCCAGATTTACCAACACTGGTAAGCCTGGGAATTCATCAAAATGCTACTCCTCCCCAGGTGAGGCATAATGAGGAGAAATTTCTTCTTTTTCTCTTCCCATTTTTCCTCTTTGTATGTGTGCTGCATTCTGCACTATGCATATAAAGAGGAAAATGCCTCAGAGTATTCTTTTTATGCACAAAATGAAATGACATGAAATAAACTTATATAGCGCAACTTAGCCCATCGGGCGTCAAGGCGCCTAACCAAAAACATAATCAAAAAACAAAATCCTAGGTCCGAGAGCATGTCTATGGGTAGGCCTCGATGAAGAGCCACGTTTTTAATGATTTCTTAAAAAGCGCCATGGAAGATTGTGTTTTTTGCTCGGAGGGGAGGACATTCCACAGTTTAGGGGCCACAGAGGAAAAGGCCCTTCCACCCTATCTGACTCTGTTTGTCCGAGGGACGGATAGAAGGTTCTTGCTGGCGGAGCGTAAGTTTCTACTGGGGATGTAAGGAACCAGAAGGGAACTTATAGCTTCAGCACAGCCGCCAGACAGAGCGCTGAAAACCAGACACAGGATTTTAAAAGAGATCCTGGCCTGGATCGGGAGCCAATGCAGACTCTTCCTGGCGAGAGTGGCTGAGGAGATGTTAGGAACATCCAGGACAAATCTAGCAGCCGCGTTCTGGATGGTTTGAAGACGTCGGATAAGGCCTTTATTGATGTCTGCATAAAGCGCGTTGCAGTAATCCAACCGTAATGCAACTACAGCAACCACAGTCTGTTTGCGGGCTTGGGGGGAGAGGTAATGGGAGATTTTTCTAAGAATCTTAATGACTCCCCAGCAGGTGGACACAGTTCTATTGACCTGCTGTGTCATGGCAAGCGAGGTGTCGATAATCACGCCCAGATTTCGGGCGGATTTCGAAGGCAGAGGACAGGCTCCAAGGGAAGGGGGCCACCAGTCCCTTGACCATGTGTCTTGATCCTTACCAAAGATCAAGACCTCGGTTTTCTCTCCGTTCAGCTTCAGTGAGTTTAAGATCATCCACTCAGAGACTGCTTGCATGCAGTTCCTGAAACTGAACGCGGAGGTACTCACCGAGTGGGAGAAGGACACCGTGATCTGGGTGTCATCGGCGACACCACCTCCATCCCATGCATCTTACTAGCCTGGCAAGTGGGGCCACATAGATGTTAGTTCTATTCAAAAGCGAATCAAGATGATCGAGAGTGAGGAGAGGGAAATTTGTCAGAATCTTGGAAGGATCCTTTGCCCAGCACTCTAAAGCAGGCTGAGCCGAAGCAGGATGAGAGCTCATTAGATCTCTCTGAACTTCAAGAGTGGAATATATATCGGCGATTTTAGTGTGGAAAAACTGAGAGATCTTGTCACGCAGCTCTTGGGAACCTATGATGGGATCAGGAGTTTGTAGAGAACACAAAGAATCAACGATCTTAAATAGTTCCCTAGAGGAGGTGAGGGACGTAGTTAGCTTAGAGAAGTAGGCCCTCTTTTCTTTAATGACCCTAGCCTTATAGTCTCCAAGAAAAGACTTATGTTTTTCTCTGTCTGTGGGATCCCACGTTTTTCGCCATAGTCTCTCCTGTTTCCTGCAACTCTGCCTTAAGAGCCTAAGAGGCTCTATAAACCAGGGGGCTGAAGGTTTCCGCCCAGCTGAATAGCGAAAAGAGGCAGGGGCTAAGAGATCTACTGCTCTGGAGATAGAGTTGGAAAGTTCCAGTGCGGCATCACTGGCGTCCTTCACAGAAGAGATAGTGACTTGCGCCATGAGGGGGGCAAGAGAGTCATTCGTGATACCCCTATAATTCCACCTAAGTTCTTTGTTGGTGGGGCCGAGGGGCGGTGGGGAAGAGAGGTAAGATTTAAGTTCCAGGGGGACTGCAAAATGGTCTGACCAGACCAGGGGAATAGGAGGACCCGTAGAGAGTCTAGGGTCGTTGAAAAACACCTGTCCAGAATATGACCAGCCAGATGGGTGGGACTAATTAGCAGCTGGCGCAGGCCACATGCAGCCAGAGGGTCCACCAAGGAGAGAGTATCAAAACAAAACAAAACAAAACAATCCTACTTCCAACCCAGGCACCCTTGAACTGTGGTACAAGGATGCTTGCTTTGGCAATAGCTAGCACATTGTGCCCCAGAGCAAGTAAAGGACAGGGATGCGCTGTATAATGTAAAATATGGTGCATTCCTGCCTTTTCCTTATCTTACAGTGCAGCAAGGGGCCTTCAGAGGATAACTACGGAGGAATACAACTAATAAATACGCCCTGATAATGTCCATAGGTGTTGGACGAAACGCGTCCAACACATTTTGGATACAAACTGACTGGATGGATTATATCATTTTAGAAGCTGTTCATTGTGGTGCACTTCGCAGTTGTGAATGAATACTATACAAGCCCTTGATGTGACAGTATGACTAGCCACATTTTTTATGTTTAGACAAATATTGTGATAATTAACTTAGATGTAACAATAATATTTGCAAAATAGGGCCTCATTTACAAAACAAATGATGCATCGCTGCAACACATTTTGCTGTGCTGAGAGCTGTCATTGTACAAGTACAGAGTTGCAATGTTTTAACAAAAATACAATGCATCTTTGTGCTTTCCACTATGCTGGCACACAATTGGCTGCCATGCGGAAGCACAGACACCCTTGCATCATGTTGCAAGAGTGCCTGCGTTGCAGGGATGGGTGTTTTTGCGCAGGAAGGAGTCCCTTCCTGCAAAAAAACAATAATTATTGGTATTTTCCTCTTTCTATGCACGCTGCAGAGTTCAGCACGCATAGAAAGAGGAAAGGCAAGGAGAAATAAAAGTGTCCCTCTTTGTTGCACCACGCCTCCTCTCCTGGGGAGTCATAGGATTCTGACACATTCCCAGCTTTACAAAATATTGTAAATCTGGAAATTTGTGAGGTCCCATGGATGTTGGGTTAGAACACCCCCAGCAACACCATGGAACACTTCTTTCATGCAGAGTAATGCGTGAAAGGGGCCCATATTTTCAAGGCCATGAACAGTCATGCAGGGTGGCTTTACGTGGCCTTGTAAATATGGGCAGGCCCATTGCGCTGCCAGTGCGTCAAAAAAGGGCTGCATCAGCGGCACAATGGCCTTGTTACACAGGCTCATAGTGTGTAGCCTGTGTTGATTCAAATGTGTAGATAGGGATTGAATTTTGCTGTAATCAGATCAAGTAAATTCCGATTAACGAAATCTGCTTTGATCGTAACCATATGCTGGAGTGTAATGAAAAATAGAGGGTTGTTTTGAACCTTGGTACAAGATACTACTGACCTTTTTTCTGTTTTATAGAGTTTTAAACAGTGCGGAGACACCAGCATTGAAAACCTTGTGACTGATTCCCCTAATGTGAGGGTTGGGATTGCATACACTACCTTACCAAAACAGAAGTTCAAAACTAAGGTACAGAAAGTACTTGGTATTAGTTTCAGCCTATGTGTATCTAAATTGTGTTTTTCACAGAGGTGGGCTTGCAGGAGAATATCCCTTATGCAGGAGCCTATCTGTATGAAGGACTGTCCTACAACTATAGACCCGGGGTCTCTTGAGTGTGGATTACCATGAATATTAGATTTTCCATGAGTTTGGTGTGCCCACGGGCAATAAATTGGGTGCCATGCACTTGTGATATTTTGAAATCAAATGAAAGTGAAATGGTGTTTAAGAGCCCCTGGTTTTTCATAATAAGTTTGACCCTGGAGCTGTATGAAAACCTAACATAAAAGCAACTTTTTAATATTTTTGCATATTTCTATTCACAGTTTTATCAGTACGTGCCAGATTTCCTTCATCCTCATCGGCTGACGAGGTTTACAGCTGTATATGATGTTTGTCAGATTTTCGGCTATTTGTTTCTCAAAAACAGGGTTATTTCCCACAATTTGTCTCACACAAGAACAAGTCCCTTCCAAGGCTTTACCCATATCTGTATTCTGTGGATTCTTTCGTGGATTTGAGCAAAGATCCAGGCACTAGTCACCATGTCATTTTTTGATGGAGCTGACTTACCTTTGCCGCCACCGCCGAGAGTCAGTCGGAATCAGCTGCAGGGAGCACCAGGAAGCTCCAATAGCCATCGCCGCCACCGCCAAGAGTCCCAAGGCACCGGACTCCGCGCCGCCGCTCCGGGAGACCACAAATCCCGGCAGGCAACGCGGCGGCGCGTGCAGAGTGACGCGCCTCGCGCCCAGAGAGCGCCAACGTGGGCTTAAAGACCGGCAAACCCGGCGGAGCGGGGGGACACACTTACTTTTGCCGCCACCGCCGAGAGTCAGTCGGAATCAGCTGCAGGGAGCACCAGGAAGCTCCAATAGCCATCGCCGCCACCGCCAAGAGTCCCAAGGCACCGGACTCCGCGCCGCCGCTCCGGGAGACCACAAATCCCGGCAGGCAACGCGGCGGCGCGTGCAGAGTGACGCGCCTCGCGCCCAGAGAGCGCCAACGTGGGCTTAAAGACCGGCAAACCCGGCGGAGCGGGGGGACACACTTACTTTTGCCGCCACCGCCGAGAGTCAGTCGGAATCAGCTGCAGGGAGCACCAGGAAGCTCCAATAGCCATCGCCGCCACCGCCAAGAGTCCCAAGGCACCGGACTCCGCGCCGCCGCTCCGGGAGACCACAAATCCCGGCAGGCAACGCGGCGGCGCGTGCAGAGTGACGCGCCTCGCGCCCAGAGAGCGCCAACGTGGGCTTAAAGACCGGCAAACCCGGCGGAGCGGGGGGACACACTTACTTTTGCCGCCACCGCCGAGAGTCAGTCGGAATCAGCTGCAGGGAGCACCAGGAAGCTCCAATAGCCATCGCCGCCACCGCCAAGAGTCCCAAGGCACCGGACTCCGCGCCGCCGCTCCGGGAGACCACAAATCCCGGCAGGCAACGCGGCGGCGCGTGCAGAGTGACGCGCCTCGCGCCCAGAGAGCGCCAACGTGGGCTTAAAGACCGGCAAACCCCGCGTCGCGGGACGCGAGCGGGACGCCCGGGGCTAAGCCCGGGCAAAGGGCGGGCCCTCTGAGGCCCTCAGAGGTCAACAGTGGTCGGGCGGGCCACCCCACCAACACTTCCGAAGAAGGTTAGTCCCTAAATAGGTCTCCAATAATGGCTGATTGTACCGCTACATGCATAAATGTTGACATCCTTACTCAAGATGCAGAGTCCCCTGTAACATTGCTAACGTCGTTTGAGGCATTGATAGACACTGCATTCAACGAGATTGTTGAGACTGAAAGGAGATTTTCTATGGGTCCATTGAGCATAAATCAACCACATGCCGTGAGCAGTCTCAATGGCAATACCCACACCCATATAAATCCTGAAATAATCGTCGTAAAATCCTCACATCCTATTGTTGAAGTACCAATTGTCTTAGACGATGAGGACACCGTCACGTACATAGCACCAGAAGTGACTCTTGGCCATGCCCCAGAAATAACATCTATTGAGGCTGCTAACAAGGTACCTGGTAAAGTTGCAGCAAAGAGAAAGAGGGGCCCTGCTAAAATAACCTATAATAAACGGAAGCAGTCACTAAGGACTGTCAGCCAACCAACTCCACAAAGCATGTGGAATAAGGGGAAGAGACAGAAGTTGGTCCAACACATAGCACCTATACAGGATCAACCGCATCTGGGTGATATGGTCGTTATAAATAACGAGGGGTCAAATCATATATCTATCTCCACCCAGACTGAGCCTCCCCACGGAACTGACAAACCTAGTCATTATGCTAAATCAGAGGGGAACCTTATCGAGACTATTGCAGAGACAATTTTTAAAAATTTGGAAGGTCAAATGATCAAACAATTTAATAATATTTTTAAAAGACTTGATAAATTGGAGAATTTAATCAAAAACGAGGATGCAAAGAGAAAAGGCATAGCGAACTTGGACAAAATGAGAGTAGAACGTCTGTTAAAAGACCTTGAATCCACTACTCGTGTCACCACCACTGGTGACCACGGTAATATCAGGACAGTGGAACAACAAGCCATTTCTAATCCAACACAGTCTGTTACACCTAAGGCGACTAAAAATAAGGGTACAACTGGCAGTAATCTGCCTGATCGTCAAACCAACATTCCCTTATTACCATGTAACCCTATACATGGGAACGTCACTTCATCCAAACCTTCTGTCTCCACTAATGATACAAGCGGAGTATCTACTAACTCTATAAAAAAGGGTATTACAGCGAAGCAGACCACACTAGTACAGAAGGGTCCTGTTAACTCCAGCCAGCACGATAAAAAGATCACGCATGAGGACAATAGACCTAATAAACACCAAGGCCCGGCCCTACATCTCCCACCTGAGGCTTGTCCTTATGTCCTAGTTCTGGCTGGTATCCCACCGCTTAAGGAAGATCAAGGAGAATCATGGGTTCAACTCCACAATAAGTGTATAGACTGGTTAACGAAGCACAAGGGAGTGGGGTATGATATCTCAAAAGAAATCATAACCACACGGCGTGTAACCTGGGTCGGTCCCCTTTACAAAAATATTAATGGGGACTGTATTGTAATCAATTTTAGAAACCCGGGCACTGCAAAATTCCTGTTGAACTATAATCCTGGTCGACACGGCCCATCTACTGTGGTGACACCACTACCATTAAAATATTTCTACCGTCCTCCACACAAGATGATGCAACCCCCTCCAGTTTTCCCATTACAGAATAGGTTTGGAATCTTTCAGGACCTGGACACATTGGACTGACTGCCCACTAAAAAGACCAAACTACTTCCTGTGTGCCCTGAGGCAGTCCAGTTAAAGGAACCATCTCGAGAGGCGGACCCGTCAACACAGGAGATTTCTCCATCTAGTCCATTATGTGTTCAACAGGGACATGTTACACCTAAATCCGCCTCAAGTACTTACCAGGGTCCCAGTCCGAGGAACAATAAAGATAATAACCTAAGTATCCTCAGTTGGAACATTGCGGGCCTGAAGTCCAAGTTGGGAATTCTTTCATGGAGGGACTGTGTCAATTGTTATGATATATTGATGTTCCAAGAAACTTGGTGTGTGGAGGATCTATTGTTTGAGGGGTATAGCTGTCATAACAGGACTGTCCCGGTCCCTTTGGTTGGTCGCCCTAGTGGTGGATTGTCCATTTGGATAAAAATTTGTGCTGGAACTAAAATCGACGAACTACAGACAAATTGTCCTAGTTTTATGGCACTCTCGTATACCGAGCGGATAAAACTGTGTTTAATCAATTTCTATAATAATGATTTTTTGTCCCAACCTAACCGAAATTTTATTCTCTTATTTGATTTTATTAATGAAATCATGGATGGACAGGTACATGGGAAATTTGATGGCATTTGTTTAGGGGGGGATTTTAATGCACATGTACATCTAAGGAATCCCCCATGTAAAAGAGGAAAAGAACTGTTAGATTTTCTTGCTACTAGTGAACTTGTCAATTGCATGGAACATGTAGGTATGGAAGACTATGCATCCCCATTCCCTACTTTTATTGGACATGGGGGTGGTACAACAATTGATTATGTTTTCGTTTCACATGCCATTGCAAATTCATTAATAAGGGCAGAGGTAGTGTGTGAAATTCACAGTGACCACTATCCAATTGCCATCCATTTATCATTGCCGAAGGGTAAATGTCCAAGATGTGAAATAGGCGCAATGGGTTTGGAAGCTTCGACAGATAAGTTAAGGGTAATCTGGAAGGGAGTGGACAATAAGGGAATCCTGGCAGGAGTATGCAAAAAACATCCAAGTCTGATCAAAGATTGTCTAAGCACAGAGGACCATGGGACCAACGTGGTTAAAGCGTTCTCTGAACTCTGCACCACAATTAAAGGCGAAATTTCCAGACCAGCCTCTAGTAAGGCTGCGGAATCACCTAGATGGTTTGATGCCCCATGCTCAAAAGCAAACAGGATGCTTAGAGCTGCCTTAAAAGCTGAACCGAGGGATATACCACGGGTAAGGTTGCTCAGAGCAGAGTACAAGCGTGCTTTACGCACTAGATCAAATGATCTACTGAAAACCCACTGGGATTCCCTGGCACGATCTGCTGACCTAAAAGATACCACTGGGTTCTGGAAGGAGGTAAAGGAAATAAGATCTATCGGTTCGAACCTGACCGAAATCAATTGCAATATTACTGGTCCCATCTGGGTTGCACATTTTGGTAAAATCTATGCAACACCAGACAATCCTCCTTTACTGTTACCCCCCCCACACCCAATGTCTATTTCCATATCTGAGGTATTTGATGCCATTTTAGAAAGCGCCGGGAATAAAGCGCCTGGATCTGATGGGCTCTCTATAGACCAGTTAAAATGTGAGCCAGATTTTTGGGCCCCATTGCTGTGCAATGTTTTTAACAATTTAACTGAAGGGGAGATCCCGGAAACATGGTCACGTAGCATTATTGTTCCTATTTTTAAAAAGGGCGACAGGCTGGACCCTGGGTGTTACCGCCCAATTTCTTTAATAGATAATACTTTAAAGGTATTGGGGCGGATCTTATTTAAAAGGATAAGAACATGGACCGATGAGAATAACATCCTACATCCGAGCCAGTTCGGGTTCCGTAGCAGTGTCGGAACGGTGGAGCAATGCCTGAACCTGAACCTGATCATGGCAAAATACAATATCGCAAAGAAATCCCCTTTATATTTTGGTTTTATGGATCTGAGCTCGGCTTTTGATTTTGTTAACCGTTCCCGGCTTTGGTCTACCCTTCTTGAATATGGTTTAGATGACCATCTGGTACATTTTTTAGCTTTTTTACATCGTGATCTTAAAGCTTGTGTACGTGTGAATCAAATGGGTGAAGTTTCTGATGATATTAGCATTGGTAGGGGGGTCAGACAAGGGTGTGTGCTGGCCCCTCTCCTGTTTATTTTGTATATCAATAAGCTAAGCAGCACTTTGAGCACCTTAACTAGTGATGTGCCTTACATTAATGGAGTTCCTATACCCACACTTCTTTATGCGGATGATGCGGTCCTGATGGGCCGCACTCCCAAGGCACTCCGTATTTTAATTTCAGGTTTTGTCCTTTTTATGGCCGATTTAGGCCTAACAACTAATTTTAAAAAATCATTAATTATGAGCTGTGGTCCAAAAAATCACAAAATCCCCCAGATCATTTCAGGGTCAAATGTTTTAAAAAGCACCAGCACTTTTCCCTATTTAGGGCTGCTATTCTCAAATAGTGGTACGTGGCATGCACATGTTTCTTATGCCAGGAACAAGTTGGGCAAGGCTATTAATTGTGTAACCTCTTTGAGACAGCCCAACCAAGCTGATGTAATAACTTCCCTGGTTAAGATATACCAAACCCAATGTATGCCAACCGGCACTTACGGCGCTGAGGTTTGGGGTTATACCAACTGCTCCCCTATTCAAATAGAAGAGAATAGATTTTGTCGTAAGGTATTGGGGGGGGTTATCTGTTCTTCAACCTATGTATGCCACAATGAATTAAATATCCCTTACATTGAGGATTTTGTGAGATCCAGACCAGCACTATTCTGGATAAAGATCTGGAACAACACGGCTGCTACATTAACCCGCGAAATTATTTTGGATTGTTTAAAGTGTGATAGGGGACACCATATACCATGGCTGAAAGCAGTAAAAGAATGCCTTGTAAGTGTGGGTTTGGCTTCTCTGTTCACATCACCAAACTTAATAAACCGCTCCCATAAAACCATTATTTCAAGGGCATTGTATGACTTATATAGAGAAGAGCGTGATAGAAAGAACCTGACTAAATGCACGGTTGTAAAATATTTGGCCTATTCTGAACCACACGTCAAAAAACCTGGCCCACCGTATAGATACTTGCGTTTGCATCTTGGTAGATGGGTAAGGGGTTTACTGTTTCGCTTCCGAGACGGGAGTATAGTCAATCTATTGAACTTCCCGATGGGATATAATAAACATCTCGAAACCTTAAATTGCCCATGTAACCCTGACCTGAAGCAAAGTCTTAAGCATTTCTTGTTCTTTTGTGGTTTTTATAAAAAATTCACTGCACATTTTCTTATGCCCTACTGTAAGAAAAATGGATTAACTAATTTTAAATTGGCACTCCGGTCCTTTTTGGTATTGGGATCAGATGAAGTCATTTTTAGGATGAGTTGTTTTCTCAAAGCTGCTGTTAGATCGAGAATCACCCTTAACATTGATGTTTAACTATTGCACACTGCACTTTCTATTTTGATACCCTTTTTTATAATGGTTTAATAATGGTTTTAATAATTTTAATAGTGTTTTTAAACAGCGTTTTTTAAATAATATTGTAAGATATTCTCTCCTTTTATAAAAAATGTAATGATTTACTATTACGAAGGGACATATGTTGTATAGCTGGGACATTGTAAATGGATTTTGATTTTGCTCGTTTGTTCTCGGATAATTCTCCAATTGCAACTATTGATGAATGTTTTTAAAAATGTATTGTGTTTTTTCTGTTTGTACTTTTATGGATGTTTTTTTTTTACTCCGAATAAAGATCTTTTGACTTGACTTGATGGAGCTGAGCTGGCTGACAACCAGGAACTCCTGCCAACCCTGGACATGTGGGAAAACTAGAGCTCCAGAGTCATCCAATAGGATATGGCTTGAATGAATCCCATCAAACTGTAATACCCAGAGTCCTTTCCAATCACGAAAAGATATACAACAAAAATCACAATTTCTTCAATACTGTCACTAAAAAACTCCAAACCTAAAGGCGAATAACAGATGTCTAACCATCCCACGGTCCCACACTTCTGATAAAAATCATACCCCACATGTGTGGGGTATGGTTTCTATCAGAAACCCACCCTTACATGTGAGCTACTGTTAGAACTATGGGAACACCAAGTGGTGGGACTTGTATTGACCTTTTTTCTGTTTTACAGGATATCAAACTGAGGGCTGAATCGAGAGGCAAAAACATGATGACTGATTCCCCGAATGTGAAGGTTGGGAGTGCATTCACTGCCTTACCTAAACCGAAGCCCAAAACTAAGGTACACAAACTACTAGTAATTAGGTACAAGTTATGTTTATCAGAATATTTTTTTCACAGATATATTTAAAGTAAGTCAGACTTCCATTCTATCATATCTGGAATTTTCACTGCCTCACTGTCCTCTCAGTTAAAAAGCCAAACATCCTTTTTACTCCCATAGAATATTGAACCACTTTTCAAAGAATGCTGACGAGGCTTTCAGAGAATTCTGTTTACCAATTAAAGTTAATTTGTAACCTAAAATGCATGCACATGGTGCTGTATTATGTAGAAAAGATAAAGCATGTAGATTATTCAAAAACACCCTGCATATGTTATAACCTTCTAGTCCTCTGAAAAAAGCAAATGAGATATTTTGAGGCCTCACGATGAGAGAGGAATGGATAGATTCTCAACTGCATTTCTAGAAACCAAAGATTCTTGCAGAACATTCCTTTAACAAAACATTCAGAGTTATTGGCTTGGAACTTTATATGAACTGCACAGACGACAAAGAGGAGGGATGGAGAAGCAGAATCGATTCTGCCAGTGCTGATCAAATCTCATTCATTTTGGGTCATCTGCAATGGTTACATGACAAAGAAGATGAAAATAGTCTCTTTAATTACATTATTTAATTGCTTGCATGTGTGCACACCTATGTGCCAGGACCGTCTAAAAATAAAAACAGTTGTAGGTTACTCAAACACATGGACATCCTTGGTGTCTTTGTGCACTCATACAAAATATATATTTTTTTAGCATATGTGGAGATACGTATTGGTGTCAACCCCACAGTAATATTTCATTGTTGCCTGAACATAGAATGAAAAGTGTGCTTGTGATTTTTTTTAACCGTATTTCTCAAATGGGAAAGCCTGTAAGAAATATTGCTCTGAATGTCTGGAGTCTTGCAATACCAAATCCATCTGGGTTTTCCTAGGGAATGTAGTCTACGCAAACCTTTATGTAGTATGAGCTCAGACCACAAAACCTTGTCAGAATCATTGTTTATGATGCACTTTTGATTTGCTGACTTATACAATTCAGGACTAAGTACAAAGTATAAAGACTGCATACTTTTTTATTTGATGCAGCTTGAGGAATTGTGATGCAATTCAGACCTCAACTGGTCTTAAGAATGTGGGTAAAATGACATTTATCAGTTTTCAGATATTGTTTTTCAAAATATGGTGTCTCCCAACCTCCCTCATACAATAACGACTTTGGGACTATGAGAGTTTGTTTCTGAAAACACAAAAAGGGGGATATTTTGGTGCACAGCCATCACAACTGATGGCAGGCATTCACCAAACCTTTTTAAAATTGAAAAGACCGCAGTGACAGATTTCCTTTCAATGTACAGCGATGACTCTGCACCATTTGTACATTAGAAGGATGGTAGTCCTTCAGCATGGGGGAAGTAATGTCCTCAACCACCCTAACAAATGGAGCACTAATCGTCAAACTCACATTCAGGCCCTTTGGTAAAGTTCATTCCGATCACTCTTGGAATCTTCAGGTCCCCAGAGCAGGCCTCTAGGTACCAGGTGTCTCTCCACCCAGAGTTCATGCAGCTTCTAGTATTCTGAGGTCAGCTGGGCCTTTTTGAAGTTGATGATCCTTCTGATTTTGTGTCACTGAAACATTCTTATAGGAGGGCAACAGCCTGTTCCTTGTAGAGCAGTTTCAGTCTCTAGGTACCAGGAAAAAGTCAGGAGGCTTCTTTCTTCAAGGAGGGCCTTCTTCAGATGTGAATGTTGCCAAGGCAAGGCATATTCAAAGGAGGTAATGGTGAGGTGCTAGTTTTACCCATGTGCACTAGACAGTGCTTGGAGAATGTTCGATACCAAATCACATCTACTTTCTTACCCAATGCCAACCTTCTTTTGTAGTGCTTCCCATTGGAATTACTGTAGTACTTTCTGGAGTCCAAAATGTAACACAACTGAGCCTTGCTTCTACCAGAAAGGTCTCTGGATCTCTCTAAAATCACTTGCCTGTTTAGATGAGATCCCCTCCCCTTTGTAAGGATCAAACCTGCTTCTCCCTCCTGTTAGGCTTAGTACCAAAAGGTCTAGGAGGGTCATGAAAGTGGAGCATTCTGACTTGTCAGAATTAAACTTGCCCTTTGATCTGCCAAAGCTTCCTGGCATCTACCGGATGGCTAATAATCCCTGCTAAGAAGCCGTTTTTTTACAACACACCTCCCTATCGGGGTCAAGAAGCCAGGCTATTGTCATTTGGAGGGTAGGGTTATTAACTCCAGCCGAGAATGTGCGTATGTGTGTATCTGGTATGGCGTGACCAGATACACACAGTTGGCTCTTTGTGCTGGTTGGTGCTATTTTGACCTCAAACTTAAAAATTGAATAGACAAAGTCACAAGTTCAGGCCATCTGCGATGACACGTGGAATGGCTACAGGGATCCAGTTAGGTTTACTGACAGAGTACCTGAAATCCAGGTTACAGACCATTGTATGGATCCAAGTCAAAGATGCGCCATGCTGCCGAAGCGATGTGTAAATTCCAAGAAGCATCGAGGCTGGTGTGCGAGGTCCTGCTGAATCATCATCAAGGATCCCTGTAACAGGCCTTGTGATGTGACGTTGTCTTCAGCAATACGGCTTGCATCTGGCAATATATTGTTTTGGATGAGCTACGAGGCTGTGATACGGAGCCAGACCTGGGCTGTGGGTGCACTGCACCATCAGAGCGATGCGAGAATGACAGGGGTCTTTGCAATGGGTCCAATCCATGCAGCAACAACGCTGCATTGGTCCTGCTCAGGGATGCACTTTAGGTGCACTTCTGAGGGTCCAGGTCTGGGGTGGGACCACTTGGTAGGGTAGACTCATAGATGAGTCCAGGTGCAGAGGGAACGTTGTTGGAAGCCTGTTATGTCCCTGAGAATTAAGATCAGGAGGACAGCCAACTAGCCAATGGAGTCACTTTGGCTTCTGAGCTCAAGAGACGTAGGCAGCACAGCGGGACATTAGTTCTTTCAAAGCAGCAGTAGAGTAGAGTGGCAGCCCTTCAGCAGCACAGCAGTCTTTCTTCCTGGCAGAGTATCCACAGGGCCAAGGCAAAAGCGGAAGAAGAAGACAAGGAACCAGGGCAACACAGCCAGACCAAATAGACCAAGAGAGACCACATATACAGTGGAGCCCTGCGATTGAACAACAAGTGAAGAGGAGCAATGTCCAAGGATCCACCGCCCTCGACGAGTCATACATCATCCTAATAGTCAATCTTAGCCATGAGACCTTGACCCCTCTTAAGACTATAGCCATAGTGATCATGAACAGCACAGATTACCATCAGGAATGTCTCCGCCAACTGAGTGATCACAGGTAGTATCAACATTTACAAAATGACGCAACTCAGAGACTACAGAAAACCATCAAGACTCTGGTAGAGAGAGGATATGAAGCAGGCTGGATCACTAGGAGTGAATCTGAGTTCTTACAACCCACTCATCCCAAGGTTCCATATTTCAACGTACTCCCGAAGATTCACAAATCAATTAGACCACTAATAGTGTCGGGGATCGGCTCTAACCCTGGGCATAGTTCGCGTAGTAGTGCTACGCGTAGTTACGTGAAGTGCGCTTCCCACTACGCGAGCTACGTGTAGCTACGCGAACTGCATAGTGTACTGCGCAAAATGCTGTTCGCACTGACTGCACAGTGCTGGATGCTTGTCCGCACTATGCAATCTGTGCAAACAGCATCTTGCACAGTGCAAGCGGTCGTTTTCTGCCGCTCGAGTAGATTTCTACTCGAGCGGCAGCTTTCACAACGTGGACTGGTAGTTTCTCATCGTAAGCGGTCGCGAGCATACGTGACCACTCGCAATGAGAAACCTGACCTCCCCGCGTTGAGAATCTTGCAGAGAGGTTTATTTTCCACGCTCGCGATCGTCAACTTGATATTGCAGATCGCGAACGAGGAAAAAGTCTTGCCGGGATGTCATTTTGCTCGCTCGCGGTCCCAACTTGACGTTGAAGACCGCGAACAAGCAAAAAATGACCGCTACGCGTTGTAGCACTCTGCTTCGTGCAATTCGCTTAGTGCAAAGACGCGCAAACTTCGCAAAGTACAGGAGCGTAGCGTAGTACTTCACCCAGGGTTAATTGGCTTCCTTTTAGAGCACCTATAACAATTCGTGGATTGGTTCCTGCGACCTTGTGTGTCAGAAATGCCATCCTACCTCAAGGATACAAAGCATGTTCTGAACACATTGACAGGTTTTACTTTCGATCCAACTAAACATTTACTTGTCTCCTACGTTGTAGAGTCTCTATACACGAATATCCCTCAAGGTGACACACTGAAGACCATTGCATATCTTCTTATCTTTAGAACACGAGAAGACATGACACCTACCTTATTCATATTGGAGTGTGCAACAATAGCAATGAAAGCTAATTTTTTTCAGTACAAAGAATATCTGTATTGGCATACTAATGATACTTCAATGGGGAGTAATTGTGTACTGAACATAGCAAATCTATACATTCACAATTTTGAAACGTCTTGCATCTACCCTCCATCCAATCCGTACACAGAGAACCTGAAAATTTGGAAGAGGTATATAGATGACATCTTGGTGATCTGGGAAGGTGACAGAGAGACACTCCATGGTTTCTCAGGGTGGGTGAACACCAGGAACCCCAATCTCAGATGTATCTGCGAGCACAGCAAAGACTCCCTACCATTCCTGGATCTCTTGCTATACCCCAAAGACGGTGGTATCCATTCAGAACTCTACACCAAGCCCATGGGTAGGACTCCCTTCTGAGCTACAATTAGCTTTCACTCTTGTGCATTAAGGGATAATATGCCGGTAGGGCAATTTCTGAGACTAAGGAGAAACTACACCGAAATATGAAAATTCAAAGAACATACGACTACACTTAGTACTTACCTATCCCGGAGAGCATACCCAGAAAAATGAATCAACCGAGCAGCTAAGCGTGCCAGAAATAATAATAGAGAGGCCCTCCTAGGTAGGCACATCAAACAACGTGATGACAGGTTAGTCTGTGTAGGGACCTACAGTCACTTGACCAACACAGTGAAGAGGATTGTGACAAGAAACTGACCTGTACTAAATACATGAATAGACCACTGTTTGTACTCAAACGCAGTAGGAACATCAAAGATATGGTAGTCCACACCAGACCACGTACCGAACAACCACAGTTAGTACAGAACACACTGTGGTCCCTACCACTGGTAAGGGGACACTTTCCATGTGGGTTATGCTCAGCATGCCCATACACTATAACAACTACACAGATTGATTTAGGCTAACGGACACTATGGGAACTTCCCAGACATACAAATTGCAACACAAAGGGGGTAATATACTTATTGAGATGCCCATGCAGATTAAATTACATTGGGATGACTACGCGCAAGGTCCGCACAAGGTTAATTGAAAACCGCAGCTATTTGCGGTGTAAGAGAAACAATACGAAACTGACAAGACATTTTTTGCTGCATGCCCACACTAAGAACGATATCACCTGGCTGGTATTTGACAAGCCCAACTATGCAACCAGTATAGGTACTATAGAGTCAGTTCTCTTTTATAGTGAACAACGCTGGGTCTATAGACTCGAAAGCGATAAGCATAGGTAAATAACGATATATATACACTGGACAAGCCTGGGACGTTGACAGACCAGTTTGCCTCCCAGCATGATGCCACGAAGTGAGTTGATGGTATTTTCCATATGGACCTTAGACACAGTAGATCTGGGCTATGCTCCCCTGGACGCCAATATTCGTGCCCATTCCTAGTATCTGACTCGTAAGGACCACAACACTACGACATGAGCGAGTGCCCCTGTCTTTACACAGCTTCAACCTATATATCTTAATTATAGACCATGGAACTTCCAACGAGGGATGCTCCCTCGGGATATAAGGCTACCTATGATCACCTGACTTTGTCCTAGGACATATCTGATAGCATTGAGTCACCCTGCCTTATTTGTCAGGTGGAAGGATACAATGCCTTTCTCCTGTTCTTTGCAACATTTTACTGTTGGAAGTTGTTATTTTTTACGTTTATACCTTTTTGGACACAGCCATTGATTTTACTCTGTGCTATGTCCACTGTGAGCCCACCACCTCTCAGACACACCACAGCCACTGAGTGGTTTAATAACATTTTTCCCCCCGGAGTGCAAATCCCAAGCATCCTTGGACGCAGTACGCTCCATGTCGAAGCTTGGTAAGCAAACTACTTGCTGAGTATGGGCCCGCCTCCCGGCTTCATATTGACAATCGGTGCTCGCAGGGCTAACCCTCGCCGAGACACTGGCAAGACTGAGGCACCCAACTTTAGGTAAGTTCCACTTGTGGGATTCACTTTTCCATTTGCAAGAAACCTGCCACACCACCATTTACCAGGGAATGCGATAGTCTCACAATCTGACATCCTTCTCACTGTAGATACCTCCACGAAAGGGGTGGCTGCCAGTAAATGTGCTCCACTTATTAAAGATACCAGTTTACTATATCTAAGGGTCACTGAACTTAAAACCTATAAGTCACCCCTATAGCAGGACTTTACAATCCTGAAGGCAGGGTGCTTGGTTCTAAGTAAGAGGGTGCCCCTGCATAAGCAGGACCCACTGCAGCCTACGGAGTCTATTCTCCCGGGTTGTCAGTGAAGCAGTCATTGATGAATTTAGAGGGGAATTATGCCACTGCTTGATGACCATTTCTAAAATGGCTGCCACAAACCGTATTGTGTTTGGTGTCAAACATGTTTGAATCATACTCTCACACTGGTAATCGGTGTGGGAGGCATGATTCCACCCACCGGTAGAGCAATCTGTGAAGCTCTCAGTGTTCCTGGTACCAGCCTTCTAGACCCGCACAGCACAAAATGTATTCTGCCGACCTGAGACACATTCCTGCCCTCCTGCTGCTGTGCCAAGCTCTAGAAGGGGAAGGCAGAACAATAGTCATCCTGTCACAGGGAGGTGTGACAAACTCCTAGACAGGATTTAGTGTATTAGGGCTGGGTGGGTGAGCTTCCCAGTGACGGAAAGTCTGCACAAGGGGCACATTTGGTGTCCCTGTGCATGGTCCAGTTCAACAAGCTGTTGGCTCCCGCTCTGGCGTTAAAATGGACAAAGGACATGGGTGTAACCTCCCCCCTGTCCAGACCCTCCCCTGAATCTTCCCAACCCTTGTTTTAGGGTACCTAAGGGCTTACCTGGCTGTAACCGTTGATTCATTGTGGACAAGATTCAGACCTGAAACCACTGCGTTTCAACCATCTGGGCACTCTGGACTTCGCTAGACTTCTCTTAGGCCTGACTCTGTCTCCCTCTCAGTCTGCTGCATCTTTTGTGCCTGTGCAACATACAGGATCCGTGCCGCACCTGTGGAGCATCAAAGACAACTGAAGATAACACCCTTGGATTAAAGGAGTCATTCCTCTGCATTCGCAGGCACCTCAACACTGCTGACCAGTCTGCCGATTCCGAGCTCCTATGGACTCTGAAGGTTCCAGCACCACATGACGTGGGTTTCTATGTCCCTCGAGGCTCGATCTGCCCTCTCACCAAGTTTGAGGCTAGTATCCCTTGTGTGGGCTGTAATACCTGAACCCCTGTGCATCGCATGTATTTGCAAGTGCATGAGCTTGTTGGCAATTCCTTGACAAGTGAATTGGGGTCTGAGTAGCCCCACCTCTGGCGACTTTCTCTACAAAGATATTTATCCATCTTGCACTGAGTGTTTCAGCAGTGGCACTTTCTTGAATTCCTCCACTGAGTTCGATGGTGGTTTCCGACTGCACTTTGTCCCTATGCACCCGGCTTCCCTGGGATAGGTAACTTGGGTTCTTCTGTTTCCACGGGTGGGATGGATCTCCCACCTTCTGTCTTCCATGGGATTTCTTCCAAGTCCACTAGGAAGGGTCCCTAATCTTTAAAACTCCAACCGCGCCTTGCACATAGACTTGTACCGAGCACTCGGTCGTGTTCCCACACTGCACATGGACTCCGTGGGTAGTTCCTTGGGGTCCCAGCAATTCTACGTCTTCAGAACATTGTCCTGACTCGAGTCGTGGTTCTTATACCACTTTCTTAGTATATGATTTGGTTCCCCTCTGGGGCCCACTGTTTATTAGTGCTATTAACATTGATTTATTTGCAATAGTATTGTGTGCTTTGTGTATATCTCCGTGTAGGAGATACTGGAACGTACTAGAGAGTATTATATAATAAATACATATTTTTATAAATACCTTGTGTGGTTGTCTTTCATTTAATCTACACTATAACATTGTATTCTGATAAAACAAACTGCTTTTCACTCTTTCAAGACTGAAGGCTGCTCTCCACAGCTCCCACATGGATAGCTTTCTAAGGTTGTCTGAGACCTCTTAAATCACGATAAGGGTCATCTGGACTGATGGAAGGTGCCCACTTTAATTAGAGGACATCATATACCAGGCCAACATCTCACATGAATCCTTAGCTGGAAAATTCTCATCTTGTTGAGAGTCTACCACCAGAATTAACTTAGGCTAAATTAGGTCAATATTGCAGAGATAATTATAATTAGGGCTCCCTGTTTTCCGTTTTTACGGATTTGTTTTACAGATAAATACAGACAGAAAACAATGTGGTTTCTGTCTGTATTTTTTTTAAGTGGATGAATGCAGTCAATTGTGCTCTCTGTGCTGTCTTTGCTGAATTATGGGCCAGCAGCTGAGCAGGTGCACAGCATGGTAAATAAAAAACAGGATGAAATGTCTTTAAATAACGCCATATGTCAACATGCATTTATAGTAGATGCTAGTATTGGATGCATTGTTATGTAATATTTGACAGCTTAAATAGCTAAATCATGACAGACATCCCAGTATAAGTGTGCGTCTATCAGTTATACAAATATGGAAATGTACAGTTTTTCAACTTCATTTATAAGCAAAACACAAAATAAATATGGATAAATGCAGATAAAATGGGCAAAAAATAAATATGGATAAATACAGACGGTAATGTTAAAAAAATAAATACCATCAAACCACGATCCCTAATTATAATAAAAAATCCTTCAACAATTCAAAACTTGGAAATGCAGGATATACAGCTCACCAAATCTAAGAATTTACCTTTACTTTACTCTGCTTCTTCCTAATTTATCTCCTATGAAAATCTATTTACAAACTTTTTGAAAAATAGAACATAAACTCTGTTGCACAATGGTGACTCATGTCAAGATCTGTCCATTACTGAAGAAATGTGGATTCTATTTGCACATTGTGTATTACATTTATTAATAAAAAGTAGATTTTTAGAGACTTGTATTTGGAACATGACTGAAACATCTGACAATTAGTTCAGTGACACACCACTGCAATCAAATTCAACTGAAATAATCAATTTTCCACAAACATATTCAAGAAATATACATTTTTGTGTCCCTTACAGTAATTCAATATGCATTTTAAGACTTAAAAATTAAGATTTAAAATGAGTTTAAATTAAGGTTAAATGGGGCATGGCCAAGATGGCGGAGAGCTGAGATGCGTTTTCGTACCTCTCCGATCCTCAATGGAAGGCCCCCCTGACTATAGCATGGAGCAGGTGGACGCCGCTTCCCAGTGGTGAGCGAGTCGACCTCTGGTACCTGGCGGCCCAATAGGGCAGCTGCCACGTCTCCTGGACCGGTGAAAGGACGCAGAGACGCGCAAGACCACGTGGGGGTCTCCCGACGGCTGGAACTAGGCCGGAGAGTTGGAAGACTGACTGTGAGCACTGGGACCGCACAACTCTACCGCCGAGACACCGGTGCGGGCCCGCCCCATGGAAGATTTCCATGGGGACTTGGTGGTGCCCGGAAATCTCCTGCTCTGCACCCTAGAACTGTCCAAGGCCCCTCGTGGCTGCAACAACCACTGAGGAGGATTCTGAGGTGGCATTTGTGGTGGTGCTGCATCACCTGCAGAGCAGAGAGCGGGACATCGTCCATTCACGCCCATGGCACCTGGCCTGCACCCTCTCTCTTCTCCCCACTCCTATGGCCTCCCTTTGACCTCTCTCCCTCTTCTATCTGTTCAGCCCCCTCTCACCTCTCTCACCGTATCCATGGCCTTCCCATAACCCCACTCCTTCCTCCCTCCTCCTCCAGCCATCCATGTCTACTTCTCAACTTTCTCCTCCTATGTATGAACTCTATTCTTCACCTCTGCTCAACACCAGTAAAAATATCACAGTATCTCCATTCACTCCTTTCTACCACCTTCATTCCCCCCCTCAGACCCTTGCATCACATCTTTCTCCCCACCTTAGCCGCCTTACCATCAACATACTCCGCCATTCGTGCGGACCGCCCTGAAGGCAAGCGAGGTGGCGGAGTGGCTTTAATAGCCCGCACTGATTTCAATTTTCAAGTTCTTTCCTCCCCCCCTATTTCTGATGTCGGCTTCCTTGTAGCTCGTTCTACCTCTCATCAAACCCCCCTCACTTTTGTCCTTATTTACCGCCCTCCCCAGTCCACCCCTTCGTTTCTTCCTAACATCCAGACCCTCTTGGCCACACTGGTAGTAAATAATTCCTCTGTACTAGTTTTAGGGGACCTCAATTATTGGCCGAACGACCCTGCCGAATCCCCTCAATCCAAGGAATTTACATGCCTTATGAGAAGTCTGAACTTTATACCGCTCATTCACAGCCCCACCCATGCACATGGCCATATGCTAGATCAAATCTGGACATTGAACATTCCATCAACATCTCCCACCATATCCCCTTGCTCATGGTCGGATCACTTTACCATCACGCTTTCCCTTACCCTAGCACCTTTGGTTAAACCCCCCCTTCCAAAAAACACCTGGGTTCGGAAATGGGGAAAGATTGACATGCCCTCCTTTTGTTCCACCCTGACCAAGACCTGCCCTGACTTATCCGGTCTGACAGCTGCTTCGCAGCTGGCCGCTATCAACAACTGGCTTACGGTGGCAGGCGATGAATTTGCCTCCCTCAAGCGGCTTTCAGTTAAACGGACCCATGCAGCCAACCGTTGGTTCACTTCCGACCTTAAAGATAAAAAACTGGCTGCAAGAAGGGCCGAACGAGTCTGGAGAAGAACTTACGACCCTGCCCAAAAAATCATCTTCTTGGCTGTCCTGCAAACCTATAAAAAAAGCATACTGGAAGCTAAAACCGAATATTACACCAATAGGATATTGGTCGCTGAGTCACAGTCGAAGGAAATCTTCTCCACCGTTCATGAGCTTGCCTCATCCACTAGAGCCATGGCTACTATCCCCCCGTCCCAACTCCTCTGTGACTCGCTTAACGAGTTTTTTATAGACAAAGTTACTAAAATCAAACTCAACATTCCTCCGCCCTCCTCCACTTTTGTTGATCCTTCCCCTCCCCCCACTACTGCCAAACTGACTAATTTCCCATTTTTAACCCCTTCGACGCTCATGACGAGCTGGGCTCGTCATGAGGTAGCCTCCTCGCACGCTCATGACGAGCCCAGCTCGTCATGAATAATGGGTTTTTTAAAACATGAGCACAGGAGGGGAATTTCGCTAGCGCTCATGTGGTTAACCACTGACTCCCTCCTCCCTCTGTTACACCGGGTCAAATCAGGCTCCCCCCTGGACTTTGCCCCTGCAAGTATCCTCAGGGAAGTCTATTCAGCCTGCCCCATCCCCTCTCTAACCCTTCTAAATGACTCACTCGCCCTTGGCCATGTCCCCAGCTCACACAAATCGGCGGCGGTCATTCCAATCTTAAAAAAATTGGACGCCGATCCCTCTTCCCCTTCTAACTACCGCCCCATTTCACTCCTCCCCTATCTTGCAAAAGTCCTTGAATCTCACATCACTTCTACTTTGAGCACTCATATTGAGGCAAATCATTGCCTCTCTTCCTGCCAAGCTGGCTTCCGTCCCCTGCATTCTACAGAAAAAGTGGTCATTTCAGTCATGGACAAGCTGCGTGAAGGTATTGACATCAACCTTCCGCAAGCGCTGATTCTATTAGATCTATCCGCCGCTTTTGACACGGTGGACCACTCCAACCTCCTTAACCGTGTCAGGGCGGCGGGTATAGAAGGCTTAGCCTTCTCCTGGCTGGAGTCCTTTCTTGCAGAGAGGACTCAAGCAGTCCGTCTGGCTGGCTTCACGGCGGCCTCTCGTAAAGTAGAATGCGGGGTCCCCCAGGGCTCATCACTTTCCCCTCTTCTGTTCAACCTTTACATTTCCCCCCTTATTTTTATGTTACAGCAACTGGAGGTCACCGTGTTCAACTACGCGGATGACCTCCAGTTAATCTTCAATCTGTCTCATTCACCGTCATCTGCCCTGAACGTCCAAACAATTATGACCCTCATTCAAGATTGGATGAACTGCAGCCACCTCAAACTCAACCCGGACAAGACCGAGCTGGTCTTGACCGGAGGTGGCTGCAGTCCATGGTCTTCCTCTTTCTGGCCCCCTTCCCTTGGTGCCCCTCCACTTCCCGCGTCCAAAGTGAAAACCCTGGGAGTCTTTCTCAATCCCCAACTTACCGTTCACCCACAAGTCAGTTCCGTGGTTTCTTCATGTTTTTTTTCCCTTAGGGTAATCAGGAAGGTTTCTCGTTTCTTTTCCCCTTCAGCCTTAAAAATCATTATGTTAGCCATGGTACTGTCCCGCATAGACTATGGAAACATAGTCTATAACGGAGCCCCTGCATACCTGACTCACCGTCTACAACTGGTGCAGAACCAGACGGCCCGCCTGATCCATGGCTTACCCAGATATCACCGGGTCACCCCATTACTTAAAACATTGCACTGGCTCCCTGTCAGAGAACGTGCTCTGTTTAAACTCGGTTGCCTCACGTACCAGGCGAGATCGGGCACTGCCCCCGAGTTTATCTGTTCTCTCATCCAGCCATATTGTCTGGGCAGAGAACTTCGCTCAGCCCATTTGGCCCTCCTTACCATCCCCCGCTTCAAAAAACAGAGATCAGGAGGAGCAAGATTCGCCGTTTTGGCTCCAACCTTTTGGAATTCCCTCCCTGTCACTCTACGTACCTCACCTTCCTACCCTCTGTTCCGGAAACACCTGAAAACCTTCCTTTTCACGCAAGCCTACCTGACCTAATTTCCTAGTTGCTGTCATCCACTGATCAACACTAGCGCCATGAAACCGCTGGGTATGCGAGCGCTGTATAAATGCTTTTAAATTCAAATTCAAATTCAGTCCCCCACAGCCCACTGTCCTCCTTCACCTACTTCACTTCCTCCCCCACCATCGACCCTCGCACCCCAACACTCTCGCTGGTCCCCCACCTCCTCCTGTCCTTTTGGCCTAGGCCACTCTCTCCCTTAACCATTGAGCCACCCTTCATTACTTGCTCAGCACACCTCTCTCTGGAAACTAAACTTGATTCTCTCATCTCTTCCATTTCCCAGCTTGAAGCTTCCATTTCACTCTTATGTGCTAAGATATCCCCCCTCCTAATAACCTCCCGAGGAGTTTCTTGCTCCCGCGCCCCAATAGAACCAACCACAATCTTTCCCCCACAGACATCACCAACTTATTGGCTACCTACAAGACCATCAATGTCAATTCTCCTCCACTCGCCTCTCCTAACAACTCTTTTCAATTTGCCATTCAGACCATCTCTTCCTACAGAACTTACCGGCCTCCCCCTCAAGGTGCTCCCTCATTCAAGAATCTAATCTCTAATCCCTATCCCCCTCATCAGTCCAGACACTCACATCACCAAAACAGTTGCGTTAGAGCTACACTGTATGCTCCATAACTGCAGATCTGCAACCAAACACAAACTGGAAATCTCTGACACTATCACTCACCACAATCTTGACATGCTCTTTCTCACTGAGACCTGGTTTAATGACTCCTCTCACACTTCTTTTGATCTTCTGTTACCTACGGACTACTCTATCCTCAGAAACGACAGAACAGGCAAGATCGGGGGAGGTGTTGCGATTATCTACAGAAACGCCCTCCAAATCAAAACCTATCCCACCACCCTCTTTCACACCTTTGAATGCCTTTCCCTAGAACCCCAAGTTCAGCATGGCTCACCCTTCAGGTTCCATATCATCTACCACCTACCTGGTAATTGCTCTTCCTTCATAGAGGAATTCATCGACTTCATTAGTGACCAATATTCACAAAGCGACAAGCAGATCTTCCTACGTGATTTCAATCTCCACTGTGGCTCCGTGGAAGACTCGGCTGCCAACAAGCTTGCAACCTTTCTCTCAGCTAACCATCTTGCCCAACACTGCTCGGAAATTACACACGCCAAGGGCTCAATTCTGGACCTTGTAATATCCAAATCAGACCAGATTACCTCTGCTTCACCCATGCGTGTTGACTGGTCTGACCATTTCCTCATTCCCTTCTTTTTTCACCTCCCTCACACTTTAACTCTCGGCCAACCTAAAAGAGCCTCTACGTGGTTCTGCAACACAAAAAACATTGATCTTGAGATTCTATGTGATTCTGCTATGCATTTACTTCCTAGTCTAGACCCCAATACGGATGTCAACGATCTCACTCCCCTTTGCCTCTCAATCCTTGCAGTCGAGATCGACAAGGTTGCTCCACTCCAAAGCAAAAGGAAAAGACCCACCCCATCAGCTCCTTGGTTCAACAAAGCTCTCTATGACAAAAGGAAAAACCTCAGAATCTTGGAGAAGCACTGGAGACATTCTCCATCCATCCCCAACCTCTCTCTTTTACGCTCAGCAAGATCCAAATACCACCAGCACATCTTCCAGAAAAAACCATCTAATTTCAGATCCCTCCTTAATTCAGCTAAAAACAGACCCATAAAACTTTTCATCCTCATCAAAAACCCAAATTGTTCTCCCCAAACCATCAAGCCTGAGGATGCTTCAAAGAAAGCAACTGAGTTTGCTATATTCTTCGATCAAAATGTAAAATCTCTGGTGGAACAGGTCACCCACTCCACCTCCATCGAGGAGCGAAAAGCCTTAGTCACCTGGCAGAACTTTGCCGCCATCTCGGAGGTTGATCTCCTCAAATGCATCCGCGAAACCAAACCCTCCAACAATTCTTATGACCCCATAACCAGTGGCATCGCCATTGATTTCTATACTAACACCCTTTCCTACTGGACCAGGCTAGTCAATCTCTTCCTAAGTCAAGGATCCCTTCCAGTTGTCCTTAAAACAGGACAGGTTACCCCCCTTCTAAAAAAAACCTCTGCAGATGTAAATGACCTCAATAACTTCCACCCCATCACCAATCTCCCTTTTCTTTCAAAGATCACAGAAAAATGTGTTGCAAAACAACTGTCCCAACACATTATGGACAATAATCTCCTCGACATGTTCCAGTCGGGCTTTATTCAAAATTGCAGCACTGAAACAGCCCTGCTGCAAGTGATCGATGATGCGATGCATTTTCTCGATTCGGGAGAATCGTGCCTTCTGATTCTTCTTGACCTCTCTGCAGCTTTTGACACTGTTAATCACAACACCCTCCTGAACATTCTTCATCATAAGTTCCTGGATGTCATCAAACTGTCTTAAATTAAACTCCGACAAGACGGAGGTGATGACAGTCGGGAACTTGCAACCCACCTGGTCCCCTCAGTGGTGGCCTCCCCAGCTGGGGAACCCCCCTCAACCTGTAGTCAAGGTCCGCAATCTGGGAGTAATCTTTGATACCAAGCTGACTTTCTCTCATCACGCCAACGCTGTGGTATCCTCTTCCTTCTACATCTTAAAAAGGATTAAAAAATTATTGCCATACCTGCCGCCTTCTGCGGGCAAAACCCTGATTAGCTCCCTGGTGTTTTCAAGAACAGATTATTGTAATGCCCTCTTGTTAAATGCCCAAGAAAAGGTCCTTCACAAATTACAGACAGTACAAAATGCCGCAGCCAGGGTCCTTTTGGCTATTCCCAAATTCACTCCCACTTCCTCCTATATCAGAAAGTTACACTGGCTCCCCATACGGAGTCGGATCAAATTTAAGGTTCTTTGTATAGCCTACAAAGCTATCAATAGCCCTGGCCCGCAGTTTTTAAAAACAGCTCTCCGTCCCTTGGAGCATGCAAGAACCTTAAGATCATCTTCAGCACACTTACTGATGGTTCCACGTACAAGGAGGACCAACTGGGGAGACAGATGTTTTTTCATAGGAATTGCTAAACTGTGGAACACACTACCACTTCACATCAAAACTGCCCCTTCCCTACTACACTTCAGAAAGAACCTTAAAACCTGGCTGTTTTCATCCTAAACCAGTCCTTGCCTCTAGAGTGAGTTCAGTAGCACTAGCGCCGAGACACCCTCACGGGTATTTGCGCGCTCTAAAAATCGCATAAAATAAATAAATAATTAAATCAGAGAATGGGCATGGAAGGCACAGTACTCAAATGGTTTGCCTCTTTCCTCACAGACAGATCCCAAATGATTAAGATTGCGAACAGTCTCTCGTCTCCTCTGGTGGTTGGTCAAGGCATCCCTCAAGGTTCTATCCTTGCTCCCACTCTGTTTAATCTTTATCTGGAACCATTAGGGAATCTCCTAAGCAAATATGGAATCCTCTACCATCTCTATGCGGACGACACCCAAATATACCTCAAGTTGTCTTCCCCTCATGATCTCTCACTACTCAGCTCTACTCTCAATGCTATTCACAACTGGATGTTAGTGCCCCAATTCATTCTAAATCCCTCTAAAACGGAATACCTCCTCTTATCTAACTCTCTCTCCCCGCCTCCTGTTCAATCCTGGTTGGATCAGTTGAATCTACTCAACAGTAAACCCATCATTGTGGACTGTGCTAAATCTTTAGGTGTCATACTGGACAAAAGACTCAACCTAATCTCACACATCAATTCCATGGCCAAGAGCTCATGTTATCAGTTGCGCCTTCTTTGGGGAATTCATCGGTTCTTCCCGGAGAATGACCTAAAAACCTTGGTTCAATCGCTAGTTCTTCTAGATTGGACTATTGTAATTCTCTTCTGACTGGCCTTCCCAAATCTCACCTCTCTCCCCTCAAATCCGTCCTCCATTCAGCAGCTCGCTTCATTTCAGGGTCCAAACGAAGTGACCACATCACCCCTATCCTGTCTTCTCTCTGATGGCTTCCCATCGAGGCTAGAGCTATCTACAATACGGCGTGCATCACCCACAAAGATTTGCACTCTTCCTCCCCTCGCTATCTGGCGAATAAACTGAAATTGTCTGGAGGCTCAAGACCGTCTCGGAATGCGGAAAAGTTCCTTCTTGAGCCCCCCTCCTTCAAAAGGGAAAAATTGATGGCACAATCGTTCTCAGGTAATGCGGTGAGAATCTGGAACTCACTTCCTCCTTCGCTCCGTGCCATCACCTCCATCCAGATCTTCAAAGCGGACCTCAAATCTCTTTTATTCCAAAGACACTTTCGGAACTAATTCCCCCCTTCTCAGACCTCGCCAGGAAGTTCTTTAGTCATTGTAAATGTGTCACATATATTTATATTTTTATTTGTACATCCTGTGCTTGCTGCGTTTGATTTTGTGTTCCGTTTGCCTGAGTTGTTCTGAATCTATGGCCTGCTATTTTTCGCCAGGAAGTTCTTTATTCATTGTAAAATGTGTCATTTATATTCATATTTTTGCTTGTACAGGCTGTGCTTGCTGTGCCTGAGATTGTGTGCCTTATGCTTACGTCGCTTTGATTCTAAGGCATGCTATTTTTATTTGTTCCATTCCAGTTCTCTCATGTAACGTAACTGGTTCTATTGTACAGTGCTCTGACACCTTGGGGTAAAGTCCGCGCTTTATAAGAATGCATTAAATAAATTAAAATTAAAAATAAAAACCTGAAGGCCCGCTGGGCCGTCAGAGCATTGGGGCCTGCAGCTGGGAATGCAGAGCTTGTAATTCCTGAGAGCAAGCCCAGAGGGACCAAGCCAGACAAGAAGGTGAGGAGAGGGGGGCAGCAGCTGCAGAACTAGTGGAGTGAGCCCCTGGGGATATACTGACCTGATCAGTGGGCCCCAGGGAGGACGGCAGGGGCCCCTCTCCTGTGCCCATGAGTGCACCGGGGAATGCCCCGAAAGCTTCAGCAATTCATAACCGGATCAAGCCTTACATCGAGAGAGACGCTTCGCTTCAGCCCCTTGAGTCCCCTGGGCCTTGTTGCCTAAACCGGGGCTGCCCTCTCGCGCCTGCCTAAAGGGGAATAGGAAAGGCCTGAGCATCCAGACACTGACCATGGCAGGGGGCAGATCACCCTTCCCTGCTGACCTCCCTCCATGCAGTGACCGAGCCGGGGTCTGCATCCTTACTGGGCTCCTCCGGACCCCTCCCAACCTACAATTCAAAGCCACAGGCACACCTCCGTCTGCTCCAGCCCCTGGCTTGCCCTTCGCCTATCACCTGCGAGCGGGGTTGGACCTACTGCCACCCCGCCATGGCTTCGGGGGAAACTAAGAGAGGCAGGACGGGAAAGGGTATGCTTCTCTGCCCATCGGGGGCACACACAGGAAACCCGGCCCCCTCAGATCTACGAGGATCCATTGGATGCCACTCAGCCAGAAGCAATTGTATCCGGGGCATCGTTTCTAGGGCAGAGGGAAAGGACATTGTCGCCTTCGTATCTGAACTATTTAGAGCAATCATGGATGCCGGCCTGAGGTAGAAATCAAGATAGACCATGCACACAGGGTCAGACCTCGGAGAAGCCCGGATGGACCTCCCCCAGACATCTTGATTTGTGTCCATGATTTTACACTCAAGAAGGAAATCCTAAGGACTGCCAGGGACAAACATCCAATCCAGTCACTAGGGCAGTCTACCCTCCTGTATCAGGATTTGGCAGCGTCTACCCTTCAGAAGTATAATGCCCTCCGGCTGATAACCTCCCACCTTAGAGAGCTGGGGGTGTCCTACTCCTCTGGACATCCCTTTCGAAGTGTTGTTTGCTTGGAGGGCAAGCTCCACCACTTTCCCTCTCTGTACGAGGTACGCTGTATACTCAACCTGAAGTACTCCTCCCCGGAGGGTGCCGGCACCGGGAGGGGAGGCAGTGAGAGAAGGGGGCCTCACGGTCCTGGGGGCCCATGATCTCCCCCACCTGGACTGTGACCAGACTCTGACACCATCGCTAGGGAGAGGCAGACAGTCCTGGTTACCCTGGCAGGAGCCTCAGAGGGGGCGACGGCTACATGATCTGCAACGCTCCTACCACTTACACTTGTTCTCTATGAACTTCCATTCTCTTCCTCTTTAGGGGTTCAGTGGGGGGGCACAAAGATTCCTTCCTACCTTTGGTATTCCATGGAGACACCCATCCTGCACAATGCTCTTCTGTTGAACAATATGAGTTATTTGGTTAATTTGGCCATTAGACCTTTTGTTATAGGGACTTGTTGGACCTGGTGGCTAGACTTGCTTGCACATCCCACATCTATTGTACCACATTTGACTCAATGGCCCACGCCCTTGGCACAGACGGAGCAACTTGAAGATCACATGACTGACCACTTAGTGATTCTCACACTCAATGTTACGGACCTAAACCAATAAGCTGAAGCAGAGCTCTATCCTTTCCTATCTAGAAAACTCTGAGGCACACATATGCCTGCTGCAATAAATGCACCTTCTACCCAAAGATCAGCATAGACTCCGCTCAACGGCATTCCCCTATTAGTTTTTCTTGTCTCCCACGACTAAAACGGCTGGTGTTGCGATCCTGGTCTCTAAGACATTCCCTCGTAAGGAGGGGCTTTAACAGGCAGACATTAAGGGCAGACTTCTAGCATACTCTCTACACGTAGGATCTAGAAACCTCACAGTGGGCATCACATACTCCCCCAGCAAAGGACAGGAACCCTTTCTTCGCAAAGCAGTGTCTAAAATCATGGGTACACATTGAAGGATAGTGCTGTTGGGGGAGGACTTGAATCTGATATTCAATGCCGACCTGGACAGATCAGCACAATGCCACAGACAGGCAGGGACCCTCTCGGTACCGGGAGAGTCCTGGCTGGGCATAGCTGTAAAATCGGCCCTGTAACAAAATCGGTCGAAAACCGGCCCGCCAAAGAGCTCGGTCGCACCCCCAGGGGGCCGACAGAGCACTTTGCCAGGGCCGTTTTTGGTTCTCAGTCCGGCCCTGATTACTATTCCAACTCCAGAGGGTGCAACAGAAGGGAAAGTGTTGGATAGCGTAGGGGTAAAAATTACTACTCCAACTCCAGAGGGGGCAACAGTAGGGAAAGCGTTGGATAGCGTAGAGGTAAAAATGACTATTCCAACTCCAGAGGGTGCAACAGTAGGGAAAGCGTTGGATAGCGTAGGGGTAAACATTACTATTCCAACTCCAGAGGGGACAACAGTGGGGAAAGCGTTGGATAGCATAGGGGTAAAATGACTATTCCAACTCCAGAGGGTGCTCCAGTAGGGAAAGCGTTGGATAGCGTAGAGGTAAAAATTACTATTCCAACTCCAGAGAGTGAAACAGTAGGGAAAACATTGGACAGCGTAGAATTTAAATATAACATACTTATAAATAATTTTTGTATTTAAAATAATAAATAATGACATTTTTAAATAACTCTGCATCATTTACAAATACCCATTAATAATTACTAAAAACATAATTACAATTGAATAATTAATTCACAATAAATTAACAATAAATACCAATAAAGATTAGTTAATGAATATTAGTCACCAAATAATAAATATTGGACAATAAAATACTTCTCATTACAAAAAAAATATTAATTATATAAAATTAATTCACAATCAAAAAATATTAAGCTAAATTATTTTTCATACCAAATAATACTTTTTATGAAACATTGATTACCAATTAATTAAAAATAATTTCTACTTAATAAAAAATAATTACCAATTAAAAATATTAATTGCCAATTAACAAAATTAATTACCAATTAAAAAATGTAAATACCAATTAAAAAAGTGTTTACCAATTAAAAACATTAATTACCAATTAAAAAATAATAATTATCAATTAAAAGAATTAATTGCCAATTAATAATTAATTAAAAATAAAATATTTATACATACCAATAAATAAAAATAAATAATTAATTAATTACAATTAAATTACTTCCCATCCAATTCCCGTACAAAACCCACAACCCGCTACTGAAATAAACGCAAAAATTAATTAAAATTAATTTATAATTCCTAAAAATAAATAATTAATTTAGTATATTTAAATTACTTCCCACCCTATTCCCCTATCAACCCACAACCCGCTCCGGTACTAAAACATAACATTTACTTAAAAATAACATTATTAATATATAAAATAGTACACATATAATTTATAACAAGTAAAATAGTCAACAAAAAACATATTTCACTTACGTAATTAAATACATAACAATAATACAAATATCGATATTAGTAACTTCGATATTACTTACATCGATATAAAAAAAAACGATATTACTTACCTTAGGGTCGATATTCTGTCCAACGATATTCTTCACCTCGATATTCTGTACCTTCGATATTTCCAACTCGATATTTTTGTAGGTCGATATTTAAAACTCGATATTTAGACTGTGCACCATCATTGACACTATCATGCTTAACTAGCAAAAGCTAGCTCACCAGATCAAATCCGAACTGTGTCAGTTGTGGTCATACTCCCTGTCTTGGCTAGAACTAATATTAGCAATTAAAATGACGATCCTCCCCAGGCTCTCTCGCTAAGAAATTAATGGGTTTGTGTGGGCAGAAAAGCATCCTCCTATCTGTAGAGCCCTCAGCTACCACTGCCCAGATGAGGGTGTTGTTCACTATTACCAGGTCACCTAATCGAGTGTTTTAGTGGAATGGTCACGTGCAGAATCTGAAAGGAACTGTCTGTTTATGGACGGAGCTCTGGCTGGCAAAGCACCATGGCGCATTCCATACCTCCATAAACAAACACAGCCCAGATCACTTCCTCTCGCCCATTACCAAGGCTTTGCTGGCAGTCTGGGACAGCTTAGCAACACAGAGGGGTCTCGTGACCTTTGCCCCGCCACTTACCCCCATAGTCAAGATCCCAGATTTTCAACCAGGCACCTATAATCCCTCATTCCAAGTATGGGTACACGCAGGATGCAGGTTGGTGGGCCACCTGTTCGACTTGAAGGGGCCACTCCCCTTTGAGACCCTCTGTTCAGAATTTGCCCTCGCTGAACTGGAACGTTGGCACTGCACTCAGATCTCACACTGGGCATTGTACCCCACTATTTGTCCTGGCGCAGAGCGGCAACTTACCCCCTTCGAGAGCTGGCTTGTGTCGAGGTCATCCAACAAGCGCCTGGTCTCAGACCTATACTGCCTGATCAATTCACCTATAGAGGTCTCAAAATCCAAGAGCCAAACACGATGGGAATCAGAAATAGACAAGGAGCTTACAACAATACAGTGGGGCTACATTTATTACAGGGCGCGACACACCGCACATAGCATGACCAGTATGGTGACTGCCACAAAGATCGTCACATTCTGGTACTACACACCCCACCAGATTCATAAATACAACAAGTCTAAATCTCGCGATTGCTGGTGCCACTGTGGATCCTGAGGTACACTCCTACACATTTTATGGGAATGCCTGAAAGTTAGGTCCTACTGGCTCATTGAAATTGACACTGATTTGGACACAGTTCCCAACACTCCCTGCCTACTTGGTTTTAGGTCTCCCGAACCATATTACCTTCCCCTCAAGTCCTGTAGAGGCAAACAAATCAGTTTGACCTTGGGTTCAGCCTTACAAAACATTCTCTCCTACTGTGGTACAGAGCACACTCTGACTCACCTAGGCTGACTACACTGTTTGTGGCATACACCGGGGATGGAGTGCATCAATCTCTCTCTATCTAACCAGGAAACAGCCTTTTCTGCACTATGGGCACCACTACTGACTTTATTGACATCAGAATTTCGGGAACTCACTCGCTTCAAATATATTTGCTTACTGTGCCTTCCTGAAGCCATATGGCCTCCTACTGAAAAGCACCACTAGCACCACACCTTAAAGGGGCATCCCAGCCCTTCACCATTAACTCTCTTTCTCACTCTTATGGTCACCAGGTTCAGGGGGTGGTGGGGCAGGGGAAGGTGGGGTGGTAGACGCTGGCAACTGTTATGGTACACTGCAACTGTAATCAGCTCAAACAAATTTGAAGTACTCTGGTCAGAAAATTATTTTTCTCAATGGTTCATTGTGAAGGAAAAGACGTTTGGTATGGTTCCACATTTGATGCTGAACGAATTTGAGTAAAGCTTTTGACTTTTTTCATTCTTTAGGATTTCAAACAGTGGGATGGAGCAAGTTACAAAATATTGATGACCGACACCCCAATTATGAGCACAAGTGCGCTTGCTATCCGTCCGAAACAGTGGCCAAACATTAAGGTATGCAATCTAGTCAATATTATCCACATTCTCCGAACACAAGGGTAGTGAATCACTGAGACTTCACAATTCACTTGGTCCTAGGTGCACCTGTGGGCCATTGCTCAATTCATTTGTGACAACCTGCAAGTGAATGCACAGTGAGTTCCTAAACAATTAATGTGCATATTTTAGTCCCAGAGACCACTGGTGTTAAAGTCACACATATGTCAAGCCTATTTGGAGACCAAATACAAACAACTGCACCTTTCACCTAGTTGGGCATCGTAAACAATTCACACAAGCAACATGTTTTTCTTCTACAGCGTGTTTCTGAAACTTACCTAAAGTGTATAAAACATTGATGGGTGCTTACGTAAGAATAGATGAGATGCACTTTTCTTTCTATTAATTTAAAAATGTAGTTTTCTCTTAATGGTTTTTCAAACTTTTTTTAAAAATAAGAAGTGAACTTCCCCTTACACAGTTATATATTTGATACTAACTTTTATTAAAAATTTCCATACAAACAGTATAGTTTTTCTTCTGCTAACAAATCGTAAGAACAGCGTCAATCAAGCTCGTAGATAAAGGCGCAGCTTTGGGGGTCAAAAGGTAAATTTCCATGGCATCTCTGTACTTCTTTATTTTGGTCTCTTCCCTCTTCCTTTCACCCTCCCTTCTGAGGGAGATGAAGATAGTTTCAGTTTGCTGATGTAAAATTAGTTCTTCCAATCACTAATCTGGGTGTAAGCCAACAACTGGGTAATAACACTGAAGATCTGTTCCATTGCTTGCTTGAAAACAAGAATATACAGGCCTCATACTCCAGAACATTGCAACAGCCTAAAAGCCTAGGGCACTGTGGACGATGCCATATTATTAAGTTGCCTTGAGGAGTTAGTGTTTCCAGTGGTAAATTTGTAAAGAAAGTAATCGCCCAGGACCTTCTTAGGAGGCCAATGTAGATTGCATCAATCATACCCCCTGCCTGTGCTGCCAGTGACAGTACCAATTCAAGTACAAACCATCATACTTCTTCTTTTGTGATAATTCAGAATATCCCAGGGAATTCAAAGCAGTAGCAAATATCGTTCATTTGTATTGTATATTGAATTGTGAAACAACTGTTGTTGTGCTCAATTCAAAAGTAGACAGGCACCATCGACATGTGGTGGACTGTATTAAGTGCCAGTGTTGATAATAGGTGCAGGTGCCGAGCACCAAAAACCACCAGCTCAGATTAAGCACTGGTTTCTTCCTTGAAATTATTTTGGTCATTCCTCTCCAGATGCAGCCAAAAGGTCTGAATTGGGTCCATGAAATCAACACCACAGATGGCATATTTTTTTAGATTAATACGGTCATACCTTCCTTGCTTGCTCTTCAATGTTTACTTGTATTCATTGAAGAAATAGCACCAGGTGAACCTACGGATCTAAACTGATGATAGACAAATCTGCTTTCAGCTAAAAAAAGGCTGGTGAATAAAGTTGACCTACACATAAGATGATAGGTGAATGTGTGAAATAAGTCTAACCACTGGCAATACCTCAAGGTAGCACTCCAAACCATTGTTCTTTTGCCCTTCCTTGCCAACTCCTATTAGACACAGCCATATGCACATCAGTTTTGACCCTGCTCAAATAGAAATAGGCCAGCCTGAACTGCAAAGCAAGGTCCTCTCTGAACCAGAATACAAGCAACCCAAGACCTGTTTCACCCTGATTGAGGTCTTCAATTGGGTGTAGCATTGTGTAAGCAAAGTCAAAACTCAGTATACCTGTCATGCTTCCATGGCATCCTTGTTGATGCTGAGTGTTTTTGGGATCACTGGAATGGGGCATGGTTTTTATTCTTTGAATCTTTTTATCATGAGTCCTGCTCCTTCTTGCACCTGTGACCAACAGTGGTAATTGTAACATGCTTTAGGATCTTCTGAAGGTACGCCACATATAGAGGTAATTTATTTACTACTGCTTTTAAAAAGATCACTGCAAATACCTTATGATGAGAGGACAGTAGTGAATCCTCCACTGGAGGATTCTCCTCTTGTTGGGAGACTACCACCAGAATTAACTTAAGATAAATTAGGTAAATGTGGCAAAGATAATTATAATTTCAAATCCTTCAACAAGTGAAAACTTCGAAATGCAATATATGCAGCTCTGCAAATCTAATTATTTCCCTTTACCACGCACTTCTACTTTTCCCACTGTGTTGTCCTTCTAAAATATGTTTTTACCAACTGTTTGTAAAATAGAGCGTAAACTCTCTCTAGTACAATGGTGTCTCATGTCAAAATATGAAATGTGGATTTAGTTTGCACATTGTATCTTACATTTATAAAAAACAAATCATGAATATTGTTGGAACTGGGGTCACCAGCTCCCCGAGGGTAGCATGGCACGAGCGGGTAGGCATCCGAAAGCACATGTGTTAAGCGATCATGCAGCACACACTCACACTGAGACAGAAACCTGGGCACGTAATAAATGACTCCACTCCCAAGCTTGTATAAAAACAAGTAATTTGTATTAAGATAAATAGTTAGATAGAGCAGGATCAGGGAAATCATAAATTCATTTAGAATACATGTGTCTCAAAACTTGCAATCAATAACGGATGAATAGATATTAAATAATCAATAAATATTAAATATTGGATCAATAACTATTAGTTAGATAAATAGTAAATATTCAATAAATATCAGATATTAGATAAATACATTTTCAGTAAAACACAGGCTTGACCTATGCCTTGCTTCTTGTCACCTGTAAGAATTACATTAAAAAGTCATGAATACAACACTGCGTTAAATACCCATCTTCATTTCCTCAGGTAAGCGAAGAACAGTAACATCTCTCCGCTGTCGGAGTAAGCAGTGCCTTTAGTGATAATAAAAACATTTCATTAGATGTGTAACATCTTATTAACCTCAGAATTAAGCGGCCATAACTCACCTCCTCTATTAGGAGTAAAACTTATGAATGCATAAAGGATGCATCATAAATAACTTTAGGTCAGAGTTAACCCCTTCAACGGTCAACTAGGAAGGCCCACCTCCTAGACACAAGTACTGCATTTTCGTATTCAGGAATAAACCTCTCCTCTGATGGGAGTAACCATTTCCTTATATCTCTAGAGGCCTACGGGAACCACTGCATTAGGCTGGAGTAAACATGACATGTGGCCCCAGAAACATTTCACCACGTAGGGTTAAGCGCCCCATTACCTAAGGCAACCAGTTAATTACTCTTTGAGCCAGCATAGGCATTTTCATGGAGCATGAACAAGTGTTCCATTGGGTAAAGTAAACACCTTTCCTTAGGTAAGGATAACCACTTTCTGGGGCAGCTAACAGCATTGAGATAACACTGCCTTAGGCAGAAATATACATATCCTACGGTTGGGGGCAGAACATTTTAGTACCTAGCTGTAGGGGTTTCAGGAAACCTGACACTAGGCGGGATTTAACATGTCATCAAATAGGCCCTCCAGGATTGCAGAACTAACAGGACTAAACATTTCCTTTTTCACAGATCAGCATTTCCTCATGAAAGGGAAAACATTTTATGTAGCCAGAATGGGCATCCCCTTAGGTAACTGAGGGCCTTCCTAAAGGCAATGCACTACAGGAGTAACATTTAATTAGCCAGTACCAAGTATTTCAATAAGCTCCAAATATTTCCTTGGCCCCTCCCTAAGCCCTGCATCAGGCTACAAATGAACATTACATTACTTCCAAATAAACATTTCAGTATAACAACCCCAGCATTTCATTATGGCAAAGTTGACCCAGGCCTTAGGCAACAAGAAGTCACGTTCCCCTAGTCAGGGGTTAACTTTTAAGGGCCCACCAATCAATCCGGGCCTCCGCCCAGTTCAGGGAGTGCTTGGGGCACAACGGGGCCACTGGGGCCCAGTAACAGCTTTTTCCAGGGGAGGGGCGGACACGGGGCCTTCTGTGGCCTCCCGCCCTCCTCCCCGAGGATTACCTTAATCTTCGGGCCGGTCGGGCCCCTTGCGGAGGTTTCCGGCAATGTCTGGGCCTCGTGGGGCTGGTGTCCGCTGGTGGGGGCTCAGGGAGGGCTCTCACTCCATTCGGAGCCCTCCTGTTTGTTTCCCGCTGTGGGGCCAGTCACGGGGCCCCGAGCCGAGGGCTCAGTCAGCCCTGAGGGTCGGCAGGTCGGAGGGGCTCCTACTCCTCCAGGCCCCCTCCGTGACGATCTTCGGGCCGGTCCAGGGCTTCAGAGACTTCCCGGGCCCTGGACCAATAAGGTCGCGGCCCCATGGGAGTGTGGAGCCGGCCGCCAATGGCAGCGCGGCCGGCTAGGGGCACAATCTCCTGGGCCAATGAAAGCGCGGCGGGGCGGGATCTCTGACGGGCCCCCGTCACGTGATGCGGACAAAGGCTTCAGGCCTCGTCGGGCCTACTGCGGCCTGACAGGAATTGACTCCGGCGGCCCTCTCCTGGTACCGGGGGCCGCCGCAACGACGTACCCCACGGGGGAGCCTCCTCAATCCAGACGCCTGACCAGGGCAGTGATGAGGGCCGCAGCAGGTCTCCGCGACGGCGGCAGACAGCGCCTCGCAAACACAGCGCCTCGGGGCATTAGGCGCTCGGCAGCACCACACAGGACGTCGATGTCAGCGCTTCACAGGAGACAGAAGGTGAGCGCTTGGGGACAGACTACCAAAACAACGCTTCTCAAGGGAGGCACAGGGGGTATCCCAGCACTCTGCAGGCACAGCACTTCTCGAGGCAGCAACCTCCTCCAGCACCTCAGCGCTCCTCACAGGATCGGCAGGAGAGCTCTGGGTAAGCAGGGATCCAGCGTTTAGTAAAGATAGCGCCTGGGCATTCAACAGGTTATAGGCTACAGCGCCTGGGCAGCTTCTTTAATAGTGCTTCAGGTCTACTTATACCAGGGCACCAAGCAGAGCAGCACTCGGCAATCAGCAGGCTCAATGCTTCTCACAGGGTCACAGTAGATAAGCGCTTGGAGGGCACTATAGCGCTTAGCCAGCAGACAGTTCATTTAAGTTGGAATCAGATCAGCAGGACCAACAGGACAGGACACACATCTGTGTCAAACCAACCAAAGGGATCCCAGGTGGCGTCAGGGAGCGTGGGGAGCGACACAGCGCCAATACCTGGTTGATTTCTTAGTAGTCCTGTGGTGGTTTGGTTTCTTCTTGGCGCAGCTGTTTCTTGCGCCCTTGTAGATAGCAGTTGGTTTCTTGTTTCCTTGAAGGGGGTTAAGTTGGTGGCTGGTGTTAGATCTCCTCAGCCAATCCCCTCAAGTGGTCCCTGGGGGTTCCCTTCCGCGGGGCTAGATCAGAGGGGGGGGGTACAGGATACCTCAACACTTGAAAGGCAACACCTAGGCCCTGTCTCTTCCAGTATCATAAGACCCTGTCCTGACCCTCCCTGCCTATCCTCCTGCGTAGGTTCTTCCCCAGGTCTCTGTCAGGAAAGTTTCCCTCCCTCTCCTTTTATAGTGCCAGTTGACAGTTGGTAGTGGCAGTTGGTGTCACCTCACCTCTTCCAGAAGGTTCCAGAGGCTTCCAGGAGGTTCCATCACTCTACCTATGGGCAGGCTGGCAGGCTAAGATGGATACATTACCTGAGGGTTCCAGCCAGCCCCTGGCTACTAGAATGCGCCCACTAAACCACGCTGCAGCAGCAGTGGTCAGTGGCAGCCATGTTAGGGGTATAAGTCACCTGCACCTTAGCATCAGTTTCACAGTACACAGGGCTTTCCTCACTACACAAGGCCTATACATTGTTGTTACCATGAGGGCATTCTAAATTAAAAGGAGAATAAGAGGCGAAAAATTTTGGCGGAAAGGGCCAAGTCTCACAAATATCAATACATTGTTTAAGGCTTGTTTGTAGAACATGACTGGAACATCTGACAATTAGTTCAGTGACACACCACTGTGATCAAATTTATTGGAATAATGAATAATTCACAAATAAATGAAATAAATGTACATTTATAAATGTCCCTGGCAGCAATTCGATATGCTTCTGAAGGCTTAAAATTAAGCTTAAAAATAAGTTTAAATTATGCGAAGTACTCCATTCGGAGAATTATTTTGCTAGATCGGCCAGTGTGTAATAGAGGATGTTTGGTATAGTTTCACATTTGCTGGAGAACGAATTTGAATTAAGGTTTTGACTGTTTTTATTCTTTAGGATTTCAAACAGTGGGATGGAACAGGTTACAAAATATTTTTCACCGAGACCGCTAGCACAAACCCAAGTGCTCTTGCTGTCCGACCGAAAGAGTGGTCAAACCTTAAGGTATGGAATCTATCCAATATTATCCACATTCTCTGAACACAGGGTAGTGGCTCACTTAGACTGCACAGCTTACTTGGTTCTAAGTGCCTCTGTGGGCCTTTGCACCATTCATTTTTGACAATAAGCAAGTGAACACGCAATGATGTTCTACACAATAAATGTGCTTTTTTTTAGTCCCATAAACCAAAGGCGTCGAAGTCACACATATGTCAAGCTTCTTTGGAGATTAAATGCAAACAACTGTACCATTCCCTTAGTTGTGCACCTTAAAATTCATGCAAGCAAGACATGGTTTGCTTCTGCTATGTTTTTCTAAACTAACCTAAAGTGTACAAAACATTGATGGGTGCTCAAGTAAGAACGTCTGAAATATATATTGACGATACCTTTTTATTACAAATATCCATACACACAGTACAGTTTTTCTTCTGCTTACGCCGCAGGACTCTTGCCTTACACCACCTAGCTGCCGGGGCTTGTCGGGGGGGACTCCCTGTCCCAGTGTGCACTGCCCCAGACAGAGGAGCCAAGGACAGCACTCTAGCACTTTTAAGAGCATCTCCACACCCGCGACGCGGGATGCCGCTGGACTCTTGCCTTACACCTCCTGGCTGCCTGGGCTAGTCGGAGGTGGACTCCCTATCCCAGTGTGCACTGCCCCAGAAGGAGGGGCCAAGGACAGCACTCTAGCGCTTTTAAGCACATCTTCACTCCCCCAACGCGGGACGCGTGTGGGCCAAGGGCGGGCCCATCCTTGCCCGTCTTTGCCAGGAAGAGGCAGGGCAGGGCCACCCCCTTGTGTTCGGTCCAGGACAGCTGTGTGAAGAGTCACGTCCTATTTTGCAAGATACTGTAACTCTCACATTTGTTTTCCCGCTGGTCTATGGCTAGCTCTTATCAGCCCCTCACTCTGTGATTTGGCACAGACTTTTTTGGGTTGGACACTAAATTGGATTTTCGTCAACAATTGATTAACTGAATTGAACTAATTGCAAGTTGTGTCCATTTTAATCCTGCTGTCTTCCTATTGTGTGTGTTCTGAAGGACTACTTGTTTTGTATTTGTTATATTGGACGGGCCTAGCTTCTTGGTGGCACCAATACTCCAGCTGCCTAGGCATTCTTAATTACTCCCTCATGATATTTATCCAGTAAATAGCGACCAGATTCGAAGTAGTGATTGTTACTTGCCCGCACCAATGAGGGATGGGGAAAACTAAAGCTACTGAGGGCACGGGGCAGCCCGAACGGGCAAGAAAGCAAAAAAGTCCACCAAACCGCTGAAGCACAGAGGCAACAATTGCGTCATGGATCGCATTGATTGCCTGATAAGTGAATGCGAAGGTGCCTTAGTTGCCTCACCAGGTCCCGATCCCTGTCCTGCCATTAGGCAATCTTCCACCAGTTTCACCAGCCCCAGTGGCCCACCTTGCATCCCGGATATGTACAGAAGATTACCAACCAAAGCGACTTTGTTGAGCAAACAGGGGGAACTGTCTCATTCAGGGAGGGTCCACTTCCAACCCTTAAGTTCCATTATACACCATATATGCTAGCCCGAGCCTGCACCTGAGTGCACCAATAGGTTTGCCCCCCTTTCTGATCTGATTGATGACTCGCTGGACCATCAGTCCGCAGATGGCCTAGGCGAACCAGTATCTGCACCTGTCTCTTACCATGGGTGTAAGAACCAATGCTCTTATCTGCTCATCAGCGACCTTAGAACCAAGGTAGGGACTTTAATATCTATGATTGATGGGCTTACTACTTTGGTTAAACAACTGCTACAGAATGACACGCAACCTCAACTGCCCATTGAGCCCTCCCAAGGAACACAACCATCCAACTAGTACAGGACCCTCTTCACTTTTGTCTGGCACATCGGAAGGGGTTTGCCTTCCCCACAGGCAACCCTGTCCACACTGTGCTGTTATTTCTCATACCCAAGGACCATCCTACCAAAATGCCATTCCTACTAACTATTTCCCCACTGTAATGTCCAGAAGCAGCCCTTCCAAACACTTAGGGGTAAGACGTATAATCTCGCACCAAGACTCAGTACATTCAAACCACTACAGGTCAAAGCCGTATTTACCACCCCCTATTAACTCAGCATTAGTTCAGAAAATTCATATGGTCAATGTCCCCAAACTTAATGGGAGTATGGGGTATGAGGGAGAAGATGCACTAACCAACAAATCGAATAATTGGATTTGTCACGTCATGTCATGTCGTTCTGTGATCCGTGACGATGTTATCAGGGCAAGAAGACTCACATTCCCTGATCAACCATATGACTGTATTGAACTAATTCTTAAGGGCGCAGATCTGTCTGAGGGTCTTCTTGCTTTGGAATATCGCACTTGCTCCCCTGATGATTCTCAAATTCAATTTAAGAGCTAGAGACCACAAATGCAAAGAGCTGTTGGCTCCTTTGCGGACCGTGGTGAGTCTATCTGGTTTCTCATTTAGATATGAATGATTGACTCCAGAGGGAGGAGCGTTATAATGCTGTGACTTTTCCCTTACACAAAACAAACATGATCATGAGGGCTGGTCCACCAACCATTCAGAGAAAGACCATAGGGCTGGGGGAAGAAACTACACAGGAAGGAGGGGCGGGAGTATCTTGGTTCACTTCCAGAGAGCCCGACCCTGGTAGAAACATCGACCGCCATGTAATCATGCAGTTCCCCTCCAGCATCTGTCCCGCTAGCCCAGGATCTGATTCGCTTCCCAGACCAGAACTTGATCAGCAGCTTAGAATAGTCTCCTGGAATGTGGCAGGGTTAAGATGCAAAATGTCACTCCCTCACTGGAACACCTTAATTGAGGGATTTGACATTTGTATTTTCCAGGAGACCTGGAGCCTTGTCCCCTTGTTCAAATCTGGGTATGCATGCTATTGCTCTCCAGTGACCACTAGAGGAAGAGGGCGCCCAGCAGGGAGGTTGATAATATGGGTGGGGATCGCGCTGGGATGTCAGATCACCCTCCTCCTAAGCCCCAGTCCTGATATCTAGGGGGTCCGCATTAAAGGTCCTAATGGGGGCGTTTCCATTAACCTATTTGACATCTACGGGAGGGGAGCCAAAGGGGGGAGACCTTCGCCCACACTCACACTTCTGGAAGAGGAGTTACATAGGTGCCCATCCCCTTCAAAACTAATATTAGCAGGCAATTTCAACACCTCTTTTGAGCCTCTAGACATAGAGGACTTAATGTGGTCGAATGAAGATGGCAGTAGATGGGCTGTCCCCCAATTGGACCTTCCTCCAGTTAGGAAATGGACAAAGCTTGCACTCCAAAAGAATGCACTAAGCGCAGAATTTCGGCTTAGGGTAGTGAATGGAAGACCCCCCCTCGGATGGGTTCGGCGTGAACACGTTCAAAAGGGCCAGCGGTCCATCCCCGATCGACTACATCCTCCTCGACGTGGGGCTTTGGAAGAATGTGATGAATATGAATGTTGGTGTTACAACAGACAGTGATCACAATCCTCTCCGTCTCATTATGAAGCCCCTGTGGGACGATCTCCCTACCTCTATGAGAAGCGCCCAATTGAGTAACACCAAGGAGGTTCATCAATCCTACTACAGGTGTGCACTAAGATAGCGGAAGATAGTCTTACAGGAAGATAAGATCAGGAACATACATAACGACTTGGAAGCGGGCACTATTGAGCTTTAATCTCTGGCCACATGTCCAGGTAGCAAGGATGAGATAGTTACCATCTATGCACGTATCTTTGCTCACCTCAGCTCCCACAACATTGATTCAAGAACAGACCGAAGGCCAAGCCCTTCAAAACGGGGAACAGTCTTGTGGTACACAAAGGATTGTAAACGTGCACCCTCAACTCTAGCTTAAGCCATCAAAGTAAAAGATGGTGATTTAATCAAAGCCTCTAGGAAGAGCTATAAGTCAACCTTGCATCAGGCGAGACGGGCCTGGGATGAATCCCAGTGGCAGCAATTGAAGGAAGCATGCGCAGGTAAAGATTCCAAATCTTTCTGGTCCCTAGTTGCCTGGGGTAACCAAGAAGGGGCCCAATCACAACCCACTTATATAACGGGCCAGGCCTGGGTTGATCATTTCCTGAATCTTTTTTCGGCCTCTGGGGAGTCGCCCACTACATAGGAAGCTGGGCCCCTTATCCAGCACTCGACAAACAAGTTATTTACCCTGAACGAGATCAAGTCCTCTCTCAGGAGAATAATACGATCTAAGGCGGCCGGGCCTGATGGCATACCGGGGGACTTTTTCTTATCAGATATTCCAAGCTGGGATAATTACATCCTCCACCTGTCCAATACTCTGGCCAATGGTGCTCCAGTTCCAGGTTCATGTAAGGGGGCCGAAGTGGTCCCAATTTATAAAAAAAAAAGGGGACAGAAGTGAACCCTCAAATTACAGGCCTATCAGCTAGCTAGATGCCCTCCAAAAGGTCTTCTGTAGAACCCTTCTGCACAAAATACAGGCTTGGGAGGAAGAAAATGCAATCTTATCCCAATACCAAGCAGGTTTTAGGGAAATGACAGGACTATCGACCACTTATTTCATCTCCTTCTCCTCTACTGGAAAGTGGTTGTGATCGATCGAGCAGTCTTTATCTAGCTTTTATCGGTTTAAAGACTACCTTCTACTTAGTTCCCAGGCATAAGCTATGGCTTGTGCTTCATGACATGGGGATTCCGCCACCTATCCTCAGCTTGCTAGTTCGATTGCATGTGGGGAACCATGCACAGGTCAGATGGGGGCCAGAGGGACAACTTACAGAGCATATCCCAGTTAGTAGGAGCGTGCGCCAAGGTTGAGTCTTGGCTCCCACCCTTTTTTTTTACTGTACATGAACGGGGTGGTCAGTTTTCTGTAACAAGAACCTGCAGACGCATCAACCTTGGGGGGAGACAAGGTACCAACCCTATTGTTTGCAGACGATACCCCGCTGGTGTCCAAGACTCCGGCGGGACTTCAACCTCTGCTCAATAGATTTAAATTGTTCTGTGATAACAGGGGTTCGGTCATTAACTCTACCAAAACCAAATTCATGGCCTTTTATCTGCATAAGTCCTTCAAAGGCAGTGTAGTGCTAGATGGGTACCCCCTGGAAAGAGTCGGTACCTTAGACTACCTGGGTGTCCGCCTCTCAGACAGAATGGCCTGGAATCCTCAGGTAACCAAGATGTTACTGGGCCACAAGCGTGTCACAGGAGTACTAGGGAGGGAACATCACTCCTCACATAGTAGACCGGTCACTGCCGCCTCGCAGGTCTATGATCTGAAGGCGGATAGTGCAGCGCTGTATGGCGCAGAGTTGTGGGGCTTTAATAAGACACCCGAGCTTAGTACCTCAGAGAATAAATTTCTCAGGAACCTCGTGATGCTTCCCCAAACTACCCTGCTCACACCACTAATGCTTGATATGGGCAGACGCACTATTAGTGACAGAGCGAAGCTCCACTTGCTGCTTTCCTGGGCACACATTATGAGGACACCGGAGCTACTGCCCTTTGCGGAAGCCCTTGCAGAGGTTGCCCGTCTTGACACGTGCAATAAGGTAGGGTGGATTAAAACTTAAGTTACCCCCACGTGTTTTAGACGTTGCACAAGCACTTTATTGTAGATTGATTTCATATCCTGATTTCTAGGGTTGGGCCTTAAGTACAACCTCGTGACATCCTTTGCTGGATGCTTTTAACATCCTTCACTAGTTTTTATATTCCACACTCGTTTTAATCATTGAATCTTATTTTTAAATGTACGAAAGATTTTATGATGTACAACTCTCAACTGGCTGCTGTCGAACAGATAAGGTATGCATTTGCTGGTTGCTACAGGGGTGTGCTTTTTATTCGAACTGTTGTGAGTAGTTGAACTGAGCAACCTATGCAATTTTAATCACATTGGTCTAACATGTTTTAGCCATGTAGGTAATATTCTGTCAAATCAACATTTTGAGATATATGTTTTTGCATGTCTATTGTGGGTTGCCTTGTTTGAATTCTTCTTCTTTTGTATTTTTAACAGTGTTTTACTATGTACGTTTTGTGTAGCTTCTATGACCACTTGTGGGACACCCCCGCGCCGCACGGCCACCAGCTGCTGCGTGTGCCCCCTCGCTGTGCCTAGCTGCCTCGCCGCCGGCCTCGCGGCCGCTCTGCTTCTCCCCGTGTGTTCTATTGTCAGTTTCCATCTGTTTTGACCGTCACTTGTGCTTGCTTTAATTTTCAGGTTTTCTGTTTTGACCGCCATTTGTGCTTGCATTTTTGTTCAGGTTTTGTGTTTTTCCGCCTCTTGTGCTCGTTTTTGACCCTCGATCCCTGCCTCCTTTCCCGCCTTCCTCGCCGCGCTCCCTCCCCGCTTCCCGCCACCGCCATCAGCCCCGCCCCTTTCTCTTCTGTACCCTCCCCGCTCCCGCCTCCCAGCTGCTCCGCCCACCCGCGCACTTGGCCTTAAATGGCGACCGTGCGACGCAGGTGAGTGTGACCCACTTGTGGGACACCCCCGCGCCGCACGGCCACCAGCTGCTGCGTGTGCCCCCTCGCTGTGCCTAGCTGCCTCGCCGCCGGCCTCGCGGCCGCTCTGCTTCTCCCCGTGTGTTCTATTGTCAGTTTCCATCTGTTTTGACCGTCACTTGTGCTTGCTTTAATTTTCAGGTTTTCTGTTTTGACCGCCATTTGTGCTTGCATTTTTGTTCAGGTTTTGTGTTTTTCCGCCTCTTGTGCTCGTTTTTGACCCTCGATCCCTGCCTCCTTTCCCGCCTTCCTCGCCGCGCTCCCTCCCCGCTTCCCGCCACCGCCATCAGCCCCGCCCCTTTCTCTTCTGTACCCTCCCCGCTCCCGCCTCCCAGCTGCTCCGCCCACCCGCGCACTTGGCCTTAAATGGCGACCGTGCGACGCAGGTGAGTGTGACCCACTTGTGGGACACCCCCGCGCCGCACGGCCACCAGCTGCTGCGTGTGCCCCCTCGCTGTGCCTAGCTGCCTCGCCGCCGGCCTCGCGGCCGCTCTGCTTCTCCCCGTGTGTTCTATTGTCAGTTTCCATCTGTTTTGACCGTCACTTGTGCTTGCTTTAATTTTCAGGTTTTCTGTTTTGACCGCCATTTGTGCTTGCATTTTTGTTCAGGTTTTGTGTTTTTCCGCCTCTTGTGCTCGTTTTTGACCCTCGATCCCTGCCTCCTTTCCCGCCTTCCTCGCCGCGCTCCCTCCCCGCTTCCCGCCACCGCCATCAGCCCCGCCCCTTTCTCTTCTGTACCCTCCCCGCTCCCGCCTCCCAGCTGCTCCGCCCACCCGCGCACTTCGCCTTAAATGGCGACCGTGCGAACGCGCAGCGTTGACGCGCAGCGGGCGCGCCGATTGTGCGCCGAAGGCGCGCCAAAGGTAAGCCCGTCTGCGCCCGTCCGCGACCGGATCGCGACCAGCGCCAGGACCCCTGGCCCCCACCGACGGAAGCCGACCCGACGAACCTACAGCGCCGCCGATCTCACCGCACTCAACACCGGCCGCATCCCAGATTGTCATCAAGCCGCACCGAAGCACACCCACGGACCCTTCAGCTGCCACGCCTGCGAGTTCACTTGCATCCGGACTCACCCTGCACCAGCACTCGCCAAGCCGAACATCAGCAGCAACCACCTCAAGTGCATCCTGCTCAACACCCGCTCCGTCCACAGACACGCCGTAGAACTCTGGAACCTCCTCGACACCACCGCCCCTGACGTTGCCTTCCTCACCGAGACCTGGATGAACGCCTCCTCAGCCCCAGACATCGCCATCGCCATCCCAGAGGGCTACAAGATCATCCGGAGGGACCGCACCGCCAACCAGACGGGAGGAGGCATCGCCATCATCCACAGGGACACCATCCGCATCACGACCAACACCGACGACACCCTAACCACCGCTGAACACCTGCACTTCCAGATCCACACCAACCCAAAGACCACCCTCAGAGGCACCTTGATCTACCGACCCCCGGGACCACGCACACGATTCAGCGAGGACATCGCCGACTTCGTCAGCCCGCATGCCCTCCCCTCCGCCGACTACATCCTCCTGGGGGACCTCAACTTCCACCTGGAGAACAACAGCGACCGCAACACCATCAACCTGCTCGACAACCTCGCCAACCTCGGACTCAAGCAACTGGTGACCTCCCCCACCCACCTCGCCGGACACACACTCGACGCCGTCTTCTCATCCAGCAAAGACGTCACCTTCAACCACGCAACAGGACTCCACTGGACGGACCACAGCTGCGTCCACTTCACCTTCAAAAGAACGACGATCCACCACCACCAGCAACAGGTTGCCCGAAGAAGCTGGAACAAGATCACAGTCGACCAGCTCACCGCGTCCCTGAGCCAGCACCCACCCGCCAGCTCAGCGAACCCCAGCCAGGCCGCCGACAACCTCTCGAAGTGGATCAACAACTGCGCAGACGAACTCGCTCCTCTGAGGACCCCACCCAACGGACCCTGCAGCAGAAAAACACCATGGTTCACTGACGAACTCAAGAGCTCCAAGAAGAACTGCCGAGCCCTCGAGAAAGTCTGGAGAAGGGAACCAACTACGGACAACATGACCACCCTCAAGCGCGCCACCCGGAAACACCACCAACTGATCCGCGCCACCAAGAAAAACACATACAAGGACCGGCTGGACAACAACGCACACAACTGCAAGGAACTCTTCAACATCGTGAAAGAGCTCTCCAACCCCAACGCCGGAAACAATGACATCACCCCTTCGCAAGACCTCTGCAACTCCCTCGCGTCCTACTTCCACAACAAGATCGCGGACATACACAACAGCTTCAGCAACCAACCAACGCAAGCCACAACCGCAACTACGCCACCCACCACCACCCTCCGCACCTGGACTCCGATCAGCACCGAAGACACCATCCGCACAATGAACTCCATCCATTCCGGATCTCCGACGGACCCCTGCCCTCACCACATCTTCAACAAGGCCGACGCTGTCATCGCACCCCACCTGCGGAACATCATCAACACCTCCTTCGACACCGCCACCTTCCCTGAGAGCTGGAAGCACGCCGAACTCAGCGCCCTTCTCAAGAAACCCACAGCAGACCCCACCGACCTCAAGAACTACCGTCCCATCTCGCTCCTCCCGTTCCCGGCCAAAGTCATCGAGAAGACCGTCAACAAACAGCTGGCCGCCTTCCTCGAGACGAATGGATCCCTCGACCCCTCACAGTCTGGCTTCCGAGCGAACCACAGCACCGAGACCGCCCTCATCGCTGCCACCGATGACATACGAACTCTGATGGACAATGGAGAAACAGCGGCCCTCATCCTCCTGGACCTCTCCGCGGCTTTCGACACGGTCTGCCACCGCACCCTAGTACAGCGCCTCGGCAACATCGGAATCCAGGACAAGGCACTAGAATGGATCACCTCCTTCCTCGACGGAAGAACACAGAGAGTCCGCCTACCACCGTACAAGTCAGAGGCCACCAAAGTCATCTGCGGCGTCCCCCAGGGATCCTCACTGAGCCCCACCCTCTTCAACGTCTACATGAGCCCCCTCGCGGCCATCGCACGCCAACACAACCTCAACATAATCTCCTACGCCGACGACACCCAGCTGATCCTCTCCCTGACCAACGACCCCACCACCGCCAGAGCCAACCTGCACGAAGGGATGAGAGATGTAGCCGAATGGATGACGACCAGCCGCCTGAAACTGAACTCGGACAAGACGGAGGTCCTCATCCTGGGCTCCTCGCCCTCCGCCTGGGACGACTCCTGGTGGCCCCCCGCCCTGGGCACCGCACCCAAACCGACGGACCACGCACGCAACCTGGGCTTCATCCTGGACTCCTCCCTCTCCATGACCAGACAAGTAAACGCCGTCTCCTCGTCGTGCTTCAACATCCTGCGCATGCTACGTAAGATCTTCCGGTGGATCCCCACGAGACGAGGAAGACGGTCACCCAGGCCCTCGTCACCAGCCGACTGGACTACGGCAACGCCCTCTACGCCGGAACCACCGCCAAGCTCCAGAAGAGACTCCAGCGGATCCAGAACGCCTCGGCCAGGCTCATCCTCGACATCCCTCGACGCAGCCACATCTCTGGACACCTGAGAGATCTGCACTGGCTCCCGGTCAACAAGAGAATCACCTTCCGTCTCCTCACCCACGCGCACAAAGCCCTACACGACCGAGGCCCGAGCTACCTCAACAACCGGATCAACTTCTACACTCCCACGCGCCTCCTCAGATCAACCAGCCACGCCCTTGCCGCCGTCCCCCGCATCCAAAGAGCGACAACAGGAGGAAGATCCTTCTCCTACCTGGCCGCCAAGACCTGGAACTCACTCCCGACCGACCTGCGCCTGACCCAAGATCACTTCTCCTTCAGGAAGAAGCTCAAGACCTGGCTATTCGAGCAGTAACGGCACCCCCCCACACCAGCGCCTTGAGACCCTACGGGTGAGTAGTGCGCTCTATAAATGACTTGATTGATTGATTGATGACTTGAACAGTCGAAATAAAGCTTAATGATGATGCTGAATCATAACAACATCAACAATCAAGCTCCCTCCTGCAGGCTTAACTTCGGGGGTCAAATGGAAAGTTGCAGTGGCATCTCTACTTCTTTATTTTGTTCCCTCCCCTCTTCCTTTCATTCCTCCACACCAAATGAGATGAAGATAATTGCAGAGTTTGCTGAGGTAGAGTTCGTTTTTCACATTCACCAATATGGGTGTAAGTAGCCAGCAACTGGCAATATCAGAGAAGATCTGTTGCTCTTCTTGTTTGAAAATAATAACATGCAGGCCTCATACTCAACTTTTTAGGAGCCTAGGACACTGTGGACCATGGACCTTTGTTGAGCAGCCTTGCCGAGTTACTGTTTCAGTGCTTAATTTGTAAAAAAAGAAAGTAAGCACCAGGGCCCTTCTCAGGAGGCCACTGTAGATTGCACCAAGCATTCCCCTGCCTGCGCTGACAATGTCAGTGTCAATCTACGTACTTACCACCACACGCATTCATGTGTGACAATTGAGATTATTCCAGGTGGCCCAAACTCATACCAATAGGTTGTGCAGCATGTATCATTCATTGTTATTGTTTATTGAATTGCAAAACAACTGTTGCTGTGCTTAATTCACAATTAGACAGACACCGCTACCATGTGGCAGACCGTCATAAGTGCCAATGCTGGTATTAAGTGCAGGTACCGAGCACCCGGAACCACTGGCTCAAATTAAGCACTGGTTTCAACATTGAAACTATTTAAGTCATTCCTCGCCAGATTCAGCCAAAAGCGCTGAATTGAGTCCATTAAATCAATACTACAGACGATGTATTTTCAGAGAATCATAAGGGTCATCACTTCCATGCCTGCTCTTCAACATTTACTTGTATTCATTGACACAATTCCTGAGGTAACACCAGGTGAACCTGCAAATGCAAGCTGGTGAAATGCAAATCTACTTTCAGCTAAAAAAAAGGCTGGTGAATCAGGCGGACACACATATAAGACAATGTGAGGTGGCTTGCAATAAGTCTAACCACTGCCAATACCTCAGGGAAGTACTTCAACCCATCATTCTGTTGCCCATCATGCCACCTCAGATTAGACACTGTCATATGCAATCAGTTTTGACTTTGCTTAACTAGGAATAGTCCAGCCAGAACTGCCAATGCAGGTCCTCTCTGAACCAGAACACAAGCAACCCAAGACCCTGTTTCACCCTGATTGGGGTTCCTCAGTGGGGTGCACATTGGTTCCAGTGGCACAGTGAGAAAGCACCAATGTTCGGGCATAACCTCAGCCTCTAAGAGCGGAACATGAAACACACCATAGGTGATAGGAATATGCTTTCAGTAAGTCTTATCACTTGTAAATGCTCTTTTTTATAATTTCAGTCCATCGTTCCGTGGTCCACATTGCCACCTCAGTTAAAACCAATACATATGCAACTCAGTCTTCACCCAGCTCAAATAGGAACTGCCCAGCCCAAACTGGAAACCCAGGTCATCGCTGAACCACAAAACAAGCAACCCAAGACTGGTTTCACCCTGATTAGGGCTCTTCAGTCATTGATTTCAGTGGGACAGCGAGTGAGGGACCCACGACTAGGCATACCTTTGGTCACATAGGGGGATACTGTATGATGGAAGGCTGCTTGCCTTGTTATGAGGCTAGACACTGGCAATTGACTGGGTGGCATTTCAACCCATCAATCTTTTAGTCACCATGCCACCTCAAATTTGATGCAACCATATGCAAGTCAATCAAGATCAATAGTAACACTCCAGCTCAAACTGCCAATCTGGGTATACTGTGAACCAGAATATAATCAACCCAAGAACGGTTTTGCCTTGATTGAGGCACTTCAGTCAGGTGTAGCTTGGGTCCAGTGGCACAGTAAACATGGATCCACATCTAGGCATACCCATGGCCACTTAAAGCAGTACATGACACACACAAAAGGCAATAGGAATATTCTTGATGTAAGTGTAACCACTTGTAATAGGTCTGGTTAGCATTAAACCCCAAAATAATTTTGTCCACCATGCCACCTCAGCTTAGACCCAGCCATATGCAAATCAGTCTAGACCAAGCTCCAGTAGGAACCGTCCAGTCCAAAGTGCCCAGCCAGGTCTTCTGTGGACCAGAATTCAAGCAACCCAGAACTGGTTTCCTCTAATTGGGGCTCTTCAGACCTGTGTAGCTGGGTTCCAGTGGGCCGGAGAGCAAGGGACCCATATATGTGCATATCCATGGCCACTTAGGACAATACATCACACACACAAAAGGGGATCAAGGGGGATGTTCGGAAAAAGTCTTACCACTGGCAAATGATCGGGTAGTATTCCAACCCATCGTTCTTTTGCCCAAAATGCCACCTCGGATTAGACCCAGCCATATTAAATCAGTCTTCACCCTGTTACAAAAGGAACAGTCTAGCCCACATTGCCAAGGTAGGTCCTCTCTGAACTACAACACAAGCAACCCAAGACTGGATTTGCCCTGATTGGGGCTGTTCATTCACATGTAGCTTGGTTCTAGTAGGACAGTGATCAAGAGACCCATGTCTGGACATACACTTAGCCAATTGGGGTGATACATGAAACACACAAAAGGTGATGGGAGGATGCTTACTATGAGTCTTACCACTGACATCCGCTCGAGTAGCATTCTAACCCATCCTTCTTCTGCCCACCATGCCACCTCAGATTAGACCCAGCCATATGCAAATCTGTCTTTATTTGATTTCTGGAAAGTGACTAGATATATGCACATCTGATGATAAATGTGTATGTCTGTTAATATCGCTGAAAAAGGTGGCTAATGTGTATCATTTATCTTGTGAAGTTCTAAGTTTTCTTGGATATTAGGAGCATAAACTGACTACATGGAGTATGTTGCTTGTTACATTTATTACACCCTTACCCCATGCCAACGGCTGTTCTCAACTCTTCAAGCAGTCCTGGCACCTTGTGGCAAACTTGGGAGACATTGTGTAAGGAAAGGCAAAAATCGGAATGCCTGTCATGCTTCTGTGATCTTCTTTTTGGTGCTGAGTCTTCTTACGACTGGCAGGGAGCATGGGTTTTTTCTTTGAATCTTTTTATCACGTGGCCTGCTCCTTCTTGCACCTGTGACCATCAGTGGTAATTGTAAAAAGCTTTAGGATCTACTGAAGGTTCTGCACTTATAGGGGTCATTTAATGACAAATGATTTGAAAAGATCAAAGATTACCAAACTTCTCTAAATAGGGACAACAGGGCATTATTTATAGAGAATTCTAGATGGGTAACAGGAAATGATGGGGGTGTTTTTTCACAGAGGGGTTCTGAGTGAAAACAACCAAACATCAAGAGTGAAGCTTTACTTGTCTATGGAGTCACTCAAAACCCCAAGGTGAAAAACAACCCTATAATTCACTTCTTATCCATCTATTATTTTAGAATATGTATGGCCCCCAAATCATCTAAACCTGTTTTCATTTGCTATGTATGTAGGAGAAGAGGATTAATGGATGAACCATAAATCACATACATGTCTAAAATATGCCTTTTCTTTCAGAAGCTATGCTCTGTGGTTTCCAGCACTGTTTTGACAGGCTCTTAGGGAGCCCTGCCAGAGCAGCCTAGAATTCCTTTGTAACGTAGCAATAGTGAGTAACAGTTTTTGTTAACAACAGTTTCTAGGTCAGAGCAGTGAGTTACTGTGTTTAAATCCTATTATTCATCTTAGCATTTCTCTAATAGAGCCACGCATCAAATAGATTTCAGTAGCAATAGATCATAACCTGATGAAAAGGAAGTGCAAAATTCTCCACTAAAGAATTCTGTTGTTGAGAGTCAGCCCCCAGAATTAACTTAAGGTAACTATGGCAGAAATAATTATGATGGCAGATACTTTTTTTTTTTTCTTAAATCTTTATTTTCAGTTTTACATACATATATGCCAATAAACAATGTACATATTGATACAATGGCAAGGCACATTTGCACATATAAGGTCATAAGAAAAAGGAAAAAGAAAAAAAAAGGGAACATCACGTGGTTCAAGCCCAGGTCTCCGAAACAAATGGGAAAGATATGCAGGCAAGGCCGCAGTGACAATGATCTATCATGAACTTTCTCAGCTCCTGGAACCACCCCGTCGCCCCTCCTAATGTAAGCCCAAACCCATAGCGACAGACCTGTATATCACATAGGCAAACCATGTCTAATGAGAACAAACATTACAACCACATTTCTAGCCCACTCCTACGGGGACAATGCCACTGGCAACTTTTGTATTTGCTTCTCTACGCCTACGGGCAATGTATGCTCTATATGGGCCCCAAATGTATATCGGGCGGGAGGAGCTGGGAACAAGAGTTGCATACTCCTTACAGTTCACATTACAATATGCCAGACTACGGAGCCGCATATGGGAAGTGGGGACCCTCCTGCTACCTAAGAGCAGTGCAACCTGCTGCTTGGCTAGTTGTAATCCCAATGCAGCGAGTTTTCTGACTTTTTTGGGGAAGTTTGTCATATATCCCAAAAACGCAATTTCAGGAGTGGGTACTAGTGTCATAGAAAGTATGTCTCCTAGCGTGTCGTGTATCCGCACCCAACAGTGCTGCAACTTTGGGCAGGTCCAGGATAGGTGAGCGAAGTCAGCGTGTGGAGCGTAGCATTTCTGACAGTGGTGAGGCCTAACGGGGTCTATCCTGTGCGACCAAGCCGTGGTATGGTACATCCTGCGAAGAAATTTGAAATGTAACAGCTTGTGCCTACTATTCAGTGACACCTCCTTTGTGACCCAGCAACATTACTCCCATTGGTCATCCGCTATAGGATGGCCCAGGGCCCATTCCCATGCCGTACGGGCCTTAACATCAGAAAAGGGAAAATCCAATATGCACTGCCTATACATTTTGGAAACCAAATGAGCACTCGACGGACTCTTAATTATTAACGACAGTGGAGTTGCTGGTTCAGGAGCAATTGGAAATGTAGGGAAGGTAGCTCGCAACAGATAAAGCATGTCGCAACACAAAGACGTCCATAAAGGAGCAGTCCTGAAACCGAGCCTCGTCAGACACCGAGAAAACATGATTATCGGGAAAAAGATCACCAACTGTAGCAATCTGAAATGTAGCTAACGTGCGTTGTACCAAAACCTCACCGGTGATAGGAAGCCAAGTGGGTTTCGGGAGTGGCAGTGCCGTAGAATATAGTAGGTCCATCCCCAATAGCCTACGCAACTTGTCCCACGCCCAACTAGTGGTGGATGAATATCCTGTGGGTCTCTCGGGATTCCTTTAGGTAGTATTGCAGACAAGCTCTGCGGCAGAACCAGGTCAGCCTCTGGCTTCAAATAAGGAATTCGGGCATCTGACTGGTACCAAGCATAGGAGTAACAACACTGTGCTGTCAAATAGTAGAGATTCATATCTGGAACCCCAGTCCGCCTCGCTCCAACGGCAGTGTCAGAACTCTCCAACTCACCCGTGGACGTTTGTCACCCCATGCCAAACACAAAAGGAGCTGGCGCAATTGTGCAAAAAAGGACTGGGTAAGAGGAATGGGAATGTTAATAAAAAGATACAAAAACTGCGGGAGAACTACCATTTTGATAATGGCAACTCTACCGGCCATTGACGAAGGCAGCCGCTCCCATCTATCGACCAGTGTTTCCAACGCGCTAATCGCTTGCCCATATTTTAGCCTGATGATGGAGGTAGTATCTAAATGGATATAAATCCTAAGATATTTAACCGCGTCATGACACCATTCCAGTGGGAACTCACAGTCCCATGTAGTTGTGCTACTAGTTAATGGAAAGATCACTGACTTATGCTAGTTGATGTAAAGACCGTAGAAGCTGCCAAAATGGATGATTTCCCTAATGAGAGGTTTGAGATTAAGGTGGGTTGCCAAACATATAAAATGGTATCATCAGCATATAAAGAAATCAAGAGAGGGCCGGTGCGAAACTGTAAGCCACTGTGTAGATGTTTCTTTTGAAAGTGCCGCACCAATGGATCCATCGCTAAGATGAAAAGTAATGGGGACATGGGGCAGCCCCTTCGGGTGCCGCGGGACAGACAGAAGGGCTGGGAAATAGTGCCATTCAGGCGCAGTCTAGCGGTGGGCTCCGTGTATAGCAGGACAACGGTAGAGACGAAGCACTCAAGCATACCCATATGACGCATAACAGAGAGGAAGAAAGGCCACTCCAGGGAGTCGAATGCCTTCTCAGCGTCGACAGCACCGCGGCGGCAGGTGTGGCGGGGTCTATCTTATGTAATACTGCAAACAAAGTGAGTAGATTAAGGTAAGTAGACCTATGGGAGACAAAGCCAGATTGCGCCGGTGAAATAATATACTCCATCAATAAAGACAACGGAATGGCAATTACTTTGGCTAAAATTGTATAATCTAGATTGAGCAGAGATAATGGTTGGTAGGAGCAGCAGAGTGAGGGGTCCTTGCCGGGCTTGGGGAGAAGGATAATAACAGCTTCCCTGAAAGTTGGGGGGAGAATGCCGACTTCAAGCACTTCCGAATATACCTCTATCAATCTCCGAACTAGCACATCTTTATACACTTTATAAAAATCCAAAGAGAACCCGTCAAGGCCGGGCGCCGAAGAGCCTCTGAGTGCGTCTTTCGCCTCCACTACACTATCCTGGATTATGGGAAGAGCCAGAAAGTCCTGCATATGCCGTTCAAGATAAACTAAGGCTATTTCGGCCAGATATTCCCCATGTTCACGAAGGTCCTCGGTGAGTCTGGTAGCGTAAAGAGCTTTAAAATGTGATAGGAAAGTGTTGCATATCTTCATAGTGGAGTGTTTCAACTGATTGTCCGGGCCTATCATTTCAGTATTATAAGCATTGCCACATGGGGGGGTGAAGTGTATGTGCTAATATCCTGCCAGGCTGCTCATCTTCTCCATACCGCCTAGCGACATCCTGTTTGCCGAGAAATAAGAGTTCGCGTTCAGCGGTCTCCCTAAATTTCCATCATTAAAGCCAAACGACGAGCTTCCCCGGCTTCAGACAGACAGTCCAACAGCTCCTCATCTAGGGCGGCGATGTCAGTCTCAAGACGGGTTAAAGTAGAACGCAGATCTCTCAAGACCCCTGCACTCTTAGCGATACAAACCCCCCTGATATTGGCCTTGAAACCGTCTCAAAGGATGAAGATGGCAGATACTACAACAATGCAAGACATGGAAATGCAGGATTTATAGCTTACTCCACAAATCTAAGGATTTCCCTTTAACATATAATTCTACTTTTTTCCAATGTGTTGCTTTCTTATAAATATATTTTTCATTTCATTTCAAATAGGCTTTATTCGATAGCAAGTATCATAAAAGCATTTCAGAATCGTAAAAAAGCATAAAATTAGCATTTCATAACAAAGTTAAAACATTTAAAACCTTGCTATACAAAACCACTCTAAGAAATGGACATCATATCGAAGTCGACATTCCACCATTAAATATAAAATTTACAGATTTACTAATACAGATATCTCGGACATAACAATTAAACAGCAGTACCTTACAAATCATTCCTGTATATAAGTTTACTCTCAAAGCCCTGAATTTAAAAACTATTTATTTGGGCATACTTCCTTGTTTTGTGCTTTTGTACGGATAATCCACGCACATCGCAAGTACTTAGCAACGCCATATACAAATAAGGACCTAGATGAATCTGTTCTCAGGATACTTAGGGCCACAAGATGGTTTCTAGTGCCCAGTGGGCGCAAATAGGCTTGAGCCATTTTGCCGTGGCCTGTTTGTATGCTGGGCAAACAAAGAGTAGATGGGCTATAGTCTCTTGCTGAGCTACCAGGAAAACGCCACTGCTGTTCATAACCCCCGAGCCGAGGAATGTTTCTGCAAAGTATGAGCGGTGAATGATCCAAAAGCGTACGTGGCATCATATCCAACCCACTGAACCACCCAGCAATTCCCGGTAAAACTAACCAATAGTCTATCCTAGTCCAAGTGTTGTGGAACCCAGAGTAGTGTGTATAAGCTGTGCGGGCCGGGTGATGTGTGCGTTCAATGTCTACCAGCGAGAACTGCTTGCAGATATCATGCACGACTAGGCGCGAGCGATTCTTAACGTCGGAAAATGAGGAAATGCTGTCCTTAGCAGGGTCCAACAATAAATTAAAATCACCTCCTAAGATCAAGAGGCAGGGGTCTAGAGCCAGGAGGTGCACCTGTAACACATGGTAAAACTCCAGTGAGTCCACATTAGGCCCATATATGCCCACCAGAGCAATGTTGTGACCCAGCAGAGAGCCTACGACTATCAAGAAGCGGCCATCTACATGATGGCAGATACTACAACAATGCAAGACATGGAAATGCAGGATTTATAGCTTACTCCACAAATCTAAGGATTTCCCTTTAACATATAATTCTACTTTTTTCCAATATGTTGCTCTCTTATAAATATATTTTTACAAAACTGTTTGCAAAACAGAGCACACATTCTTTCTCATACAATGATGTCTCATGTCAAAATTTCTACATTACTGAAGAAATGTAGATTCTGTTTGCACATTGTATATTACATATATTTGTCTTTAAAGATGCATATTAATAGATTTTTAAAGACTTGCATGTGGAACATGACTGGAACATCTGACAATTAGTTTAGTGACACACCACTACAATTGAATTAATTGGAATAAAGGCTTTTTCACAAATATATTTGGGAAATATACATTTCAATGTACCTGACAGCAATTCAATATGTATTGGAAGACTTCAAATTAAGCTTAAAATAAGTGTGAAGTAGGCTTAAAATTAAGTGTAATCAATTTAAAGAGATTTAACGTACTCTAGTCTGAAAATTGTTTTGCCATACCATTCAATGTGAAGGAAAAGAAGTTTGGGATGGTTTTACATTTGCTGAAAACAAGTGAAGATGTGTTCCTTTTTATTTTATTCTTTAGGATTTCAAACAGTTGCCTGGCATATGTTACCCAAAAATGTTGATTGTGAATCCTAGCACGAGCACGGGAAGTGCTCTTGCTGTCCTACCAAAACACTGGCCAAACATTAAGGTAAGCAATTCATCCAATATTATGTATATTATCTGAACACGACCTTGGACCTACATGCCTCGGACCTACATGCATCTGCGGGCCCTTGCGCAATTAATTTGTGATAACCTACAAGCGAGTGCATGAGGAGGGTCTACACAATGAGGGCCTGGTTCACAAAGGTAAACTTAGACCTGAAGTCCAACTTTACAACTGAAGTCTAACTTTACAACTGAAGTCTAACTTTACAACTGAAATCTAACTTTATGCTTGAAGTATAACTTTACACCTTAAGTCTAAGTTTAGACCTTAAGTCTAAGTTCAGACTTAAAGTCTAAGTGCCCGATTCACAAAAGGTAATGTTAGACCAAAAATCGAACTTTACTATTCACAAAAATAAGTTACTACTAGTAATTTTACTAGCACTAACCTTACTACTAGTAACTTTACTATTAGCAAGTTTACTAATAGTAAAGTTACTAGTGGTAACTTACCTTTGAGAATACTGAAATGTAGTAAAATTAGACTTTTGGTCTAAGTTAGACGTTTGGTCATACTTTACCTTTGTGACTCGAGCTGACAATGTGCATCTTTTAGTGCCATAGACCATAGGTGTCAAAGTCACACATATGTCCAGATCATTCAGACACCAAATGCTAACACCTGGGCCTTTTAACTAGTTGAGCACCTTCAAATACATGCAAACACAACATGTTTTTGCTCATGCAATGCATTTCTAAACCTAACCTAAGGTGCAAAAAACAGTATTGTTTGCATAATTAAGAATAGATGAGATGTACATTTCTTTCTAAAATTGAAAAAGTAGTTTTCCCTCAATGATTTTTCAGACTTTTTTCAAAGTATGACATGAACATTTACTTGTCACAGATAGTCTTTTTGAAGGTTCAAATTCTCTGAATTATTGCTTGTTCCAATACCAAATTGTTTAAAAGATTTATTCTACATTTTGACTTTTTTGAGGACCATGCAGTACCAATCATGGAACATGTGCCACAGTAGGTATGTTTTTATATTTTTTGTAACCTACAAAACTTTCATCCTAAATCAATCACTTTCGAAAATCCAACGAATGCAAATTTCCTGGCCGGTTATGCAATTTTGAAAACCCATTTGAATACAGATTTAAAATAAGGTCAAATGAGATCAAATACATTGGAGTAGTCAGTCTTTCATTTTAACCAATTTAAGTGGTCTAAAGATAAAATGGTAGGGGCAGATTTACAAGCCCCTTGCATCACTTTTGCGTCACTTTTCCCATGTTACAAGTGACGCAAAAGTGGCGCAAAGGGCTTGTAAATCTGTCCTATAATGTGGATTTTGGAATGTGTAGCATGAATATGTAAACTCAGGTTTATAATCTATTTCTATTGTATAGGATTTCAAACTGGGGGCTGAGACAGCCAGTACAGCTCATTCGTTTTTCATGCCTAACATGAAAGGTGGAAGGGTCATCATTTTCCAACTCAAGCAGTGGTCATACACCCAGGTACAGAAGAAAACCTTCTTTAGGTGTATTGTTTACAATGGGTTCAATTCAATGGGTTTGCAGCCAAAATATTTCTTGAATTCCTGATGATGCACTGCTTAATATCATCTCATCCCAATTCAATAGATATTCTGACCACTTTCTAGAAACATTGTGAACTTCAAAAAATTAAGTCTTCTGTTTGAAAAATATTGTAAATGTGTAGTCGATGCCCCCTTCCCTACAACCAAAATAATAGATATAAGCTCTTTAGACAGTCATATACTTGAGACGATGATCAATTTACTTTGTTTCAATTTGCAGTTATGGGTATTTCTGAAAAATGTCTTTGACTTGTCATCAAATTTTGACTGTTTATCAAGACCTAGCCGTGGACATAGACTCTCAACCTCAATGATACAGGTCAGTACTGAAAAGTTCTGGCATTTGTTCTATGAATAACATGATTCAGATGATATTATATGATTTCTGAAAAGCCCTGACTTTGTTTATAACTAATGGCTAATTACAGTATCTGTTGAGATCAATGTGAAAGATGGTTAATGATCAGGATTTGTCTTGTAAAATCAACAATTTTCCATTTTGTACTTTCACTGGCCCAGTAGTCCACATGTGGGTCAACTGTTTTGATAAGATCACACTTATTTTCAGAAAATGTTGTATCCAAATCCACAATGTTGGCATTTTCCTAAGTGTATATGAGATCTTTAAATTCACACCTGCAAGCCATACTTGTGCTTCTGCATTTCTATTCTAAAACTACCTTAGTTTCTGTGCATCAGTCCCACAGTCTTTTACAAAAACATAACTGTTAGAATCGGCTGTCTCTAGTTGGCAGAGGTATACACTTCTGACAAATAGGGACCCACCTTTTCTAGTCAGGCCATGGGGATCACACACTCAGATAACCCCTGCTCACCCCCTTGGTGGCTTGGCAAAGCAGACAGGCTTATCTCAGAGGCAGTGCGTTAAGCATTTATGACCACATACAGTAATAAAGGGAATACACTCCAAATGGACACGACACAGTAGTATTATAAAAATAAGGATGTTTATATAAGGCTTAGCACAAGACCAAATAACGACAAAAATATACCACAATCTTAATAAAAACTCTTGGAAGGAAAAATAATAGTTCAAGTGTAGCTTCTTCTTAGCACAAAGTCTTTAGTAACAAAAGCGACTCTTCTTCTTTAAATCACAGTTCTTGGCAACAATGTAACCCCCACAGGAGTCACACGACGTCGAGGCAAAGTTAATCCAAAGGTTCGGCGTCGACCGCGAGGAGCGCTACATCGAGCCCGGGGTCGAAACAGACCCCCACAACACAGTACCTTGGAAAACGAAGAAATGATAATCTACGGCGTCGAGGTGTCCCGGCGTCGAGTCTCTGGCGTCGATCGGGCCTCGCAGTCGGGGCGATCTGCAGCGGCGTCGACAGATGTCAGGCAGGAGCAGCGCTCACGAGGCGAAGCAGGATACGGCGTCGTCGTCGATGTCGATGTTGATGTTGCAAGAGTGAGCAGCGCTCACGGCGTCGAGAGGGCTCGGTGTCGAGGCGTCGGTAGCGGCTTCACTACTAGCGTCGATCGGGCACGCGTGGCCGGCGTCGAAGGTGCGGGACACTGGAGCTGCACTCACGATGTCGAGCTGGATTCTGCGGCGTCCGTCGGCGTCGGGATTGCTGGATTCTTCAGAGGTGCTGGACTTTCAGGTTCCAGCAACAAGCACTTTCAGCAAATGGTGAAGTCCTTTAGCCCTGTGACTTCAACAGGAGGCTGGCACTCTTCCAGCCAATGGAGATTTCCTTGGCAAAGCTTGAGAGTACACACTCAGTTCCTCTCTCCTGGTTCCTTGGCAAAAATAAAGAAGTGACTGCAGGATTCCCCCCAGCAAACAGCACACTGGCAGAAGGGGTAGGCAAGTCCTTGGATCAGCAGGCTTCTTGTCCTTGGTTCAGGTTTCCTTGTCAGAATTGATCTAAATCTTTGGTTCAGGGGTCCCTCTCTTATACCCCTTTTCTGCTTTGATCCCTTTGTCCATGCAGGGGAATTCCCCCCATCCTAGGTTTGTTGTGGGTGTTGCCAGGCCGAGGCACCTGGCCTATTCACTGTGCAGGGCAGGGTCTTCAGCCGCCCAGCAGGAGGTGGAGCCAGCATTGTTACTGGCAGGGGCAAGGCCATCAGTCGCCCGGCAGGAGGTGGAGACAGGATTGTCCCTGGCAGGCACAGAGCCATCAGTCGCCTGGCAGGAGGTGGAGCCAGCATTGTGTCAGGCAGGGCAGGCTATCAGGAGCTACTCTTTCCCTACTCTCAATGCAAATGCCTCACTCACCCCACACTGACTCATTCAGACCTCTGGAGCCACCCAGCTCCTGTTACACACACCAGAACCAGCAGAGACCGGTAGACAGTCGGACAAGAAAATAGCCACTTTCTAAAAGTGCTATTTTCAAACCCAGAGTCCAAAAACCATCCACCCAAACGGATGCGTTATTGAACTCTGAGTTCAGGGATACCAAACTCGATATTGTACCATGCTCCCCGAGCCCGCAATGATTATACCGTTTAATAATCCTGGCAGCCCATTCTAACTTATGGAGAGCAGGTAACCTTACAATAGTGAAAAACGAAGATGGCTGTAATTCAATATTTAGACATGCCACACACATCAGGGCTTGTCCTACCTTATGCTTACAATGCACCCTGCCCTTGGGCCTACCATAGGGGTGACTAACATGAAGTTAAGGGAAGGTTTAGGCACTGGCAAGTAGGTGTACTTGCGCAGCCCGCGTGACAGTACCAGACTGCACGTAGGTCTAGCAATGGCAGACCTTTAGACATATTTTACCAGGCTGCTTCTGTGGGTGGCAAAACACGTGCTGCAAGCCCACTAGCAGCATTTGTATTTACAAGCCCTGGCACTCCTGATGCACTCTACTAGGGACTGACAGTAAACCAAATAAGCCAAACATGGAATCTAATCAATATCAATTTTACATAGGGAGCACTTGCACTGTGGCACTGATCAGCAGTAGCACAGTGCCCACAGCAATATTCCAGCAAAAACATCGTAAACAGAGGAGGCAAACAGAAAAAATGGAGGAGAGACTCATTCCAATGATGCCAGGTGTAACACGTGTCCCCTCCAGCTGAAATGTGGGGAGAACTACCCTTACCCTAGGGAGCCCTCATCACTAAGGTGGAAAAATCTGGACAGACCATCAGCATTGGCGTGATCTGCACCAGGGCGGTGTTCCACCGTGAAGTCCATCCCCTGTAGGGAAATGGACCACCTCAACAGCTTTGGATTCTCACCCCTCATCTGCATCAACCATCTGAGGGGCCTGTGGTCTGTCTGAACCCGGAAGTGAGTCCCAAACAGGTAGGGTCTTAGCTTCTTCAGCGCCCAGACCACAGCAAATGCTTCTCGCTCTATCGCACTCCACCTCTGTTCCCTGGGAAGTAACCTCCTACTGATGAAGGCTACAGGTAAGTCTCGGCCCTCTTCATTCACCTGAGCTAGAACAGCCCCAATGCCATGCTCTGAAGCGTCCGTCTGGACAACAAATTCTTTAGAAAAGTCGGGTGCCTGGAGTATGGGTGCTGTGCACATTGCAGTTTTCAGGGTGTCAAAGGCCGTCTGACAGGCGTCAGTCCAGATCACAAGTCTTGGCTGCTTCCTGGAAGTCAGCAAAGTCAAGGGGTGCACAATGTTGCCATAATCCTTGACAAACCTCCTGTAGTAACCCGTACACCTAAGAAGGCTCTCACCTGAGTCTGGGTTTTGGGTGGTGCCCAAGCCAGGATGGTATCAATCTTGGGTTGCAGGGGGGCCACCTTGCCGCTCCCTACTTGGTGCCCCATGTACACCACTGAACCCTGCCCAATCTGGCACTTACTGGCTTTGATTGTGAGGCCTGCTCTGCGCAGGGCCAACAACACTTCCTGGAGGTGGCGCAAGTGTTCCTCCCAGCTGGCGCTGAACACTGCTATGTCGTCCAGGTAGGCGGCACTGAAATCCTCCAGTCCAGCCAATACCTGGTTGACCAACCTCTGGAAGGTAGCAGGGGCATTCTTCATCCCAAAGGGCATAACCCGGAACTGGTAGTGCCCATCTGGTGTGGAGAATGCTGACCTCTCTTTTGCCCCATCAGTCAAGGCGATCTGCCAGTACCCAGACGTTAGATCAAATGTACTAAGGTACCGGGCAGCCCCTAACCGATCTATGAGCTCATCGGCTCTGGGGATGGGGTGCGCGTCAGTCTTAGTGACTGAATTGAGTCCTCGGTAATCCACACAGAACCGAAGTTCTGGTGAAGCACCAGGTGCAGCCTTCGGGACCAAGACCACTGGGCTGGCCCAAGAACTGCTAGAGGACTCAACCACCCCTAAGGCAAACATTTTGGAGACCTCCTCCTTGATGTATGCTCTGACCTTGTGTTAACTTCTCAATCTCAGCATAACCTGTGTTAAGAATACCTGTACCGAACCCGCATCCCCCTTGAAGTGTTTAGGGTTAGCTAGAGGGATGGTAACAGGCATTTCTACTACCACTGGATTGGGTGGGTTGGTACCTGAGGACCTGCATTAAAGGGATTCCTCTGTATGGTATCCAATCTATTGCGCAGATCGGTTGTCTCTTGTCTAGAAGTAAGCAACTCTGACTGAACTAGTACTAGGGCAGCTAGTACATCATCCAGAGTGGCCATTATAACACACACTGACCAGGAGAATGTATTCCCTTGGGTCGGATATTCTGTTAACTTCTCAATCCTCGGGATCAGCATGATGTTATAACAAGGCCACCTCCAGATCTAACCAAACCCAGATTGCTGTAATAGCCTTGGGTTAAGGAAGGATCAGGTGAGGGCAAAAAGAAAGGCTGGGAAGGAAGGGAACAGCGGGGAGGGAGATCTGAAAAACCAAAGACAATAACGTTGGTACCATATACTCTCACTCCTGTTTCAATCATCAACACATTAACATAAGCTGTACCCATCTACCTGTAAAAGAAACTACAGGAACGGTGTAATAGAAGATACAACTCTTCACCAGCATCAGAGCCCTGGAAGGATATGAACGGTGCTACGTCCTCCCTGTAATACACAATGAATACCTTTCTTATTCTATGCCCATGTATAACCTTAGTGTAAAAATGAAACACTATGCTACTGTACATACCCCATGACATATGAACATAACTGGAAGTAGAGGAGAGTCTTGAGCAACATCCGTGGGACCCCTGGACTCTTCGCACCCGTGAGAAATAAAGTTATGCAACAACGGGTTACGACACCCAAATGTTATAAACAGTACAGTACCTGTGTTACTCAATATTCAGTATTCTCTTGGGAACATAGCGCTGTTCCGGTCACACCACGTACTCTTCGCCGTATAAACTATGGTCCTAAAGAGCACTGCTGCAACTTAATACGAGATCCTGATCTCCTCTGCATTAGCCACAAGACGCAGGCGCAGCATACAGAGTTAAGACTTACCACGCACGGTAAGTTTAAGTATATACAAGACGAGACTTCGTCCTCCGCACGAGCCGAAGCAAAAAGGCTCACCAACGGAGGCCAACTGCGGTAGGGAAACACTCTCGTGGAGAACTCCCCACATGGAACCCAATTCGTCCTCCGCACGAGCCGAAGCAAAAAGGCTCACCAACGGAGGGCAACTGCGATAGGGAAACACTCTCGTGGAGAACACTCCACACGGAACACAATTCATCCTCCGCACAAGCCGATGAAAGAAGGCTTACCAACGGAGGGCAAAGGAAATACTTGGTAACAACTCCTGGAAGCAACGCACTCCAAGAGCACCGAGTTCAGGTCGACTGAATCCAGAATATCCGACAAGAGGAACAGGAAGTGTTCCCCTTTATTGAAACCACCCCTAGATAGGCGCTAAGCAGTCTGGGACATGTAGTTGTTTCATCCCTATGACATCCAGCCGGATGACTACGTTCTGAGGCGCTCACAGAAACCTAACACCTTGTCAGTCACTCTGTAGGCCTTGTGCTTCACAGCAGGGCTGTCCCCGGTGTCCACATCATGGACACACCACTGAGTGACACCAGGGATCAAGGAGAACAGATCAGGGAATTGTCCCAACAGTTGGCGACAATCTTGCTGCTGCTCAGTGGTCAGTGTGTCAGAGAGGACAACACCATCCACTGACCCATCTTGCTCTTCTGCATACAGGAGGTCAGGAAGAGGCTCACTCTCCTCCTCCATTCCAGCATCTGTAGCTAGGAGCATGCCCACTTCGGACCTTTCTAAGTGGGGCTTTAAACGGTTGACATGCAGGACCCGCAAGGGGTTCCTGGGAGACTTCATGTCCACCATGTAGGTGACATCGCTCTTTTTCTCCACAACCTCAAACGGTTCAGTCCACCTGTCCTTGAGCGCACAAGGTTCCACAGGGGACATGACCCAAACTTTCTGACCAGGCTGAAGCTCCACCAGAGTGGCATTCCGGTTGTACCACCGCTTCATCTCTTCCTGGCTGGCCTCCAGATTTGCCTGAGCAAGATCTCTGAAGCGCAGAGTCTGGTTCCTAAAGGCCAGCATGTAACTGTATACATCCTGGGGAGGTTTCCTGGGAGATTGCTCCCAGCCTTCTTTGACTAGACTCAAAGGTCCTCTTACCGAGTGTCCATACAAAAGCTCAAAGGGGCTGAACCCTAGAGACTTCTGTGGCACCTCACGGTAAGCAAACAGCAGGCATGGCAAGAGGACGTCCCATTTACGCCTCATTGGTTCTTCAAGACCCATAATTATGCCTTTAAGGGTTCGGTTGAATCTCTCAACCAACCCATTATCTTGAGGGTGGTAAGGAGTGGTGAACTTGTAGGTTACCCCACAGTCCTTCCACAGAGACTTCATATAATTGGAAATGAAGCTGGTCCCCCGGTCTGACACCACCTCTCTGGGGGACCCCATGCGGGAGAAAACACCCATCAGTGCCCGTCCCACCACGGGGGCCGTCACTGTTCTGAGAAGGATGGCTTCCGGGTACCCTGTGGCATGGTCCACCAAGACCAGGATGAACCTGTTGCCCATGGCTGTCTTGGGGTCCAGGCGCCCAACAATGTCAATCCCCACCCGGTCAAAGGGGGTACTGACGACGGGAAAAGGTTGGAGGGGAGCCTTCTGCTTCCGCCCGCTTTTCCCACTTGCCTGGCAAGTTTGACAGGTTTTACAATGGATATCTGTATCCCTTCTCATCTGAGGTCAATAAAAATGGGTGACAAGCCTCTCATAGGTCTTGTCCTGCCCCAGATGTCCAGCTAACGGACCGTCATGAGCCAAACCCAGTAGGAAGGCTCTGAAGCGCTGGGGTACCACCAGCACACGGGCTGACCCAGGCTCAGCAGCCTTAGGCTCGCTATACAGGAGATCGTTCTCCCAGTAGACCAAATGTGACCCTGACTGATCACCTGTTGTCTGGGCTGAGGCCTGCTGCCTCATACCCACAAGAGAAGGGCACGCTTTCTGTTCTGTACAAAATTCTTCCCTGGAGGGACCACCATCCTGCTGCCAGTGGGTCAGCTCGGGCAGGTCTCCCAGTTCAGCAACTTGTTCCCCTGTAGGTTCCAGGGCATCCCCCTCAAGGTCTGCCTCCTCCTGGACCGTGGGAACTATGGGGGACGGTTTCCTGCGCCCCCTCCCTCTTCTCGTCACAGCTGGGTCCTGGGCCGTACTTTCAGGCTCTGGGACCCCATCAACACCCTTACTTGTTGTCATCGATCGAGTGGTTGCACACACCCACTCTGGCACACCCAACATTTTCAAATGTGTCTCTCGCTCCACCTTAGCCCAAGGGGAGTCCTCTAAATCATTGCCCAGGAGACAATCAACAGGCATGGCGGGCCTTACAGCAACTTGAAGAGTACCTAAACCCCCCCCCCCATTAAAAGGGAACTTGAGCTACCTCACACTCTCTCTGGAAGTTGTCAGCAGCTATAACAGGGTAGAATGCATGAGGGACCACCTGCTCTCTGGACACCAAGTGGCACTTGACAGCTGTCACACTTGCTCCGGTGTCTCTGAGAGCTTCCACCCTATGGCCATTAATGGTCACCCACTGCCTATATTTCTTAGTGTTACTAGGCAGAGTGGGTGGAGGGACCATTTCCATGTCTCCTAAAGAGACCAGGGACATCTCTGCGGGGCCCTCCCCACCAGGGGCAACCATCTCCTCCCCTCCCAGGGCTACATTCGCCAACTGACGGGGGGTGCACGTGGTGGTGCATTAGAGTTCTTCATGGGACACTGGGGATCATAAAAACGGTGTCCCACCTGCTTACAAGCGTAGCAGGTCATTGGGCCCCTATGAACAGGTTTACCTGTCGGGGCCTCTGGCTTCTTCACTGGGGGAGGCTGGGAACCCTTTCCTTGGTTCCCTTGGGGATTACTTTGAGGCCCTTTCTGAAACTCCCTCTGTTTACCCTTGTCTCCCCCCCACTCTTCTGCTGGGGACCCTGCCCACCTTTGGCTGAGTCTCCCACTGGACCCTTGTGGACCCTGGTACTGACCCAGCGGTCCGCTTCCTCAGAAAGTTTTCTAGGGCTAGATATCTTGCTATCAATAAGGTGCTGGCGCAGCTCTGGAAAACAGTTATTAGACAAGTGCTCCCAAGCAAACAAATCATAAAGAGCATCATAACTTTCCACTTTGCTGCCCTTTACCCAACCATCCATGGCTCTGCAAAAAAATGACACATATTCAACCCACGTAGTACCAGGCAATTTCTTACATTCTCTAAAGGCTTGTCTGTACTTTTCTGGGGTTAGGCCATACCTTAACATTAAAGCATCTTTCATATGAGTATAAGACATCCTATCCTCAACAGGCATGTCCAACAGGGTATCTCTCCCCTCATCCACAAAGCGACCCCACAACCCCACTCCCCAATCCTTCTCAGGGACCCAGTGGGCCAACAATGCTAACTCATACGCTTTAAACCATTGGCCAATATCTTCATTCTTCTGAAAATCTTTGATTACATCTTTGGGAAAATAAAACCTACTTTCTGCAGGCTTAGATGGGATGCTGTCACCAGAGGGAGTCAGCTCTAAACTCTTTGTTTTCAGCTCCATCTCCCTCACCATTTTCTCACGTTCAAAAGCTAACTTTTCTCTTTCAACCTCCAACCTTTTGATCTCCATATCAGCTTCTCTCCTGCTTCTTGCATTTTCTAACTCCAACTGCCCTTCTATCTTAAGTTTTGCCATTTCTATCTGGTATGCTCGCTCCTTCGCCCTGTCTTCTATTTCTTCACGAGAAAGACCTTTAGAGGAAACACTGCTGCCGGGATAGGACTCAGGCCTATTCACTGGCACCTCCTCTTCCCCTTCCCCTGGCGGTACCACCACCGGAACAGAGGGATCTCTGGCCTCTAACCAGGCCTCCAATGCTGTGAGAAATTCTCCCTTATTTTTGAGGCCTGTTGTGGGAACTTTCAACTGCTTGCAAAAGTGCTCCAGCTGCTTTCGGTTGTATTTTTTTTATCTTACTCCTATCAAACTCCTCTACCACAACAGGGATAGTGACTCCGGCATCACTCATGGTCAAAACTGGCAGTTTTCAAAAATCAAGCTCCAGGAAAGCGGAGAACAAAAATAGAATATCCAACCAAAATAGATTGTGGCTGCGCTATGTTCTGCTTTCACTATGTAGCGCACACTAATCACTGCACATGGGTCATAAATGCAAAGTTCAAATCCTCACCGCTGACCCACCAATGTTAGAATTGGCTGTCTCTAGTTGGCAGAGGTATACACTTCTGACAAATAGGGACCCACCTTTTCTAGTCAGGGCAAGGGGATCACACACTGAGATAACCCCTGCTCAACCCCTTGGTAGCTTGGCAAAGCAGACAGGCTTATCTCAGAGGCAGTGCGTTAAGCATTTATGACCACATACAGTAATAAAGTGAATACACTACAAATGGACACGACACAGTAGTATTATAAAAATAAGGATGTTTTATATAAGGCTTAGCACAAGACCAAATAACGACAAAAATATACCACAATCTTAATAAATACTCTTGGAAGGAAAAATAATAGTTCAAGTGTAGCTTCTTCTGAGCACAAAGTCTTTAGTAACAAAAGCGACTCTTCTTCTTTAAATCACCGTTTTTGGCAACAATGTAACCCCCACAGGAATCACACGACGTCGAGGCAAAGTTAATCCAAAGGTTCGCCATCGACCGCGAGGAGCGCTACGTCGAGCCCGGGGTCGAAACAGACCCCCACAACACAGTACCTTGGAAAACGAAGAAACGATGATCTACGGCGTCGAGGTGTCCCGGCGCCGAGTCTCCGGCGTCGATCGAGCCTCGGAGTCGGGGCGATCTGCAGCGGCGTCGACAGATGTCAGGCAGGAGCAGCGCTCACGAGGCGAAGTAGGATACGGCGTCGTCGTCGATGCCGATGTTGATGTTGCAAGAGTGAGCAGCGCTCACAGCGTCGAGAGGGATCGGTGTCGAGGCGTCGGTAGCGGCTTCGCTACTAGTGTCGATCGGTCCCGGCGGCCGGCGTCGAAGGTGCGGAACACTGGAGCTGCACTCACGATGTCGAGCTGGATTCGGCGGCGTCCGTCGGCGTCGGGATTGCTGGATTCTTCAGAGGTGCTGGACTTTCAGGTTCCAGCAACAAGCACTTTCAGCAAATGGTGAAGTCCTTTAGCCCTGTGACTTCAACAAGAGGCTGGCACTCTTCCAGCCCTTGGAGATTTCCTTGGCAAAGCTTGAGAGTACACACTCAGTTCCTCTCTCCTGGTTCCTTGGCAAAAATAAAGAAGTGACTGCAGGATTCCCCCCAGCAAACAGCACACTGGCAGAAGGGGTAGGCAAGTCCTTGGATCAGCAGGCTTCTTGTCCTTGGTTCAGGTTTCCTTGTCAGAATTGATCTAAATCTTTGGTTCAGGAGTCCTTCTCTTATACCCCTTTTCTGCTTTGATCCCTTTGTCCATGCAGGGGAATTCCCCCATCCTGGGTTTGTTGTGGGTGTTGCCAGGCCGAGGCACCTGGCCTATTCACTGTGCAGGGCAGGGTCTTCAGCCGCCCAGCAGTAGGTGGAGCCAGCATTGTTACTGGCAGAGGCAAGGCCATCAGTCGCCCGGCAGGAGGTGGAGCCAGGATTGTCCCTGGCAGGCACAGAGCCATCAGTCGCCTGGCAGGAGGTGGAGCCAGCATTGTGTCAGGCAGGGCAGGCTATCAGGAGCTACTCTTCCCCTACTCTCAATGCAAATGCCTCACTCACCCCACACTGACTCATTCAGACCTCTGGAGCCACCCAGCTCCTGTCACACACACCAGAACCAGCAGAGACCGGGAGACAGTTGGACAAGAAAATAGCCACTTTCTAAAAGTGCTATTTTCAAACCCAGAGTCCAAAAATCATCCCCCCAAACGGATGCGTTATTAAACTCTGAGTTCAGGGATACCAAACTCGATATTGTACCATGCTCCCCGAGCCCGCTAGGATTATACCGTTTAATAATCCTGGCAGCCCATTCTAACTTGTGGAGAGCAGGTAACCTTACAATTAAGCATGGGCGAATTTTGCTAATTCGCAATATGCGAATTTGCGGATTTGCGGATTCGCAATCCGCAAAATTCGCAAATTCGTGCGAATTTGTGGATTTTTAAATTTTGCGCGTGCTCGCGGGGCGCTTTGCGTGTTCGCGGGGCGCTTTGCGTGTTCGCGGGGTTTTTTTTGTGCGAGACCGCTCGTTGTTGTGCCCTTCTGCCCTCTGCCCCACTCGTTTTTGTGCCATTCTGCCCTCTGCCCCACTCGTTTTTGTGCCCTTCTGCCCTCTGCCCCACTCCTGTTTTATTTTAGAATGGCGCCGGCAAGCTGCCAGCGCCATTCTAAAATAGTTACTAAGTTAGCTTATCAGGAAGCACTAATAGATAAAATAAAGCAGGTGCTCAAATTCAGTTAAACTCGAGCACCTGCTTCTATTAGTGCTTCCTGTTGAAGCTAACTTAGTAACTATTTTAGAATGGCGCTGGCAGCTTGCCGGCGCCATTCTAAAATAGTTACAAGCTTGAAGCTTGAACTTTTGCCCCCCAGATCCGTTCCGCTCGCGGATTGCGAATTTGCCAAAAATCCGCAAAATTCGCGAGCGGAACGGATTTTGCGCCCATGCTTACTTACAATAGTGAAAAACGAAGATGGCTGTAATTCACTATTAGGACATGCCACACACATCAGGGCTTGTCCTACCTTATGCTTACAATGCACCCTGCCCTTGGGCCTACCATAGGGGTGACTAACATGAAGTTAAGGGAAGGTTTAGGGACTGGCAAGTAGGTGAACTGGCGCAGCCCGCGTGACAGTACCAGACTGCACGTAGGTCTAGCAATGGCAGACCTTTAGACATATTTTACCAGGCTGCTTCTGTGGGTGGCACAACACGTGCTGCAAGCCCACTAGCAGCATTTGTATTTACAAGCCCTGGCACTCCTGGTGCACTCTACTAGGGACTGACAGTAAACCAAATAAGCCAAACATGGAATCCAAACAATATCAATTTCACATAGGGAGCACTTGCACTGTGGCACTGATCAGCAGTGGCACTGTGCCCAAAGCAATATTCCAGCAAAAACATCGTAAACAGAGGAGGCAAACAGAAGAAATGGAGGAGAGACTCATGCCAATGATGCCAGGTCTAAAAATAACCATAATATAGATGAGGTGTATAGTTTAGATATTTCTTTCTGTTATTTATAAAGTATATGTGTTGTTTTATCAATGCATAACGAAGATTTTACAAAGTAGCACATCAACTCAACCATCCATCACCGAGTCATGAAGATTTTCTTTTAAAGTAATGTGAGTTTCCTTACCAAGCTGTTTAAACCATGTATAATGAGGTATCTTACTTTTATTGGCAAATTTTCATAAAACAATACTGCACCAATCCTTGACACATCAGGCAAAAATTGACAAGTTGGTATGGGATTAGTGGAACAGCAAACTTGTTTTACCTGTACAATGTAAAACTCTAGTAAAGTTAGGTCATTTTGAAGATTCATTTTAATATAGGTTTAATAAGGTCCACTATGGGCAATAGACTAGATATTGCTTGTCATTTAAACATTTGTTACAGTTCAACAAAATGATATCCCTGTGGATTTTAGAACGTGGAGCAAGAAATGTGAACACAGGTTTTTAAACCTATGTCAGTTTCATAGGATTTCAGACTAAGGGCTGACAGTCAGCACAGATCTTCTAACAGACCCACCTAAAATGTGTAGTTATTAAAAACCATTTCTATAGCCAATATAAAATGAACAGCTAATTTTCTACAATGATATTGCTTGCTAAGCAGCGAGTGGCAATGGCACTGGGTAGTTGCAAAGCACCTCATTTTTAAGACTAGCTAAAAGATATCACACCTTGTGGAATGGGTTGTGACCTATGCTGACACCCTTCCTATGGTGGCAAAACCCAAAAATGTCTTGGAACCCCTATGCATTTATCTGCCAATCCTCAACACTGTGTAATGTGCTTCCATTTAATTGTTGGGAATTGAGTGATTAGTATAGTGGAAGATGCTGCTGTTATAGGTATTTATGAGTCGGTTAGCCACCCTGCATTGCTCCAACCACAGTGTGTGGTATTTCTCAGCTTATGGACAGGAGGGATGATTTGGGGTTGGGTTTTATAATGTCCTTGCTGTGTCATTTTGTGGTTACAAAATGTGTTTCTTTTTCATTTCTTGGAGTGATGAATGCACCTATTCCCTTTATATACTAACAGCTCTCTGCCTGTATATTCCATAAAATGTCATAACAAAAAATCTTTTTAAAATGGCAGCTTTAGGAAAGGTCACTTCAGTTTGATTTTTGCTAACTGCGGAGGATGGCCACCGCTCTCGTGATAACAGACTCCCAAACACTTGTACGATCCTGCTCTCACCACTGATTGACCATTCAGATGCCAGATCCTTGTTTTTTTTTTAAAGTTTATGCCAAAGATTAGGATATTAGTTTTATCTGAATTTATTCTTATCTTGTTCAGAACCCAAGAAGAATGAAGCTCAGATACATTAATTACAATTCTAAACTAGTCTTGCCTAGCAGGATGATGTCTGCATATTGAAGAATCAGTGTTAAATGTCCTCCTGAATTTGAGTGGAAAGAGCAGTAGTTGAAAAGTATATTGCCCAGATCTGCCACATAGAGTTTGAGTAGCAAATGTACCCATATTGCCAATATTACAATCCCACATCAAGACTCTAGTAGTATAGATTTTAGGACATGATTTTGCAGTGCTGCTAATTTAAATTCTTACCCAGTTCTGTTCATTCAGTGGAAATGTCTCTATTTTCAAATTTACACAGTTGCCAAAAGCTAAGCTACAGGCCCACCAGCTTTTAGGCACATGTTAGGTGTTGTAATGGCTTTCATTCATTTATTTCGACAAATGAAATGCTGCTTGCTCTACTAATGATGCACTGCTTCAAAATCTCATGTCAAGAAATGCTGAGCACTTTCTAAAATCTACATTTACATACAAGTAATTGAGCCTGTTTCAGCATATTTATAGCTATGTTCTGTGTAAAAGAATAGCAATAGTGTAGATTTTAAGTTGAGAAAGAACACCATTGGCAACATATTTGACCTCTTTTCATCCTACAGGATTTCAAACTACGGACTGCCGCAATTTGCAACAAGATAACTAAAAAGAGGTTTGAGGTCATCCCTGTTGCGATACAGATACCAGATATCCAGGTACAGTGACTTAGACATGGAAACAGTTCTGTAAAGTTGAAACTTAGGGCCAGGTTTTGCAGTGAACAGTTATACAACAGCCAAAAAGAAACAGATGCCCTTCCTTCATTCAGGTCAATTATTGTGCGGCCAAAGGCATTGTTCCAGGCAGAGGACTCACCACTAACTCTAAGATGGGGAAGACAGTTGAGCAGCAATAACATTGCTGGAAATTGCATTGAACTGTCCCCCAATTTTGGCGGTGGTATGTCACCATGCCCAGTGGTGCCACTTCAAAACAGCAACACAAATTATAAATACAATTTAAAAAAGCTTTGTCTGACAAAAAAGCACTAGAAGCACCATTCTCTATGTGTAAATTTACAGACACTGAGGATGTACCAATCACTCATTATTATAATATGTCACTGTATAACATTAAACTGAATAACCTGTGATCATAATTGGAGCAGTGATACTATACATCATATTTTGTAATTCCATATTGGAGATACCATATATTGTTATTATTTGTGTATTTATATTAGCCCGGAAGAAGTTTTTACAGAGATAAAGGAACGTAATGTGTTGGCATGAAACATGATGGAATAAAGCATAAAGTGTTTGTAAAATTTATTTTAAACACAAATATTTATAGTTGGAGTTCATTTATAGAGCGCACCACAGTTTATGATTCAATACTCTCATGTGAGCTATCATTGCCTGATACAGAAAATACTCAAAATGTACATATCTACACAGCCAGGATATTTTTAATGTGGGTACAGAGAATGTACCTCCTGTTGCAGGGCATAATTTTGGTGACCACATTAGTGATGACAATTGCACCTTGCAGGAGAGGCAAGGTGGTATTGAATTCAGGGTTTTCAATAGAGACAGCTCCAACCATGCTGGAGGATGAGATGTTTGACTCACTAAGTAGACAACCTAGCAGTCTGAGGAGCTCTTAATGAGGCCTTAAAGTTTGATCATCTACATTCAGATGGATGAGATGCATTTTGAAAATGATGAAACATAATATTTAATTTATATCATCAGAAGGGGCGTGGCCAGGACCACCACCAGGATGGCCGCATTCATGTGAGGCTCTGGCACAGGCAGTCTGTCTTCAGCAGCAAACACCATTGTTAACTATGCACAACTGGTCGCAGAGTACAGGAAAATCCTACATGGACCTCTGAGAGACAGCGGGATACAGTGAGATGACTCCCAGGGTTGAAAACAGGGAGAAGGAGAGGGAGCCGCCGGCTGTGCCTCAGAGGCCCCATGGCGACAGTGACCATGGCCGAGCCTGAGGCTGGGACCGCTGGGTCCCGCCAGTGTGCACACCAGTTCCCCCCAGTCTCATTCCCCATCCTCGCCCAGCTGGCCACGACCCTCTCAGGGACATTCACTGAGGCTGCTTCTGGAGCCCTTACATGAACACAACCATCTCAGGCCTGCCTGTGAAGGAGACATCCGGACGCAATAATGTTGACCCTGTGCAGTTAGGCTCTTGGTTATTCCAAAGCAGGGAATGCAGCGAGGTTCATGAGGCCTCCTGTTGCAGTGTCTAGTGTTGCTGGGGGTAAATGGTTCAGGTCCTCAGATCCTGGATGTGTATGCTTGGACTGGTTCAGACGGGGAAATGCTATAAGTTGTCTTGCACCATTGCACATGTCTCCCACCACACGTCGCTACGACGCAACTGATATCGAATCAAAAAATACCCTTAGTTAGCACTCCCCATGACAAGTCGAAGACAGTAGAACTAAAGCTTATATACTGGAATATCCATGGCTTTAATAACCTGCGGAAAGGGAAGCACGTGCTCTCCTACCTAGGTAAGCACAATGTTAAAATCACTCTGCTGCAGGAGACCCATCTGTCTTCTTGCACTGATCCCCCTTTTGACAAGCAGTGGGGAATCCATAGGCACTTCTCCTACTATAGTTCATACTTCCTGGGGCACCTGCATACTGATCCACAGGAGTGTGCCATTTACCCTCACAGCTTAATACTCTGACCCCAACGGCAGATATCAATATATCCAGGGTACATTGGCAGATCCAAATAGTCAATATATAGGCCTCCCCAATTTTGATGACCCTGAATTGTTCTAGGAACTAGATACTCGCCTTAATAGCCTGGGAAATGATCACTGGATATTGTGAGGTGACCTGAACATGCTACACTGCCCACAGATAGACACAACCAGTACACAGCCAGTTTGCAAGCGTCACGCCTGGGAAGCATTCAGACAACTTACTGATTCATATTTACTATTAGACACCTGGCATATCCACTACCCAAGTACTCCTGGTTTCACATTCTACTCATCCCGGCACGCTGTCTGGACTGGACTAGACTACTGGTTTCTTTCGTCACTTGTCCATCAAATGCTCAGCAGGATCTCCGTCCTTCCCTGAAAATATTCTGACCATAGCCCAGTCCTGTTATAATTGAGAATCCCATAAAGTTGCCCCATGGCCTTCAGCTGGAGATCCGGAGGAGAGACCCTGCTAGAGCCTGTATTCCACAATCAACTACAGTCCTCTATTACAGAATATTTTGATTTAAACACCTGATCTGTATCCACGCAGGCAACCCTATGGGAAGCCTTCAAGGCCTATATCCGCTGAGTGTGCATTTCCAAAGACGCAGGCATACCATGTGATATTCACATTCAAGTGCAGAAAACTGAGAAGGCCTTTCATGACATAGACCAGACAGTGGGGGAGGGGGACGCACCAATGTAATATCCTCGTTACGGAGTTCCGGGACTTGGCAGATAGGAAGATTTAATACATTGACAAACATGCTAGGGCACGACGTTATGGGGAGGGGAAGTGACCTGGTCGCACACTGGCTTGCTTAACACACCCAAACGGACAGCAGAACTACATAGCCAGGATTTGCTCAGATATGGGAGCTGCCATCACAGGCAGCGAAAACATCCTGCATGAATTTAAATCGTACTATCAAAACCTCTACACTTCTAGTGCCACTTACAATCCCACAGTGATGACCTCCTACCTCGAGGACTTAGCTCTGGGTTGGCTGTCAAACGGGCAGCAGGAGTTCCTTATCGAACCACTGATGCTGGAGGACATAACACAAGCCATCACCGCCTTAGACCGCTCCAAGGTGCCAGGCCTGGGAGGGCTAACTGGTACCTTTTTTAAGACATTTAAACAACTACTGGTCCCACAGCTCCTCGCGCAATATAACAAATCCTTAAGCACCGGTGAACTGCTGTCGACACGTTTTTCATGATAATATTGAAATAAGGTAAAGATCCCAGAAAATGCACTTCATATCGCCCATTATCGCTATTTAACCTCTATAATATAGTACCTGCCAATGCACTGGCCAACAGACTGGCATTGCTGATGGAGCAGATCATCTCACCAGCCCAGGCTGATTCGTCCCACACCGCACAATTTCCTTCAATCTACGGACACTATTTGCAGTGCTCACTAAGGTGGCACCGGACACACCAGCTGCGGTGGCCATGCTGAATGCGGAAAAGATCTTCGTCTCGCTTGAATGGCCTCTCTTAAGAGCCGTTCTGAGAAAACTAGGCATTCCCCCACCGTTTCTTGCATTGATTATGCTACTATATACCAAATTCACAGCCTGTTTGAGAATAAGCGGCACACTCACAGATGCGATCCCAATATTCCGGGGCACTAGACAGGGATGTCCACGTTCCCTCCTACTCTTTATAATTGCAATGGATCCACTGGTAAGGGCACTGCAGGACAGACACATACACAGCGGAATGCAACTTACATATGGCCCATTGCAACAATCGCTATACGCAGACAACATTTTTCTGTTTATGCGACACCCCAGGGATAACCTACCCCCGCTCATGCAGGAGATAGCCAGCTATGGTCGACTCTCAGGACTCTGCATCAACTGGGCAAATCGGAGGTCTTCCCGCTCACGGATGCCACCCAATCCCACCGACGGAATACCCCCTCAGATGGACCACTGACTACACTAAATATTTGGGTATCCAAATACATATGGATAGAGATCAGGTCCTCCAGCACAATTATGGACTGTCAATGGCCACCCTGAACGCACAATTTGACCAATACGTAAAATTGCCTATTTTATTGATGGGACGTGTGGCTATTCTTAAAATGGTGGTGCTACCATGTTTTTCATATCTGTTCCCCAACACCCCCATCCTACTCCCACAATCCTTCTTTGGCGATCTACGTGGTATTCTGCTGTGACTGACCTGGGTCTTTCCAATAAGCATGGAGGCCTTGCGGTACCTCATATCTGCCTCTATACCTACACATATCATTGGTACCACCCTGACATGCGCATACCATACATACGCCTGGAAATGGCTCAGCTGGACGGCTTCATCCACTCACAGATTCTGCCACGGGGCATCCCATTCAAAATTTTGGACATACAGACAGTCTCCACAACCTGCTGGCCATGGCGCAGGTTGCGACATATGCTACAGGGTGGTCCCCTGTACTCTGAGGCCATGCCCATCGCAAATAATCCCTGGATACCACCCACTAGGACACATTGGTCAAACGTACACTTCACAGGCACTTACTGTCCACCCTTGGCGACCTGTTCCCCAATGGACACGTCATACAATTATCAGGTGACATGTGGCAGCCAAATGCATCATAAATGGACCTCTCTGTCTTTAAGAGGCTCCAGAGCTCCTTTAAATCTCTTATGCCCACCTATACACTCCCTCCAGAAGACTTCTCACCCTTTTCTGTAGTGATTAAGGCATCAGATGGCGGATATATGACATCTAGATTATACCATGGTTCCCTGGTCCAAAAACCAGACACAACATCCTGGGTGCGGAAGGTCTGGGAGAAGGAACTCGGGGGTCCTATTGCAGACCAAATATGGGGCTACTGCTGCGCACAAGTAAAACGCATTTCCATTAACCAAAGACATAAATTGATACACTTTAAATATTTCCACATGTGCTATTTCTCCCCAGAAGATATTGCAAAGTTCGAACCCCCCAGACCCGATAAATGTCTGAAATGTCATATCCTAGAACCGATTTAGTCCACCTAACATGGACATGTCCGGTGATTGCTCACTATTGGGAAAATGTATATATCCAGATCTCCAACATGTCAGACTACAAGATGGCTCCCAATCCAATGGTTACTCTGTTAGGTTACACTTATGACATACCCCAGGCAATCCGCTGGCTGGTTTCTGTTGCATTATTACTTGATATGAGAGAAATATTCCTGAGCTAGGGTGGGCCCAGACCTCATACTGTTAAAGAGTGACTCGAAGGCATGAGCAGGAGCGAAAACATGCGGGGAGACTATGGCAATCTACAACCCCTTGCATCATGCCCCATGGATATTTGGTTGTCCTTCCATGTATACCTACACTCTCTAGAAAAAGACGCGACTGAATACCCCTCCACGTCTTCACCGCAACCCACATAGAGAGACCTCTTCATACCTCAATGTATTAATTACTGTTGGCTATGCATATTGCACTCTAGTTGTCCTTTACAGACTGTACTGGTTGACATAATAGACTTGTATGGATCTTATTTGTGTAGTCACCATACATGTTTCATCATTATCTTACAATACTTGATGCAGCTGTATTGTGTACCTAAAAACCAGTAAAGGCAATTAAAAAAATTATTTATATCAACATTTTTACTTTGGCTTATCAAGAAGATTTTGTTTTGTAAAAACATGTCAAATACAATGTGCATGATGCAGTTTATGCGTGTATTTGCTGCAATTGCTGAATATGATTGCCATGTGGCTACCACTGGTGATGAGTATATTGCACTGCACTTTGGCAGCATCCACCATGCCAACAATAAATCTGTTGATCAGTTGAAATGGGGTAGATAATGCTATGTTCCACAATACATGAAAAACAGATATGAGCTCTGGAGTGCAGCAGAACACATCTTTAGCTGAGGTCTTTTATGTTTTTCTTTTAGACAACATTGGGATCCTTGGAGAACGCAATCAACTGTCCCTCACATTTTGACCATGCACTCTGGACTTGCCTTTGTAACAAATTCATTCTTCTAGGATATCTGCAAAATGTAATCAGCATTCCTTCAAATTTTATCTGTGCCCTCAAAACCAGCCAAAGCCACAAATTAATGCTTCAGGTTAGTATATTTAAGGTTCTGCAAATTGTGCAGTGAACAACACATGATTGCGATGATCTGGCATGATTCTGGAATGGATCTGCTCTCTTTACATTTACTGTATGTCAATGGAGATCCATGATATTTGAAGTTAGCATGCAGTATTTAAGGTGTGATGTACCCCATTCGTTGGTCCATGGTGTGAATACATAGACTACATCTTCTGTGACATGTATCACACTCTTACAACAAGGTATTACCAATCTTAACTATGTATACTTCTGGTATCCTGTGGCACAACCCGAAACAATGCCCCAGGAGTGAAACTATGTGAATTAAGTAGAAACACAGAATATGCTGATCACATTTTTCTAACATCTTCTTGGTACCGGGTCTACTTGGTGGCGGGTTGCAGATTTTTTGTCTTTGGCTCCATGGCTCACATGGCCAGCAGCTTTTCACATCTGTGACTAACACCATCAATGTCCAATATGAGAATCTCTGATGGAATTACAATTATTGAGGTGGTTAAATTTTTACTTCTTTTCAAGCAATTAAACTTCAACATCACAGTTTAAGTGAGGCCATGAGGCTCGATTTGAAGTTGTCAGTTATTGAACTGTCCTCAATATGTGTGGGATTAGCTAAATCTAATGTTAGAGGATACTTCTCTGGTGAACCAGCAGAAAGTCTATGGTGGACACATCACAGCTGGCCCATTACCAGCCACCTCTAAATCAGAGCCAATGTTTTCTTCTCTTATAATATACTGCTCCCAAAATAGAATATATCTTTTCATCTTTTACATTCAACAGGATGTAACCAGATGGGGTGACACAAGCAACAAAGAAATTCAGACTATGATGCCTAGCATGAGATGGGGAAATGCCCTTGCTGTCCAATCAAAACAGTGGCGAAAGATTGAGGTACACACTCTACCTGTTGTTAGGTACAGGGATATATTTATATTAGAATTGGCATCATCATATATAAATTGTGATTTCCACTGTATTTTATCCATTGAATGTTAATTGATTAAACTATAAAGCCACATAAGCAATTGCACAAACAATACCAAACATTTCATATGAGATTTCCATTGTATGACTAATATAATGTACACAACTTTGATCTTATGTCGTAGAAATAAATCAAACTACTTCTCTTTCATTCCTATAGACGTTTTAGCCACTCTGTTACTTCATCAGTTTACTTTTTCCATTATGCAGCTATTGGCAACAACAGACCAAAGACTGTCAAAGTTGTCCTGTGCACCAAGTAGCATCTTTGACCATACCTACTTGACCCTGACACCTCAGGTTAGATTGAGAAATTTCTATTTTTTGGTTTTTTAACAATTTATGGAACAAGTAATGTAGTTTGTCTGCTGGAAAGGGATTTCTCTAGCTCAAAAAGATATATTCATGTATATCGAGAATTGTATGCAACCTTGTGAGTGTGCAATATTTTTTGGGTGACTTGTTCCATTTCTCTGGCATTAGTATTATACTCTTAGCACATAAAACATATTTCTTGGTAATCTTCTTTTACTCATACTTTATGCCCTCATTCATTCTCATCTTGTTAAGTATTTTCAGTATCTAGAGATGAACTTGAAGCTTAACACTAACAGTTAAATTATGAAAGCAAAGGACACAATGCGCACCCACTATATTACACAATCCACCCTTCCATTTATAAACTACATGACTCTGCTCTTCCACTCACCTAGGTAAATATGGCATTATTACATAATCTCTCCTTTGTAATAATGTTGGTACTGAGACATTTTGGAATCACTATTAAGGTGTAGGCATTGTATCTTTGGTTCTTTAGACCAAATGGTCGGCAGCTTCTAACAACTTCTAGTCTGCTCATAGAAATTATAGATTAGCATGCTCATGAATCTCCTCCTTTTTTCTAATGTAATTTATTGGTATTTTGGTTAAAATAATAACCAACCACCCAAACAATACAAGGATAGCAAAGCAAAGTATGGGACATTGAACAGCCCTCTCAGATTGATCTTGAACTCCTCCCCAGCACCTCATGTCCCCTCCCCAGGTGTCTTCCCACTAACACTGCCTTAATTTCTTTTAAAGGTTTGTACTCCTGTCTTGAAACTGAGATCGATCTGTGTGATCTGTGTGCATCTTGAGTGTAATTCCTCGATAATGTGCCCTCTCTTGCATGGACAACATATTGTTCTTAGGAAAGAGAGTTTCTTCTATCTGAAATGCCAAGACAGAAATAGTGATTATGTGAGGACCAGAAACTCGTCCAATGCATTCAAATATAACATTTGGGAGACATGCCCCATATTCTTCAACATTTCAGCAGCGTAGGCCACTGTGGACCATGACATACTGTAAAGCAGCCTCGAGGAGTAAGTGTTTCCATCTTGAATTTTTTGGGGTCATTCTCCTTCAAATGGAGCCAAAAGCTTTGGATTGGGTCCATGAAATCAACACCACATATGGTGCCTCTCTAAATATTAATAAGGGTCCTCTTTACCATGCCTCCTCGTCAACATGTACTTGTATTAATTGACACAGCTCTTGCAGTAACTCCGAGTAACCTTACAGTTGTAAGCAAATGATATTTAAATCTACTTCAGTTAGGAAAAAGGCTAACTAATCAAGCTAACACAAAAAGGTGAATGGAGGATGCTCGCAATATGTCTAACCACTGCCAATCGCATTTCAACCCATCATTCTTTTGCCCGTCATGCCACCCCAGATTAGACCCAACCATGTACAAATCAGTCTTGATCCTGCTCCAATACAAACAGTCCTGACAAGCCAGGTCCTCTCTGAAAACAAGCAACCCAAAATTGGTACCTCCAATATTAGGACTCTTCTGTCGGGTGTTGCTTGGTTCATTCGGCACGATGGGCAAAGGACCCAACTCGGGACATGACCATGACCGATTAGGACAGTACATGACCCACATAAAAGGTGATGGGATGATACTTGCAATAAGTCTACCACTGGCAATCAGAGTAGCATTTTAATCCATTGTTCTTTTGCCCAATATACCACCCCAAATTTAAACTAGCCATATTCAAATCCTTATTCACTCTACTCCAATAGAAACAGTCCAGTCTGATCTGTCAAGTTAGGTCCTTCCTGACCCAGAACACATGCAACCCAGGACAGGTTTTGCCCTGATTGGTGCCTTTCAGTTGGGTTTGTTTTGATTCCAGTGGCACAGTGAGCTAGGGACCCACGTCTGGGTATATCATGGGCTTCTTAGGGCAGTACAGGTTAAACACAAAAGCACAAAAGGTGATAGGAGGATGCTTGCAATAGGTCTAACCACAAGCACTCACTTGGGTAGCATTCCAACACATTGTTCTTATGTCTATCATGCCAAATCAGATTAGACCTAGCCATATGCAAATCAGTCTTGACCCTGCTCTAATAGGAAGTGTCCAGTCCGAACTGCCCCGCCAGGTCCTCTGTGAACCAGAACAATTTGTTCTTTTTTTTCTCCAGAGTTTTATATAGCTTGAACTAGACCCGAGACATCGGGTTTCAGAGCGCTTTACATGAGCACCAGTTTCGTTACATGAAGACACATTAATTTTTGTTAGGCACAGGAAGATTAAACGATTTGCCCAGAATCACAGGATGTTGAGAGTCGTTGCCGAGACTCAAACCCGTTTTCCCAGCTTCGAGGTCGACCGCTCTGGCTGTAAGGCTATATCCTCTCCCCACAATCAACCTGACTCGGTTTGCCCTGAATGGAGCTCTTCAGTCCAGTATCGATGGGTTCAAGTGAGACTGCAAGCAAGGGACCCCTGTCTGTGCATACCCATGGCCATTCAGGGCAATTGACTAAGTATGGGCAAATTTTGCGAATCAGCGGTCCGCGAATTTGCGCGAAATCGCAAAAAAATCAGCGAATTCGCGGATTTTTTTGCAATTTGCACCATACTTAACTGGAGTACTTTCTACTGGCTAATCAGTAAGTTCTACCTCGTTGGGTAAATGTATCGTGCTTTTCCTACACTACAGCTGCATAAAGGCCCAGAAGAGTTGTCTCCAGTGACCCTGTGTGTCTGTAACTTTGCCACCGCGCCCATAGGCGCCGAGGTCCCTCGAGTGAGCTGTCCATCACAGTGGGGGAAAGGGCGGGAAGAGGTTGCATAGCCTAGTGTGTGTGGGCTGGGGCCGGGCTTCTGTGCGAGTTCACATGCCTCTCGTTTATAAAGGGTCAGAGACCGATCAGAGCAGCAAATGAGGGGAAAGCAGTAAGTGCTACCTCGTTGGGTAAATGTATCAAGCTTTTCCTGCACTACAGCTTTGTAAAGGCCCAGAAGAGTTGTCTCCAGTGACCCTGTGTGTCTGTAACTTTGCCACCGCGCCCATAAGCGCCGAGGTCCCTCGAGTGAGCTGTCCATCACAGTGGGGGAAAGGGCGGGAAGAGGTTCCATAGCCTAGTGTGTGTGGGCTGGGGCCGGGCTTCTGTGCGAGTTCACATGCCTCTCGTTTATAAAGGGTCAGAGACCGATCATAGCAGCAAATGAGGAGAAAGCAGTAAGTGCTACCTCGTTGGGTAAATGTATCATGCTTTTCCTGCACTACAGCTGTGTAAAGGCCCAGAAGAGTTGTCTCCAGTGACCCCGTGTGTCTGTAACTTTGCCACCGCGCCCATAGGCGCCGAGGTCCCTCGAGTGAGCTGTCCATCACAGTGGGGGAAAGGGCGGGAAGAGGTTGCATAGCCTAGTGTGTGTGGGCTGGGGCCGGGCTTCCGTGCGAGTTCATATGCCTCTCGTTTATAAAGGGTCAGAGACCGATCAGAGCAGCAAATGAGGAGAAAGCAGTAAGTGCTACCTCGTTGGGTAAATGTATTGTGCTTTTCCTGCACTACAGCTGTGTAAAGGCCCAGAAGAGTTGTCTCCAGTGACCCTGTGTGTCTGTAACTTTGCCACCGCGCCCATAGGCGCCGAGGTCCCTCGAGTGAGCTGTTCATCACAGTGGGGGAAAGGGCGGGAAGAGGTTGCATAGCCTAGTGTGTGTGGGCTGGGGCCGGGCTTCTGTGCGAGTTCACATGCCTCTCGTTTATAAAGGGTCAGAGACCGATCAGAGCAGCAAATGAGGGGAAAGCAGTAAGTGCTACCTCGTTGGGTAAATGTATCAAGCTTTTCCTGCACTACAGCTTTGTAAAGGCCCAGAAGAGTTGTCTCCAGTGACCCTGTGTGTCTGTAACTTTGCCACCGCGCCCATAAGCGCCGAGGTCCCTCGAGTGAGCTGTCCATCACAGTGGGGGAAAGGGCGGGAAGAGGTTCCATAGCCTAGTGTGTGTGGGCTGGGGCCGGGCTTCTGTGCGAGTTCACATGCCTCTCGTTTATAAAGGGTCAGAGACCGATCATAGCAGCAAATGAGGAGAAAGCAGTAAGTGCTACCTCGTTGGGTAAATGTATCATGCTTTTCCTGCACTACAGCTGTGTAAAGGCCCAGAAGAGTTGTCTCCAGTGACCCCGTGTGTCTGTAACTTTGCCACCGCGCCCATAGGCGCCGAGGTCCCTCGAGTGAGCTGTCCATCACAGTGGGGGAAAGGGCGGGAAGAGGTTGCATAGCCTAGTGTGTGTGGGCTGGGGCCGGGCTTCCGTGCGAGTTCACATGCCTCTCGTTTATAAAGGGTCAGAAACCGATCAGAGCAGCAAATGAGGAGAAAGCAGTAAGTGCTACCTCGTTGGGTAAATGTATTGTGCTTTTCCTGCACTACAGCTGTGTAAAGGCCCAGAAGAGTTGTCTCCAGTGACCCCGTGTGTCTGTAACTTTGCCACCCCGCCCATAGGCTCCGAGGTCCCTTGAGTGAGCTGTCCAACACAGTGGGGAAAAGGGCGGGAAGAGGTTGCATAGCCTAGTGTGTGTGTGGGCTGGGGCCGGGCTTCTGTGCGAGTTCACATGCCTCTCGTTTATAAAGGGTCAGAGACCGATCAGAGCAGCAAATGAGGAGAAAGCAGTAAGTGCTACCTCGTTGGGTAAATGTATTGTGCTTTTCCTGCACTACAGCTGTGTAAAGGCCTAGAAGAGTTGTCTTCAGTGACCCCGTGTGTCTGTAACTTTGCCACCGCGCCCATAGGCGACGAGGTCCCTCGAGTGAGCTGTCCATCACAGTGGGGGAAAGGGCGGGAAGAGGTTGCATAGCCTAGTGTGTGTGGGGCCGGCCTTCTGTGTGAGTTCACATGCCTCTCGTTTATAAAGGGTCAGAGACCGATCAGAGCAGCAAATGAGGAGAAAGCAGTAAGTGCTACATTGTTGGGTACATGTATCGTGCTCTTCCTGCACTACAGCTGTGTAAAGGCCCAGAAGAATTGTCTCCAGTGACCCCGTGTGTCTGTAACTTTGCCACCGCACCCATAGGCGCCGAGGTCCCTCGAGTGAGCTGTCCATCACAGTGGGGGAAAGGGCGGGAAGAGGTTGCATAGCCTAGTGTGTGTGGGCTGGGGCCGGGCTTCTGTGCAAGTTCACATGCCTCTCGTTTATAAAGGGTCAGAGACCGATCAGAGCAGCAAATGAGGAGAAAGCAGTAAGTGCTACCTCGTTGGGGAAATGTAGTGTGCTTTTCCTGCACTACAGCTGTGTAAAGGCCTAAAAAAGTTGTCTCCAGTTACCCCGTGTGTCTGTAACTTTGTCTCCGCGCCCATAGGCGCCGAGGTCCCTCGAGTGAGCTGTCCATCACAGTGGGGGAAAGGGCGGGAAGAGGTTGCATAGCCTAGTGTGTGTGGGGCCGGGCTTCTGTGCGAGTTCACATGCCTCTTGTTTATAAAGGTCAGAGGCCGATCAGTGCAGCAGATGAGGAGAAAGCAGCCTCCTGGTCACTGGAAGTACAGGGGGATTGCGCTCGAGAAACTCGTGGATGCCTAGACTCCATCACGGATTACAGCTAATTGTAGACGGTAGATCTGGGGAGAAAGCACACCTGCCTAGCATCGACCGTGCTCACTAGTTTTTTGGGCTGATTATAATGCGTTACTGAATTTGAGCTTCAACTCGGGCACCGGTTATCTGTAAGTGCTTCCTGCTGAGGTTTAATTTTAGTGACAGGAGCCTCGTTGCCTAATTGTAACTATTCTCTGACCCTGCTTCGAGGGTCAGAGCAGGGTCAGAGAATAGTTGCAAGTAGGCAACGAGGCGCCGCTCAGGAAGCACTTACAGGGTTACAGCAGTTGCCCAAGTTGAAGTTAATTTCTTTGTAACCATTTGTAAATGGTTACAAAGAAATTAGCTTCAACTTGGGCACCTGCTTTAACCCTGTAAGTGCTTCCTGAGCAAAATTCATCCCGCTCGCGGATTAGCAGATTTTGCCGCGATTTCACGCGATTCCCGGATCACGAAATTGCGGAAAATCCTTAAAATCCGCGAGCTGAACAAATTTTACGCCCATGCTTACAATTGATCTGGTAGCATTCCAATCCTTCGTTTTTTTGCCCAACATGCCACCTCAGATTAGGCCCAGCCATTTGCAAATGAGTCTTGACCCTGTTCCAAAAGGAACAATCCAGCCAAACTGTCAAGCCAGGTCCTCTCTGAAATGCAACACATGCAACCCAAGACTCGTTTTGCCATGATTGGGGCTGTTCAGTCATGTGTAGCTTAGTTCTAGTGGGTCACTGAGCAAGGAACCCACGTCTGAACATACACTTGTACAATTAGGGTGATACATTTGTCTTACCATTGACAATCATTCGGGTAGCATTCCAACCCATTTTTAACCAGACGGTAAGAGGGAAGTGGCCGGTGCGGAAAAAAAGCTTCTGCCTGATTCGGAGCATTTGGCATATCCTAGAGTAACCACCCTCCTTTGGACAAAATTTGGCAGGCAAAGCACCAGCACTTTCCCCCAAGCGCGCCCAAAAATATTTGGTTATATGGCTTGCCACCCTATAGTGGTGCCAAATGCAAAACAATAGTTGATGGACAGAATGCAGAACAATGTCATACATTCACCCCAGTACAGAGATCTGGGCCTAAATCCATCGTTTTTTTGCACTCCACACCACCCCAAGTCAGACATGACCATATGCAAATCAGCCTTGACCCTGTGCCTCATGGGAACAGTCCAGCCCGAACTGCCAAGACATGTCTTTCCTGGACCGGAATCAAGCATCCTAGGACCGGTTTCTGGCTATCAGCCGTCTTCAGCCAGGATAGCTTGACTCCAGTGGTGTGGAGAGCATGGGACTCACGTCTGAGCATACCCATCCCACTCGGGGTGACAAATGCAAAACAACAGTTGATGGACAGAATGCAGAACAATGTCATACATTCACCCCAGTACAGAGATCTGGGCCTAAATCCATCATTTTGTTGCACTCCACACCACCCAGGTCAGACATGGCCATATGCAAATCAGCCTTGACCCTGTGCCTCATGGGAACAGTCCAGCCCGAACTGACAAGCCATGTCTTTCCTGGACCGGAATCAAGCATCCTAGGACCGGTTTCTGGCTATCAGCCGTCTTCAGCCAGGATAGCTTGACTCCAGTGGTGTGGAGAGCATGAGACTCACGTCTGAGCATACCCATCCCACTCGGGGTGACAAATGCAAAACAACAGTTGATGTACAGAATGCAGAACAATGTCATACATTCACCCCAGCACAGAGATCTTGGCCTAAATCCATCGTTTTTTTGCACTCCACACCACCCCAGGTCAGACATGGCCATATGCAAATCAGCCTTGACCCTGTGCCTCATGGGAACAGTCCAGCCCGAACTGCCAAGCCATGTCTTTCCTGGACCGGAATCAAGCATCCTAGGACCGGTTTCTGGCTATCAGCCGTCTTCAGCCAGGATAGCTTGACTCCAGTGGTGTGGAGAGCATGGGACTCAGGTCTGAGCATACCCATCCCACTCGGGGTGACAAATGCAAAACAACAGTTGATGGACAGAATGCAGAACAATGTCATACATTCACCCCAGTACAGAGATCTGGGCCTAAATCCATCATTTTGTTGCACTCCACACCACCCAGGTCAGACATGGCCATATGCAAATCAGCCGTGACCCTGTGCCTCATGGGAACAGTCCAGCCCGAACTGCCAAGCCATGTCTTTCCTGGACCGGAATCAAGCATCCTAGGACCGGTTTCTGGCTATCAGCCGTCTTCAGCCAGGATAGCTTGACTCCAGTGGTGTGGAGAGCATGGGACTCACGTCTGAGCATACCCATCCCACTCGGGGTGACAAATGCAAAACAACAGTTGATGGACAGAATGCAGAACAATGTCATACATTCTCCCCAGTACAGAGATCTGGGCCTAAATCCATCGTTTTTTTGCACTCCACACCACCCCAGGTCACACATGGCCATATGCAAATCAGCCTTGACCCTGTGCCTCATGGGAACAGTCCAGCCCGAACTGCCAAGCCATGTCTTTCCTGGACCGGAATCAAGCATCCTAGGACCGGTTTCTGGCTATCAGCCGTCTTCAGCCAGGATAGCTTGACTCCAGTGGTGTGGAGAGCATGGGACTCACGTCTGAGCATACCCATGCAGCAAAGGTGAGGCTTTTGACGGCGACAGGATTAAGGGCTGTTTGAGCGCAGTTTTTGCGTGGTTTCAGCAGCACAGCCTGAAGTGCAACTCGGATAAGTCTGAGCTGCTTTTCTTTGGCTGTGCCCCTGACCCGGGCTGGAAGTCCTGGTGGCCCCAGGATATGTTCCCCCCTGAGAAATCATCTTCCCAAGTGAAAAATCTGGGAGTGGTGCTTGATGATGATCTCTCCTTCCGCCCCACATTATGGGGATATCCGGGAAATGTTTTGGCATCCTCAAGATGCTGAGGAAGTTTCTTCCTCTGCTGTCCCTACAATACCGGAAGACAGTAGTTCAGGCGTTAGTGGGATCTAGGCTAGATTACGCTAATGCGCTTTTTGCGGGTCTGCCCAAGTATCTCCTGGCCAGACTGCAAATTGTCCAAAATTCGGCGGCCAGAGCTATCTTCGGCTTACCGAGAAGAGCCAGCGCCCAACTGCTTCTGAATAGGTTGCATTGGCTGCCTATTTCTAGAAGAATCAGATTTAAAATTCTTACGCTGGCCTTCAAAGCCCTTCACTCTATCAGTCCTAAGTATATTAGGAAGCGGACTGCTTTCTATGTGCCACGGAGGGTGTTACGATCTGCCGATTTGGCTAAACTGGAGGTGCCCCCGGCCAAGCGTGTCCGGATGGGAGAACGATCCTTTCAATTTGTGGCAGCTCGATGCTGGATCGAGCTCCCTCTCTCCCTACGCAAAGCTACGAGTCTCCTGGCTTTCAGGAAAGAGCTGAAGACCTTGCTCTTTTCCGCGTAATCATTGTGACTGTAGTGCTACTGCCTTTTGTGTTTTTAGGTTTCAGGTCTCTTTGCCAAAGCGCCGGGACGCCCTTTTGGGCAGCCGTGCGCTCTAAAAGTACGGCCTCAACATAACATAACATAACATCCCACTCGGGGTGACAAATGCAAAACAACAGTTGATGGACAGAATGCAGAACAATGTCATACATTCACCACAGTACAGAGATCTTGGCCTTAATCCATCGTTTTTTTTTGCACTCCACACCACCCCAGGTCAGACATGGCCATATGCAAATCAGCCTTGACCCTGTGCCTCAAGGGAACAGTCCAGCCCGAACTGCCAAGCCATGTCTTTCCTGGACCAGTATCAAGCATCCTAGGACCGGTTTCTGGCTATCAGCCGTCTTCAGCCAGGATAGCTTAACTCCAGTGGTGTGGAGAGCATGGGACTCACGTCTGAGCATACCCATCCCACTCGGGTGACAAATGCAAAACAACAGTTGATGGACAGAATGCAGAACAATTTCATACATTCACCCCAGTACAGAGATCTGGGCCTAAATCCATCGTTTTTTTGCACTCCACACCACCCCAGGTCAGACATGGCCATAGGCAAATCAGCCTTGACCCTGTGCCTCATGGGAACAGTCCAGCCCGAACTGCCAAGCCATGTCTTTCCTGGACCGGAATCAAGCATCCTAGGACCGGTTTCTGGCAATCAGCCGTCTTCAGCCAGGATAGCTTGACTCCAGTGGTGTGGAGAGCATGGGACTCACGTCTGAGCATACTCATCCCACTCGGGGTGACAAATGCAAAACAACAGTTGATGGACAGAATGCAGAACAATGTCATACATTCACCCCAGTACAGAGATCTGGGCCTAAATCCATCGTTTTTTTGCACTCCACACCACCCCAGGTCAGATGCTTGATTCCGGTCCAGGAAAGACATGGCTTAGCAGTTCGGGCTGGACTGTTCCCATGAAGCACAGGGTCAAGACTGATTTGCATATGGCCATGTCTGAACTGGGGTGGCTTGGTGAGCAAAATAACGATGGAATAAACCCAGATCTGTGACTGGGGGTGAATGTTTTGCCATTGTGCAACATTCCGTTCATCATCTTGTTTGTTTTGCTATTCACCCTATGTGGGAAGGGTATGCCCAGACGTGGGTCCCATGCTCACTGCGCCACTGGAGTCAAGCTATCCCGGCTGAAGACGGCTGATAGCCAGAAACCGGTCCTAGGATGCTTGATTCCGGTCCAGGAAAGACATGGCTTAGCAGTTCGGGCTGGACTGTTCCCATGAGGCACAGGGTCAAGACTGATTTGCATATGGCCATGTCTGAACTGGGGTGGCTTGGTGCGCAAAATAACGATGGATTAAACCCAGATCTGTGACTGGGGGTGAATGTTTTGCCATTGTACAACATTCCGTCCACTATCTTGTTTGTTTTGCTATTCACCCTATAGTGGTGCAACATTATCATGGAGTTACAGGTATGAGCTACACAATTAAGAAACAAGATATCATTATAGCGGACCACAATAAACCAACCGTTATAAGACTTTTGAAGTATCTTCTAAACTGGGACTAAATTTCACAACAGAGGCAATGTATTCAGTTATCTGAGCTTCTGTGATGAAAAGGTCTACAAGAAAAAATTCTCAAAGTTTGTGAGTTACCACTGTCTTTGCTTTTTGGAAATAGTATTTACAAAGTACAACTGGGAGCTTTACAGGTCTCCAGGAGGCAAGGGTGTATAGGTTACCGGCAGCTAAAGAAACAGATTAATCTGCAGACATCTCTAAGGGGCAGGCAACTACTACCTTAATCACTTAGTCATGTGACAATATTGATGAGGACCATATGGCTTGTAATTCCTTAGAAGAAGGATGTAGAACGGAACCCAGAATCTGGGTTGTGTTGCCATGAACGTGCACGTTTTTTTGTCGTGTACTCAGTTTTCTCAGTATATCTGTGATGTAGATGTGCCCTATTTGCTTCTAGAAGGCTCTTGATCTGGTAGCATTGCTTATGCCACTTCCACATTGTGTGATCCTGAGCCACGATCAGCTTGTTAGCTATTAGATTTCTGAGGGAAATGAGTGGCCCAAAATGTACAAAACAAGTTTCAGTTGAAATAACTAATTTAAAATGTAATGATTTGACTCATGGACTTTGCAGCAAGTCCTTTTAACTAGCTATTCAAAGTTTAGAAAATCAGGTTGACATTTTGAAAATAAAGTCATCAATCATCAAGCATCAAAAGCAGATAATCTGTAATTTGGGCATGTTTTTATCTGTACTGTTTCCTTCTTTTCATATACAATGTAATTTTATTTCCAAGAGAGGCTTTTACACTATTTATGTTCACACAGAGTGGAGGTTTGTACCTGCCGCCGTATCACTCTTGGACACTGTACTCTACCCTCTTGTGATGACCTGTCCATATGCCCCAAGGAGAGTCCAGCGTAGTCAACCTAGCTCTCTTGAATAATAAAAGAAACAAACAAAGGACCAATTGATACAAACAGGGCAAATCCGAAGGAACCCTTTAGAAGTGAAAATAGATCCACAGACCCTTAAGAGAATGCCAACTTTAAAATGGGACTACATTAATAATCCCCAAAGGACTAACAAGGACAGGAGTACAGCAAGTCTATGGGATTAAATTAGAAATGTGAAGAGACCATTACACATCACTCATGGATATGCACACAGATTTGGTGATCTGTACAGCTCGTTTTGTGACAAAGTGAAATATGTTTAGACTTGTTTTAGGCAAAAGTTTGGTACTTGTTGGCTGTACCTTTTCATTTTGTGCTTTGAATATCTATCTAAGTTTTAATGTGCTCTGGTCTGTTGATGGAGCCTACAACTAACAATTGGTTGTGTCAGGAAACTTAAGTCATCATTTTTAGACAGTTAAAAAAGGAGATATTGTTATTGTAAAAAGTCCAAATAATCCCAAAACAAATATCTGTAAGAGAGTATTTGGTCTGGAAGGAGACAAATTGTGACTCACTGGTTCCCCAGATCTTTTGAAAAGGCACAGCTATGTAACCAAAATACATATCTGCTTAGAAGGTGACAATATTATGAATTCCCTAGATTCTCGTGCTTACGGCCCAGTTCTGTATGCACTGATGAAGAGGCTCATTCTTCTAAAGATCTGAGCTCTCGCTCCGTTTGGCTGTGTACAGGAAATTCCTAATGGCCGTGTATTTCGAGATGGCTGAGTGATAGGCAAATATTCTGTTAATTTAGCAGTAGTTTTATTAATTTACAATAAAGTCTTTTTTCATTACTGGAAGGTAGTATGTCATTTAGCAAAGATGTAGCATAAATATTATCAGAAGTGCACATGCACATTTTGCTGATAAATTCATACCTCTCGTTGGGACCTAACTGTGCATGTGACCATTCTCTGTGCGGACCCAGATCCCAGTTCAAGATTGCCAACACCAAACGTAGTCTTGGAAAACACGTCTATGGAGGTTCAGCAGCCTAAAACTTTCAAGGTGTTATAGGTTACTCACCCAGCTTAAGAAATTCTTAGCAATTCCCAATGGTATTCACATTTTTGAAAGCCAGTTTAAAAATGTCACGAACATTAGATAATCAGCATTTTAGCAAGAGCATAGTCTAACCACTTTCAGAAGTATGAACATAGCATGCCCTGTCCATCCAAAAGTATCCTCTGGGTAATAAATATATTTTCTGGACTGGTACCTCACATTCAGACAGTGATGCTAAATTAGACAAGTGGCATTGTTTCCCCATAGTTTTGTAACATATAGTGAGGATGCCTGAGACCTCAAACTTTATACTTAGATTTGTGATTAACCTTTATAAGGGGAAACCTTTTTTGTACGAAATTCACATTGTTCAAATAAATGTTTTTCGTACAGCTGTACTTTGATACATTCTCACATGCCTTAATTATAATCCTCTATTATTCAGGAAACTATAGGAATGGTCTGTTAACGTACTAGTAGAAAATATATGCTCTTTATCTAAGAACAGTATTTTGTTTTTCCATTTTTCAGTTATCTAACAATGACCAAGCAAAACCCAAGAATAAGAAGGGAAAAAGACAAATAATAACCCTCATCATATACCTTAGGTCAATCCACCCAGTTTCTGAAAATGGAAATGATGGAGCAGGCACTTCTCCCATACATGTGTAGGTGAGTAGCATCATGGTGTGAAAATATCACGGTTAATAAGGACATCAATGGTGTAAAGGTTGTCATGGGATGATGCGCTTTTGGTTAATTCTTCATCTTATTTTGGATAACTAGAAATAAACTAAGTGAGCTCTCAGATATGTTTTAGGCAGTTCTTACTCAGAAAAAAAGTGCAAGGCCCAAACGTTTCCTGTGTAGCCCACTGATGGTAATACCAAATGCCAGCAATGACAAATACCAAGGCTGCCTAGTCTTGATTCCAACTTAGGCCTATGTCTTCCACCATACTATATTTACGTCCTCTTAACCTCACTCTTGCGAGGTTTTTTAAATCCCTGCTTACTGCATAGAGGGCTGTTTCTTATCTTCTTCTTCCTCCACCTATCTCTCTTTTCTGTATTTCTCTGCCTTACTATGGATAGTCAAATGTGAAAAATAAGTCACAAATTCTATAAAAAGTGTGCCATTGGCCACAGCCTGTCACCACCTGTACAAATTAAGCAGTGGTTTTAGGGCTTCTACTACTTGACAACACTTCTCATATCTTGCACTACATTCCTCTATTATTATAAGACAACTTAATTACCTTATCAAGTCAATAGAAATGCTGTCTCAGTAGTACCCTCCCTTCTGTTCTCCTGGATTGATGCACTAGATCTCTTTTATAAATACTGTTGAATTACAACTACTGGTTGAATGGGGTTACTATTAATACTGGTTTGAAACTCCAGTGAGAAAGTCAGGGCAATAAAAGGGCACACTTTTAAAAAAATTCACTCAAGGCACTGGATCTTCCCAGGATTTCTAGCTGGCAAACAAGGACTGACGCCAACTAGTCATGCTACATGCTTTGCCTCCGCTTAGCTCCCTTTATTGCTAAATGCATCAGATGGCTTGGCACCTTCGCGTGGAAGAAGAAAGGCAACTGAAAGAGACTACGTTGAGATGATGTTACATATTTTATATATATATATATATTATATATATATATATATATATACATATATATATATACATATAAATAGATAGATAGATAGATAGATAGATAGATAGATAGATAGATAGATAGATAGATAGATAGATAGATAGATAGATAGATAGATAGATAGATAGATAGATAGATAGATAGATAGATAGATAGATATAGAGATATATTAGGTTTGGGGTGATGCACAAATTATGACTTTAAGTTATAACTATATACATTTAGAATTTCGAAGGTTTAAGTAGTTTATTTTGGCTTTGTATACAAATAATAATAGGTGTTTATAACTACAATTTATCTTCAAACTTTGGTTTGTTAATTGAATTTCATTTTTTATAGATATTTAAAAACAAGTTTAGAAAGATTTACCACAGTTTTTTTCCATTATTGTGCTGATGTTTGCTCTCTTGTTGGATTCCCATGAAGCCTTCTATATTTCCTTTTTTTTTTGCACCTTTCCTGTTGCCTCCTCTGCCTTTGTGTCTGTGACCTCTGTACCCCTGTGCACCTTTGGCTGCTTGTGCTATCTGGCTTCCTTGTGTCGTAAGGTTGAACACCTTTAAAATGTTTGATTGTACTCCTGCCGCTTCTTACCGGACTGATGTATCACTCTCACTTTCAGCTTGCTCTGGGTGGCCACTATTCCTGATCATTGACTGTCTTTTTGATTCTGCCAGAGGCTGCTCCCCTTGCATCTTTTCTTGTATATTGTTTCTTAGGTGATCACATTTTCTACAGAATGTGAGGATTTGGCCTCTTTCATTGTCCACTTTGTCTCAATGGAATGTGCATTGCTTTTTAGCCTTGATCTCTTACTCTGCTTTCTCCAGCCGCATATTCTATTTAATAATATCATTCTCAAATTCTTCTTTGATACACTTTCTTTTAACATATTGGTGATTTTTTCGAGCTCTGCTGATAATCTTTCACTGTCTTTGTTGCATATTTTACAAGGATTTTGAGCATTGTTGTCCCGCAGTCATGACTGTTTGTCACCCACTCCTCAATCATCTCTGGATCTGGGTTGTTGAACATGGGTGTAATAAAGATTCTTAATTGTCTCTGGACTCTGCCACAGTCCATATACTTCTGCAAAGTGGTAGCCTTCCACTACTTCAATTGTTCTTGTTTAGATGCTCTCCATAAGTTATTCCACAATTATTTTTTAAGTATGTATCTCATCCTGCGTTGCATCGCCATTGTTATCATTGGTATTAGTCCTGTCACTGGGGTGAACAAATAGTTTCTCTGCAACTTCCTTTCTTTTTGTATCCCTAGCCGCAGCCATCATAATGTGTTGCCTTTCTGGATTCTGGGTTATCTAGCAATCCTATGAAATTAATGAGAAAACATGCTATTGCTGACCAACCTGTAGTCTTGCTTTCATGGCTGTTGTCCAGACCAGATGACAATTGAACTGATACCAGTGTATAAAGATGTTGATGGGTGTGATTTATTTTATGCCACAGACTGTGATGTATTCCTATAGGTCCTGAATCGATCCCCCTATTCCTGACCCTATTCTGGTTAACAAACCAACAAGTTAACTAGCAGTCAGCCCATGAGGCAGAAAACCCCCATGATGCAGATACCGTTATCTGACGCAGCCACACTACGGCACAGGAACGTGTTATCTGATTAGGTCATAACGCTTGCGATCTAATTAGACAAGCGATATTCCTCCAGCCCCTGATAAGGCATACGGAGTTCTCATAACAAATCAAACCTATGACAACCTGGAAAAAACCCTACGGCCATTGTTTTGATTTCACCGAGAACTTCAGCAAAAGAATGTGCTAACGACCTGGTCGTATGACATCCTTATTGACGTATCTATGTCCATCCTTACGTCAATCTCGGCACCTTAAAGGTATAAATATTACCGATATTGCCCTATGCAAACACACGCGGTGGTGACGAGACGGAGCAGCCATACTTGCCGAAGCCCAGAGCAGAGCAGACCCCGCTGGCGCAGCCCCGCCTTCCTGACGCGCTGAGAACGAGACGCGCTGCTTTCTCCTGCCGAGAAATCCAGCACCGGCGTTTCTGGGTAGCCCTCGCAGGCAGCCTGGAATATCGAGACCAGAGAAGAGAGATACCATCCCTCATTCATCCTAACTTCCAGGTACAGAACTGAATAACCCCTCACAGAGAATTCTTTAGTCAGTCACTTGGCAAAACAAACTTAACTTAAACTGTAACTTTCTATTCCCGCCCACGTATTAGGCTTAGGTCAGGTACACGGGGTAGGCGTATTTAGAAACACCAGTTGAGTACGTTTAGTCAAATGTATATGTGTATAAATATATTTATTCATTTTAAAACATCTTATGGCTTAGAAACCATATCAATGTTTTTACAGTATTATTTTATACTTCTGCTTTTAATGTATGCACTTTACTTAGCTATAAGTATTGCAATAATATCGATCCATTTCTCTTGTATGAGAAAAGAGACTGATCAATAAACAACACCTTTTTATTGAACACGCCCGTCTCTTCCTTTTCTCTACAATCTGATGAGACTAAGAATGCACGTACTGACTGAGTAAAATAAATTGCCTTTTGTTCACACGACTCTCGAGATATACTCTTGATTAGGGGAGAGCAAAGTTGTCATGTTCTATGGTTGTCAGAAACTAAATCCCTTCTTGTCTAATCAGGGAAGTTAAGTCCTTCCTGAACATTCGAGAAAGTTTCTAGTGAACTCTGAGCTAGCTGGCAAACCCAAAACTTTAAGTCTAATATCGACAGTAGTAGACCTAGTTAACGTCTGGTCTAGGCCTATACTATTGAAGGTATTATTCCAATGCGCAGAGCCTATTGGGATAATAGGAACTACACTACATGACGCCCAATGCGTTTGGAAAGGGCGATAAAACTAACGTAAGACATTTAGAGTAACTCAGTCGTGCTTTCTCACTCAGACCCCTTTTTTCCATTAGACTCCAAAGACGTCTGGAGTGGGTGAAAGGTTATATCCGCCAGACCTCGCAGGAGGGAACTCCTATGTATGGTTCTTGGTTTAGTCAACGTTGAAGGATACACGGTTCCAAAATATTGTGCATCTAATCTTTGTTTCCATAAGAAACCTGATCTGCAAACAAACAAAATAACCTTCCTGTCAGTAAAATGGTAGAGAGTGATGATGAAAGAGAGGCAGTTAGAATAGCAACTGAACTCGCAGAAGCTGATGCTACCATGCAGGAAGCAGACCCGGATATAATACTCATCCCGGTCATCAAAAGGAAATCTATAACCATAAAACTTATAGAAAATGGACTGACACCTAGAGGTGGCACAGTCATATTCGTAATTGAGGCACACGAATATCGGCAGACAGAGGTATACTATTCATGGATAAACTTTCCAGCAGCAAATCCTGTAACAAAGTACTTCCACTATTACAAAATAGAGGAACCTCCTGAAATGTACACTCCTTTCGAGGAGGTGGAAGTACCACTTAAATTTCAAGAGCATTTGCTCTTATTTAATGGCGCCCTAAAACATAACAATCACATCACCAGGCTCGGTCCTTTAGGTAGACCAGGAGCAACGTGGCCGGTCCTAGCCGGATACACACCACATCCAGACATCGAAAGGATGTCTGCACCACACCTGTTAACACAGCTAAAACAATTAATAAAAATACATAGACAATTAGTCCAGTATGTGATGCGGACTTCAACAATTCAGCCAGCAATTAAAATTCCACAGCTGACCCCTCATCAGGGGAACACAAATAAAATTACACCACAGAACATTCAGTCCTGCCTAGGTAAAGTACCAGCTAAACGGGAACAAATACCATTCTGGTTGGCACAAAAAATCACCCAAATAGAGGCGGTGTTTCCTGACACCACCCCGTTAGAAAAACACAGGATTCTGACTATATGTCTTCCAATGGGAATCGCACCACATATTGAGGACTGTGACACTTGGGGTACAGTCTTTGCTTCCATTTACACAAAAACGCACGGTGTTCCATCCATTTCGGTAATACCAGATGTGCTAAAACAAATTCAAGACGAATACGGTCCAGAACCCGCTTTAACTCTTGGTATGAAATTACTGAAAGACTTCAAGCAGGTCTCGGCTATATTATTAGCCAACATAAAGGGAGAAGCAGCAAACGTGGCGATCCGCCAGAGGTTAAAAGAGACAGATATAGCAGACCAACCAGCTGAAATTGCCAGAATCATAGAAAAATCCTATGAGGAACTAGGTAGAGATAGTTTAGGTGGAATACCAGTAAAACCACAACTGATTGAAAGTCCTGAAAAAATATTTTTTAATAATAATTCAACATCACCAAAAAAGAACTGGGATGGAAACAAACAATCCAATCCTAAAGAAAAGAAATTCCAGTCCCGAGGAAGGTCTCCTAGGCGAAGAGAAAAATCTCCGAACCAAAGACACAGGTCACCCCAAAGTGACCCCTCTGGGAAAAGATATAACCTTAGAAATAGGGATAATATAAAAAAGCCTGATAGATATCAAGACATTGATACCCGTCCCTCTCAATCTTTTCAGACTTCCTCGCAGAAATCGGAAAGAAGAGGACGATCAGAACAAAGAGAAGAGCACGCCAAGTCCAAAGACAAGGAACCTGCTCAGCTAAAAAAGAAATTACAATTTCCAAAAAAGAAGGTAGCCAGCATTAAAATAGTTAACAATGCCGAGAATTCTGAGGACACAACTGAAAAACGGGGAATGGGCTCAGACAATGCTAGACAGCGCAGCAGAAGTGAGCATAGCTCGCAAAGTCCTTATGAATCATCTGGAGACAGTGGACACGAATGAATATCTTCAAGTGGAAACTGCGGACACCAGAGTTAGCAAACCTCACAAAATATACGAAATAACATTGCGTATAGAAGGGGATAAGACTAGAAAAATAAGGGGACTATTTTGGGATAATCTCTCCAAGGGCTATGATATCCTTCTAGCTGAAAAAGACTGGCCACCAGAGTTTGTCAGGGATTGCCCTCATGGCGAAGAAGTAATTATGCCTGCCTTCTCAAACCACATCCCAATTCATAAAAAATACACACTTGCTAGAAAGTGGGCAGTAGCTCTAGCTCCTGCTTTATAAAAATCACGTAGGATGGGATGAGGACTCTCCTCCTCACAAAATCCAGTTAAAATCACAACCTACTGCACAAAGGCAGTACCCAATTAAGCAAGAAGCTAAAAAACAGGTAAAAGAAATACTAGATCAGCTAGAATACCAGGGGGTGATTGAAACTTGCACCTCACAAATGAACAACCCTTTGTTTCCGGTCTCCAAACCAGACAATTCATATCGTCTAGTTTTGGATTACCGACACCTTAACACATGTTGCAAAACTTTTGCAGTGCAAAACTCGAATAGTGCTGCACTAATGAATAACATAGTGCGCAAAAAATACAAAACAACATTAGACATCTCTAATGGATTCTTTTGTCAAAACATAGCACCAGAGAGCAGATATTTGTCTGCATTCTCAATAAATGGCACTCAAAAACAATTCTGTCGGTTAGCCCAGGGGTACAAGAACAGCCCGGGAGTATTCTCAGCGAGAGTAACAGAATTACTACAAATATATGATGATGAAGCATTATCTTATGTCGACGACATTTACTTAACAGATGATGACTTGGATACTCACTTGAAGAGAGTGAACACCATAATACTTGGGTTCGCAGCAGAGGGTTACAAATTCAACTTTAAAAAATCCAGAATTGCCCATCTGACAGTCCTGTTCTTAGGATATGAATTATCAAGTGAAGGCAAAAGCCTGGCTGACAATTTCCTAGAGAAATGTGCCGTAATCCAAGCACCTAGAACACTAAAAAACCTACAGTCAATTCTAGGCTTCCTAAATTTCGGAAGAACATACATTGCAAATTACGTAGAAAGGGTCAAACCCCTTTATGATCTGATAAAACCAGATTTTAAAAGATCCAATTGGACTCAAATACACACAGAAATTTTGAGATCCTTACAAACAGACATGCTAATTAAAACAAAATTAGAAACACGTGATAACACACGCAATCTTGTGATTCGAGTCATCCCAGGAAGATGCGGATTCACATACCTGACCTCTAATGAGGGAGAAAAGGTACCAATTGCATTCAAATCACACTTGTTCACAGAAGCTGAAAAGAAATTCAGCATTGAAGAAAAAATTGTTCATGCAGTTCAAACCACAATAGCTAGAGAAAAAGACAAAGCTGACGGTAGACACATCACAGTCAGAACAGCAGAATCAGCCTTTGAGACATTAACAACACCGTGTAATTTACCAACAACAACATTGAATCCTGAATGGATACAATGGGTGAATTCAATCACAACGGACAAAGTATACTACTACTTTGATCCAGAACTAGAAGAGTTAAAAAATCTAGAATACGTAAGAACATTCCCTCTGCCAATCGACATTCTGCCTTTACGACATTACGCCTGTGTAATCTATACAGACGGACATGCTCAACCCCCCGTTTGGGGAGAACAAGCATACAACCCCACATGTGGGATTACAAAAGAAGTGTGGCGCGGAGGTAAACTAAGACCTCTATTAACAAAAACACACTCAGTTGAAACTAATTCAGAACAACAGACTGAAATAATAGCATTGAAAATGGCGCTAGATAATGCGGATCGCGAATTCCCGACACTTATAGTGTCAGATTCATATTACTGCGTCAAATCATATAACAAGGATTTGCAGACATGGATTCAAAACGATTACAAAGATGACACAGATGCACCAATAAAGCAAAAACTGCTCTGGGAACAAATAGCTCTTTTACAAAAAGAACTACCAAAGACTCACGTGACACATTCACTGAGTCATCAGCGTGATGGCGTTCACGTTGCAGGGAATTCATTGGCTGAAACAGCCACAGCGGCAGCCACTAAATCGGCTCCCGTAGTTCGAAAAAAGCATACATTAAAACACATTGACGGTGAAACAGAGCTGGCGGTGAAAACGTCATCAAAAGGCGACTGCTCAGCGTTACCGATCAACTATCCACTCAATTACACATACATAATCGATGCAAACTCCGTCCCTTTTGCTCGAATCCCTGGAGTGGGGGATAGAGTGATTCCAAACATGGACAGGAGAAACTTGTTAATCGCAGACGCACATATGGGCGAGGGTCTCAGACACCTCAAACTAAAAGATTCTCTGGAAGAATTACAATCAAGGTATTGGTGGCCAGGCATGAGCCTGCATCATACCATGTTTGTAAAAAACTGCCCCAATTGCAACAGGAATCGCAGTGGTGAGAGGGACGGTGTAATACCGTGTCGTTTCACTCCAGAAGAAATCACCAGTAAAAAGCAAGGCTTGCGATTAACATATACAGGCTAGTTTCCACTTATAGTGTAGATCACCAGCACTCGGCTGACGTCTGGACTGTTATACAGAGATTTGCGAGTCTAAATTGCATATACGCTAAGAGCATGCTACGTTTGACCATTGTTTTCACTCTAGCCCTCCAGCCTGAGGGGAAACATGGCCAAATGAGCATAGCACAGCGGGAATCTTCTCACTTCCTTCCTGAGGGATACGGGATGGTGTAAAGAAAAAACCAAGGCATAAAGCAATCTATAACGGAAAGGATATTAGGTTCGGGAGCTGGGTGGGTCAAACATCTAATAAGTGTCCAACGTAGTCTAAATAACTTGCCAAGAAATTCTCTGAAGGGATTCAGTCCGTACGAATTATTATTTGGAACTAGGATGTTGATCTCTGACCTTGATAGTCAGACTTCAATGGTGAAAGAAAAAAGCTTTGATATCAAAGACCGTTTGGCTATTTTGCAGGACTTAAACAAAACAAGAAAAGACCTGAGCAACATAAAGTTGAAACAGCAGCCAACAACCACTGAAGAACCACCACCTGTCCCAGCAAGACCTGTCTGGATTCCAAAAGTCGGGGATCTAGTCAGAGAAAAGATCGCGGTAAAGAAGGAATTTGGGCCTTCTTACAGAAAAGCAGTTCCTGTCTTGTCCGTCAACGGGACAAGATCAGTTGTACTACCGCCACTTGCTGGTAAAAAGGAGAACCGAGTTGTATCCATCGACCTGGTAAAACCACAATCATGTGGCCGATAACAAACAGTAGGCCAAGTGGACTCCCAATAAGTAGCAGAACACCAAGGTTTGCTACCAGTACAGAGGTCCTAACAAAGAGGCTCATCACATTCGAAACGCCTACAGAAGAACAACAAGGACTATGCAACAATGCAATGGAACTTAGACCTCTGAAAACCCAAATAAAAACATTTAGCAGAGACACAGCAATCTATAATGAAGTACCAAGTGAAAATGCAAGAAACAGAAATTCTGAAACAATTGGAACAATTGACAGAACAGCATCCGGCTACTTCATAAACTTCGATGATTCCTCTGAAGGCTTCAGTGAATCAAAGACACAGCCATCATCAAAAACCTTTAAAGATAAAGCTAAAGAACTTTTGAAACAACTGAAAGAAACATATCTGATTTCTCCATGGATCGAATTTTGGGTGGGTTTTGGTGCATTTATCCTCATACTTTGGCTCATCATGGTACTAACTTTGGGACGCTTCATTGAGGGGAAATATGCTAAAATGGACACAGCAAGTCAGAAAATCAACTTGATCCTCAAACCACACACATCTTCACACGTTGAGAAAAGAGAACTTTCTTCAGTCAACTTCACAGCCAATCCTATACCGGGTGGGGTAGCATGGGACAACACTGACTACGAAATTTATGGTCCAATCGAAATCCTGAAATATCCACACCAAATTAAGATCTCATTGAGTGACTTTGTAAAACCAAGCTCATTTGCGGATGATTGGGACTTCGAAAGCATTAATAATATGATGTCTGACTTAGTAATGTCTGCTAAATTTACCAAACATGATTATTTGCAGGGTTCTACAAATTATGATAGTATGTACTGTTATAACCACTATGGTAACCATTTTATACATAGATCTGCACAACCTAGAAATGTTTTAAATTATAATCAATGGGAACATTGTGCAACCCCTCCAAAAGGAAGCTCAAGAACCTTCTATGACAAATATTCATACTTTTCAGGTTTTAACACAAGTAATGCTGAAACATTTTATTTCAAATTGTCAAATAAGACAGGGACAAAGACCATGATAACAAACACGAAATTGATATATTCAGACTCATTTTTTGAACAAATGAATACTTTTGGTTTTGATTATTGGGACAAAAATGTTGAATTGAAAAGTGTTTGGGGTACAAAAGAATGGCAAGTACAGGGAATAGAATCTTTGTTTAGAGCCTGCATGATCCCAGAACAAATCATATTTTTAAATGACACTGTTCAACAAACCACCTGTCTTGGCCTAGCCAAAATCAAAGACTTAAATAAACCGTCTATTCCAAAGCCAACAATGTTCAGCAATAGCTCTACAGATGAAGAGATAGACGTAAATTATGTATTAAACCAAAACAGAACACATCCTGATTGGAAACAGTGGTTGATCTGGCCCACAGATACTAATAACTGTCAAGACAGATTCCTGAACAAAACACAGGGGTTCAAAATGACCAGGCCAGACCCTAGATATTCCCAAAGACATCACCCAGGAATAATAACCACCTACAGTGTGGGCAAATTATGCCTTCAATGGCTACAAACTTCCACACTGGCAGAAATTAAGCAACACCTATCTTTACTTACTGATGGTGCTGACTTGCGTGATTTCATTATGGGACCACGCAAACAGCGTCAAAAGCGTTTCATAGCAGCCTCTGTATATGCAGCATACAATGAGGCCTGGAAGGTTACTCAAATTGAGACAGCAGAGAGAATACGGGAAATTGACCGTATTAATTTGGAAAAATCACTTTCTGTAGTGGACAATGGGTTAATGACTCTGTCCTCCAGAATTTTTTCTTTGGACAGCATTGTGTCTTCAGCAATCGACATATTATCGCAAGACTTACTGTTGCTACAACACGGTCAGTCCCAATTGCGTTCTATTGTACAGCTTGGCTGGACGTTACAAAACCTGCGTTCAGGCTATGTGCCTTGGCGTTTAATCAACACAACGTCACTATTCCATATCTTTAACCTTACTGATAGACAAATCAGTATGGCACAAAAGGGTGCTGATTATACAATCCTGAGCATTGAGAAACTTGAGAGATTACCAGTGACAATGTCAGAACGACCTGTCAGTGAATGGATAATACATGGGATAATTAATATTCCAATTTCAACCTTCAGGTTTCAATACTGCCAAAAATATATACAGGCTGGCATGTACGAGAAATTGGGAAAGGGGTACATTAAAACAACATGGAACCTGCCCTATTCACATGCATGAGTCAGTAATAAAGGACAGAAAGTGTTTCTTAGTGGCAATAATTGTGCGATGTCACTAAGCGGCACACTTCTGTGTAACGGAATTAGTTTGCATGGAGCCTGTGAAGGGAATTCATACAACCTTTCATGTCACCAGCAAGGCGCACCTGCAACAGAGATAGAACCATTCTTTCAAAGACTCTATAATGGGAGTTACATTCTAATTGTAGATCGCAGATGTTGTAGTCTTATGCCCGGGACTCCTTATCTCGTAACTACGACTGCGAAGGTCAAGTGCTGTGGACGCTCATTGTTCCCCAGCTCCTTTCCAGACAGGGAGGCAAGGGCATGGCCCAACTTGAAAATTACTTCTATTCGAATAGATACTTTAAGCAGAATGAAAACAGTGCTTCTTCAGACGCCGACAAGGCTCACGTCATCAAAAGAAACATATGATCTCCAAGTCGCAAGGACGACTGCAGAGATACACTCCTTATTATCGACTAATTCCCCCATACATTTCGCAGAAATCCTGAATGAAATCTTAAATATTTCTGATACCAGTGGGGTCTCAAAGGTATTTAAGACAGTATTTTCGATGGCATTAACACCATTCAAAGCCATACTGGGTATTTTTCCAGATTTCGTCCATTCGATTTTTGGCGGACTTCCCCTGATCTTGGGACTAATTGCAGGAATCCTATTCTTAGTCCTTATTTTTCGTTATGACAAAACTCTTGCGACAAGGGAAGAAACAATCCTAGCCATTGGATACCGGGACCGGATATCAAAAATCCTGGGACTCTCCCGGCTTAGAGACCTGAACATGACTTGCTTCTATCATTTCGACCAATGTGGCAACGATGTGTTTTACCTGTATTAAGGTGCCTGCTATGCGGAGAAGAATGCGTGTTAGACACCTGTCTGACGCTACAATCGGATGCGCCAATGGATGCAGAAACATTGTTGAGCCCAATCAAGGTTCACGCTTTGTACTGCCCTCAAAGGCTACCAATCCTGATGACGGCATTCGTGGAAGCTTCACCACTACGATTGAGGGGTAGTGAAGTTCAAGATGAAAGCAGCATCGATCAGGTACGACCTTCTGTCAGTAATGCAAATCAGAATGTCAATGGAGACAATCATGCGCACGAATGCATGGTTACACCTATTTCCGAGTTAGTGGAACTTTCCCAGGAAGCTGTTGACAGTTTTTTCGAAAGCCTAAATGATAAGATGTTCTCACCAGAGCAGAAATAGAGACTTTTGAGCAAGCTCGCACACGGCGTTCCCTGAATTCGGCCTTCCACTTTAAAAATAAAGTCACATGAACAATTTCCCCTCCAGTTCACGGACAGCAATTTTTTCATCAGCCCCAAAATATTTTTGCATATTTTTCAGGACACTATCTTCTGCTTAAAGTAAGACCTATTCTTAAAGAACTAAAATTTCTAATTTTAGATAGCTTATAGACATTAGCTGCCCGCTGGTGTGTTCATAAATAATTATTCTGTGATGGAATGGTCTCGAACTTTTTTTGTGTATTTAGAGCCATTTCATGTGTTATTCTCATATACCAAATAGCAATAATGTATACAAATGCGTGATTACTTTAGCATTAATTCACAGCTTGAGTGCATACAATACATGTGACTGCTTTTTTCCGTATATTTGATAATTTCAAAATGCATTTATGTATTTTGGGGTGGTATGGTATACACAATACTCTATAGTATGTTGTACTATGTTTTACTATGCATAGATTAGTAAATATGTCCATAGTTAGCGTGGAGTGGGTGTGATGTATTCCTATAGGTCCTGAATCGATCCCCCTATTCCTGACCCTATTCTGGTTAACAAACCAACAAGTTAACTAGCAGTCAGCCCATGAGGCAGAAAACCCCCATGATGCAGATACCGTTATCTGACGCAGCCACACTACGGCACAGGAACGTGTTATCTGATTAGGTCATAACGCTTGCGATCTAATTAGACAAGCGATATTCCTCCAGCCCCTGATAAGGCATACGGAGTTCTCATAACAAATCAAACCTATGACAACCTGGAAAAAACCCTACGGCCATTGTTTTGATTTCACCGAGAACTTCAGCAAAAGAATGTGCTAACGACCTGGTCGTATGACATCCTTATTGACGTATCTTTGTCCATCCTTACGTCAATCTCGGCACCTTAAAGGTATAAATATTACCGATATTGCCCTATGCAAACACACGCGGTGGTGACGAGACGGAGCAGCCATACTTGCCGAAGCCCAGAGCAGAGCAGACCCCGCTGGCGCAGCCCCGCCTTCCTGACGCGCTGAGAACGAGACGCGCTGCTTTCTCCTGCCGAGAAATCCAGCACCGGCGTTTCTGGGTAGCCCTCGCAGGCAGCCTGGAATATCGAGACCAGAGAAGAGAGATACCATCCCTCATTCTTCCTAACTTCCAGGTACAGAACTGAATAACCCCTCACAGAGAATTCTTTAGTCAGTCACTTGGCAAAACAAACTTAACTTAAACTGTAACTTTCTATTCCCGCTCACGTATTAGGCTTAGGTCAGGTACACGGGGTAGGCGTATTTAGAAACACCAGTTGAGTACGTTTAGTCAAATGTATATGTGTATAAATATATTTATTCATTTTAAAACATCTTATGGCTTAGAAACCATATCAATGTTTTTACAGTATTATTTTATACTTCTGCTTTTAATGTATGCACTTTACTTAGCTATAAGTATTGCAATAATATCGATCCATTTTTCTTGTATGAGAAAAGAGACTGATCAATAAACAACACCTTTTTATTGAACACGCCCGTCTCTTCCTTTTCTCTACAATCTGAATGAGACTAAGAATGCACGTACTGACTGAGTAAAATAAATTGCCTTTTGTTCACACGACTCTCGAGATATACTCTTGATTAGGGGAGAGCAAAGTTGTCATGTTCTATGGTTGTCAGAAACTAAATCCCTTCTTGTCTAATCAGGGAAGTTAAGTCCTTCCTGAACATTCGAGAAAGTTTCTAGTGAACTCTGAGCTAGCTGGCAAACCCAAAACTTTAAGTCTAATATCGACAGTAGTAGACCTAGTTAACGTCTGGTCTGGGCCTATACTATTGAAGGTATTATTCCAATGCGCAGAGCCTATTGGGATAATAGGAACTACACTACAAGACAATATGATGACATGTTGATCACGTTGGATAATCACATGTTAAAATGGGCAAAAATGTTACATTGATCCAGCGTCAACAGGAGAGTCCTTTATTTATGTTAAGTGACTATGAATCACATGGGTGTATGTAAAGTATGTGATAGTGAACGTAACCTTACCCATGATCAAGGAGCCGATTGCTCTGGAACTCTTCGGGCTGTTTTGCTGCATATATGTAAATAAACTTGCTATATTCGCACCAGAGTGATGGCACGTCTTCCCCTTTTCACCATATGGAATGAGAGATATTGGGAAACTGTATTAGAGGTTTATATGGGGCTCGCTACCCCGCCACACACTCGCTGCACTAAAGAGGCTTGGGAACAGGTTTGTGTGTGTGTGTGTGTGTATATATATATATATATATATATATATATGTGTGTGTGTTTGAGCAATGTTAAGAGGTAGTGAGGTAAATGTAGGCTAATATATATCATACCTGAGGATTGGATTATAGCTAAAACAGAAATATCATGAATTGGTGTCTCATACTGTGCCCAGAGAGCAAAGAAACTCATGGTTTCAACGTTCAACTGAAGCCCTGAAGTAATGGGCCAATTGGCCCATGTGTCTACCTGTGTCCTGGCTGGAGGTGATTAATACATTGAAAGATGTAAAAAATATCATTGAACACACTCCTAAAAGCACAAATACACAGTTTGGGGGAAGTTTACAGACACTTTTCTTGTTTTTGAATTGGTGTGCAAGCTCTTCTTTGCTTACATATAATATCTATAGTTCTCCTGTTCATGTCTTAGATTTGTCGCTTCATTTCTGAAAGTGTTAAAAACTCCGGCATGACTGGCAAGATAAGTTTTTGTTGATGGGGTGATGATTCAACCAATTAAGTCTGAGCATAAATGATACTGACATGATTTAAAGAAGCAAACATCCATCTGAAAGCATCCAAATCTCTGACTTAATAAGAATATGTCACATTCTTTTCGGGGTATGTTTCAAGTTAGTTTTAGGCATGTCATTGAAAACATATTAACTCCGTTTGGCAGTGTTTTTCCCATATTTCAGCTCTATAATTAAGTATATGAATCAATCAACCTGTGTTTATGCCATACCAACCAAGCAGATATTAATTTTACTTGTTCTAAAATCTGCAGGTTTTCAAATATGACACGGCAGATGGTGGTAACAACTGCTTTGAGTTCCAGTAATGAATTCAGAGGAAGAAAGATATTTTCTAAATCAACTCATTTTCCATCTTGAAAGAGTTTTTGTTATAAAGGATTCACTTGTCCTTTTGTGCAGTATTTGTTCACAAAATAAACTTTACTTATTTTATTTGAACATGGTCTTGGCATCAATTATTTCATGACTCTCTGAAAATATCCTATTTGTGGAGGTTTGTAAATGTAGGAAGGTGGAATCTGACTACATGGTTGCCCCCACTTTTGTCCTGGTGTTTTGATGGTTTTTATCTTAGTTTGGCTGGAATCCTGCTATTCAGGGCCCCAGCCTATCTGCTTTCCTCTATACATTGATTACCTGTACTTTAGGTACACTCCAGTGTGGTTACTGAGGCACCCTTGTGAGTCCCTAGTATATGGTACACTAGGTACTCAGGGCATAGGTACCCCAGAGGCCTACAAGGGGCTGAAGCATGTATTATGCCACCCCTGGGAAGCCTTCAAAAATGGCACCACAGGACTTCTACTGCATCCTGGGTAAGGTGGTGCCTGCACCCCTTACTAAGATATAGGTTACCTATACCTACCTTATATCAGTGACACATATAAGCCTATCAGTCACTCCTATGGCAGGCCTTATCAATCTGATGGCAGAGTGCTTGGTTTTGTGTGAGATGGTGCCCATGCATGAGCAGGACCCCTCTGCAGCATTCGGAGCCTATTCTCTGAGGCTGTTCTGTGATGCAGCCAGACCATATACTCTTAAGTGCATTATAACCTTGCAGTAAATGCTAACTGTGGGATGGCTGCATGGAAACATGTCGTGTTTGGTGTCAAACACTTTGGAATCCTACTTCCCCACCAGTCCTGATGGCGGGGGTAGAATTTCACCCTTCCAGAGGGAGAGACATGTACACACTGGTCTGCCCGGTAATAGTGTAAACTAGCCCCAGCATCACAAAATGGATGTTGCAGCCACAGACACAAGTCTGGCCTCCTGCTGCTGACCGAAACTCTGGCAGGGGAGGCCAGGACAATAGGTTTCCTGTCACAGGGAAGTGTAACCACCTCCCAGACAGGCTTTAGTATATTGGGGCTGGGTGGGTGCACTCTAAGAGTGCTTTGATGTCTGCACTGGGGGCACATTTGGTGTCCCTGTGCATAGCCCAGTTCAAACCGGTTGCAGGGGCTACCAGCCCCTGCTCTGGCATGAAACTGGACAAAGGGAATTGGTTAAGCCACCCCTCTTTCCAAACTCTCCCATAGGTGGGTCCCCAGAGTATGTCCAACCCTTTTTCTCAGTATAAGTAAGGGAACCCTGGCAACAGGATTTTAGATTACACCTGGACAAAACTCTGACACTAAATCCTAGAACTTCGAGGCTCAACTAAAGACTAGAGGACGGAAGAATCTCCCTTGGGGTCAAGGAATGACTTCCTTGTTCAAACAGGCACCAACACAGTATTTGCCAGTCTAAAGCTCCGAAGCTCCCGCCAGAATCTAAAGTAATTGGAGCCCAGGAAGAGGATTTCCAGACTTCTCGAAGGCTGACCCGAGTCCCCAGAAAAGCTGAGACCCGCAGCCCTCACGAGTGACGTGGGACCGAAACCCCTGGACACGGTGCACATTTGCTAGTGCATCAACTTCCCGAGATTTCCTGAAGTTGTGCATTGGGTTCTTGTAGCCCAAGACCCGAGCACCATCTGCACTGAAGATTGTGGGCCTACACTCCACGAGTGTTCTGTGGGCCTGTTTCCTGCATTTCTACTTGAGGCTTCTTTACGATCCCTGATCCATTGACTGGTGAGTCCCCTTGAAGGTAACTCTACTTTTCCGTGGGCTTCCTCAGTTGCTCCAGACGTGCCCTGACTCCCCACCAAAGGGTGAGTCCCTCAGAGGTTTCTGCTTTGGATTGCTGTTGCCAAGGCTTGTTGGGTCCAATCCGGGCACAGATACCGCAGCACTCGACATCCTTTGTGGGACAGCTCAAATCCAGTGCCTGGTCATCGTCGACACCTCCTGGTCCTCGTGGCTGAAGAGTCAAGCTTCACCTTCTTCACCTGCAAGCACCCGACATCTGTGGGCATTCGACTATCATGCCCCTGGTCACTGGCTAGTGACCCAGACTCTGTCCCCTTTGCTTTCAGGTTCTTCTCATCCTTGATCCAGGCTTGGATCACTCTGGACACTTTCCACTTGAACGCCTATAGCACTTTGCAGCAGATCGCCATTGAAAACAATGTCGAAACCCGACATCAAAAGACACCTATGCACCCGGCTTCCCTGGGTGAGGTAACTCGAGTACTCTGGTGCTCCTGTGGGTGTTGACTCTAGAACCATCTAGTTCTAAAGGGGTTTGCTCCAAGTCCTCTTCTAAGTGTCCTTTATCCTTAAAATTCCCCATAGAAGTTAATAGTGTTTCGCGACTGTGTTTAGACACTGCACGCGTCCCCCGTGAATCCCCTGTGTCACTACCTTGGGTGGTTCCTGGTGGCCCCAGCGGTTCTGAAGGCTCTAGGCCTGATATCTATGCAAGTCATGGTTCTTATACCACTTTATTGATATATGGTTTGGTACGCCCCTAGGGCTCAACGTATATTGTGCTAATTTACTGGGTGCAATTAAGTTTATTGAATGTACTTTTGCCTCTAGCCTCATAAAGAGACTAGAGGGATGTGTTTAGAATAAATACATATATTTTATATATATACCTGGTGTGGTTCTTCTTTCATTTGGTCATTCACAAGATTATAGACTGGTAAAACAATCTGCTTTACATTCCTCCAAGACTTAGCCTGAAGGCTGCTCTCCACAGCTACCACTAGGATAGCTTTCTATAAAGGTTGTCTTTACCTACCATCAATAAGGGTCGTTTGGACTTGTGCAAGGTGCCCACCAGAATAGTGGACAGCATATGCCAGGCCAACTTCTCACAGTAAAGGAATCTGATAACATATAAACCATCTCACTTTTGAGACCTCTTTTTTGTCTAAAGGTAGATTTACGAAAATATAGCACATCATGTACGACACACCACTTTCTTTAGAGAAGTACTTGTCTCATTCTGCAAAAGTATATAACCTCCAATAGACAATAAAGATATATCTGTGAGTTTTGACTAAAAGATGTCTTCAACCCTAGGGTGATCAGTTTTTTTTACATTTTGCAGCAAGCGCAAGTGGATTGCATTGCAAATCTGAAAACCTTTGTAATCTGCCTCCACCTGTCAGAGATGAAAAACAGAGAGATAGGCAGGCAGTAATCCTGAGATGAAGTACAAATTGCAAATAAATAGTGATATATATGTTTTCTTTGGGCCATGTTTTGCCAGGGAGAACTACACAAAATTCCACCATATAGAACATCCCCAAAATCTACATGCTTCTCTAGTTTACCTGCAGAGCAGATATAGCCTGATATGTTTTGCAAGTGGATTCTGCTATTATTTTTTGCCCATGAATAATCACCTCTGTGGACTAAATAGAGTAAGCGTGGGATTTATGTAAAATTCCCAAGGATTCAATTGCTATGTATGAGTAAAATAGAATGGGTATTTGTGATTTCAGGCAAATATTTAAAAGAGTACAACATGCGTACTTCAAAATTAATCACAGTAATCCAATCTACGTTTGCATTGCTTAGAATATCAGATTACAACAAATGCACCAATCCCGTGCAACTATAATCTCTAAAGATTTGCGGTGAGTGAATTTTTACCACTAACTCAGTATCATCAACAATTCATGTGGAACTGCCTGGCAAAAATTAAACCAAAACAAAAAAAATGTGTTTCTCCCTCTTGGGAATAATGGCTTTGTATGAATGTACCACTACATTAGTGGGTATGTACAGTGAATTTTAATATTCAGGTTTATGACTTCAATGAACATTTCTATGATATACAAAGAGGATTACAATTACTGTATCTATTTCCTAATCTTCTTCCCCAACACCTATTGCCTTGCCTAGAGGTCTGGGAAAAGGCAAAAAGCAATACTCTATAACAGAACTACCTTTAAAATGACCTACAGTAACAATGTTACTGCTAGTCTTTGTACATGCTTTTAATATTTTTGTTTCCAAAAGCCATTTGTTGGCCAATGCCATTTATAGTATATCTATGAAGTAATAACATCTGCAACCCTTGGCTTGCCCATTGGTACACCAAAAACTGCACTTACAACCCATGTCTGCAGAGGTTATGAAGGCAGCAGCTGGGACATAAAGTTGATAGGGCTCTTTGTAATCTCTTTTAGCCTGAGGTTTCACTTCTTGTCCTTTGCGTAGTGCCTTAGCAGCAAATAAGAGGATGTTAAGGGCTAAGTTTGGAACAAGGCATCAACCATATACTGTTATTTGTGATCCAAGTGTGGTGCCCTGCCTGCTACCCCAATCATTTTGGTGAACAGATATCCATGTTTAGCTCTTTCTAAAACTTGAAATTGTGTATAGTTGTTTATTATGGATCTTCCTCTCAGTTCTAAATATTAGAAAATCTTCCATGCAGTAAGAGAGAACTCACAGCATATTTAGAGTGGTATTTAACTCTGAATAGCATTAATTATTTAATAAAAGAAACACAATACCCAGCATTGCTTGAAAAAGGATGTTGTCTTTTGTCTGCCAAATTCAGATTCACACATTCTTCTAAGTAGTATTTTATTCTGCAGATCTGGTAAGATCTGTTTAGATCACTTATTCCTGGCATTACCAACATTTTCTTTGATTTTTGAAGAAGTTTACTGAGTTTATATATTTCATCATGTCTTTTGCCTTGACCTTTATTATATTATTTTTAAGACTTGGGTTCTAATATATAGATTGACTGGTGGATTTTATGTCCACCATTGTATTTAATGTTAATCTGTCACTACATTGTTGGTGGATAATCATCCATACTTACAGTTCACCACCATGGTGCTAGATTTTTCTTTGTCTCAGTGACTCAGCAACATGTAAGAAGTCAGAGGAGGTGTTTCCAGTGAAAATTCTGCTGTAGGCCATGTTGCAGATATGGTTTCCAATAACAATTGTAGGCAAAGAGAATTTACACTCAAAGTTAGTGTACCTTGTCATTGTCAAAATAGACAGTCACCTCAATTTGCTCAAGCCATATCCCAGCTTTTTAGTGACCTTATAATTATGTTTTATTGAAACACTGCTGCAGTTACCATGTCGATACTTCATGACATTCACACCCCATAAATGGAAGTGGACCATTAACCCTAGATTGGATGGACAATCTGATCACGATCTAAGGTCATACTCAACTCTGAAACTTGATGGACCTACGGGAGGGCTAGGAGGTGCCGGTGTGTCATCTGCCATTGAAAGAGCTCCAAAGATAGTAGGTTTAATGCCAGGTGTGGCTGTGGGCCTTCCTTTGCAACCATCATTACTATCCGCAAGTTATTGTTTTTGCTGTGTTAGTATTTCAGCAATGTTCCCTTGCAAGTAGGCCACTCTCCGTTTCCAGATGCACATCACCTATAAAGTTGTTATCTTGCTCTTTTGTTTCTGTCTTTTGAGGCAATGGGATGCCTCCTGACTTCTGTGTTTACCATCACGGCTACTGTATGTAGCATCTAAGGTACTTTGACCTTTATCATCATGGATCGATATGATGCTTTGTCTAACACTGATGTATATTACCCTCTCCTAGGAATTGGGATAATCACACATTGTCAAGGCCACTGAGTTCTTTGCAGGAGCAGGATCGACGTAGCTCCCAATGCCCGCCCACCGGTGTCACTGCATTTAGCAACGGAACCAGCAGGGGGGAAAGGGGAAGTGGATAAAAAAGAAGAGACACTCCGTCCACAGCTAGCTCCTAGCAGTAGTAGGAATCTTCAATTAGTCTGCACCCACTGCTTCTTGAAAGCCTAATACACAGAGGAGTGGGACATAAGAAATCCACCAGTTCTTATCTTATTCCGCTATACACTAATTAGGAAAGAGCCTACCAGCTGTGTCTGAAGCAATTGCCCCTCTTCTGTTTATGAATGTTATGTTGTGGTTCACACAGGGAATTCCGTTAACTGTAAAAGAAGAAGGCAACTAAATTCTACTCTCTCTAACCTCTAGGACTTCTAGCTTAACTAGGACCTTTCCAACCAATACCTGAATTCCTTCTGTGACCTGCAGAGAGTTTTCAGCGTTAAATTCGAACTAGTAGATTTGCGCAATGGAAGTCTTGTCAGTATGCGCACTTGGTTCTCCCACATTCAGCGAAGCGCGCAAAAAGGAACAGGGAAGGCAAGGAGGGAAAGGAAAGGAAAAGGAGAAGCGCTTTTCAAGGGGAGGACAGTAGAAGTACGGAGTCTTTATAGGCAAACGCAGTAATTCTAACGCGGCGGCCATCTTAGGAGTGAAAAATCTTACCTATACATTAACCCATAGATTAATCTTGTTTGGCTTTACCAACACATGTGTCTTCCACAGGGTTTTGTGTTGTACTAATGCAATGGTATGTTTCCTGACAGTACCCCCTCTCAAAGACCGATTTATCGGTCTAGGTTTGGATGGATGTTGGTCATGAAATCTTGTTAACAATTTCGGTGCATGAAGGTTTTCTACAGGTTCCCACGACCTCTCCTCAGGACCATATCCTTTCCAGTCTACCAAATAGAATAATTTCCCTTTACGGAATTTAGAGTCCAAGATTCCTTTGACTTCATATTCAGTATCACCAGAGATAGCTAGAGGAACAGGTGGTCTAACCAAACGGACTTGAGGTGTGGTCTTTTTTAGCAAAGAGACATGGAAAACAGGATGGATACCAACTGATGCAGGGAGTTTTAATTTCACAGTAAGTGGCCCCAGAACCTTTTCCACCATGTAAGGACCTACAAACCTAGGCTGAAACTTTCGGTTACCTTTCAAACGTAAATTACGGGAAGACAACCAAACCCAATCCCCTGTTTGATACTGTGGTGCAGGCCTACGATGTCTATCAGCACATTTTTTATAAGTCATCTTAGCCTCAATCAGATTTTCTTCTGCTGACTTATGGAGGGAAGTCAAATCTCTTATCAAATTCTCAACTGCTGGAACCTCCAGGTCCTCTGTAGTCTGAAAAGGGTTAGGATGACGGACATAATTCAAGTAAAAGGGAGAGTAACCTGTGGATGCACTCTTGGCATTGTTACAGGCAAACTCAGCCATCCACAACATCTCTGACCAGTCCCCACCCCGCTCAATAAGAAACAAACGCAGATACTGCTCAAGTTCTTGATTGATCCTCTCCGTCTGCCCATCTGTTTCAGGATGGTAACTGGTAGATAATCTGATCTCTATTCCTAGTCCTTTCAAAAATGCCTTCCAAAAATGTGAAACAAACTGGGAGCCCCGATCTGATACAACTACCTTAGGAATCCCATGAATCCTCACAATGTTCTCACTGAATAATCTAGCAATTTCCTTAGCTGTAGGAATCCCACTCAAAGGAATAAAATGGCTCATCTTAGTGAAGGTATCTACAATGACTAAAATGGCATTATGTCCTTTACTAACAGGTAGATCATCTATCAAATCCATAGAAATGGTGTGCCAAGGATGAGGTGGGGTGGGAAGGGGTTGCAACATCCCTTGGGGGGCCAATCGACTAGGTTTACCTCTAGCACATAACTCACAGGTCATCACATATTGTTTGACATCAGAAGACAAACCAGGCCACCAAAAATAACGCTGAACTAAATCCATAGTCTTAGTGACTCCTTTATGTCCTGCCAGTGGTAGATCATGACAGACCTGAAGAGCCTTCTGTTGCAAGGTTGGTGTAGGAAGATAAAGAGCCTCTTTGTGAAAGGGTAATTGATGTTGTATCTTCCTATCTGCTCCTTGAGCCTGCCATTTATACATCTCCTCCAAAGACAGACAGTTACGAACTTCTTCTTGAAAATTATCGACTGAGATGGTACAAATTAACTTTGTTTCCGGAATGATTGGTTGTGGTTCTACAGGATTCTCAGACTCTTCAGTATGAAGTCGAGATAAGGCATCGGCCTTCCCATTCTTATTGCCAGGATGATAAGTGATGACAAAGTCGACATCAGCAAAGTACAGAGACCATCTTAATTGTCTTGGAGTCAAAGTTTTTGCTGTCTTTAAAAATTGCAGATTCTTGTGGTCTGAAAATACAGTGACCGTGTGCTTGGCCCCCAGCAAGTAATGCCTCCAATCCTCAAATGCATCCTTCACAGCTAAAAGTTCTTTTTCCGCAATGGTGTAATTCAATTCCGCTGGACTCAATTTCCGAGAGCGGAAAGCTACAGGATGAAGCTGCCCAGTACTTCGATGTCTTTGCGATAGTACCCCTCCGATAGCCTGATCTGGGGCATCCGCCTCCACAAAAAAGGGTTCAGTGGTGTCTGCATGTAACAAAATAGGAGCTGAAATGAATCGTCTCTTCAAATTCTGAAAGGCCTCTTCAGCTTCAGGGGTCCAGGAAAATTTCACTCCTTTCTTTAGTAATTATGTAATTGGAACAATCAACTGAGAAAACCCTAGGATAAATCGCCGATAAAAATTTGCGAATCCCAAAAACCTTTGAATTTCCTTTACATCTTTTGGAGATGGCCATGTTTCCACAGCTTGAATCTTCCTCGGATCCATGATAACACCGTGGGGGGGATAATACAAATCCCAAAAATTCGACTCTGGTTGTACTGAAGACACATTTCTCCAATTTGACAAACAAACGGTGTTCTTGTAAACGTTCTAACACCTTCCTCACATGAGCAGGATGGTCTTTTGGATCACTGGAATAAATCAAGATGTCATCCAAATAGATAATGGCAATTTTGTCAATCAAATCTCCCATAACGTCATTAATGAAATGTTGAAAAACGGTTGGGGCATTACAAAGACCAAAGGGCATTACTTTATATTCAAATAGGCCAAACTTGGTTCGAAATGCCGTCTTCCACTCATGTCCTTCCTTCATACGAATCAAATGATAAGCCCCACGCAAATCAAGTTTTGTAAAGATCCGAGCCTCCTTAATCTGATCCAGTAGAACAGAAATTAAGGGAAGAGGGTAGCGATTCTTGATTGTCACCTGATTGAGAGCTCGGTAGTCGATGCAAGTTCGAAGATTCCCTTCCTTTTTCGGAATGAAAAAAAGTGGGGATGACACAGGAAACTGAGAGGGTTGAATAAATCCGTTCTTAAGATAGCGATCCAAGTATTCCTTGAGATGATCATTTTCTGCCTCTGTAAGAGCATAGATCCTACTGCAAGGAAGCACTGCTCCTGGTTCTAATTCAATAGTACAGTCATAGGAACGATGTGGTGGAAGTAATTCAGCCTCTTGTTCACTGAATACCTCTGCAAAATCTTGGTACTCGGCAGGAATATTCACTGCATCAATGACTCCAATTGATTGGCTTCCAAAGGAAAGTAAAGAAGCTTGTGATTGTCCTTCCAAGTTTCCACCATCTTGGTAACAGTGTTCTTTACAAAAAGTAGATTGCACTTTTACTGTGCGATTTTCCCAATCGACTGCGGGATTGTGTAAAGTTAACCATGGAAGTCCAAGGATAAGTTGAAATTGTGGGGCATCAATCAAATTAAACTGTAGAACTTCCCGATGCCCATCAGCCTGAATTATTTCTAGACTCTCTGTATGACTGGTGATCGGACCTGAGGACAAGTTGGTCCCATCGACAGCCCGTACCGGCTCACTTCTTTCCTTGCGAATTACTTGGATTCCCATTCTGTGGGCGTATTTAATGTCACAGAAGTTTCCGGTAGCTCCAGAATCTAACATGATGGCCACACCAGGAATTTCCTGATCTCTGAATTTCAAAGTCATATGAAGGATGACATGCGGAATCAAGGTTTGTAACGTATTCATTATAGAATGTGTATCTGGAGTCGTCTTTTCATCTTTCGCCATCAGAGCGACCCCTTCTACTGATGGTTCAAGGCGTTTCCCTTCAGCGGAGTCTTTGGTCGTTTAGTGCATTCCCTTACGAAATGCCCAGAGATTCCACAATACAAACATAACTTCTTTTGTCTCCGTAGCTCTTTTTCCTCTTTACTCAAAGGACCCCGCACAGCTCCAATCTGCATTGGCTCAGAATCATTTTTAGTCTTTTCACCTTCAGAATGCATTCGGTCGAATCGAGGAAAATTAATCCTCCAATCTTTCTTTTTCTCTCCTTTGCGTTCAGAGTTCCGAAAATCTAACTCCAGCACCAGATCTACCAAAGCAGATAGTTCCTTTGGTCGATTGGGAATTTGAGCCAAAGTATCCTTGATTTCATCTCGTAACCCTCGGTAGAACAGTGCAGCTCTCTTTTCTTCTGGCCAGTTACTTTCAATAATCAATTTGTTAAATTGAGTCAAATAAGTAAGTAAGTCTTTGGATCCTTGACGAAGTTCTAGCAGTTCATTGTCGGTGGCCTGGAATATCCTTCTTCTGTCAAAAATTCTAAGAAACTCAGCCTTAAACAAATCAAAGTCTTGAAGAAAAGGGTCGTCCCTGGAAACTAAAGGCATAGCCCAATTGGCAGCATCTCCTCCTAAATAGGACAGAACAAAAGCCACCTTGGACTGGGCATCAGGAAATAACGTAGGTCGACACATAAAGTGCAACGAACACTGCGTTAAAAACAACTGAGCCTTCTGAGGGTCCCCTTGGAACCTTTCCGGGGCTGCTAAAGGAATTAGCGGGGAGACCGAGTGAATAACCTGAGCCACCGTTCTAGGGTCTGTGATAGGGGCTGACTTACTGGGAGTCGGTGAGCTAGCTACTGGGTTTCCCATAACCAACCCTTCAACCCTTTGAGATAAAACTCGGGTTTCTTGGCGAGAAGCTACCAATTCTTGTTTTAAATTTGTATTTTCCTCTCTGACCGCCCCAATCTCACGTTGTATTCCCGCCAACATTTCTCCTAACGCCTTGAAATTAAACCCTTCAGCCATTCTGCTCAGGCAAAGAGAATTCTTGGGCACTTCAATCTGTCAAGGCCACTGAGTTCTTTGCAGGAGCAGGATCGACGTAGCTCCCAATGCCCGCCCACCGGTGTCACTGCATTTAGCAACGGAACCAGCAGGGGGGAAAGGGGAAGTGGATAAAAAAGAAGAGACACTCCGTCCACAGCTAGCTCCTAGCAGTAGTAGGAATCTTCAATTAGTCTGCACCCACTGCTTCTTGAAAGCCTAATGCACAGAGGAGAGGGACATAAGAAATCCACCAGTTCTTATCCTATTCCGCTATACACTAATTAGGAAAGAGCCTACCAGCTGTGTCTGAAGCAATCGCCCCTCTTCTGTTTATGAATGTTATGTTGTGGTTCACACAGGGAATTCCGTTAACTGTAAAAGAAGAAGGCAATTAAATTCTACTCTCTCTAACCTCTAGGACTTCTAGCTTAACTAGGACCTTTCCAACCAATACCTGAATTTCTTCTGTGACCTGCAGAAAGTTTTCAGCATTAAATTCGAACTAGTAGATTTGCGCAATGGAAGTCTTGTCAGTATGCGCACTAGGTTCTCCCACATTCAGCGAAGCGCGCAAAAAGGAACAGGGAAGGCAAGGAGGGAAAGGAAAGGAAAAGGAGAAGCGCTTTTCAAGGGGAGGACAGTAGAAGTACGTAGTCTTTATAGGCAAACGCAGTAATTCTAAAAGTACAATACCGACGTTTACTTTAGCTCCTTAGTTCGAGATGGTGCCGGTTCTCTTGACGTGAAGACTTGACAGTTGAGCTTGCGCCGTGCCACAGGATACTTCAAACGGTGTCAACTATTGTCGTCTGGAACTCTTATTCAAAATGGTTGTGACGGGTAATGAGCGCCACAGCTAGTGAACTCTCGAAACTCGCCCAAAATACAAGGAGACTAAGGATTACACTCAAAGCCTAACTATTCCTCAACCTATCACACTGATAGCTCTCTGAAACTAAACTAAATGGCTCCCGTCTTGACCTCAGACGCGGAACCTCAAACTAAGCTGCTGCTTCCGAAAAACTTCAGTTGAAGTGCGCAGATTGAATCTCGCGCACTTCGGAAATGACTAGAGTGCAAGTAAGCGTGACTCATTTCAAACTCAGCGCTAACGCGGCGGCCATCTTAGGAGTGAAAAATCTTACCTATACATTAACCCATAGATTAATCTTGTTTGGCTTTACCAACACATGTGTCTTCCGCAGGGTTTTGTGTTGTACTAATGCAATGGTATGTTTCCTGACACACATGCTCCTTAGCACCTTATAGCTCTTGACATTTACTGCCCACTGTCACAGTGTAGCCTCTGAGCCAACATTATCTTTACTCTTGTTACTTGAGAGGGATGGTATGGGCAAACTTCTTCAGATACCACCTTAGCACTGCTCTGACAGTAACAGATAGCTGGCTGTGTATAGGGGAGTTAGGACCAAAACATGAAGAAAATATCCTTAGATGGTTTCACCGTCATTCACTTTAATGGGATCACTGTCATTCTCAAGTAAACATTGTGAGAAGTTGGCCTGATATATGATGTTCACTAGTTCTAATGACCACCTTGTATCAGTCCAAACAACCCTCATGGTGATTGGTTGTAAGTCAACCTTATAGACCAGCTATCCTAATGGTAGCATGGACAAAGCAGTCTTAGGCTAAACTCTTTTGGCATGTGAAGCCAGCTGTTTTACCACATATAACCCCTTGAATACCAGATGAAAGGACACCACACAGGTTGTTATGAAAATAAACAATATATTTATTAATAACAAACACCTCTGAACTCTTTATGAGATCAGAGGGCTAAGCACATGACAATCTCTTAGGAAAAATACGATAAGTTGCACAAAATTACAATGGTGCCCTAGGGGCACGGCAAACCATATACTAAGTAAATGGGTTAAGTAGAACGATTTAGAAAATGAAGATGCCCAGAGACTGTAGGTTCGCTGGGACTACCCTACCCTAACCTTAGATAAGTATCAGGAGGCCCACGGGACGCGTGTGCAGAGTGTGAACTCACACGCGAGATGCGGAACAAAGTCAATGGGCATAACAAATTACGAAAAGGTAAGTAAAAGACAGTTCCTACTAGTTACGACTAAAACAACAGGATACCTGGACACTAGGAGAGTCAATCTACCCTTGAGCAACAAAATGCTCTTGTTACCTCACCCACGGGCTGCGGGTGCATATTTGTCAAAGTGTGTCGGGTTTCCGCGTCGAAGTCTATGGAGCCTTGAAGAAAGATGCTGCAGGCGACAAGGAGGAAGATGTCCGGTGCAATCCACAGGTGGATCGAGGAAGAAGAGGACCTGAAAGCAGAGGGGACAGTGTTCAAAGTCACCAGCCAGTGACCGGTGTGGAACCAGGAGGGAACCAGATGCCGTCGTCGCGATCAGGTGAAGAGTGGACGCTTGTCTCTGCAGCCACGTGGACCAGGAGGTGTCTTCAACGACCAGGATGGAGGCACGAGCTGTCCCACGCAGGCTCTCGCTGGCAGCGGTGTCGGATCCGGATTTGGAGTCAACAGGCCTTGGCAAAGGCAACCCACGCGGTGAGTGGAAACGGCGTCTGGAGTGGACCAGGAGGGTCCAGGGTGCTCCTCTTTTGGAAGGGAGCAAGGGCCAGTCTGGAGCAACCAGACCAGCAGTGTAAATTTCGTGGATCGTCGTCTAGGACGTCACTAGCCAGCTGGCAAGTGACCAGACAACGCGTCGAGCAGCAATCAAGCAAAAGGGCCCCACGCAGATCTCATGGATGCTGGAGGGCTGGTCTTTGGTGCAGGAGCTGCTCGGGGCTGGGGCTTCTCAATCCCCAAAGCACTTACTCGAGGATGCCTCAGAAGTCGTGCTGGAAGTGAAGTGCAGTCTCTTCAAGATGGCCGGGCCCACGTGTCTCGTGGCACCCACGGGTCTCAGCTGTGCTGCAGATGTGGGTAGAGGTCGGAGAGGTCTGGGAGTCCGGGTCTCGTCAGGCTCTGAATTCTGGATCCGGCAGGAAGGACGACAAAGTGGACCGCTAGGATGCTTGATGGTGCCTGCAGTTGCAGGGTGGACACTCCTTGCCCACAAGGGAGATTCTACAGTCTTCTGTGGAGCAGAACGTCGAAGTCCAGAGTTTCTTCTTGTAAAGTTGTTCAGGATAATCTAACTTGGAATGGGACCAGCTCCTACCTTTATCCTGCTAAAGGGGGCTGCACTAGTGACTAGGTCCTCCCATGGGTGGGACCAGGAAGAGGGGTGGTTACACCCCCTATCCTTTGTCCGGTTTCGCGCCAGAGCTGGGGCTGGAGTGCCCCAGCAACTGGTTTGAACCGGTGTATGCACAGGGACACCTTGTGTGCCCCAGGCATGTCTCATTCCTTTCAGGCCTCACTACCTCAATACACAAAATCCTGTCTGGGGTGGTGCTAGTACCTCCCAAGGCAGGAAACCCTTTGTCCAGGCCTCCCTCGCTGCAAGGACTCCCAGCAACAGGAGGTCAGACTTGTGTCTGTGGTGGCAGCATCCATTTTGTGATGCTGAGGCTCTGCTTAACTTTAACCGGGGTTACAGTTACATACATGGCTTATCCCTCTAGAAGGGTGGAATGCTACCCCCGTCGCCAGAAATGGTGAGGGGGTAGTATTCCAAAGCGTATGACACCTTACACGACATGTTTTGATAATGCTATACCAAAGTTAGCAATAACCGCGAGGATTATAATGCACTTAAGAGTATATGGTATAGCGTTATCATGGAAACAGCTAAAGGACTTGGTTCCGAAAGCTGTAGACAGGCTCAACTCATGCTAGAGCACCATATCACATAATTCCAAGCACTCTGCCTTCAGGATTGATAAGGCCTGCCATAGGAGTGACTGATAGGAGTATATGTGTCCATTTTGGGGTTAGATATAGGTATACTATATCTATAGCAAGGGGTGATTACACCACCTTGCCCCAGCTGTCTTAGCAGCCAGTTGTGTCAGTTTGGATGGCCAGCCAGGGGTGGCATAATACATGCTGCAGCCCCTGCCTGGTAGGCCCTGGGTACACCTACGCCCTGGGTACCTAAGGCACACTGTACAGGGACTGATAAGGTGACCCAGTATCCAATTAGAAATGTACCTAAGGTACATGGAGTCCATTTTAACAGAGAGAGCAGGAACCCTGGGGTCCTGAATAGCAGGATCCCAGGCCAACTAAGTCAAAAACCAGCAAAACATTAGGCAAAAAGTTGGGGGTAACAATAGTCAGATATCCACCTTCCTACATAACCCCCCCACCCCCCCCAAACGAAAGGAGATAAGGCTATCCTTGACCAGGTAAGCCTATATTGCCTAAGTGGCCATATAAGGAAGTACCAGCACTGGCATGTTTGCCCACCCCCTATCTCATGGTCCACTAAGCAATCCCTCACCCTAGGGGTATCTGAGGGTCTCCACCATAGGGAATCTCTACCTGTGGTGTGTTTTGGCAAAGTAAAAGGCTGGTGCTGAGATGGAGTACTGAAGTGAGGCTCCACTACTGCTGGGCTCAACTTCCTCCAATCACCATCCACCATATATGCCTTTCTTTCCACGACTGAGTTGTGTTGGGCTCTCAGGGTCAACCTCTGGCTGCCTAAAGCTGGAGGCTGGGTCCCTCTGTTTGGCTTACTGGAGGGACAGGTCAGGTCTGGGGCTCTTAGGTCCCAGGTTTGGCTGTGCCCAACAGAGTCCATCTGGGGGAGGTCCCTAACTAAGTTTAAGGGGGATCCCTCAGGAGTTTCTAACTTTTTACCTTGCTAGGGCTGCTAGTTTTGGTGTCGCTAATCTGCTGATGGGCTGTTCTATTGGACAGGGGCCCTTTGGAGCTCACTGGCCTCCTTGACCTCTGTAGCCCTGGGCTGACTGAGGCAGGGTAGAGAGGGGCAGGTTACCTGCTCCAGACTGGGTCCCACCTTGGAAGGGTCCACTGACATCAGGGGCTCTGCCAGGCTAGGCCTGACTACCTCTGGGGCAGTTTCTTCACAAGGGGTAAGATCAGTTCCCTGAGGAGGCTGACCCTTTCCTAATGTCTGGTGGGAGGGAGATTTCTCTTCCTCCTCAATGCTCTCTGTTTGTGTGGAGTGATCCATAGTTTCAGGCTTCACAACACAGGAATCAGTTTGAGTTTGGGCTGTGGCCATCACAGCCCCACCAACCTTTTCAGGAAGGGACTCAGTTTGGGTATGGGATGTACCATCACAGCCCTGCTAATCTGTCTAGGAAGGGAGTCTGTTGAAGATGGGGCTGTGTCCAGCACAGCCCTACCAACCTTTTCAGGGAGGACATCTTGGATTGAGGCTGTGGTCATCACAGCCTCACTAACCTTTCCATGGAGATTTACCATTTTAGAATGGGTTTCTTGTTCCACCTCAGCCCAGGCTGAGATTTCTAAATCATTCCCCAGTAGACAATCTACAGGCAAGTTTGCTGCCACTGCCACTCTCTTTGGGCCAGTGACACCTCCCCAGCTGAGATTTACCACCGCCATGGGATGATTTTTCTGAACTCTATCAATGTTTGTCACCTGGTATGTGGCACCAGGTATAAGGTGCCTTGAGGGGACTAGATTCTCAGTCACCATAGTGATGCTAGCCCCTGTGTCTCAATAGGCCTCCACTTTTAGACCATTGATGAGTGGCTCTTGCCTGTACTTGCTCAAAGGGTTGGGACAAGCAGTGAAGTTGGCAAACCCCATGCCATCTTCACAGACAAGAGTAGTTAAGTTAGGGGACCTGGTTAGGCCATAGTCCCCAGGAACTCCCAAAGTAAACCCACCCAAATTCTTGGGGGCACTCCCACCACCTGGGGGATTACTACTAGTAGTAACAGGAGGCTTGGGAGTATTACTTGGGGGTATGTTCTCCTTATTGTTGGCCTTTGGGCAACTGCTGTCAGTTTTCCAATGGCCTACCTGTTTGCAGGCATGGCAATAAGGTTTCTTCTGGGTAGAGGAAGTGTCTTGGGACCCACCCCCATTCTTGGAGTTTTGGGGCCCTGGGGACGTCTTCTCTTTAGATTTATCCCCACCTTTCTCTTGAGGCTTGGTAGTCTCTTTCTTTTGGTCACCACCCTGATTCTTATGCCTAATCCTGGTTCTGACCCATTTGTCTGCCCTCTTACCCAATTCTTGTGGAGAGGTCAGATCAGAGTCCACCAGGTGCTGGTGCAGAAGCTGGTTTTGACAGTTATTTAAGATTTGCTCTCTCATTATGAGATTATACAATCCTGTGTAGTCTGTAACTTTACTACCCAATAACCAGCCCTCCAGAGCCTTAGTAGCACAATCTACAAAATCAGTCCAATCCTGAGCCTGAGTTTTCTGGGTGTCTCTGAACATCAAATTGTACTGTTCAGTTGTTAAGCCAAACCCATCAGTCAGTGCATTTTTCAGGACTTGGTAGTCATTAGCATCCTCATCTCTAACAGTGAGGAGCTTATCTCTGCCTTTACCTTCAAAGGAGAGCCACAATATAGCTGCCCACTGACTCTGGGGTACCTGCTGTACTTTGCAGGCCCTCTCCAGAGCAGTTATCCATTTGTGGATATCATCTCCTGTTTTATAGGAGGGCACTATTTTACTCAGGTGTCTATTATCAAAACTCCTGTCTTTATCCCTAGGGATATTGCTGCCACCAGTGGGTGCTACCCCACTCAATTGTTGATCTCTGGCAAAAGCAAGTTTCTCTTTGGCACGGGCAAGTTCTTCCCTTTGGATCCTCAGATTAAATTCCTTCATCTTTGTCTCATGCTCTCTCCTCTGAGGGGAAGTCATCCTCCTCTGAGCAGATGCATGAGAGGCATGGGAGTGAACAGATCTATTGGAGTTCCTAGAGTGAGACCTATCTCTTCTAATCCCAAAGTTAGGCCTGCTTGTGGATGGCACTGGGGCTCCTCCAGTTCCTTCCCTCTGTAGGTCTAAGTTGGCCCTTGTAAGTCTGCTGACTAAAGGTTGGCCATTTTCTGCCTCATCCTCAGATAAGCTTCCCTCTTCCCTACCATCTACATTCTCTGTTTCAGGGAGGTTAGAGTCTGGATCACCTTGATCACCTTCTAAGGGGGGCATGCTCCCATCTGGATTAGAGGGGCCTGTGTTAGAAGCCCTTCTAGCATCATATGTCTCTAAGAGACCTAACAGAAAAGGAGTGGTAGGGTTAGAACCCTGTTTCAGTTTCCTGGAGGTACACAATTGTCTCATCTCTTGGAAACTGAGGGCTGCATATCTGCAAAGGACCTGTGGAGGGTCACTAACCACAAGGGGAGCCACTGAGATCTCTCCTGTGGTAGACGTGCTTTCTAGTGAGGTGTAAGTGGTGCACTTACCTACACAATGGATTTTCCTACTGATCCCTTGCTAAGAGTTGTAGTCAGGGTGTGCAAGGCCCTTTCTACTACAACAGCTGGTTCAGTAGAACTCAGAGTATTTCTAAGCTTGTTATATGTACCTATGGTACCTTATGTGATCTTTCAAATGATATTTCAAGATTATATTTGGTAAAAACAACAGCAAGCTCAAATCCCAACCGCTGCACACCAATGTGAGAAATTGGCCTGATATATGATGTTCACTAGTTCTAGTGACCACCTTGTATCAGTCCAAACAACCCTTATGGTGATTGGTTGTAAGTCAACCTTATAGAGCAGCTATCCTAATGGCAGCATGGACAAAGCAGTCTTAGGCTAAACTCTTTTGGCATGTGAAGCCAGCTGTTTTACCACATATAACCCCTTGAATACCAGATGAAAGGACACCACACAGGTTGTTATGAAAATAAACAATATATTTATTAATAACAAACACCTCTGAACTCTTTATGAGATCAGAGGGCTAAGCACATGACAATCTCTTAGGAAAAATACGATAAGTTGCACAAAATTACAATGGTGCCCTAGGGGCACGGCAAACCATATACTAAGTAAATGGGTTAAGTAGAACGATTTAGAAAATGAAGATGCCCAGAGGCTGTAGGTTCGCTGAGACTACCCTACCCTAACCTTAGGTAAGTATCAGGAGGCCCACGGGACGCGTGTGCAGAGTGTGAACTCACACGCGAGATGCGGAACAAAGTCAATGGGAAGAACAAATTACGAAAAGGTAAGTAAAAGACAGTTCCTACTAGTTATGACTAAAACAACAGGATACCTGGACACTAGGAGAGTCAATCTACCCTTGAGCACCGAAATGCTCTTGTTACCTCACCCACGGGCTGCGGGTGCATAGGTGTCAAAGTGTGTCGGGTTTCCGCGTCGAAGTCTATGGAGCCTTGAAGAAAGATGCTGCAGGCGACCAGGAGGAAGATGTCCGGTGCGATCCACGGGTGGATCGAGGAAGAAGAGGACCTGAAAGCAGAGGGGACAGTGTTCAAAGTCACTAGCCAGTGACCGGTGTGGAACCAGGAGGGAACCAGCTGCTGTCGTCGCGATCAGGTGAAGAGTGGACGCTTGTCTCTGCAGCCACGTGGACCAGGAGGTGTCTTCAATGACCAGGATGGAGGCACGAGCTGTCCCACGTAGGCTCTCGCTGTCGGCGGTGTTGGATCTGGATTTGGAGTCAACAGGCCTTAGCAAAGGCAACCCACGCGGTGAGTGGAAACGGCGTCTGGAGTGGACCAGGAGGGTCCAGGGTGCTCCTCTTTTGGAAGGGAGCAAGGGCCAGTCTGTAGCAACCAGACCAGCAGTGTACATTTCGTGGATCGTAGTCTAGGAGGTCATTATCCAGCCGGCAAGTGACCAGACAACGCGTCGAGCAGCAATCAAGCAAAAGGGCCCCACGCAGATCTCGTGGATGCTGGAGGGCTGGTCGTTGGTGCAGGAGCTGTTCGGGGCTGGGGCTTCTCAATCTCCAAAGCACTTACTCGAGGATGCCTCCGAAGTTGTGCTGGAAGCAAAGTGCAGTCTCTTCAAGATGGCCGGTCCCACGTGCCTCGTCGCACCCACGGTTCTCAGCTGTGCTGCAGATGTGGGTAGAGGTCGGAGAGGTCTGGGAGTCCGGGTCTCGTCGGGCTCTGAAGTCTGGATCCGGCAGGAAGGACGACAAAGTGGACCGCTAGGATGCTTGATGGTGCCTGCAGTTGCAGGGTGGACACTCCTTGCCCACAAGGGAGATTCTTCAGTCTTCTGTGGAGCAGACGTCGAAGTCCAGAGTTTCTTCTTGTAAAGTTGTTCAGGATAATCTAACTTGGAATGGGACCAGCTCCTACCTTTATCCTGCTAAAGGGGGCTGCACTAGTGACTAGGTCCCTCCCATGGGTGGGACCAGGAAGGGGGGTGGTTACACCCCCTATCCTTTGTCCGGTTTCGCGCCAGAGCTAGGGCTGGAGTGCCCCAGCAACTGGTTTGAACCGGTGTATGCACAGGGACACCTTGTGTGCCCCAGGCATGTCTCATTCCTTTCAGGCCTCCCTACCTCAATACACAAAATCCTGTCTGGGGTGGTGCTAGTACCTCCCAAGGCAGGAAACCCTTTGTCCAGGCTTTCCTCGCTGTAAGGACTCCTAGCAGCAGGAGGTCAGACTTGTGTCTGTGGTGGCAGCATCCATTTTGTGATGCTGAGGCTCTGCTTAACTTTAACCGGGGTTACAGTTACATACATGTCTTATCCCTCTAGAAGGGTGGAATGCTACCCCCGTTGCCAGAACTGGCGAGGGGGTAGTATTCCAAAGCGTATGACACCTTACACGACATGTTTTGATAATGCTATACCAAAGTTAGCAATAACCGCGAGGATTATAATGCACTTAAGAGTATATGGTAGGGCGTTATCATGGAAACAGCTAAAGGACTTGGTTCCGAAAGCTGTAGACAGGCTCAGCTCATGCTAGAGCACCATCTCACATAATTCCAAGCACTCTGCCTTCAGGATTGATAAGGCCTGCCATAGGAGTGACTGATAGGAGTATATGTGTCCATTTTGGGGTTAGATATAGGTTATCTATAGCAAGGGGTGATTACACCACCTTGCCCCAGCTGTCTTAGCAGCCAGTTGTGTCAGTTTGGATGGCCAGCCAGGGGTGGCATAATACATGCTGCAGCCCCTGGTAGGCCCTGGGTACACCTATGCCCTGGGTACCTAAGGTACACTGTACAGGGACTGATAAGGTGACCCAGTATCCAATTAGATATGTACCTAAGGTACATGGAGTCCATTTTAACAGAGAGAGCAGGAACCCTGGGGTCCTGAATAGCAGGATCCCAGGCCAACTAAGTCAAAAACCAGCAAAACATTAGGCAAAAATTTGGGGGTAACAATAGTCAGATATCCACCTTCCTACATAACCCCCCCCCAAACGAAAGGAGATAAGGCTATCCTTGACCAGGTAAGCCTATATTGCCTAAGTGGCCATATAAGGAAGTACCAGCACTGGCATGTTTGCCCACCCCCTATCTCATGGTCCACTAAGCAATCCCTCACCCTAGGGGTATCTGAGGGTCTCCACCATAGGGAATCTCTACCTGTGGTGTGTTTTGGCAAAGTAAAAGGCTGGTGCTGAGATGGAGTACTGAAGTGAGGCTCCACTACTGCTGGGCTCAACTTCCTCCAATCACCATCCACCATATATGCCTTTCTTTCCACGACTGAGTTGTGTTGGGCTCTCAGGGTCAACCTCTGGCTGCCTAAAGCTGGAGGCTGGGTCCCTCTGTTTGGCTTACTGGAGGGACAGGTCAGGTCTGGGGCTCTTAGGTCCCAGGTTTGGCTGTGCCCAACAGAGTCCATCTGGGGGAGGTCCCTAACTAAGTTTAAGGGGGATCCCTCAGGAGTTTCTAACTTTTTACCTTGCTAGGGCTGCTAGTTTTGGTGTCGCTAATCTGCTGATGGGCTGTTCTATTGGACAGGGGCCCTTTGGAGCTCACTGGCCTCCTTGACCTCTGTAGCCCTGGGCTGACTGAGGCAGGGTAGAGAGGGGCAGGTTACCTGCTCCAGACTGGGTCCCACCTTGGAAGGGTCCACTGACATCAGGGGCTCTGCCAGGCTAGGCCTGACTACCTCTGGGGCAGTTTCTTCACAAGGGGTAAGATCAGTTCCCTGAGGAGGCTGACCCTTTCCTAATGTCTGGTGGGAGGGAGATTTCTCTTCCTCCTCAATGCTCTCTGTTTGTGTGGAGTGATCCATAGTTTCAGGCTTCACAACACAGGAATCAGTTTGAGTTTGGGCTGTGGCCATCACAGCCCCACCAACCTTTTCAGGAAGGGACTCAGTTTGGGTATGGGCTGTACCATCACAGCCCTGCTAATCTGTCTAGGAAGGGAGTCTGTTGAAGATGGGGCTGTGTCCAGCACAGCCCTACCAACCTTTTCAGGGAGGACATCTTGGATTGAGGCTGTGGTCATCACAGCCTCACTAACCTTTCCATGGAGATTTACCAGCAGGAAGCCTGGGGTCCTGAATAGCAGGATCCCAGGCCAACTAAGTCAAAAACCAGCAAAACACTAGGCTAAAAGTTGGGGGTAACCATAGTCAGATATCCACCTTCCTACAAACATGATGACAGGTAGGTAGCTATTCACAGGAATTGTTCCCTTTAGTATGACCACTTGTTGCCTACAATCCTAGGCCAGGCGCTTCGGTATAATGAAGGGCCCTCTAGACTTTTGAGCCATGTGCCAGCTTGTACACCCAATACTGCAGGTACTAATTACACCTTATGTTGTAGAGAACCTGGTGCTGGCTGAAAGATATAGAAACATGCAGAGTATGTTTTTAGATTACACATTTCTACAAATTGCAAAAGGATATATTTACTCCTGCTTTACCTCAACACTCTTTATTCTGCTATTGGTGCACTATGTGAGTATTGTTATTTTGTTTCAAATTAGTTTAAGAAATTTTTAAGAATATTGCTCGGTATGTACAGTGACCACTGCTCACTGATCGTCTTAAGCAATAATAGCAATTAAGTATTTAAATCACACTACTATGAAAAAAATAAGCAGGTACTTTAGAAAAAAATACACACAACTGTAAATGTGGCATTTTAAAACAAATTGATGAACCATTAAATAATGGCTCAGAAACCATAAAAGGTGTTAAGATATAAATACAGGTATCAATGTATGTGATATTTTTGTGTTCCTTTTGTTTGGTTAATGAAAGCTTACCAATCCTAGGGCCATATGTATCAACATACCCTTTTGCGATTCCTAAATAGCGATTTTTAAGGAATCGCTATTTAAAAATCGCAAAATGGTATGTATGAAGAAAATCGCTATTTTTTAGCGATTCCTTAAAATACCTTAATTACGATTAGCAAATTGCTAATCGCAATTAAGGAATAATTTCCCATTCATTTCGATGGGCCAGGAGGCCCGTAGGAATGAATGGGAAATTATTCTCAATTTGCGATTCGCAATTTGCTAATCGCAAATTGAGGTTCATTTCAAGGGTGCAGGGGTGTCTCAAGAACACCCTGCTGCACCCCTGAAAATGACATGTGTGCGCATATGGCGCACATACATGCCCTAAGGGCATGTATGAGCGTCACATGACACCATTGGATTTTCAACAAAATGTTTTTTTGAAAGAATTCGCAACTTACCACCAACTAGAAGGTAGTGGTAATTTGCGATTCCTTAAGGGCATTTTTTTTTTCACAACAAATTTTATTTTTTACTAGAGTTAAAGCCGAGCAGAAGCCGTGGTTCTCCACAATCAGGAGAGCGCCACCAAACATTACAGCATAGTGTACATACATCACAATGAAACCAAGGAAAAGAAGAAGAAAACAAAGTAGGAATCCCCCTCCCCTACCCCTGTCCCCCCCAACAACTCCCAACGCCCAACACCCCCACTACCCTCCCCTTATCCCACCCTAACCCCATGCACGTGCAGTAGACACAATAGAACATCGGTCGTAAGGCATGACATAGCAAGGAGGCACTCAGGTACCACCGTCTATAACTCTTCCTCATGTACCTCCGGGGGATCGAGAAGCAGCCCCCTGTATTCCGCCCACCTCTTCCAGATCTTAAAATGCTTATTGGGGCAGCCCCTCGCCTCAAACACAGGTCATTCCAATCCCATATAAAAATCCATTCCGGCTTTCCATGCACACAGGGGGGGGCCCGGACACTCTTCCACGCTCTGGCTAGATCTCTCTTGGCCACTATTAAGCCCAGTAGTAGTAAATGGCGCTTGTAGATGTTGCCACCCACACCCTCGAGTATATGGAGTAAACCCAACCGGTGGGAGCGCGGGAGGTCCCACCCCAAGACCTCAGACAAACAATTCCACACGCCCCTCCAGAATCCAATCAATCTAGGGCATGTCCACACCGTATGCAGCAATGTACCCACAGCCGCGCCACACCGCAGACATTCCGACGAGCCAATCAGACCAGCTTTCCAGAGCCTTTCTCGTGTATAATAAGCCCTATGAAGGTACTTGAATTGCACGAGGCGAAGCCGCATCGCTATCGCGGTACCGCGCGGGGATTCCAGGGCCTCCCTCCAGTCATCCTCATCCAGGGGGCCTATGTCTGCCTCCCAAGCTGCCTTCAAAGGCAGTAAGGTAGATGAACAGTGGGTCACCATCGTCTGATAAATGCGAGAGATCTTCTTGTCACCAAGGTCCCCCATGAAGATCTTGGCTTCAATGGGGCTAAACTCAGGGAGCGAGGCAAGGTTCGTGACGCTGGGCGTGAGTGCGTGCCGGAATTGCAAATAGCGAAAAAACTGGGTCCGGGGCATACTGAACTCAGCGCTAAGATCCTGGAAGGATTTAAGAGTAGTCCCGGACATGACCTGTCCCAACGTCGATATCCCAACTGCATCCCAGCCATCGAATCCCGGAAGAGTCATCAGACTGGGGAGTTGTCCATTATGCCACAACGGTGTCTCAGCAGTTAGCCTACCCCACCAACCCATTCGGCGTAACGCCTGCTGCCACACCGCGAAGACTACCCTCGTGACGCATGGCAACGCCCGCCGCAGCCGAGCCGAGTAGAGTACCGTGTGCAATGTATGGTCACCCATTAAGGAGCGCTCCAGGGCATACGCCGGGTCCCCTCTGTCGCCATACCACCACTCATTGAGTACTAGCAGCTGCGAGGCCTGATAATATGACAACAGATCTGGGGTAGCCAAACCACCACAATATGTGGAGAGGAAGCACGTCTTCAGGGCCACTCTGGCCGCGCCCCCGGCCCACAGGAAGCGACCCAGGGCAGAATTAACCTGTCGAAACCACTGGGGAGGGATGGGGTGGGGGCAGTTCTGCAATTGGTACAATAGACGGGGAAGAGCCACCATCTTGAATATTGCCGATTTGCCAAAAATGGTTAAGGGCATCCGAGACCAAGTCTTAATATCCTCTTGAACTTTATCCCACACAGGCACGATATTGCGCTCCCACGTAACACTGGCGGATTCTGAAAGGAACACCCCTAAATATTTCAGACCGTCGGTCGCCCGCCGTAGGCCCGACGCCCAGAGGCCCACCTCCGCCTTATCTCCCAGCACCCAGAGGGTAGACTTGCCTAAGCTCAAGTTAAGACCCGAGACCTCCCCAAAAATTCTCATTATTTCTAACACTTGGGGCCCAGAGCGGTCTAAGTCAGTAAAAAAGAAGAGGACGTCATCCGCATACAAGGCAATCCTATCCACAAGGGTTTCAGACCATACAAAACCCCTGAGCTGTGCGTCTATGCGAACCCAAGACGCTAGGGGCTCCATAACCAGCGCAAACAAGTATGGGGACAGCGGGCACCCCTGACGGGTCCCCCATCCGATGGAAAATATCTCCGACGTGGCCCCAGCCACCCTAACGGACGCCGTGACGTCAGTATACAGCAGCGAGATGTATGACAGAAGCACCGGACCCAGGTTGAGGCGAGACAGGAGCGCGAAAAGGTACGTCCAGCTGACGGAATCGAACGCCTTATGAATGTCTGCTAACAGTAAAGCCGCCTCCTCTCCCAGAACCCCCATCGCGTCCACCGCCGCCTGCGCCCGCCGGATGTTGTGCCGCGTCGCCCGATGGGGCATAAAGCCTGCCTGATCCGGGTGGACCAAATCCGCCATATATGGGAGTAAGCGGTTCGCTAACGCTTTTGCCAGAATCTTGGCTTCCATATTCAGTAAAGAAATGGGGCGATACGAGTCATGTCTGTCCGGGGGGTTGCCAGGTTTTTGAAATACAACGATTTCGGCATGGCACCAGTCAGGTGGCAATCTGCCCCGCTCCCGCGCCGCCTCCAGAGTAGATCGGTAATGGGCCCCAAGTAGAAGCTGGAATTTCTTAAAGAATTCACAAGGGTAGCCGTTCGGGCCCGGGGCTTTACCAACATTAAGCTGGCCCAGTGCCTCCCCAAGCTCCTCTGCTGTAAGCGGAGCATCCAGGTCCCGTCTGGCCTCATCCGACACCGCCCGGGGGGGCAAGTCGTCAATGAATTTAGCCACATCTTCAGCGCTGAGACCATCGTGTGGGGCACACTGTGACCTAAAGTAGTTGGCGAAACTCGTCGCAAGGTCGGCCGGCTCCGTAATCGTCACTCCGTCCTCGCCAATGAGGCCCGGCAGTGTGATCGGCTGGAGGCGCCGCTGACACAACCTATGGAGCATGGCACTGGACTTGTCTCCCCACTGGTATACTCTGCTCCGCGTGGCCAGCCACGCCTGTTTAGCCTCGTCCATCAAGAGAGTGGCATAGGACTGCTGCGCCTGGAGAAGCAGCCTTACCGCTACCTCGTCCCCTCCCCCCCGACTCCGCCGCTCCAGATCCTCCACGAGTTTAGCAGCCGTAGTGGTCGACTCCCGACGTTTACGACGGGCTTCAGCGCACCAAGCAATATCAACCCCCCTTATAGTAGGTTTCATGGCTTCCCAAGCTACCACAACATCAATATCCTCTACTAGGTTTTCTCGCCAGTAGTGTGCAACAGCTTCCCGCAGGTGTTGGACATACGAGGGCTGCTGGAGTTGCCACGCGGACATCCTCCACCTGAAAGGTTGCTTCTTCGTAAGCAGGTCTATCGTGACTGAAACAGGGGAGTGGTCTGATAGCCCCCTCGGAAGTATCGCAGCGCCACGTACTCTACTCAGACAGACGGCAGGCATAAACATATAATCCAGCCTCGAGAACGAGCCATGCACAGCAGAGACATATGTGTATTCGCACGCTGTCAGATGCAGATGTCGCCATACATCCACCCATCCCAATCCTTCAACCATGGCCTGCAACCGGGTAGGGGAACTTGAAGAGGGACCAGCAAGCACACCCTGCCGCCTCAGACGGTCCACATGCACATCCATCACCTCATTCCAATCGCCTCCAATGACCGCCAGGGACTCCGGGATATCATCCCACACCGTAAACAGCTTCTCGGAAAGGGCCCACTGTAGAGGGGGGGGGGGGGCATATACACTACCAAACACAACCGGTTCCATGCCCACTGTGCCCTTGATGAATATAAAGCGACCTTGAGGGTCCGCCCACTGCTTCTCATGAACGTATGCAACCCTACGATGCACCAGTATAGCAACACCCCTAGAGCCCCTGACAAAACCCGCATGATAGACCTGCTGATATCCGAATCTCTGTAAGCTAAGAACCTTAGAGCCCATCATGTGAGTTTCTTGGAGCAGGAGTACATCAGCAGCTTCTCTCTTACCCCATCGCAAAACTGCCCCCCTTTTAATTACATCCAGCATCCCCCTGACATTCCAGGTGATTATTCGTAGGGACTCCCGGGGGAGTCCGCGAGGCGAGTCAGCCATAGTCAATCGAGGTCCAACATGACGGCCCCCCATGCCATCGCCTCCCACTGTGTAATACTTCCAGGTCTCCAACAAACAGCACGTGCATTCTCCCACCCCTCCCGCGCCCGGCCCCCCAAACAACTACAGGAACTACTCCAACACACCCTACAATTTCAGCCATCACTATCCCAACATGGCCTACCCCCTGCCCCTGTACCCAACACCCCCCACCCCAATACCTCATAGAACATTGAAGTACCTGTCGCGGCATGGGCCGCCCCGGGCCCAAAACAGAGGGCCCAAGACCAACCATACCAATGGATCCCAACACCCCTTAAAGACCGCAATTCCCACCCTACCCCTAACCAACACCCACAGTGCGTGGTAGTCGGAGGCCCAATCTAGGCACTCCCAGACCCCTATCTTCCACCAACATTACGAACAAACCATCCCCAAGAACAAGAACAAGCATCATGGACATCGCCCACACTCCTCTGAACGGGTCCCAGCCTCGGACCCTCCGGCTGCTCAAGCACGCCACAACAGCGTAGTATCGCCCTTGGGCTCACGAATTGTCCTCGGAGAAGTCGGACACCCCAGCCCCATTGGAACGAGTCACACTGGCTGAGGCGGATCTCTTCCTCGACCTGGACCTCCGCTGCCTGCCCGTACGGGTCGGCTGACCCCTCCGCTCCTGCGACGAACCTCCAGGGGCATCAGGATTGAGTCCCGGTTGGGCATGGGGCCTGATCTGCACAGACTCGTCAGTCCACCTGAAAACATCCTCAGGAGAGTCGAAGAAATGGGTTCGGGACTGATAAACGACCCGCAGGCGGGCCGGGTACAGCAGGGAGTATTGGATCTTCAATCCACGCAGTTTGGCCTTAGCATCCAAGAATGAGCGAAGCTGCTGCTGCACTAACCTGGTATAGTCAGGGAAGATCATGATCTTTCGATTCTCATACACGATGGAGTCTCTGGCCCTCGCCTCACGCAGAATCGCGTCCCGATCATGATAATTCAACAGTCTGGCGATAACAGCTCGGGGCCGTTCTCCCTCCGGTGGTCGCTACGTCAACGCACGATGCGCACGTTCAATCACAAAGCATGTGGAAAGCGCCCCCTCGGGGAGCCAGCTTTCCAGCCATCTGGTCAGAAACTGCTCCATATTGTCCTTTTCGCACCGTTCCGGAAAGCCAACAAAGCGCAGGTTATTCCTTCGTGCGCGACCTTCCGCATCTTCCACTTGGGTCGCAAGGGCCTTCTGAACGTGCGCCATCGCGGCCATTTTGCGTTTCAATGATCCCACCTCGTCCTCAACCACCGAGATCCTCGACTCCGTCTCGGTAATTCTCTCCACAGCATTCCGTAGATCCTGTCGCAGCAGGGTCACGTCTGCACCCACAGCCCCAATTTTTGCATCCAGCATGTCCCTGGACTGGGTGATTGCCGCCATGAGCGCTGCGTTGTCCGGTCCAGCTCCTCCACTCCCACCTGGAGCCCCAGATCCTCCGCTGGGTCCGGTAAATTTATCTATAGGCCCTTGCTTGGGTGGGCCGCCACCTCCCCTAGTCATAGCTGCACGGAGGTGTAGGGTTCCGTATCAGGAGGCTCTACAGAGGAGAGGGGGGGGGGGCTCCACCAAAGAGCTGATCCGTCCGAGGTCCACAGACCCTGAAGAGGAAGCGGCCCCCAGCCCGGGGTCAATGGAGCCGATCACTAGGCCAAGTCCCTCACGCCCCTGCCCCCAATGGCTCTGCAGGGCACTCAGCGGGTCACTCCGGAGTCACCGGTCCCACAGGACCCAGGGCGTCACGACCGCCACACCACCAGCCCCGCCAAGGATAGTCCAGGGGAGGGTCAACGTGGCCCACCCACCGCCTCTGGCCGGGTCCGTACTCCCAAACGTGGCAAGTCCAGCAGGTCACCCCAGCAGGCAGCTCAGCGGCGCCCCCCCCAACTGGCCACCACCTCCACCGGCACGGGGCACTCAGACACCTCCAGTGGTCCACGTCGGCTCCGCCAGCAGCCAGCCCCGGGAGAGCACCAGATCCCAGGCCCCGGCTTACCGGCAAGGATGCAGGCCACTATTCTCCCCAG